>NC_045428.1:196677657-197930514 GCF_902635505.1 Sarcophilus harrisii
TAGTCAGAACTCCTTTTCAGTACATTCAGCAGAAGGAATTGTATGTAATCATTCTAGCTCTTATTATTCAGGAGATAAAAAATATAATATCTGATTTGGCCTATTCAGTAGGTGTGGTACAAAGAATTGTCACAGCCCAAATAAAATTTGTAGCTTCTAATATAATCAGCTCTTTAAGGAACTTCAAGAGCAAGTGAGAAAGCATCCAGGTAAGATTTACCTCCACTCACATAGTGGACTTCCAGGTCCTATTTTGATAGAAATTGAAAGGCATGGTTAATGTTAACTAATACTCCTTTTATTTCAGGCAGTCCAAGAATTTCATTCTAAATATCATCAGGCTGCTCAAGCTTTATGTTTACAATTTGGGATAACAAAAAAGGAAGCTATGAGCATAGTAAAATACTGTACAGCTTGGCTTCCTTTCCACGCTCCTACACTGCCTCCAGGAAAGAACCCTCATGGTTTGAGACCCAATAAAATTTGGCAAATGGATATGACTCATTATAAATCTTTTGGTTGTCTGTCTTATCCACATTAGTAGATACCTTTTCAGGATTTACTTCTGCAATGCCAGCAGCAAAAGAGATAGCTCAAATGGTAACTGAATTCCTTATACAAACATTTGCAATTATGGGTGTGCCACAAACAATAAAAACAAATAATGAACCTACATATACTTCTAAACATTTTGCACACTTTTGTGTGCGGTATAAGATTTTACACACCACTGGCATACCTTTTAATCTTCAAGGACAGGCAATAGTAGAGAGGAGAAACAGACATCAAGACACTCCTCCAAAAACAAAAAAGAGGGGAGCCACAGATAACCTTAGAGAACTTCTAAAATTAGCTCTTTATACTATTAACTTATTGATTTTTGATAAAGATGCACTGGCTCCAGCAGACAGGTTTTATAACTCACTGGAAGGGCAGTGTCCAGTGCAAGCAGCTACACTGTCTAGATAATCACTAGGTGATGTGGAGAGATCCAGAAAGCGGTGAATAGAAGGGACAAGATAGTTTAACTGCTTGGGGGAAAGGGTTTGCTTGTATCTCTACAAATGGAGAAGGAATCAGATGAGTGCCAATGAGCCACATTCACCTTGTCCATCAGAGACAGAGAAGACCCTTGAAATGAAGGAGAAGACCCAAGAAACATCAAGTGGTTCCATCGCTGATTGTGCCCACCTCTGAAAGAGCATGGCAGTTATGGCAATTGACTCATGGACATCAAAAATTGTTAATGAGATTGTTGCAGGACTTCAAAAACTTGCAGGGATCATTGGATTCCCTGACATGTGAAGTAATGGACAATAGATTGATTTTGGACTATCTCTTGGTTGCAAAAGGAGGTGTATGTGTGATTGTTATTTACCCTCCTTATAGGACTTCTGGAAATCTTTTACAATACTATATTGCTTCATATTGCTTGTTATATCACTATTTGCATGTACAATTCATGTTGATTATACCACATTGAGCCTGCACCAGCTGTGGGAAGTCATCACTGCTAGCCTGTGCTATGTTGCTATGTGCTTGTGTAATACCTCCCATGCTGATGGATTTGTGTATACCTGCTTCTAGTAAGACCCTTCAGGCCAGAAATCTGCTAACAATATCTGGTTTGACCCCCACACACGCACACACACAAACACACACTTCCCTTTGGTGTTTTTCCATCTCTCTTCTTGAGGAGTCAGAGAGGGCATGACATCTCCTTTTTAGTGTTTCACCTTCCTTCCTGAGAAGTCAGGGAGGAAGTGATCAGCTCCTTTTTGGGGTTCTCACCTCCCTGAGAAGTCAGGGAGAGAATGACTGCCTGTGTTTTAAAACAAAAGAAAGGAAGAGATGTAGAGGACTGAAACTCTGAAAAGGTGTGCTTGAATCAGACAGCAGAGCACTTAAGGCTAATTACCTATTCAATGTGAAATAATGGCTCTATATACATATATTTAGATGAGATGATGTGATGGCTCTCCTCCCCATTGGTACTTGCTGAATGTGTGGTGGGGAGATAATCATAGAAAAGGATTGGAGGGCTGAGGGAGAGAGGTCAGAATCACTTGGCTGCAGAAGGAGGAGGAGAGAGGCTGGAGACTCCGGACTCCAGAATCCAGGATACCTCTTTGGTAAGTCATGTGGCAGCTTGTCTGCCTGCTTCATTTCTCCCTCTGAAGACCAAGGACTTTGACTGATCCTGACTCTGATTGATCCTGAGGCCTTCCAGGAAGCTAGCCTGGACATTATAGCATAAGAATGCTATAAAAATATGTATGGACTCATTTTGTTGTATTTCATGTGCTCTTAATTGGATAATAAGCTATGCTTTTATAGACTAGTAAGGGGAAAAAAAACTTCACTTTTCACTGTTCTGTGTCCTAAGTTGTTGTTAAGTTATCTCCTCACCACACATTCATGATCACAACAAGGTGGTACTGTGCATGGGGTTTTCTTGGCAAAGATACTGAAATGATTTGCCATTTCTTTCTCCAGTGGATTAAGGCAAATAGGTTAAGTGAGTCAGTCAGGGTCAAATGTCTTAAGGCCAGGTTAACGCTAGAGTGCTCATTGCAGAATATCAGTGATGGAGGTGTCCTCAAAAGTCATTTAATCTAACATAAACCTTTAATAATTTGTCAAGCTTCTTAAAGCCTGCAAAGTTGGTTGTAGAAGGCCAGGAGTAAGAATCCATTCCAGGTTTTGAGTCTTATAATAACTTGGCTCACCAAAACTCCTTTATTGAAATAACTTGTCAATATAATAAATTAATAATCTAGTGGCTTAAGCAAAATAATGCAAACACTACTTTGGATTAAAAGCTAAACCTTTGGATTTAGGATAGGAAAAAATGTTCACAAGGAGACTAAAGGTATTTGGGAGAAAGATACCTGAGATAATGGTATAATAAACTTTACTCTGATGCATATCTCAACTATTTACATCTCTGTCTAAATAACCAAGGTCCAGGGCTTAAGTGGTTTAATCATTTTGAACAAGGAAACAAAAATTCCAGCTTAAATATGATTAAAAAATAAATTTTGAAAATCATGAAGATGGGAAGAAGCTACTAATTTTGGAAACATGTCATGGCAATCATTATGTCATAATAATACAATTATGTATTGGTCATATAAATAATGTAACTTGGATGTCAAAAGACATAAGTCTTGATGTGTTTCAAATGCCATGAAACATCTATTTTCATATCTCAATTGAGTCATGATTTTTTAACTATAGATGCTTCCTTTACCTCCAGTTCATCCCATGTGTTTATCGACGTCTTTTCATAAATCCTTCCTCTGCTCTACAAATCAGAGACATTCTTCTTTTATTTTAATATTTTTGTGAATAGCAGCATATCATTTAGGCTATCCTTTTGTTAGATCTCACTCTTGCTTACTATATTCTCAGCAAGAGGCTTATTAATATTAAAGTTTATACAATTTAGGAAATTTCCAAACACTATAATTCTTCAAGAGGAGAATAATGTTTGATATCTTAGGATGAGAGGCTGGAAATAGAACTGTCCTGAAAGTCAGGAAGATATGAATTCAAAGCTTGACTCTGACACATACTGACTCTGGGACATGGTACAAATTACTTAACACAGGTTAAGTTATCAAGCTCAAGTCATAGAGAATATGACAACTTGTAGAGTTTTCTACAAAATCACTGGTCCAGTATCTGTATCTATCTAGAACTACCACTAAAACATTTGTGCCATCTGGAATGTTTTGTTTTTTGTTTTGTTTTTTTTAGTGATGGGATGAAAGCTCAGGCCAATTTCAATAAGATAGAAACCATCAAATTCTGTGTTTTAGCCAAAGATGTTAAAAAATGGCTGTAAGGAAAGGGCTTAAAGTCACACAAAATATTTCCAACAGAACAGTGGGAAACAAATGATCAAATCCACTAATGCAAAAAGTATCAAATATGAGGAATTTTTATTTTTTTATTTTTTATGTAGACAGTGTAGTCAAATTAGTAATGCCAGGAGTCAAAAATTCTTTTTTGTTTTACTTTGCTAAAGTAGAAATGCTCAAAATTATATATACTGTATTGAAAATTGGTATAATTGCCTTAGTTACTACAAAGATCATATCCTATTTACGAAGATCATAATATCTACTCACATTAGTCAATTTAATTATGCCAACACTAGAATTTTCAACCAATGTACTTTCTAGCATAGTTTGGATACAAAAGAGTAATTAATGCTCATTGATTGCCAATAACTGCTGTCATCATTGACAAATATTACTATAGCAAATAGATTTTTTTTAACTTGGCAAAGTGATAAATTGTGTCACTTATAAGGCTATTAAAATTTTTTATATTTTCAAAGTTATTTAATAAATACACCATTAGGCTAAGAATAGACATGTCAGCAATTAAAAATATCTTTTACTATAACATGCACAAATTTGGCCAATGAACATAATTTTCTATCATTGGAACAATGTGGGAAAGCAAAGTATTTCACTCTCTTCAGAGTAGCACATGATGCTTCAAATGGCACAATTTTATTTGGCTTGGCAGAATATGCATGATATATATATAAAGTTATAATATTAGTATTATAATGTAATTACAAACATATTCTGGTTTTTGTGGAAGTAAAATATTTCAGAATTTCTATATGCTCTACTACTTTTTCTTTATAGTTATAACATATACATAAAGCACATAATTGGTAGTGTTTTAAGTAGAAATAACTGAAAATTTGATATTCTCTTTCCAGGCCAGATGATGCAAGAGCATCATCTCTTGAAGGTGCTTGGGACCATAATGTAGGAATTTGTATTTAACTGAGAGACACTTTCACATTTTATATGATATGTATGCTTGTGTGTGTGCACACATGTGCTGTGATAATACTTGTTTTTTTTTTTAATTTACAATAAATATATTATGCTCTAGTTGTCTAAAATTAGCCATACAACTGATTGGCTGATAAATTTAAATATAATTTAAGAGTCAGAAAACATCCAAAATTTTTTTTAACTAAAGCAGTTTTTACATAGAAAAGGCAATTAAGGGAAGTTATGCCTTCTAGCTAAATATCTAGACTCTTAACATGAGCAAATTCTCTGCCTGGGAATACTTCAGAGAAGCCTCCTACACTGTCCTCTTAACATTTTATTTGGCATGGAGAAATTTTGAAATAACATATCTGGTCTTACCACAACTGATTACAACCAAACATGGACTCTGCACTCTATGGAAAGTTTGCAATGCCCTGCTCTCTGTAGAGAGCAGAGACAATAAATTATAGTGGGAGAACACTGGATTTGATGTCAGCAGCCCTGAGTACAAATCCTGCCTCTGACACGTATTGCCTATATAAATGTGGGCAACTCAAGTTATCTCTTTGGACCTCTGTTTCCTCATTTGAAGAATTAAAAGATTGGACAAGATGACTCCTAAGGTCCCTTCCAGTTCTAAATCCATCCTATAAAATATCTTCCCACCATTTTCCTCATGAGAAGTAATATGACATAGTAAATAGAAAGTCAAGAAATCTTTGATGCAAATCTTGCCTGTGACAAACATAAGTTACATAACCATGAGTAGGTAAATCCCTACAGTAGGAGCTTAGTGTCAGACTCTCAGGATAAAAGAGTACTCCTCTTATTTGTAAGAAAATAAGGTAGAATTCAAAAGAGAAAGAAAAAAAAAAAAAGATGCGTAAAAAAGATTTGAGAAACCTAAAAACAAATGACCTGGGAAAAAAATCTTATACTACTACCAGTAAATATTTTTAAAATAACAATTCAATTCAAATTTACTATCTTGAGTTTCTCTGGAGTATATGGCATCATATTCCAAATTGCACTGTGGGTCTTAAATCCTCATACTGAAGGTTGGATCATAACTTTTGATTGATAACTAACTATAATTAAACACACATTTTGTGAACACAAAATAATAAATTTTTAACCCTCAACTAAAAGTACAAGTGTTGAAGTTAAGGATTGCACAAAGTACTACTGTCATATTTAATAAAACAAAAACAATTTGCTCCTAAAATTTACATTTAACCTTTTAAAAAAATATATCTTAGTGTTCTTAACTTTCACATCTGGAAGACAGCATACAATGTTGTGAGTATGAGGAGTCTGAGGAGGGTAACAGATTTTCTCTGTGTGTGTGTGTATACACATCCATATATAATATATATTAGAATAGCAGAACTGATGTAGTGTGATATGCCTACAACTCCATTCTCAACAGACCTAAATTATTCTCCCCTTTGAAGCTGCATGACAAAATGATACACAAAGATAGCTTCAATGTATAGCAAAATTAGATCCCTTCAGCAAGCCCTTGCCCTTCTTTCAAAGTATAATTATAACTTATCAGGAATATTCATTCTCATGCAAATCAAAACAAAGTGTTACATCACATCTAGAAAAAATGGCAAAGATGACAAAACACAGAATTACATAATATTAAAGGGATTGAAGAAAGTTCAGGCATAAAAATCAACTGTGAATTTTGATCAATAAAAAATTAAAGTATAAAAAGAATATCCATTCTTCATTCAGGATGGAGAAAGATTGATTCTTATATGTTGGCCCTTTTGTCAATATAATATAACATCTACTGTACTGTAGATTTGCACTAGGATTTTGTGAGTCTTTTCATTTGTATGAAATTGCATATTTGATACCTACATGCTGCATGATACACTGCATATACATGCTTTTCGTGTCTGTGAAACATTCAAATTTTTGCTTCCTTCAAAAATGCAAATGCCTAGGATGGTGATATCCAAAGTAAGGCAACTCAGTATAGGAGCAAATATCCTGTTATCTCTGTAGAAAATTAGCATGTTAATTAAATATTAAAGTTCTAATTATCTCTGCAGTTCTGAAATTGAAAACAAATTTCCAAATAGTCTGGAAAACCAACCAAAAGCTATTATTAAGAGGTAACCTTTGAGAAACCGGCAACAAAATTACAATGTATTAAAAGTATGCTAAGAAAGACCTATTTTTTTTACTGTATTGCAACAAAGCAACTTGTAGATTACTATATACGTTTATAAGATTCTGTTTGGTCACCTGACTCATAAACAGGAATTCAACAAATTATAAAAATATAAAATGCAAAAAGTAATTGTTAAAGAAAGCCAGAAAAAATAGTATATTACATTAAGTTGTTAACATTTAGGCTACCTTTGTTATAACAAAATTGCTTAAATATTTTTTTTTTAAATCTAAAGTTTATTCCCTTATAAATTGCTGGAACATTTCTTTATAAATTGCTAAAATATTTTTTTAAAAAACTAAAGTTTATTTCTTTATGAAGTGTACAAATGAAAATATATAAAATTTTAATTAAAAGTTTTTTTTAAAAAACAGTTCTGGTCCAACCATTCTGGAGAACAATTTAGAACTATGCTCAAAAAGTTATCAAACTCTGCATACCCTTTGATTTAGCAGTGTTACTACTGGGATTATATTCCAAAGAGATCCTAAGGGAGGGAAAGGGACCCACATGTGCAAAAATGTTTGTGGCAGCCCTCTTTGTAGTGGCTAAGTGGCTAGAAACTGGAAACTGAGTGGATGGCCATCAATTGGAGAATGGTTGAATAAATCATGCTATATGAATGCTATGGAAAACTATTGTTCTGTAAGAAACAACCAGCAGGATGATTTTAGAGAGTCTTGGAGAGACATACATGAACTGATGTAAAGTGAATTGAGCAAAACCAAGAGATCATTATACATGGCAACAAGAAGACTATACAGCAATTCTGATGGAAGTGGCTCTCTTCAATACTGAGATGATTCAAACCTGTTCCATTTGTGCAGTGATGAAGAGAACCATCTACACCCAGAGAGAACTGTGGGAACAGAGTGTGGACCACAATGTAGCATTCTCATTCTCTCTGTTGTTATTTGCTTGCATTGTATTTTCTTTTTCTTCCTTCTTGATCTGATTTTTCTTGTGCAACAAGATAATTGTATAAATATGTATACATATATTAGATCTAACATGTATTTCAACATATTTAACATGTATTGAACTACCTGCCAGCTAGGGGAGGGGATGGCGGGAAGGAGGGGAAAATTTGCAACAAAAGGGTATGCAAGGGTCAATGTTGGGAAAATTATCCATGTATATGCTTTGTAAATAAAAAGCTTCAATAAACAAATAAATAAAATGGAAAAAAAAAGAAGAAAAAACCTTTGTGGGCTATAAAAGAACTTCGAGTCTTAGTCATTTATCTGAATACCATAAGTATTTAATTTTTTCTTTTAAATTTATACACATAGCCTCTTAAAAATTATTGTAATTCACCATATTTAGCAATTGCAAGTTTAACAAGTATTAAGACAGACAAAAATCATTATAAAAATATTTCCTATAAAAGAGTATTATGTATATATATATTCAAATATTCCATTTAAAGTATATTTAAAACTCCATAGCAATACTAAAATTTAAGGAATTAACATAATAAAGGTTAGTTATTTAATTATTACTCAGGCAGTTAGCAATCATTTATTAAACACTTACTATGTGCCAGACACTGCTAAGTTCTGGTGTTATAAAAGAAAAGACTCCCTGTCCTCAAAAAGCATACATTCTAATGAAGACGACAATAGATATATTAAACTAGGTACATAAAAAAATATAGCCAGTGGAAGGTAATCTCAAAAGTTCTAGTAGGTCGGGGTAGGGGAAGGAGAAGTCATGAAATAAGGTGGGATTTGAACTTAATCTTGAAGGAAACTAAGAGATGGAAGTAAAAAGGGAAAACAATCCAAGCACAAAGCCAGTGCAAAAATACAGAGATGTCACGTGCATAAAACAGTAAATGGATAATGTAGCTGGATCATGGAGTGTGCAGGAAGGTAAGTTTTGAAGAGCATCAAATGCCAAAGAAAGGACCACAGGGAGATCTTAAATGCTATAGGGAACTACTAGGATTTACTGGACAGGCAGATGACATGGGTAGAACTGTGCTTTAGAAAAATTATTTGATATCATGGATTAGAATGGGAAGAGACTTGAGACAGGGAGAACAATTAGAAAGTTTTGTGTTAGTCCACTTGAGAAGGGATGAGAATCTGAACTAGGGTGATGGCTCTATGAGCAAAGAAAAGAAAATGTATAGAATGTATTATGAATGTAGAAACAATATCTGATGATATTTTCCATATGTGAAATAAGTGGGAGTAAAGGGTCAAGGTTTACACTGAAGTTAAAAACATGTATGACTGGGAAGAAGGTGATATGCTCCACAGCAATAGGAATGTTAAAAAAAGAGAAAGATGGAAGGAAAGATGATGACTTCTCTCTTAGAAGTATGAAATGCCAACAGGACTTCCAATATGAGATGGGCAAAAGGAAGTTGAAAGAAAGTTATTTATTTGGGGGAGCATCAATATGTATACTCAAGTCTTCTTATAAGAGGGCAGGTGAAAAACTGTGCATGAAAGCAGTTATACATACCAAGGATTATAACTTTATTTCCAACAATGACTTATAAGGAAACTAGATGTAGGAAAATAATTCTTCAATTATTGCCTAAATCTGACATCTGACTGAATATTTAGATTACTGTGACTATTCACAATAACAAAGCAATTACAACTAGCTGAAAATTTAGTCACCTTAAGCAGAAAAAAATATATCATGTTCTTTGTCTATTATCACTGGCAATAAAAAAGCATTTTTTTTTACCATTCAGTGGAAAATATTCCTCAAAGATATCTGAAAATGTTTTAAGAAAGCTTAATCACTTTTCTCACTATATTTTCCACTTAATATTACTAAGTAAAAAATATAAATCACCTAATATGTTCCCATAAGCCACTATTATACTAAATAATTATACTTGCTGAATTCAAGTCAGAGTTTAAACAAATGGGATACAATAAAATTATGTCATTCTATATAAAATAGATCAGAATTATACTTAAAGTAGGATGTGAGCATCAAACTTCTAGTATAAAAGAGTAAAATTATTTTGATTTTTCACCAAAAAAAAAAAAGCAGAATTTAAATAAGAAAAAGAGAAAGGTAAAAAGCATAAAGATTTTGGAGACCAATCAGCAAATAATTTTGTAGTATTCTGGTTGATTTTCTGGAGGTCTCTGGACCAGCCTTCCTTTTAGCAAAGTAATCACCATGAGAATAGCCAGGTGTTAAAGTCCAAATTCTTTATCTCCTTCACAGTCTAGTTGCCAGGCCAGCTTTTTTGAGGTCCTGTGGAATGTGTCTTGGTTTCTGTGGGGGAGGGAGGAGGACCACCACTATGGTCTCTGTCTTGAAGTCTGTCTCAGTCCGAAGGCTTGTGCTCTAGCCTCCAGTCTTCTGCCTTCTCTAAGTCTGAATCTGGCTCAGACAGGCTTTGGTCTCAGTGGAGAAATGAAGGAGGACAGGTCTGCCACCATCGTGGTGTGAGATGAAATGAATGAATCTGGCTGAGTTTGTCCCAGCTTATATACTCTATTATAATTATATCATCATAGGTGTGAATCTTGTAGAATAGGTATCAAAGTCAAAGAACTATATTAAGTACTAAGTACATGTACTGAACTAGAGAACTATTAATCACCATGCTAAACTAAATAACCATTGTATTATCAATTCCATTGACTTAACACCTCTGTGAGAATCCTTGTTTCAAGTACAGAGTTCTGGCCCATAACATAAACTTAAGTGGAAAAAAAATCAAAACACTATCAAATACTTCTAAAATAGCAATTAAATTTTAAGTTATTATTTTGAGTGTCTAGAGTATGAAGGATTGCATAGCAAATCACCTAATTTAACCAGGTTTAAAATGCTTTTCATCTTTCATCAAAAGATTGTAACATTTCATTATATAATTGGGAAAGATTGTGATTTGCCCAGATCATCACTGATGCAAAATATAGACTGTATGACATTATACCAGTTTTCCAACTCTGCTTTTTTTACTCTATGGAAAGTAACTAATATACATGATCATAAATTAATAACAATAATATGACATACAATTCTGATTAAAATTGCAATCTTTTCCCCTTTCAACTTCATATCTACTCAATGCAAAAATCAACTTAGTCTATAACTTACACATTTTTTTCTATGAGGCTTGATCTTTTATAGTTACAAACTTTTATCATGTTTTTAAAGTTGATTAAATGACCTTTATATGCTTAGTTGAGAATGTACTTTTATTTTCTTTTTAATCTGAAAGTAATTTTATCTAAATAAAGTAGTAAAATTTTCTGAGAAAGTTTAACCAAGTTACAGACAAGATACCTGTTGAAGGCACGTTAATATTCTGTGACATTTAATGTTTAAACATTTAATGTCATTAAATACTTAATGGCATTAAATGTTTCATGTTTAATCCTCCCTAAAAGTGTATTGCTAATAAGCTTTTAAAATATAAGTAATACATATTCAGATATATTTCCTAAAAACAAATCCCAAATCCCTTTAAAATTATGGCAAAAGCCCAGAAGTAGATCACATACTGAAATAAAATATAATCTTGCTATCTATGGAGTAACATGGTGGGTTTGTTGTTTGCCTCCCTTCTGTAGATTCAATATATGGTCATGATGAAAGGAAGAACGAACTGTTCTATTCATCAGTGGCTGAAGTGGACGAAAGTTGTCAACCATCCTCTTTTCTTTCTCTCCAGCAGAAGTAAAAAGCAGCATCCGAAATTCCTCAAGCTGAGAATTAGAAAATATAAATATTTTCAGGAGAAAAAAATTATTTTTTAGAGAATACAACAGTTGGCAATTCAGAAATAGATACAGAGCAAAACACAAATGTAGGAAAAAACGACATATTTTAGCCAACTAATATAGGATATACAGAAAGAAAAAATGTTAATCATTAATGGTTCATAGTAACCTGTCATTATCACCAAATAAACCCATGTACTTATACTCATTTCTTTTCCTTTTTTGTGTGGCTATACATTTTGCAGTGAAATAATATCATACAAAAATTCATATGCAATCAGACAGGCCAGTAGATTGGGTGCTTTGCACTCTGAAAAGACATTGTGTTAAGCAATCCTACATAGGAATACATGGCTTTGAAGGCATTGGAAAGAAAAAAAAATGCTTTTGAAAGATTGTGTGCTTCAACAAAAACAGGTTCATCCCAGTTGCTGGTAGAACAATTTGTATAAAGCAATAAGTATCTCTGCTAAAAGCTTTCATTCAAATCAGCCATTTGTCTTAAGGGGCATAACAGCAAACAGACAAACTCTGAAATTGATAGCTTTATCTAAAAAACAAACACTGCTCATATAATTTTTAGTTATTCATCTCTTTAGACAGGGAATTTACAATTACCATCTGGAATGTTGGTTTCATATATGAACCTTAAAAAATTTGTGAGGTCAGATTTAGTGTCCATCTAACTCAGGACTTTCTCTCTAAAAGATACCAAGATTTTTGTGGCATAGTATTATAGACATCAGTCTCAAAAACTGAGAAATGTATCCAAACATTTCAACCTCTTTTTTTTCCATGTAAAACATATTTTCATATTATCTACATTAGAAAAAAGCCAAAACAAATTAAGCAAGAAAATAATACTTCACTTTACACTCAGAATTCATCAGTTCTCTCTCTAGAGTGCATTTTTTCATAAATCCTTTGCAATTAAGAATGTTTGTGGCAGCCCTCTTTGTAGTAGCCAGAAACTGGAAACTGCATGTTTGCCCATCAATTGGAGAATGGCTGAATAAATTATGGTATATGAATGTTATAGAATATTATTGTTCTGTAAGAAATGACCAGCAGGAAGCATTTCAGAAAGGCCTGGAGAGACTTACATGACTGATGCTGAGGGAAATGAGCAGGACCAGGAGATCATCTTCAACAACAATACTATATGATGATCAATTCTGATGGACATGGCCCTCTTCAATAATGAGATGAACCAAATCAGTTCCAATAGAGCAGTAATGAATTGAACCAGCTACACCCAGTGAAAGAACTCTGGGAAATAAGTATGAACCACTACATAGAATTCCCAATCCCTCTATTTTTGTCCACCTGCATTTTTATTTCCTTCACAGGCTAATTGTACACTATTTCAAAGTCCGATTCTTTTTCTGCAGCAAAATAACTGTATGGACATGTAAACATATATTGTATTTAACATATACTTTAACATATTTAACATGTGTTGGTTTACCTGCCATTTGGGGAGGGGGTGGGGGGAAGGAGGGGAAAAATTGGAACAAAAGGTTTTGCAATTGTCAATGCTGAAAAATTACCCATGCATATAACTTGTAAATAAAAAAAAATCCTTTGCAATTATCTTGAATAACTGTGTTGATCAGAATAGCTAAGTCTTTTCATAAATGATTATCATTACTTTTACATCTATGTTACAGATCTCTTCTGTGAACTTCCTAAACTGTCTTCAGCTGGATAAATGTCTCTTTCTGACATTTTGTGGGCTCTGACACTCCAAAATTTGATTAGAAGTGTTATTTTTTAATGTTTGGAGGGGAGTATTGGGAAAGTTCAGATGGGTTTCAAGTTATATTCCCCCCATCTTGGCTATGCCCCCCACCATTCATTTATTTAAACTTTATTTTATATCTCTATTTATATTTTCAATCTATTTCACTTCATGACAGGAAAGACTCTCACCTTGCTACCCAAAATGTCTCCCTAGAAGCCTGACTGCTGTATCACAAGTTCTGGCTCCATGTCATATTGCCAAGGGCACCAAGGAGCACTCCATAAGCCATCCCTGACCTCTACTTTCTAGATCTGCATCACATAATTTCTTTCTTCCTACAACTTGGAGATTCCCCAAAGAATTATCCCTAGTCCTTAAGATGTCCTTAAGATACAGACCTTTTCCTCTCCCCCAGATAGCTGACTCACTGGATAGAATCCTGGTAATAGAGTCAGATAAACAAGTTCAAATTCAGCCTTAAATATATATATATATTTATATGTATATGTATATATATATGTATATGTATGTATATATATACATACATATACATATATACATAGATATAGATATAGATATATATAAAAACACCCTGAGCAAGTCACTTGAGTTCTGCTTGTATCAGTTTCCTCAACTGTAAAATTGGGGAAATAATACCATTTACCTCACAAAGTTGTGAGAATCAAATGCTTAGAGCAATGCTTGGGACGCAATAGGCACTATATAGAAACTTATTTCCTTCCTTCTATCCTTGTAAATATCTACATTTTTAGCTCTCCTCAATTAAAAAATATACTAAAGGCCTCACACGATTTCTTGCTTTACTTCATCTGTGCAGCATTAGTATGAAGTGATTAGCTTCTTTCTAAAATGAAAGTTAATAATACTTAGAACAATATATGAGTACATTTAAAAAACCATTTCTAAAGAGTAATAATGTTAAAAATGATACTATATTTCACTCTATTTTATACTGGTGACTCTGAATTTTCTTTTAAAAATAAGGGTGAAAAAACTTACCTGATTATGATCAACCTCAATTGGTTGTTTCTTAATGATCCAAGTGACAGATTCTGAAAGTGGTGGAGTGGTCAAAGATCCTGAATAGGTCCAAAAATCTGGGCAGGCTGGCATAAGACAGGCAGGATCAAATGTTCCAAATTCAATAAGAGAATCCTGAACAAAACAATCATATATATTGAATCAACTGTTTAATACCAAAACATACAGAAAAATTTAGACTTTCATTAAAGTAGTGATTCTCAACTTTATGATCTAGAAACATTTCTAAATACTCCTTGAATATTCTGGCTGATCATTGAATTGATTTCATGGAAGGTATTTAGAGGAGGAGCTTCAACTTTTCAGTGAATACACAAGTACAAATTATAAATCAGATGATCTTGACTTTTTAAAATTTCAGGGATTCTTTCTGTCGTTAAAACTATAACTTCTCGGGGCAGCTAGATGGCGCAGTGGATAGAGCACCAGCCCTGGATTCAGGAGGACTTGAGTTCAAATTTGACTCAGACACTTTGACACTTCCTAGCTGTGTGACCCTGGGCAAGTCACTTAACCCTAATTGCCTCAGCAAAAACAAACAAAAAAAAATTAAAACTATAACTTCTCAATGGATCACTGCTCCCACAGTTGTTCTTGTTGTTCAATTGTTGAATCAAATTTATCCCAAGTTTCTTAATAAAGGCCTCATTTCTCAAATATATAAATATCTGGGTCAAATTTATAAAAAGTCATTCCCCAATTGATAAACTGTTAAAGAATATGAAAAGGAAGTTTTCAGAAGAAATCAAAGCTATCTTTAGTCACATGAAAAAATATTCTACATGTACTGAATAGAGAAATGCAATTTTAAGTAACTCTGAAGTACCACCCCACACCTATCAGATTGGTTAATATGAGAGAAATGGAAAAACTGGGACACTAATTTACTCTTGGGTGAATTGTGAACAGATCCAACCATCCCCCAGAGGGTAATTTGGAACTATACCCAAAGGCTTATAAAACTTCTGCAAATTCTTTGACTAGCAATACCACTATTAGGTTTGTATCTCAAAGAAATCAAAGGAAGTGGGAAAAGACCTAAATATACAAAAATATAGCAATTTTTTTTTGTGATGGCAAAGAATTGAAATTGAGGGGATGCTCATTAATTGGAGAATGGCTGAATATGTTGTTATATACCATTGTGATGGGATACTATTATGCCATAAAAATACTAAGTAGGATGGTCTCAGAAAAAACTGGGAAGATTTATAAGAACTCATGTAAAGTGAAGTGAGCTGAACCAGAGGACATCTTAACAGTAAAAGCAATATTGCTTGATGATCAGTTGTGAAGAATTTAGCTACTCTGACCAATACAATGATCCAAGACAATTCTGAAGGACTTAGGATGAAAAATGCAATCCTCCTCCAGAGAAAGAACTAATGGATACTGAATGGATATCAATATATACTTTTTAAATTTTATTTTTCTTGGGTTGTTTTTTTTTTTGGTCTGTGTTTTCTTTTGAAGAATGACTAATGTGAAATATATATGTTTATATATATATATATATATATATATATATATGTTTTTATGTGTGTATGTGTATGTATTGGAAGTACTATATGCACTGAAGAAGTTACAAAATTTAGATAAACTATGGTTTCCACTTTCATGGAGCTTATGGGCTGGAAGAAGAATAATATACAAAGATGAGTATAACAAAATATTAAAATAGCATTAAACAGCTATGCTATAATATAGTAAAACCACATCCCAAAAGTCTTAGTGCCGTTTTAAACTTTAATAATGTAAGAGATGTGTTTTCAGAACATGATTAATACACAAATATGTTTTTCTTGACTTCAAATCTATAACAAGTATATTTATTGCTTTCTCAGTTAGTGGAGGAGGGATGATGGGAAGGCAGAAAACTTGGGAATGAAAATCAAATAAAATTGAATCTTAAAAAGCAGAAGTATAAAAGCTTTAAATTTACAAAAAACTCAAAGGTTAATTATTTAGCCTTTTAAAATACTGATGTGTTTATTATTAAAATTCAACATTAAGAACCATTTCATGTTATATCTAATTTTCCTCGTTGATTTTCAAACTTTATAAAAATTTTCACTGGATTCTGCTCAGAGACTGAAAGAACTGCATATATATAATGTTGGGTTTAAGATCATCCAAAAGGTTTAGATGAATACATGACACTTTGACACCATCATACACACAAAAAGTCAATGTAGATAAACAAAAGAACCTCCTTTAACAGTCTACCAGTCTAAGAAAGTATCATCCCAAAACTGGTGAACATACATGAGAAGGTGCACTATCTTGTTAAAGTTTTATATTTACTATTCAAAATTCACAAAACTATAAAAGAAATTCAAGTGATTAAACTTTCAAATTTTGTTTTCTGTAAGTTTGTATAATTTATAGTTATGAAGTTATTAAAACTTAAAACTGCCCTAAGACTTTTGGGTCACCCTGTATTAATGAACTGTGATTCTATGTTGTTAATCACATTAATAGCTAACATTAATATAGTAACAACTATGTATCAGGCACTGGGTTAAACATTGTATTATTTCATTTGTTCCTCATAACAATCCTAGGAGATTATCTCTGATAAATAAAGTGAAGCAAACAAAGGTTATAAGTGACTTGCCCAAACTCACACAGCTGGTTTGTGTTTGAGGTTAAATTTAATTCTAATCCAGTGTGTACAAGTTAAAAAGAAAGTGCCTTATGATCATTCTCATTCTTACCAGTTTAATGTTAATTACATAGGAGCTTCTAGAATGAATTGTGTACTATTTTAAAAAGAGAGATGGAGTCATAGGACCCATTTGAAATTCCAATTCTGCTATCTACCTTCCTATGGATTGGATAAGTCACATAAGCATAGGGTCTGTTTTTTCCATTTCTGAAATGAGCGGGTCAGATTAAATGATCTCTAAGGTTCCTTTTAGTTTGTAATCTATGATCCTACTTTTTTCTAGTATGACTTATTTATTTTTATATCCATCAGTAGGATTTTGTTAAAAAAAACTGCCATTTTCTTTATTCATTTGGCTATTTTTAGAAAAAAAAATTTAGGCAAATGATAAAGGGATAAGTAATCCAAAAGAGGACCTTTGTCCCAACCATGGTTTCTAGGAATCAAAGGGAAAAAAATCCTGGAGAAAGAAAAAGGTGATTTCAGTTGTATCTCAAAATGAGAAACAATAAATATCCTTATTTATGCTTTTCTTTAACTGAACGTAAACAACTTTGAATGATTAAATTATTTTGACTATTATAAATATCCAAATTAACTTCAAAGCACATATGAAGAAAGATACTATCCATATCCAGAGAGAGAAATAATAAATAGAAGTATGTATAGAATAATTTTACGTACATATACATATTTATGTCTAATGCAGCCATATGGTAGGGATGAGAAAAAAAAAGGTTAAAAACCCAGAAAATCTTGTAGCAAGAATATTTATATAATTGTAAAAATTTAATAAAATACTATAATTCTGATGAGAATGCAGTGAGCCTTTATGTTTCATCTACTCAATCTTCATAGTATCAAGAATGGATGTGTTTAAAAACTTGCCTTTGAACTATTCATAACAAAGTATTAACAAATATGATTTTAATTGATTTCATTGATATCATTGGCATCATATGATATGATATCGAATGCTGACAAGCTTTCAGCCAAGAGACTAGATGACTGCAGTCCATAAAGAGTAAGATTTAGAGATAAAAAATAAAGGCTGCCATCAAAATAGAAGCCCAGTGGAAAACAAGCCAAAGAGAAAGGAATTCCCCAGAAGAGAAAGAAAAGGCATTTAAGTGCCTACTATGTGCCATCTATCTGTGCTAAACTCCAGAGATATAAAGGAAAAGACATTCTCTGCTCTCAAGGAACTCACAGTCTAATGGATGAGGTAACATGCAAATCCAAGATATAGACAATATAACAAGATATAGATAATAAACTGGAAATGGTCTTAGAGGGAAAGCACCAAGATGAAAGACTGAGAAAGGTTTTTTTGTGGAAATTTTAGTTGAGGCTTGAAGAAAGTCAGGGAAGACAGGTGGGAATAAGAAGGAAGAATGGGGGAACAGCCAGTGAAAATGCTTGAAATTGGAAGATTTTTTTGTTTGAAGGACTGCAAGCAAGGAAGGAACCCAATAATACTGGGTTACAAAATACATGGACAAAAGTAAAATGTAAGGACACTGGAAAGGCAGGAAGAAGCCAGGCTTTAAAAGACAAACAAGATTTTATATTTGATCCTGGAGGTAATCTTATTTGTCCTTCCTTCTTTAAGAGGACCATGACAACAGGGAGATGATACCCTCTTAAATCTTAAATCTTAATCTCTACATATGTATGTATTTACACACACACACACACACACACACACACACATATATATATATATATATATATATATATATATATATATATATATATATATATAGGAGAGGAAGACCCTTAAGGTTTTTGGAAGGAGGAGAAAGGAGAAGAAAGGGGAGAAATAGAGGAAACTAAAGAAAGGACAGGACAAGAAAGGAAAGGTAAAAACAGGAAAAGGAAAGGAAAAAGAAAAGGAAAAGGAAGAGAAGGAAAAGGGAGGGAAAGGGAGAAGAAAGGCGTTCCAGTTGGAACAGCTCCCACTTCTATTTACAAAGATTCTTGTTTGTCCTTCATTCTTGAAAGTCAATGGAGGTGACTGTGGGAGGATGTAGTGGGAAACATGGTCAGACTTGAATCATAACAAGATCAGTTTGACAAACTGCAGACTTTAACCAGAACTTACTTGTTATGGGCCAGAACTTGAAACAAAGAATTCTTACAAAGTGCTAAGTCAGTGGAATTGATAGAGACAATGATTGTTTAGCATAGTGCTTAAGTTCTCTAGTTCAGTACATGTACTTAGTACTTAATATAGTTCCACAAGATTCACACCTGTGATAAGAGAGCATATAAACTCAGACAAACTCAGCCAGATTCAGAATTGGAAGACAGAGACCTTGGTAGCGGTCCTCCTGCCTCCCCCACAGAAACCAAGACACATTCAGGAAGACCTCAAGAAGCTGGCAGAGGCAGAATTACACAAAGGATTGGTTGCAGAAGCTCAAGCTCTCGGAACCAAGGAGAGAGATATACCTCTAAGAAAGCTAACTGAGGCCCTAGGAAAGGAGACACGACTTTGAAAGAGATAATAAAGGATTTGGACTTTAACTCCTGGCTACTCATGATTACTGAACTGAAATGAATGCTGCCTCCAGAGATCCCAAGAAAACCTCAACAGAGAACATTATATTTTAAAGAAAACATTACATTTACTGGTAGCAGCTGAGGAGAATAATTAGCAATCAGCATTTAGGATTAGGCAGCATCTTAAGTCTTCAGACAGAAACAAACTAGAAGTATCCTTGAAATTCTCATTCTCTGAGGCTGGATTTGGGGGGGCATAAAATCCTTTTGGGGTTTTCTCCACTTTGCTCATTGTTTGAAAAAATGAGATTTATATACTCTTTCGGGTTCCAAAGTACTTTTCATACAAATATTGGACTTTTTGTTATCCATCTTCTTACAGAAATAAAATGACTTAATTGTGAATACAGAGCTAGTAAGTAATTATGAAGATGTGATTTAAATTTGGGATTTCCTGACTCCAAATGCAACATCCTAGCCACTCTCCTATATTGCTTTTCATGTACAATAATCTTAGTGCTTAGAACAGGTTTGAGCTGTCAAGCATAGACATTTCCCCAGGATTTGAGATGATTCTGAGCCTATAAACAGATGCTTGGGACCATTTCTGCCATAGGAAATAGATACTACAATAGTTAGAATATTGGCCTTGGAGTCTGGAAGTTTTGAATTCATTTCCTGCCTTAGATACGTACTCGGTATGTTTTTGTTTTTCAAGAAGAAAATAGAAACAGATGGGGTAATTGGTCCGCTGGGTTCCTTTGTTATAATCCAGATTTGCAACAACCCAAAACAGAACCACCCATCTGGAACAAGGAAATTTTAAAACTTTGCTATCATTTTTTTAATGTTATAGGGTAGAAGAATATAAAGATCTATACAAATTTAAAGCAGGGGAAAATGAATAAGTTAACTTATTAACTCCTCAAAATCTATTAGCTATGAAAAAATTATTTCAATATCAATTTCAATTTCAGTCAGTGATATCTGACTTGTCATAAAAATGATTATTCACTGGTTATGATATTTGATAAGGACATACTAATATAAAATTAATGTAAAAATTTAAAACAAATTTATTCAAATATTTAAATATCTATTTTTGCTTATTTTATCATTCAATATTCACTGAAGAATCCTGTCATGACTCAATACCATGGATTAGTTATAATAGGGACCAATTCATATCCCCATTTTTTTGTACTTAAATGGATATTATGAAGAAAAGGTACACATACATATCCTCAGACATAAACTCAGAATCTATGGGTTTAAAATATATAATAAGAAAAAAGACAATACAAGTATCTAAGCTGGAGGGAGAAAAGATGATTTGTGTGTGTGTGTATGTGTGTGTGTGTGTAAGCATGCATGTATATATGTTTCTATGTATATGTGTGTGTGTGTGTGTTTAAGAATTTGTTTTAAAAGGAAAAAAAGATCCACACATTAGGAAGCCAAGTGAGTAAGTAACCTCACTCAGACTGAGATCAAGGAAAAATAAAGACTTTTAACAAAGCCAGCCAAATAATTCTAGTTCGGAAGCAAATTCTCGATTAAAGCACACAAAGGAGAGAGAGAGCAAAACTGAGGTAAATTAGAACAAAAGGTGAAAGGAAGAAAACAGCTAGACTGTCTGTCCCATGTATCTGCACTTAATTTAATTATAAAATCATATTCACATTTATATTCACTCCCTCTAATAAAGAAATTATGGTTATATTGTGAATTTTAAGGAGCAGAGAGTTGCTCAAGTATTAATAGGAGAATTATATTTATCTTCTCAAACAGACACAGTTTGGGGGGTTAAAAATGTATTTAAAATAAAGACAATACAATTATCTGAATTGGAGGGAGAAAAGATGGTAGGAAAGTATTTTGCTGTCATGACTATTTACTACAAAGCTAAAAAGGGAGAAAGGAGAGGGCTATTTTCCTGAGTCAAAATTAATTACCTTAGAGAATTACCAAAATGTCATCAAGTGATGGCAGTTCAGAACAAACGCCATTTGGTAATTGTTTAGGCCTTGATTAGCTCAGGTCGAATATAAATAGCAAACATTTCTGTTTGGGCCAGAAACCCTGGGAATCTTCCTCTTCCAGACTTTCTTTTATTAGGCAAAAGAGACTATTCTCTACCTTATTTCTTATCTAGCCTTAATTATTATTGGGTCTTGCCTCAGCCAAACTAAGACCTGTTAAAGACCTTAGCTTAAAAAGGCCACGGTCTCCCACTTGTGTCCAGAGCCATCTTCACTCTTCCTGATCTATATCTGCTACTAGACTCAGATGACTTTGGAGAGGAAAGTGACCTTGCACAGCCCCACCTCATTTAAATCCAATTCACTAGCAATTCATGGCATCACCTCCCTGAGATGGTCCTCTTTGAGATAGAAGGAAAAACAACAAGTTAGTTAACTGCTTTTTGCTATGCTTTCAAAACAATCATTATTATATCAAAAAAGCTGAAGGTAAATTATAATTCAAATGGGAATGGCCAAACAAATTGTGCTATATAAATGTAATAAAACATTACTCAGCTATAAGGAATGACAAATGTGAAGGATTCAGAGAAATATAACATGAATAAAGTGAAGAAAGCAGTCAAGAATTATATATTCTATGGTATTTAGGAGTGACTACGTGGCACAGTGGTGAGAGTCCTGGACCTGGATTCAGGAAGACTATTTTCCTGAGTTCAAATCTGGTCTCAGACACTAGATGTGTGACAAATCACTCAATCCTGTCTACTTCACTTTCCTCATCTGTAGAAATGAGCTGGTGAAGGAAATGGCAATCCACTCCATATTTTTGCCAAGAAAAACCCAAAAATGTTAGGCACAACTAAAACAACTGAACAACAAAGAAGAACATCCTGTGGAAAAAAAATTAAACATTTCTTTTCCTCAAGGATTATGACCACATAATACTACATTAGACAGTTTTGCTTTACTTTTTTTTTTTTTTATAGAAATTGACCACTATGTGTACTAGAGAAGGAAATGGCAAATTATTCCAATATCTTTGCCAAGAGTCCCAAAAAGTCAGACATGAGTGAACTGAACAACAACCACAACCAATGAGTGACTCATGTCCAGATATATTAAGAAAAATATTCTATTTAGAAACATGGACACATTACACATAGAAAAGACCTGCTAAAGCAAAGTTTTAGCTACTTCCTTAAATATTATGAAATTATACTTTGGTTTTCAGAGGTAATATTCATTAGAGAATCTGAAAACATTTATGTTTTTTAAATAAAAACTGCCTAACTATAACTATATATTGTGACCATCACAAAACACTAAATATTTAAGTAGTCTCAAAATTTTAAATATTACCTTATGCTTGATTGCTGGCAAGACATCTACTAATTTCTGTAGTTCTTTATGATGTACACCTAGCTAAAGAATGATAAATAAAAAAAAATTAAAACTATAGCAAAAAATAAACCTAAGCTATCCTTAAATAATGGTTTCGAAAAATAATTATATTCAATAGTTGAACAAGTAATTTCAGATGATTGACTGTACCTTCAAAAATACTCCTATCACAGCCAGTCCATTTTCTTCCATTGCAGCATCTTCAAAACTTTTATATTTAACTGCATTCCAATGTACTAAATGTAGCTGAAATACCATTGAAGTAAGGTTTAGTACATGAAAATTGGATGAAAATAAGCCAGAGAAATGAAATCTAAAGATCCTATTTGAATATATTTTCCCAGACCCTAACAAAAAGAATATTTAATCTTTCTAATGCTCAGGAGTGACAACGTCATCTCCTATTCAAAAACCTGTGGTGACTCCATGACTTGGTAGATGAAATAAAAATTATTCTGCATAGCCTTTTAATGCTATCTTTCTATTCTATCAATATATATTTGCAGGGCATTTTAAAGCAGTCCTCTACCAAGAAACATATTATAATTCCAATTTGTATAAGTTGTATAATTACATGGATGTGTGAGTGAACTTGGATATTTTAACCTTCTATTGGACCTTGGTCTCTTCATATATAAAATGAGGAGTTTACCATAAATTACATGATCTCAAGATCCTCTTCTTATGAGTTTCATGAGATTATGTGGCAATATGGAAACACAGTGTATATGTGTATGTATATATAGTTATATAAAGATATATGTTATACATAGCTATATAGAAAACCATAAATCTATAGACACATTGATGTATTATATATTGATGTATCATTATATATATTGATATATCTAGATTTATATAGAAAGATACATGCATATATACTTATGTAACATATTAATATGTAATTTATGTTTATATAAAGATTTATATAGTGAGATATGTGACATAGCTATATATTTATATATATATATTTATAGATTTATATATCTTTTGATCTGAATAATTTTCTATATGACATATCACCATATATAGTTATATATTGATTGACATCTATATATAATTATATAAATATAATTTATATTTATATAATCACACTTATAATTATATTTATATAGTTTATATAAATATATAATAAGATCTATATATAAAATTCTATTTCTTTATGTGGATACATATATATATAATTATATTTCTTTATATGTATACATATATACACACAGATAGGCACGTATACACCCATGCATATACACACTTACATATATATATGTATATATATAAATATATACATATATATATATATATATATTTGCGCAGCTGGTCTACTTCCCTGTTACCCTTTTCTGCAAGGTAAAAAAATTCTCTGAAGGGGAAAAGGGGAAAGGAAGGAGCTATACCTGTGAAAGAAATAGTAACTTCTCTTTGCATAGACCTTTAAAAAGGATCCCTTGTAAATAATGAGGACCTCTCTTTATTAAGATGACCTGTGTACTTGCTTCACGTCTACTTCTTTAGCTTCATTTTTCAAAAGGTTATATATCCTAGAAGGCAGGAAAAGTTCAGTTCTGGTACTATGTAGCATTAGGCAAGTAATTCAAATGTATCAATAAAATATTTTAAAATATAATCACTGCACATAGAAAAGGCCTACTATGGCAAAAATCTCAGCCATTTTCTTAATACAAAAAGTTATATTTTAATCTTCCAAGGCAACCTTTATTAGAGAACCTGAAAACATTTAGCTTTTTTTAAAATAGTAATTGCTTAATTACAACTACAGGCATCTAGGTAGCACAGTAAATAGAATACTATCTGGATTTGGGAAGACTCATCTTCCTGAATTCAAATTTGGCCTCAGAAAGTTGCCAGCTGTGTGACCCTGGACAAGTCATTTAAACCTGTTTGCCTCATTTTCCTCATCTGTAAAATAAGAAATGGAAAACCATTCTAGTAGCTTTGCTAAGAAAACCCCCAAATGGGATCATGAAAAACTCAGAAATAATTGAAAATGATTCAACAACAAAAAATGAACAACAAACACTTTATGACCAACACCAAAACATTTAATATTTCAAGTCTTCAATTTTTACATTTCTAAAATTCTACAACATCAGAATTGTGTTTTGTTTTAAAGTATATTGTAATAAAGTACATACCTCAGCTGGATAACATTTACTGTCAACAGTATGTTCTGAACCCCAGTCATTTATTGCTCCCCAGTGAAAATGGAACTGCTTTAACCGATAATTGTTTTCCAGAGGTCCTCCCCTAATCACTAAAATAACATATAGAAATAATTCAGAAGCTTTGTTAGTCATTCATTCCGGTAAATGCAGCTGAACCTTTAAATTCAGCAAATATTAAACACCTACTCTGCAAGATACTGTGTCCAGCTTTAGGAATTCAAAGACAAAAACAGATTCTATCTTTAAGGAACTTATGGAGCAATTCAACATAAATACTGGGAAATTTAATATAGGGTAAAGGAGTTAAAAAGGCAAAGAAAAGAACAAAAAGCTTGAGGAATATCTTCAACTTGATAACTGACTTGGCATTAGTTGCAATTTACAGTTTAGAAGATATGGTGTGCTTTATCCTCCTTGAACCCAGCTCCAACTAATAGTTCAACTAGCAGATTAGCCATCTCCACTGAATCGTTTCCTTCCTACCCCTCCTGTAGGTCCAAATATCTCTTCATCTCCTGCTTTCATATTTTCTCAGTCTGTTCAGGGGCACTATGAGTTCAAAATTTCCCATGATACTAAGATTTTATTTGCCCAATCAAATACTCCTTCCTTTTCCAACTAAAATCAGATTGGGGGGTAGTCAAGAGGCTTCAAATCCATTGGCGAGTTAGGAAATGCCTACTCCAAGCACTGTGGAATGGACAGATAAGAATAGCTTGTATCAGTAACCATGAACGGGACTAAGGTAAGCTGTGGAAGCACTTGCATTCTGGGCCATCGCAAGTTGCACTGATTTTTGTCTTATCACTGGACTCTGATGACTCTGGAAGACAGGATGAGGCTGATGACTGTGCAATTCTACTCCACTTAAATACAATTCATGTACAAGTCATGACGTTACTCATTCATGTCAATTCCAGAATTTTCATCTACCTAGAATTGGGGTGGGGGGGTGGGAGGAAGGGAGACAGTGAGAAGAATTAAGGAAAGCTTCATAACAAAAGTTATTAGATATTTGAGGAAGTGAATTCCTGGGAAGAGGGAAAAAGCACACAAGAGAGAAATGGAAATCACATATTTGATCCATCACAAGCAGGCAGTCCAGTTTGCCTGGAGCTAAAGTACACGAAAATGAATAATGTAGGATAAAGCTGGGAAAGTGAGCTAAAGCCAGATTATAAAGGGCTTTAAATTTTGAGTAAAAAAGTTTTATATTTTATTCTAGAGGAAACAGGGAACCACTGAAGACCTGAGTAGGAGAATGACACAGAGCTATGACTTACGTAGATTATTTTTACATCTGTGTGAAGGAAGAGGGTAGAATCAGGAAGACCAAATAAGAGGCCATTACAATAATCTAGATAAGTGATAACTAAGCCCTGAAGGTGAATGGCAGTGATGAATAAGTGATGGATGGGAGAAATGGTGTAGTAGGACTTAGAAAATGATCAGATCTGGAGTTGGGGAAAAGGAGACTGACTGAGGTTATAAACCTGTATGCCTGGAAGGTTGGTGATACCCTGCAAGATCAAGAAGTTTGCAAAAAGGGGGAGATTTGGGAGGAAGAGCTTGGTTTGGGTATGCTGAGTTATAATGTCCAGACTAGCTCTCTGGAGGGCCTTAGGATCAGTCAGAGTCAGGATCAGTCAAAGTCCTTGGTCTTTAGGAAGAGAAGTGAAGGAGGCAGGCAAGCTGTTATGTGGCTTGCCAAAGATGATTGCTGGATTCTGGAGTCTGGAACCTGAAGTCCTCTCTCCTCGGCATGCTGTGGCAGAGAGGCTCTGATCCTTTCCCTCAGCTCTCCAATCCTTGCCTCTGATTACCTCATCATTCAGCAAGCACCAATCATGAGGAGAGCCATCACATCACCATATGTTTATAGAACCATTATCATATCTTGAGTAGGTAATTAGTCTCAAGTCCTCTGCTGTCTTGGATTCAAATACACCTTTTCAGAGTTTCAGTCCTGTACACTGAGTTTCAAGTCATTCAGGTAGAACTACTCGAGGAAGTGGAGAAGATATGTTTGGGAGGCAAGACACATGTTATGATCTGGTACCCAAACCAAACCAGAATATTCTCTGAAGGAGAGTGGGGAGTAAAGAAAATAGAATATGCCTTGTGTATTTTTGGTGACCCTTCATTTCTGAAGAAGATCAATGACATGAATGAGTAACGTCATGACTTGTACATGAATTGTATTTAAGTGGAGTAGAATTGCACAGTCATCAGCCTCATCCTGTCTTCCAGAGTCATCAGAGTCCAGTGATAAGACAAAAATCAGTGCAACTTGCGATGGCCCAGAATGCAAGTGCTTCCACAGAGCTTACCTTAGTCCCGTTCATGGTTACTGATACAAGCTATTCTTATCTGTCCATTCCACAGTGCTTGGAGTAGGCATTTCCTAACTCGCCAATGGATTTGAAGCCTCTTGACTACCCCCCAATCTGATTTTAGTTGGAAAAGGAAGGAGTATTTGATTGGGCAAATAAAATCTTAGTATCATGGGAAATTTTGAACTCATAGTGCCCCTGAACAGACTGAGAAAATATGAAAGCAGGAGATGAAGAGATATTTGGACCTACAGGAGGGGTAGGAAGGAAACGATTCAGTGGAGATGGCTAATCTGCTAGTTGAACTATTAGTTGGAGCTGGGTTCAAGGAGGATAAAGCACACCATATCTTCTAAACTGTAAATTGCAACTAATGCCAAGTCAGTTATCAAGCCTGATATATGCCTAGTACTGTGCTAATTTCTGGGGATACAAAAAAAGGAAAAAAAAAAAAAACAACAAACCCAACAATATCTGCTCTAAAAGAGCACAGAGCCTAACTGAGGAGACAAATGATATATACAGCATAAATTAGAGATAAATTGGAGAGAAGGCACTAAGATAAAGGAGAGCAGGGAAAGGCTTTTCAAAGAAAGTGGGATTTTACTAGAGATCTGAAGGAAATCAGGGAAGTCAAGAAGTAGAAATAAAGAGAAAGAATGTTTTTGGCAGAGTTCTATGAAGAACAAGCAAGGATGCCAGCATGGCTGGATCACAGAATACATAGTAGGGAGTCAGGTATAATAGAAAAGAAGGTTATAAAGGGCTTTAAAATCCAAATAAGAGATTTTTATATTTAGTCTTGGAATTAATAAGGGAATCATGGGAGTTGATTGAATACGAGAGTAACAAACTTGTCCTATAGATATCTATTGTTTTATCTATAGATAGATCAATTTGACTGCTGAGTGAAGGATGGACTAGAATAGAGAAAAAACTTGAGACAGAGACTAATTAGAAAACTATTGCAAAATTCAGATATGAGGTACTGAAGCCCTGTACCAAATAGTAGCTGTGTCAGAACAGAGAAGGGGGTATTTATGCAATATATTACAAATGCAGAAATGACAGGATTTGGCAACTGATTGGATATGAGAGGTGAGAGAAAGAAATTGATGATGACACTTGATTTGCAATACAACCTAGTGACTCCGAGGATGGTATCTTTGATAGTAACAGGAATTTAAAAGAGGAGAAGGTTCAAGAGGAAAAAAGAGTTTAATTTTGGACATGTTGAGTTTAAGATTTCTATGAGACATCTAGTTTGAGATATCCAATAGGCAACTGGAGATGTGAGACTGAAGTTTAGGAAAGAGATGAGAGCCGGACAAATAGTTCTCAAAATCTTCTGTATAGAAATGATATTTGAATCCATGAGAATTGATGAGATCACCAAACTAAACAATGGGAGAAAAAGGGCCAGGATAGAGTTTTGCAGTTAATGAGTAAGACCTAGATGAAGATCCAGCAAATGAGTCTGAGAAGGAAGGAACAGGTAGAAGAAACAGAACATTTTTCAACAAGACTACAGAGAGATGAAGGAACATAATAAGGAGTAAGCAAAGGCCATTAGTTTTGGCAATTAACTTTGGAGAGAATAATTGTAGTTGAGGGATAAGGTCAGAAATTAGACTATAGAGAATTAAGAAAAGAGATGTAGTGGTATAAGCATCATTTATAGATAGTCTTTTTAAGTAGTTTACAAAAAAAGGAGAGGGGGAAATGAAATTATATCTACAAGAGATGGATGGAATAAGTGAAAGTTTGTTTTGTTTTATTTCATTTATTTATTTATTTTGGAATGAGATAAACACAGATATGCTTGCAAGTGGTAGAGAATTAAAGATAAGTGAGAGAATGGGGATGATAGAAGGAGTAATCAGCTGCAGAAGATGGGATGAAATGAAATCGTTTGTGTGTACAGAGACCTTGAAAAGAAAGACTACCTCTATATTCAAGGTAGTACTGAGGGAGGAGCTAGTAATGGAAGGCATTTGAGTGATTTGAGAGGAGAAGAGAAAGATCTTGGCAAAAGATCTAAGGGTTTTGTTTGTTTTTAGTGAAATATGGAGCAAGATTCTCAGTTAAGAGAGTGGAGAAGGAAAAAAAGATTTGGAAAAGGGATAGTGAATCGATTAGGTAGATATAAAAATGCAATTGCATTGCAATGATGAACAGAATGGTATCAGAAAAAATCTGGAAAGTCCTTCATGAATTCAAGCAAAGTAAAGGGTGTAGTGAATAAGGTAAATGCAATGTAACTGCAAAGTGGGATGATCGGCTGTGAATGACTTTGCTATTTTCAACAATACAATATTCATGATTACTCTGAAGGACTTTCAATGAAAAATGTCTGAATACAGATTGAAGCATACTCTTTTTTTTCCTTGAGGTTTTTTTGGGGGGGAGGAAGATCTGTATTTTCTTTTACAACATGACTTTTATGCTTTCTTAATAGGAGGTGGGTGTGGGAGGAAGGGAGAGAATCTGGAACTCAAAATTTAAAAAAAAAATGTTACAAAATGTTTTATATAGAACTGAGAAAAGTAAAAATATCAAATATTTTTTAAAAGATTGTCTTGCTACAATGTGGGATCTTACTGGAAGTTAGCTTATTAGTTATGAAGCAGGTATTGTAAAGAGCACAATGGAAGAAATGTATAGCTTTAGAGAAGGTTGTAAGGATGGGAAGGAGGATTGGGTTAAAGGCTTTAAGAATAAGGAAGTAGTCAGTGGAAGACAGAGAACAGAGTTTAAACGATGTCAACTAGGTATTCAGAATTTACTGGGATAGGAAGTATATGACAGAGTGGGGGTATCCTCAATAGTGAACAATTAATTTAGTAGGGCTATTATTGTTTATAGGGGTTCAGTCTCAAGGTAAGGGGCAAGAGTACTCACTCTTGGATGAGGCAATTGCTACAGAGTTGGAGGAAATGCCCCAGACATGGGGATAGAATGGCTTCCTAAAAGTCTTTTTATCTTTGAAGTTCACCCAATACCTAGCACAGTGAAGAAACTTTTTTTAAAAAGTCGTATTAAATTGAATTGCTGAATGGCGATAACTATAAAGATATAAGTGATATTGTCTATGGTAATATTAAGTCAGTTAACCCATGGCTGTACTGGGGAAAAATAGCAATGCATATGATAGTAGTCTTTGTCTAAAGGTTTAGATATTCACACTTTACCCCAATTGTCTTAGAAAAAAAAAATTCACATTATTTTGCAGTATCATTTCCTTATACCATGTAAAGATTCAACTCAACTAGAAAAATTAAATTTCCTCATTTAACCTACTACCTCAACTGTATGTTCTCTATAACAGTGACAATGAATAATATTATTTCTTATATTAATACAAATTATCATTGGCTTATTCTACCTTTTTCTTTGGTGAGAAAAGATCAAATTTATTTTAAAGTTGAACCTGAAATGGAAGAGAATCCAAACCTCCTTTCATCTATTTCTTACTAGACTTAACCAATTCTTGGAGTAATGCCAAATGGTGATAATATCACAAAGTTGAGAGCAAAATTTAGCCCAGCTGGACCATAGTAGATTATTCTGTGGATAAATGGAGGTTGTTCTTCTTTTGTATTTTCTTCCATGTTTTCTCTCTTACACATACACATACATACCCAGGAATTAAAAATTAATCATAGGATTGTAATTATAGCTGTTTAGTTGCTTTTTATTAGTGCCTGATTCTGTGACCACATATAGGAAGTTTTCTTGAAGAAGATACTGGAGAAGTTTGCCATTTCCTTCTCATTTTATAGATGAGGAAACAGAGGCAAACAGTGTTAAGCAATTTGCCTGGGGTTACACAGCTAGTAAGTGTCCGAGCCTAGATTTGAATTTGGGAATATGAGCCTTCCTGACTCTAAGCCCAGTACTTTATCCACTGTAAAGCTAGCTACCCCTAGGCTTGTAATATCTAGAGCTAAAAGAGGAACAAAGAGATCATTTAATCCAACCCCTTTCATTTTACAGTAAGGAAACTTTAGTCTAGGGAGTAAGCAGCAGAAACAGTATCTGAACTTAAGTTCTCTGACTACCTACAGTCAGTGATTTTTCCATTTTTACTAATGGGTCTTATGCAGCTGAGAAGTCAAATCAATATTTTAATGGAACTGTGATTTTAGTGATTTGTTTTTTTCTCTCCTGATACATATCATAACTTTTCTATACCTTCTCATTCTGTGTGGCCAGCATCTTTTTACAAATCTTCCTCCAAATGTAGACCCTCATGTTTTGTTTTGTTTTTTTGTTTTTTTAAATATCTCCCTTGAGTGTTTCATTTAACTTTTATTCTCAGTAGGTAACTGTCTCACCTCCTTTTCTAGCCATTTATTTCCATTTACACAATTTCTTGAGCTCCATCCCCAAGAAGATGAATGCTTACTAAATTTAGTTATTTATAGATATTTGTGTTTATGACCTCCTTAAGTAAAACAAAACAAAAACTCTTTTTTTCTAGATTGTATTCTTTTTTCCCCAAACATTTTTCTCTACTTGAGAATTTTATTTTCCAACTGTTGATTTTGTTCATGTACCTTTTTCTCTGAATATTTTTCTTTCTTTTAGAAAAATGTGGAGAAAAGGATGGACAAATAAAACAGGAAACACAGGATAGACACTGAAATATGAAAGAGAAAGAAAATTAGCTTTTTAAAGAGTTGAAGTAAGGAAATAATTAGTAAAGCATAAAGAATGAATTTCTTTTAAAGAAGAAAAAATAACTTCAGAACAGATAGGCTTTTAAGTATGATTTTGACAAATTCCTTTTACTAGCATTCTAATATGGAGGATGACTCAAGAACAAGAGACAATAACAAGCCCATACAAAGAAAGAAAGGCCATTGGGGATCTAGAGGCTTCCCTAGAGACCCAACCTACCAGTGGAATTTAGAGAGATATCCTAAAGAGTGTGCTAAAAACTGAAATCAAAATCTAATTTTAAAACACAAAAATATCTTGTTAGGTAAAATTGGAATTACTTTATAGTCCTCTCTTTTATCCCCCAACCTGTTCTCTCTAAGGATGGCAACAATTTCTTAAAAGCTATTTTTTTTCTCTTCAGTCTTCATCATCCTTTACTTTTTTGTAGATTGACATTGTTCATCACCCTTTCCTGTTAGATATTTTCTCCTCAATCTGTTTCTATTGCTCTCTCTTGGTTCTCTTCCTAAGAATATAATTGCTCATTCTTCCTTCTTTCTCTCTTTTCCAACCACCAGAGGGTGGGTTACCAATGTTCAGAACTCATATCTCTTCTCTTTACAGTTTTTCCCTTGATTGCTGCATCTATTTTTATGATTTCAGTTATTATCTCTCTGCAGATGATCCCTACTCCCTTGATACTCCCATACTCCCATACATCCATCTCTCTTGAATACCAGATTGGCATTTTCAAGTGACTATTGTCTTCTTAAATTCAACATTTCCAAAACAGATCTCATAATATTGTATATTTGACTATACTACTATCCTCCCTCCTTGAAATCTCAGGATTATCTTTTGACTCTTTCTTTTCTCTAGTCCTTACCCTCCATCAACAAATAAATAAGAGAGAGAGAGAGAGAGAGAGAGAGAGAGAGAGAGAGAGAGAGAAAGTTGCCAGATACTATCACTTAAACTATGGCAATATAGCTTGCATTCAGCCTCTCCTTTTCTTTCTCTTATTAACTCTTGTTTGACTATTATAATTGCCTCTTAATTGGTTGTCCTGACTGAGCTCTCTCTTCTCCAATCCAACCTTTACGCAACTATTAAAGTAATCTTCCAAACTGAAGCAAATAGTGTCACAAAGCTAGTAAGTATCTGAGGTCATATTTGAACTCAGGTCTTCCTGATTCTAGGCCAAGCACTCTATTCATTGTGTCACCTAGCTCCCTAGATTACTTACTGATGCCCAATATCCTTCCCTTAGGGATAGAAATGGGCCATATGAATGCTGCTTGAGCTTGAAAGTATCCTGAGTGAAGGAGATCCTAATGGTGGACTTCTCAGTCTGAAAGATGATAGAATCATAGAATTAGAGCTGGAAGAGACCTAGGCTGTTGTATTCAATGCCCTGGTTTTTGAGCTCAGGTCTAGAGAAGTTAGGTGTCTTACTCACATAATTGCTGATTAGTTTCTTACTTGGAAAACAAAACCAGTGAGTTATCTGGCAAAATGAAGCTTAACTTAATTTTGACCTTAAGTATTATGTCATCTTGCTTTTAATCAATCATAGGATTCTTAGAATTTGCTGGCAAAGCAAAAAGTTTAACAATGTTTATCTTCCCCAAACTCCTGAAACCCTGTATTCTGTTTGAACAGATGTTTCTTTCTATAATTAATTGCCTATGTATGTATGTATGTATGTATGTATATAATGGAAATTCTGCTCTAATTGTCTGGACCAATATCCTGCTTTAACTGTCTGTACCATATATTACCAATATTACTTGTTAAACTATGTATTTATTTTTCTGTACTCCCAATTCCTTCTTATAGCATAGCCAGTCAGAATAGAATAAGCATCTTCTTTGATTTGTTATTATGGCTGTTTTTCTTTTCTCTATAAAAATAATTCTTTAGAAAAATCTGGTTGAGTTTTGTTCTTTCTGTGTGCATTTCTTATATTTCAGATTAAAGAAATTGTAGGGTAGTGAAAAAAAAAAGTAATCTTCCAGGTCTAATGATATCACTTACATGGCTCATATATGGCTCCTCATTGTCTTCAAGATAAAAATGTAAACTTTATTCTGGCTTCAAGGCTTCCCATGATCTTGCTGAAATTCACCTTTTGGTTCTAACTTTAAAATAATCTGCCTTTCCCCTTTATATATTCTGCAGTATATTCCAGTCAAACCAGACTACTAGGTATTACCCCATACCACTCTGTTGTCTTTTGTCTCCATTTGTTCCATTAATCTCTCACTTTTAAAATAGACTCCTCCCTCCATATCACTGCCCATTAAAACAAACAAACAAAACCTTATCCTCCTAATAAGAAAATGCACCTTTCTCTCTTCTTTTCAGAGGTGATAGATAGCAGGTATGGAATACAGTATATGTTAGAATTGCCTGATGCACTAGATAAGTTTTGAAGAACTGTTAGTTTTTTCTCTTCTTCTTCTTCTTCTTCTTTTTTTTTTTTTTTAATTCTGTGTTATAAGAGATGGCTCTCTGGGCAAGAGAAAGGAAAAGGATACATTTGGAAATAAAAAACAAAGATTTATAAGTAATGTTATGAAAAAAAAAAAAAGAAAGAACTTCTCTTCTTTAAAAATCTAATTAAGGTGTGATCTCCATGAAAAATCTTCTCTGATCAGTCCTGGAGAAGTGATTCTTACTCTAAATCTTAAAAACTATTGATTAATCTAATGTATTAATCTAATAAACACAACAGGCAAGATTACTTAATTTATTTTGAATTGATTCTAATAAATGAGGTTGAAAAGGAGTTATCCTACTCAGGTCTAATATACATAAGGTTAAAAATGAGAAGTGTTAAAGATATAATCACATTTATAGAATCAGGGAAGGGCATGAGAAAGAAAAGGCAAATTAATGTGTTGGTTTTAAATTAGGCAAGAATTGTGATTAGGTTTCAGAGTGGACATAAGAATAAACTGATAATTTGGGAGAGAAGGATTTGGTTCATTTATCTAAAGACAGTCTGGGAATCAGAATAGGCATTATAGTAATGCAGATAATGATTCTAGTCAACATTGAAGAATTGAGATAATCAGTGAGGGCAGATTTTTAAACTTTGGACAATTAGATAAAATAATAAAAAAAAAAGTGGCAAGCAATATTTTGAGAGATATGCAGATATAAGTGATTTAGGAAAGCTGCTCATACTTTATTAAGCAGATAAATATATAGAATAAAGGTGAAACAAAGGAAATCTTATGTATTTTAGGTCTAGATTCTGAAGGATGGATTGAGATTCACATTCAGAGTTCCAGGGTCATATTAAGAACATATAGACACACAAAGTTTAGAGTTTATAAGTCAACACAAATACAAATATAATAGTCTTCATTGTTGCCTCATTCACTTTTTTTGGTAAGGCAACTGAGATTAAGTGATTACCTAGAATCACATAGCTAGTAAGTATCAAGTGTCTAAGACCAGATTTGAAATCAGGTCCTCTGATTCCAGTGCCTGTGCTTTATCCATTGTACCACCTAGCTGGCCTTGCCTCATTCACTTTTAAGAATTTTTAAAACCATCAAATCATTTTTTCTTCTATTCCTTAATAAGAACTCCATTGCCTTTTGATCATTTTCTCCCCTACAGACTCGCTTCACACTAATTAAAACTGTTTTGCTTGAAATGAATTCAGGCATGAGAAGGAGACAAGAAACCTATTTAGAATTCAGTTATAATCAAAATTAAGAATCACAAAGCTTTTCTGGTCTAATTAAAATATATCAAAATTAGATTAATATCCTATCTGGTTGTAAGGAGAAGAACAATTATAAATTGTTTTTTATCTTAAGAAACTTTCAGGAATTTTTATTTCTTTTTTAAAACAGATAATTATATTTGCCTAACACTGCTAACAAATGACAAAATTTTTTCAGTATGTAACTCCTTCCAAGTAACTACTGAGAAACATAACACCATGCACATAAAAATATGCCCTCCTCCTATTGCAAATGTGCTTAATTCTTATCAGTTACTACTGATTAAATATTAAAAGCCAGTTAATATTTAATATAAATTATTTTTAAACCCAACATATAGCATACAGAGAAAAATCACCATTTATTAACAAAAAAGCAAAGAAAACTTAAGATATAAACTTCTTTAAATCAAGTATTCAAATAAAACATCTAACAATACATTTACTAATTGAAAATACTATTATTATTATTATTTACTGCTATTAAAAGGATAAAATTTATCATATGACACAAAGAAGGGGATTTGTTTCCACATTCAAAACATACAATTATGTAAAAATAGACAAAATATTTGAGATATTAATATTGAGTGTAAACATTTTTTAATTCAGATTAGAAACATTAAATATTATTCTCTTACCAGATTTATCTGTAGAATCCTCAAATTCCACTAGGAAAGAATACCCATTATTCCAGAGATGAAGACATGTACTTGGATCATAATGAATTTTTAAGGGTTTCAGGCAAGGATCATAAATACTGTCTCTCCATCGGATATTGATTGGTGACTGTCGATCACCTCCAGGTACTACGTCCAAGCTTTGCCAGAGTGGATGTACTAGGAAAAAAAATACAGATGTGGGTTTTATTAAGATGTTTTATTAACTACTTTATAGAGAAAGTGATTCCAGGCAAAGAAAGCTTTTCACAGAGGCCAATTATGTTAATATTCAGCTGCTTGAAGGCTTATTCAATTAGAGATTAGAAAGAAAAAAGAAGTCCTTTTTCCAAGGCCATTTCTCTGTAGCTTTCTAAAGCTTTGTAAGAATGATAACTGAATAATTTTACTTTTAACTAAAAGAAAAATACTTTATTCCTAATATTTTCTTCATAAAGAAGTTACCTTAAAATTCTGTTGAATCCTTACAAAGTGTTAACTCATTAGAGTTGATAGAGACAATAATTATCTAATTTAACATGGTTCAGTATGATTGATCTGATCTTACAAGGAGATGTTATGGGCCAGAACTTGAAACAAGGTACTAAGTGGAACTGATAGAAACAATGCTTGTGTTCACACCTTTAGAGAGCTCATATAAGCAAGAAGCTCTTAGGGCCAGACACAGAACATTATGGGAGCAAGCCCACAAGCCCACTTTCAGAGGTGGAGTCAGACTCATTCCAACTTTCACCTTGGTGATGGCTGGAGACATTCGGAGTTGAGCTAGAGGCAAAAGACTAGCAAACGAGAGCTCTTGGAACCAAGGAAAGTTGAAGCCTCTAAGAAAGCTACCCAGGCCCAAAGAAGGAAAAAATAAACATTTGGATTTTATCTCCAGGAAACCTCCCCAAGAAACCTGCTCACAGAGAGAACCATTATATTTTAGAAGAAAAAGAGAACACCACAAAATTCAATCTTAATAATCAATGAATTTGAAAGAAAACTTAGAATAAATAGCAACTGATTATTTAAAAGTATATTCTGGAGTCTGTAATTTTCAGCAGACTGGTATGAGCAGATAAAGACCTAAGTAACACACCATATATAATGTTTATCCCATATGAGAAATAATGCAGAATTTCCCTCATACAGGCAAACATAAAGAGGCTGCATGGTACAAAGTAAAGAATATTTAGCTCAGAAATGAAGTGAATGAAGCTTTTATTAAGTGGTTATTATATGCAAAGCACTGTGTTAAATAGAAACAAATGAAAGACTATGACAATTCTTGATTTCAAGAAGCTCACATTCCCCATTAAGAGCAAGGCTGCTCCGTGGTGGGACAGATAGAACACTGGGCCTGGAGGAGAAGATTTGAGTTCAAATTTAGCCTTAGAATCTAACTGTATGACCTTGGTTATGTCCCTTACTCTTTCACTGCCCCCATTTTCATGTCACTGCCCTGATCAAAAAGCTCAAAAATGTAAAGTGGTGATAATAACACCACCTATCGCACAGGACTATTGTTAGTATGGAATGAGATAATATTCATAAAGCAATTAGCATGGTTCTTGGCACATAGTAGACACTTAATAAATGCTAACATTCAAACAGGGGAAAAGACACATACTGACAGTTTCAGCTGTGAGTCAGAAGGAAAGGTTTTATAGTCCTTAGGCTACAATAGCAATGATAATAATTCCTTAACATCATTTTCACAAGATAAAATCATATTATTTTCTGATCTTGAACCATTTGACAATGCCAAGAATTTTGGAAGCAGGAGGTGTCTTTTCTAAATCTTCAGTAGCTACGTGGCACTAGCAGGAGCAGTTGCCAGGATGTACTTCTACAAGGGCTGTTTTCCCAGGATAATGGTTCTGGGTCCAGAGCTGGAAGAATTCCTATTTCCAGGGTCCTGACCTGTCCCTATCAAAATCTTAAGAGAGATTATAGTCAAAGTAGAGGCATGGTTGTTTGATTTGCCTGGCACATGCTGCCTCCACTCTTTCCCTCAAGGTATCCCACCATTTCAGCTAGGCTGCTTGCCTGCTATGTATTTGGCAACTGATAGACAGATGGTAGGAATGACTGAGTTGCTTCCCTGGATTATGGCTTCAAGAACTGGATCTAAAGCAGGACTGGTAGTCTGGGGGGGGCTCTTGTGCTCATCAGCTATCATAGTGGCAGTTGGTCAGGAATTATTCCTGGTGCTGATGAAAAAGGTAGACCCTCTTCTCCACCATCATTTTTCTCCTCAATGATAACTCTGGGATCAGACTAGAAGCAAGTCTGAGAAACCCTGCTATTCCTAAGGCAGGATCAAGGGAAGATGTTGGTCAGTCTTTTCTCTTGCTCCTATAAAATGTGGGCCCAACTCATTGTTCCTTAGCAATATTTTTTAAAGACATATATATTTATGAATGGACCACAATTATGGTCTCTCTATCCAATTGCATATTGTAACATGGATCACAGGAACTTTTCATCTAATTGGTTTTTTTGAAGTAGAGAATAAGACTGAACTATTTTAAATGGTGTCGAATCAAGAAATGATTAGAAGATTCTGAAATGTGTTTAGGGTTTGATGCAATCAGCACAATGTTTTCCCTAAATAAGAGTATCTAGAGGACCTCCTTTGTAGAGAATTCTCTCTTTGATTTAAATTCTGCACTGGACATCTGTCATATCAGGCAAATATACATCTTGTTTTATGCCTGACTTGATACCATAAGGTATCAACCATAAGGTCAGAAAGGTCAGAAAAATGAATTCTATTGTTATATCCCTTTGGAGATTCTCATATGTTTTTGATCCATTCACAAGAGATATCTTATTGGTGATGGCTCATTCTTGTTTCTCCTCTTACTGGTCTGATTGTTCCTTCTTTGAATCCTTTGCTACTTGTATTGTCATGTATATAATACCTTTTAACTATGAGTGTCTACCAAGCCTCCTTTTACTTCTTTCTATACTTTCTCTCACTGATGTCATTAGCTCCCATAGATTCACCTATCTCAATACAGATGATTTCCAAGTCTAATGGTGTCTTCCTCTCTCTCCATACCTCCACATTTATGGCTTCTCCAAATGCCTGCTCCACATCTCTAACTGAAGGTTCCAAAGAATCTCAAAATTCAACATATACAAAATGTACTTCATTATCTTCCTTGTAACCCATCCCATTACTCCCTCCCATACCTCTTATTCACAATTCCTTCTTTCTGCTGAGGGTACCAGCATTCTTCTAGTAAATCATGACAAAAACCTTGGACTCTTCCCTTGCCTTCATCCCTCATATCTTATCAATTGTTAAGCTTTATTGATTCTACATTGACATTACTCTCTAGTCACCCTAATCCAGTCCTCAATATTTCTTGCATAGACTGCTTCAATAGCCTCTTAAATACACCCTCAACTTCTAGCCTTTCCTTTCTCCAATCCATCCTCCATTCAGCTGATAAAATAATGTTCCTAAAAATCAAGTTTTATCATGTCACTGTCCTGTTCAAAAAGCTCCCATGGCTCCCTATCTCTAAGCTAAAATAAAATTTTCAGTTTAGTATCAGAAGCCTTTCAGATTCCAGTAAATTGTGAAATATAATGCAAAGTACTCTTATCCACACAGATTTCTTCTAGCTTTAAAATTATAAAATTCACTCAGCACTACAGAGTTTTATACTTTATTGTTTTCTCTTGTTTCGTGTGTGTTTGTTTTGTCTCTTCAATTAAATCATAACATAATTTGACAACTGAGGTCTTGTTTTTTACTTATATATAACACACAATGCTAGGAACATGTTTCATATTTCATTTGTATTCTTCATGATTTTATTTGAGGTTTTCTTGGCAAAGATAGTGGAATAGTTTGCCATTTCCTTCTTCAGTTCATCTGAAGATGAGGAAACTGAGGCAAACAGAGTTAAATGACTTCTCCATAGCTAATAAGTGTCTGAGGCCAGATCTGAACTTAGGAAACTGAGTCTTCCTGAACCCAGGACTGAAATTCTATACAATGGGCCACCTTGCTGCCCCTAAATATTTGTTGACTATATGATAATAAAGATCAAATATTTGAAACTATTAAAACTCTCTAACCTTATCTTTATCTCCTGTTTTATAAATATACAGAGATTTCTCCATGTTTTTGGTTATTCATGGGTTGGCCATCAATAATTAAATGAGAATTTTTGGAGATTTGTGCAGAAAATTGCAGATGAGGTATAAAGAAAATTAAAAGTATTTTAAGTAAATCATAAATACATAAATACTGTATGTTATTCATCTATTTTATCATTTACTACCATAACTATACATATATAAATTTATTATAAACTGTTAAATTTTGTTAAAAATTTCAGTGAGCTATTTTTCTTTTCTTTTTTTTTAACTGAGGCAATTGGGGTTAAGTGACTTGCCCAGGGTCACGCAAGCTAAGAAATGTTAAATGTCTGAGATCTGATTTGAACTCAGGTCCTCCTGACTTCAGGGCTCTACTGTGCCATATCCTGTAGCTATGTGTAGATATATATAGCTTATAGCTTATCATACCTTATACATATTACGTATCAAAGCTTACTTGTTTAAGATATATAATAACCTACACTTTAAATATAGTAGTGTGTGTGTGTGTAGTTGAAGAACTTCCAGCAGCTGTATGTAGTAAAGATAAGGTGAAGAACTTCCAGCAGCTGAACTTCCAAGGACATTTAACTTCCTCTTCTGTATTTTTAGTTTCTCTAGGTCTCTGTGACCTGCATGAGTATGTTGAGTGGTAGCCAATATATACTTAGATTTTAGACATATGTATTTAACCTCGAATGATGACATTTATCTCTGTTCAAGTCACCAACATCTGGCCAATTAGCTGTCTGATGTATGGTTCTTCCCGGAACTAGGGAATCTGCTGTTTTTGGCACGAATAACATCCAATTAAGGGGTGGGGGGGCATCTATCTCTTAATGTTCTCCAACTCATGATGTAATCCTTTGTATCTAAAACCTATAAAAACTGTATACCTTATCCCCTTCTTTAGCCCTTCTACCATGAGCTCTCTCTCTTTCCCTCCTTGCGGTGGAATTGCTCATTCTCATGAGAATTAATTAAATAAACAACTTTTCTGCTTTTTATTTCAAGAGGTCTCTGAGTAGTCATTTTTGGATAGGATTTTCTATCCCTCACAGTAGGTACAATATTTGTTAGTGATAATCACAGAATTAGACTTTGGAAGGACATTAGAGATCAACTATTCCAAACCCTACCCACTCCCATTTCACATATACATTATCACAGAATCTCAGGATTGGAAAGAACAGATCATCTAGTCCAATTTATAGCTGCTGAAAAATCCCCTCAATTAGATTGCTAAAAATTAATTATCCAGCCATTACTTGAAGACCTCAACCGACAGGAAACCTTCTAAGTCCCAAGATAACCCATTCTACTTTTGAATAGTTCTTATGATTAGGAAGTTTTTGGGTTTTTTTTCTTAGAAAAGTTTAAATTGTAATCTCCACTCACTGTATCTAGTTACTACCTTCTGGTGCCAAAAAATCTAAGTTTTATTCCTTTTCCATGTGACAGCCCTTCAGATAATTGAATAGGGCTAGTCTATGTCCTCAAAGTCTTCTCCAGGACTCAACAAGTCCATATATGATATGAACTTGAGGTTTTTCTCTATCTAAATCATCCTTCTCTGGATGACTTTTCACCTTGTTGATATACTTCCTACAATATGATACCCAGAACTGAACACAATAATTCTAGTGGTATGAAAGCAAAAGATTTTTCCATTCACTGTCCTACCTGGATTTCAACTCCAGAAAATAAAATACTTTTTCCAGGATAAAGTCATTATTTCTAATCTCATCACCCTGGGGCTAACTCAGGTTTATATTGATACTACTTTTCTCAGCCTCTTTCTCCCCTCTGATTGGAGGGCTGTGAAGAAGAGTATCAAATTCTTCCCAGTGCCTTTCTTTATGGGGAGCAGAAACTGGATTCAGCTCACACCACTTTGCATCTATTCCCCAGACTGATCACAACTCCATGGAACAATATCTCCCTCTCTCCTACACCCCCTCTCTACCTCTTTAACTAGGAAAGCATTTAGCACAATACCTGGCATATAGTAGGACCTTAATAAATGTTTATTGGATTCCTGGGTTGGAATAGAACAACTGGACTATAATCCCTCTAACCCTAAACATGTAGCCCTAGGGAAATTATTTAAACTTTTTTAGCTTCAGTTTCCTTATCTGAAACTTGGGGATAATAATAGCACCCAATTCATAGGTGTTGGGGTTTTTTGTTTGTTTGTTTGTTTGTTTTTGTGTGTGTGAGAATCAATTGAATGAACATGTAAAGCTTTGTTGTTCAGTCAGGTCCAATTCTCTGTTTCCCTACTTGAGGTTTGGCAAAGATACTGGGGAGGTTTGACATTTCCTTCTCCAACTTATTTTACAAACAAGAAAACTGATGCAGAGTCAAGTGACTTGCCTAAAGTCACAAAATTAGTAAGTGTCTAACATCACACTTGCACTCAGGAAGATGAGTCTTCCTGACTCTAATTCTGGTGTTCTATGTACTGTAACACCTAGCTGCCCCCAGCTAGTTATGATGGTTGTTATCATCAGTTTAAGATTGTTTGATTTTTTTTTTTTTTTTGCCTACTATTTGAAGTGCCTCTAAAAACCTCAAATCTTTTCCAGCTGAACAGTCATGCCTTCGTCTAAGTATGACTCTGGGGGAAAGTTGCTTCAATGTCCTAGCCCATAAAGATCTTTTTATAACTTATGCCACCCAACTCAAAAGTCATACCTGCAGGGTTATTCATCTTCTAAAAATATGATCAGCATTACATTTATGTATCTTTATACAAGTCACTAATAAAAACATTAAATAGCAATGACATAAGAATAGATCCTGGAGACTCTACTAAGAAGCTACTTTTCACACTGATATCAACCTTTTAATGACTCCTGTTTGAATCTGGTCATTGCACTTACTCTACATTCATCTAACTATACTTCATCTAATTCACCTCTCTCCATCTTGTCTATTAAAGTAGCATGAGGAAGTTCCATCAAATCTACTTTATACAATTGTTTCTATAGGTTTCTCCTTAATGACCTATTAGAAACCCTGACAAAAAGGTTAGTCTGATATGATCTCTTCTTGATAAAGGCATGATCACTTTATGATTACCATTTTCTTTTCTAGATGGTCAATATAAATTCTGTTCTTAATTTTTTAAAATTAAAGTCAAACTCCTTGTCCTATAGTTTACAGACTAGATTGACTTCCATTTTCTGAGAAGCAGGATCCTTCAGTCTGGTGACACTTTTTTCATTTATTGTGGTCTTTTGAACATTACTGACAGTGGTTCAGTAATTACATTGGCCATTTCTTTCAAAACCTTTGATGTAACTTGTCTGAGTTTGGTAACCTGAATTAATAAGGTCAAAGAAACTGTGTTTTCTCTTCTCAGACTCTTATTCATCTGGGATTAACTCTCTCTGAACCATTCTTGTTCTGGCCTTCCCAATCCTTGGCAAAGAAAAAAGAAGGAACAAAACAGGAAATGAGCAATTGTGCCTTTCTTCTGTTGTCCATTATAATCTCCCTATCTATCCTGATATCTAATAACAGGATATTTTTCCTTTAATCCTTCTCTTTTTCCCAATAACATCAAAATTATTTTTATGTTTTCTTTAGCATTGCTTGCCAGCTTCAGCTCATTCTGAGTATGGATTTTCCTGATTCTCCTAACAGGACCTTGTCATGACTTTATTTTCAACTTTAGTATTGTATCCTTGCTTCTACCTTTCTGGAAAGAGAGAGAGACAGAGAGAGACAGAGAGAGACAGAGACAGAGAGAGAGAGAGAGAGAGAGAGAGAGAGAGAGAGAGAGAGAGAGAGAGAGAGAAACACAGAGAGAGAGGGAGAGAGATAGAAGCAGAGACAGAGAAATAGAGAGAGGAGAGAGAGACAGAGAGATACAGAGACAATGAGAGACAGAGATAAAGAGACACAGAGAGAGATAGAATAAGACAGAGAGACAGAGACAGAAACACACAGAAAAAAAGAGAGCAAGAGACAGAGAGAGAAAGAGAATAAAAGTCATTTAGCTGAATGGGTTTCCTATACATTCAAATAATTGTCTTTGGAAATTTTCCCCAACTTTCCTTTTTTTTCCCCTTCAAATGGAATTTTTGAAGGAAACTGAACTGATAAAAAAACTAAATGTCCAAGAATTTAAGGAACTTACTCAGGGTCTCAAAGAAGTTAAAAGTCAAACCAAGACAAAAAAACTAGAGGCTTTTTGTGCCTTGCCATCTGTATCATTCTATTAAAGATATTATTAAAACAATTACATTTATGGACCATGAAACCAAGTGATTTTTAGAAGCCCTTTTATTAGTCCATCAATTACTGTAAATTATTTTAAGGACAATAAATCTGTCTTATTTGAAGAATGTCAAAAAAAAAAAAAAACTTTTTTAGAAAATGGCAGAAGCAAACTATTTGCATTCTTCTCAGGGATGTCACCAAACCTTGGTACAACACTTTCTCACTTACAGGAGAGGATCAGAAACATTCTAAATTCATAGAACATAAATCTCTTTCTATATTATTTCCCATCCAATTTTGTTCTTAATTCCATACCTTTAATTTGTGAAGACTTGATATTATCATATATCCTTACTCATAGTCTGGAGCCTCATAACTGAATTTTTTTTTCCCTCATTCTGTACCAGCTGTAGTAGTTTGGTTAATTCTCAGTAACTGAATAGCATAATACTGAAAGAGAATTTTCTCTTACCTTTAACAAAACCGATAGGCTTAAAAATCAATATATAATATCAGTATTGTTAAGTAACTTGATTTCTGGGAATTTGAGTAGTATTTAATAGTTATTAAATGTTAGGTCTTAAGGATGAAATGAAGTCTCTGCAGCTTTCCTTCTATCCTAAAAACTTCTTGAGAGGCAGGAGCTGGGTTTTTTTTCTTTGTCTCTCTAAGATATAATGCATATTCATTGTATTAAGCTGAATTGAAATATCAATTATAATACATAATATATATGTGGGTAGATCAGAAATCGGAAAAAACATTACATGGCAGAAAGGAAGAATAACTTAATGCTGAGAGCTGAAACTCCAAAAAGAGGAAATGGGTTATTGGATCAAAATGGAGGAAACATTAGAAAATTACATTTAGTTCCTGGGGATTATCAGAAAAATTAAAGAAATATGAATTTAAAATAATCCTATAGTGTAGTAGTACCTCTAAAAACACTTCTCAGATGTACTATAAGCCAAAAGAAAATATGAAAACAAATGCAACTACAACTGCCATGAATGTTTTTAAGTATCTTACAAAAAAGAAAATTTTGTCTTAATTTCTAAAACAACTAGAAAAGCATTTCTGCCCACCCCATTTTATACAAAGCAAAATAATATAACTGCTCTAACACCAAACAGAATTTGGATTTGAACTTTCTACTTCCAAATAAAAAAAAAACAAAAAACAAAAAACAAAGTTCTAACTTGAGAAATATGATTCCTTCCCCTCCTCTCCTTTTATGAACATTAACAGTTTCTTAAATAAATTCAATGAGGCAAACATGGATGTGGGCAAACATGTTAGGAACCACACCCAGATTAAAGAAATTTGTTATGAGTCAGACTAGTCTATTTTAATGATACATTCCTTTTTAGAGGAAACAAAATAAACCTACGATGAAAAAAAATAACTTGTAAGTCTTCTTCAAGAATTTGAATTAGATATTACTAATAAATTCCAGAAATTGATAGGTATCTGAGCCTACAGTTAGAAATCAAATCTAAAGGGGGGAAATGGAAAGTCTATTATCCTATTTTATGTTAATATTTGAAATCTACATCACTTTTATTTAGATAATAGAGAAACTGTACTTTACCATTTTGATCTGTCTAAAAATGTTAACCTGTTTTTATATTAGAAGACTTTCATTATGTATCCATACAGCAATGTCAAATCAAAACATAAATAAGAGTATGAGTAAACAATAGCAACAACAGGAAAAGTGACATATACTCACTGGCCCGATTCCTAGTTTTGTATGTGCAGGTATACAAGCTGCAAGGTCTCACTGGTACAGATCGCTGATTCTGTGTCATTTTCCATAACAACTTGTATGGAAATACCTTCAAGTTATTTAACACAACCATTTTTAACTTCTTGTCTCCAAAACAGTTTTCAAAAATCTCACCACCTAATAACACAGAGGAAGGTAATGGGAAAGGCTGTGAAAAACAGAGATTAAGACAACTAACAATAACAAAGAAAACAAAATCAGACTATTAATCTACAATCCTTTTCTTACTAGGTGAAAAAAGCACCCAAAATGAAAGTTAATGTTTAATCCAGTCCTAGTCTTACAACTCATTGGCTAAGTGTATTGGAGGGCAGGGCTAGCTGATGATTTCCCCATGAAATGCTTTGCCATTCCCTCAGGGTTTACAGATACTGAGGGTACTGGCTCAGGAAAAAAAAAAAAAAAAAAAAAAAAAAAGCCTCCGTCATATAAAAGAAAATATTGTTTATATTATAATTAGTCAAATAAGTTTTCTTCTTATTTTTCTTCTATAAATCCTAAATACTCCATTAATTACTGTGTGATATTTAAAAATAGACCAAGAACTAAAATGTCCTCTTTGAAATTTAAATGGGCAAAATATTCTTGAAATATTTTTAAAGTATCATCCCTTTTTTAAAAAATAATGTAATTGTCTCTCCTGAAATATTTGTATAAGAAACAATTGTAAATATCACTTTTGATCAATTTCAAGATTTTTAAAATGGAAAAATGAAATCCAAATAGATCAATCATGTCAACCTATAATTTATCTGGGGAAAAAATGATTTTTAGTCCAGATTGTTTTTCTATGAAATAAAAATACAGCATCTTAAAAAAGCTGTTATGTTATAACATGAGACATAAATTTAATATACATCTTTTAACACTCAAGATAGCTACAAACCAATTTTCTTCAAGAAGAAAAGAAGCAGTTTTTGAAATGCTACAAAATGTGTTATGATTATGTCTCCAGCTCTGACCTTTCACTCTGAATTCAAGTAAGTTTTCTCATTGCCCACAGGCAGTGCCTGAAATGAACCCAAAAGGAATAGTTTGACTTTAGGCAAATAAATTTCCTTGTGTTCCATATTTCTTATCTCTAAAATGTAAATGATGATATCTTACTGAATTATTACTAAAACATGAGAAGGATCTATGATTTAGTACAATTATGGAAATTCTCTTCAGGAAAGTAGAAGCAAACATATTCCAATCAATTCCTGATTTAGCAGATTAAGTCCTAAAGTGTTTTTTGAGGCAAAGAGGTTAAATGACTTGCCTAGGGTCACACAGCTAGTAGGTATAAAAAACAAAACTTGAATTAAGTTTTCTAGGTTCTATCCATTACTCAGTGTTTCCTTTGTGTTGACTTTAGAAGCAAATGAATTTGAACATGTGAAAGAAGTTCTAGTACTGGCAAAGTTCCCATGCTGATAACAGTTTTATGTTGTCCTTTCCCTTTTCTTCCTTAACAAATACCAAATATTCTAATGCCAAATTGTAAAATCTTTGTAGTCCAAAGGAAAGTAGGAGCTGATGAGTTACAAATATCTTAGTGTGACTTAGTTCCTCATATTCCTAGAAACCTGGTGTTTAATGTAAATTTTCTTAAAATGCCAAATAACCTGTCAAGTAATTCAGGAAGTAAAGTAAGCAAATTTTTCTGTTTAATAAAATGACCATTTTATAATAAGTTATTGAAGGTGAAAAGGCAATGTGGTTCAAAGATCTTGTTGGAAGCAAAAAGACATCAGTTCTGGTCCTCCCTCTAACACATACCAGTCATATGACAAATGACTAGTCAGCAACCTCTCAGCGCACTCAGAGGTAATTCTCTAAAACTAGAAATTGCAAAACTGATTTGCATAGGTGGAAGGAGTTTCTTTACTAGGAATTTACTACACAAATGAAAGCTTGTTTTGTACCAAACAGGGAAGAAAAAACCTGACTTCCCCTTAATGCCCAACATTACTTTGGGGTCAGTCTATGGTATTTAAAGGAGCAAATGTCCAGAATGGCTTAAACTCTTTTATGGGTTATTTTTTTTTAAATGTCAGTATTGAAATCTGCTTTGAATTCATTTAAAATAAATATATAGGTGATAGGATTTCACTAGTCCTAGAAGACATGTTAGTAACCATATGGTTCAATCACTATTATTTTAAGAAACCTAGAAATTTATTCAAGGATCAGATAGTGAGTTAGTGGAAAAACTTGTGGAGAAAACATGATGCAATCTGGGAAACTAAAACCTTAGTTTTGCTAGTAGCTTACTGAATGACTTCTAATTTCATGGACCTTACTTTACTCATTTGTAAAATGAACTAGCAACATGTAGTGTTCTCCTTGGTTTTCTGAAGGTCTTGGGAGCAGCCTTCTTTTCAGCAGAGTAATCACCATGAGAATAGTCAAGTGTTAAAGTCCAAATTCTTTATTGTCTCCTTCAAGATCTAGTTTCCCTGCCTGGAGCCCAGCTAGCTTTCTTGAAACCTTTCAGACAGGCCTTGGTCTCAGGGCGAGGAGGACAGGTCAGCCACCATGAGGCTGATGAAGACAGAATGAATGTCTCTGAGTCCAAGGGTTTGTGTTTCAGCCTCCAGCCACCACAAAGATGGACAATGGAATGAATCTGTCTCTCAGTCCCTCCCTGGCTAAGTTTGTCCCAGCTTATATGCTCTTTTATAATTAGATTATTTACAGTATACTGAGTATAAACCAATTATATCATTAGGGAACCATTATTTGTGATAAGATTAAATCAATCATACTGAACTAGAGAACTATTAATCACTATGCTAAACCAGATAACCATTGTTTCATAATTCCACTGATTTAGCACCTTGCAAGAATCCTTGTTTCAAGTACACAGTTTTGGCCCATAACATCTCCCGCTTTCTTTTGTTTTAGAACATAGGTGTTCTGACTTCTCAGGGAGTGAGAATCCCAAAAAGGAGGTGATTGCACCTTCCCTGACTTCTCAGAAAAAGGGGAGAAAACGTCAAAAAAGGAGGTGATCACACCCTCCCTAACATTTCAGGAAGGGAGATGAAAGCACCAAATGAAATGGGAATCAAACCAGATTAGCAGGTTTCTGGAGGGTCTCACTTGAAACAGGTATACATAAATCCATCAACATGGAATGTATTACACAAGCACATAGTAACATAGGCTAGTAGTGATGTAACAAACAATATGAATCAACATGAAGAATTATGCATGTCCATAAGTCCTAGAAATAGTCCAAAACCAATCTATTGTCCATTACTTCATGTGTCAGGAATCCAATGATTCCTGCAAGTTTTGATGTCCTGAAATAGTCTCATCTTGTGTTAGGGAATCCAATGATTCTGGCAGATTTTGAAGTCCTGGAACAGTCTTATCAACAATTTTTCATCTTAGGAAATCTAATGATTTCTGCTGGTTTTGAAGTTCTGCAACAGTCTTAACAATTCTTCATTTTAGGAAATCCAATGATTCCTGTAGGTTTTGAAGTTCTGCAGTAGTCTCATTATCAGCCCTGCTCTTTCAGTGTCAGATGTTTTTTAGGTCTTTTCCTTTGTTTTGAGGTTTTTTCTCTTTTTCTGTCTCTCTCCGACGGACAAGGAGAATACAGCTCATTGGCACTCATCTGATTCCTTCTCCATCTGTAGAGATACAAGTAAACTCTTTCCCCCAAGCAGTTAACCTATCTGGTCCCTTTGATTCACCACTTCCTGGATCTCTCCACATCACCTGGAGATATATCCAATATAAACTGGACACTGTTCTTCTGTCGGGTTAAAAACCTTGTATTCTCCCCAATTGTAATCCCTTTCTCCCATCTGATTGCTTTTCGGCTGATTGATCATATGAGGGTATTGAACTTCTAAAGACTCTCTGGAACATTAATACATTGTTGGTGGAGTTGTGAACTGGAGAGCAATTTGGATAGTCCAAAGGGCAATCAAAGTGTGCATACCCTTTGATCCAGCAGTGTCTCTACTGGATCTGAAGCAGGAAAGAATTGTTTCCTTTACTAAGTTGTGGTCCCTTTAAGATCACTCTGAGATTCTGTCCCCTTTGATCAGGATCCAGAGCCCAAACCTTTCAGGATAAGAGAATCAACTCCCATAGAAATTCTAAATTTTCATTCAATTGAGGAATCCTTATCTGATCTGTCCAGCCCCAACCTGGTCTGATCTACTTGGGCTATCCCAGCCCCAACCTGGTCTGATCTGCTCAGACAGTCCCAGCTCCAACCAAAATACCCAATAAAACAAGCCTCCCTCAACCAAGGTCTTTGCAGATGGGCCTAGGTATTTTGAGATCTCTGTCCTCTCAGCTTCCAGGATCCTTCTGCCCACTGAAAAAGCATTCTCAGTGCCAAAAGTCCATTTCCCACTAGAAACTGGTTTCTATTCAACAATAAAGTTTCATTTTGCAACTAATAATTCAGGAATGAGTGAATTCTTTCACTCCAAATCTGCAGCCGATTTAAAGGGGATCTTTAACAGCTCTCTTATCACCACTAACTTCTTGACCACCAGGAATTGAGACCACTCAAACTGCTCTGTATCCTAAGACATCATAAAAAAGGGAAAAGGACTCCCATGTGTAAAAATGTTTGTAGCAGACCTTTTTGTAGTGGCAAGCAACTGGAAATTGATGGGATATCCTTTACTTGAGAATTACCTGAACAAGTTATGGCATATGAATGTAATGGAATATTCTTGTTCTATAAGAAATGATCAACAAGCTGATTTCTGAAAAGCCTGAAAAGACTTACATGAATTGATGCTAAGTGTAGTGAGTAGAACCAAGAGAACATTGTACACAACAACAAGAAGGTCATATAATGATCCACTGTGATAAACTAGTCTCTTTTCAACAAGGAGGTGACTCAGGGCAATACCAATAGAATTGTGATGGAGAGAGCCATCTGCATTCAGAGAGAGGACTATAGGAACTGAATGTAGATCATAATACAGGATTTTCACCTTTGTTGTTGTTTGCTTACTGTCTTTTCCCCTCTCATTATTTTTCCTTTTTGATATGATTTTTCTTGTGCAACATGATAAATGTGGAAATATGTTTAGAAGAATTGCACATGTTTAACCTATATTGGATCATTTGCTGCCTGGGGAGGGAGGAAGAAAAATATGAAACATAAGGCTTTGTAAGGATGAATGTTGAAAACTATCTTTGCACTTTTCTGAAAAATAAAAGGCTATTATTAAAAAGTTAGCTTCTTAAAGTAAAAATCATTTTAAAAAGAGAATTTGAGATTTTTAATATAATATATATATTTAATATAAATAGATTTTTGCTATTTGAGATTTTTTAAAAATGTGTAGAAATGTAGATTTCTATTACAGAGGTTGGACATAGGAAATCAATACTTTACCTGTATTACCTTCTACCCTCTAACGCAAATGCTACAAGCAAGATAATCCAATGGAATTTTGCAAGTTTCAAATTGTAGTTCAGTTTGGCATGTTATTGCATAATTTAACATTACTGTTTAGCAATCATTTAAAAAAATATGTTAGTACTTGTAGTTTACTAGAAAACCTATACAAGAGTTCCAAAACCATGAATGATTTGGGAAACATTTTTATAGAGCTATAAAAGAATTTGACATTTCCTAATAGTAGTATCAAGACTGAATCTTCAAATATTATTTGTGGTGTGTATACAAACCTTCCACTTCACTGAGATTAAGGTCAACAAAGAAAAGTTCCTTGAATTTCATTCCTTCATATCTTGAAGCTATTTAATATTTGCACACATATTCCCTTCTCTTTCCCTTCCATTTTAGAAAATGTATCCTTCCTCACTGCCAGTTGATACTGTCTTTACAAATCTTTCCTATCTTCCCCAAGAAACTATCTCCAAATTATCCCCAATCTCTCTCATTAATCTTTGGTCTCTCTTCATACACTTGCTTCTTCTCATTTGTTTACAAATAGGTGAAAACTTCCCAAACACTTTACAAGCTTTGATTCTAACTCTATTCACTAATAGAAATGAAAAATAGTCAACACAATCAAAAAGCCTTTCACATCTTTATAAGAATGTGCATCAAGGATATATTTGACAAAAATCTGAAAAATAAAAGGAAGAGGCAGGTTTGCATAAGCAATATTCTGCAGCAGACCAAATCTTTGCAGTACATAGCTGTCTGAAAAGTTCTTTTAACAACAAAGAAGATATTGTTTTGATCTTTGTTAATTTCCAGGGGGGAAAAAAGGTTTGCTTTCTAAAAACCAAACCAAATTAGTTTTGAAGGCTCTCTTCCAACAAAGTATTTCATGCACATATTAATATTATCAAGATTCCTTGACAAATGCAACCAGAGAGACTTCCAGCAAGATCCAGAGTTAAAGGGTGCTTCTAAGCCCAGATCCTCACCACCTCAAAAAGAAATATGACAAAGTGATAAAATACTACACAAGAAGCAGAAGGAAACAAATCACCACAAAGTAATTATTTCAAAACAATTTCTACTGGTTGCACCCACTCTATACCCAAGCTACAGCTCTGACAGAATTTACCACTCAACTATGTTCTGGCTGGAGGCCACTACCACCAACTTTCACAAGTTGAAGCCTGTGAATTTAATTAGTTCTCATATTGCTGATGGGAGGAAACAGCTGACTATGGATAAAGACACAGATATGTAAGTTCTCCTACAAAAAATATATATATGACTTAGCTGTCCTAGAAGAAAATGGTTTTCAAAGAAAAGATGAGCAAATGCACATCTTTCCCTTCTTTGCAAAGATGTAAGTTTGTGGATATAAATTATTGTATATACTGCCAGACTAGATTGACAGGTTCATTAAATTTTGCTGAACTGATATTTTTCTCATTCCTTTTATTTTTCTCATTCCCATTATGGGAATAGCTGGCAGATAGAGGAGAAGAAAGGAATGTATTTCAAAATGAATGTCACATTAAAAATAAGATATTTATAAAAATTAAAACTATAAAAAACAGTTTTTAATAGGATGGTCAAGTGAAAGGCAGTGTGTAAGCTCATCTATATAGATACTTCTCTAAGAGTTCCCTTGGCAACAAATCAAAAAGTCACATCATCTCATCTATATAGATACTTCTCTAAGAGTTCCCTTGGCAACAAATCAAAAAGTCACATCATCTTTTAACAGGATGAGTTCACAGAATTTGATTGACCCCAATTATATAATCATATAAGAAAAAGTAGACACTCACACAAGTGTGTTTGTTGGAATGGAAATGGTGGGAGCGCGAAGGGGAGAACCAGCAGAGAATCTGACAAAACAGGGAAAATGAGCAAGCAATCTAAAAGAGGCACAAATACATTAAATAAATATTATGGAGTGAAGGAAACAGAGTTTTAAGTTTCTGAAGACAAAAATATTACAGCATATTCTATAGGTTAATAAAATGACTTTGAAACAACTAAACAATCTCCATGACAGTTCTGAGGATCAATGAAAGAATTTAAAAAAATATTTTAAATGTGTTAGAAATGTAGATAGAAATCAGAGTTTGACATAGAAAACCAATATTATAAAGAACACAGAGAAATTAAAATAACCAATGGAAAAATTCTCCAAACCCTAAAATCTCTAGACCACATGAAAATAAGGAGGAAATATTTGAGATTTTTGTTTTGTTTTGTTTTTTTTAAAGCAGACAGAAGAAAAATGGATGAAACAAAACAAAAAGAAAACAAAATTAGAAAAAAAATTAAGGAAGTCATTATCCAAGAAAACAGTTTAGTTCACAAGGAATTTATATACTAACAGAAAAGGCATTAAGTACTTTTTTTTTTTTTTTTTTTTGCTGAGGCAATTGGGGTTAAGTGACTTGCCCAGGGTCACACAGCCAGGAAAGTGTTAAATGTCTGAGTGACTCAGGTCATCCTGACTCAAGTTATCTTGACTTCAGGGTTGGTGGTCTATCCACTGCATCACCTAACTGCCCCGTCAAGTACATTCATAAGAAAAGAATAAATATAAGAGGAAGAATGAATGAATGAATAAAACATTTACTAAACACTGTGTGCAAAGCATTATGATGCTATGCACTGAAGATAGACATAGAAAAATAAGACAGCACCTGCTCTCAAGGAAGCTCACATTTTAACAATGGAGATATCATATGTGGAAGTTTGGGGCTGCAAACTAGACCTTGACTTTCTCACAGGAGATTTTGGAAGGCTTGTGTTATGGGCCAGAACTCTTGTACTTAAAACAAGGATTCTTACAAAGTGCTAATTCAGTGGAATTGATGAAACAATGGTTATCAAGTTTAGCATGATGATTAATAGTTCTCAAAGTTTCGTATGATTGATTTAATCTTACAACAAATAATGGTTTCCTCATGATATAATGATTGGTTTATACTTAAAATAGAGCATATAAAGCTTCGACAGACGCAGCCAGAGTCAGAGCCAGAGACAGACTCAGAAAGGCTCAGAGAGACTCCGAAGGGACAAAGAGCCAGATTCATTCACGTCTTCTCACAGCACCTTGGTGGCTGGCCTCCTGCACTTCCCCCACTGAGACCAAGGCTAGTCTGAAAGGCTCTCCAGAAAGCTGTCCTGGGCCCCAGGCAAGGAAACTAGATTGTGAAGGAGATAATAAAGGATTGGACTTTAACACCTGGCTATTCTTGTGGTGATTACTTCATTGAAAGGAAGGCTGCTCCCAAGACCTCTGGAAAACCAAACAGTAATGCTACAGGCCTGCACAAGTGAAATTTATAATTACACTAGCAAGTGGGCTAGTTTGTAGGCTGAGCAAAACTATTGTAATCAAATCCCACTTTGTATGAGGGTCAAAAAAAATAAAGAAAAAATAAGGGAATGTGTAAAACTGAATAAAATCAACATTTTTTGGAAAGGGACAATTGAAATTAATGTTATTTAAAGTAGGGAAGTGAAACAGACTAGGGATGGTTTTGGAGAATACTACACATATGATCTAGGATGGGCAAGAGAGACAATGAGATGCAGGGAAGAAAGAGATTCAAATAATTTATTGAATTTGGAATTGGGTAATTAATTCAAATTCATTAATCCATTGAATTTGGAATTGGGTAATGAGAAAGAGATGAGGGAGGGAGAAATGGATCAGATTAGTATATATAAAATAAAACTCAGGGAACTAAATGCTGATTTGGAGCAGCCTAAGGGTTTCAGTGGATTGAGTGCTAGGCCTGGAGTTAAGAAGACGCACCTTTCTGATTCAAATCTACCCTCAGATGTTTACTCTCTATGTGACCTTAGGAAATTCACTTAATTCTATCTGCCTCAGTTCTTCATCTGAAAAATTGAACTGCAGAAGGAAATGACAAATCACTTCAGTATCTTTGCCAAGAAAATTCCAAATGGGATTACAAACAGTCAGATAGGATTAAACAACAATAAAAATGTTTACTTAATGGAGTTTTTTAAAAAAAGGTAAATAACAGTGGGAGAAAATATAAATTTAATAATTTATTATAAATATGCATGTTAATGAGCTTATAGTCAAATGAACAAGCTATGTTCAAGATATGTACCATATTCATACAAAATTATTTTGGGAGGAGAATCATGAAGAAGAAATGCTACCTGAACTCATTACTGAAGGGAGTTAATGGCTCCAAGATATGAATGTGAAGACAGAGAGGGTACATTCTAGTTAACTCTAACAGCTTCTGTGCAAAGACAGATGGAAATGAGAGATACAATTTTATGTATGGGGAAAAGTAAGTAGTCTAGTTTGAGTTAAAACAGTATAGAAAGATAAAGTCATTTTAATGTCCCAAAAGATGAGTTTATAGTTTATCTTAGAAAAAGAAAATGACATGATAAAGACCTTCATTTAGAATATAAGATTGGATACAGGGTGATCATGCCTAGAATTCTCTCCTTTTCTGGATTCCTGGTTTCCTTCAAATCTCAGCTAAAATCTTTTTGCAAGAGATTTTTTGGGATTCCCCTTAATGTGAGAGCCTGGTCTTTGAGATTGCCTCCAATTTATCCTATATTTGTCTTGTTTGCATGCTGTCTACTTTAACAGATCCTGAGCTGCCTGACTGCAGAGATTATTTCCATTTTTCTTTGTCTTTTAATCTAGATAAGGGCCTAAGCTATCCTGGTTGTGATATGAGTAGAGAGGAGAGGGTAAATCTAAGAAATGTTGAAGAGGGAGAATTAACAAGATTTGGTAACTGAAAATGGGGGTGTAGAAGAGTGAAAATTCAAGATGATTTTTAGGTTGTGAACCTGAGTGAATGGAAAAATGCCTACAACAAAAATAATGAAGTACAGAAGAGGGATGGATTCAGGAGAAAAGATAATGAATTATTTTTGAATTTAAAGCGTTTGAGACACCTTACAGGCATCTAGATAGAGATTTCAATCAGGCAGGCAGTTGGAAATATAAGATTGGAGCTCAAGAGAAATAATGGCTATATATGTACATTTGGGGGTCATCTGTGCAGAGATGATAGGTGAATCCATAGGAACTAATGAAATCCTCACAACAGTTTATATAAAGAGAAAAGGAGATGTGCTGACATAAGTCTTTTGGTATACCCATGTATAGTGGATAAGACATAAATGATAAGCAGAAGGCAAGAAGAAAAATCAGTGTCATGAAAACCCAGGAGAGGGATTGTCAAGAATATTAAATGTTCCAGAGAAGTCAAGAAGGATGATAAGAATTGAGAAATAACCACTGGATTTGACATAAATCATTTGGTCACTTTAAAGAGAAGAATTTCATTTGATTTATGGTACTGAAAATCAGATTACAAAGAAAGGGATGAGAAGTGAAAGGGAGATGAGAAAGAAGTGACCTTCTCTGTTGAGAGCAGAAGAAAGGTGGTATAAGGGGCTTGAGAAGAGAAATTGGGAATATTGCTGTGGGGCATGTGATAGAGTCAATCAGGAATAGTGAAAAGATTGTTTTGAAGAGTGAGGATCCAGTTGAGAAAAGATAACAAAAAAATTTAATGAATCATGTCAAAATGCTTATTCAGCTTCCTAAGTGATCCATAATATTTTAAAATGGTATTGTTGCCTCCAACATGGATTTTCTTTGTGTACACTGGATATAGCTATTCTTCTTAACTTCAGCTTCTTAAAGACCATTTATTCTTCTTTTTTTTTTTCATATAGCACATTGGGAAATAAGGATCTAGGAGTCCAATGTGGTTTTGTTGTTATCGATGAAAATTGACTCCGACAGAAATGCTGATAAATCTGTTCCTCTATCTGTTTATTGTTCTCCTGCCAGTTTCATTTATTGATACACCTGGGATAAAAAAGCTTAGTTGAAGCTCAAGCTAGTATTTCTGTTGATCTGTTTTTACCTCCACTATTTTTCATTGTTATATTTTATATTGCTTCTAGTTTTCCTCCATCCTCCCTGAAGTATAACATTGGTATCAATAGCAAAAAGCATCAAAAATGTTTTTAAATATATAGTTTAGACATACTGAAAAAAATTTAATTTTGCAAAAAAATTATGAAAGCCAAATAGATAAGATCTATAAACAAATTTACAGCTAAATTCTAAAATGCAAAAATAAGCATTTTAAAATTTGCCTTCAATAACAATTTAGTGAAATAAGGCTGCAAATGATTATACTTTACATAGTGGATATGCTGTTTCAAAATTTTGTTAATCAATTTTAAAATCACAGTTTCATTATATTATGTTATATTATCATCTTGAAAATGTTTCATCTTCATTTATGACTACTCTTTAATTGGCAGAATCTATGTCCCTAACAGGGACAAATGAATTGCACATGTGAAGCACATTGCAAACCTCAAAATGCTGTCTATTAACATTCTTTGACCTGTGGACATATAACAAAAATTATCTTCAAAAATATTCCTTTGTCAATATATAGAGAATTGACTCTAATTTATAAGAAACCAAGCCATTCTCCAATTGATAAATGGTCAAAGGATATGAACAGACAATTTTCAGATGACGAAATTGAAACTATTACCACTCATACGAAAGAGTGTTCCAAATCACTATTGATCGGAGAAATGCAAATTAAGACAACTCTGAGATACCACTACACACCTGTCAGATTGGCTAGAATGACAGAGAAAGATAATGCGGAATGTTGGAGGGGATGCAAGAAAACTGGGACACTGATGCATTGTTGATGGAGTTGTGAACGAATCCAACCATTCTGGAGAGCAATCTGGAATTATGCCCAAAAAGTTATCAAACTGTGCATACCCTTTGACCCAGCAGTGCTACTACTGGGCTTATACCCCAAAGAGATACTAAAGAAGGGAAAGGGACCTGTATGTGCTAAAATGTTTGTGGCAGCCCTCTTTGTAGTGGCTAGAAGCTGGAAACTGACTGGATGCCCATCAATTGGAGAATGGTTGAGTAAATTGTGGTATATGAATGTTATGGAATATTATTGTTCTGTAAGAAATGACCAGCAGGATGAAGACAGAGAGGCTTGGAGAGACTTATACGAACTGATGCCAAGTGAAATGAGCAGAACCAGGAGATCATTATATACCTCAACAACGATACTGTATGAAGATGTAATCTGATGGATGTGGATTTCCTTGACAAAGAGACCTAATTCAGTTTCAATTGATCAATGATGGACAGAAGCAGCTACACCCAAAGAAAGAACACTAGGAAATGAATGTAAACTGCTTGCATTTTTGTTTTTCTTCCCGGGTTATTTTTACCTTCTGAATCCAATTCTCCCTGTGCAACAAGAGAACTGTTTGGTTTTGCACACGTATATTGTATCTAGGATATACTGTGACATATTTAACATATATGGGACTGCTTGCCATCTAGGGGAGGGGGTGGAGGGAGGGAGGGGAAAAATCGGAACAGAAGTGAGTGCAAGGGAAAATGTTGTAAAAAATTACCCTGGCATGGGTTCTGTCAATAAAAAGTTATAATAAAATATATATATATATATATTCCTTTGTCGAAAATATATCACTTTTCACTTTTATTTGATAAATAGCTCAATATAAGTAGTGCTGAAGAAGAAAATGAAATATGAATTGCAAAGTGATATAAAAATATAAGCTATTATTATTTTCTATAAATCATCCCAGAAATCCACAGGATAAACAAGAATATGAGGAAAATATAAAAGACTGACAATTTATTCTTAGTATCACAATTTAATAGAATCACTTGGTTCAAGATTTTCTTCTCCATATCATCTTATTGTCATCAGTTTGGGGACTCCAATACTCATGTTGGCCATTCATCTAACATTCAAGCCACAAAATTTCTCAACCTCTTCAACTCCAATAACTTCTTTCTTTTATCCTACTTCAGCCACACTGATTCTGCCATACCTTAAATCAGACCAGAAACTCCAAGATCTTGACATTTGAAATTCCATTCTTCAACAACAACTTCATATTTTTTCACCACTCCCATACTTCTCATTTATACAAACCTGTTCTTTACTTCCTATCAGTCCCTTAACCCCTCCTTATTCGTCTAGTCTTTGTAGATCTGCCCCTCTAATGATTCACTTGCCACCACTTCAAAATCTCTCACCCCTGACAATTCTGTCTTGACTTACATTGGACAACCCCAATTCTTCTGCTCAAACTATTAGACTGCTGAGAATGACTGGGTCAAGTCATGAAATTGAGCTGATTTCACCTATATTTCACTAAGTACTATCCTTAAATGGAAAATTTGGGAGGAACTTTCCAAAATCTACCCCCTTCCTCTCCCCAATCAGAATGAGGGAGGGTTCCCAAGGTCAAGGAGTACCAAGTAGTGAAATTTCAGAGTTTATTGGATTCTGAAGGAAGATGAGTTACTGAAGATAATGGACATCTGAATGGGAGATAATTGTAGTACAATAACATTCCTTTTCATTCACATACTATAATTTATTTATCCATCACTCAAATGATGAGCACTCCTTTAGTTTCCAGGGTTGGGTTGTTTGGGATGGGGTTTATCAATACAAAAAGAGTTGCTATTAATATTTTTGCACATATAACCTTTTCCTCTCTCTTTGATCTTTTTGGGTTATAGGAATGATAGTAATATTTTTGGTCAAAGGATATGTATGCACAACTAAGAAACTTTTTGGGATATCTAGATCAATTCATAATTTCAGTCTCAGTAGTTGTCTCTAGAGTTCTCAGTGACTTCCAACACATTCTCCTAAGCCTTGTCTCAAAGGAGGAAATCTCCAACAGAATCAGGCCCACCTTTCACCCTCCCAAACCTACTAGAATAGTGGAGGCTCTGTATTCTGCCTAAACCCTTTTCAAACCTACCTACTTGTTGAAACCAAACTTGGCATCTGTATACTATAGCTTAGACTCCATCCACCTGTTGAGGTAGGTTTGAGACCAAGCAGCACCCAATGTTTGCAGTACTTTATAGATTTTATTATATTACCTTTCCTTATTTCTGGACTTCCCTATTTCTGCTGAGGGAACAACCATTGTTCTAGTCATGAATCTTGATACCTTCTTAACTCCTCAGTCTCCTTCACTATACATATCCAATCAGTTACCAAATATAGTTTTATAGTTTCTATCCTTACAAATCTCATATATTCTCTCTGCTCACATAACCCTCATAACTTCTAGCCTGACTTCCTGAAGTAGCCTCCTATGAGTACTTCAGTCACTTCCTTTCAAATCCATCTTCCACATAACTGCCAAAATAATTTTCCTAAAGCCTGTCCATGTCATTCGGATAACAAATTTTAGTGACTCTCTATTGACCCTAGAACAAAACATATTTCATTTCATTTCTAAGTTTCTATTTTTGTGTAAATTTCAGAATATGCTTAATTATTAGAACCATTGGGAAGGGAAAGGAAATAAATATTTATTAAGTATCTACAACATATCAGACACTGTGCTAAGCACTTTATAAATATTATTATCTTACTGGATCCTTACAATAACTGTATAAGATAGATGCTATTATTAGCCATTTTACATTTTATTGAGACAGGTAAAGGTTAATTGACTCTTTGTTGTTCATTTGTTTCAGTTAAGTCCAACTTTTTGTGACCCTATGTGGCTTAGAGTTTTGCCATTTCCTTCTCCAGTTCATTTTACAGGTCGAAGCAAACAGGGTTAAATGACTTATCGGGTCAATCAACTGGGAATGTCTGAGGTCAAATTTGAATTCAGCTCTTCTTGACTCCAGGCTCATTGCTCCATTCACTGTACTAGCTGTGTCTAACAGTAGTATATTTATAAACAAATAAATATAAACATACAGGATGTGTTTTTAAAAGTGAATCAGAGATCACTAAAAGTTAATCACTTAAAAGTTAAACAGAAGAATTGGAAAAAAAATATATATATATATATAATATTTGAATTGAAAAATGATTTCTTCACAATAGCTCTTTGTGTTTGGCAGCTGAAATGTTATTATTCCCTTTTGCATAAGGAAATGTATACACAAAAACCTGGCTAGGATGATAAAACTAGTAAATGTCAAATCCAGATCTTTTGACTCTAAAACTAGTTTGTATTATTCTTTCCACTAAATCATAAAAGCATTTAATTAATTGTTTTGAATTTAATCTAGTCCAACTCCCTACCAGATACCTGAATTAACTCTATATATTGCTGACAAATGCTTAATGAGATTTAGGTTTTGGGTTCCCTTCTGTTAGGGAACTAAATGATGAGATCTAGATTTAGGGAACCAAAATGAGATTTAGGTTCCTGGTGGTCAGGGAGTTAAATGATAAGGTCTAGTGGCAGGTTCGGAGTTCAGGGAACCAAATGGAGAGGTTTGGTTCCCCTGCACCCCCTTAGGATTTGGCACAAGGGTAGGGAGTTTTGGGGAACCCCTTTTCTGGTGGCATAGAGATTCTTTGTAAAGGAATTTACAAACCCAAAAACCTAGATTGATAAAAGAGGTTCATTATAGGCATTGAGAAGTAAAGTTTCTAGTAGAGAAATCCTGACAGAGAGGCATAAAGTCTCGTTAGGGAAATAGGTGAGGATAAAGAGAGGATAGCACTGGAAGAAAATATTATTCCAGCAGGCACAGGTTTCCTTGGCATAGCATGGCATAGCATAGCATGGCATGGCATATTAGGACCTCTGCAAAGAAGTGAGTTCCACATTGAAGTTTTTATAAGGAAATCTGAGACAGAAGTTTCAATTGAATGAGATTTCCTCAATGCTGTCACTGCCCCCAGGGGTAGATGAGACCACTTACTGGGAGTAGTTGAGACAAAATTGGGGTAGAAAATCTTGGAATTGAATGCTACAACTAGTCCCATCAAGATAACAGAATGAAGTCGTTTATCTTGTTTCCCTTGGGTGGGGTCCCACAAACACAAGGTCTAAGGAGAATCTCTCCTTCAAGGAATTTTAGAGAATTTTGGGGTCCCTTCATGCTCATCTATTCTCTTAAATATTGCCAATGACAGGGAACTCATACCAACTACCTCCTGATACCCTTCATTCTATTTTCAGACAATTCTGGTTGTTAGGAAGTTTCTAAGCCAAAATATGTTCTATTTGGTCCCCTTGACTCAGTCACTCCATTTCTGATCCATCTTCCACAGTGCTGCCAAAATTATTTTCTTAATTTTAGTTTTAAACATGTAACTCCCCTTTGATTTTCTTCAAGCCAATTTGTCATCCATTTTTCCAATTTTTCCCTTTTTACATTGTCTCCCCTCATAAGCCCCAAGAAACCTTTGATAAAGTGTTTGTCTTTGGTCTAAAAGAAATGGCTAAATGACCATTCTTTTAATAACCTGTACCCTTATTAATAAAATGATTAAATTGCCCCTCCCAAAAAAATCATGTTACTCTTTTGGTCAGTAAATTTGACTTCCTATTAACTCTAAAAACAGCATCTAATTTTTCTAAACTTTTATAACCTCTATTCTTTCATCCTACTTTTGCCTTTGGAACCATTTAGAATAAATATAATTTTTCTTTTAGGAACTAATATTTTCTAATTTCACATCAACCAATGCTAGATAAGGAGCTAGCTACAGCATACTTCTGCCTTAAATAATAACTCCTTCACTGTGAGCTGAAAGAAAGTTTAAGTCTTTTTCATAAGACTTGTAAACCAAAAATATGTCGGAGTCCCAGTCAATCAACAAGCATTTATTAAAATATAAAGTATTAGGGATACAATATAAATACAAGCCAAAAGAAAAAACCCAAACTGATCCCTGCCCTCAAGGAGCTTACATGCTATTGACAAAAACAAGATAGAAAAGTTGGAGGAAGAAGGGAGGGAACAGTGGCTTTTTTTGGATTACTGAGCTGATCTGGACTCTTCCTCTAAATGGATGTGCTGAGAAGAACTAACAAATGGGAAAGAGACCCATAAAGGTTGATCAAGAGGCAACCGAAGCATTATTAATATAGTTTTCTGATTGTTTCTGTACTGGAGTTCTTAGCCAAAAGGAAATACTGAAAATTTATTTTAGAAACTGTGGTAACATCTGAAGATGAAAATCTATCTCTCAGGGAAACAAGTGGGAATAGAAAAAAAGAATAGTTTTCATTAGTCAAGCTATGTAATGTCATTATGTGACTCAGAATTACCCTTTCAGAGAACTGCAAAACAGACTTGTTTCCTTTCACTGTAAACGGATAAAGAACAAGGGAAACCAGTCTGGAGATGCCTGAACTAAAACTTAATGTTACTTGATAATAAAGATTATATTTTTGTGCTTTGTTTATCCTTGTTTTGAAAAGCTGACATAGTCAGGTTTTAGGAAATTCACCTAAAGACAGCTGAAAATGTTTTCATATATGTTATATATATGTAAAATATACATGTAATATATGTATAGATAGTTAATAACAGCTGTAATTTATGTGAATTTCATGTAATTTAGAACCTGAAATCACTTTTTCCCATAGTGACTACAGATATCATTACTATATTTTAAGAGGCTTTGGAATTTCAAATGGTGACAGTTTAAATGTTATTCCTATAAGAATAACACTCCTAGAATGGAAAGTATGTTTTAACTTTGGACTATGAGAAATCTTTTGAGAACACAGAGTTTTAATGTCATCTATTAAAAGTTTTAATTTTAAGTGTAACCTATAAAGAGAATGAGTTTGATTGTTATTTAGAAGAAATCATTGACAGAAAACATTAATTTGAGAGAAATTGTGAGAAGACAAAGAGAAAGATAACAAAGAAAAATGGGGGGAAGGGAGGAAGGATAAAGCAAAGAGCAGATTCACTTTCTCCCCTGTAAAGAATATAGTTTTGTTTTTTAATAACAATTTTGTTTAATTAACTGGAAAATAGATTTTGAACTGAAATTCCTTTTTTTCACAACAGAGGTCATCATATCTATCTATATCAAAATTTATCATCTCTTAGGCTTAAACAACAATATTTGTGATGCTGGTATAGTGGCAAGTAATGAAATGTGTATGGCTAATAACATGCCATATTTAATATGAAATAATAAATAAAATAATAAAATGAATGTCTTTTATGGAAAAGATATTCCAATACAATGATGATGATGATAATGAAAGAGCTTTAACATTGGCAAAGCACTTGACATAGATCCTTATGTCTCGGTTGATCCTTACCAGCTCTCCTATTTTCCAGATGGGACAACTGTGAGAGAGAGAAAGAGAGAAAGAGAAACAGAGAGAGACAGACAAAAACAGAGAGAGAAACAAAGAGACAGAGAGAAAGAGGCAGAGAGGCAGAGACAGAGAGACAAAGAGACAGAGACAGAGACACAGAGAGAGACACAGAGAGACAGAGAGAGGCAGAGACAGAGAGAGAGAGATAGAGACAGAGAGAGAGAGAGAGAGAGAGAGAAACAAAGAGACAGAGAGAGAAAGAGAAAGAGGCAGAGGCAGAGACAGAGACAGAGAGACAAAGAGACAGAGACAGAGACACAGAGAGAGACACAGAGAGACAGAGAGAGGCAGAGACAGAGAGAGAGAGATAGAGACAGAGAGAGAGAGAGAGAGAGAGAGAGAGAGAGGCAGAGAGAGAGAGAGAGAGACAAAGAGACAGAGAGAGACAGAGATAGAGACACAGAGAGAGACAGAGAGACAGAGAAACAAAGAGACAGAAAGAGAAAGAGGCAGAGAGGCAGAGACAGAGACAAAGACACAGAGAGAGACAGAGAGAGAAAGAGAGTCAGAGACAGAGACAGAGAGAGTCAGAGAGAAAGAGGCAGAGAGTCAGAGACAGAGACAAACAGAGCGTGCCAGGGAAGAACAATTTTTTTTTAATGTGTGCATTTGTACCCTCAACACTTAAAACAGTGCCTTGGCCCTAGCAGGCCTAACCTCGAAGAGTTAGCCTTAATTAAAGCCTAAAGAGGGAAAGGATAAAATACGTGGCTCAAGTGGCCAAGCCTCAGTTATATAAAGGGGGCGGAGAAGGGGAAAAAATGGCCCCAATAGATGGCGCTGTGCCCCCGGCTTCGCCTCCCCCCCTCTCTCTCTCTCACTCGCGCTAGATTGGGGGGGAGGGAGAAATTCGGGCTCGGGCTCGCGCTCGCGCTCTTGCATCGCGCCGCCGCCACTCCATAACGTCACCCTTCCCACTCCTCGCCGTGCGCTCAGCCTCGGCGCCACCTGTCCCCTTTTTCAAACCGTTACCTTCGGCTCTCTTCTCGGGAGCGCGCTCGGGCTCGCGCTGCCGCCCACTCACTCCCCTAACCGCCGCCTCGCCCGCGCCGCCGCTGTCACCGCCATCTTGGGAGACGCCTCCCCCCCTCCCCGCCCTCCGCGCGGGAGCCCCCCCTTTCCTGCCCCCCCTCCCCGTAGCCCCTCGTTCTTCTTCTTCTGCGTGCGCGCACGGAAACTTGGAAATCGCATCTAAATCTGCACGCGTGCGCGTCCACGACAGCATCCGTCTCCTGTGGGACTTAGCCTCGGGGAGCAAATATATAACAACCGACCCTTCGCGGGACGCGGAAAATAACGTCTGCACAACACGCTTTTAAGTCTAATTAATGAACATTTTCTCCATCACTTAAATCCAAAAAAGCAGCAGGACCCCGGCTTGTGACCTTTACACATTAAGCATCTCACTGAAAATGGACTAATACCAAGGTGGGGGCTGACAACCAATCCAAGATCGCGCCCACAAGGAACGGGGGTAGCATCTGAACCCAGGACTTCCGCTTCCGGGACTACTTCTGTCATTCCGCGCATCAGTCGGGACATCAGGAGCAACACGGGGCGAACTGTCCTCTTGAGTTAGACGAGCTCCGCTGATTCAGTCTCTAGATGAGCTTTTCCCCTAGAGCGAATTCCCACCGTGATGAACTTCTCTGGCAGGAAAAAGTGACTCCCTGAAACATTCTTCTTCCTAGAGCATGCTTGGGACAAGTGTAAACTCATCTCCGCCTGCTTTCTTTCCTGCGCTTTATGTGAATTACGTACCAGCCCATCCAGTGCTTTTATACGGCAGCCTCTAGCTGCCTGGAACTCCGCTCAGCCCTATTCTTTCTTGGCAGCACCCTGTGCTTTCCTCAATCTCATCATTTTCGGTAATAGGGAAGCCCGTATTTGCAAATGTTAAATAGAGTGGCTTTGTCCGCAGTGGGTACCACTAAATTAACTCGACCTTCATTTCACCCTCCATTTTTAAAAAATAAAGAATCGCTACCACAATAACTTAATTCCTTTTTTTTTTTTTAATTTAATAGCCTTTTATTTACAGGATATATACATGGGTAACTTCACAGCATTAACAATTGCCAAACCTCTTTTTGCAATTTTTTCACCTCTTACCCCCCCCTCCCCAGATGGCAGGATGACCAGTAGATTTAAATATATTAAAAATATAAATTAGATACACAATAATATACATGAAAATTTACTTTGTTGTACAAAAGAATCAGACTCTGAAATATTTACAATTAACTGGAAGGGAAATCAAAATCGGTGTGCATAAATAAAAGGGTTAGAATTCAATGTAATGGTTTTTATTATTTATTTATTTATTTTTTAACATTTTTTTTAATTTTTTTAGCCTTTTATTTACAGGATATAACATGGTAACTTCACGCATTAACAATTGCCAAACCTCTTGTTGCAATTTTCACCTCTTACCCCCCCCCTCCCCAGATGGCAGGAACCAGTAGATGGTAAATATATTAAAATATAAATTAGATACACAATAAGTATACATGACCAAACTGTTACTTTGTTGTACAAAAAGAATCAGACTCTGAAATATTGTACAATTAGCTTGTGAAGGAAATCAGAAATGCAGGTGTGCATAAATATAGGGATTGGGAATTCAATGTAATGGTTTTTATTATTTATTTATTTATTTTTTAACATTCATTTTTTTTTTAATTTATTTAATAGCCTTTTATTTACAGGATATATACATGGGTAACTTTACAGCATTAACAATTGCCAAACCTCTTGTTGCAATTTTTCACCTCTTACCCCCCCCCACCCCCTCCCCCAGATGGCAGGATGACCAGTAGACGTTAAATATATTAAAATATAAATTAGATACACAATAAGTATACATGACCGAACCGTTATTTTGCTGTACAAAAAGAATCAGGCTCTGAAATATTGTACAATTAGCTTGTGAAGGAAATCAAAAATGCAGGTGGGCATAAATATAGGGATTGGGAATTCAATGTAATGGTTTTTAGTCATCTCCCAGAGTTCTTTTTCTGGGCATAGCTGGTTCAGTTCATTACTGCTCCATTGGAAATGATTTGGTTGATCTCGTTGCTGAGGATGGCCAGGTCCATCAGAACTGGTCATCATATAGTATTGTTGTTGAAGTATATAATGATCTCCTGGCCCTGCTTGCACAATAACTTACTCCTAACTAGAGTCTCCAGGTGAATATATCAGATTCTTTGACTTGTGTCTTCAAAATCTTGAATTAAATATAGAAAATAGAAACTCTCAACCAGAAAATTTATTAAGTCGACAATAGTCTTGAGATTATTCCTCACTCACAAAATGGTTCAGCAGTAAGTTTTGTCAACAAAAAGTGATATTAAAGGTACAAAATACATTCTTTTCAAGTTATCAAGTAAATATTTGACCACAAAATAAGACAATCTAATGTCAGAAGATTTAATGCATTCGTGCTATTTATTTTTTGGGTCTTGTGTAAGAAAGTACATATTTCCCTTTTGAGAAAGCTTTGTTTCTTAAAATCCTTACATTTGCCTTAGTAATTAAATGTTGGCAAAAATTACATTTTCATAGTTTGTCAGAGTTAATTTTTTAGTAGCGATTAACTTCTGCAGAAGAAATGTTAACTTGTGAAAAATAAAAGTCAGTGTTCGTAATGGTCATGGCTATTAATTAACTTTAAAAATTTGATGATTCTCTTTGAATAACCTGGTTTTATTAGACTTTCTCTTCCTTAACAGAGGGCATAAGGGATGAAAGAAAAGTTCAAAATTTTCCAGTGCTAAAATTTTTTGTTTACATGGAAAATGGTAGTTTTTTTTTTCTTAAATTACAAAATACTGAGGATTCAACTTTACTTTTCATGAAATTAGAACACTTAGCTAAGGGAAGGTTATATTTTAGCTATTTCTTTCATGGGATATACTATAAACACATATAACAATGAATTCAGGAAATGTAAATTAAAACATCAAATAAATACATTTTATTTATTTATTAAATCATTTTATAATTATAATAATTATATATATATAATATATATAATTATAATAATAAAATAAATACATTTTATAATAAATCAATTTATTAAATCAGCTATGCTAAAATATTAGCATAAGAATACAGTCTGGTATCCAGGGGTCCTCAAACTTTTTAAATAGGGGGCCAGTTCACTGTCCCTCAGACTGTTGGAGGGCCGGACTATAGTAAAAACAAAAACTTTGTTTTGCGGGCCTTTAAAAAAAGAAACTTCATAGCCCTGGGTGAGGGAGATAATCATCCTCAGCTGCCGCATCTGGCCCGGGGGCCGTAGTTTGAGGACCCCTTTAAGCAAAGGATGCCACATTTGACCAAAAGGAGGAAATTTACATCACAACCATTTAAACTTGTGTTTTACAAGATTTTAAGGTTAGAAATAAGTTTATATGAAGTCATAAATATTGACTGTTACACATCTTAACATATGAATTAGGCTAAAATAATGACATTAAAAACTGAAAAAAATCAAATTTATATGAAGAAATGTACAAAAGGAACCACAACATTTTAATTTTACTTCTGCTCTATGCTCTACAAACTTTTCTTGATTCTTGGCCATGAAGTGTCTCAGTATAAATTAAACCCGTTTTCAAGTAGGCCAATAGTATGAATTAAGTTCTAGCTACACTCAGAGAGTGTTATAAGTTCAACAACTGAGCAGTTGTTGAAGATGATTAGATCAGTTTGGAGAACTGTGGGGCTGGATAAATTCTGATTCAAGTGATAACTCTAGAAGCTGTTATTTAACACTGGAATTGTAGGAGATTTTTCAATGACCAAAGTCCTATGGCCTAGATCTCTTTTGATGTGGAAAGCCCATTTTAGTGTTACCTCTAAAGGGATAAGTACATTTTCTTCTTGAACAAAAATTTCACAGCAAAGTGATAGTATCCCATTGTCATCCTCCAGGTTAGCCAGATTTAGCAATAACTCAGCAGATTACTGACGATAAGAGTAAAAAGTAGGGGAGAAAATTCAGTGAACTGTGGGGAAATAGAGAAATTACTGAAAGATATGTAGGTTGAAATAAGGCAAGGAGAAGATATGATCTTTTGGGGAAGAGGGAAATATTCATAGAATGAGAAGCTTTCAAAGTGTTTGGTATACTCATCAAGAAATTATTAAGTATCCACTATGTACCAGACATACTGTAGACACATAGAAGGGTAAAAAATAGTCCTAACTTTCAAGGAGTTCATAATCTGATGGAAGAGAACACATGAAACAACTATATGGAAACAAAATAGAGGGAGGATAAATTAGTGATGACCACAAAAGGAAGGCACTACCAGTAAGGGGTATGGGAGAGTTTTTGTAGAATTCAGGATTTTGTATGTTTAGAAGAATTGCATATTTTGATTCATAGTGGATTGCTTGATATCTAGGGAAGGAAGGGAGAAAAATATGGAACACAAAATTTTGCCAAGGTGAATGCTGAAAACTATCTTTGCATGTATTTGGAAAAATAAAAAAGCTATTATTAAAAAAAAAAAAAAAAAGTTGGGATTTTAGCTGGCATGTAAAGGAAGCCAAGAGATGGAGATGATGAGGAAGAGGATTCTAGGCATAGAGGACAAAAATCTCTTCTGATCTGACATTGTGAAAATTGTAGAAATGAATGAAAGTATGCCCTGTGTTTGGCCATGAAAAAGACACCCAAACCACTTGAGCAAATTAAGTTTCTCAAGGAACTTCAGTGCTCAGTAACCCAAACTAGACAGAAAATGGGTCTGCCTCTACAGGATTCACTGTTCCAAAAATTTTTGAAAAAGTTGGGAGCTATGTGGCACAGCAGATCGAGAATCAGTCCCGAAGTCAAGAGGACCTGAATTCAAATCCGACCTCAGACACTTAACACTTCCTAGCTGTGTGATTTCACTTAACCCCAATGCCTCAGGGGGAAAAAAAAAGTTGGGGGCTGGAAAGGGGAAGAAATTGAGGTAGAATTTGTGTCAATATTGTAGTTATGGAGAAAAAGGACTAAGGAAAATAGAGTTTTGGCACTTGTGATCCCTCATGTAATTTTAAGAGGGAAAATGGGGAGGCTTCCACAGTGATACTTCAGGAAAAGAAGATCATAGGATTTTTGCAGCTGAGGGCCTCCAGATGCTAAGAGGGCCTTAAAGGACCATGACCACAGACAACGTTGTCCCTTATCTTCAGAAGCCTTTCTTACTCCTGTCTAATTTCAAGCACATAATTTATGTATGAAAGGAGGATAGGAAAGGCAGATAAAAATAGAATTGTGAAAATACAAAGGAAAAAAAAGGGTGGGGTTGAGGAATAAGAAAAAGCCTCAATTAGGAATTGTCTATATATCAGGCCTATCCTCTTCCCTTCATTTTAAAGATAAAACTGTATAATTTCTCTTTTATTACAGCTTCTTGTATGGAAGCTATTTTTTCAGTTATGAGCTCAATATCATGTAGACAAGTGAAGGTGACTATGATGCTAAAATAATATTAAAATGCCTTAAAATAAATGTTACTAAAGTAGTTCTTAATCTTTATTTGTTCTTAATATATTTTGTTCTTAATCTTTGACACCCTGGTGAAGCTTTCTGAGAATTATTTTTTTAAATACCCAAAATAAAAATAAAGAGGATGTAATTATTGAAATTAATTAGTGAAATACAGTTCCCAAAATATTACTATCACCTCCAAACCAATCAGGTTCAAGGACCTCAACTTAAGAATTTCTATGCTAAAGAAATGATTGGTAAATTATTCATATTAAAGTCATGAATATTAGAGGAATGAACTCTATATTATTTAAAATAGCTGATAAATCAAGATAGTTTTTAAATGTTTTGCATTTAACCTCAAGTAAATCATTAATTATTTTGTAAGCTTACTCAGAAATAAGGTCGTAGTGAAAACATGCTTTAAGGGAAATGAACACAAGTCTAACAAAGTCCTATAGTCAATTACTCTTGTTTTTCAGAGTCCCAGATTTCTAAGGTTAAAAGGTTCATTATTTCTAAGGAAATAGATATTATAGCTCATCATCATCAAAAATGGCAATTTATTGAAGATTTTCTTTGTTCAAGGTTGTGTTAGGCCCTGAGGATGTAAATAAACAGTAGAGTTGCTAATGCTTTTAGCTAGTGGAGAGCAGAGTGTCCTTAGAGTACTAAATGTAATGCCAGAGAAACTAAGGCAAGATAGAGATTAGAGCATGTTTAATAATTTATTAAATAGGAGAGATTTACTGGGACCAAATGGATCCATGGTTTGGTCCCAGGGCTCAATGAGACTATCGTCTCCAAGCATCCAGCAAACAATGAGCATTCTCGATGACCTATATACACATGTGGCTCAGACTCAGGGGGTAGACTGAGGAGGGAGCAGAGTCAGGGTGCTGAGAGCAGGAACAGGACTCTGGCAATCTGGTTCTGACAGGGTGAGGGGAGGTATGGGGTGGGGGGGAAGAATCCCGGAGATGGGGAGAGGCATTTTGATAAGGTGGTAGCTGACATTCCAGTACCTTGGGATGGGGAGAGACATTCTGATATTCTAAAACATAAGATCTTTTATCCTTATCAAATATTCTGATAAAGAGGGAGGGGAGGTTTTGCAGAACTGAGCTTTGAGCTGAACCAGAGAAACTGAATCAGGACTGGGTCAGGATAATTATGGAAAATGAGAACTGTGGCATAACATTAAACTCTCCTTTCTTTTCTACCAACTTGCTCCAGCTAGTTGGTAGAAACTGGATTCTCCATTCCCCCATCTTTACTATTCTACCATCCCACTAAAGCTAGAGTTGGGGGCAGAGGTAGAACAGGGACTTTTTTTCACTAAGGAAGGGGATAGGGAAAGTTACAGTATAGCTAGGGAGTATAGTAGAAAGAGAGAGTTTCCTTATCTGTAAAATGAGCTGGAGAAGGAAGTGGGAACCACACTAATATCTTTGCCAAGAAAACCCCAAATGGAATCATGATGAATCAGCCAAAACTAAAAACGACTGAGTCACAAAGTAAAAATAACGTAGACTTTCTGTCAAAAAGGTTGGAACTCAGGAGACCTCAAGTAGTCACATTTAAGGAAAAAAAAAGATTCATCACCCATAAAATCATTGGGCCTCCAGAGAAAGGTATAAAGTCCCTTAGGGTTGATGCGGTTCTAGTGGTAGAATTGATGTGAGAATCCCCTCTGGTCTTGGTGCAGGTCCAACGTGAAAGAATTCATGAACCCAAAATCTGAATAGCAAAAGGAAATTTTATTTTTCACTAAGACGCTCTCTCTTAGCTGGCAAATCTCTTAATGAGGAAATTTGCAAAGAGTGTATGAACAGCAACTCTATTTTATGACCAAATCTTGGCTGGGGGGCTGGGGGCAGTTTGAGCTGATTATCAGACCAAGATCTTTTCAGAATCTGGAATTTCCTGAAGAGGATCAGCACCCCCAAAAGATCAATGGAGGGTGATCTCCAATTGAATGAAGCCACTTATCTTAGAAAAGATTTGTCTGGAAAGTATACTTCTTTCCAGACTTTTTGGAATCTGAGACTCCAATCTCCCTTCTTTTACAGATCAAAGGGGACACAGTTTCAGAGTTCATCCTCATCAGGGTGATGTCCTGAGTGTGGCCATGTTCCCTATCTAAGGAAACAAGTAAAAAACTTTGAGGTGAGAAATGGGCATGGTAGTTGCCATTGATAAGAAATCAGACTCCTATAAATATTAACACGCTGAGGCAAACTCTGTTAGGCCCTGGTTAGTTATAACTGTAGACCACGACACTCAAACCTTCCTCTCTCCATAGGAATTGCCTTCTCCTTCCAAGTAGGAAAATGTTTTCTAATGGCCTGTCTTAGAGTGTATAAGAACCTGACCTAAGGTAGTGACCATATGAGTGAAAAGAAGGGGGGAAATGCAAGATATGCATTAGAGGTAAACTTTACAAGATTTGGTAACTAATCTGAAGTGATGATGATAGACATAAGAAGAAAGTGAGTGACTAGAAGAAGGATCCAGTCCTCAGTAATGTAATGCCAGAGAAACTGAGGCAAGATAGAAATTAGAGAGTTTTTAATATTTTATTTGGATTTCTAAGAGAGAGAGATTGTGCTGTGGGCATGTTGCCCCCAGAGCTGATGTCCAAAGCATCCAGCATCACATTCGATGACATATACATATAACTTGGCTAGACTTGGCTAGACAAAGGTGGGTGGAGTCCAAATTCTGGTGAGCGGGACTCTCCAGGCAGGGACCATCAGTCTGGGTCTGACAGGTTGGGGATAGGATCATAAATTCTAACAAACTGGGAATTAAGGAGGTGTCCAACTAGAGCCAGGAAGTCTGGACTTAGAGAATACCAATTAGGTATCTGAGATAGGACGTCTGGAGTTTTATCTTTTGGAATACACAGCCCTAATTATCTCAGTTCTAATGAGCAGAAAGGGAGGTTTGCAACCAGGGAAACTGAGGAAGAACAATTCAGGGAAACTAAGGCAGAACAATTTAGGAAAACTGAGGCAGAACAATTTAGGCAAACTGAGGCAGAAATATTACGGAAACTGAGTCAGGACAATAAAAGGAAACTGTGACAGAACAGTGAAAATAAGGAAAATTATAGTAGGAATCAGCTTAAGGAGAGGATAACTTACTTTAAAAAGCACACAAAATTTGGCTTGCATATCAAAAACCTAGTTGGATATGTTCAACAGACATTTGGTAAGATGGGACTGAAGTTCAGGAGAGATAAGGGTTAAATATATAAATTTAGTAGTTATAGAGATGAAAGCTGAATCCATTGGAACTGATATGATCTCTAAGAGGTAAAGTGTAGAGAGAAGAGATGAGCTCCCAGAGTATAACTATAAAAAGAAGGTGGACAAGGATGATGATCCACAAACAGCAATTAAGAAGATAGGACAAGACTAGAAATGAGAGTATGTGGACAGAGCAACATCATGAAGGAGAAAGTATCTGGGAGAATGAGATGGTCAAGAGTGGCAAATGCTGCAAAGCAGTCTAGAAAGATTTCAACTGAGTTATTGATTCAGAGATCATTGGTAACTTTTTAGAAAGCAGATTTATTTGAGTTGTGATTTATTTGAAATTCCAAGGGGAATCTCAAACTGGGAATCAACCAAAGAGTTGAGACATAATTGGCATGAGAAATGGAGGCAATAAGTAGAGTTGTGATTTTTAAAATTTATTCTAGCAACTTGGCAATCAAAGAAGAGATATTAATTGATATATTAAGTATATGGCAAGGTTGAGTAAAAATTTTTAAGGATGGGGAAGATTTAGGTGTTTACATAGGTAACAGGAAAAAAGCTAGGAGATCTTTACCTAGAGATTAAATCTAGAGATTGAAGAATATAGAGGAAATGACAGAATGGGGAAGCTTTAAGAAGAGATGGAAAAAGAAAAGATCAAAAGCATTAATAGAAAGAATGGCTTTGGCAAGTAAAAGAGCCACTTCTTTTCCATAGACTGGAGAGGATGAAGGATGATGATAAAGGGATTTGAGATGTAGAATTGAAATGTAAAATGGATGGCATGGTCTTCTGCTGAAAAGAAGAAGCAAGAAATAATGTAGGTTACTTGAGAGAAGAGAAGGTTTGAGGTGGAATAGAGTCAAAAAGGAGGTTTGGGGTGCCTGGAACCTAGGTGAGGGATGCTCAGGTTTTATGGTCAACATTAAATTAATTACTGATTCTAATAAACAAGTCCCTAAACCCTATTGTTTCTAATCTTGAGAAAATAAAAAGATAGAGAGAATCTGATATACAAAAGTCTTTGGACCATTCAAAGGATCACGTTTTAAGAAATTTTCTGGATTTGCCCAGTATACATAGTAAAGGGACCATCCTCCACTAACAGAATTACAGGAAATTAAAACAGATTAAAACTATTGCTTAGATCATTAGCTGTGAATGACTTTTTTATTCTCAACAATACAATGATCCAAGACTAGGAAAAATGTTATCCATACTCAGAAAAAAGAACTGATTATGTCTGAATACAGATTGAAGCCTACTTTTAAAAGAAAAACTTTATTTTTCTGAGGACTTTTTTTTGGGGGGGGAGGGAAATCTATGTTTTCTTTCACAACCTTTTAGAGAAATATTTTGCATTACTTCACATGTAATACATGGGGAGGAGAAGGAAGGAGAGAATATAGAACTCAAAGTTTTAAACAAAATGTAAAAAACTATTTTTCATGTAACTGGGAAAAATAAAGTATCATAAAACTATTATTTAATACACTGAGAGTACTATGATTTTGATTATATACTTTGTGAATAATTTTCATTATTTAATTACACAGGAACCTAGAAGCATAGATATAGAAGTATGCTAGTAAACATTTAACACCCAGCTCACCAAGGGAAAAAAATGCACACACTATACAGTTTTGAGTTTAATCTACATTATTTTTATTATTTATTTTTTATTATTATTTATCTATACTATCATTTTTCTATTATTTTCTCTGGTCTACACAACTCGCAAAAGAGTAAAAACAAGCCATAAATTATAGTATTTGTTGATTTTCAAGGTGTAAATGTTCACACTGAAATGTGATAATCTTGCAGCCAGTCAAAGCTGGCTCCAACACTCTCCTATCTAGATTTGGAAGCAACAGTGGAGTGATTGTATAAATTGTATAAAGTCAGTCCAACACCTTTTATCTTTTCAAATGAGGAAAGTAAGCTAGAAAAGTTAAATGACTTGCTCAAGATGAGAGAGACAGTCATAGACAGATCTAGAATTCAAACCAATTCAAACTATTAGCACTCTTTCTACTATATAGCACATTGCACCCCCCAAAACAACACTTAAAACTCAATCCTACAGGACTAAATTTATGGCTTTTGCATGCATAATTAGAATTCTAGTTACATATATATCCCTTAAATAAGAACTATATTTTCTTGAGATAATAGTTTCCAACAATGTAAGATCTATATATTATGTAGGCCTTTCCTACCTTTACATAGTAAGGTTTTTATGTTACCTATCTGGGGCATAACAAAACCCAGAAATATTTCCTTTCCAAATCAAGCAAAATTTCAGATTATTGCTTAAACGTTGAAATACTAGCACAAACACGATAATTGTGGAAACATGTATAGAAGAATTGCACATGTTTAACATAGATTATTTGCTGTCTAGGGAAAGGGGTGAGGGGAAAGGAGGGAGAAAAAATTTGGAACATAAGGTTTTGCAAGGGTGAATGTTGCAAACTATCATTGCATATTTTGAAAATCAAGGTTATTTTTAAAAAGAAATATTAGCACAATTTTGTAAATTTACATACTCTTTGGGTCAAGATAAAAGTTTTTATCCAGTGATCTAATCTTGTGTTTATTTTGTTTGTTTTAAAAGAAATCTATGATTTTTATCAGTATGGAAAGTTCTATACAGGACAGTAATAAGTTCTGTCATTTATAGTTTCAGAGAATTACCCTGGAGAACTGAAATGTTAAATGACTTTTCATGTATCACACAGTGAGGTCGTGTAAGAGGCACCACTTTCAGCCCTCATATTACCAAATCCAAAGACGGCACATTGTCTGCTATGGCTTGCTGCTTCATTCACTTAATTGCAGAAAAATGTCACTTGTCTCCCCTAGGGTTTTTATTATGCCTGTTAAAGGACATATTGTATGAGTCAAAAGAAAAATGCACATGTTATTCTGCTCTTAGAAAAATCTGATTTTGTTTACCTAAGCAGGCAGCAAATCAATAGCTGTATGCTAAGAAAATGCTTTTCAGATTGGTGCAGAGGAGACAACAAACAGAAATGGGAGGATCAATAAGCTTTTTTCACTGCTTCAGGACCCAGTGTTTTTGTTGCTCATTCAAATAATAATATATCATTATGTTAGTCATCTAAAATAAGATCATTAAAAGCATATGTGCCCTCAAGCAACTCTTTGGTCTGTGAAAGGACCAAGTTAATGACCTCTGAAGTCTCTTCTAGTCTGAATTCTATGATTTTATAATGATGCTGATTATTATCACTATCAGGACTTATAAAGGCTCATTGAAACTGCTTTCTTCAACCTAATTACTATAATTATCTAATATTACCTAAGTTCCCAATAGTGTAGTAGGAAGAATACTGATTGGCTCTGGATTCAGAAAACCTGGATTCAAATCCTGTTGGTCATGCTTACTATTTCTAGGACCCCAGACAAGTCCCTTAACCTTCCTGGACCTCTTCTATCTATAAAATCTATACACATTTAATATATAAAATGACAGAGTTGAAATTCTCTTCTGGTCTTTATCAATGAGTCTAGTATTCCACATTGCTAGAAATTATTTCATCAAATATCTATAAAGCCTTTTCCTAGGACCTAGTCATTGAAACTGGAGTACAAGGAAGTCTCAGTATCAACTAAATAATAAGCTTCCCCCTGCCACTTCCAAAGAAATGTTTACTGTGAAAATATAGCAAGAAGTAGAAATATTTCCCCATCATTACCACCTTCCTTGGGGACACAAGTCCTTAGGGAGGAGAGATCAAACTTAAAACAATTTTTACAAAATGTTTACTCCACCAAATTCTCTTTCAAGGACGACATAACATTGGATGAGTCTACATCAGGAACTATGGAGCTGGGTCAAGCATATAGCTTTGTATTTCAATTCTCATCATTTGATTTCCAATAAAAGGTTTTTGTGGATGACAGATCCTAAACTTCTAGTGGCTAGGTCTCTTGAACTTTAAAATATCACAAGTCCATATTGATGAGGTTCAGGGTTGTGTCCCCAAATGATGAGTTTCGGCACAGGGCAAGGAGTTGTGGGAACCACTTTGGTCGGTGCAGAAGTGCTTTGTAAAGGAATTTACTAACCCGAAAATCTAGACTGACAAAAAGAAGTTTATTATTGGCATTGGGAAGTCAGCCTTTGCTATGCATGAATAGAAAAACTGAATTCCTTGGTGGCAAGGTCCTGATAGAGGGTTATAAAGTTTCTAGCAAAGAAATCCTAACAGAGAGGTAAATAAGGTCTTGTAAGGGAAATAGGTGAGAAAGATAAAGAAGGGGTAACACTAAACGAGAATATCATTTCAGCAGGTAGAGGGTTGCAACTATGACAAGTGGGGAGAGAGAGGTTCCTTGGTATGGCATGTTAGGTCCTCTGCAAGAATATGGGTTGAAGGAAACTTGTTTTATGAGCAGCTCTTGGTAGGGGCTGGGAGCAGTTTGAGCTGGAATCAGAACAGAAAATCTTGGAACTGAATGAGTGTCTCTGGGCTAATCTCCAACTCAATAGAGTTAGACAGAAATCTCCAGCTCAGGCTAAGTAGGAGTAGTCCTGGACTCAATTAGTCCCACCCAGATAATAGAATGAAACCACTTTATCTTGATTCCCTGGGGTGGGTCTCTCAGGGAAGAGCTTAGCATTCCCCCCAAAGTCAGAGAGAAAGAGTTTCGGGGCTCCCCTCATCAATATCCATCTCCAACCCACTTTACCTAAAACAGGAAAGTAGAGATATAAAAGCAATAACCAACCATGCATTAGTAAAACCTGGTAGGAATATAAAAATTTTTTCCATGAAGACACAACCAGACATAACTGATGACCTCTCAACAAGAGTGTTAAACTCATATTCTATACACTGTACTGGTCATGCTTACTATTTTTAGGACCTCAGACAAGTACCTTAACTTTCCTGGACCTCTTCTATCAATAAAATCTGTAAAAATTTAATATATAAAATGACAGAGTTGAACTCATATTCCATACATGCAAAATATGGAAAAATCCTTTCCCTCAAAGAATTCACATCCTATTGAGAGAAACAATAAGTATATAGACAGATAAATAGAATAAAGATAAATAAATACATTTTTGTAATAGTTTAATGTCTGTGAAAGGGGGTACTATTTATTAGTTGGGAAAATTAGGGAAGGCTTTAATTAGAAGGTAACTAAGGGAGTCATTGAATATGTTTTAAGAGGAAAATATTGAGTACTGTTTGAGACATTTTGAATTTGAGATGCCTATGGAACATTGAGTTGAATATGTCCTATATTCAAACTGTCAACCTGTTCAACTGGTTCGGACATATTCAAACTGACATATTAAAGCTGGTGAAGTGGGACTGAAGTTCAGTAAGAACAATTTTGGCTTAGCATCTGATAGAGGTGAAAATTAAACCTACCAAAAGAGAGAGTAAAGCAAGTGAAGAGAGTCCAGTACAGTCTTGTGATATATTCAAGTAATAGATGTGATGAGGATTTTGAAGAATTTTTGTTATTATTATTATATTATATATATATATATTATGTTATTATTATAAAGATTATGTTAAAGGGTTTTGAGATGAAAAGGAGAAAAGAGAGGACCCGTAGCAAATGACATTTATTTTCTCATTAAAATAAGGGACATTGTCCTCAGTTGAGGTAAGTGGAAAATTGGAAATGTGGGAGGCTTGAGAAGCGATGGTTTGGAATAGCTTCTGTGAGGAATGGGATAGCAAGCAATTAGGAGAAAGATGTATTGCCTTGCTTCAATGAGAACACAATTGACATAATATAAATTTTTAATATATCCAGTTAACCTGATTATGACTTCCTCTAACTCTGTTCTCTAGCACATGAGCTAGACTGTAAGAGACAGACAGTGGGAATAATTTAGAATTTGAATTTGGAATAGAGAGAGGACTAGGAATTAAAAGAATAGAAGTTAAAGAGTAATAGATTCATTGAATTGGTTAACTATAAGATAAATATTGGGAAAGGAGTTAAAATGAAATTAGAATAAAGGAAATAGGCTGAGAAAGTATTTGGTATAAGGGAATCTGAGATCATGATAAGAACAAAGAATAAGCTTAACAGGAATGAACTATAGGGAGAGATAGAATGATAGATGATTAATAGCTGTATTTATGATAAATAATGAAACCTAATCTGTGACTATCCCTAAATGTGGCTGAGGCAGACTGGAGATGACTCAATGCAGATGACTTTTTCTAGGACTTTGATCTGAAAGGGAGGGAATAATAAAGGATGATAGCTTGAGGATATGATAGAATCAAGTAAGGGATTTTTAAGGATGAAGTTAGATCTGCTCATGCTTATAAACAGAAGTGAAGAAGCCAATGGATAAAAAGAAGTTGAAAATTAAGGAGAAAAAAAGGACATGATCTTTGAAGAGGTAAGCTCCCAGAGGAGATAGGAAGAGATAGGATAAAGAATATAATAGAAAGCCTGAAATCTAAGGAAAAGGACCACCTTTTCTAAGTAAGTGTGATATTGAGGTGATTTTAAATTCAAAGAAGCATGGTCAAGATAAAAGTATTAAAACCGGATAGGGCTGGACCTATGATTTCATCGGCATAGGGAATTTCTTGGATAAGTAAATTTTTCCTCTACAAATTCAGGTCAGCATCTTCTCTGTATTTATAAATGCAGTCTTATAATATTGCCTAGAATATGGAGAGTTTAAGTGATTTATTGAGGGTTGTTTTTCAATAGTTTCAGTCATGTCTGTCTCTTCATGACCTCATTTGAGGCACTGGACTGATTTTCATTTCCTTCTTACAGATGAAGAAATTGAAGCAAACAGTGTTGGGTGATTTGCCCACAGTCACACAGCTAGTAAGTGTCTGAGACCAGATTTGAACTCCAGAAGATGAATCTTCCTGACTCTAGGCCTGCCATTCCATCCACTGTATTACCTTGTTGCCCCTATTTGGGGTTACTCATTCAGTATTTGTCAGAGGCAAGAATTGAACCTGCAATCTTCATAGCTGGGCCTTTTCTGTAGTCTCTCTATTTAAATCACACCCCATCTTTTTAAAATCTAGCCAGTTCTATCCAGACCTGCAATAAAGCCATTGTTTTTAATCATACTCAAATTTTCTATCTTTCTGTGTTCAATAGGTCACTCAAAATCTCATGCCCTTTTCAAAGTACAAATTTAAGTCACTCAGGATCTAGAAGGGATACATACTTAAATCTCATTGTTTTTGAAACCTTGCACTTTTACATTGTGCAAATTGGACCATTCAAAGTCTAGAACTTCACCAGGCTTTTTGAGGGACTCAGTTGATCAGATATCCCCTCCCTTACCTGACCCCCTCATTAGCAATAATGACTATTTAAAATAAGAAGTTATCATACTATGTCACCCCTCACCTTTACAGCTAAATATCTTAGAAAAAGCTCCTTGGTTTCCACTTCATTGCCACTCACTAGAATGACTTTTGGAGTTGAATAATTTTCAATCTCTTTTAATATGGTTTCCAACCTTTAACACTCCACTGACATGGCTCTCTCCCAAGTTACCAAGGATCTTGATTGCTAACTTTCTCAGTTTTAATCATTTACCTTTCTTTAACTTTTTCACAGTTTTTACCAACCCTTCCTCCTGAACACTACCTTTCTCTCCTCTTTCTTGAAGCTATTTCTGACTCTCCTTCTATCTCTCTAATCATGTCTTCTTTGCTGGAGACATCATCATCCATATCTAACCTTCTATTTATGAGTGTCTCATGAGACTCTGTCCTGTGTTCTCTCTTCACATTTTCTCTGTTGGTATTATCATTAGTGCCCATGAATTCAGTTATTACCTCTTTGTGAATGAATATCAGATCTGTGTATGCATATACAGGCACATATATGTATAAATGTGTATGTGTACATATATGTGTATGTGTATGTATATACAGAGACATACCCACACATAATATTTTTCTTGAAGCTCAGTTATGCATCCCTACCTGAATGTCCTGTAGGCATCTCAAACTATAATCAAGACAGAACTTGTAATTTTCTTCTAAACCCATTTATTTTCTCCTTCAGATTTCTCTATTTTTGATCTATTAAATTGTTATATAAAGCACAAGAAGATAGTCAGAAGGAATTCAAAAGAAAATAACTCACAAGACTGTTATATTTCAGATGGCCATCGTTGATGGTGCTTCTCTAGAGAATATAATAACCAAGTGGTTTCAGAATACCAAAATTTAAAAGGCTGAATGTAAGAGCCATCAGGAGTACCAAAGAAATAAAAATGGTTAACTCAGTCAACACAAAGGACAGCTCACTCCACAGCTAACGCTCCTGAAAAGGCAGCATTTAAACAAAAATTTGTGAAACTTCTGAAAATGTCTATATGTGTTGGTGGAGAACTCAAAATTACCTACAAGTTAGATGATCAAATTAGATTTCAAGTAATCCTAAAAAAAGGAAGGGAGAATCACTATTCTTCTGGTCATCTATGCAAACAACTTTGACACCATTTTATTATTATTCATCAGTTTTCAAATCTTGCAGATTCTTGCTTCAAATTTCTATCTACACATTGTGCTTAGAATAATGCCTAGGACATAGTTGGTGCTTAATAAATGCTTATTGAACTGACCAATATCTCTCAGAACCACCAACCTGTTTAAGTTCCTTAGCACACCCTCCTCTAATAGTTACAAGCTCTTACTAAAACACCTAGTCGCTTGTTTCTCCTTTCTCTATCCTTTCTATAGTGACCTAAGTAAATTACCCTATCTAGGTCTTTATTGCATTTCATATCTCAGGCCTTTACTTTGTTTCTAATAACAGTAGTTCATATCTAAATATTTTGTTTATCCAGAACTTTAAGATCTGCAAAGCGCTTTACCTGATCTCATTTGAGTCTTACAGCAACCTTTTGGAGTGGATTTTATCTCCATTTGGAAATAAGACAAATTAAGTTGATAGAAATTGAGTGACATGTATCATCACAAAGTTGGTAATATCTGAAGTGTGAGTAAAACCAAAGCTTTTCTTTTCTTTTCAGCTTCTTCCAAAGTAATTTTTCTATGTTTTCACCAATTTGCTAGACCAGGATTTTTTTTCCATCTTAAATTTATACATGTATGATGTATTTAGTGCACATGCTATGTACCATAGCTCCAAAAGAAGCATATTCTATACATCTTCCAGTTTTCATTTTGACTAATTTGATAGACTAGGGTTTATTTGTTTTTTCATTCTAAATTTAAATATGTACTGTGTATTACAAGTTTTCATAGTTTATTCTACCAACTTGAGTTTTCTGTTTTGAGAAAGATTGGATTCACTTTGACTGAATTGATATTTATGACTAGTAGGTAAAAAGTATTTATTTGATGCCCACTGTATATATTCTACTTGCTTAACAATCTTGCTTGCAAATCTAGATGATTTTATATTGACCACGACTCTATATCCGATCTTTTCAATTTTAGACATATAGAAGGCTGAAGGAAGGACTGAGAAGGAAGAAAGAACAATTGAACTTCTCGCTTTTAGAAGTATTGGCTTAGCTAGATGCTCCAATGGGGTAAAAAACTGGGAGCATGTGAAGAAATTCCTACCATCAATGCAAATTAGGGACAACTTTGCAACTATAGTATTAGCTGTCTGGGTCACTGAAAAGTTAATTTGTTCTGCGTCATATAATCACTACATTTCTTTTAAAAAATAAAAAAAGGAAGTATTTGGCTTAATCCTAGTGACTGTGTGTAGAGGAACATCCAGAATTCAGTCTCTTGTTTGACCTACAAGGTCTCCAGAATAATAATGTTGTTTGTTGCTACTAATCCACTATGCAGATTATAGCCTAAATCTGTGTGATTTGTGTGTAAAAACCCAAGTTTATCTGTCCTGATATTTCTTTTTTCAGGTTAGAGAATAACTTCATCCTTTCAGCAAATCTCCACCTCATCTAAGAGCTTGTGTCAAGGTTATAGAAAATGTCATTTTTTGAGATGAAAAACTAGAATAACTCGTATTGCTTCTATTCTAACTACACCTTTTCCTGTGAATATTGATGCTATCTCCTTACAACTGAAGGCAAGCAGATGAGAGGTGTTTACTAAACTGGAATTTTCCACAAAGGTTAGTAGGTCAAAATATAATTCCCAAGTTGGAAGGAGTGAAAGAAGAGAACTTACAAATATTGGTTGTACAACTGTAGAGTTGGCTTTTATTGTGATCTTGAAAAAAATCCATCAAATATCCCTGTCTTTCAAAATTATTCCATTATGTGTTCCACTAATTTTTTAGTTAAAATCAAATGCCTTTGTAACAGCAAGATTATGTGATGATCAGCTGTGGTAGACTTGGCTTTTTTCAACAAGGAGGAGATTCAAGGCAATTCCAATAGATTTATGATAGAAAAAGCCATCTGCATCCAGAGAGAGGACTATGGAAACTGAATGTGGATCACAGCATAATGTTTTCATCTTTTGTTGTTGTTTGTTTGCTTGTTTTTTTTTTCATTTTCCCCCCTTTTGGTCTAATTTTTCTTACACAGCATGATAAATGTAGAAATATGTTTAGGAGAATTGCACATATTTAACCTTTATTGGATTACTTGTTGTCTAGGAGAGGGGAGAGAGAGAAGAAGGGAGAAAAATTTGGAAGACAAGGTTTTGCAAGAGTGTACACTGAGGCAGCCCTCTTTGTAGTGGCTAGAAACTGGAAACTGAGTGGATGCCCATCAGTTGGAGAATGGCTGAATAAATTGTGGTATATGAATATTATGGAATATTATTATTCTGTAAGAAATGACCAACAGGATGATTTCAGAAAGGCCTGGAGAGACTTACATGAACTGATGCTGAGTGAAATGACCAGGAGATCATTACATACTTCAACAACAATACTAGATGATGACCAGTTCTGATGGATCAGGCCATCCTCAGCAATGAGATCAACCAAATCATTTCCAATGGAGCAGTAATGAACTGAACCAGCTACGCCCAGAGAAAGAACTCTGGGTGATGACTAAAAACCATTACATTGAATTCCCAATCCCTATATTTATGCCCACTTGCATTTTTGGTTTCCTTCACAAGCTAATTGTACAATATTTCAGAGTCTGATTCTTTTTGTACAGCAAAATAACGGTTTGGTCATGTATACTTATCGTGTATCTAATTTATATTTTAATATATTTAACATCTACTGGTCATCCTGCTATCTGGAGGAGGGAGTGGGGGGTAAGAGGTGAAAAATTGGAACAAGAGGTCTGGCAATTGTTAATGCTGTAAAGTTACCCATACATATAACCTGTAAATAAAAGGCTATTAAAAAAAAAGAGTGAACACTGAAAACTACCTTTGCATGTATTTTGAAAAATAAAAAGCTATTATTATAAAAAAAAATGCCTGTTTTAATTTTCCTGATTGTGGGTTTGTTGATAACTAGGCAAATTTTGGGGACCTCATTATTAAGAACTTTATTTGTTAAAAAAAAAAATAGATATCACAACTGCTGAATCTTGGGATTAAGTGAAAATGTCTGACTGAAATGAGCATTTTCCTGAATTTGCGATTGGGGGGTGAGGACTGAGATAAGCACATCCATGGAAGTATTATTCCTCATGCAGCAAAGAAAAAGTGAGAGAGAATTTGGTAAATTCATATGCCTTACCTAATAGCAAACTATCTTAACCCTCAAATAGCAAGCTGAACCTAAGGAAATATTTCAGTAGAGTTCTTTTGCTTGCTGTGTATATCAACTGGGACCATGAGTTGAAAATGATAAGGATGAAGAATTCTGGTCAACAAAATGAAACATTTTTTAAGAATAGCGTTTGGGAAGAAAAACTCATCTCTTTTTTCCAAACAGATTTTTAGTAAATAACTGATAGGGTCTGCATCTGTAACTGTATTAGCTATCGTGATGTGGGTTAATTATTAAACCTTTTAGTTGATGGCTCATTTGTTGAGCTGATGTCCTAATCCTGGGTCATAGAAAGTTTAAGACTGCCTTACTGTGGTAGGTTATTTTCCCTTTGCCTTGAGGTTTCCACTCTGACAGCCATCTGACAGGATGTTAGTGGCTTTGTTTTCTACCTTGTCCTTGGTCACTATTATTCATGCTCAGCTCTGTGAACCAGGTAAGCTTCCCTGAATCTTGAAAATAAGATAACAGCTTTCTCGATGATCAAAATACTTATCTTGATGATCTATCTCAAGAGATTTTCACATATATTATAGCATAAGCTATATATTTATTACAAGAATTCTAAGCAAAATTTTAAACTGGTAGCCTAAAAATAATATAAAAAATTTTATATTGAAAATCTATAGTGTAGTGTTGCATTCCAGAAATGTTGATGTTTTCCTTTTGATTTGGGTGTATTTTATTCAAATCTGTGTTTTTCACTGTTTGAAAATTTTGTTATAATCTATTGTTTTTCTTTATGGCAGATGCAAAAAATGCTTTTAAAGTGAGACTTAGTCTCAAAACTGCTCTGGGAGATAAAGCAGTAAGTTGAACATTTCATTATATTCTATCTTTCAGTTATGTCATAACATTATCTTCAGTAATAATCCTTACAAGGAGATATTTTATGTGGACATTACAAATTCCAATATATTCTAAATAAATTTCATGAGAAATTATTTTACAACAATTTTAAATTAGGATAATATCCTAAATAATAGTAAATAAATAGTTTGACAGAGTGGAAAGAATATGTGGAATCCAAAGATTTAGCTTCAAATTCTGACTTTGTAAGCTACTTTTTCAATAACTTTGAAAAAGTCATTTCAACTTTCTGGACGTCAGTTTCCATAGCTGTAAAAGCAGGGAAAGCGTTGAACAAGAAAGGTCTCTAAAGTTCTTCTAGCGTTAAATTTGTAAAACTGTATTCTATGTTATTTATTCAGCACACAATGGTTTAATACAAATTCTTTGATGTAAACAATACATTTCAGAATTCATGGATGTATGTTTATAAGATCTAGCTAGTTGAAATATTTTCTACCTTAAGAAAATTTTACTATAAAGTATTGTAGAAAATCCAAACTTTGTTCAAAGCTTATTAATTGTGTATATTGTATGTGTCTAATAATGTGTTGGCCATATTTTGTATGTCCTCAGATAGGAGATAAACAAATATTTTAAAGTTCTTTTACTATGCACCAGTCACTGTGCTAATTGTCAATGTTACAAAAACAAATAGAAAACAGTTCTTGCCTTCTTCATTCCTGTCCTCAAAGAATTTATAGTGTAATTGAAAAAACAAAAATAACATTCAATGAAATAGCATTCAATTTTGGATTAAATTTTTTGGTACTTAAATGTAAGGGTATAGTTGTTCAGATAACAAGGAGACCAGTTTTAAAAGTAAATAGAAAAGACTTCTTGTAAGACATATGGTTTGATCCTAGCCATTATTTAATGGCTGGGATTCTGGAGGCAGAATAGATGAAGTATAGTTTTCAAGACAGGATGAGTGGTACAAGCAAATACAAAGAGGCAGACAGAAATTTGCCACATGCAGGGTATCTCAAAGTCTTAGTGCAGTTTTAAGCTTTAATAGGTTAAAGTTTTAATAGACTTTGAAATATGTGGAGAGATCTCATTTACTGTAATAAAAATTGATGTATAGTAGTGGAAAATGAAGGTGGATAGATAAAATGGGGCCTTGAAAACATGCATCAAAGGGGTTTGGGCTTGATATGTAATGTAAAGAAAAACAATGTGTTTTCAAAGAAATGTTTTAGGGAAAATTAGTATGACAGTCATATGTTGAATAGATTAGAAATAGAAGTTGTAAGCAGTGAGACTACATAGGGCATCAGTCTAACTATCCAGGAATAAGATGATATGGATCCTGAATAGGTATTTTGAACCTGGATAGATCCAGGATAGATCCATGAATAGATTTCAGGGGATTTCTGAACTTGCATGGGGACAAAATCAGATTTTTTTTCATCACCTTGAAACTGAAATTTAGCATTTCCTTGAATTATTGAAAAACGTTATTCTGGGATAGGATCCAGGGGCTTCACTAGAGTGCCAAATAAGTCTCCAACAAACACAAAAAATTAAAATCCTTAGTCTACAATGAATGGTAACATTATTAATTAGATATAGAAAGACAAATCTGCAAATTTTAAAAACAAAAATTAGCGAAATTTGTGAAGTTGGAATATACAGAATGAGCACAGAAAATAATCAAAGATGTCAATGGTTTATGACAGCTAAAGGATATAAATAGGCCATTTTCAGAAGAAATCAAAGCTATATAGTCATGAGAAAATTCTCTAAATTACTATTGATTAAAGAAATGCAAATTAAAACAGTTCTGGAAAGGCTGATTTTTAAAATGAAAATTTTATTTAAAAATATATGGGAAAGGGAATCAGAGGTTTTGGAAATTCAAATTGACGACAAAAGTTTTTAGTTGCACACCAGAAAAGTAAAATGCTATTTCATTTCATTGGTATCTGAATCAAATATTTTAAAAAGATTTTCTTAACTTATATCATTTGATTATTTTCTTTGTTTTCACTTTATTAAAAAAAAAAGCATAGGATTTATTTTCATTGATTCCTAGAATCATTTTCAGTTTCAAAGTTGGAAGGGGCTTCAGAAGTCATTCAATCCAACTCATCCATACATTTTTTTTAAATCATTGGCGTATACTTAGATCACCTAAACAGAAAGAAGAAATAAATACATTCAGAGAATACAAACTTGGCCCAAAGGCAGATAAAAATAATGATAAGGGAATTCCTTTATTTAGACATTTACTGGAACTCTCTTTGCCCAAAGCAGTGCAGCTAGTATCATTTTGACTTACCTTAATGATAATTTCATCTTTCAAAAAGTGGTGGAGCCAAGAAAGAGAAATTCTACTTTGAATCTAATTTTCCCTAGCTACTAATTGAAGAGGAAATGGTAATAAAGGTGAAATGGATAGTCCCTCCTAGAGTTTGTGATAAAAGAAAAGCTAGTTGGGAATAAACTATCATCCATAGATTTCAAAGGCTTCAGAGGAAAAGATAAGATTCCTATGGACTAGAATTCTGTAGGGGAAGTCAATCCGGTTGAAAAAAAGTTGTTAATAATATAATTCTGAAGAAACAAAATGAACCAGTTCTGAAAGGAAGAAAAACTGGTGTGTCTGAACAGACTGATGTGAAGTTTTGATTGAGGGAATGTTTCCTCCTCTTTCATATCCCTCTGCCATGTCACTGAAGTTACTGGACTAGTAGGATATATTGTATTCATTAGGGAGAAGATACTGATGTAGATACAAAAAGTCATTCACTTGAGACAGGTCACCTGAGAGAATAAACAACATAAGAATATAACCTCTTACAACAAAGAAGAAATCTAAAAGTGGACTCAGAAAGGAGTATGACCTAGGAGTCTAGCTGAGCTACCTTATCAGCATCTGTTTCTACCAACTGTCCCAAAATAGTTTAATGGGATTTGATCATTGCTCATGCCATAGCTTCTTGGAGCCATGTGGGTGAGAGTTAGGTGGATCAGGTGGACATCAAAAATGGAAAGCAGCTTGTAAAAGGCTTGTAGCCTTCAAACAGAGCTACTAGTCTTCCCTGAAAATACCCTGCACTCCACTCACACATGGCAAGTGCTCACAAGAGGTCAGAAAAAGTGATATAAGGATACTCTCAAGGCTTCTCTTAAGAACTTTAGAATCAATTGTATGACATAGAAGACCCTGTAACCTGCTCTGCATGGTTTGCCCTCATCAGAGAAGATGCTGTGCTCTATGAGAAAATTAAGACCTAGTAACTGATGAGATCTAGATTTTGGTGGTCAGGGAACCAAATGATGAGATTAGATTCAGGGAGCCAGATGAGGAGATTAGGGTTCTTAGTGGTCAGGGAGTTAAATGATGAAGTTAGTGGCAGGTTTGGGGTTCAGGGAACCAAATGAAGAGATTTGGCTCCCCTAAATCCCCTTGGGATTCAGCACAAGGGTAGAGAGTTTTGGGAACCCCCCTTCTGGCGGCACAGAAGTCCTTCATAAAGGAATTTAAGAACCCGAAAAGCTAGACTATAAAAAGAAGTTTATTATTGGCATTGAGAAGTCAGCCTTTGCTATGCATGAATAGAAAGACTGAATTCCTGAGAGGAAGAGTCCTGGCAGAGAAGTAAAGTTTCTAGTAGAGAAATCCTGACAGAGAGGTATAAAGTCTCATTAGGGAAATGGGTGAGGATAAAGAGAGGGTAATGCTGAAAGAGAATATTCCAACAAGCAGAGTTTGCTATGCCAGGGATAGCATATTAGCTCCTCTGCAAAAAGAGGGTTTAAGATTGGCTCTTTTATAATAGAAGCTTTTGACTACAAGCTGAGGGCAGTTCTTGATAAGGCTGGGTACAACTTGAGCTGAATTTGAATAGAATTGAATGAGTTTCTTTAATTTGGTAGGAAGCTTAATCAGTAGTGAGTGTTATCAATGGGGGTGGTACCTGTCTCTCAGGATCTTTTACAGAGGGCAGGATTCAAGGAGAATCTCCTTCCAGGAGTTTTAGAGAGTTTCGGGACTCTTTTCATAATGACATTGAGAAGAAAATTCAGATGGTAAAGTGATGAGGAGAGGAAGAAGGTTTGTGGAAGTAAGAAAAAAAACAACAGAAGAAATTGTCTTGATAAAATGTCTTGATTTAATGCTAATGTTGAATTAGTTATTAAAATTAAAAAGCATTAAATCAGTTGCAATGTTAGGAGGAGGGAAGAAAGACAGACAAATTATTTTTATTTATTTATTTGTATTTAACTCCAGAATTCCTTTCTCTTGTATAGTTTTATCTTTCTCCCTTCTCCCACCTCCAAGAAAACCAAAACAAAGAAAAACAAAGACTGAGAAATGTTTTCAGATTATACTTTCCTAACTTCTCTGGAAATTTTGATTATTGCCAACTCTTTGTCATAATTTTCTTACTCTACTCTCAAAAAAGTTGTTTCCTGATATTGTGTAGTCAATGAAAAATAAATAATTGTTCAGTTTTTTCCTTCTAACACGAATAACCAATATTCCTTCCCAATTTTCAGTTGTATTAAAACAAAAAATGTGATATTCATGGCAGCATATTCATAAAAGCAATGTCTGTAGTTATATATGTAAAGTACATAGTAAAACTAACCATAACTAAAAGATTTTGAGTTATCTTAGGCTTTCAGTTTACAAAACAAACCTTAAAAGTTTGTTTTGGGGGAAGAAGCAATCAGCAATGGGAAGCAACATCCTATAGATCAGTGTTTTAAGAGAGTGAGGGAAGGCACAACCAAATACAAGACAGAATATCCTTATGTGCAGTGCCTTCTGGATAAAAATGCTCATAAATATTTAACAATTAGCTGGGGAAGAGGAGGCAACACATGTTTTACAAAACACTTTTAAGTTTAATGGTTATTGACATTTACTCCATCACTTTTTAAAATCTTGACAATCAACAAACAAAACAAAACAAAACAACAAAATCTGATTTGTATTATTTGCTGATTTCTGAAGAGTAAAGCTTCTGAAAATTTAACAGTTTCCATTTCCAACAGATCCTGGCCTAGCTCTCAACGGGTGTCATTGATTAGTTGAAAGGAAAAGGAAGGGGAAGGGGGGAAATCTAGGATTGTCAAAGCTACATTAACAAATATTGTATCCTTGAGAATTCAATGGGAGTGTCATGTACATAAATTGGTGGTTTTGGGGGGAGTACAAATGATAAGGACAGGAATGAAAAGTGATGATTCTTAATTGAGGGATAAATTTAGGGAAGTTAATCTCTCACTTTCAGTGTTGTCTTCTTTAAAAGGAAAGGGCTGAATTAGATTGATCTGCAAAGTCCATTCAAGCTCTGAAGCCTAAATCTTAGTTCTTTCTTTTTTTTTTTTTTTTTTTTTGCTGGAGCAATTGGGGTTAAGTGACTTGCCCAGGGTCATACAACTAGAGAATGTTAAGTGTCTGAGACCAAATTTGAACTCAGGTCCTTTTGACTTCAAGGCTGGTGCTTATATTTCCTCTTTTTAACCAAAAAATACTGTCTAGACTCATTGCTTTCAATTTATCTCCCTTTACCACTCATTCACTGAATTCACTTCCCAACCCTATACAATCTGTTTTTTCAACTTCATCATCCAACTAAAACTGTTCTCCCCAAGGTAAACAATGATCCCTTTGTCAAAATTATGGCTTTTTTTCTCAATCCACATCCTTCTTGACCTGTTGCCATCATTTGACAATGTTGACTAACCTGTTTCCTCCTCCTCCTCCTCTCTCCTCGCTTTGGGTTTTCATAGTACTACTCTGCCTTGCTTCTCCTCTGACTTATCAGAATATTTCTCAAGCATCTTATCAGGACCATTATGTTTATTCTGTCCCCTACTTTAGAGTGGGGCAGTTAGATGGGACAATGAATAGAAGACTTCAGGAAGACCTGAGTTCAAATCCAGCCTCAGACACAAGTTATGTCACCCTAGACCAGTCATTTAACCATGTTTGTCTTGGTTTCCTCATTTGTAAAATGAACTGGAGAAGAAAATTACAAATTACCCCAATGTCTTTGCCAAGAAAACCTCAAAGGAGGTCATGAAGAATCAGACACAATTGAACAAAAAACTTTAGGGCATGTATCAAGGGTGTGTACTAAAAAATTATTTTTTTCTTTTTTGGTGATCTCTTCAATTTCCATCAGTTCAGTTATTATTTCTGTGAAGATGACTCAAATCTCTATTTTGTCTCTCTCCTGAGTTTCATATCTGCATTGATACTTGTCCAATAGATGTTTTAACGTGATGTCCTTTAAGCACCTCAAATTCAACACACACAAAACAGAACTCATTATCTTTCCCCTGACAATATGTACAGACTTCCTCAGCATTCATGTCACAAAAACCAAGAACTAATTCTCTTTCTTCCTATCACAAACACCCAGGGGCCAGCTTCCACTCACAGATTACCTGCATCAAGAGCTCTCTTATTACCTTGAAGTTAATGTATCACTTGCTGTGGCCAGTTGGGAACCCTCTGCTTTAGGCCACAGTGACCTGTTCATCTCCCCAGAGTCCAACAAGAGGTCAGATTCTGGGAGAACATATGAAATAGGCAGATATTATAGATCTTGAAAAGTAATAGTCTATATCCAGGCAGACTAGTTCAGATAAGAAGTAGAACATACCAGCAGTTCAAATTTAGGCAGACAGAGAAGTAGACATAGGCCAGTAAATGCTGATCCCAGGGCAAAAGTAGCTTACTTCATGCAGTATTTTATATTGTTAGCTGAGTGTGGCTGACTCCCAGCTCACAGTTATTGATTAAATACAAAAGAAACATAGAGGCCTACAGGTGAATTCTGTTCTTGACTGAGGCAGAGACAGAGCTGATAAATCATGATGCTAGAAAGCAGATTGCTCAGGTTGTCACAGTGAGAGGAATTAAAAAGTAAAAGTGTAAACTACTAATTTAAAGATTGTTTCAGTACAAGGAAGCAAAGATTATGATAGTAGCTAGAGGATAGTAAAGTTTCAAGATCAAGCCTTCCCCCCCAACCCAATATAGGGGAGCCCAGTGCTTATTTAGAGAGTAAGGAGCTAGGGGAAGAGATATTGAAGATGAAAGACAGTAGAACAACCTTAAGAACAAATTACTTCATGAAAAAAGCTCAGGCTCATTGTACTGGGGAAAAAACAAAACAAAAAACTCTACATTTGGAGTCAGACATATTATGAGTTGAATTTTTGTTTTGCTCTTTATTGTGACTTAGTCAAGTCACTTTTATTTTCTAGTCCTTCATTTCCTCAATTATCAAATGAATAAATTGGATTAAATGAGGCCCCTATCAGCTCTAAATCTATGGTTTCAGGATGTTTGCCATCACTTTGCAGGTTTTACTTTTCAGTATGACCCATGTGGAGCACAATTATTTTTCTTCTCTGATGCTATGATTGTCATTTAGATAGCTGCCATTAAGTGAATGGTACTTCATTGAGAGTTTTATGAAGAAGGCAGCTTTACATAGAAACCATTCAGAGAACAGATATAGAATTCACTTATTCAATAAAATGATAGTCAGTTCTAGACAAAGGATATTAACCAACATTTCTCAAAAAAGAATTACAAAGTTAATAGCCAAAAAGACACTCCAAATCATTGAAAATTTAAAAAAAAAATTACTATCAAAACAACTGAGGTTTTACACCATATCCTCAAAATTGGCCAAGATTATAAAAGACAGGAATAGCTTTTGAATAGGAAGGTTTGGGGGAAGATAAACAAACTTATGGGATTTTGGTAGAATGTGAATCAATATAACCATTTTGGAATGCAATTTGGGATTATGCAGATAAAGGGACTAAAATGTCCATATTCTTTGACACAAAGATTCCACTACTAGACTCCAAGAAAGACATTAAGAAGAAGAAAGTATTGATATATATTCAACTATATATGATAGCATTTTTTTTTTTTGGTAAAAGCGGTTTGGAAACAAAGATGCATATTGATTGTAGAAGTCTAAACTCTTTTTTTTTATTTTAATAGCTTTTTATTTACAAGTTATATGTATGGGTAATTTTACAGCATTGACAATTGCCAAACCTTTTGTTCCAATTTTTCCCCTCCTTCCCCCACTCCCTCCCCTAGATGGCAGGATGACCAATACATGTTAAATATATTAGAGGATTAATTAAATACAAAATAAGAATACATGTCCAAACCATTATTTTGCTGTACAAAAATAATCAGACTCTGAAATATTGTATAGTTAGCCTATGAAGGAAATCAAAAATTCAGGTGGGCAAAATATAGGGATTGGGAATTTGATGTAATGGTTCTTAGTCATTTCCCAGAGTTCTTTCACTGGGTGTAGCTGGTTCAGTTCATTACTCCTCCATTGGAACTGATTTGGTTCATCTCATTGCTGAAGATGGCCAGGTCCATCAGAATTGATCATCATATAGTATTATTGTTGAAGTATATAATCATCTCTTGGTCCTGCTCATTTCACTCAGCATCGAAGTCTAAACTCTTATTAAATGCCAGAGATTATGGTTTGGGAACACAAATATAAGCAGAAAGATAATTCTTACCCTCAAGGAATTTACATTTTAATGGCAGAAAACAGCACATAAAAGGAATGTGGGTAATGGTAATTTGGTGAAAGGTGTCTAAACCAGCAAGAATGCAACCTTGAGAGAAATGAAGGGAAATGGCTAAACTAATGGTACATTAATATAGTGGGATATTATTGTGCTATATGAAAAAAAGAATATGATATACCGAGAAGCATGAATGTATTTAGAGTGAAGTAAACAGAACCAAGAAAACAATATATCAGTGACTATAGCAATGTAGTTGGAAAGACCAACAATTACTAAATAATCCAAAGTTAACTTTGTAAAGTTACAAAGAACAACCAAAAGAAGAGATATGAACAAACATCTCTCCTTGATTCCTTTTCAGGGACCTCCCATCTCTGGAGCATCACACATTTTCAGACTTTTTTTCAGTGAAATGATCAATTTTGCTCCTTTTTTCTTTAAACAATTATTCTTTATTATTTGAAATGGTTTTTCAGGGAAAGATACAGAGGGAAATTTAGATGAAGTAAAAACAAAAGATATCAATTGAATTTATTTTTAAAATAGTTCAGTTATGTTTTTGCTACCAAAAAATAACTATTAAGATAACAAGCCATGATTTTTAATTCTTAGATATTTTTAAAAGAAGGATAAAATGTAAAGGAATACTTCAAAAGCTGAAGTTCAATTTTAAGTAATTAATACTTAAGGCAAAGTTATTTTAGCTTTAATAATTTCATATTGCACTTTTGGTATACATTGTCTACTGTTTAGACACAAGGGTTGGCACCTTGCTTCCTCAGCTTCAAGGATTATTGATAACAGGTCCCATTTGTCTAGTTATTTTCCTCCCAAGAACGCTTTGAAGTTGTATAAATATTGCCCCAATTTTACAAGTAAAGGAACAGGCTCAAGGAGGATAAATGTGTTGGTCAAGGTTATACTGAGCAAGAACTTATAGAGCATAGTAAAGATTTAGCACTGTGCAACACTTTAGAAAGTCTTCTGGTCCAATCCCTTCATTTTTCAGATCAGAAAACCAAGATAGATGAAATGATCTGGTCAGGATTACACAAGAAATAAGAGATCTTGCTGAGAAGGGAAACTAAGCCTCCTGAAACTAAATCCCATGTGTTGTCCATTTTTCCATGTCACTTGAGCTTTCCCTTTTCTGATTTCAAGATTTTTTCCAAGTATTTATTTTATTTTATTTTTTGCCCTCATTTCTCCTATCAGGTGCAAGGTAAAGACAACTTTCATTTACCCTGAGCCTTTGCCTAATGTCTAAAGCCCGTCAGAGCTTATACACAGCTTATTGCCTGTTCCTTATGGCTTCAGAGGAGCTTTGGTGTTAGAAACTGTTACAGGCAGCTTTTATTCAGTCTTTTATTTGCTTACTGGCAATATAGATCTTTCAATGTGGTTCATGGTTCCCCCAAGGAAAGGTCTTATCTGCCCTCCTAATTTCTAAGATTTCATTTTGAGCATTTTTTCTTTTTCTCATGGCAAAAAGAGAACAGAGAAAAAGAAGGAAAATTATAACTATGCTGTGTGAGGGTCTATAAGCACATTACTATTTTTTTTCCCAATCAGGAGATGGTTTCCTTAGCAACCATCTTTTCTAATTCACTCTACTCCATCCTCCCACCTGCTTTTATGTAAAAATAAATTTGTAGAGACTTACTTAATACTAATTTTTTTTACTATCCTGCAATGTTTTAATGGGACCATATTTAAAATCAGTTTTCAAAGGGACTAATTTTTTTAAATTTTCCCAGAATCAACATTTAAAAATATATTTCAATGAGATGTTCATAGGTTAAAAATAGAACTATTCTGTGATTTCCTCATAAATGGCATCTTGTGTCCAGTTGGAGGGGTGAATTTTAGTACAGAATCAGAGAACTTTTCTTTATCTTCAGGGATAGAGTCAAGAATAGCTTGTGTGGAGGAGAGGATTGCAAATAGGTGTGGGAGTTTATGCCAGATGGCCCCATCTTCTGCAAACAAGACAAAATAAAATAGCATTTATTAAATGTCTTTTGTGCACATGAAATAGGTGATATTGGGAATATAAAGATATATAACACTATTCTTGAGTAAATCCTCACAAAAATAGCTGAGTAAAAGTAAAGCTCAGCTCCTCTTTATCACCTCAAACTGTAGAAATGCACTAAATAGAATTTTTAAAAGCAATAAGAACTAAAAGAAGGGAAAATAAAAATCATGACAAGGAAATCTCCACAGAAAAACAAAGAGGCTGCACTAATGAGCCAACAAAGACAATCCTATAATACAAACAAAAATTGCTATTTGGAAAAAAAAAAAGCCAAGTGAACTCTTTAGAATAAGGGAATAATTCTTTAGTGACTACCACTAAGATTTCAGGAAAGATAATTTTTAAAAATATATTACAAACTTAAACTGACCTAATAAAAAAGGTCCAAAGTGTCAAGATATTTTATTACAAACTTTTTTTTCCTCTACTGATGACGTGGAGCTAATGTGTCTGAAGCCGAGTTAAAATCTAGCTTAAGATGCTTACTGGCTATTTATTACTATACTAGCTATACTATTACTAGCAACCCACTCAAGTTCTGAAGCCTCACTTTCCTCACCTCCTTCCCAGAGTTGTTGTGAGGATCAAATGAGATAATATTTATAAAAAGTGTTTAGAACAGTGTATTGCACATACTAGGTGGATATTATATAAATGCTAGCTATCATTACTAATATCACTATTATATTTGGAGTACACATAATAGTCTCCAATGAAAAAGTAGAAATGGCACTGAAAAAAACAAGATGAGAACAGCAGCCTAATTAGGTCAAGCTTACACAGAGAAGATTCTGAGCTGATGATTTTGAAGGCATTAGAGCATTGGAGTATTGGAGATGGATTGATTTCTCAATATTCCAAAGAAGAAGAAAATATTATATTCTTAGAAGAAATTTCTGAGCTTATGATACTCCCTAAAAATAAACAATATAATATCAATAATTGTCTACCCACATATCTGCTTTCCCATATCTATAAAATCTTTCTTATAGATTAATTTTTTAAAAAACTTAATTTTTAAAAATTGTCAAATTTTTTTCCCCTCTCTACTTTCTCTATTCACATACATGCTAGGGAAAACAAAACAAAACAAAACAATAGAAGCCTTATATTGAATAAGCACAGTGAAGCAAAACAAATTCCCACATTGGCCACGTCCCAAAAGTATGTCTCTCGTTCTGCCTATTTGTCTACCACCTTTCTGTCAGAAGTGGGCATCAGCATTTGTCAATAATCTTCTGCAATTATAGTCGATCATTTTATTGATTTAGGGTTCTGAAACTTTTCTGAATTGTACACTTATTACAGTATTGATGTGTGATACAAATTTCTTTCCATAAACTTCTATAAGAATCTGCACACTGAGAGTTTTCTTGAAAGTTTGGGAATGGAATTGTCAGGCTTTTGTAAATGCTATTCTACAGCAGAGTTTATCTTTATAAAGATACAACTGATTGAAAGGTGTAGAGAATACAAGTTCCCTCTGTGCTTATTGTATGTTGACTATTAAAAAAACAACTTATTTGATTCAGTAGAGTAAAATGCCTCTTAAAATGTCTCCAATATTTTTTTCAAGACAGAATTATGCAAAATTGCTTGAAAGATGTAAAAATAATAATAACTTTGTTCAGTTACTGTCTGATTATTACAGTAAGTATTCACAAAGTAGAGACACAGATATATGCTTGCAAAACATGTTTGTCACTGTCCCTAAGGATACCCAGCCCAGAGTACAAATGGAAGATGGATTATTTATAGACAGTGGATGAAGTCCTCTGGATTCTTCTATTTACATATGATCTGCTTCTAATTGCATCAAGTCCTAAAACACTTCAGTCTCCTAAATAAGAATAATAATCACTAAAAAATATTTCAGTCTAACTCTATAAAGGAAAGACCAAATGGATAAAGAGCACCTATCACACAGACTATGCTATGCTATTGAATAGACAAACTGTAGGAATAATCTATCAGAATTTTTATTTTGGAAAGACTGCACGTGGAAATGAGCTGACTATTTTGGGAAACCTTTCTGGACATCTAACTTGTGACTATTTTAATTTATTTCATGTTACCTGGTTTGTGGCAGGTATGGACAGAATGTGCTAGTAAAGGTTTATCAACTCTCCCCCAAAAAAGGAATGACATATAATTACGTTTTAACTTCAACCACCCTTCTCTTCATCACTTTCTTAAATCTAGAAAATCAACAAAGCAATAAATTAAGCCTTGATTAATAGTGGATGTCATTTTTCTTTTTAAGATTTTAGATATTTTTATTTTGCAAATTTTGTTGAGAGTAAATAGCATTTTTATTAAATAAGTTACAATTTGGAAGACCTTTCTGAAATCATCCTGCTGGTCATTTCTTACAGAACAATAATATTCCATAATATTCATATACCACAATTTATTCGGCCATTCTTGAATTATTTATATCTTGAAAAATGATATCCACTGAATACAGAGAGGCTTGGAGAAACTTACATGAACTGATGCTAAGTGAAATGAGCAGGACCAGGAGATCATTATATACTTCAACAACAATATTATATGATGATCAATTCTGATGGACGTGGCCCTCTTCAACAATGAGATGAACCAAATCAGTTTCAATAAAGCAGTAATAAACTGAACCAGCTACACCCAGCAAAAGAACTCTGGGAGATGAGTATGAACCACTACACAGAATTTCCAATCCCTCTATTTTTGTCCACCTGCATTTTTTATTTCCTTCACAGGCTAATTGTACAATATTTCAAAAACCAATTCTTTTTGTACAGCAAAATAACTTTTAAAACATGTGTACATATATTGTATTTAACCTACACTTTAACACATTTAACATGTATTGGTCAACCTGCTATCTGGGGGAAGGGGTGGGGAGAAGGAGGGGAAAAATTGGAACAAAAGGTTTTGCAATTGTCAATGCTGAAAAATTACCCATGCATATATCTTGTAAATAAAAAGCTATAATAAAAAAAAGATATAAATGATTCCTTTGAAAATTTAGCAATTAGCTTTCCCAAGATGGTTTAAATTGGCTCATATATACACCTGACCATGACTGAGACTCTGATAAACATAAGTATATATTTAGATTTTTTCAGTTTTAAGTACCATTCTTCCTCTATGCATATATATAAACTATTTAATACAATGTTAGAAAAAGAATGCATATACACATACATATATATATATATATACACAGAATTACATATGTATGCTATGTATATGTATACTATATTATATGCTATATAATGTGTATGTATATACTATATAACATGCTATATAACACATATGCATGTGGATACACATACATGGCAGCATGGTATAGTGCATATTGATAGTATGTGTTCTCTGGCTGAAATATTATATTCTCCAAAAAATTAAAGTTGAATACCACCAAAAGAATAATAGAGAAAGTACAAAGTAAAAATAAATGAGCTGGAAAGTATTATCAACCAAGAATTGATGTATCATACATCACCATAAAGATATGTGACTAGAAATGAAAGTATAGAGATTATGGAACAACTAATGGACAGCCCACAGTGACCCTCCTATATATAGCTTGCTTTGTGTATATTTCTTTGTATGATGTCCCCACCCTTCACTAGATTGAGGGCAGAAGCTGTCTTTTTCCTCTTTTTGTATTTCCAGTACTTAATACAGTAGATGGCACATAGTAGAATGCTTAATAAAAGTTTATTGATGGATGCCAGGAGATCTAAAAGAAGGATCCAAATATGTTAGGGGGGACCCTTTGTGGAAGATTTATGATATGGATAAGACAAGAATAAAAATAAAATAGAATTAATATGTATGAATGGGTTGCAAACAACACCAACAGAAGGAATAGCCATGCTGAAAAGAACACAGATCTATCTACATAGAAATCAGGAATGATAAACAGGAGGAATTCAAAGAAACATAAAAATGTATATAAAAAAACTATTTCTGCCTCAAGGAGTTTACCATCTAATTAGGAAGAAATCACAAAACTACATGAAATTTTAAGAAGTGGTATTCAAATTCTCAAATGCTCAGTGATATTTCACAAGAGATTGATGGAAAGGAGCATAGAAAGTACTAAGATATTAAATAAAAATACTAATAGATATATTAAAATTACATTATTTTAAAAAATTGATTCAAAAGAGCAAAAACATTGCCTTAAGAACTCTTCTGCAACAAATGATCTTGCATTCATAAATCTAAATTTTATTAAAATTCATTAAAAACCATAACAGAGAAAAGTTCATTCAAAGACAATCTGAAGTAAGGCTGTAATGGTATGAAGTCAAATTGTGAAACCTTTCAAATACCAGATTAAAGGGTTCAACTTTGTTTTGTAGACACTGAGGAGAATCTTTCATAGTGCTGAGAAGGAAAGTGACTTGGTAAAAGTGATATAGGACAATTAAAATTTTCATTAAAAAGAGGAATATCTATGATAATGAAATCACGAATCTTTTGAAGAACTAAAATATAAATAAATGAATCATAACAATAGGATCTTCATTAAATTCATGATAATTAAAACTACTGGACTGTATCTTTACAAGATGGTAAAGTGGAAAAGTGCCCCAGATGGGACCATGAGAAACATAATCTTGAAACTCTGTAGTTAGAAGTCTGTTACTAGCTCTTCATGCCCTAATGTAGATGATATTTTTACGCCCCCAGATGTGCTGTCCTAAAAAACCTAAGACCTTGGCAACTTAATAAACATAAAAAAATACTGTCTTATTGCTATCTGGGAATTGCATCCTTAGTGTGATAACCTTTGTCTTCTGTCTAGAAATTCCTTTTATTATGACAAATGTATCAAGAAACATTTTGATATCTCTCTTTTCTTTTTATAAATATGTGGCTCTGAGACCACTCATTCCCTGACTCCCCTGTTCTGGTGGGGTTCAGTCGTTAGCTAGAAATAAATGCTCTTAAATTTTCATTATTTTGACTGTCCTGTATTTTCTCTCCCATGGGCACTTCAATGGTATTGTTTTACTTTTTGAGAAAGGGGATTAAAAAAACTTTAAAGGATTTAGAACAATTTGTGTTAGATTTTTGTGTGTGACTAGCTTACCTACAAAGTTATGTCAAAGAATCTTTGAACATTAGTCTTGACAGTATTTTGACAAACTAAATGTGTCAAGTATTATGTAAAACCAAACAATATTCTGTCCTATTCCTTCTTTATCACTCTTCCAAGTATTCGAGACACAAGAGTTGCAAATTTTCAGTATGGTACAGAGATATCTTTATTTCCCTGAAGAAGCAGTTTACTGATTTTCTTTAAGTTTAACTTAAATTTTTATTTCTTCAAAGATTATATACTAGATTGTCACTTTTTTGGTGCTCCTTGCTTTGAATCTTCATGAACTTTGGAAATAAGGAATTCCTAAAAGTCATAATGTTGTTTTGATATGGTAGAAGATTCCTATCCTGATCCAAATTTTGCCCCTTGGAAGAGTTCTTAACACCTAGACAACATTGCATTCATACTGGTTCATTGTCAGAAAGGATCTTTTAAAATGTCAAGTTTTATCTTTTAATCTAGAAATGGGTAGTCTTTTTTCCCCCTCCAACTTTGACCCTATTTAAAAAAATCAATCAAGGACCATATAGCAAAAAAAAGTAATTTTCATTTAATTTCTAAATACAAAGAAATAACGAAATATTTCAATCCATTTTTAAAATTATGAAATTGCCAAACTAATAAATCCAACAGATTAAAAAAAAAGTTTTGTTTATATGCAATTAAATTTTAAAAGAGAGAAAATAAAAAAGGGAAAGCTAAAATTATAGGAAATCAATCAATCAACATTTATTAAGAATTATATGACAGGCACTATGTTGAGCACTGGGAATACCAAAAAAAAAAATAATAAAATAAAAAGCAAGAGACAGTCCCTGCCCTCAAAGAGCTTACAATTTAATGAGTGAGGCAAAATGCAAACAAATATATAAAAAATAAGCTACATACAAGATAGATAGGAAGTAATTAACATAGAGAAGCTTTCTTGTAGATGGTGGGATTTGTAATTGGGACCTAAAGAAAATCGGGGGGATCAGAAGTCAGAGCAGAAGATGGAGAACATTTAGGCACAAGGAACATCCAGAAAATGACCAGAAACAAGTGATGAGTACCTTGTTTATGGAACAACCAGGAAGTCAGCATAACTGAATCAAAAAATAGGTGTCCAGGAGTAAGAAGACTGAAAGGTAGAAGGGGGCTGGGATTATGAAGGGTTTTGTTTGAAAGTCAAGCAGAGCGTTTTGTATTTGCTCCTGGAGACAATAGAGAGTCCCTGGAATTATATTGAGTAGGGTGGTGGGAAGAAGGAAAAGAAGAGACAAATCTAAAGAGAGATGATACAGACTCTGTCTCTCTCTCTCTCTGTCTCTGTCTCTCTTTCACACACACACACACACACACACACACACACACAAACACACACGATACACAGTGATCAAAGAAAAATAGAAAATATGGTAACAAAAATCAGAAATACAGAGAAAAACATGTACTCAAAACCAGATGGATATATAGTAAGAGACAGAGAGACAGAGACAGAAACAGAGAGAAGCAGAGACAGACAGACCAACAGAGTTTGACTTTGAAAGAGTAAGATCTATGTTCAAATCTAGCCTCTAAAAGCAAAATGTATGACCATAGATAAGTAATTTTTTTGTTTCAGTTTTCTCAGCTATTAAATGAGAATAATAAGAATATCTAATTTAAATGTTTCTTGTGAAAATCCAGTGGATTAATATATATAAAGCATTTTGTAAACCTGATTTGCAAATCACTAAATAAATTTCAACTATTGTTATTAGTTTTTCAATCTAGAAGCCTTAGAATCTTGGAGTAATATGAGAATATAACTCTAGAATTTGCCTTTCATTGTCACTACCACCCTTGTACTCTAGACTCTTGTCTTTTCAATCCTATTTTACTGTTATGACTTTCTATCTGGTCCCCCTGTCTTCTCATTTTACCACTGCCAGATTAATCTTCCTAAAATCTTGCTTTTATCATCTCATTTTTCTGCATAATAACTTAATGGCTACTGCCCTACAGAAAAAGTACAAACTCATTATCTTGTCTTTCATGGATCTTCATAATCTAGTTTCATGCTACTAATCCAACTTGATATACCATTCTTACACCATATACACATTTTGCTTTAGTCATCAAGTCTTTTAAATACCATCCCACTTATTTGTCTGGCTTCTATGCTTGCCCCTGCATACTACACTTAATATGGACAACCATCCTCGTTCACAACCATACTGTGAAATAACTGAGAAAATTATAATAAATTAACATATAATAAATTAATTATGTAGCAGGATGGCTAGAGTGCTAGACCAAAATCAGGAGGCCTTATCTTTATGAGTTCAAATCTGGTCTCAGACATTTAATAGCTGTGTGACTTTGGGCTTGCCTCAGTTTCCTCATTTGTAAAATGAGTTGAAGAATGGCACATCACTGTAGTATCTTTGCAAAGAAAACCCTAAATGGGGTCACAAAGAATTGAACACTATTGAAATGACTGAAAAACCAAAAAAAAAAAAAATGTAACATTTCCTCTGGGGTATAATTTACCTTCTTACTCTGTAGAACTAAAATCTCCCTGAGGACTGTGATCCTCAGGTTTAAGAGTTTAACTGTACAAAATCACCTTTCTAAATTTATAGTCTATCAGCCCCAGATGGTTTGCTTTCCACTAAAATTAGCCAATATGTCTTAAAAGGATATTTATTAAGATGGTGTAGTAATAACAATCGTGTAAAATATTTTTCCTCCCTCCCAAATTTGTGGTAAGTGTTCCTGCAAATGTACACACTGTTGTAGAGTGAATTCAGACTTAGATTTATAATAATAGTGAAGCACACATGAAGGGGGAAAAATGTAAACAAGGCATGTTCCATAGGGTCTTTCTCTAGATAAGGCAGTGACTAGAATGCTGGACTTGGAGTCAGGAAGACCTGAGTTCAAATCTAGCCTCAGACACTTAACACTTCCTAGCTGTGTGACCTTGGGCAAGTCACTTAATCCCAATTGCCTCAGGGGAAAAAAGGACCTTAAAAATAAAGTTTAATAAAAAAGAAAAGAAACCACATACATAGATCTGGTGCCCTCAACCAGTAGTCTCAGCATTTAGCCAGAGATTAGAATCTCTGATCTATTCAAATTCTTATATGTTTCAGTTCACTTTTTCTTTCCTTCATATTCTAACTAATATTATCAGAATAGGGACTTGTTTGATGGAACAAGAGTTGTAGGAAAGCTTTAAAGAAATAGATTCGAGTTTGCTGAGCTCAAACGTTGATGTTTGGCATTGTTGAAGGTTTCCACCCTTTTCATCTATAAAAGTCTCCTATAGTAACTAGTGCTAGAGACTGGATGGGGTCTGGGGAAAATAGAAGAGAGAAATTATGGTGATCATAGATTGGTAGATGAAACCTCCTTATGTTATATAATGACTTCCTAGAAAGGGATTAGGTGGAATTAGAGAGGAAGTGAATAAACACTATAGACCTTGACTAGAGAGGAAAAGACCTGAGGTAAAGAAGCCCTGGGAGGGACATGGTTTTAGTCTTCAAATATATGCAGAATCATCATATAGAAGGATTATATTAGTGATGTGTTGTCCCAGAGAACAAAGTTGGAATTAATAGGTAGAAATTACTGAAACACTAATAATTGGTGGAACTGTGAACGGATCCAGACATTCTGGAGAGTAGTTTGGAACTATGCTCAAAAAGTTATCAAACTGTGCATACCCTTTGATCCAGCAGTGTTTCTATTGGGCTTATATCCTAAAGAGATCTTAAAGGAGGGAAAGGGATCCACATGTCCAAAAATGTTTGTGGTAGCCCTTTTTGTAGGCTAGAAACTGGAAATTGAATGGATGCCCATTAGCTGAAGAATGAGTGAATAAGTTATGGTATATGAATGTTATGGAATATCTTTGTTCTATAAGAAATGATGAGCAGGATGATTTTAGAGAGACTTATGTGAACTAATGCTAAGTGAAATAAGCAGAACTAGGAGAATATTGTATATGGCAACAACAATATCATACAACGATCAATTTTGATGGATGTGACACTTTTCAACAATGAGCTGATTCAGGCCAACTCCAATGTTCTTGGGATGAAGTGAGCCATCTACACCCAGAGAGAGGACTGTAGGAACTGAGTGTGGATCACAACATAGTATTTTCACTCTTTTTGTTGTTGTTCTCTTGCATTTTGTTTTCCCTCTCATTTTCTTTCCTTTCTGATCTGATTTTTCTTGTGCAGCAAAATAATTGTATAAATATGTTTACATTTTTGGATTTAACATATATTTTAGCATGTATAACATATATTGGATTGCTTGCTATCTAGGGGAGAGGGTGGGGGGAAGGAGGGGAAAATTTGGAACACAAGGATTTGCAATGGTCAATGTTGAAAAATTATCCATGCATATGTTTTGAAAATAAAAAGCTTTAATTAAAAAAAAAGGTAGAAATTATAGAGAATCAGATTTTGACTCAATATAAATCTTCCTAATAATTAAAACTGTCCTCAAAATGGATTGGACTAGGGGCAGCTAGGTGGTGCAGTGAATAGAACACCAACCCTGAAGTCAGGAAGACCTGAGTTCAAATCTGGCTTCAGACATTTAACACGTCCTAGCTGTGTGACCCTGGGCAAGTCATTTAACCCCAATTGCCTCAGGAAAAAAAAAATTAATGGATTGGACTTTCTCAGGGTTGGGAATGACAAATGTGTTGGGCTAGTAGAATTGGCAGGAATAAGTTTCTTATTTCTAGAGGTTTTCATATGTTATATATAGGATTTATAATTTGAGTGGTAATCTCTAAGGTTCTTTCAAGTAGTATGATAACCTCTATAATTGTATAAAGGAATCATCAGATAATGACAACATTCCATATTTGTGGGAAGGGCCAGACTTTGGAAAGATAGAAAGGTTCTACTTACTGAGTTCTCAGAAATGAAAATTTTATTCTATTTTGATGTTCAATAGAAACAATACTAATTTTTTGCTGCTTTGCATTTTAGCATTTCATTCATTTGGCACTATTTTTTAAAAAGAACTATAATTGTGGTTTCCCCACTTTCAATCATTTATCTGCCAACTTTTACTGATTGTCACACAGATGAAAGTGAAAACAAATATAGAGTCAAATTATAAGGCAAATATAAAGTCAAGACAGGTTCTTAATAAAAAGTATTCTGCTCTTTAGAAACATTTTTGCAACTAAAAGAATGGTTTCACTGCAAAATAATTGGATTCCTATTCATTCTGTTCTGCCATTTCTCTTTTTCTTAAATTGACATTTTTTTCTGTTTTATTTGTTTTACAGTATGTCTGGGATGAAAATGAAGAATACCTATTCAAGGCAATGATGGCATTTTCTTTACGAACATTTTCCAACAGAGAAACAATAGAGTAAGCAAATAGTTGAAATTTCAAAAATGTTTATTGGCAGTTTTATTAGAGATAGTGCCATATTTCACAGCTCACTCCTTAAAGAAACAAACAAATAAACAAAGCTTGGTTAAATAACAAAATTTATTTGGAAAAACAAAATATCTGGAATATTAATAGAAATGATTTAAAAAAAAAAGTTAAAATGAAGGAGGGGATAGCATTTCCAGACCTTATGCTTTAGTATAAAGCCACAGTCATAAAAACCATCTGTATTTGTTAAAATAAAACAAAAAACAAAACAGAGATATAGATCAGTGGAACAGATTAGGTAAGAAAGATTGAGAAACACTAGAACTCAAGTTACCTAGGGAAAATCTCCCTGATAAAAATTACTGGGAAAACTAGAAAGCAATCTGGCAGAAATTAGGTTTAGACAAACAATATATATATCACATTCTACAACATTCCAAATGGATATGTGAACTTAATATTTTTAAAAATATATTTATTGTTTACTTTTCAACATTCTATTCTTTTTTTTAAATTTTCAGTTCCATATGCCCAAAGTGTTCTAAAACTGTGCATACCCTTTGATCTAGCAGTGTCTCTACTGGGTATGTATCCCACAGAAGTCATAAAAAAGGGCAAAAGACTCACATGTGCAAAAATGTTTATAGCAGTCCTTTTTGTAGTGACAAGGAATTGGAAACTGAAGTGGATACCCATCAGTTGGGGAATAGCTGACTAAATCATGGCATATGAAGATAAAGGAATATTATTGTTCTATAAGAAATGATGAGCAGGCTGATTTCATCAAAAGCCTGGAAAAACTTACATGAACTAATACTAAGTGAAGTGAGTAGAACCAAGTGAACATTGTACACAGAAACAAGATTATGTGATGATCAACTGTGATGGACTTGGTTCCTTTCAACAATGAGGTGATTCAAGGCAATTCTAATAGATGTGTGATGGAAAGAGCTATCCACACCTAGAGAGAGAACTTTGGAGACTGAATATGGATCAAAGCATAGTATTTTTACCTTTGTTGCTGTTGTTGTTGTTGTTCGTTTGTTTGCTTGTGTTTTTTCTCATGGTTTTTTTTTTCCTTTTTGATCTGATTTTTCTGGGACTGCATGATGAATATGGAAATATGTTTAGAAGAATAGCATTTGTTTAACCTATATTGGATTGTTTGCTGTCTAGGGGAGGGAGAAAGAGGGGAAGAAGAGAAAGAAATATGGAACACAAGGTTTTGCAAAGGTGAATGCTGAAAACTATCTTTGTATGTATTTGGAAAAATTAAAAACTGTTATAAAAAATGAATTTGTAGTTCCAGATTCTTTCCCTTCCTCCTCCCATGATCACTAAGAATATGATATCAACTATGCATGTTAAACCATGCAAAATTTATTTCCATATTAGGCATATTGCTCAAAAAATAAAAACAAAAAACTTCCAAAAAATTAAGCAAGAAAATTATATTTCAATTTTCATTAGAGTCCTTTAGTTTTTAGTTAGTTTAGTTCTTAGTTTTTCATCATGAGTTCTTTGAAATTGTCTTGGATTATTATATTGATCAGAGTAGCCAAGGCTTTCACAGTTGATTATCATTATAACATTTCTGCCCAATCTTCTCCCATTTCTCCTCACTTCATTTGGTTTCAGTTCATATAACCTTTGTCATGTTTTTGATTTTACTGAAACCACCCCTCTTGGCTTTTCTTATAACACAATAGTACTCCATCATAATCATGTTCAGTCATTCCCCAATCAATAAACATCCCTCAATTGCCAATTCTTTACTATCACAAAAAGAGGTACTTTCCCTCCATCCTATTTTTCTGTTTATTCTTCTCTCTCTCTCTCTCTCTCTCTCTCTCTCTCTTTCTCTTTCTTTCTCTCTCTCTCTCTCCATTTTTTATCCTGTCCCTCCTCATAAATGTCTTTCTTCTATTAGCTCTCCCTTGTCTTCTCTTTTGTTACTGCCACTTCAATATCTTATGCTTTTTTTCCTCCTATTTCCCTATTGAATAAAATGTATGTAAGTGCATGTATATGTATGTAAACACACACATTTGTTTATACATACATATATGTTTATATATATATTCTTCCTTCTTCTAATTCCAGTGAGAATAAGGTTCAAGCATTGTCTGCCAGTTCCATTTTCTATCTCACTATAAAAGATCTTCCTTGTGTGCCTCTTTTATGTTCTGTCTCTCCTTTTCCCCTTCTTACAATGTATAGTTCTTTTTTACTTTCTTTCTTTTCTTGAAGATCATTCTAACATAACTGACTCATACTCATGCCCTTTACCTAGGCAGACTTTTTCTAATTGTGTTTATAATGGGAATTACATGTATCATCTTTCCTTACAGGTAAACAATTTAACTCCATTGAGTCCCTTATGATTATCTTTCTTTCATGATTCCCTTTGTATGCTTCTTTTGAGTTCTTCTGTTTAAATGTCAAATTTTCTATTTTCTTCAGGAATGCTTGGAAGTTCTGTATTTCACTAACTATCCATTTTTTTTAACCTGAAGAATTATGCTCCTTTTTGCTGAATAGATGATTCTTGTTTATGATCCTCGTTTTTTGCCCTCTGAATATCATACTCTAAGCCCTCCACTTTCTTAATATGGAAGCCACTAAACCTTAAGTAATCCTGACTGTAGCTTCCCAATATTTGATTTTTTTTTCTTTATTGACGACTTGCAATATTTTCTCTTTGATCTGGGAATCTAAAAGTTGACTATAATATTCCTGATAGTTTTTACCTTGAGATCTTTTTCAGGGAGTGATCAGTAGATTCTTTCAATTTTGATTTTACTTTTTGCATATAAGTTATTGGGACAGTTTTCTTCTATAATTTCTTGAAATGTGACTTATATGCTTTTTTATCATGGCTTTCAGTTGTCCAGTAATTCTTAAATTATCTCTCCTCAATCTATGCTAATTTTTAAGTATTACTTTTCTTCAGTGAACTTTTATTCCTCTTTTTCCATTTGGCCAATTTTGCTTTTAAAGAAGTTTTTCTTTAGTGAGCTTTTCCATTTAGTCTATTGGGCTTTTAAAAGAGTTTTTCAATACATTTTTTGGTGCTTTTTAAATCAAGCCATTAATTCTCTTTTCATAATTTTCATGTGTTAATCTCATTTTTTTCCTCGAATTTTCTTCTACCATTCTTGTATCTTTCTTTAAGCTTTCTAGGAATTCTTGCAGCCTGGGATCCAATTAATATTTTTCTTTAAGTATTTATTTGTAGCTGTTTTCACATTGCTGTCTTCTTATAAGTCTATGTCTTGGTCTTCCATGTCACTGAATAGCTTTTTGTGGTTCAGCTTTTTTTGTTGTTATTTGCTTGATCTCTTTCTCTCTCTCTCTCTCTCCTCTCTCTTTCTCTTCTCTTCTCTCTCTCTCTCTCTCTCTCTCTCTCTCTCTCTTTCTCTCTTTCTGATCTATTCTTGAGTTTTAATTTCATGTTAACGTTGGGTTGTGCTTACTTGGGGTGGGTGGGGAGTCATTATGAAAAGCTTCAGACTTTTTCATGCTGCTATTTTCAGAGCTAGTTCTGGGGTCTGCAAGTGTTTAGTTCTTTTAAGGTGGTGTGATCCAGAGAGGTGTGATCATTGCTTACCTGCTCTGAGCTCTTGTCTTTACCCAGAAAAAGCTTCTGCTCCCCTGAAGTCACAAGTACTAGTGCTCCTTTTGACTCTAGAACTAATGAGGGCTCTTGCTCCACTGTGACCCAGAATAGTTTATGGACAATACTGTTGTCAATCAGCTCCAGCTGGACCTAGGACCAACAGAGGGTCCTTGTGATCTCTTTCTAATCAGTTGTCCAATGCTCTGTCTCTATGCTGAGAGCTTCTGAAGCTTTTGCTACTGCTGTCCCACTCCAACCCATTTCTTTTACTCCTGCAGTGCTCCCAGTCTGTGCTCAGTTTTAATATTTTATTATAATATTAATGGTCTTTCCTTAGCACCTTCTAACTTATCTTAAGCTGGGAAAATGTCTTCCTTTGACCTTTGGTTAACTCTATCTCTCCAAAATTTGGTTTGAGGCATTATTTTGAAGGAGGAATGTTTGGAGAGCTCATTTGTAAAGAAGTATAAGATAAAGTGGTTTACAATGTGAAAAACTCACAGGAGAGACATTTATCATGTGTGAAATAGCTCACAGTCTAAATCAAATATGACTAAGCAAGGCTGAATTATATATGATTAAGCAAGATGCTTTGGGAGGAAGGAGACAGAAACAAGGATGGGGCCTAGGAAGTAAGGGAAGGGCTAGGGAGGAGCCTGAGGGAGAACAAACTGGCTTGCACATCTATGTGACCATGACCTAGTACATGGTTAAGTCTAAACATGTGCTAATCAAAACTGTTTCAGCCCTAACTCTGTGGAATAATGACAATGGAAACAGGATGGGTGAATTAAAGTTCTGACAATGGGCTGATTAAAGTTTTGTTCCCTATCAATCTGGTTCTTAGCCTGAATCTACCAGCTTATTCACTAACAGTTTACTCTTAAAAACTAGCTGTGTTTAGAATTAACCAATTAACTGAAATTTTCAAATAATTATTTTTTTCTCAAGTGTCTTATCTGAAGAAAATAGGCCATATTAGCATCAGTATGTTAGTGGCCTTATTATGCCATAAAGTTATATTATTCCCTCCACTAAAAGTGAGTGTGTTTATGTATATAAAGAAAAATGGATATTTTCTTCTTCCTTCTTGTATTTTCTTCATCATTTGCTTCATCATCTTCATCAAAAGCAAAAACAATTATTTTTCTTTTTTTAATTAAAGCTTTTTATTTTTGAAACATATGTTTACATAATTTTCAACATTCACCTTTGCAAAATCTTGTGTTCTAAATTTTTTTCTTCCTCCCTTCCCCCCCCACAATCCACATGATGACAAATAATTCAATATATACCAAACACATACAATTCTTCTATGTATATTTCCACAATTATAATGCTGCACAAGAAAAATTAGATCAAAAAAAGAAAAAATGAGAAAGAAAACAAATACAAGCAAACAACAAGAAAAAAAAGTGAAAAAAAAATCTTCGCTCAGTCTCCACAGTCCTCTCTCTGGGTACAGATAGTTCTCTCCATCAAAAGACCATTGGAACTAGCCTGAATCACTTTGCTGTTGAAAAGAGCCATGTCCATCAGAATTGATCATCATATAATCTTATTGTTTCTGTGTACAATGTCCTCATGGATCTATTCACTTCACTTAGCATTAGTTTATGTAAGTCTCTCCAGGCCTTTCTGAAATCATCCTACTGATTGTTTCCAAAAGAACAATAATATTCCATAATATTCATGTACCATTGTAATGTTCTCAGTTGGTTTTCTGGAGATCTTGGGAGCAGCTTTCATTTCAGTAGAGTAATCACCACAAGAATAGCCAGGTGTTAAAGTCCAAATCCTTTATTTTCTCCTTCACAATCTAGTTTTCTTGCCTGGGGCCCGGGCTAGCTTTCTTAGAGGCCTTCTGGAGTCTTGGTTTCAGTGGAGAAGTACAGGAGGCCAGTCCAGCCACCACGACACTAATAAAGATGGAATGAATGAATCTCTCTCTCCTTGGCTCCAAGAGCTTGAACTCCTGCCTCCAGTCTGCTTGTCTTCTCTGTCTCTGTCTCTGAGCTCTCTGAATCTCTCTCTGGCTCTGAGTCCCAGTTTATATGCGCTACACTGAGTATAAACCAATCATTATATCACTAGGAAACCATTATTTGTTGTAAGATTAAATCAATCATAGTGAACTTAGAGTACTATTAATCACCATGTTAAACTGGATAACCATTGTCTCATCAATTCTACTGACTTAACACCTCGTAAGAATCCTTGTTTCAGAGTTCTGGCCCATAACATATCTAAACTTATTCAGCCATTCTCCAACTGATGAGCATCCACTCAAAACAATTACTTTTCAACTATCAGCAGTCTTTATCATTACCCTGAACAAAAAATTTATCAAACTATTTTGATTATACTGAAGACCAAGTTGAGATTCTGTCTTTACACAGCTTTATTTTTAAATATTACATCTGCACAGAGAAACAGGATTTTATAGCGTCTTCTAATCTTGAAGTCAAATCAAATGTGCTTACCCAAACTTTCTGAGATACGGGATTATTTGAGTCTAGGTAACTGTCACAAGAGCAATGCCTTCTAGGATCCCTGCTATTATATAGATTAAGCTAGTTTTTTCCAAGATTCCAAGAGACAAGTATTCTGAAGTAGCTTTTTAATATTTCATTGGTCCAGAGACTGAAGCTGAAATCATTGATGTAGTTTCCTGTGGACTATGTAAAAAGCCAGTCAGTGCATGAGGAATTAGGAGCTCCTTCTACCAGCTTCTGACCAATGCAACAGCATGATCCATACAGGTGCAGGGAAGCCGTACCCAGCTGAATCAATGCTGTATCCATGCTGAATATCTTTTCCATGCTATGGTTAAGTAAAATTTTTTGGTTAACTATTAGATGATCCTCAATTGTCTCATTTCATTTCAGACCTACACATGATCAGTCGGAGTGTGGATTATTAAAAAATATAGTAGTTCTTCTGATCAAATCTTACTAGTATTCTTGTTATAAATCTTTCTCTAATACTGTGATTTCTAAGAATATGACTTTAAAAAAATCTCTTTAGTTTTTTGAGTACTCATTCATTCAATAAATCTCAATCTAATTAACTATAACCTTACTACTTTTTCAATTTTTAATCAACTAGTGTTTTCAGTAGAACTGATAGGGAATAATTTTGAGTAGCATTTTATGGCCCTAATGGAAACCTTTTGACAGGCAGTCTGTGATAATGTAATATGGTGCTTAAAGCAGGCTATTTAATTAGGTTGCTTGCCACACTCAAAGAAATGATCCTATTTCACTGAACAAATTTTTTTAATGTCATAGTGCAAAGATTGTAAAGCTTCCTAGATTTAAAGAATAAATTTCATTTAGTTAGTTACAGAGATAAAAAAAAAAGAAATTTCATTATACTGATGTAAAGATATTGCTATTTTATTGCATAATTATACCAAATTAAATTCTTCTTTGAAAAATAGGAAATTTAATAGATAATACATCATCATAATTAACATGACTAAATCTTTAAGGATTCACTATTTGTCTGGGATTCTGAGACATGTGCATAATATTAAAAAAACTTCTAAGAAGGACTGATGGTTTTTGTCTTCTGTTCATATGCTAAATCTCATGTTTTAATGTCTTTCTGCATCAACTAAACTTTCTTATACAGAAGACTTGTGAAAAAGCATAGCTATTCAGCTTTTTTAAAAGGAAAATTGATGATTGCTCATTGTCTCAGAGATAAAATACCTTTGACATTTAAATCCCTTTATATTCCGACTAGTCAATGTTCTGAGTTGTTACTCTTTGCACTGTAAGTTCCAGTCAAATTTGCCTAGTTGCTAGTCCCTATAAAGAATATTCCATTTTTGGTTTCTATGCCTTTTTAAAGGTTATCCCCCACACCCACAATATACCTCTTTCTTACCTCTTAGAGTCTCTAGTTTGTACAGCCTCCTCAAAAGCCCTATTTTGATTCCCCTTCATTTCTAGTCTTTCTGTCTTTTAATTAACTTAATTTTCTACATATTTTGTATTTACTTATCTGTGTACATGTTGTTCATCACATCTCCTCCCCAACTAGAGTGTATATTTCTTGAAGGTAGATACTTTTATTTTTGTTTTGGTAACTCAGTACTAAGCTTGACAAGCATCTTATAAGCATTTAATAATGCTAAAATGGTCCATTATGCCCATATGTGTTTATGCAACTCATGAAAAGTAAAATATATTTGTAAAGTTTTGTTTCTACAGTTGAAAAACTCCAAATAAATTTTGACCAATTAGAATATTGAGTTAAATTTAAATAGATGCCATGATAAGAAAAGAACGTGTTAAGTCAACAGGAATCCTTGTGAGGGATGGTAGGAGGACAAGATTTTGTTTCCACAAATGCTATAACTTGACTACAAGAATAAGGAATTAGCAAGAGTAAGCCCTGTGGTCTAAACTGTCTTGGCCAGCAGTGATTAAAAAACCACAAGACGTGACAGACATTTAAACCTCCCTCCCCTCCGTTCAAACTTTGGTCACAGTGTTTTTGTGACCGCACATGCTTAATTAGCCTTATTAATAAGAACTCTTTGGGAGGAGTTAGGCTTCATTAACATAAGACGCGCTGCATGATTGATTGGGGGAAGGGGCATAAGGAGCTTTTGTAGTGAGAGTATAATGAAATGTTAGACATCTGAAGGATCTCCTCCAATGGAAACTCTAAGAAGGAGGAGGAGGAAAATTTGTACAGCATATAATTTCTGGCTCTGGTATCAAATTGTGTGTGAGCTCATCTGAAGTTTCAGACCTGTTTCCTACAGGAGTGTATTAAAAGTTTACATTGCTTTACTTATGCTGAATCTGTCCATTCACCGTGCCTTTGGGGGGATCAAAATATTGTTTTTTATACACATATATCTATATATATATACTTAAATGTATATACATGCAAAATGCACATATATACATGTATATAAATATTACAAACATGCATATATTTTGTAAAATGTATATATTAATCATTATACATGTGCATAATAATGAGATCAACCACCAGACCTAAGATTGTATGTAGCTCATTCCAATTAATTCCAGTTATATCATTGCAACCTGTATTTAAAACTTGTTTCAAATTTGTTCTTTGGTAATAACTTTAATGAAGGTTGTAGTTTTAAATAGATACCACGGAAACATGAGACCTTGATGATCATCTAATCCAACTTCCTCATTTTAAAAATGAAAAAATAAGACTAGAAAGGTTAATGACTCATCCAACATCTCACAGTTAGTTAATGACACAACTGGGAATATATAGTCATTAATATTTTAAAAACTGAAAATTTAATTATCATTAATAGAACTGCTGTCTCTGTACACAGGTCCAAAATTGTGTCTGATTCTTTTAGATAATCAAATGCTATTTCCTATGTGGTATCTTGTACTTCATTCAATGTCTAAAAGCTCTAAATTATCCTCCGGAGTTTATTATAGACTTATTCACAAATTCCTGAATATCTAGTTATAGTGATATACACATACACATATAGATAGACACACAGATGTAATATTTATATATATATATATATATATATATATATATATGTTTATATATACATGTGTGTACATGTACACACATATGTATACATATACATTCATGTATATATACATATGTCATGTGTGTGTAAAATTTCCTCCAGGGTTTAGCATCCTCAAAAGACCTGTCTTGGTTTCTCAGTTCTAGTCTTTCTCTCCTTTATTTATATTAATTTTCTACATATTTTGTATTTACTTATTTGTATACATCTTGTTTATTATACACATAGACATATAGGTATTCACACACATATAGATTATTGTTGTTCAGTCATTTCAATTGTGTCCAACTCTTCATGACCCCATATGGGGTTTTCTTGGTAAAGATACTAGAACAGTTTGCTATTTCCTTTTCCAATTCATTTTACAGATAAGGAAACTGAGGCAAACATGCTTAAGTGGTTTGCCTAGAGTCACACAGCCAGTTAATGTCTGAAGCCAGATTTGAACTCAGGAAGATGAACTTCCTGACTCCAAACTAGGCACTAGCTGTCTAGATAGATAGATTACATTAATTGTATATATATGCACATGTATATAAAAACATTATGTACATAAATACATATGTACACGTGTATATGTATCTGTGTATGTGTGTATACCTATTACTATGGCATTATGAATTGTTTTACTGATTCAATTTGAGGAATCTGGACCTTCTACAATGACATGAACTGGGGAACCCTCACCTGTACTTTATATTTCCTCCACTGTTTTCTCCTCTAAATGTTTGTTCTCAATCTTCTCTAATACATCACTTAAATCTTATACCCCTCGTCTTGTACATCTTGTCTCTCTCATTGACCTCATTAGCTCCCAAGAGTTCAATTATCATCTCTAGACGAGAGCTCTCTATATATCTGTAATCCTTAATACATAAGGTTGTTGAAAATGTAATGCACTTTGTAAGTCTTAAAATGCCATAATTTATCAGGTATTTATTTTGTTATATTTAGACTACCTTTCTCCTGAGCATAGTTCTTCTTCATCAGTTATCAGTGATAGTTCCATCAGTCAGTGTCCAGTGTGAGGATTAAAATTATCCCACCTACAATAAGAGAGACTGAGGCAGAGATCTGATACAATGGCACTTTATTAAAGGGTTCATGATCTCCTCTAATGAAGTGGACCTCAGATCTTCCTCATCTCCCCTTAAGGTTATGCTTTTATGTAGTTATAGTTATAACTATATAGTTATATTATATTACATATATATTATATTATGTTATTATATGTGTATATATAACTATATATACTTATATAGTTATAGTTATAAATATAAAACAGTGATTTCATTGGTTACCATATAATAATACATAGATTAAAATATGAGTATCAGCAGGGTCATAACTTGGGTAAAACTATCACAGTTAAGTGACCTAAGTAATCATAAAATGGTTAGTGGTCATAATATGGCTACCTGCTCCTCTTGTTAGAAATATGCTGCAAAGATAAAAAGAACTCAGGATTATATGAAGTTAGTTGGTTTATTTATAGTTCTTGTAGAAGCAACATTGGAATAAGCCAAGTGCAAGGTCCCTTCTTTGTTGCTCCAATTGGCTGGGATGATGAAATTAAAGATTTCCTTAATTCATCCACAGCATGTTCCCCCTTGACATGTTCCCCCTCATTCATCATAAACCCATGTTTAAAAATTGCAGAAAACTTCTTCTTTGGGGAGAAGAAATTAATATTAATTAACTCATTAAGCATGTGTACTCAGTTTTTGCAGTTACCTTTTACTCACTTCTTGTTTGGGGGTGATTATCAGTTCAGCAGCTCAGTATTTTGATTTATACAACTAACTCGATCAGCCGATGTGACCTTTCTCTAAAGGCATTACCCTTGTATGAAATGCAGCTCTATAGGTTGCTCACAATATTGGACAAATGATTAGTCTGGAGGTACAAAAATATTTTGTGGGACTTTCCAATAGCTGTGATCTCTGTTGCACTGGGCTTGGTCCCAAAGACAAGGCAAAACAAGAATGGAGAGTCTTTAATTAATTTCCTGTAGTTAAGCTAGTGAACTTAGAATCTGCAGCTCACATGGGGCCTTATATATAGAACTTTCTATCAATTCCATCAAATTGATTAATACGGGATTGAAATAAAATAGGGATCCAAATGATTTCTCTCACCAGAATCAATTCAAATGCAATATGTCCAAAATAGAACTCATTAGCTCCTTTCAATATGTCCAAAATAGAACTCATTAGCTTCTTTCTTTTTCTTTTTTTTTTTTTTTAATTATAGTAACTTTTTATTGACAGAATCCATGCCAGGGTAATTTTTTTTTACAACATTATCCCTTGCACTCACTTCTGTTCCGATTTTTCCCTCCCACCCTCCACCCCCTCCCCTAGATGGCAAGCAGTCCTATATATGTGGAATATGTCCTAGTATATCCTAGATACAATGTATGTGTGCAGATCCAAACAGTTTTCTTGTTGCACAGGGAGAATTGGATTCAGAAGGTAGAAATAACCCAGGAAGGAAAACAAAAATGCAAACAGTTTACATTCATTTACCAGTGTTTTTTTCTTGGGTGTAGCTGCTTCTGTCCATCATTGATCAATTGAAACTGAATTAGGTCTCTTTGTCAAAGAAATCCACTTCCATCAGATTATATCTCCATACAGTATCGTTGTTGACGTATATAATGATCTCTTGGTTCTGCTCATTTCACTTAGCATCAGTTCATGTAATTCTCTCCAAGCTTCTCTGTATTCATCTTGCTGGTCGTTTCTTACAGAACAATAATATTCCATAGCATTCATATACCACAATTTACCCAACCATTCTCCAATTGATGGGCATCCGCTCAGTTTCCAGCTTCTAGCCACTACAAACAGGGCTGCCACAAACATTTTGGCACATACAGGTCCCTTTCCTTTCTTTAGTATCTCCTTGGGGTATAAGCCCAGTAGAAACACTGCAGGATCAAAGGGTATGCAGAGTTTGATAACTTTTTGGGCATAATTCCACATTGCTCTCCAGAATGGTTGGATTCGTTCACAGCTCCACCAACAATGTATCAGTGTCCCAGTTTTCCCACATCCCCTCCAACAATCATCATTATTTTTTCCTGTCATCTTAGCCAATCTGACAGGTGTGTAGTGGTATCTCAGAGTTGTCTTAATTTGCAATTCTCTGATTATTAATGATTTGGAACACTCTTTCATATGAGTGGTAATGATTTCAATTTCATCATCTGAAAATTGTCTGTTCATATCCTTTGACCATTTATCAATTGGAGAATGGCTTGGTTTCTTATAAATTAGAGTCAGCTCTCTATATATTTTGGAAATGAGGCCTTTATCAGAACCTTTAACTGTGAAGATGTTTTCCCAGTTTGTTGCTTCCCTTCTAATCTTGTTTACATTAGTTTTGTTTGTACAGAAGCTTTTTAATTTGATGTAATCAAAATTTTCTATTTTGTGATCAATAATGGTCTCTAGTTCGTCTTTAGTCACAAATTTCTTCCTCTTCCACAAGTCTGAGAGATAAACTATCCTATGTTCCTCCAATTTGTTTATAATCTCGTTCTTTATGTCTAAATCATGGACCCATTTTGATCTTATCTTGGTATACAGTGTTAAGTGTGGGTCCATGCCTAATTTCTGCCATTCTAATTTCCAGTTATCCCAGCAGTTTTTGTCAAATAATGAATTCTTATCCCAAAAGTGAGGATCTTTGGGTTTGTCAAACACTAAATTGCTATAGTTGACTATTCTGTCTTGTGAACCTAACCTGTTCCACTGATCAATTAATCTATTTCTTAGCCAATACCAAATGGTTTTGGTGACTGCTGCTTTATAATATAGTTTTAGATCAGGTACAGCTAGGCCACCTTCATTTGATTTTTTTTCATTAATTCTTTTGAGATTCTTGACCTTTTATTATTCCATATGAATTTTGTTGTTATTTTTTCTAGATCATTAAAATATTTTCTTGGAAGTCTGATTGGTATAGCACTAAATAAATAGATTAGTTTAGGTCATTAGCTTCTTTCAAAAATCCTTCCGGTTCCACAATGTCCTTATTTTCTGTCTTGGTGAACATATCCCTTTAAATTACCCAGGTTCAAAACTTTACAATTGATTTTTCATATTTGCTCACCCTCCCATCATCATGCAGTTGTTTAGTCTGGTTCATTCTCTTGTATTTCTCCTCTTCTCTCTGTTTATACAGCCACTGCCCCAGTTTAGATCCCGTGACTTTTCACCTGAATTATAATATTCGCTTCCTAATTGACCTCCTTGCTTCTAATCTTTTCCATCTCTAATTCATCCTCAAACACAAAAGAAAAATTAATATGTCAAAAGTATAGGTCTGACTATGTTTTTTCTTTACTCAAGAATCTTCAGTGATTTAGTATGTTTCGATGTAAAATACAAATTGAAGAAATTTCAGATCCACAAAGGACTCAGATGAGGGAACAGTTCACAACTCATTTCTATTCTGTGCTTCCCCTTCTCTCTTTGAGTGATCAATTTACATTCTTCAGAGACTGTGCTAATCCATGACTAACAGCCACATAAGAAAATATTTGCATTGAAAAAATAAGAGTTTGTTTAAGAAACCCAGCCTTTTCTCCTCCTCCTATTTTCTTCCTAGTCATGAATTCACACATGACATTTATCACAGCCACAAAGGATGCCATTTATTAATGTGAAACAGCTCATGGGCTAAATCAAATATAATTATGCAATGTTAAATCATATATGATTAATCAAGGTGCTTCTGGTGACACGGCTTTTTAAATTTAGAGGGAAGAGTGGGGAGGGAAGGGACAAATTAGGGAGAAATTAGGGAGGAGTTAAGGAGAAGTCAAGGAGAAGCCTAATGGAGCACAAACTCCCAAGCATGTTGTATTCACAAAGTAGATGCATGATGCATAATAATGAGATGATTGAGTCTGTCTTAAATATGCTAACAAAACAATCCCATGAAATTGATAATGGGGACAGAATGAACTCTTTGGGAGTTTATATCACAAACCATTCAATTTGGCTTAAAAAAAAATATTTTTTTTGGAGACAACAGGAGTTAATTTACTTGCTTTAAGTTACACAGCTAGAATGTATCTGAAGTCATATTTGAACTTGAGTTCTGACTCCAAGGTCAGTGTTCTATCCACTGCATCACTGTACCACCTAGCTACCTCTCTTTGGCTTTTAAAAAGTTTTGTTATGGTTCCAACCTACTTTCCCAGTCTTATTGTGTTTTATTTTCTCTTCTGCATTCTCAGTCCTATTACTACTAATTATTCTTTATAAATGATCTTCCATCTCTCACCACAATGTCTTTGCACAACTGCTCTGCCATTAATGAAATACTTTGCTTTTTCATTCTCCCCTTGTAGAATCCTTAGCTTCCTTCAAAACACAGCTTAGAGTCCATCTCTTCTAGAGCTCTATATCTGTTAGTGTTCTCCCCCTACTATCTTCATCTATTTTATATAAAGTTAATTGTTATATAAGTCCTTTCCCTCCTTGTTATTCACTTGTGTTCTACTACTTTATGATCCCATTTGGGGTTTTCTTGGTACATCCTGTTTGCCATTTCCTTGAGAAAACTGGAGCAAACAATATTAAGTGACTGGCCCAGAATCATACTAATTAGTAGAAGTCTGAGAATGGATCTTGGTTTACCATTTCTTTGAGAAAACTGGAGCAAACAGGATTAAGTGATTTACCAACAGTCTTACTAGTTAGTAGAAAAGTCTTGAAGCTGAATTTGAACTCAGAAAGATTCATCTTCCAGTGCTCAGTCCTAGCTGCTCTCCAGTAGATTATAAACACCTAGCACAATGGTTGGGTACATAACAAATGCTCAATAAATTCTTTTGAATTTCACTGAATACAGATTGTATTCATCCATTATGGTGGTCCAATGTAGCTCTCCATAAATAAAGAGGTTGTCCATCCAACCTTCTGGGGTCCAATGCATGGAAACCAGTAAAGCTGAGCCATCTACAATTTATTTCTCTCTCCTTCCAGTAAATGGCCCATATTCCATACCACATTCCTATGCTTTTTTTTTTTTTTTTTTTTTTTGACATTTTTTACACTATTTCTTCTTCACAACATCTTATTTTCTAGGTACAGCAGACTACTCATTCCTACTCTGTTTCCCCTTCTCCCTTCAAATGATAAACTTGAATTCTTCAGAGATAGTGCTAATCCATAACAAACAGCTACATAAAAAATATTTGTGTCAAAAAAATTAGTTTGTTTCAGAAACCCAGCCTATTCTCTTCCCATGAATTCCAGGCACAGCTGTTTGTCCCTTTGAACTGTCTATCCAAAAGATGTCTTTCTTCTAGCTGCAACAGAAACAATACATATTCTTCAGTTGCTTGTTTTTTCCAGGGTAAATAGCTCCCTTCCTCCCTCCCTCCTTTTTTCTCCCCTCCCTGTCCCTGTCCCTCTTCTCCTTGTCTCTCTCCCTCTCCCTCTCTTCCTTTTCCCTGTCCCTGTCCCTGTCCTTGTCCCTCTCTTTCTCCCTCTCCCTCTCCCTTTTTCTCTTTCTGTGTGTGTGTTTCTCCATATGCTACTGTTTGCATATGACATTTTGCTGATCTCATTAAGTTCCTTAATAATGAATAAATATTGGATTATTATCTTAGAGGAAAAAATGGCTATGCTGCTTAAAAAAATTTTTTTTTAAATCTAGGTGCTCTTAAAATAAAACTTTGGTGAACCATAATGTTTTGGTGTTATGGTTAGTTAGTTGCATTTTCTGATTAACTGACATTGAAAGCCATTGTTGAAAACTTTTCTAATACAATATAGCCTTTCCAGCTTTAATTATTATATTACTGAACATATATATATATATATAGTTACTGAACATAATTAAATTCTGTATGATTGAGATTCATACTGGTTCATCTTCAGGGTTAATTCAAATAAAGCAATGAAATAATATATTTGTATGATAAAAACACTACGATTTATAAATATTGAATTATTATCTTAGAGGAAAAAATGGCTATGCTGCTTAAAAAAATTTTTTTTTTAAATCTAGGTGCTCTTAAAATAAAACTTTGGTGAACCATAATGTTTTGGTGTTATGGTTAGTTAGTTGCATTTTCTGATTAACTGACATTGAAAGCCATTGTTGAAAACTTTTCTAATACATATGTATAGCCTTTCCAGCTTTAATTATTATATTACTGAACATATATATATATATATATATAGTTACTGAACATAATTAAATTCTGTATGATTGAGATTCATACTGGTTCATCTTCAGGGTTAATTCAAATAAAGCAATGAAATAATATATTTGTATGATAAAAACACTACGATTTCTTCTTGAAACATGCATATATTTGTAATGGCCTGACACATACACAGAGTATGTTCTTGGCTCATCCAACTTCCTCATGTGCAGGTTCTAGGGAGCCTGATTCCAGGAGAGTGGTAAGGATATGGAAGGGATGACATTTCACAAGTCAAGTACATTGATGCATTTTGTGAATGCATAGATAGCCCCTCATTTCTCACACACACATGTAACATGCACATGCACTCTCACATGCCCACTGACATGCACACATATGAATATGCACATGGACAGCAAACATAGGTACAGTATACACAGAGAAAAAGAGTCATGTCAATAAGTAAAAGAAATTATACTGATATTGGAGATAAACTTTGAGACTTTTTCATTGCAAAATCAAATACTACTGCTTATAAAATTATATCCACCAAAAGACAAAGAAATACAGAGCCTGTTGTTACTGAGTTCTGACTCTATGACCTCATTCTGGGGTTTTCTTGGCAGACATTCTGAAGTGGTTTGCCAAATCTTTCTCCAACTCATGAGGAACTGTGGAAAACAGGGTTCCCAGTGACTTTTTCCCCAGAGTCACACAACTAGGAAATGTCTAAGGCCAGCTTTGAACTTATAAAGATGAGCCTTCTTAATTCTCAGCTCACTGCTTGATCCACTATACCACCTAACTGTGTAAGGGCAACAAAGGATGTATTGTTGTTTACCACTCCACTAAAAAGATTTTCTCAAATAATTTATGACTGCTTAGTAGGGAAATCTAGTTGACTTTTTTCCCAAGACTTATTCTCCTGATCTCTGTTGTTTTTTATAATCTGGACTATTTCTTTATTTTTTTGTTAATTTTTTTTCCCCTCATGAACAAAAGTTTATTTATTTTTTCTTTTCACCCATCCCCCACCCCAACTGGAAAATTAAGAAGATGAAAAATCCTTCTAATAGGCAATTCCCACATTTGGTCATGTCTAAAAATTATACATCTCATTCTGCATCCTAAGTCTTATGATTCTCTCTATCAGGAAATTTGTAGTATGCTTTTTCATCATTTCTCTGGAATCATGATTGGTGATTATGTTAATCAGAGTTCTTAAGGGTTGGATTTTTTTTTTTTTGTAATGTTGTTCTTATATATATATGGTTCTCTCTATTCCACCCTCTTCATTTTTCAGGAGTTCATTTGAATCTTCCTAAGTTTCACCAAAATTGTCCCTTTTATAAATTTTTATGGCATAATACTATTCTGTTATATTCTTATATCATGACATATAGCCATTCCTCAACTGGTATCATTTGTTACTGTTAAAAAAAAAAAAAAGTAGTAGTTCCAAATAGTTTTATAAAAAAGAACTTTTACAAATATTTTTGTAAATGTAGATCCTTTTTTTCTTTCTTTAATCTCTTTAGGATCTAGACAATAGTGGTATTTAAACTAATTTATTATTATTATTTTAAAATATTTATTATTTTTCTATTTTATAATTTATTTACTATTTTATTATTAATATTTAAAATATTTTTTGTAGTGGCACTGATGTCAAATGGCATGTATAATAAATTGTACAATTTATTAACTTCTTGGGTAGAATTCCAAATTTCTTTCCAGAATCAATGTACCAGTTTTCCTGAATTGGCCAGCTCTGACAATCTGATAAATATGAGGCAGAACTTCAGAGTTGTTTTAATTTTTAGTTTGCTATTAGTGATTTAGAACATATTTTCAGAGTGATAGTTTATATTTGTTCCTTAAAAAAATGCTCATTAGAACTGCACACGTTTAAACCTACATAGGATTACTTGCTGTCTAGGAGAAGGGGGGGAGAGAAGGAGGGAAGGAGAAAAATTTGGGACAAGGTTTTGCAAGGGTGAATGTTGAAAACTATCTTTGCATTATTTTGAAAAAAAAACTATTATTATTTCTTTAAAAAGACAACTGGTCATTCATATCCTTTATTAATCATGAAATGATCCATTTTTATCAATTTGAATTAATTCCTTCTATATCTTGGAAATAAAACCCTTTTTAGGCAAAACTTCTGCAAAGATTCCCCTCCCCCATTACCTTCTAATTTTGGCTTTGTTTTCACATATTTTTAATTTTACATAATTAAAATTATCTATTTTAACTGGTGATCCTTTCTGTCACTTGTTTGGTTACATACTCTGACCCAGCCATAGACCTTAACCCATTTGTATTTATATTATGTTGTTTGCATGTAACTGTCTAGTGGTAGAAATTTTGTGACTGAAGAGGAGCACTGGAAGGGATTCTTTGGTTCTTACCTCCTTGGGAATGAAACCACTTTTGGTATCTGTCACCAGAATATTACTAACTCATTCTGTGTCCAGTTTGATTTTGGTATGTGTTTGTTTAATCTTTTACCTGCTTCTAAGAAGTATAAGAATATATATCAATAAAAATCTCTGGTTTAGCCCTGGCTGGTAAAATATTCAGCAATTAAAAATGGTTTCTGTATAGCTGAGTACAGCCTCTCTCTCTCTCTGCTGTCTTTGAGCAAATGAAATACATACAAATCAGTAATATATAGATAGATGGTTAATAATGCAAGATGAGCTTTGAGGCGAAAGAAGAAGGAAGAAGGCTGAAGTGGAGTATTATTCTAGTTTTGAGCAAACAGACAGTCCTATCATGACTCTGAGTGGCCCTGAATTGTTCAGTTACCCAATCTTTTCCAATTTTCCTCCCCAGTCAGGGCAGCAGCAGTTGTGGAGGAATTGATGCAATCTTTCTCATTCATAAAAACAGCAAATCTCAAGTCTTTTAGCATTCTTTAGCTTGCACGTGTTTTTTCTCTGGAAAAATTTCAACTTTCTTTCTTCATTTGGGACAAGAAGAAAGGAGCATTTGTCATTTTCTGAGACAAATAACAACCCTCAATGTTCAGAATAAACTAATGATTTCTATAAAGTTCTATAAGTATCCATTTTCAACTATACTCTGACTCCTTACATTTTTCTTATTTTCCCATTTTAGCATATGGAATTATTAAGAATGAGATCTGTGTTTTGTTTTGTTTTGTTTTTTTATCTCAACTTGCATCCTCAGAGTCTAATGCAGTATGTTGCATAGAGAAGGAGCTAATCCATATTTCTTGCCTTAATTTATTTACAGACAATAAAGGCATAAATCTTTAAAAATAAAGCTTTACCATCAGTATATTTCTTTCCTTAAAAATAAAGAACGGGGAGTGGTAGGAATCCCAGAAAACTGAAGATTCAAATGAAGTGGGCTAGTCATGTGAGATTTTTCTAGACTATATATGGGGGGAAAATATGGTAACTAGTTGTTCTTTATCATTTGTTGAGAAATTTAGGTGAGATATAAAGAAAAACTTCCTAACAAAATTATTTTTTTTATTGGAATAAGTTATCAAAGGATACACTGCAGTGAAAGATCTAAATTTAGTTTAGTTCTACAAATCTCTCTGGTTTATCCACAAAATTTTTTAAAATACTAACTCCCCAAGAGTAACTCATGATTTTTAGTAAGAATGGTGAAAAAATTTCCTAATCCGAAATAATCCTTTCAGAGTTAAGAAGTTGAGTAGATTTCTTCCTCTGCCTAGTCATATGCTTGACCTTGTGTTACTAAGTCTTGTGATTGAAAGAACAGCCTTGTGTTGATCCATGATAAAGAGATTAGTAGCCTTGTACAACAGACATCTTAGTGTCCTCTGCTATTTTTGATTTCCAGAAATAATAATTGGATTTTTTTTTTTTGGTGGTTTGAATGGATATGCTTCTTTTAACTTCCTAGATATATAAAATGGCAGGAGAGCCAAATCTTAGAGTATTAGACTAACACTTCTTATACTAGAAGATAAATTACATTTTCATATTTTGGGGATGAATGGAATGGCCTAAGAAATTGATATTGCTTTAATGATATTTTCCTATTAAAATAATCTCAACAACTTTTTTTTGAAGAATTATGTTTCATCTGATGCATGTTTAAAAATATGGTAGAAAATGTGAAAATTATTGATACAGATTCTCAATTTTTAGTTTTACTGAGGTTATGATATATATATATATATATGTATATATGTGTGCATATATGTAGAAAAGAAGCTTTCCCAGGATAGTTAAATGCATCCTTCTGTGTAGTTAAATTCTTCTGTGAATGTGTGTATATGTGTGTGTGTGTTTTGTCATTCCTGATTCTGTATTCTTTGTTAGTTTTTCATCTGCTATATATCCAGAACGGATTGATTTTCATTATTTTGGGAACAATGTCTTTGAGTCAGTGAAATATAAGCAATATGATTATTTCTAGGCCAGCAGAGATCCATGTGTTATAGATGGGAAAAAAAAAATTTCTAGTAGAAATGATATATTGATTTAGTAGTTATGATATTTTGATTTACACAAGGCCAAAGTAGCTGAAATCTACCTCTACTTCACTTCCCCTTGTTTTCCCCCAAAGTAGCTAACTACACAAACCTAAAAAGTTTGTAATGGAGTAGGGAAATAGTGGCGATAGAACAAGACAATTTTTTGGAGGTATTTTTTTTGGGTGTATTTTTATAAGACTGGCTTTGAAGTAGAGAAAACACTGAAATTAAAAAAAAAAAAAAAAAAAAAAAACTTGCTATCCTATACATAATACAGTGGTGTGAGAAGTTTCTCATTTATTGCAATGTATCAATAATTCAGTCTTAGCTATCTGAGATTAAGAGAATTTAGGTCTCTTGCTTACGTCAGAGTGACTTACTTAAGTCTTCTTGATTCCAGGTCCAAAATTGTAAGTATTACACATACCCTGGTCAACTATCTTTTAAGACAAACAAAGAAGGGACGCTAGTAGCTTATGTCTCTTTTTACTTTTCAAAGGACTTTCACATCCATTAGCTTATTATTAAGGTAACAAATCAAGTCAACATCGCAAAGTAATTCATTGCTCCATTTAAGGTTGTTCTTGAATGTTCATTTTACTACTCTGTCCAAACCATCTTGTGCTATAATTCATTCTCTTCTTTCAAACCATTTATTTAAAATAAATAGCTGTCATAGTAGTAATGGGAAGCCTAGAAATTAGGTTTATTTAGAGTATACTGTGGTGTTAGTAACAACATTAAATAGACAGGAAAGAATTATGGAAACTTAGAAGATATATTATATATATGCTAAACATGCAAAACAAAGTACATCATACATACACTTCTTAAAAACCAACTCAGAATAAAAAAGAAAAATGGCTTTTCTAGATATTATATAATGCCCCCAAATGAGCAAAAGACTGATTGATATTAGTTATTAAAATAGGATGTTAGAATTTTAGAAATGAAAAGGAGCTCTGAGATCATACAATCCAAACTTTTAGTATTCAGACATAGAAATCAAAGCCCAGGGAGAAATAATAATGTGCAGAGTCCTAGGGAATATTACTGGCTATTTTCCTGATGGCTATTCCCAGACTTCTTTTACTACACTACATATCCAGATAAAACAACTTCCTTCCAAAGTTCTACTTAATTTGAATATTTTCTATAGCCTTAGAACCATTTAAAGAATTGTTGTGTTTTTGTGTGTATGTAAAATATTCTTATTTTATTTGCAGAAGAAATTAATAACTTCTATATTTTAATATATTTAACATCTACTGGTCATCCTGCCATTTAGGGGAGGGGGTGGGGGGGGGTAAGAGGTGAAAAATTGGAACAAGAGGTTTGGCAATTGTTAATGCTGTAAAGTTACCCATGTATATATCCTGTAAATAAAAGGCTATTAAATAAAAAAAAAAAAAGAAATTAATAACTTCTCTTCTTCAGTTAATGGCCTTATTAAAACATGCTAAATAAGTTGCAACTCGTTGCAATTAATCTGTAATATAAAGCAGTAACATAAGTTTTAACAAGTTTTAACATTTTAATCTTATTTTTATTGATGTCTTCAGTTTTTATATACTTTCATTTCTGAATCAGTCTCTTTTCTACCAATGAACTATCTTTGTAACAAAGACTTTTTTAAGTTTAAAAAAAAAGCAGTTTAGCAAAACCAAATAACACATTCACTATATATAACTATATATGCAATGTTTAACACCATAAAACTTCTATAAAACATGGAAGTAAGTACATTTGTTCAATTCTTCTTTAGGACTAAGGTTAACTATTATAATTATGCATTATTCAGTTTTGCTTTTTTGTTCTATGTGGTTGGAATAATTATATAATTTGCATCAAAAGATTAACCGCTGAGGAAAGAAGGATGGCCTACTCATTCACTGTATCTTAGAGGGAGTAATTCTAAATTATAACCCTCTCTTCCAATTTGAGATCTCTGTCAGGACTGTCTTGGAAAAGGTGGGAGGTGGAAGGGCCTGTGCCCTTCCCCCTACATTGATCATACTGCCAACTCAAATCAAGAGCACATATGTCTTGCTTGCTCCTTCTATGCAGATCAAATAGCTATACAGAGGTGGGTAAATCCTTCATTGAAGGAAAATTTATTAATTCAAGATAGAATAAAATGATGATAAATTATCTAAGGTAAGAAATTGATAATAAACAAATATTATTAGACAAATGAAAAGAAACTTTGAAGTGAGAGAAAAAGCTAGAGGCTGGGGATACTCTCTTCAGGGTGTACTAAGTGTTTTTTTCCACCTGGTTTAGTGAAGAGTGTCTGATACAGACACTTTTCATTATGGGATCAAAGGATCCACTATCTTCTGAAATTTCCCGAGTCCTTCAGTGCTAAAACAGTAAATGTAGCCAATAATAAACATTCAGGAAAGCTTAATACATGCTCCATAAGATATACTCCAGTCCTACCCTTGTTACAAATCCCAAATATTTTCTGCAATTTCTTAGGTGATATTTTACCTGAATCATCTAGCTAATTTCCTTTACTCTCCAATTCCTTTCACCTGCATAGATATAGCCTTGTATTACATTGTAAGGCCTCTTAGGAATTTTTCTAAATTGAGCTAAGTTCAACTAATTCTACCCATAGAAATCATTATGGAGCAATATCAGAGAAAATGGTTCTTGGAGGAAGAAAATTTAACATTCTACATGATAATAAAACCAGATACTTTAGTTTTTAAGAAAAATAATTTTAAGAGGGCATAAAACTGAAATTAAACTAATAAGAGAAGGTATTCTTTGTCATTAAAATAAAGAATAAATATATTGTGCTTGAATAATCTTCAGAGGAAGAAAAAGAATAAATAGTGTTCTAGTTTTAGCTGTGTATGGGGTATATAGTCTTATCCCTCCAGAGTGTTTGTCAATAATATTCCCTTCAACTGAGGTAGTATGTTTTAGTAGTGGGTGTCGTCTGTGGTTTATGTATCAGGAATAGCCACAAGCTAATATTATTTGCCATATTTCCATTTTCCATTTTTGCAAAACCATACATTGATTTCCTCCTTTCTCCTTTAAAATGAATAGAACCTTGGATTGCTTGCCATCTAGGGGAGGAGGTGGAAGGAAGAAGGGAAAAATTTGAAACACAAGGTTATGCAAGGGTCAGTGTTGAAAAATTGTCAATACATATGTTTTGAAAATAAAAAGCTTTTAAAAAAAAAAGAAAAAAGTGAATAGAACCATTTTCTTCTCCTCACTCATTGATCCCCAAAGCATGTGCACTTGTGATATTGGGAATCAATATGCTTTCTTACTATATTTAAAGTCTTGTTTAAGAATTACAATTATTTCCCTGTATATTCTTCTCCATCTTCTCCCCCCATACACAGACACACACTCCAGAGCTCTCCTTTTTAATAAATACGAAAATAGTCCATGCTAAGGATATAGTGGTGGATGTCTCAGGGGATTCTTTAGGTATTACAATGGCAATGGCAGCCCATAAGTTCTCTCCTAGCCAGCTTTTCACAAATTTACAGATAGTTTTAATTAATTCATTGACCATCAAATTCTTGTAAAATGTGGTTTTTCCACCAGATGGTGCTACACTCAAGCCACCATCCAATAAATTTTAGCGTGCCTCCTTGTGCCTCTTTCTAAAGGGTCTAGTATGTCCACCCATCAGTGGGCATTTAGCTTGAAAACTCTTAAACTAATCCTCACTCACTAGCCAAGCTCTACTTACTTATACTTCATATTAGACACTGTTCGAAATTCAGTATTGACAAAAGTGAAATGCCAATCCAAATTATTAGGAAATTTATAAATTATGGGAAAATTTCTAGGACTTATCCTTGACATCTGGAAAATTAAGTCTGATTAGTCTGCTATATTTTGTATTATAATTCAATTTTTTGTACAATTCATGTTTTGTACATATCGTTTATTTTGTACACACACACACACACACACACACACACATACACACACACATGTCTTGGTTTGCTCATCAATAAAAAAAAAAAAAAAAAAAAAAGTGGCCTCTGAAGTCCCTTCTAGTTCTAAATCTATGATTCCAGAATGAAAAAAAGTGGTTAAGAGCTACATTGTGGAGCAAATTGGTTGTTGCCTTCCTCTGATCTTCTTTAGTTGTTTTTACCCCTCCTGTGGTACCCAGAGCATTATTCCAAATTCTTCTAGCACCTGCAGCTTTTGGAGGGATTACAGGAAAAGATTGTGCTTTCAGGGGCCCTAAAGATAATAAATGAGGCCCCAAAGACTGTCACCAGAGAGTGCAAGAAAGGAAGAAGGTAGTACTCTTCATTTTATTGCTAATGAGACTTTTCTCAGGATACCAGTTCAATCTTTCTCTCCTCTGTTCTTTTTTGCAGCACTATTCTGGATCTCTGGAACTTATGGGAACCTGTTGCTTCTCAGTTATATGACAGGCAAAGAATTTCTGTTTCTCACTACAGTTTCTCTCTTATCTTCTTACTGGCACCTGAATCAAATAAAAGAACGAAAGTTAAAAAGCAAATAGTGGAAGCTGTTTGTGCATGCACATCTGCAATATCTCCCAATCTCTGCTTCATTCCTGCTTTGAGTTTGCCCTCAAGCTGTCCTTTATTCAATGTCTCCTTGACTCTCTTTCCTCTGGTGCAATTTTGTTCCCTCAGAAATGATACATGTTTCAGACTCCTGAAACTATTTCTTTTTTTCTTTTTCCATTTTATTATAGCTTTTTTATTTACAAGTTATATGCATGGGTAATTTCACAGCATTGACAATTGCCAAACCTTTTGTTCCAATTTTCCCCCTCCTTTCCCCCCCCCCCGTCCCCTCCCCCAGGTGGCAGGTTGACCAATACATGTTAAATATGTTAAAGTATAAATTAAATACAATATAAGTATACATGTTCTAACAGTTATTTTGCTGTACAAAAAGAATCGGTCTTTGAAATAGTGTACTTTTAGTCAGTGAAGGAAATCAAAAATGCAGGCAGACAAAAATATAGGGATTGGGAATTCAATGTAATGGTTGTTAGTCATCTCCCAGAGTTCTTTCCCTAGGTGTAGCTGGCTCAATTCATTACTGCTCTATTGGAACTGATTTGGTTCATCTCATTGCTGAAGGTGGCCACGTCCATCAGATTTGATCATCATATAATATTGTTGTTGAAGTATATAATGATCTCCTGGTCCTGCTCATTTCACTCAGCATCAGTTCATGTAAATCTCTCCAGGCCTTTCTGAAATCATCCTGTTGGTCATTTCTTACCGAACAATAATATTCTATAACATTCATATACCACAATTTATTCAGCCATTCTCCAATTGATGGGCATCCACTCAGTTTCTAGTTTCTTCCCACTACAAAAAGGACCACCACAAACATTCATGCACATACAGGTTCCCTGAAACTATTTCTTGAAATAGTCAAGAACATCTCACCAATATAAGTAACTATCTGGTACTTGTGACATCCATTCTCCCCTCCACTTCTCTTCAGAGAAGAAATGTTTCATCTTCTGTGCTTGAGAGAAAATAGTTTAGAGTTACATTTTTTCTACTATAAGACTGTAAAGCATTTGTCTTCACAAGAAGCTTTATCATTTGAAAAACAAGGGCTTTGGACTGAATAATCTCTAAGATCTATATCAGTTCTAAAATTCTATCAATCAGTAAGTAACAATATGTGCCAGGTACTGTGGTAAATACATACTAAGAAAGAAAAAAAAAAAGAGCTCATAGTGTGATGGTGTGATCTATATGGCATGAAACAACTATGGACCAACAATGACATACAGGATATATTAGAGTTATCAACAGAGAAAAAATATTAGCATTAAAGGAGATTCCTGTTCCTCTAATAGACCTCTAACATGTAGCATAATGGACAGAGTTCAAATAAGAGTTCTCTGAATTCAAATCTGACCTCACTAATTTACAAGCTGTGTTCCCTGGGCAAATCATTTAATACTGTTTGCCTAAATTTTCTCATTTGTAAAATGAGCTGAAGGAAGAAATGGCAAACCACTGCACTATTTTTGCCTAGAAAAAACCCCAAAAGGGGTCATAAAGAGTCAGACAGGACTGAAATTACTGAATGACAAAAAAATGGGACTCTATGCAAGTTATTATTTTTCCCTGGGCCTTGACTTCCATGTCTGAATATTAGAAGTTTGGATTAGATGATCTCAGAGATCCTTTTCATCTCTAAGATTTTAATAACCTATTTTAATAACTATTGTCAATCAGTCTTTTGCTTGTTTTCGGGAAGGCCACATCTGGTGGGATTTTATATTGTGTCTACCGAAATCATTTTTCTTTTTATATTGAGTTGATTTTTAAGAAATGTGTGTTGTGTATGATATATTTTGTTTTGCATATTTAGCATATGTAGAATATAATGTGTTGTTAGTAACAACATTAAATAGACAAGGAAGAATTATGGAAATAAAGTTATATAATGGAATTTATAGTCAAAAGAGATCTTAAATATTGCTGTGGGCAGATCTCAGGCATCTGTGAATCTGATGGGGGAAGAGATGGCCTATAATCTTATTTTTTTTTTTTTTCTGCTGGGGCAATTGAGATTAAGTGAATTGCCCAGGGTTACGTAGCTAGGAAGTATTAAGTCTCAGAGGTTGAATTTGAATTCAGATTCTCCTGACTTCAAGACTGGTGCTCTATCTACATGTAATATTGATTTTAACATATTGAATCGTACTGTAGATAAATATTGTGCTCCCAAGATTCCTAGAATATAATCTACGTATTTTGTTTTATGCATTTAAAAACATTGCTTGATCAATTCTGACAGACATGGCTCTTTTCAATTGTGAGGTTATTCAGGCCAGTTCCAGTGGTCTTATGATGAAGAGACCTCTCTGCAGCCAGAGAGAGGACTGTGGGGACTGAGTGTGGATCACAACATAGTATCTTTTCCTTCTTTTTATTGTTGTTTGCTTGCATTTTGTTTTCTTTCTCATTTTTTTCTTTTTGATTTGATTTTTCATGTGCAGCAAGATAATTGTAGATGTATAGAAGAATTGCACATTTTAACATATGTTGGATTACTTGCCACATAGGGGAGAGGGTAGGAGAATGGGAGGGGAAAATTTTTGGAACACAAGGATGAATGTTGAAAATTTTCTATGCATATGTTTTGAAAATTAAAGAGTTTAATTTTTTAAAAGGTAAATTTTAAAACAAACAAACAAAAATAACACTGTTCTTAGGAGGGTTCCATAGGCTCCAGCAGAAGGGTTCCATGACATAAAAAAAGATTAAGAACTTCTGATCTAGACTTGTCCCTTCATTTATAGATGAGGAGCACAGAGGTTACATAATGGAAATTGGGAGTAAGTATCAGAGCTGGGATCAAAATCCCTTGAATTCTGACTCCCAGATCTAGTGCTCTTACTACACCAATATATTATCTGCTCATCCATCCCAATCCCAGATCCCTAGGGAATAGAGACCTATGCTGAGGAGATGTGAGAGCAATTTTTTTTCCTTCAAAATTACACTCCAGGGTTTTTTGTCTAGATGGGACCGCCATTTTGATAAAAATCGATCAATTGTGCTGCTTGTGTTGTTCCTAGAGGCTGACATATCAATAATGTATACTTATCATCTGAAATGACTACTGGCATTTCCAGTTATTATTCTATGCTTTCTTGTCTCTGTATATCTTTTCATGTTCCCTTCCCCATCAGTCAATAATCTTACCCATACAGGGTCTTAAGTTTTAAAAAATGCCTTGTGTATATTGTCTTATTGAATCCTCATGAAAACTGTGTAAATGAATGCCAACAGATTTACCAGGGAGACCTGGATTCAAATTTTGCTTAAGATACTAGCTACCTGAGCAAGTCCTTTAAGGCAGGAAGATTTATGTTCCTGATTTCAAATCTGGTCTCATACACTTATTACACACTCATACACTGTGTAACTCTGGACAAGTCCCTTAACACTGCCTGAGTTTCCTCATCTGTAAAATGAGCTGGAGGAGGAAATGGCAAACCATTTCAGTATTTTTGCCAAGAAAACCTACAATGGAGTTACAAAGAGTTGGCCACAACTGAACTAAGTGAACAAAAAAGAACAGTACTAATTTATACAGACTAAGGCAAGTCAAAAGTACTGAGCTAAGGTTCTAAGAGTTAGCTTAGGTTATCTGGCAAGTTTTTGGAAGATCTTTTTTCTTCTCTATTATTTATTTCAACACTTCAAAAAGAAATCTGTGATTTTGTTGCTATGGAGATTCCTCTGGCAGAAATTGGAACCTCCTCATATCTTAGGTAAGGATTTGATGAGCTGAATAAAAGTAAGAGATTTTCTGTCATACCTAAGAAACATATAAGTTTCTCATTGGCTGGATGCTTAACAGCTATGACAAAACAAATTCTTATACTGGACACAAGCCTGACTACAAGTGGCATGGCTATTGTCTATTGACCAAACTAGCTAAATTGACCAAGAGGTGATGAATTCTTTTTGTCCACATCTTCTCTTGGAGATAGTCTCAAAAAGTGTATGTATGTATAGAAAGGAATAGGGGGTTTGAGACCTTAAAGGTTCTCACACCAATGATATCACAAGTATTTTAAAATAGTGAATTGTTCTGAAGCCTTCCTGACAAGTGATCTTATCATTTTCCCTGCACTGTGTCCTATGAACCTCCAGATCTTTCCATATTAGAATGTGAGCTCTTTGAGACCAGAGACTGTACTTGTTGTTGCTAAATTTTTTGGGGGGAAGGGGGATTCCTATTGTACCTAAATGAGTTTTCATTCATTATAATTATTGGAGACTGGTAATAGCAGCATAAGATATGCTACCTAATGCCATAAACAACTGTCTTAATAATAATGCATTTTCTCTCTTTTTCCTCCAACATTTGCAGAATTTCCAACATCTTGCTTTGCAATGTTACAAAACGAGTGTCATTCTGGTTTGTAGTTACAGACCCTTCTACAAATCAGACACTTCCTGCAGATGAAGTGCAGAGAGCCATAAGGTAATTATCACTCCATTTTATTTTCTTCTAAACCTATTTTTCTTTGGTGAACAAACATGTTAATTTATCTAAAATTTATTTATATACATGCCAAATAAGTCCATTCTGTTCTTTTCCTCCCTTATATAAGTGGGAGGAGATCAAGAATTGCATCCTATTAGAACCAGCTATACCCAGAGAAAGAACACTGGGAAATGAGTAGGACCACAACATAACATTTCCACTCTTTCTGTTACTGTTTGCTTGCATTTTTGTTTTTTTCTTTCCAGGTTATTTTTACCTTCTTTCTAAATCTGATCTTTCCTGTGCAACAAGATAACTGTATAAATATGTATACACATATTGTATTTAACATATACTTTAACATATTTAACATGTATGGGACTATCTGCCATCTAGGGGAGGGGGTGGGGGGAAAGAGGGGAAAAGTGGGAACAGAAGGTTTTGGGAGGGTCAGTGTTGAACAATTACCCATGCATAGATCTTGTAAATAAAAAGCTATAATAAAAAATAAAATTTAAAAAAAAGAATTGCATCCTGTTAACTGTAATTGTTAGACATGACCTTACTCTGCCCTCCCCCATTTTAAGGCATGATATAGTCTATTAAGAAACACTACTTTTGACTTTCTACAATAAATAAATGAATAAATAAATAATTCTCACACTAAAAAAAACCAACAACAATGATTCTTAGCAACCATGCAGAGTTAAATCACATACATTCTAAGGGATAACAGACTAATAGCTAAAGAAATAAGAAGTCAGATTATAGAACAAAGAACAAAAGCACATGTTGTAATTGTAGTTGTTGTTTGTCCTTCATTTTCAAAGAAGACAAATGCCATCCTAGGTGCCATCTTTGACATGTGTGTAAACTGGATTTAAGTGAGGCAGAATTGTGCAAAGTTGTTAGCCTCATTCTATCTTTCTAAGTCAATGTAGGACTATTCCTGCATGACTAAGTATGAAGTGATTTTTTTTGTCCTAAGCTATGAATTTATTAATGTATAGTTCTACTATTGGAATTCCTCCCTTCCCCTTCCCACCCCCCCACCCCCAACTTGGCAGCTATTTGAAACAATAAGTAGGTAAGTATCACGATGGATAGAGTGTAGTCAGGAAGATCTGAGTTCAAATTTGACCTCATAAACTTAACTAGCGATATGGCTCTGGGCAAGCCACATAACTTAATTTGTCTTGCTTTCCTCATTTATAAAATGCAGGAAATGGCAAACCACTGCAGTATCTTTCCCCAAGAAAATCTAAAAAAGGTCATAGAGAATTCAGTATATAACTGAAAAACAACTGAAAATTAGAGTTTTCTTTTACTCTCTCATCATGACGTTTAATAAACAGTATTTACTTCATATTTACATATTTAATGTTTTAACAATTTTTTCTAGGCCTCCAACTTCTGATATCCATCTTCATGTAGAATTTTTACTCCATAATGTGTAGTATATGCTGTGATGTAGCAAAATATTCACTTTTTGAATTAAAATTTAATGAAAATGTTTAGTATAACTGTGGCTGGGTCATCTGACTAGTTGAGCCAACTTAGGATTGCACATTTCAGGGTTATTGGTTTCAGTCACAAAGCAATAAGTGCAATGGGAAAGATAAGAAGATGATGATACCCTGGTAAGATAGCCTGGGCTGGATATTATAGAATCAAGCACTAAGCCTAACAAAGCCTCTATCTGTTCAAAATTAGAGAAGTAAACATATGGAACAAGGACTGGGGGCTGAGGCTACATAGGATCAAATTTATAAAACTAGAAAGCCCCTTAAGTCATCAAGCCAAGCTCATTACTTTATAGGTGAAAATAATGAGGTCCAGAGAGATTAAGTAACTCTCCTATATTTCATTAGGCAATAAGCAAAAGAGCAGGGACTTGAACTCAGGAACTCTGTCTTCAAATGCTGCACCATTTCCATTTTAGCACATTAATTCATCAAAATTCTCAGGAACCTACTAAAGATGCATCATCTTTTAATAAAAATAATAATTAAGATTTATTTAGCAGTTATGATGGACTAGACACTTAGGGCTTTCTGGACAAAGATTCTAGAATGGTTTGCCATTCCCTTTTCCAGATCAGATGAGGAAACTAAGACAAAGAGTATTAAGGGGCTTGCCCAGGATCATACAGTTAATTAAGTGTCTCAGATCAGATCTGAACTCAGAAAGAGGAATCTTACTGATTCCAGACCAGGCACTCTTTTCCACTGTGCCATTTACCTGCCCTTTTATTATAACAGTTCATATCTTAAGAGGATATTATATTAGGGCTTCCTGTAGCTCCCCTCCCCCCTCACTTCTTCCCATTAGCAATCAGCCATAGATCAGTTGAGCATTTAGCAAAGACATATACTCAAATGACAAAGTAACAAAACATCCTCATCCCCAGGATTCACTCTCCACAAGTACACATTGCATCCATGGGATGAGTGGAAAAAATTTCAAATACTATAGTTATGAGACAGAAATATAAGACATGTATGATCTCCTGAGATACAACTCTTGGTGCTAGAAGGTCTGGAAGTAGCTTCTTTCTTTGCAGAGTTTTTACTCAGTTCCCTTGAATATAGCATCACTGCTGAATTTCTGAGTGTGTCTTTCTCCCTAATGTGATTTTCTTCTCTACTGCCTAGGGTCACGCTTTGAAGGTGTTTCCTCCTTCAGTACCTGTCTCTATCTATTCATGGCTGTCTGGAATATGTGTTTCTGCTCAATGCTGGGTGCATTATCTTCTACTGGTCTAGTAGCTTCCCTTCAAAGTTATGAGGTCAATGTTGGAGGATGAAAGGATCAGTCATCTAACAATAAGTTAGTCAACAAGCATTTATTAAGTACTTACTGTGGGTCAGGCACAGTGTTAATTCCTGGAAATACAAATATAAACAACAACAACAAAAATAAGTAGGGATAATCTCTTCCCTCAAAGAGCTTATACTCTAAGGGGGAAGCCAACAGAGAAAGGAAAAATTGAAGAAAGAGAATATCTATTTGGTACCAGGGCATGATGGAGAACTTCAAAAGAATGCAATCTTGTAGGAAATGATATAAGTATGGTATACTGTCCTGTGTTTTGTTCATGTAGGCTAAGTGTGCCCATATGGGTTTTGCCTAGATGTGTCTTATAAGGTTGTAAGTATAATAGAATCTTTAGAGTCTCCTTCTTTTACCCTTCTCCAAAGGAGTCTGATTCTTGCCAGGAAAGAAGTAGGAGCTTGGGGTCTAAGCGCTAGCCACTCAGCTCTCCTTAGAGAGAAGGGGGACTGACTATAACAAGATTTATCTCCTTTAAATATTGTAATTCATTAAAGCAATGGTAGGCAAATTCTAGCTAAAGAGCCAGAACCAGCCCACCTCCTGTATTTATAGGACTTTCAACTTAAGAAAGGTTGTTTTTAAAAATATATTTTTAAATATTGGCCATAATTTGCTGGTCCTTAGTTGAGAGGAAATAATTTTTAGATTCAAAGGGAAGAAAAGAGAAATTACTTAGTTCTTCCCACTCCATCCCCTAGATCCTCCATCTCTCCCTGGAAGCTCCAAGGATGTAGTGTCTCTGCCACTCTGAAATTTTTGAAATTTGTCCAAGGCTTAAGCTATTTAAAATCTCCACTAGTGTAGCTAATTTGTTTGCACAGCTAATCTTGTTGTTTCCTTTTTGACTCCATCAGAGAAGTAATTCTACTTCATGAAGGGATCACATTAATAATTCATCATGTGCATTATATATCTCCATCAACTGAACTAGAGGGGAGAAGTCACATACCCTCTCCATTACATGAAAATAACAAAAAAATCCAAATCATTTATACTGACTTCTAGGCAGGATTCATTTTCAAGTATCTTGTGGTCAAATAAATTGAACAAATGTAACTAGGAAAACCAACCTACTGTTCCATTAGTTTGCTGTTTCACAACAAATTGTAACAGATCTATAAAGACTAAGTTTTGTGAGAAATTAAAGCAATCTGAATGATGTACTACTAATTTATTTTTTTAAAATTGGCTGCTTTTGACCAAAAAAGAAACAAATGTTTGGACCTGATTTATGAGCCAAGTAAGTACTCTGAAAAGTTCGTTAGTTCATCCTCTTAATTTTGTTGCTGGAAACACAAGTTTATACAGGTTATTTAAAATATGGTTATTTCTTTGAAGTCAGGAATTGATTTTTGTGATTTTTTTTCCCTATCCCCAACATTTGTTATTGTTTAGTTTCTTTGGTTTGCTGTTTCCTTCTCCAGCTCATTTTACAGATGAGGAAACTGAGGCAAACAAGGTTAAGTGACTAACCAAGGTCACACAGCTAGTCTATGAGGCCAGATTTAAACTCAGGAAGATGACTTTTCCCTACTCCAGGCCAGGTACCCTATCCCCTGCACCACCTAGGTGCTCCACTTACCACATACAAAATGCGTAATAAATGTTTTTTGATTGTTGATTGAATTATAAGATACAGCTGTTGCTAATGTTTTATGTTTTTTCTTGGTGACATTGCTTCTATATTGTTCTGATTGGTTACTATATCTTTTACTTCCATTCCCAATCCTCCATTCTCATCACACTTCATTTTCCTTCTTTCCTCTCCTCCCATTCCCTATCCTATTCATTCTATTTTAAAATTTTCATGAGTATAAAACGTGAATCTCAGAACTATATCTCATTGAAGTCATGCTTTTTTTTTTTTTCTGGATTCAACTAATTATGTTAAGTTGGATATGCCTATTGTCACATTAAGGATGATCTATCAGCTATCTTGATTTCAATTTGTTGCCTTTTTTCCATACTACTTTGTTAACAAAAGCTAAATGTTTAATTTAACCTAGTAGATTATAGAGGAAAAAAGATTTTAAGCAAAAGCAATTTATTCACTATTTTAGGAAAGATGGGAAATAGCATTTTAAAGACAGAGATTATTTAAATTTAAGTTTAATGTTTGTTTTGGAAGGGGTGATATAATCCATTCACAGAATGGAAAATTTTGAATAGTTTAGTTTACATCTTTGCTTAAGTGAGCCTCACTGTTGGCTTGGAAATATCAATTCCCCCCCACCCTACCCCAGAATCACCCATATTTGAATATGGATATAAAAACATTCTAAAACGAAGTGGAAATTGTTTAAAATTATCCAGTGTTTTTGATTATTTGCATGATGACTTATCTCCATATTGAATAGTAATTTAGAGCTGATTTAGAATGGATTATCATGGAAGAGTGTTCTCCCAAATCAGGAATCTTTTCAATCAGATTCTACCTGTAGGCAGATGGGTCAGATACTTTTGTGATTAGGTTTCAGGAATGTATCTCCTATTCTCTCAAAAGCCACCTGCATTCAACTTGCTGAAACTTTTTTTAAAATTCATTTTTCTGGCTTGAGTTCAATGGGATTGTTGAAGTCTTAAGATGTATGTAAGCCCAGGAAAGATAACACCTAAACATTAATGTCATTTTAACCTCAGGGACAATGAGATGACTAGATTGTTGCTGGGCAGCAGCCTAGAGAATTTGTGATAAAGCAAAGTGGAAGGACTACTATCAAAAATATAGAATATAGTGACAGGAGACATAATTTTTCTGAGGACTGGCCCTGCTGCCAATTCAGATTCTGTAGTCTACCATTCTCTAGAAGGCCAAGTAATTTAATTTGCCCTAGAGACATTTAACAATTTGAAAATATGAACATAACTTGAAAATTCATTTCATACAACAAAGGGCAGCAGCACCAAGGTCAGTTGCCCTACTGGCTTCTAGAAGTCCTAAAACCCAGCCAAGAAATATAGAGTATGACAGGAATTCAGCAAACATTTGGAAGGAGAGAAAAACATTATTTATACTGTGTAGTTTTCCTTATGAAGTTATTTATAATCATACCTGCTTTTAATTTTTATCATTGCTTTTGCCCTTTAGAATGAACAGAAACAGGATCAACCATGCTTTCTTTTTGAATGACCAGACATTGGAATTCCTAGAAATTCCTGCCACTCTTGGACCCCCCACTGAGCCATCAACCCCTGTCTGGATAATCACATTTGGCGTGGTATTTTGCCTTGTCATAATTGGAATCGTATTACTGGTTATGTCAGGGATTCGTCAACGAAGAAGGTAAGAAACTTAGTGAATTGCCAACTGTTTCTAAATGAAGTGAGTTGAGATAATTAAGAGGTGGATAATTTTGTTTTGCTCTATTCATGTAATTTTTAAAATACATGGGTATTTTCCAAGGTGGAGGCAGCCTGGCTAAACCTGTAGAAAAATGATGATACTGAAATCATTACAATACAGTTCCTAGTTACATATAAAAATGCAAAAGTCATTTTAAAGTCTCTGATCTTACTTCATGTCCTAATTATCAGAACACTGGGGTGTCCTGAAAGAACTGATACCACTGATGCAAGTCCTTTTCAGGTCTGCTCATTTACTTTTGGGGTCTACCTTCACCCAACTCTCACCTGTGATTTCAAGAAGCTGTAGCACACACAGCAGTCACACCCTGGTAAAACTGTCTCAATACACAGGCAAAATGAGGTGGAAGGCAACTGGCAGGGCTCAAACCCATTGGGAGAGGGACGTCTGCCTAACCACATGAAGACTTCTCCTGGTAGAATGGGAAAATGAGAACAATTTGTTCCAAAGCCATAAAGGAAGCTAATGATGGTCAGACATTGAAGATGCCAAAGTCATTCATTGCATTCCAGGCCATCATAAGTCATCTTGACTTTTGTCTTGACATTGAACTTTGATGACTCAGCAAAAGAAAATGAGGTTGACTATTTTGCCACAACATCACCTGTGATGCCATTGATCCTCTTCGAAAATGAAGTATGAATAACAACAATCTACATAATGTTCCTAATAATTTTTAAAGGATATGGAGGCATTATAACTTACAATGTTATTATATAAATAAGGACTATTGCCAAGTATGAGAGTAAGGAGGAGGAATATATATTACAGAGAGTAAGAGTGAGAAAATTTTATATTAGTGCAGTTGAAGGGGGAAAATTATACAGTGGGAGTGGGAAAGAGGAGAAACACACAGCTATCTTCTTCATCTGACTCTTTATGTGAGTTTTGTTAAGATCTAACCAGGCTCAGAGTTTCTACACTGGAAAAAGAGGAAATGGATCTGATGTTTCTATTCATGGAAGATCCCTAATAGTCTGGTTTATTGCTAATTGTGTGGAAAGAGTCAGGAAAGTGGTCTGAAATGGTCAGATTGTAAAATAGAGATTCTTATATATACAAAGTCTTCAGTGTCCTCATCTCAACCCGAATGTCTACCCTAGACCCTAGAAATGTTGTTCTAGGACTACTGCCATCATGCTGTTCCCTTGCCACCAAAAGCTTATTGTCTTCTCTCTCTCTGTCTCTCTGTCTCTGTCTCTTTTTGTTTCTCTCTCTGTTTCTTTCCCCCCTCTGGAAGTTACCTATCCTATAGAACCCATTGTTGATATGATACTTGTGGACTGGCTATCAGTCAGAAGACTCCAAATAGCCTATTATGTGGATATTACTATCCATATCCATCAACTTTTAAAACAGAAGTTCTTAATCTTTTTTGGTCATAGGCCCGTCTCAGAATTGTTTTAAATGCGTAAAGTATATAAAATTATACTGAAACAAATTATATTGAAATAGTTACACAAATATATATACATATATGTATATACATGTGTGTGTGTGTGTGTGTGTGTGTGTGTGTGAAACATGGGAACTTAAATTCTGGGGAGAGGAAAGAATATGAGCTGATAATCTAAAAGTTCAATGATGCTGTTTGAAATGGACCTAGTCTAACTGTTTCTAGATGAGAAAGTATTCACTGGACAGCATGAATCTAAGTGTGTGACATGCATGACTACTTGCAAGCTTTTAAGGTTATTTTTTGTTTTGCTCCCCAGATTACAACTTTATAGCACTGACTGTGGGGTTGTATAACAGCTGGCAACTGATGATTGGTAGGGTTTAAATCTGTTTATATGCTATAGCACATGCCCCCCTGAGTTCCATTTTCTGCTTGAATGTTGGCTCTGTTGTCAGCAATTCAAACCTTGGACTATTGACAAAGGAGGAGAGCCATAATCACACCGGAGTATGTAGGGTCATTGACTTCTTTGGGGACTTCCAGATGCTGACTATATATATCCATCTTACCCTATCCCACCTCAGTTCCTTAGATGTTTATGTGCCCCAGAATTATTTCTGGGCTCTTACTGATACATAATTTCCACAAATGAGACCCTAGAGAATGGAATCTTAGGAAGTAAGATTAAACATTACCATCAAATTTATTTTTAAATTGAAAATGTTCTCTTTCAAAGCCCACATCTGGTATTCAGCACATTTGGAAAGTAGATGGTTGAATGCACCATAGAGCATAGAATACAGATTGTAAAACATTAGTATTACAAAAAATCTTTGAGAATATTTTACCCAATCATTTCAGTTTACAAATAATGAAAATGAGGATCAAAGAGAAAGCACCTTGCCCAATATCACACAGGACATCAGTGACTAAATTAAGACTGGAAACAATCTCATAATTTATATCAATTACTTTCAAATGCTCTTTAGTACTCATCTATATGATGCATATTATAAGGAAATAATCTGCATTTTTAGCCAATATTGAACTTTTTATGCTTTCTCAGTTGATAAATTTCAAAAAATGAAATTAATGTGACTTTTCTAGTTCTAGGATAAAATTTCAAAATTACAGCATGGAAATGGATTGATTGGTGTTTTTAATGACTGTGATATAATAAAAATAGCATAGTGTAGAAATTTATTTTTCTTTTAATTAATTTATTTAAAACTAAATACAAAAAAAAAGACAGAAAAAGAAAAAAAAAAAGACAAAACAAAATATTGTTTTGTGTCCAGCAAAATATTAGGGAAGATTCAAAATATTTAACAATAAATTTCAGGAAAGGTATACATTATACTCATGACTGCCCATCTTTTCTTTGCTTCCTTGAAGGTTATTTTGTTCTCTGCTGTGCATTTTTTACTTAATTTTTTTTTCTCCTTTCATCCCCCTTCACCTTCTCCAGAAGGCTAGATACACTTAAGCATGGATATATTTATATGCATACATACACACACACACACACACACACAGATATATATATATATATATATATATATATATATATATTCATATCTACACTTCCCCACACATATACATATATCTATATACACACATATGTACATCTATATTCTTACATACATATATATATACATTAGCATTTACACATATGTAGACATGCATCTAAAACAATGTTAATATGGCTGAGATATAATGTAGATTTTTCTCAATTGAATCTTGAAATTTGACTTTGAGATCAATAATTATTAGCCCTACTTTTTTTTCTAATAAATTCTACTCTTGATCCTTGCTATTGTATTTGTTTATATCTCTTATTTTCTATTCCTGTTAACTTTGCTATTTTACTTCTACTCCTTGATTTGCCTTGTTATAACTTAACTTTCTCCCATCTATGAATTCCTCTCTTATCTTCTCCCACCCATTCTTTCCCTCCCTGGGAAGTTTATTTTATTCCCATTAATAATACATACTTTATCCTCCCTGTTTATTCCATTCCCATTAATCTACAAACCTTATCCAAGTCCCATTAATCTACTCTTCCATATTTCTCTCCTTTATCTCTTTATAAGATTATAAGGTGCTGGTATATAGTTAGTATTGCTTATTTAACCCATTCCCAATGTGAGGTTTCCAGAATTACCAGCCCTCCCCTCCTTTCCCACTTATAACTCTTTATCAAATATATCTATATCTCTCTCTATAGAGATTATATATAGCCCATAATTATATTTCTACTAAAAGCTTTTATGGAATAGTATGACCTTGGCATATATTTCAGGAATCTAGGGTCTTCTCTATGCCATGTAGAGGCATCAGAGTTGGACTTTATTAAAGGTTCAAATGACATTTTTTTGGTCCTTACCTAAGATTTCTCATGGTCTTAGAGAGATGTCTGGGCATTGATTGGTAAATGATTTGTCAATAGTCAATAGTTTTATGTATATATGTTAGAAACATGCCTTGAAGAACCCATGTTTTTCTGACTTCAAAAGTAACCTTATGTCTGCCTACATGACAGGATTCAGCCACTCAAATGGGTCTGTAATTTCATAGATGTAGATATTCCCTTCAACAATGCAGTTCACAGCCTTTTAGTGCCTAAATATAGGTGTTATTCTTGTCCATGATCTCCTATAATAAGTTAGTCAAGAAAGTCCTTCCTCAATTTTGCTTGATATCTCAAGGGTTCCAATGGAGCACATTGGCTATTAACTGGTGAGCCTCACCCTCAAGACATAAACAGCCCATCTTCTTTTCCTATCATGCCTTATTTATGATCTTCTTGATTTTAGTTCTTCTGTATTGCTTCAAATAATATTACTTTTTAAAAATGTTGACTAACTGTACTACACTGATGTTAACCCATATTACATTCAATAAACCTTTAACCTTGCATTACATAATAATCCTCTGATGTATTATTCTCTTTAAAATGTAAAGCTCTCTATTGAGGTTTTCTTGGGGTCTCTGGGAGCAGCCTTCGTTTAAGTTCAGTAATCACCACAAGTGCAGCTAGGAATTAAGGTCCAAATCCTTCATTGTCTCTTTCCAAGTCCTGTCTCCTTCCCTGGGGCTCGGCTAGTTTTCTTAGAGGCCTACCTCTCTCCTTGGTTCTGAGAGCTTGAGCTCCTGCCTGCCTTCTCTGGCTTCTGAATCTCCCTGAATCCAAAAATTTAAGCTTCAGCCTCCAGCCACCACAAAGGTGGACGATGGAATGAATCTGTCTCAGGCTCCGAGACTTCAAGTGCACTTTCTTCCTGAATCTCTGAATCTCCCTGGCTGAGGCTTCTACCTTATATGCTACATACTGAGGACAAATCAATCATTATATCACTAGGAAACCATTATTTGTTGTAGGATTAAATCAATGCTAAACTAGATTTAACCATCGTTTCCTCAATTCCACTTAGTACCTTGTTTCAAGTTCTGGCCCATAACATCTCCTCGTAGGATTAAATTAATCAAACTGAACCATGCTAAATTAGATAACTATTGTCTCTAAGAATTCCACTGACTTGGTACTTTATAAGAATCCTTTGTTTCAAGTTCAGAGTTCTGGCCCGTAACACTCTAATATCACTTATTTTTGTCCAGTTAAGACTCACCACAGTGTATCACTTACTAATCAAGAAATTAACCAACCAACATTTATTATGTTATATTACTAGGTGCCAAGGATTATGCTAAGTGTGAGGAATAGAAAGACAGTAACAGGGATAGTAGGTGGTACAATGGCTAGAATGCTGGATCTTGAAAGAGGAAAAACCTAACTTCAAATGACTAGACAATAGCTGTGTGACTCTGGACAAATCAAGTAATCCTGTTTGCCTCAGTTTCCTCATCTGAAAAATAAGCTGGAGAAGGAAATAGCAAACTGTTCTAGTATCTTTGTCAAGAAAACTCCAAATGGGGTCAATGATCCGACAACAACAAACAAACAAATATAACAGTCCTTGCTCTCAAGGAACTTACATTCTGTTGGAGAAAACAACATATACATACACTTGATGTATGTATACATTGTGGGTGAATCCTATAAAGTGGTCATATGCATTTCAGTCATACCATTTGATGTCATAATTAGGCAAAATATGGTCATTGATTTCAGCCCAATGGAGAAATAGAGTGTGAATTCAAATAATGCAACTATTTCACCAGATTTTTTTATTCATATTGAGTTCCAACAATATGTAAATATATATCTAATATATGCCAAATGAATATAAAGTAATTTGGCTTAAAATAATGAAAGAGGTCCAGATTTATGGGTAATTTAATTATGAGATTTGCTATTAATTCTTATATGTAGTTTAATATGTTAATATCTGGAAATCTTTGAAAAAGTTATCTGAAATTTTTTTTTAAAAATCAATTCTTTCCCTTTCTATCAATTTCTAGTTGTTTTTGATTGCCAGATAGTTATATGGACACAAACCTTTTCTCCTCCTCAGAGCACACCCTGCCAGAAGATAATAATTATATTTGTAATGTTGTTGTCTGTTGCCAAGGAGAAGCAAATGTAGTTTCACAAACTGGCATTACAAAATTACCAAAGGCTCAAATACAAAAAGCAGATGGGAGCTCTCCTGTTCAAACATAAAGTTTTTCAATAATTAACGAATGTAGTAAGAACAATTATGATAAAACCCTGGAGATAAATTGATTTACTATTGTTTTAGTCATATGTACTTCATGGTTTCTGTCAAGGAATATTTTTTTTCAAATGATATTTCATTAATCTATCTATGATCTCATCCCTGAGGGCATTCCCCTGCTATCTTTGCAAATTAGAATCCATTTGTACTTTCCCAATGAACTTTTGTCCACGTTTCTTTGGATCCTTTGGATCCATGATTAAAAATGGGATCCAAAAATTTTTCTCTTTGCCTTTCTAAGGAGACTATGCCAGTTACTTTTCATCTCTCTCCTCTAGGTGGCAAGGTGAAAGCAAAAAAAAAAAAAAAAAGAAGAAGAAGAGAAAAGAAAAGAAAAAAGGGCTCATATGCAAAACACACCAACACAAAAAGCAAAAAGATAAATAAAGATTAAATAGTCTAATTTATGTAGTAGATAACATTGGAAATGGGCTGGTTAAGTATAGAACCTAAGAGTCATAGGACTAGAAGCAATATATCTATAATTCGTGTAGTCCCCATGGCCAGGCAGGAGAGCACCTGCGAAGTCATGTAAATCAGATAAAACTTCAGTGGGAGAAATACCAAGTTATTCCTTGAACCTCACCTAATCCTTCATATAACAAAGTAAATTTTTCTTTTACATTCATACATCCTTCCCTTTCCCAAATGCAATTCTATAAATTATTTTCTTATTTCCTTTCATTTTGTTTTCCACAAATATCATTTTCCAATACTTTCATCATTGTCATTGTTCTCCTTTAGACTCTCCATTTTCTCCACTTTCATCTTAAATATTGAACCCTTAAATGAAAATGCCATTCCTATGCTATGATAATATATTCACAAAATATAGATAAATGTTAAGTGATCAGACTGCATGGAAGAAATGATATACTGGTCAGTTTGGGATCATCCAGAAAACTAATCCAAATAATTAAAAGAGACATTCTTTCCCTGAAATAACCAGTATTTTGGATCCTTCCAAATTTCCCAGGAATCAAGTACTTTTTGGATATCTCTCCATATCCAGTGAATACATTTAGAGATCACATAGTCCTCTATAATCTCTGACATAATAAATAGCTCTGCCTCAAGATTTCAAGTAACATTTAAAAATTTTTTTTAAAATATTTCCTCCTAATTACATGTAAAAACAATTTTAACACTTAAAAAAAGTTTTGTGTTCCAAATTCTCTTTCCCTCTATCATGTCCTTGTCCTTGAGACAGTAAGCAGTCTGATATAGGCTACATATACATATGTATGTGTATATACAATCATGTGTATGTGTTTATTTGTATATGTGTAATATATTTCTATATTAGTCATTTGGTGGGAGAAAAAAATCTCTAACCAAGAAATAAAAAACAAAAGGAAGTAAGGAAGAAAAGAGGAAAGAAAGAAAGTGAAAACATTTAAATAAATCTTGAACAAGAAAAAGATCTTAAATACATATTCTGGAATTTGTTGAGTAACTAAATCCTGGTCCCATTCCTCTTGGACTATTCTTCGGAGGAATCAATGGAGTTCCTTCAAGAGATCTTTATCAGTACTTCCCACTTAGTGAACCCTAACCTAATCTCTCTGGGGGATATTGCCTTTAAATGACTCAATAACCTTATCTCGTCAGAAGTTACAGAAGGCAATAATCAGGTCTACACAAAAGATACTCTGTTCAATTTCTTAGTTATTATTCAATCCATGAAGCTAATGAAAGAGCTTCCTGCCCCCCTTCTTTTTGTCTGGACCCAACCTTCCAAAGGGTTTTCCTAATCATTTTGGAAAGAACTCTGGAAGAAAGATTATTTCTTAGTATTTTAAAATGTTCTGAAAAGGAGGTTTTAAATGTTTTCATAATACAAAGTAGGAACTAATCTCTACTTGTAAGAAATTGCATTCAAATAGGGAATACAACAAGAGTATTAATAAGTATATATAGTGTAAATATAGAATCACCCTTATGAAGTGATTGGTCCCCTTCAACAAGGAATGATGAACAAAAACAGCAATAAAGAGAATACAAACAAAAACTGATAAATACAAGGCAGTTTTTTTGGGGGGAAGCACTAATAGCTGAGGGGAACCAGAAACAGCTTAATGCAAATAGTCATTTTTTTAACATTATGTGTAGTATTTATTTTTCATTATATAGGCTTTCTTTTTTATTATTATTATAGCTTTTTATTTACAAGTTATATGCATGGGTAACTTTACAGCATTAACAATGGCCAAATTTTTTGTTCCAATTTTTCCCCTTCTTCCTCCCATCCCTTCCCTCAGATGGCAGGTTGACCAATACATGTTAAATAGTTAAAGTATAAATTAAATACAATATAAATATACATGTCCAAACAATTATTTTGCTGTACAAAAAGAATCAGACTTTGAAATAGTATACTATTAGCCTGTGAAGGAAATCAAAAATGCAGGCGGATGAAAATAGAGGGATTGGGAATTTTATGTAATGGTTCATAGTCATCTCCCAGAGTTCTTTCGCTGGGTGTAGCTGGTTCAATTCGCAAATAGTAATTCTTGAGCAGTCTTGAAGGAAGAGAGGGATTCTATAATAGATGCAATATTTTGTCATATATTCTATAATTTTTCAACATGAAACCATATTATTAGAATGTGGGACTTTATACATGCCATTGACAAAGTCTACTTGTTTTCCTACAAGCTTTCACTCATGTAAATTCCCAGATTTTTGTAGTTTTTATTTTTATCTCCATAATTTGGAAAAAAAATTATTAACATTTGTCCCCTTGATTGTTGCTTCTGGTAAGCATTTGAGGTCCCTGGTCCTTCCCTTTAAGAACTTCCAGGCAGGACTTGGGTCTACCTTCTGGCTCAAAAATCATGATAATCCCAAATAACTCTCCAGATTGAGAGAGAATGCTTATCTCTCTGAACCACAAATTTTAGGGTATCAGGCAATTCTTAAACTTCTGTTAGGGCAGTGTATCAATATGTATTTTTTAGAGTTCACCATTCTCTTGATGGGGGACAAGACTTCTTAACAAAAACAATCCCTCCTCCCCATCAATCCCTTGGTATGTATACACTTCACATTCTAATCAAGATGCTGAGATATTTTAGATTCACCTTGATTTCTTGTGACAATGTTCTCAAATAAGTCTGAGCAAAATGTAAGTTTCACTTGGAAAATTACCTTTTAATTGTTCAGTACCCTAGTTTTTATATTGTCCCGCCCATGACAAACTTTTTCCTACATAATAATGGTTAGGCACCTCTTAACTGTTTTTTTCACTGGTCATTTAACTTCAAGAAGTCTATGGCACACTTTAAAAGAATCAGCAACAACCTCTCCAAGTGTCAGATTCTCTCTTGTTTTCTGAAGGTTAATTAAACTATATTCAGTAGTAGTTTTTCAGTACATGGTCATATTTTTTCATTTTTTGACTTCTCTTTGTGCTTTAGTACAATTGTTCCTGTTTCATTGTGGGTTTTCATGATCCTTAGGAGATTTTACCTCCCCAATCTATTAGCCATTGCAATACAGCTAACATTCATTGAAGTGTGCTCTGAAAAACTTCAACTTTCACACATTTTTCTGGCGTAATATCCATTCTTAAAAATCATAGAATTAAAAACATAAGAAAAGAGAGCAATGAGACATTTGTTATAACTAGAAATACAGAACTAACTAACAATTAACTAAAGGTAAAGAAACTAATTCAATCTGGTTTCATGTTGTCAAAGTCAAACATTTTGAGTCATCTTGGTGTTAACAGGAAATACACACACACACACACACACACACACACACACACACAACCATTTCTATTGCAGTGACAAAGCCACATGAAAATTCTTTCTTGTCCCAGAATTTGGGGACAAATTTTGTATTTGTAATTTGTATACCGCTCTAGAAGAGGGGAACTAATTAACACTCAATTTTATTTTTAGAAAGGAAAAATAATCTTAAGGAAAACAATCAGAATGACTCTAGAGATGTAATTGAGTTTTAGTATTCTTATTGAAAGCAATGCATAGTCAGTGTATGAGTCAATTTATGATAGTTTGTGCTATGAGATATGTCAGAGGACTATCTTACTCTGAAATAAACTTTGAGCTTCTTATCATTTTAAAAAGCCTTACGTTTGATGCATTTTGTGGTAGACAGCAATTTCTTAGACTTTGAACAACTATATCTAAAAGTAAAAAAATAAAAAAACAACAATGTAGGTATAATTACTGCTGACATTGCTTCAGTTGGTTCAATAGTTTCAGTAATTTTCTTCAGTGTCTTTTCTTTTTGATGATGATGATATTATTTTTATTTAAAGATGAGCAGTTTATTGTTATTATCTCATCTTGTACTTAGTCATTTTCCATTTCCTCAGGAGTCTTTCTCTTTTTTGTGAGGGGCAGGGGTAAGAAACAGAATATGAAGAGATATTTTTAATATCTTGAAGCATATATGAAATTTCATATATATAAGTTCATTCACCCAGAGACCATTTAGTCCAATCTCTTCATTTTACTGATGAGGAAACAGACTATGAAAGGTAAAGTGACTTGCTCAGTGTTACATAGATAATAAATGACAGAACTGGCAACCAATTTGATTCCAAATCCAGGGTACCTTACAGAAGAGGTCTAGATTTAGTGCCAAAAATAACTGATTCTGAATGTTAACAAAATAGAAAAAAAAACTGATTGGAATTAAGTGACATGGATTCAAATCCTTCCTTTATCACTAATGACCTATGTGATTTTAAGCAAATCACTGTCTCTCAGACAGAATCTGTTTTCTTACATGTAAAATTATAGAATTGGACTAAATGACCTATAAGATTCCTCCTATCACGTGACCCATTTTAAATATTGACTCTATTATTTACTATTTCTGTACAACCTTCCCAAATGTCAATTTTCTTATCTGTAAAATATATTTTTGTTATTATTGTTGAATTGCTTCAGTCATATCCAGCTCTTCACAATTCCTTCTTGCTGTTTTCTTGGCAAAGATACTCCAACTCATTATACAGATGAGGAGACTGAGGCAAACAAGTTATTTGCCCATGGTCATACAGCTAATAGATATCTGAGTCTGGATTTGAACTCAGGTCTTTTTGACCTCACAAGGTTTCTGGGAGAATCAAATGAGACAACATAAAGGAGGTCTTAAGTTTTCAAAGCACTATTATATAAAATGTCAGCTATTAGATACTTAAATCACGATCATAATCCATGGTGATCTAATAATTTCCTTTAAACTTTCTTATTTGTATTTAGGCCACCACTATTCTCAGTCATCCACATCACCTTTGTATCATTTCTGTTCTTTTCCCCTCATTTTCCAAATCTATTTACTTGTCAATCCTTCCACAGCATCTCCATCATCATGTTTCCTTCTCTCCACTCATATAGGACAGCATCATTATGAACAACTACAGATAGTAGTTTACTAATTAGTCTTCTTGCTTCCAATATTTTTCTCCTATGTAATCCCTCTTCCACAAACTCCCAAATAATAGCCATAAAGCTCTTTTTGACTACTATCACCATCACCACCATATTACTACTACGGTTATTATTATACTACCACCACCACTATCACTACATCATCATTACTAACACTGCTTCTACTACTGTAACTACTACTACTATCTCCACCACACCACTACTACATCACTACTATTGCTATCAGTACCACTAGCACCAGCACGGTTAATACTACTAATAACTACTATTACCATTATTCATTTTTCCCAAAGATTGATGCTTCATCTTACACTTTGAACATTTACAGACATGCTTAATAATGCAGGGGCTCAATCTCTACCTCTTGTATCCTCATCTTTGTCAGGGCATAGCTTTTTCAAAGCCTTTCCTGCCCCCTTTCCCCAAGTGTTAATCTTTTTTCCCCTCATTTTTTCTTATGCTATAGGAACTTGTGACTATGTTACATCTCCAAGCTCAATGGAGCAAGAATTATTTCATTTGTGTCTTTATATGTCTAGAAGTCTTGTAAATAGGTGCTTAAAAACTATTTGATGCTGAACTTAATTGAATCATGAAGAGATAAGGTACCTTTGTGAAACAGAGTTCATATACATGTATATTTAGGATAGGTTTGATTGTTTTAAAATTTATTATCAAGGCAAAAGGAGTGTCTATTGTTCTAAGGCCAAAATTAAATCATTTCAGCAAAATAGACATAAGATTCTCCTTTTTTTTTCCTATTAAATTTATCATAACTATAAGCTATAGCTATTTTCTTTAGAAAGTTTTTTGTCACCTGTAAAACTATAGATAACAAAAGGGAGTGTAGTTTCTTTTCATTATACTCTACTGGAAATAATGGGGATGACAATGACAATTCTCTAATACCGTTTCTTTTTTTGCTTTCCAGGTAACATAATAGTAGTATAGCTCTTGAAAATATTCCAATTTACTTCAACTCAAACAATTCGACAAAATTCAGTATAGTGAATAGAGTTCTGGACCTAGAACCAGAAACACAAGCTTAAATTTGGCCTCAGATATTTAATAACTGTGTGATTCTGACCAAGTCAATTGCTATCTGCCTCAGTTTCCTCATCGATAAAATGGGGATAATAATAGCACCTATTTCTTATGGTAATTGTGAGGATAAAATGAGATAATATTTGTAAAGCCCTTTAAAAACCTTAAAGCACTATATAAATTCTAGCTACTGTTGATATTATTATTATTTCACACACACACACACACACACACATACACACATCCTTACTGGGGAGTATAATATATCCCAACTCATAGCCTGACTTGTTTTGCCTTGCCTGAAGTACCTTTCCTCATGATATGACAAGGATACATTTCCTGGCAATGCTCCATTCTTGAACCATATTTAACCATTTAATTAACAAGTATTTATTGACCACCTCTGTATACTTAATAATACTTTTCCAGAAAAACTTTTCAAGAAGAACAAGAGAATCATTGTATTGTTTACAACATATTCATATAGATACTTGTTAGTGCCTGAATTTACATATAAGTTATCAACTCAAAAGTCTGTTTTGCTTCTAGTAAAGCACAAAGTACCTTCTGAAGGGGACAAAGGACCTCAAATTGTATATACCTTCTCCATTCCCCCTGTTATTACTACAAGAACTAGAGAAGAATTTTTAGTAAAATTCATTTGAGTGAATAAAGATCATTTCTAATTCAAAGTTCTTTTTGTATAAAACTAATCATGGAATGCTTACAAGTTTCACATATTTACCTATACTAGCAATTACAATTTGATTAATCTGAAAAAATGTCAACTCAGGGTTTTGAAGATTCCCTAGCTACACATAGTAGCATTGAGGTAATGTAGGGAATAGAATATGAGATTTGGAATCAGAAAGACCTGAATTCAAATCAGCTATTTCAGCTATAAGATCCTGGGCATGTCACTTTTCCTCTGTTTGTTTCAGTTTCAAATAGTCTAATAAAAGCACCTACTGCTCAGAGTTTGGTGATGATCAACTGAGATAATCTGTGCAACATGCTTTGCAAACCAAAAAAGTGCTATATAAATGCCAGCTAACTAGCTATACACATTTGAGGGTTTAATTATGTACCTTCATGAATAATGATGCTCTACCTGGTTACTGTCTCTATGGTTCAGTTTTTAAATTAATTCAGCAGCTTCAATTAACACAGATAAGAATGGGGGAAGGGAGAAGGAGAAGATTCTGTTAGTCAGTGAACTATACAAAATAGCAGATACTAGCACAATCTGTGACCAAGTAAATAAATGGTACTGCTGTAAAACTCTGGCCTGGCTGCACCAAATTGCTCCCTTTATTCATTAAATTGATGCTTTTTATTGAGCAAAATTAAGGAGTGATAATAATTATACACAGTTTAAAGTGTGCCCTAGAGATTACCTAATCCAACCCACTCATGAATTAGAAAACTATTGATTCAAAAATGTGAAATGACTTTTCACAAGATCGCAAGATTAGTTTGTAGTAGACCCAGGAAGAGAATTCTAATTTTCTGTATTGTTATAGTTTCCCCTACACAGTGCTATCAGTGGGAAGGCAGAAATTGTATTCTTCTCCTGGGTTGGGAAATAAAGATTGATTCTGTGGGGTTTCATTAATTTTTTTTTCAAATATTCCTCTAAATATTTGAGAACTAAAAACAAAAGTAATTCTTCAAAAACAGGTCATGGCATTTCAAAATACTTGGACTCTATAGATATCATAATTAGATTGAATGATGTTAGAAAAGGCTGTCTCAGAATTATTATAAATTTTTAACTTGTGAACACAGGTATATACAAATAGCTAATCTAAGATGCATTGGAGATGGAGAGAATCCTTAAGAATATGACATATACTACCCCATCACCACCACTACCACTAGAACAGTTAAGTGGTCCTATAGTGCACCAAGAATTGGGCCTGGATTCAGGGAGACTCATTTTCCTGAGTTCAAATTTTGCATCAGATATGAACTAGCTGTGTGATTCTGAGCAAGTCACTTAACCCTATTTGCCTCAGTTGCCTCATCTATAAAATAAGCTGGAGAAGGAAATGGCAACCATTTCAGTATCTTTGCCAAGAAAACCCAAAATGGGATCACAAATTGTTCGACACAATTGAAAATGACTGAACAATAACATGTAATGTTAGCATGAGCATTAGGAATATCAGAACAAAACTTTGAAACAGTGTTGCTTTCAAAGATCTTATATGGGAGCAGTAAAAGGGGTAGAAGATATGCTCCATTACTCCAATCATTTCATTATTCCTTTGATATTGATATTTCAACCAATAATGCATATCATGGTCTATCTAGATCCCTGCCCATCCTGTGAAAATATTATCTGTGTCTTTTCATAGGGAAAGTTGCTAGGGTCTTCTCTTAGCTCTTTTGACACCACAAGGACACTAACAGACCATAGGTTAATCCTTGCTAGACAATAAGATGAAATCTCACTGGTCTCTTGCATAGTGTCTATTCATTACTATATTACTATAATAAAGAGGTAAAGTAGCTCCACTTAATTTTGATTTTATTAATGATCTGTTCTCCTAGTGCCAAAATTTCACCATTTCACAGATTAATGGAAAATACTAAGTCAAGCTTAATAAGAATTTCATCTGAGTTTTTTCATGTACTTTTAGGAAAAGCAAAGAATCAAGAGAAACAGGTGATGTTGAAGACAAAAATGAAACAATGGTGACAATAGAAAATGGTATTCCCTGTGATACTCTGGATTTCAAGGAAGGATGTGTTAACAGAGCCTTGGTAGCAGATGATGAAAAACTCACACCACTATGAGAAGCATTTACCTCCTATTGCCCTAAAGAAACTCGAATTTTGCTGCTGACCACCTAAACATATCAAGGGATGAGAAGGTTTTGGGTTTTTTTTTTTTTTTTTTGACTATGCTTCTTCCTTTGTAAGAAATTTGGATGACCAGAACAAGTGAAGAAGAAATTGACTCTAAAAGTAGTTGATAAGGACAAGACATTAAGTAACCTATTATAAGATATACTGCTGAGAATGAAAGCTTTAACAACAGTCATACAATATGTTTTGTTATTGATTTTAAAATGTCTATTATTTGCTTATTTTCCCTCCTTTTTTTAGAAGGGCAGGACAGGAATGTGCTGATACATTTAACAACTAGCTCTTTTTAAAAATGAACATATGACATACTTTTTAAGCTTAGTCTGCATTACTAACACTATCTTCATTATTTTCTTAAGCTTATACTATTGAGGGGAAAAAAACAGTAATAATAAATAAAGTCTTGATTTGTAGCATTTGCTGATTTCCATGTATAAATACTTTTTGTGAAAATGCAATCATCAGGATGTACTAAAGTACATCCCTGCTATTGCCTCTTCCTATCTGGGTAACTGGGTGAGTCCCTCATTGGTCCTTCCTTTCCTTATTTATAAGATGAAAGAGTTAGATGAGATGACATCAAGAAACCTGTTCAACTGTAAAACTGTGCTTTTATTATTTTATTTCTTTATATGTTTAGCAGGCCTAAGGAGAATTTTAATTTGTGTGATAAAAGTGGAGAATACCAGAAGACTTGTCATAGTGAAAACTGATTCCACTGCCTAAAACACTATGCTTTTGATTTAAGTGAGCATTTTGTGCTTATGTATACTGCAGTTAGGTAAATGAGGGGGAGTTAGAAGCTTTTCTCTTATATGGGCTTGATAAAAATGAGTGTGGATGAGATAGAGAGGGGAATTTGATACCGCTAGCATGCAAATACTTCCTAATATACTTTTTGAATATGAAGTTCAAGTCATAATAACATTTCTACTATTTGACTACTTATTGCAATTTGTAAGTTTATAATATGGACATACCCCATTCAATAAAAAATGTTAAAAGCTGCATTTCTTTGCTTATGTGACTCCAGAGCTAGATGTTTTCTTCATCCTAAAAGGTGAGCCGTTAGATCCCACATCCAAATATTTTTGTTCTTAACCACAAGTCCAAGTCACAAGTTAAACTTCTTTGGAAACCTAGTGATTTCTAAACCATCTTTTCTTAGTAAATAGGTAATTTCTTTAGTCTTTTTTTATTTTTATTTATTTTTTTTTTTTTGAGGTAATTGGGCTTAGATTTGAACAGAGTTCCTCCTGACTCCAGGGCTGATACTTTATCCATTGCACCACCACTTCATTCTTATAATCATTATTACTAAATACTTAAGCATTGGTGCGATTAAGTGGCCCATTGCACAGAGAACATTTTGAGTCAAGAAGACTTGAATTTGAATATAATAAGCTATTCAGTACCCCATTATCACCTGTATTTCCTACCCTTACTACCATCCTTCAGTTGAGGAAAACATGTCTCAAGCCTGTAGATACTAGAGTAGAAGTGACACCTGTGATAATCCATGTCCTTATTTGTTGTGGTTCACTTATCTGATGGAAAGGAAGAATACTCTTTTTCAGGGAGTCTAGCCACAACTTATTATTAACGCAAAGGATAAATTGAGAGTACCTACAGCTCATGACTAGACTTCGATCAAAAAAAATTGTACTATCAGCATTTAGGATTTTCTTTAAAAGATCTTCCTTTTGAGATAGTTTAGGATAGTTATTAAAACAATGAGAAAATAAATGCCAATAAATCAGACAACTGTAATTATTGGAAATGGGGAGGGAAAGTCTGACTTTTGTTACTTCCTAGAGTAATCAAGGGGCAAATGTAATAAATACCAGAGAGTTAGGTGAACTATAATGCTGCCTAGCCTCTGAAGTGTAGAAATGTCCTAGGGATCTCCTGAACTGGTTGTACTATATGTGACCTTGCCCTGGTCAATCATTCTCTCATGATATCATGAAAATCCAACCCTGCCCAGCTCTATTCTTACTCCTCCTTTACACTTTACTCAACCTAGTTTAGAAAGTCTGTTTATATCTGGGGTATAGTTTAGAAATAGGGAAGGAAAAGGCAAACCACTTCAGTACTTTTGTCAAGAAAACCTCAAGTAAGGTCACAACGACTTGATTGAAACAACAGCATAATTTGGAAGAGAGTCAGTATGACTTAGTAAATAGAGGGGTACTCTAGGAGTCAAAACAACCCAGATTCTGGACACATATTGGACATATCCCTTAACCTTTCATTTTATCAGCAACTCTCTAAGACTATCAATTGTAGGACAGTTGAGGATCTACATCAATAAAAGTTTCCTCAAGACAGTTCTTAATATTGATGAGTTCATAGATTTAGTTCCCCCTTTTTCTGCTTACCGTCCCCAAATATTAGTTCTACTTCTAACATCTTTGCTGAGAAAAGAGTTTTCTTGAATGAAATATTTGAGAATTTACTTTCTTGGCTCTTAATATAGTCTTTCTTTTTTTTTTTAAATAATAATAGTTTGTTATTTTTTCAAAATACATGCAAAGATGCTTTTCAACATTCACCCTTGCAAAACCTTGTGTTCCAAATTTTTCTCTGTTCTTCTCTTTCCCCCTCCCCTACACAGCAAGCAATCCAATATAGGTTAAACATGTGCAATTCTTCTAAACATATTTCCATATTCATCATGCTGCCCAAGAAAAATCAAGTCAAAAAGGAAAAACAAACACAAGAAAAAAACAAGCAAACAAACAACAATAAAAATAGGTGAGAATACCATGCTTTGATCAATATTCAGTCTCCTTAGTTCCTCTGGATGTGGATGGCACTTTCCATCACAAGTCTTTTGGAATTGCCTTGAATTACCTCCTTTTTGAAAAGAGCCATGCCCATCAGAATTAATCATTATATAATCTTGCTGTTTCTGTATACAATGTTTTCTTGGTTCTACTCACTTCACTTAGCATCAGTTCATCTAAGTCTCTCCAAGCCTTTCTGAAATCATCCTGCTGATCATTTCTTATAGAACAATAATATTCCATTATCTTCATATACCATAACTTATTCAGCCATTCCCCAACTGATAGATATCCTTCTCATTTTCCAATTCTTTGCTTCTATAAAAAGAGCTACTATAAACATTTTTTGTACATATGGTTCATTTTCCCTCTGTAATGATCTCTGAGAAAAGAATATAGAATTCTGGGAATATAGAAACAGATATGAGACTGGACAAAAAGTGCCCTGGAACTCTCTTTACCTCCAACTGAGCATTTGCATGATCCTGTCAGATTTTCTGTGATATTCATTACAAAATCTCTTAAGTCAGGAGTTTGTTAATTAGCTCCACTCTCTTAGGTTGTAAGAGTTCAGTTTCCCAAGGCCTGCTGTTCTTAATACGTTCAGTAGCTTTAGAACAAAATGTTCTAACTACTATCTTATAAAGTTTCAAATGCTCCCTACCTTAAGGTGTCTTTCTGTCCTCCCCCTGATTATCATTAAAGAAGTTCAAAGGAAGAAGTCTCAAGTGAACTTTCATAGCCCGTATCTATTTAAAAGTGTGAACATTATGCTTTCATTAATAGTTTTTAGGGAATATTTAACATTTTTTTCCTTTCCCTTGCTTGTCTTAAAAATTAAATAGCTTTTCTGTATGCAGTTAGTAATATTTAATTCTTTATATATTCATTATTCAAAATGGTTGGCAGGCTGCAGGCATGCTGCCAGGAACTCCTAAGATTTTAAAGTAAATTAGGCTATGTATCAGTAAGCTATTAAGTATAACTATATAAAGATCATTCTCAATTACAGAACATAAAAGGTGCTCAAATTCCCTAATTTCTTGGATCACAGGATCCCTGATGAGACTTTGGAGATCATCTCCTCCAATATGTCAAAAGATAGTTTCTTGGTAATTATGCAATGGAAGTGGGAGTAATAACAGTAATGGGAGTCTGTTTGTTTATCTTCACTGAGACACCAAAATACATTGAATTGTCCCATTGGGAGATTAATAAGACAAAGAAGCAAGAATTGAAAGCCAAATGAGACAAAATGAAAGCTGACAAATGGCAGTATATCAGTTATTTCAAAGGACAAAAAATGTAGCTTTCCTCAAACATAAATTTAGTGAATTGAGGTATTATATATAATAGCATCTCTAAGAATCAGCCAAAATTCCCCTGAAAGGAACTCAGAATATACTTCTTTAAAAAAAAAAAAAAAAAAAAAAAGGATCCAAAGCTCATTAAAATGCTAAGATAGGCAGTGGGATATGGAGAGTCATTCAAAGCTTGAACAGCTTTATAACAAAATAAACTTTTCTATTTGTTCTTTAATATCATTTCTTTCTGATTACTCCAGAATCTTATCCCTTTAATTTCCCCTTTCATTGCCATCCTCTCCATCTTCTAAACCTTCTCTTTTGCATTCAAATATGTCCATGTCTACCCAGTTCTTGGACAGCCAAGATTTCTGGTCTTGGAAACTTCCTAGCTATGAGATTCTGGACAAATCACTTAACCCTGTTTGCCTCAGCTTCCTCATCTATAAAAATGAGTTGGAGAAGGAAATGGCAATCACTTTAGTATATTTGCCCCCCCAAAAAACCCATATGTGACAGCAAAACAACAAACAATCCTCAAAAAAAAAAAAAAAGAAAGAAAAGCTTCCTTAACTCTGCCATTCTCTTAATCTATTATCTTATTAATTTTTCATAGCCAAATTACTAGAAAGAGATGCTGAAACATACTTCCATTTTCTCCCTTTTCATTCTTTTTTCATCTCTTTGTTATCTGTTGTTCATCTTCACTACTCAACAGGAATGCTTTCCTCAACATAGAGAAAATTAATGAGGCACAATCTCTTGATGCTCTCTCTAGGATTACAAGTTGTAGAAAAGTGTCATACCTATTTTGGTAAAGAGAATTTCCTTACAGTAGTGAGATAAAAAGAGTTGCTTATACCAGTGAAATCATAAGTCATGTCTTCATTTCAGCCTTCTCTTTTTCTCCAAGGTTAACAAAAAACTCTTAATTATTCAGTTCTGTGATCTCCTACTAGTCCTCATCCAACTTAACTTTCCCCAAAACTTCAAGATTATTTATAGTGTGTTTAATTTGTATTTCTTGGACTCCTTTTTCTCCCTTGGATTCCATGACATTGCTTATTCCCATTCCCCCACCTTGTTTGATTGCCCTTCCCATCTCCTTTCCTTAATCATCATTTATCTTCATCCTATAGATATGAGTATCTTCCAAGGCTCTTGGCCTGAGCTTTCTTCCATCTTTGCTCTCTCTCTCTCTGTTTCTCTCTCTCTGTCTCACTCTGTCTCTCTATCTCTCTTTCTTCCTCTGTTTAAAACAGATTTTTATTTTTCCAAGTACATGCAAATATAGTTTTCAACATTCACCTTTGCAAAACTTTGTGTTCCAATTTTTTCTCCCTCCCTTCCCTCCTCTTTCTTTTAGACAGCAAGCAATCCAATATAATTTAAACATGTGCAATTCTTTTAAATATATTTCCACATAAAATATATTTGTCATGCCACATGAAAAATCAAGATCAAAAGGGAAAAAAAATGAGAAAAAAGCAAACAAATAACGTGAGAATACTATGCTTTGATCCACATTCTGTCCCCATAGTTCTCTTTCTGGATGCAGGTGGCTTTCTCCATCACAATTGGAATTGCCCTGAACTATCTATCTCCTTGTTAAAAAGAGATAAGTTGCTATGTACAATGCGGTTCTACTCACTTCACTTAGCATCAGTTCATATAAGTCTGTCCAGACCTTTCTGAAATATTCCTACTCATCATTTCTTATAGAACATAATTTTGCATAACATTCATATACCATAACTTATTCAGCCATTGTCCAACTGATGAGCATCCACTCAATGTCCAGTTTCTCGCCACTACAAAAAGAGCAGCCACAAACATTTTGATCATGTGTATCCTTTTCCCTTTTTATGATCTCTTTGGGATACAGACTCAGTAGAGATACTACAGGATACTCTTTCTTATGAACAGTTCATCAACTTCCATTAGTCCATTTATCATCTCTATGCAGGCCAAATTCAGTCCTAATTTCTCTCTTCATTTCCAGCCTGACATCAACAACTGAGTGCTGGACGTTTCTATTCGATGTTTTCTTCATCATGTCAAATTAAACACATCCAAATCAAAACTCGTTATTTGCCCCACATATCTCCTTCAAACTTCCTCATTTCTAGTAACCCAGTTTTGCAATCTTGTAGTAATTCTTGATTTTTCTATCTCACTTCATCCCATTTCCTAGTGAGTTACCAAGTCTTGTTAATTGTACTTCTGGAACATATGTTCCATCCATCTCTCTCATTCACATTGTCACTACCTTCTAGTATCTCCCATCATAACTGTGGATACATCATTAGAAGAGCATGGTCAATGGTCCTTCCTGATTTCATATTTGCTTGATATTAATGAACAGAGGGCAGTTACACAATTTCTTCTTCTTGTGGCCACTCAAGATTTCTTGTAATGTAGAATACAATAAAAGAAAAGTATCTCTCTTTCCTTGATATTTGTAGACTTCTCAGTAACAACATCAAATTTCTTTAGGGGAGTAGAACATAAGTAATAGCTTTCACAGGCAAACATCAGCAATTAGCCCCTTTCTTGGAGCCTTCCCAGTTTTATATCTGACCTAATAGTTATGATTAGGAGATCGCCACACAAGTCAAATTAAGCCAGTAAGTATTTATTAAGTACCTACTATGGCTAGACATAGTGCTAAGTGCTGGGTATATAATTAAGGCAAAAACACTGTATTCAAAGAGCTTACAATCCTATGGGGAAGATGGCATGAAAACAATATAAACAAGACATATAGAAGAAAAAATAGAGATAAATTCACAGAAAAGGCATGAGGGTAAGCATGATTTTTAAAAATGTACTTGTCACATGGAAAAAGCAAGAATAACCCTATGACAAGACGACATGGTCATTATTGTCTTTGTCACATCGAGAGTTAAGAGAAGGTCCCTAGCATCTTTCCCTATGAAAAGACATAGACAATATTTTCACAGGATGGACAGGGCTAGATAGGTCATGAAACACATTTTTGGATGAAATGCCAGTATCAACGGGATAATAAAATGATTGGAATAATGGAGCATATGTTCTACCCCTCCTCATGCTCTCATATAAGATCTTTGAAGGTGACACTGTTTCAAAGTTTCTTATATTCCCAATGCCTTTTACATGCTATTATTATTCAGTCATTTTTCAGTCCTGCCCCACTCTTTATGACCTCATTTGGGGTTTTCTTGGCAAAGAAAATGGTTTGCTATTTCCTTCTTCAACTTATTTTACAGATGAGGAAACTAAGGCAAACAGGGTTAGTGATTTGTTTAATGTCACACAGCTAGTAAGTGTCTAGGGTTGGATTTGAATTAAAGTCTTCTTGACTCTTAGAATGGCACTGTATCCACTGTATCACCTAGGTGTCCCCGTCTTACAGATAGAAAATACTTAATAAATGTTTCTTAAACTGAAGTATTACCTGTGAATTCAGAGCTGTGACTTGCTTCCTCGTGAACCACTTCCTCAAACAGGATCTGTTACCTTTGGGATAACAAAATTGCAAGGAGCTAGAGGATCTGAGTTCTAATTCAGCCTCAAATACTTAACACTTACTAGCTCTTATTAGTATATAAAAAAGATTGAACACATTCATGGGGACTCATGATCTATGATATATGTGTCTGTTTAATATGTGGAAGCAAGCATTACATCTTCTGAACTTTCTCCACGTGTTCTCTATTGGGTGTTTACCCATCATTGTTTGCTTGAATAAACTGCTCCACTGAACTAATTGTTGGTATTTTGCTTATAATAATAATTCACATTTATATAGTATCCTAGGGTTTATAAAGTGGATTCTTCACAACTACCTTATAAGATGCTTTAGGTATTACTATTTTTCAATCAAGTAAACTAAGACTCAGAGAGTCATAAATGATTTGTCCAATATGGTACAAATGGTAAATGTAGGAATCTAATTTTGAATACAAGTATTCTGGCTCCAGCTCTAAGGCTTTTCTCACCATGCAAGGATTCCTTTATATTTACAAAATGAATCAATAAAATTGCAATATTATGCTTTGCTCAATTGATTAAAGAAAAAAAAAAAACACTAGCTGTGTGACTCTGGGCAAGTTATTTAATCCCAATTACCTCATCAAAAAACAAAAACAAAAAAGAAAATTGCCATCACCGAAGTTGTGGCTTGTCCAAAGAGGTAGACTACAACTTAGATCCCAAGTAAATTAAATATTCTCCAGAAAAGGATTAGAATAATTTTGGTTAGGGAAATATTCCCATCTGTTATAGATCATCACTGACACATTAAGCGAAAGCCCACTAATCTGATCTAGCAATTGAACTTCTGGGCAACTCAATTTATCCTAAATAGAACTCATTTATTTACAGAAGGCAGCATAGCATAAATCAAAAAATATGGGACCTGTTATCAGGATTTTTTGAATTTGAGTCTTGGCTCAGCAACTTATCACTTGTGTGATCTCAGCCAAATGTTCCTCGGAATCTCAGTTTCCTCATTTGTAAAAATAAGGGGGATTGGACAAGTGGACCTCTAAAATCACTTCTAGCTTAATTCTATGACTATTAGATTTAATCCAATAAAAGCATAGTATTTTCACTGTCTTTGTTGTTATTTTTTTTGTTTGCTTGCTTTTTATCTGATTTTTTGTTGCACAGCATGACAAATGTGGCAATATGTTTAGAAGAATTGTACATGTTTTACCTATTTGGATTACTTAATGTCTAGGGGAGAAGGTAAGGAGGTAGGGGGAAAATTGCACAAGGTTTTGCAAAGACGAATGTTAAAAACTATCTTTGCATTATTTAAAAAAAAAACTTATTTATTTTAAAAAAAGATTTAATCCAAGATATTCATTTCATATCAAAAACAATAAACAATTCATGAGGTGGTACTGTTGATAGAAGGTTGGACTTGGAATCAGAAAGACAAATTCAAATTCTGGTTTAAACATTTACTAGTTGTGTGATCTTGGACAAGTTATTTCTCAGCCCCAGTTTCCTCATCTGCAAAAAAGAGAGAATAATAATAGCTACGTCACAGGGTTGTAATGAGAGTTAAATGAATAGGCAAAGCACTTTGCAAACTTAAAGGGTTATATAAAAATGAGCTATTAAGTACTATTTATTATTTACATGAGGGAAACTTATGAGTCCTTCTCTTTAGTCTTTTTTACATTCAAAAGATTTGTGATGACAAGAACTACCATAAAGGTTTGCTCCTTTCAGAGCCCTAGTTCAGAAAATTTACTATCCTGGAAGATAATAGGCTACAACTTTGATAGTGATAGTAAAAAACAGTCTAGAATATGCATCTTGTGACTACCATTTTGAAATGGAACTGGGCTTTTGGTAAGTATTTTGTCATGGGGATTATGGAAATACAGTTAATCAGCAACCATACCCTCTCCCATATTCTGAAACAGCAAGGATAGTTTAACAGTAAGACAGGAGAGAAGCCATTTCCTCTCATTCTAGATAGTATGACCTTAATAAAAACTCCTTGATGAAACACACACACACACACACACACACACACACACACACACACAGCAACATCTGAAGACTTAGTCAACATGTACTAATTTAGGTGGAGTAGGTAATATAATCTAACCTTTCACAATCAGAATATAGCCTCAAATTATTTTTTCTTTTTTTCTTTATCTGAAATTACATTTTTAAAAAAGGAAACATTATAATTGAAAGGAAGAGGTACAATTGATAAATGGTCAAAGAATACGAACAGGCAGTTTACAGATGAAGAAATTAAAGCTATCTATAATGATATAAAAATGTTCTAAATCACTCTAAATCACTATTGATTAGGGAAATGCAAATTAAAACAACTCTAGAGGTACCAAATCATCATATTAGATTGGCTCAGATGACAGGAAAATATAATGATAAATGTTGAAGGGAATTGGGAAAACTGGGCACTAATATACTGATGGTGGAGTTGTGAATTGATCCAACCATTCTGGAGGGCAATTTGGAACTATGCCCGAAAGACTATAAACAGTACATACTCTTTGATCCAGCTGCCTCACTACTTTCTCTGGGTTCCCCTCTTTTTCCCCTCATTTTTCCTTTACAACATGACTAATATGGAAATGTTTAATGTGATTGTACATGGATAGTCTATATCACATTGTTCTCTTGGGGAGAGGGGAGGTAAAAGAAGGAAAGAGAAAAAATTTGGAACTTAAAAATCATCAAAAAATGAATGTTGAAAACTATTTTTAGAAAAAGATTAGAAAAATAGTATAATTAATTAGAAAATTTCTAGAAAAAAATATTATAAGTAGAAAAAACATGCACTGGAGCCCACTGGATGAAAATTATAAAAAAAAAAAAAAAAAAAAAAAAAAAAGAAAGAAAGAAAAGGCAAATCAATCAAATTCTTTTTAGAACAGTTCCTTTGTACTAATTCTATAGAGATCTTTTATGTTTTCTTCATAAAGTCAACAAGTTTCAATGTATGTACATTAACAGATTAGACCTGTCAAAACCCAGGTGATGTATATACTATTAGCAACATCTTGCTGATAAGGGGTATTAGATGGTAGAGAAGCCATGTAATGAGCACATCAAGGGGCACAGCAGCGATTCAGACTCAGAATTCCAATGTTTATTTAATTAATTATAAATTATATAAAATTAATTAATTAAGTTAATTCCATGATTAAGAGTTATTGTGTGTTTCTGGAACATAGCTCTCTAGGTATGAATTGGTCTGACCATTCTGAGGGGAAATGAAATAAATGAAAATGACTTGAAGCAACTAAGCAGTGCACTGGATAGAGTACCAACAAAAACATCAATAAGGAGACTAAACTTCATATCTTCCCTCCTAAACCGTTTCCTCTTCTTAACTTCCATATTATTGAGGACATCGCCATTCTTCCATTTCCCCATGATCATGACCTTAGTTTCATCCTTTATTCCTTACTCACAATCACCTGTTATTGTCCAACCTGTTGTCAAGTCTTGTTCATTCTTCTAGAATATCTCTTATATTTGTTTTCTTCTTTCCACTCAGATAACGGCCACCCTGATACAGGATCTCCTTACCTTATGTCGAGAACAATGGCATAGCTCATTGGTTTGTCTCCCAAGTATCAACATTTTCAAACTCTATTTAGCTATCAAAAAAATCTTTCTAAAGTGAGTATCAGAGTCTGCCACTCCTCCACATTATACCCTAATGTTCCCTACCATTTCTAGAGTCAAAGATACAATCCTTTGATTGTATTTGTGTTTTGAATCCCTCAACAACTTGGTTTCTTCCAACTTTTCCAGGCTTCTTACAATGGATTCCCTTCAATGTACCCCAACTGGGTGTTGCCAGAATAAATCATGACATATGAATATAATAGAATATTATTATGCAATAAGAAATAATGAGTATAAGGAATTCAGAGAAACATGGAAAAGGTTATATGAATAAATGCAGAATTATGTAAACACAATCTGGAATATAATATATTCACAATGACTACAGTCATGAAAAGTGTTATTTGTACTCTAGCTTAGTTATTTCTGACATTCTATCTCCAGACTTCATGTTTCAAATGAGAGATCTTTAAAATACTTAGCACAGTGCACAGAATAAAATAGGCACTTAATAAAATCTATTCCTTTCCATCCTCCTCTTTCATTGGCTGACCTTCATACCAGGAAGGCTTTCCTTATTCACTTAATTTCTCCTCTTGACTTCCTTCAAGACTAAACTTAAATTTCTGGAAGAGGCCTTTCTCAGACCCTTCCATTGCTAATGTTTTCCCTTTGAGATTACCTCTCATTTTTATGTCTTTTATGTATATGATTTGTATTTTATTCCTTCTCCTCACCCCATTGTGGGGAGACAAAATGGGTATCCATTGACAGGATATTGCCTGAATGAATTATAGCATATTATTATACAGTAAGAAATAATGAGTATGAGAGATTCAGAGAAACATGGGAAGCATTGTATGAATTAATGTAGAGTTAAGTAAACAGAACCTGGAATACAATAATATATTCACAGTAACTACTGTAGTATAATTGAAAAGTGAAGCCAAAGACAGCATAATTATTATAACTGATCTTTAAATAGAAGGAAGATAAAAAATGGACCTCTCATTTTATTTGAGAGTTGAGAAACTATGAATGTGTGTATTATCAGTCATAGTCTATGTGTTGGTTAGATAGTTTTTATTGGTCACAAGAAGGCTCCATGAAATAAGATCAAGGGGAGGGGCATTTCAGAAATGATGGTGATATAAAAACAAAAGGTATCAATAAAACTTTTTTAAGGATAAAAAAGAGCAAACATTATGATGTTAATCCATAGAGTTTACTCAGCAAAATGCTGTTATGTTCTTCATCTCTTATTTTCCTTCCTGGAAAAGGGGTAGAAATTATGACAACAAGAGTATAAAGTGAACATGTGGGAATTTGACGTCAATCATATAAAACAAAGATTTGAAAACATTTATTCATCAAAAAAATTTATTGAGCACCTACTATATGTCAGAAACACATAAATAAGCAAAGGATAGTACTCTTATTTATACCCCAGAAAAGTTCCATTCTTCTTTTCTGAACCAGATTGATTTTAATACCATGAATATTATTCCTTTTTTATGGGAATTTCATGTTTGCTCCAGCTATTAGTTCCTGGATCAATCTATAGATTATTTTTAACTCATTGACTGAAATGAAGTTTAAGGGAAGCTATGGGAAAAGGTTTAGGTTCTCACTAAACAATATTTTCATCTTCTATCTTGTTGAAATGGCAATGATGGCTAAACCGGGATCAAAATTATAAGTCTCTTGCATTGATGTTACAAACATAAAGATGATATTACACTCATTTCATTCAGTTTGGCTAGTGGTGAGTCAGTCACATGCAGTGAAATGATAGCCAATCTTTGTGCTGCTTGGTCAATCATACAAATTTAACATAACTGGAGGCAGATCCTCAGATACATTGTTTGGAGAAGAGTCACATAGGATGCACAGAAGTTGATGAGCCATTCTTTGTATTGTTTAAGGGAGTACCCTTTTCAGGAGATCACAGAGACATTGAAATCTCATTAAGTTATACAAGTTCTTTGGGCTCTTAGAGCTTATCTTTTCAACTCTATGTGTGTGTGTGTGTTGTGTAATTTTTTTTTAAATTTTTTTTTGCTGAGGCAATTGAGGTTAAGTGACTTGCCCAGGGTCACACAGCTAGAAAGTGTTAAGTGTCTGAGGTCAAATTTGAACTCAGGTCCTCCTGACTTCATTGAGGAATGGTGGTATCAGAGCCCAGAAAAATTAGAAGTGAGGGTCTGAGTGAAGCAGCTAGGATTAGAGATGGAAATTTTTAATGATCTTCCCCTCAAATTGGAAGAAGACTTAGGGAAAATGATAGAATTGGGCATATTCCCTTTAACAACCGCGCTAGCACCCAGGACACCCCAGAATCATCTGGAGTCAGAATAAGCAAAAGTCCTCTGTCTTTATTCTTGGTCTTAGACTCAGGGTTTGAACAGGATAGAAGTAGAATCTCTGCGACCACCTTCCCTCTAGTCTACCGTCAAGCTAGTCAAGCGTGTGTCCCTGGATACCAGCCCCTAGTCTCTCCTACAATCCTCTCTATACATCAATCATTGAGCCAGTACAGATAGTGGAAAGGACCATTTTCCAAGCATATGCCTATAGAGTATTGTCCAATCAGTAATTAGCCTCAAGTGCTCAGCAGTCCTGATCTCAGTGCATTGAATTCAATAGTTTCGGCCCTCTACAATTCCCCAAATACTTTGCAATGTTATAGAGGCAAAGGTGGGTTGTTGACAATAATTTTATTCCTTTGGAAGTAAAAACAGGTTACCCCCAGACAATCATATTGACTTGTCGCTGGTGTATGGGTATTTTTTATTTGAAACTTCACATAATCTTTTAACTATAATCACAGTTGATTCTCCTGAATCTTAGAGACTCAATCTAATTGTCATTTTGCACTTGGCTTGCAGCCAACTTTTAATGATCAATTAAGGTACAAGAATTCTCTCTGAATAAGTTCTGTTCCAAAAGCTTGATTATAAGGGATTGTCTGGAATTTGGAACATATTTCCTCCCAAAATAGTGATATATCTAGTGTTTAAATTATTAGGCCAATCCATAAAAGTCAATTTAACCCATGAAATGGTTGAAATACTGTACATTATTTGATGAAAATGGTAGAATTGGGATTCTTTAAAGGGACTCTTGATTAGTTAAAGGCAATAATTTAAAAAAATAACATAAGTAAGAAATAACAATTTTTATTTTCCATTAGTCCTGATCACTAAAATCAGGTTTTAATTAAAAAATTAAAGGAGACTCTCCTATGATACTACATAACTGTGTCATGAAACACTACAATTTTAAAAGAATTAAAGAGACAAAGAACAAATGGAAATTTTGCAATGAACATAAATAAGTTGTAGTGACAAACTTACCTATCAGAGATGATTATTGAAGACATTTAGGACCAGAAAATGATGTGGGTCAATCATGTATCGAGAATGTGAGAAAACAGAGAAAAATCCCAAGTGTATAGTTGAGAAAAGAATAAAAAATACAATCTACAGCACATTAGGTAGAGCAACTCTGAAAGATTTACGGGAAAATATAGACATGAATGCCATAAGATTGGATTTACAAGTAGTATAATTTGCATTCATTCCCTGATGAAATCATGAGTACAGTTATCTCTTCCACATCATAATTTTCTCCATGGTAGTTTGGCATAAGAAATTAAATAGGAATTTTTGGGGAGTTTTCCAGAAGTTGTAGATGACACTTGAAAACCAACAGAAAAATTTAGACACGTGTGTGTGATGTTTTATTTTTCCCATTTACATGTAAAATCAATTTTTAAAATTTGGTTTTTAAAATTTTTAGTTCCAAATTTTCTTTGTCCCTCTTGTCTTCTCCTCCTCACTGAGAAGGTATGCAATTTGATATAGATTATATATATGTAGTCATGCAAAACATAATTCCATAGTAATCATGCTGGAAAAGAAAACATAGACTAACACCCACTAAATAAGTCAAGAAAGAGATTCTTCAGTTCTAATCTCAAAGAAAAATAAAGCTTTCCTTATTCTTGGTACATGTAAATCACTAATCCTACCATGTTTTTTATTATTCATAATTACTCTGACTGTATTTAACTAAGGAGAATGTAAAGAGAAGGAAGGGAAGAGATTTTCTTAAAGCAATTAGAAAACAGAAGGAATAGAATTTAAAATGATATATATGTATATATTAGAAAAACTGACTGAGGTAGAATTAAATAACTTGTGAGTGGTAGAAGATATAAGGAAAAGAGTTATTGATCTAGAGCTGAAAGGGACTTCAGAAGCTATCAACTCTTAAACATGTATATGTATACAAATATTATTCACATGTAGGCTGTAGAATGTTATACAGATATAAGAGTCTGGTGGCAGAGGTCACTTTGTCACAAAAGCAATGTCTCTAGGACCACATGAGGCCATTATAATCCTTTTTTTCCTTCTATTTGAACTGTCTTTGAAGGTGCTACTTCCCAAACAGATTGTTTCTGCTTATTCTGTATTAAAATCTGTCTCATCTATACTCTGGAATCTCCATGGATCTTCTCCCTTGACCAAATTGGTCTTTTAATGGCCTCTTTTAAGGACCTAGCTTAGTCTTATAGTTGCTAGTGTCTTAGTTTGCCCTTTCCCATAGAATCATATCTGTATTTTCTATCTCCAGGTAAAAGAGATCTAGCCTTATTTTGAGCAGCTCTCTGATATACTCACTCAGCTGATTCTGGCTATTAAGCAAACAAAAACTCATTGGTTCTGTAACTACCTTCCTAATCTGGTCTCTGGTTCTGGGCAAATCTGAATTGCTACAAAGGAGAACTGTTTTTTTTTTTTTTTTTTAAATTATACTATAGATGTTTTAATATATGGCAGCACAAGACAATATTGGAGTGAAGTAGGAGAAGGGAAATGCCCATATAGGATCATGTATCATAGTGAAAATGAATCCCAAAGGAATATGACTCATGACATAACTCATTCTGACTAGGTAAGAAGTTGGCCAGGTTTTTTCAGGTAGGGATGAGGGAAAATGGAGCAAGAAAGCCCACAGCATCCTCTTCAGTTCACTCCCATGATTTCTGCCCTTTAAGGCTTCCTCTGACTCAGCAATGAGAGTGAGAGAGTATCTGTAAGAAACCTGGCAAATATAATGATAAAAAGCCTTTTTAGGCACCATATGTACTCTAAAGTCTGTGCATTCTGAACCTCTTCATAAGTGAAGGGTAATAAATGAGCTTGAATAGGAAAGATAGTATGTATAGATTTAAGCCTGAAGATATTATTTATCTGAAGCACTTCTGTGTTCCAAAAAGCATGTACCCACAAACAAGGAAGAATCTTTGTGTAGAGAAAATGCCCATTATAACCAAGACTCTGAAAGGCAGACACTATCTTCCTTATGAGTGAAAAAAAAAGAAAAAAAACTGGAGATCTTTTTTTCTTCTAGTCTGATAATTGATTTGTATTAAAACTTTTGCTTTCTAAATGAGTTCTAAGAAGAGCTCTGTACTTTTAAGTTTTAAGACCAATGTGAGGAAGAAGTAACACCTTGGCTAAGAACTCCAGTTGAAACCAGAAGCTGTAAGCTGGGAAAAGTGTTGACCCACAGACATTTTCAAGACATTTCAAGATATCCAACAGTGATAACAACCACCACCCAACAATTAGAGAACCATTAAGCAGTGACTATACTGGATCAGCAGAGAATAATGGCCATCAGAGATCATGTGACACAAAAAACTAGTGGAAAGTCAAAAGACAATGACAATTCCACAATAACAAAGGGTAAGTTGCCCTTCCATGATTGTATTCTGGCCACAATATTATTGTATTCATAAGAGCATATGTCTCAAATTTAGAAGAGAAATTCTTTATTGCTTCTTTTCTTTCCATTCCATTGCATCAAATGTCTTCCCTTTGAATTTAAAAAAAAAAAAAAGATAGTACATTTTTCTATCTTTGATTAAGTGCTACATAAACAGGAGATCTCAGAAAGACATGGTAGTGGCCTGCATACTGACAAATGTTCAGTAGAAAGCTTCCTTCGTGATGTACTTTGTCCTAAAGTCATACAGTCAAGACAGAGTGTAAATGTCATGCTGATTAGCTTTCAAATTTAAACAGCCAGTGAAATCATTGGACTAGTTTTGTATAGGTTTTGGAGGGCTTTTCAGAGTAAGAAAAGAGTACCACACATTGTCTATCAGATGATACATCAGTCCAGAATAGCTTGGCTGTTGTTAAGAGTGTTCTCCAATCAGGAAGAGAAAGAAGAAACAATGTGCAATCAGCAATGTATATTTATAGTATTTCAGTATGACCTCTAAATGGGGCAGTTAGGTGGCAGTATATTGAGTTGGGGAGTGGGATGATATAATTGGGCCTACACTTTAGGAAAAAACTTTGATGGCTGAATGGAGGATGGATTCGAATGTTGAAACTTGAGATTATTGCAATAGACCAGGAGTCAGGGGATTATAGTCTATAACAGAGTTGTGACTGTATCAGAGAAAAAAAAAGGAACATGTTTGAAAGATGTCACAAAGATGAAATTGAGAGCTTTGGTAACAGCTTGGCTAGAGAGGTGAGAGATATACTAAGGAGTCCTAAGTGTGCAGGTATTTCACAGCTGGATCTCTCAAAAGTTAAATTTGTGTTATTAACATTTTCTCCATCATTTTTTTTTTTTTTTGAGTCTAGGTAATCTACCAAATAGTAGATCAAACCTTGATTTGATTATTTGTTATTGTATTTTCCAATTTCCAAAAGGTAAATATTTACATTGAAAATTTAACAATTTAGCTCCAGCCAGGTAGCTTTATGGTATGATAGAGAGTGCTGTACCTGGAGTCAAGAAAACTAATTATGCTAACTTTAAATCTGGCCTCAGGAATTTACTAGCTGTGACCCTGGGGGCAAGTCACTTAACCTTGTTTACCTCAGTTAACTTATCTGTAAAGGAGAGCTGGACAAAGAAATAGCAGTTCTGGTTATCTTTGCTGAGAAAACCCTAAAATGGGATCATGAAAAGTAGGACACAACTGAAACAGGGCACGTAAGTGGCACAATGGATAAAGCTTCTGGCCCAGAGTCAGAAAGTCCTGAGTTCAAATACAATATCAGATATACTGGTTATGTGACTCTGTTAGCCTTAGTTCCTCATCTGGGAAATGAACTGGAGAAGGAAATGGCAAGCCATTCCAGTATCTTTACCAAGAAAACCCCAAATTGGGGTGACAAAGAGTCAGACATGAATGAAATGACTGAACTGAACTCCAACACATCCCTGGATTTGGTTTTCTCCTCTGCTTACATCAAAATAAGCCATTTTGACAAAGCTGCTTTCACTGGCACATTAGCCTAAATGAAGCTGTCAGAAAGTATTCTCCCTCTCTCACACCCTGGGGAGACAGATAGCAGACCTCAAAGCCAGGAAGACTGATTCCACATCTACCCTCAGCCAAATACCTGTTGTGTAGCCACTTAAGTCTTACTGTTCTAGGGTACTCAGAGAACTTGCAGACATGTACTGAAGAGGAGGAAGAGGAGAAGGAGGAGATGATGATGATGATGATCCTGGCCAGGATATAGCTGCTACTGACCTTATGATTCAAAAGCATCATCAAACAAACCCTCAGTTCTCTATGACCCAAGCTGTGTAATATACAGTAAAAACCACCCTACAAGACATTTCCAGGATAAACACAGCATAGGGAGGCACAGAAATGCACAGAAGAGACATATTGCATCTGACTTCTGTCACCTTTCACCACAGGAAGCCTTAGAGTAGGAGACTGACCCATAAATCTTTGAGGCTCTTTTCTGCAATGACAATTTGTCACAGCCACACTTCCTTAATACAGTCATACCTACTCAACCATCCTATAAATGTGCCATCTTTGTTGTATATCTAAACCACTTCAAACCTAGTGATTTCCCTTACTCTGACTCTGACCCATATGTTGCCTTTTCAAAACTATAATATCTTTGGGGTCCATAAAACAATGCCTTTGATTTTATGGTCCCAGTTTTTAACCTGCTATTACCTAGTTCTCAATATGACACTAGAAAATACACTATAGCATCCAGTAAGTTTTATTACTAGATTTGTTCGTTGAGTGTAAATAACTACAGTAACCCTGGGGATTTTGTTTTATGTTTTTTGTCCATATATACATAGCAACCTTCTCCGTGTAAACCTGGACGACTTTCCCTATTGGAGGCAACCATAGATATTATGATTATGGATGACTTGTCTAATTCATGTGATATGTCCTTTGTCAAGACTCCAATAGGTTTGTTTGTGTTTTTGGTCAAAAGTTCAAAAGAATCAACTGTTCTCATTTTATCTTGGGATGAATAGCTACTAAGAACAAATCTAAGGTATTGATTTTAGAGGTACATTAGAATTCCTTTCAAGGGTTTGCATCTTTTTAAAGGGCTGCATAATATATACTTTTTTTTTTTTTTTTTTAATAGCCTTTTATTTACAGGATATATACATGGGTAACTTTACAGCATTAACAATTGCCAAACCTCTTGTTCCAATTTTTCACCTCTTACCCCCCCCACCCCCCCCTCCCCTAAATGGCAGGATGACCAGTAGATGTTAAATATATTAAAATATAACTTAGATACACAATAAGTATACATGACCAAAACATTATTTTGCTGTACTGCATAATATATACTTGAAATCGAGAAGACACGTTTGAATCTTGTTTCTAATGCTAATTCTTGGGGATATGGTTGAGCCAGCTAAGACTGCTAGTGAAAGTAGATTGTTAAATTTTCAGTTGTGATCATTTATACTTTGAAAGTCAGGAAATGCTATAAAACTTGGCTTGATTTATTGTTTTGTTTGTCTAGATTTAAAAATCATAGTGAAGAAAATGTAAATTAAATTTAAAGTGTGTTTTTCAGAGAGCTGGCTGTTAAACATTTACTGTTTATGTGATCATAGGAAAAAAAACAGTTGCTGTAGCAGCAGAGAACCAGTGTTTAATCCCCACTTCCACCACTTTCTACCTGTGGCATCACTTAAACTCTTAGGGCCATAGTTTCTTTAAAATGGATTGGATGGGTCCTGCAGATGCCTTTTGGGGTAGATAGGTGGCACAGTAGATAGAACAGCCAACCTGTAGTCATGTAGACCTGAGCTAAAAGCCTCAGACATTTAGGAGCTAGGTGAAACTGGGCAAATCATTTAACCTTGTTTGTCTCACTTTCCTCATCTGTAAAGTGAGCAAAAGAAGAAAATGGCAAACCATTCTTGTATTTTTTCCAGGAAAACTCCAAATGATCATGAAGAGTCAAACAGTAACAGAGAGAGCAACAAGAGGTAGATACTTCCAACTCTTAGGTCTATGATCCAAAGTATAAAATGTAAATGCATTCTGGTGCAGCAGAGAAAGTACTGGATTTGAAATCCTGTGAGGAGCACCGAGTAAGTATTTAATAAAAAAACTTGTTGATAACATTTATTGCTAGTGTAATCCTGGTTAAGTTATTTAATCCTTCAGAACCTCATTTTCTTCAGCTGTAAAATGAAGTAAGGAGAGGTTGCTATAGATGACCTCAAACATCCATCCATCTGTAACTGATTCTTTGATCAAACCTACTTCATTAGCCAGTTCCCCTGCAGCTGATATACCAAAGATTCTATGACGTTGTGGAACAGCTCTACACAGTTATTAGAGATGAGAAATTCTCATAAACTAATAAAAGACCAGTCCCTTTAGCCTGAGAGTCATTTGGCCTTTGTCTTTTGAGACCCCTTGTGACAAAACAAAGCCTGGGAATTCAGTGGTTTTCCATCAGCTTAAGCATTTTCTCAATTGCCTGGAAAAATCACATTCCTTAAGTCAAGTAAAAACTAGTAAATGTGCATTATGTACTCATTTTTTTTCTTATTGTCAAACAGATTAGGATGTTATCCAGATAATCTAGTCCAAAGATGCTTAGGCATGTCTCTGATTATATGTTGGAAAGTAGCCAGTGTATTGGTTAATTCCAAAAACATCCAGAGATTCTCAAAGCATCCATAGCAAGTTTTTTCCTGTTTTAGCTGAATTCCATAAAAACCAAGTTCAAAAGTCACTAGGATTAGCAAAACTAACCGAATAGTTTGACAAGTAGTATCTTTCTCACATGGTTGCCTAATTTGCCCTCCCCTTCCAATTTCTCATCTTCTACTCCTAAATCAAGTGCCACCTCCTCCAGGAAGCCTCACTTAGGCTTTAATTAGGGCACAACAATCTTTCTTCTGCTTCTGACTTAGAGGATGCTTTATACTTCATTTACACTTATCTTGTTCCATTTTTGTTGAGCAGAAAAAGTGAAAATTTGCTGTCATAAGATTCAGGTTTAATTTTAGCTTTGCTATCTCTTTGTATCTATATCTTTGGTCTGCAGTCTATAAAATAAAGAAGTTGGATTAAATGATCCCAGAAGTCATTTTCACCTCTACATCCTAAATGCTTAGAGTTCTTTGTGTATTTGTAATATTTCCTTATTATTCCAACGTTAGGGACCATGTTTTTTTTCAACTTTCTATCTCTACTAAGCTAGTATAGCCCTATGCACACAATAAGCATTTAATAAATGTTTTTTGAGACAAAAAAGGTGGTAATTCTTAATAATTAGATCATTAATTTAAACTCTATAAATCAATATAAATATTCCATTGAAGTTTTAATCGATGACTGTTCACTGGGGAGACAAAACTGGGGGCAGAGAACAATGAAAAGAAAAGAATAAGTGTATAATAAATTTGCCTGATTTAAAATGTGTTAAGTCAGAGAATGAAAAGAGAGCATGGACTAGACTGGTCAGAGAAGACTTCATATCAAATATAATGAGCTTGGCTTTGAAGATAGGCAGATTTTGTATTTTAGGTGCAAATATGAAAAGTTTCAACCAACTAAGATTATCTAAGGTCTAAAAATTATAAATTTCTAAGAAAGAAGACTTGATTTTGATTCTGAAAGGGCAAATTCAGAGTCCTGGGAAAGGGTTCCATCAATTAATCATTCAATGAGTGTTTACCAAATCTCTGATTTGTGCCAGAAAAATCTCTAAGATCTTAAGTTGGACATTTAGGTGACGCAGTGGATAGAGTCAAGAAGATGTGAATTCAAATTTGGCCTCATACACTTACTTGTTGTATGAGCTTGGACAGTTTACTTAACTTCTGTTTGTCTCAGTTTCTTTATCTGTAAAATGGGGATAATAAAAGTATCCACTTCCTAGGGTTGTTATAAAAAATCAAATGAAATAAGTTATAGTTATTATTCATTCTTACTTTGTGTGAGGCACATAGTAAGCATTGTATAAATGTTTGCTATTCTTATCCCATTATCATTATAAATTACAGGAAGGATATCAAAATGCTTTGGAAGAGAAAGTTCTTCACTAAGAGCTCCCTACATGGACAAAATCACAAATCCAGAGACTAGATAGAGAGAAAGATGACTGAATAGACAAATAAATAAGTGGATAAATAAATTAATGAATAAAAATGAGGGAATAACATAGGTGCTATATTAGGTGCTGGTAATACAGACAAAAATGAAACTGTCTTCAAGGAGCTTACATCCTTTTATAGAAAAAAAATCATAAAAGATATATAGATACAAAGTAAATGAATGCAAGAACATAATTTTGTGGGAGGCACTGGCTACAGGGGTGGTGCAGGGATGATCAGGAAAGGCTTAAAAGAGAACATTGGAGTCAAGCTGTGATACCAGAGAAACTGAGCAAGACAGAGATTAGAGAACAATTTAATAGTTTATTAAATGGAGAGACATACTGGGACCAAATGGATCCATAGTTGGTCCCAGGGCTGGACAAGACTATCTTCTCAAAGAATCCAGCACTAAGTATCACAGAGCAAGCTTTTTTCTATATAGGATAACAAGAACAATGACATAATGGGAGAGATACCTGGATGGGTATAACCTAATGGGGGGAGGCATTTAGGATGATATAATGGGAGGTACTAGAGAGGCTCCTGATATTCTAATAATGTCTAAAATGGATAAAGACCTTTATCCCATTAAGCATTAAGAGGGAAAGGTTATAACCTGAGGCAGATAGGACAATGGGGAAACTAGGTTGGGACATCAAAAGGGAACTGTGGCATAACAAAGCTTAGAAGGAAGCTAATGGATTCCTGAGGCTACTAGGTTGCTGGGTGCATAGAGCACCAGGTCTAGAGTTATGGAGACTCATCTTCCTCAGTTTAAATCTGGACTCAGACACTTATTAACTATGTGATCTTGAACAAGTCACTTACTTAACCCTGCTTGCCTCAGTTTTCTCATCTGTAAAATAAGTTGGAGAAGGAAATGGCAAACCTCTATTGCATCTTTTCCAAGAAAACCTCGAATGAAGTCATGAAGAGTTGGATGTAATTGAAATGAATGAAAAAAAGATATTCTTGAAGAATGCTGCAAAGGGGTACCATACCTTTGATATTGGAATTCTGTTTCTATTTTTGCCCTCATAAAATCATAGCTCTAGAGCTGAAAGGAACCTCAGAGACCATTTAATTCAACCTAATTTTACCATTGAAAGTATCAGAGAAATATCCATATTTGCATAAAGCAAATTAATAAACTATAGACTCAGATCTCAAGCAGTGATGGGAGAAAGAAGTTTTTTAATTTTTTAAATTGATACCTTTTGGGTTTTTAAACTGGTCATTTAATAAATAATTTCTTCTGACCCCCCATTCTCCACCTCTCGCCAGTCCATTTGAGCTTTCCCTTTAAACAAAGAAAAATAATTCAGCAGAATCAACTGCCAGGAACAGTATGTTCGTAACTGGCAACATATGTAATAATTGCAATTCATAGGATTCCCCTACATCCACCCCACCCCTAACCTCCTATTGAGAGGAGGTAGACAAGCTGTCTTTTCCAGCTTCAGAAACCAAGATAAGTTCTTACAGTTTATCTGAGTACAGTTGCTTTTCAGTGGAGTTTTATTTTATCTGGGTTATTGTAGCCATTGTGAGGGTTGTTGATGTTCTTGCCACAAGTCATCTATTGCAAGGGTCTAGTCAGTGGAGGCCTTGGACTAACCCCAAGAGAATTATGGTTTGATCAACAAATAAGAGAGTGGGAAGATTAACCAATTAGGACATCCTCTCCCATCACTAGCAGGTTTTCCCACAGAACTATACTTTCCCTTAGTCCCTAACTTCCACACACTCTTCCCTTCTCTAGGTAATCCTCCTGCCTCACTCCTTTATAGCTGGCACCAGTATAACCAATACTTACTCGGGAATCCACAGCAGCAGCAATTGTGTAGGTACCACTGGAAAAATTTACCTCACTTTCTCAGAAATCACATCCCTCCTTACCTACCTCAGGTGGCTCTACAAAACAGATATTCCTAGAAGGGAGCTTTGAGTGACAGTGACTGGTGAGTAGGAACCCTGCCCCCCCTTGCACCTTTTTTTCAACCACAGTCAAACAGAATGAACAAGCATTTGTGGGCTGGGACCTTCACAAATCTCTTATCATTTTTCCTCTTCATTCCAAATCATTGTCTTGAAGTGCTGCTCTCTTGCCACTTACCTGGAATATCTTCTTTGACTCTCTCAAAGCCTATTTAATCCAATCAATTGTCAGATTTGGCCAGCTCTTATCCTCATAAGATCTCCAGCATCTGTTCCCTATTCTCCACACACATAGCTACCTCCCTGGTTAATGCTTTCATCACTTCTTTCTCCCTGCCTCAGAATTTCCTTCTTTGTCCACACATCTGTCAAAGTAATAATCTTAATATAAGTCTGAACACATCAATCTGCTAACCAACAAATCCAGTGGCTCGCTGTTAACTCTAGGATAAAATATTTAATCTTTATCCTTTTAAATTTTTAATCATTATGATTTGCAATTATGTAATTATCAGTATGGTAGAATATAAATATGCTTTGTAAATGTATCTATGCATAATGAGAGTACTTGTTCAAAATTGTTTGGCTGATAAAAAGTACACAATGAAATGTTTGGAGACTGCTGACTTACAGTATTTTAAAAGCCAACCACAGAATGAGGCTAGATGGCTTTTTGCCTAAACATCAAGATAAAAGTGGATAATGGCCCAAAGTTAGAAGATTAAGAATTACTTTAGAACAATGTGACAAGAGTATTTAAATGGTCTCATTTTTCTTAATATGAACTGACTGATGCAGAGAGCTAAGTTGGGAATCCCCTTCTGGTCGGCACAGGTTCAACATGAAAGAATTCACGAATCCAAAATATTAATGGCAAAAAGGAAGTTTTATTGGCACTGCAGAAATCAGCTTTGCTAGGAGACTGACTTCCTCAGTGACAAGGTCCTGATGGAGAAATAACAAAAGATTTTTCCTGCTGAGAAGAGGGTCTCTTCACAGCGGCCAGGAGTCCTGACAGGAGCTATGCTAAGGAGAGAGAGGTTCCTTGATAAAGAATAATCCTGCTTTGGACATTCTGCAAAGAAATGAGTTTAAAATTGTCCTTTAATAGGAAATCTGAGACTGAAATTCCCAGTTGAAAAGAAAGCCAATTCCTCCAGGCCTGGATACTTACAAATATCAAGCCCAGATCTCTTAATTAAATTAAAATCACTTTGAAAGCTTTTTCAGCCAGATTGGGGGATCTAGTTTCCCAAAAATGATCAGTTAGGGAGTGGGGGTGGGGGGGTGGAGGGGAGATTGATTTGCCTTAGAAAAGGCCCAGCCTGGAAAATATGTTTTCTCCTAGACTCTTTGGAGCCTGGGAGACCCCAATCTCTCTTCTTTTGCAGATCAAAGGGGACATAATTTCAGCGATTATTTTATGCAATTTTTACAGAGTTCACCCTTGTCATGACTTTATGTAAAATTTTAAAATTTTCCTTCTATTAATTATGGCATCTGTTGCATAAAAAGGCTAGAAATGCATTTGTTAAATTTTTTAAAAGCTATGATTTGTGATCTCCTCTGCTTTTTTGGTGTTCTCTTTCTCTCCATAGTTTTGTTGTTTGTCTTTTAAATGAAGTTTTATTTATATCTTTTGGTTTTTTCCCCATCATTCAAATTTGTCCTAGTACTCTTCTCCCTTTCTCTTCCCAGAGAACCATCTAGAGATAAACATAACTAGAAATAAAACATATGGGCTATGTAAATAGATCTCATACATAACTTCTAACCTAAAAGTAATATTTTTAAAGAAATAATGCAAAAAATCAGCATATCGGATCAATATATCAAAAAAGTCTTAAAATATGCACAGTGTACCAAATCTGTGAACTTTTCACCTTTGCAGAGAAGTGAGCTAAGTGGATATCCTCTCATATTTTTTCTTGGTTTCATATCTTTAAAAAAAAAAATATTATGGTTGAAAGTCTGATAGGCTAGAAGTGGTCCAACTCACTTTTTAAATTCTGAAAGATCCAAATACTTGATATTCATCCCTTGAGAACTGTTCTCATTGTTATGTTGGTGTTGAATAAATCCTCCATCCATGAAAGTGGTGCCCACTCCAGAGTCCACTAGACCTGTACTATGATCATAAGACCCACATTCACCTGGAGTAGGAGCAGCAGGAAGATGTGCATAGACTTCTTCCTGGGCTGAAGCAGGAATATCTAGGTGAGATCAGTCCCTACTAAGATTCTGTTTTAGGAGAGCTACTTCTGCCTCTGAGGGGAATTCTGCGTCCTGAAAATTTCATTTCCATACTGCCATTTCTTAGCTATTTCATAAGATCATTTGCAATTGGTTGGAAGGAGGCAACCTGAGAGATTACTTAGTCTGTTTTTTGTAGATAGGGAAACAGGGTAGAAGAAGGAAAATGATTTGCTTAATGTCATGTTGTTTGAACTTTGTTCTTGAAAAGGTCCAGGACATTAAGAAGATGATACATTGTATGTGAGGCCATCTCCAGTCATCCTCATCTATATCTTGCCACTGGGCCCAGATGGCTCTGGAGGAGAGTGAGGCTGGTGACTTTGCTCTACTCACTTAAATGCAATTCACTTGCAGGTCATGGCATCACGTTTCTCAAGTCATGGTGCTCTTTGATAATGAAGGACAAACAGCAATCTGTGAATCCCCACTGGGGACTCAATTGGTCAATTCTAGTTGGGCAATATAACTCCTTCCTTCCTCCCTCCCTCCCTCCCTCTCTCCTTCCCTCCCTTTTTTCCTTCCTCCCTCCCTCCCTCCCTCCTTTTCTTTTTTCCTCCCTTCTTCCCTTCCTCCCTCCCTCCCTCCCTCCCTCCCTCCCTTCTTTCCTCCTTCCTTCCTTTTCTACGGTCCATATAGCAGATTATACTCTTACCAGAGGGTACTCTGCCCAAAGGAAAGTAAATTTCAATTGTTGAAATCTCATAAGGTATCTTGGGTTTTACAGGCTAGGACTGTCTTCAGTCCAAATCACTCTGACTCTCATTGATTGGCCAAGAATAGGTCTCAAGCCAAGCCCCATACAACCAAACTACTCCCAGGTAAGTGTGAAAAGGCATTGCCTTAGGAGGCTTCACCTCAATGGCAGTCTTTGAGTAAAGACCAAATAAATCCTTCTTGGGTAAGTTGTAGCAGGGATTCTTCACCAGATATTGACTGGATCAGATGGCCTCTAAAGTCCCTTCTAACTCTTGAGATTCGGTTATTATGTGAAATATGGAGCCAGGCTTCAGGATGTTCAAGATTATCCATTTTTAAAATATTCATAGTTTTTTCCATATTATTTAGGATACATTTAAGTATTTTAAATCATTACTAGCCCCAAATCCTTTTTTAGTTCAATGGTACCACTTTTAAATCATATTCATAATTCTATAATAAACAGGCAGACTTCCACTTTCTGAATAACAATATAATAACCAAATAAATCCTTCTTGGGTAAGTTGTAGCAGGGATTCTTCACCAGATATTGACTGGATCAGATGGCCTCTAAAGTCCCTTCTAACTCTTGAGATTCGGTTATTATGTGAAATATGGAGCCAGGCTTCAGGATGTTCAAGATTATCCATTTTTAAAATATTCATAGTTTTTTCCATATTATTTAGGATACATTTAAGTATTTTAAATCATTACTAGCCCCAAATCCTTTTTTAGTTCAATGGTACCACTTTTAAATCATATTCATGATTCTATAATAAACAGGCAGACTTCCACTTTCTGAATAACAATAATAATGATATAGTAATAATAATTTAATACCAATAATAATGATTCCCAGTATTTATATAGCACTTTGAGATTTACTAAGTATTTTTCGTGTGTTACATCCTTTGATCTTTAAAACAACCCTGGCAAGTAGATTCCTTTATGATACCCATTTTACAGAGGAGGAGATTAAGATTGAGAGAAGTTAGGTCACTTGCTGAACTCACACAGCTAGCATATGTTTGAGATGGGATTTGAACCCTGGTCACTTAGACTCCCAAATTTAACTATATCAAGTTATTTTATGAATGAATTGTGTTCATTTATAAATTATTTGTTTCAAACTTGGAAAGCATTTTCCCATAGGAACAATATTTTAAAACTATATTTACAGTATTAGGCCAGCCTCCAGGTGCCTATGTATCCCCATAATATGCCATTTATGGGAGCAACTGGCCTCATACCCTTTGAAAAAGCACAGGTATTGCTGGAGGCACTTTCCCTGCTCTTGGCTCTAAGAGGGACAATATACCTACATGTTATATGACTCCAACTCTACAGATCCTGGCCCTTTGGAGTATCCATCCTTCTATACCTTATATATCAGAAGATGTAATCAAACATGACCTTTCAAAACTGAGACATTACTGCCCAGCCTCATGACATATACTCTGCCTAAGACATTTTTTAATAAGGCAACTTAATAAATGAGACTTCTATCAAGGACTCATAGAACAAAGGAAAACAAACACAGGGAAGTCCACCCAAATAACCAGACTTCCTGGTACAAAATTAAACTGCCACAAAGAGTTCTCACTTCTTTTCTTGCTCTATCATTATCATCATAACAACTAATTTCAATGTGTCAAGCACTGTACTAAGTGCTTCATAAATATTATCGCATTATACCCTTATAACAACCTGGGATGTGGGTATTATTATCCTCATTTTATAGATGAAGAAATTGAAGTTAAATGACCTGCCCAGGATCACACAGCTGGTGAATGTTTGAACATAGATTTGAACCACATCTTCCTGATCCTTTTTTTTTTTTTTTTTTTTTAATTTAATAGCCTTTTATTTACAGGATATATATACATGGGTAACTTTACAGCATTAACAATTGCCAAACCTCTTGTTCCAATTTTTCACCTCTTACTCCCCCACCCTCCCTAAATGGCAGGATGACCAGTAGATGTTAAATATATTAAATATAACTTAGATACACAATAAGTATACATGACAAAACATTATTTTGCTGTACAAAAGAATCAGACTCTGAATTATTGTACAATTAGCTTGTGAAGGAAATCAAAATGCAGTGTGTGCATAAATATAGGATTGGGAATTCAATGTAATGGTTTTAGTCATTCCCAGAGTTCTTTTTCTGGGTATAGCTAGTTCAGTTCATTACTGCTCCATTAGAAATGATTTGGTTGATCTCGTTGCTGAGGATGGCCTGATCCATCAGAACTGGTCATCATCTAGTATTGTTGTTGAGTATATAATGATCTCCTGGTCTTGCTCATTTCACTCAGCATCAGTTCGTGTAAGTCTCTCCAGGCCTTTCTGAAATCATCCTGTTGGTCATTTCTTACAGAACAGTAATATTCCATAATTTTCATATACCACAATTTATTCAGCCATTCTCCAACTGATGGACATCCATTCAGTTTCCAGTTTCTAGCCACTACAAAAGGCTGCCACAAACATTCGTGCACATACAGGTCCCTTTCCTTCTTTATAATCTCTTTGGGATATAATCCCAGTAGTAACACTGCTGGATCAAAGGGTATGCACAGTTTGATAACTTTTGAGCATAGTTCCAAACTCTTCCAAAATGGTTGGATTCGTTCACAACTCCACCAACAATGAATCAATGTCCCAGTTTTCCACATCCCTCAACAATCATCATTATTTTTTCCTGTCATCTTAGCCAATCTGACAGGTGTGTAGTGGTATCTTAGAGTTGTCTTAATTTGCATTTCTCTGATTAATAATGACTTGGAGCATCTTTTCATATGACTAGAAATAGTTTCAATTTCTTCATCTGAGAATTGTCTGTTCATATCCTTTGACCATTTTTCAATTGAGAATGGCTTGATTTTTTATAAATTAGAGTTAATTCTCTATATATTTTGGAAATGAGGCCTTTATCAGAACCTTTGACTGTAAAAATATTTTCCCAGTTTATTGCTTCCTTCTAATCTTGTCTGCATTAGTTTTGTTTGTACAAAAACTTTTCAGTTTGGTATAATCAAAATTTTCTATTTTGTGATCAGTAATGATCTCTAGTTCTGCTTTGGTCATAAAGACCTTCCCCTTCCACAGGTCTGAGAGGTAAACTATCCTATGTTCCTCTAATTTATTAATAATTTCATTCTTTATGCCTAGGTCATGAACCCATTTTGACCTTATCTTGGTGTACGGTGTTAAGTATGGATCAATGCCTAGTTTCTGCCATATTAGTTTCCAATTTTCCAGCAATTTTTATCAAACAGTAAGTTCTTATCCCAAAAGCTGGGATCTTTGGGTTTGTCAAAGACTAGGTTGCTATATTTGTTGACTGTTTTATGCCTTGAACCTAATCTATTCCACTGATCAACTAATCTATTCCTTAGCCAATACCAAATAGTTTTGGTAACTGCTGCTCTATAATATAATTTTAGATCTGGTACAGCTAAGCCACCATCATTTGATTTTTTTTCATTAATTCCTTGAAATTCTTGACCTTTTGTTTTTCCATATGAACTTTGTTGTTATTTTTCTAGGTCATTAAAATAGTTTTTGGGAGTCTGATTGGTATAGCGCTAAATAAATAGATTAGTTTAGGTAATATTGTCATCTTTATTATATTTGCTCGCCCTATCCAAGAACATTTAATATTTTTCCAATTGGTTAGATCAGACTTAATTTGTGTGAAAAGTGGTCTGTAATTTTGCTCATAAAGTTTCTGATTTTCCTTGGCAGATAGATTCCTAAATATTTTATATTATCAGTAGTTACTTTAAATGGAATTTCTCTTTGTAACTCTGACTGTTGGATTTTGTTAGTGATATATAAGAATGCTGATGACTTATGTGGGTTTATTTTATAACCAGCAACTTTGCTAAAGTTGTGGATTATTTCTAATAACTTTTAGCAGAATCTCTGGGGTTCTCTAAGTATACCATCATGTCATCGGCAAAGAGTGATAATTTGGCTTCCTCATTGCCTATTCTATTCCTTTAATCTCTTTCTCAGCTCTTATTGCTATAGCTAGCGTTTCTAATACAATATTAAATAGTAACGGTGATAGTGGGCAACCTTGTTTCACTCAGATCTTATTGGGAATGGTTGCAGTTTGTCTCCATTACATATGATGCTTACTGATGGTTTTAAATAGATGCTGCTGATTATTTTAAGGAAAGTCCATTTATTCCTATACTCTCAAGTGTTTTATAGGAATGGATGTTGGATTTTATCAAATGCTTTTTCTGCATCTATTGAGATGATCATATGGTTTTTGTTAATTTGGTTATTAACATGGCCAATTATATTGATAGTTTTCCTAATATTGAACAGCCCTGCATTCCTGGTATAAATCCTACTTGATCATAGTGTATTATCTTGGAGATGATTTTCTGTAGTCTTTTTGCTAATATCTTATTTAAGATTTTAGCATCAATATTCATTAGGAGATTGGTCTATAATTTTCTTTTCTGTTTTCAGCCTACCTGGTTTAGGTATCAGTACCATGTCTGTGTCATAGAAGGAATTTGGTAGGACTCCTTCATTCCCTATTTTATCAAATAATTTATATAGCATTGGGGCCAATTGTTCTTTAAATGTTTGGTAAAATTCACATGTAAATCCATCTGGTCCTGGGGATTTTTTCTTAGGGAGTTGTTTAATTGCCTGTTCTATTTCTTTTTCTGAAATGGGACTATTCAAGCAATTACATCTTCCTGATCCTAAACTCAATGTTCTATCTACTGGACCATCTAACTGCCTCCAAAATGATCTTCCAAAATGTTTGATACAAATCATAGAAAGATATCCTATCTAGCCACAGTCCAGAAACTTGAATCATTCCTGCTTTTATTATCAGCCCATAGGCAGTCTCCAAGGGGGAAGAGAAGCTGTGGTTCTCATTAGAAGTTGCCTTCCTGTCTTAACAGAACAATTGACCTTTCTTCCGGGTTGTAGAAACCTTCTGCCTGACCTATACAATGGGGAAAATCAATCTCTGGGGAGCATTTGGCTTGGTGACAAGGGTCCAGTTTGAGTATATACTATTCTGTTGAGTCTCTGATATACTTTGAATATTCAACAGGGGAAACTGAAATTTGATTCCAATAAAAATAAAACTTTTACTTTATTTTTTTTTTCAATTGACAAGTATTTATTTTTTCTCTCTTCCTCTAGATGTTGAAACTTGCTTATGTATTATGGACCTGACCCGATTCCTTGTCACAGTGATCCCTTTTCCATCCTACATCAAATTCAGGTAATAAAACTGACCACTAGGTTTTCCTAGAATACAAGAAAATATTGTTTAAATAAAAGACAGTAAAATATCACAAAAAGGGGTTGTATTGAATGCAGCAGCATCATTACTTCAAGAACAGTTTTCTAGGGCAAGTTGCTCCTACACTATGCAAACTGTTCTTTGGAAACTGGATTTGGAAAACTAGCTTTTGAAGTTCTTATGTCAGGGAAACTAGTCCATAGTTGAGGGCTCCCTAGTGTTCAGGGAAGCATCAAGAAATTGTTTGATGATGCTATAAGAGGAAAAGGTTCTGATTTTCTAATTAAAGAATTAGGATAGAGTTCATTTGAGTGAAAGTTCAGGGTCAGGGATGGCAAATGAAATAATCAAGCAAAGGGAATGTAACCTGTGTCCCAGAATTTGAGGCTCTAGCCTCATATAGATTGGGTTCAGTCTTGAAGGATTCTCAATAATAACTCTATGCCTTATGCACTCCACTTCACATTTCCCTGATTACATCAGGAGTTGACTCTTTTTTTCCCTATCTGGGGGTCTTTCTTGTGAACCTTTACAATCATCTATACTTACATACTTTGGGTAGAGCTTGCCCTTCTAGGGAAAGGAATTTATAGTCAGTAGAGAGTGAAGCAAAATCTTTGTCTCTTCAAATCCTTTGTGTGTATATGTGTGTGTGTGCATGTATGTATATACACTATACTATACATATATACATATGCATGTGTATTTGTAAATGCATATATATGTGTGTATGTGTTCAGTTTTCCATTCATGTCTGACTCTTTGTAACCCCATGAAGTGTGCTGGAGTTTTCTTACTAAAGATATTGGAATAGTTTTCCATTTTTTTTTTCCTCAGTGTTTTAAGACCTAGATTAAGTGACTTAATCAAGTTCATACAGCTAGTATCTGAAACTGGATTTGAACCCAGATTTTTCTAGCACTAAGCCCAGCTCTCTAGTCATTAAATCATATAGCTGCCATTTAGAGAGGGAGGGGGAGAGGGAGAGGGAGAGGGAGAGGGAAAGGAGAGGAGAGGAGAGAGAGAGAGAGAGAGAGAGAGAGAGAGAGAGAGAGATGAAGCCCTCTAACCTTCAAGTAGGAAAGACTTTGGGAATATTAGGAAGTTCAGGAGCTGTTTCTTAATTTAAAAAATGACTGTTTTCAGTTAGTCCCTTCCCCCACCTGCTTGAAGAAAAAGAAAAAAAAAATACTTGTTAATATATACTATATATAAATATATATATAACTAGATATATAATTAGATAGACTAGATAGATATACACTATATATCTGTATATATGGTTAAACAAAAGAGAATCTTTCACTGGCTATATCCAGTATATATATATATATATATATATATATATATATAGTCTGTATTCCAAATCCAAATCCAATATTCATCTGTCAAGAGATAAGTAGCCTGCTTTACCGTCAGTCTTCTGGAATCATGATTGGTCATTGCATTGATTTGTTTTTACAGTGCTGTTATAGTATAAATTGTAAGCCTTTTTGGTAGGTTCTATCTTCCTTTGGTACCTATGTAGTCCACACAGCTCAGTACCAGCAAAGAATTATGTTCTGGTTGCTTTTATCTTCCCTTGGTACCTATGTAGTCCACACAGCTCAGTACCAGCAAAGAATTATGTTCTGGTTGCTTTTCCACATGATATTTTCCTATTGCACTGATACTTCTTCCCTTTCATTCTGTTTGGAGCTCCTTGGAGAACTTGGGTCCCTATAGAAGTTGTATGAATGAGTGGGCCTGTCTCCAGGAGCCTATTTCCTTGGTACCTCTGCATTTGTCTCCATCTGGCACCAGTGCCCTGGTGTGTCTGGCTCCCTGCTACTTGGATATACAGGCTTCTCTCCAGAGTAACAATTGCTCCCTGGGTTTCACTTCTAATCCTGACTGTCCTCTGTCCATTCAAACTCTGTGTAGTGTAGAAATAATGAGAAGCTACAAAGAAATAATTTAGGCTTGATATTGAAAAGGGGACCCCTGAAACAGGAAAATCTCCTTCAACTCTGCCTCAGTAAGGGACCCTGCCCCAAAGGACAAATAGTTTCATCTTTGTTATCTGCATGAAGTTGGCTCAGTCCTGAAACTCATTGAATTCAATTCAAATTCTAGCCCTAGCTGAAACCCTTTGGGACTCCACCCACGGGCCCCCTTTAGCTAAATCTCTCATTATAAAAAGAGCCAAACTAAAATTCTCTCTTTGCAGAGATTCCACACATGCCAGCTATACCATGCTTGGCATCCCAAGGAGCCTCTGTCCACTGGAATACTCTTTCCAGTGCTATCCTCTCTTTACCCGCACCTATTTTCCTAACCAGACTTTAACCTTATTTCTAATCCCCATAATAAACCTCTTTTATCAATCTAGGTTTTTGGGTCTGTAAATTCCTTTACCGAGAACCTTTGTACTGTCAGAAGGGAGTCCCCAAAACTCTCTACACTTGTGCCACTGCACCAAGGGGGTGCAGGGGAGTCAGACCTCTCCATTTGGCTCCCTGAACCCTGAACCTGCCACTAGACCTTGTCATTTAACTCCCTGACCTCCAGAAACCCTAATTTCATTTGGGTTCCCTAAATCTAAGCCTCATCAATATCTGTAAGAACTTCTTAGAAATCAGAATTATTCAAAAGTAGATTGGGCTGGCTCAAGGAAGTAGTGGGTTTCCTCCTTATGGGAGATGTTTAAGCAGTGTCTTCTTGTTATGAGTATAGGGTAGGACTAGATAATCTAGTCAGGGGTCCTCAAACTACGGCTCGCGGGCCAGATGAGGCAGCTGAGGACTATTATTTCCCTCACCCAGGGCTCTGAAGTTTCTTTATTTAAAGGCCCACAAAACAAAGATTTTGTTTTTACTATAGTCCGGCCCTCCAACAGTCTGAGGGACAGTGAACTGGCCCCCTATTTAAAAAGTTTGAGGACCCCTGACTAGATACTTGAAATAACTCCATGGGATAAATTCTGTTTTTATTCCCGTTTTATAGTTATTGAAACAGACAGAGCTAGTAAGTGTTCTAGTGTCCAAGGCCAAATTTAACCTCAAATTTATCCCAAAGGGTTTCAGCTAGGGCTAGAATTTGAATTGAATTCAATGAGTTTCAGGACTGAGCCAACTTCATGCAGATATCTCTATCCACTGAACCACTAGGATATCTCCAAAGGCGTACATTTCAGTCATGGGAGAGACCCTTTCTGTAGACACAAAAATAGGGGATAGAGATCATGAGTGAGGAACTGCAAGAAGATCAAATGTTTGTTGAATCGAGTTAAGAGCACATGCTTGTCATGTTAAAAAGGAACTATTTATTTGCTGAATATTTGATGCCTAATTCAGGACTCATAGAACATAAGCTAATTGGTTTACTGTGGTCAGTCCTTCCAGCTGAGAATGATTGGACACTAGTGCCCCAAGATAAAGCTGCCTCTGTATAATGCTCTTGGAAGTATTTATAGATCCCAGACCAAGCCCCATTTGATCATTGTTTGGATTCTGATTGGCTCAGATTGAATGTAAATAGCAGTCCTTTCTGCTTTGGCCAGAAACCTTAAAGGTCTTTTATTTCCTAATTATTTTATGTATTTATTCAGATTTTTTTTTTGGGTGGGGTGAGGTGGGGGAACAACTAGATGAAAGAAGAAATTCTTTACCTAACCTTAATGTCTGAATGGATGCAGACTCTCTCAAACTGAGACATGTTGAACACCTTAGCTTAAAAAAAGGGAAACGTCTCCCAATTCATCCAGGGCCATCTCCAGTCATCCTGATCTATATCTGGCTGGCTCTAGAAGGGAAAGTGAGGGAGGTGACCTTGCCCAGCCCTCCCTTACTTAAATCCTATTCCTTTACCAAGTCATGGCATCACCTCCCTGACGTCTTGGTCCTCTTCCAGAACAGAGGACAAACTACCAGGAGTACCTGCTACCAGATTGTTATCTGTGACTTATTAGATTGTTGTATGGTAGAAAAAGAACAGGCTCTGTAATCAGAATTGGGTTCAAATTCCACCTGTGACATTTATTACCGGAGTGACTTTGAGCAATGCAATCAACTCACCTAGAACTCATTTTCCTTACTTGTAAAATGAAGGGATTCAACTAGAATTGGAAATTCTTACTGGGGTTTATGAACTTTTTGAAAATTATTTTGACATAATAAATTTCTACGTAAATTTTATGTATTTTATATATGAATATATGTATATATACATATATGTTATATGTATGTGTGTTATATATAATTATATATATAATATATATGTGTGCGTGTTAGGGTTATCTTTACTCTATATCTTTGTGTATGTGTGCGTATGTATATATACATATATTGTGTATATATATGTGTGTGTGTGTGTTAGGGTGTCGATAAAGTATATGTAACTACCTCTCTCTGTATATATATGTGTGTGTACATTAGGATATATATAACTTTCTATATATACCTGTCTTTCTCTCTCTGTATAGATATGTGTGTGTATCTTTATATGGGATTATATGTACATATATATATGGTGTGTATATATAAATATACATGCACATAAGGGATATGTGTGTGTGTGTGTGTGTGTGTGTTTTCAGTTAGGGTATATATGTATATATAATATGTATATAATTCCCCAGATCAACAAAAGGGTCCATAACACAAAAATGGTTGATAACCCTTCTAACAGATGGCCGCTTAGGGCCCTCCAGTTCTTTATCTCTGATCCTAGATAAGTGCTAGAAAGTTTCCTAAAATGCAGAGAGAAAAGGAATTTTGCCCAGAATCATGTAGCTAATAAGTGTCAGAGATGGTATTTGAACTCTGATCTTCTAACCACAGGCCACTATCACTGATATCCTCATATATCGCCCATAGGAAGTGCTTAATAAATGTGATTTGAATTAAACGTTCAAACCACCAATCCATATATTATATCCAAACAATTGATCTATCCTGGGTTTGAGTTTTTTTCCAGATATCAGACTAGGGGGTTCATTAGTCCATTTGCAACTGTTGATCTAATAGCCCTTTGAAGACCCACTAATTCTAAAGTACTTAAAACTTTTTACACAGAGGATTAAGGTCAGTTACTGTGAGGCCAGGGTGAGTCACATATCCTACTTTCTTCATTCCTTTGCTGTTCATTAAAACAAGGCCTCAAAGGTCTCTGGGAGGGTCCATTCATTGAGTTAAAATGACCTCTTTGTCAGTGAGTTACCTGTAAGGTGAAGTAATTTATTAACATGCAAAGGAGACTAACATCCTTCTCGAACACCACCAGGTGATCCATAGTGGCCAGCAAAGGTCAAAAGAATGCAAAAACTGGGGAAGTCAGAAAAACGTAATTTTTTTGCAGCAGCATGTTAAGAATGCTCCGAATATAGGCCCATTTAAATATTGAAGGATTATTAATTTAAATCTGTTTAATAACTATTATTTACTTTCATATTATCTATGTACATCATTGCATATTCCAAAATACAGAGGAAAATGTCATTTTATTATCATGGGGTGGGAACTCCCATAATAGAAATTCCTGCTGGGAACAACACATCTATCTATCAGCCTATTAAAAAAAAAAAGAATATCAAAGTTCACTTTAGTATTACCTTGATTTCAGGAAATAATGAGATTACTTCCTATTAGACAATGGCTTGAAACAAGCTGAGATAACAGATTAAGTAAAATACTATTGGCAAAAATCAGAAATCAGTGGAGGAGGTAGTAGTAGTGTTGGTAGAATTTCATCTTTGTAATATACTTGCACAACCATTTGTAATTCTTTTATTTTTTTAGAGCATACTTTTTGTTTGTTTTTGTTTTGCAACATAGATCCACCTTTTTAAAGTGTTTACTGTATGTCAAGTTCTATGCAAAACACTACAATTATTATTTCTTTTGATCCTTGCAATTCTGGAATGCTCTAATTATCCTCATTTTATAGCTTAAGAAACCAAGGCATTAAGGGACTTGCCCAGAAGTTAAGGGTCACATAGTAAATGTTTGAGATCAGATTTAAACTCAGGTTTTCCTGATTCCAATTCTGGAACTTTTATCTATTATGATACCTAGGTGACCCTATATACATACATATATATACACACACACACACAGACACACACAGACACACACACTTTTACACACAACACAAGTATATAACACATATAACATACACATACATATAACATACATCTATGTAAGGCATACATATGGATATATAACACACATAATCATATAACATATGGCCACAATCCACAAATCATATACATATATAATCCACAAACATAGATTGAATCCCTATATAATGTGTGTATACACACACACACAAATTTATATACTACATGTGTATGTATGTAGATCTACATATATGCACAGAAGTATATTCATATATCACATATATACACATTTAGAGTCTTTATATTTGATAGTCCTATGTTATAAAGGGTTTAAGTTTGATTTGAGAGTTTTCTCACCTCTCTTAACTCACAGCCTTAATATAAGAAACCTGAGAAATTCTCTGTATTGTACCATAGTGAGATATACTCTCTACCTGTAAGCACAAAGTTTATAATTTTATTATAAAAGAGAACAGAAAATTGAATCAATGACCATTAGTTCCAATAGTTTGGGAATTCATTTGCCCAGAGCAACTTATAAAAACAAACATGAGTGCTCTATTATTTAATCACCTCTATCACCTCTGTTAATGGCTTCTTTTTGTTTTTGTTGTTTTGTTTTTGCAAGACAATTGCGGTTAAGTGACCAGAGTCACTCCAGCAGGAAGTGTTAAGTCTCTGAGGTCACATTTGAACTCAGGTTCTCCTCACTCCAAAGCCAGTGCTCTATCCACCATCTTGCTCTCCCTGTTAATGGATTCTTTATCAGTTATTTTCTTATAAAGTTGGCGGGGCAATGGAGCCCCATCTCCTCCAGTAATAAGGCCCATGTTCCATCAGGAGAAACATGGTTATGAGCTGTCTTCATTTTGGTCATTTAATTTTTGTTCTTCATTTGACTTTTTCATGTTTTGATTTTTTTCTTACAGACAAATATGGCTACTGTGAACCTGGAAGTTATCGTAGCTATACTTTCTTTTAGGATAAGGAAAACAACATTTTCTACTATCAGCAACTCTCATTTCCTTCTCTCTTTAAGACTTATGAAGCTCTTTCCTCACAACAAGCCTGTTAGATAAACATCATAAATGTTATTATCATTTTTACATATGAAGAAATGAAGTCTCAGAAAGGTCAATTGATGTCTGGGGTCCCACAGCTCCTAAGGACTTTTTTTCAATTAAAGATCTTCAAAGAAAGAAAGTCAGCTTCAGCAGTCCATTCTCAGAATGTTGAGATACTCCTCAATAATTACAGGATATAATAAAGTCCAAGTTACTTCAGCTTTAAAATGTAGTAATACTTAGGTATGGGCAGCTAGGGGACCATGACATCAGAGAGATGATTCTGTGATATGCCCATGAACTGTATTTAGATGAGGGAGTGCTGGACAAGGTCACCTGCCTCACCTTCCTCCCCAAGAACCATCTGAGTCCAATGGCCAGATATAGATCAGGACATCTAGAGATGGCCCTGGATGAAATGAGAGATCTTATCTTTTTAAATTAAGGTCTTCAACAGGTCTCATTTTGGGGACATAGTAGATAAAGCATCAGGCCTAGAGTCAGGAAGACCTGAATTTAAATCCATCCTTAGATACTTACTAACTGTATGATTCTGAGCAAGTCACTAAACCTTGCTTGCCTCAGTTTTCTCATCTGTAAAATAAACCAGGGAAGGAAATGGCAAAAACAAAACAAAACAAAACAAAAAACCAGTATCTTTGTCAAGAAAACCCAAAATTGGGTTAAGAAAGAATCAGACAAGACTGAACATTAAGACTTAGGGACTAAGACTTTGGGGAATACCCTGGATAGTCATAAACTTCCAAGCTTCAATTTAAGCCCAATTCCTCTCATTTAGAGATGAAAAATATTCAGACACTAACTTGTAATAAATAATGGCTCCATGTTTCAATGGTTCTCTGAGAGGCAGTGTGTTATGATGAATGAAGAGCTTGCGGAAGTTGTCAGAGACTTCCACTCAGTTACCTCCTTTGATGCATGCTGGCAGTGTGACCCTGGTCAAGTCATTTAACATTTTAAAGCCCCAGGCAACTCTTCAATATTATAAATTGTGCAGTTCATCTTGACCTACATTGGCAGAAGAATTTTCTCACTGGGAGCTCCCTATGTGGATAAAATCAGAGGTCTGGTTTAAAAAACATGTTTCTAGGCTAAACAAACATCTCTTTTTATGTTTTTAAAAATGTTATTAGTTTTGTCATTCTTTTTTTGTTTTTGTTTTGCCCCTGACCTTTTTTGAAATTCTTCTTTCATCATGGGGTCCAGGACTGAACATGCTACTCTATTAAGGGATTGTACTTATCTAGCATTTTGTATTTGTACTTTTATCTTCCTAGACAATTTTATATACTTATTCAGGATTTCATCCTTTAGTACTTGAAAATCTCAGAAGATCATAAGATTTTGCTATTAATTTAGAACTAATCAAAATTTTGAGGGAGTAAATTGTATCTGCATATTGGTTCAGGTTACAGATTTTGTTAACCCATTCCATTCTATTCTATTCCACAAATATTTATTCAGTATTTTAGGGGCACCTTATTGGCTCTGTGGCTGGGTACTGAGGCTCAAATCAGGAAGATCTGAGTTCAGTTGTGGACTTATACATACTGGCTGTGAGATCCTAGGCAAATCATTTAACCCCAATTATCTTGAAAAAACAAACAAAAAAGATGTTATGTTTAATAAGGGATAAATGATACGAGCATTGATTTTGGACTAAGACAGATATGGGGTTGGGCAGCAAATAATGTAGTTTGAGGACCAAAATAATGTATATGATGAAGACACCAGATGATGGTAGGTACCAAAAGTTGGGGTTTGGTCATGTGAAGAATTCATAATGGCCATTTTCTTTGGAAAAAGACAGATTTATTTAGGGGAAGGCATTACAGACAAAATGAAGAGATCCAATAGATACCAGGAATGGTAAATATGAAATAGAATGGGAGAATATAGAAAGAAAATATAATTAATGATGGAAAGGGGAAGTTCCCTAATGAAATTTGTCATTTACTAAGAGAAAGGAAACAACCCATAAGTTGGGGCATGCCCTTAGCTGCAGGCTAAATTTTGAAAGGGATATAAGCACCCCAAAAGAGTTATATAATTATAAGAAGGAGAAGTGGGGTTGAAAAGCATAGTGAAGTTAGAAGAGATAGCACATGGTATGGGGGAATGGAAAAGGCACTATGAGGCAGAGTGCTGTGGCAGACTGATCCAAGGAAGGTAGCAGCTATGGAAAGAATGGCCCATAAGTAGATTTCATGAGGAAAAATTAACCTCAGGGACATGACTGGGATTCCTGACAGGGCATGGCAAGGTGAGACTGCTCAAGATCTTTACAGAAGGTGGGTCTCAGGAATTTGACTTGGATTTTAAACTAGACTATTTCCCCAGAGAGCCCTTTATAGAGCTAAATTGATCTCTATCACTGCCTTCTCCCTGCTGGCCTCAGGAATCAAATTCTTTTGTTTTTCTTAATCCAAAACACTATTCAGGACCTCATCATTATAGGCTGGTTTTGATATTAGCTATGTGACTTTGAGAAAGTTATTTATCTCTGAATTTCATTTTCCTCATTCTGTAAAATGGAAATACTAAAGTTGCTAAGTCGCTCAGCCTATATAGTGTTGGACCTGCAATCAGAAAGAATGTATTTAAATCTGACCTCCAGAGCCTATGGAGCTCTGGAAAAAACACTTAACTGCTCTCTGTCTCAGTTTTCTCATTGGTAAAATGGGAATAAGAACACCTACCTCTCAGGGTTGCTGTTGTGAGGATTAAGTGAGATATTTGTCAAGTATTACAGTAAGGATTAAATAATATATTTGTAAATGAATATATTTTAATGCCTGACACAAAGTGGGTATTTAATAAACAATTTTCTTCTCTTCTTCCCTCCCACCCCGTCTATCATCTATAGGATTGTTGTAGTGAAGAAAGTTATTTGTAAATCTGAAAGGACTAGATTAATATCTGGGAGCTATTAATTGATCTGGGCCTTAAATAGGGTTCTAAAGAGTAGGATTCTGAAGATTGAGATAACGGTGGGGAAGAGAATTTTAGGTAGAAGGAACTGATTGAGAAAAGAAATTGAGGCAATAACATGCAGAAACTTGTTCAGGAAATGGGAAGCAGTTCATTTTGACTGGGAAAGCAAAGGATTTGAAAGAGAATAAAGTGATCCTGCAGCTTGGGAGCCAGAAAATGAGGATTTTCAATGAGTTTAATGTTATGCTAGACAACTGGGAGCCATTGAGGCATCTTGAGCAAGGAAGTATGATCAAAACTGTACATTAGGAGGTAGTTTATGGAATGGTTTGGAGAAAGAGGTAGGCAAAGCAAGGCAAGGCAAAGTAGGTAAGAAGCTATTGTGGTACCAGGCAACAGCAAGTGAAGGCTTGAGCTAAGGTAGTAGATCTGGGATAGAAAGGAAGAGGGGAAGCCATAGAAAATACATCAAAAGTAGAAACTGATAGGATTTGGCAACTTATTCAATTACTGGGGCTAAGGAAAAGAAAGAATCAAAGAACTGAGATTTCAAACCTGGGTGGCTAGGAACATTAACAGAGTTTAGGAAGACAGGTTTGGTATAGATAGAATTGGAAAGAAAGAAACCAGTAGAAAGAAAGAGGTTGAAGATGTAAGAAAAAACAATAACTGATAAAGTCCCAGAGGATGGGATGGAGAACATCTTTGACAGGTTTACCCCTGAAAAACCAAAGGAAATAAAAAACACTAGAAAGGACCATAGAAGCCATCTAATTTAAATTATATCCCCAAATAAATCTTATAACAATTTTGTTATTGTTCCATCATTTCTCAATTATGTCCAACTCTTTGTAATCCCATTTGGGGTTTGAAGTAGTTTGCCATTTTTTTCTCTTGTTCATTTTACAGATATGGAAACTGAGGCAAGAAGGGTTAAGTGACTTGCCCAGAGTCACACCATTATTTGTATAAGACTGGATGTGAACTCAAGTCTTCCTGCCTTTAGGACTAGTGTTCCAAACACTGCACCATATAGCTGCCCAAATTTATAACATACCTGGGAAAAAGGGGAAGAAACCGAGAAACTCACAGCTCTTTTAAATAGAATTTTGTGGATATATATTCTTCATCATTTAAAAAAAGGAAAATAATAATAATAGAAGAAGTTAGGAAACTGGTCACTTGCTGAGCTAAGAAGTTTGCTTTGGGGGACTAAATTTAGAGAAAGAAAAAACCATTTTAGAATAGCTTTTGTGGGTACAGATAAACTATATTGAGAGGGATTGCACCACAGATAAGAAGGGGCCTCTGATAATATTTCAAATGCAGTGATCCCAATAGCAACATCCCTTCGTTATCTATGGAAATTGCAGCATTGCAACACAGCTGTCTGCAGCTGGTTTCATTCCCAGTCTTGAACACAGTCACTCTGTCGGGAGCACTGAACTCAGTGGTCTCCAATTACTATACTAGAGTGAACACCCTGACCCTTCCCTTCTCTTTCCCCTCCTTCCCCATGAGATAGAGATAGGTCATCTCAGAGCTAAATCATGTTCTGTTTCATGTCACATAAAGGGATAGCAAAGATAAGAATAGGGTAAGCATATAATTTCTGTGAGAAACCCAGTAAGTTTTAGAGTGATGCCCCTTTTCTTGGAGGTAGTCTATTAAAAAAGCAACCAAGGAGAATTATGGCCCCTACATTCTTAGTCTGCCCTGATCCTCGACCTTCAACCTTTGAAATTAGTTTGCTTCGGACCCAGCCACATACAAACCCACACACAAAACTAACCTCAAGATAATAGCCACCTGTTCCCTAGAACCTGCCTTGGGTATCTGTGTTCTCGGGCAAGATTTTCAATATTCTCTTTCCTACTTACCTTCCTCTTTGAGGAATCTTGTTTTCAATGTTCTTTTCTGATAATTTACTTCCATTCCTGGGTCTTTAGCTAATTATTCTTTTTTCTAGCAACCTTGGGGGCCCTGAAGAAGTAGAGTCTTTTCTGGCCTGATTTCCAAGTCCAGCCCCTTTTGGCAACGGGACCCTCAACACAGGCGGTGTCCCACAGGACAGTAATTCTTCTTGCCAGATACTTCTGACTAACCTTTCTCCTGGTTACAGACACTGAACCTCTTTTTCTGAGCAGAACAGAACTGAGCAGAGCTGCTCACCTCACCTCGGTGGGCAATTAATAAAAATCAACACACATTGATCAAGCTCCAACCAGATACTGTGTTAAGTGTGGGGGAGAAATAGAAACTGTACCTGCCTTCAGAGAGCTTGTATTCTAATGGGTGAAGCAACATATACATATGTAAGTATATACATAATATATACAATGAATGCAAAATAGTTTTGGGAGAAAGTTGGCATATCTGGTGGATATGGGAGTGGGATGTGGCGTTAAGTTGATTAAGAAAAGCTTTGTAGAGAAGGAAGTCTTTAATTTGAATTTCGAAGGAAAGGCATTAGAAGAGACAAGGTTGAAGAGAATGAATTTCATACCTGGGAAATGGCCAATGCAAAAATATAGAATGTTGTTTGTGAAATGGCAAGTAGACTAATAATAGGGTTCACAGAAAGAAGTGATGTGTAAGAAGGAGCCACAATGTAAATAAATATTAATGCCAAATCAAAGTGTTTGTATTTTATCCTAGAAGGAATAAGGTGCCACTGGAGTTTATTGGGGCAGTTAAGCAGCACAGTGGATAAACTGCCTGGGCCTGGGTCAAGAAGACTCATCTTCCCAAGTTCAAATCTGCCCTCAAACACTTGCTAGTTGTGTGGTCTTGGATAAGTCACTTAATTCTGCCTCAGTTTCCTTATCTGTAAACTGAGTTGAAGAGAGAAACGGGAAATGGCAAACTATTCCGGATCTCTGCCAAGGAAACCCCCAGTGAGACCACAAAGTGTCAGACTGATTTAAAAATGACTGAACAAGAAGAGTTTATTGAGGAGGGAAGTGACATGGTTACACTTGCCATTTAGGGAGATCACTTTGACTTCGGAGCAGAAGATGGATCGGAATGGGAAAAGGCTTGAGCTGGGAAACCAAAAGGGGAGGCAATGACAATTATTCCTATAGGAGGTGTTAAGTTCCTGAATTTAGGAGGTAGCTCTGTGGTAGTGAGGGAAGGAAGGATGCCAGAGAAGTTGTGAAGAGAGAAACAAGATGAGGCAATTGATTGGCATCTGTGGGGTGAGTGAGAAAAAGTCAAAGATGACACAGAGTTTACAAAATGAGAGAGCTGGAAGGCTTGGGATATCCTTGAAAATAAGAAGAATTTCAGAAGAGAGGCAGATAAGGGAAGAATTATTTGAACATCTTGAGCTCCCAGGGACTATAATTTTGTAAATGTTTCCATTTTGTTGTTATTGTTCAGTTGTTTCAGTTAAGCCTAATTCTTCATGATCCAATTTGGGGTTTTCTTGGCAGAGATACTGAAGTGGTTTGCCATTTCCTGATCTTTGGCTCATTTGATAGATAAGGAAACTGAGGCAAACAAGATTAAGTGACTAGCTCAGTCACATAGCTATAGAATGTGTTTGAGGCCAGAATGGAACTCAGGAAGAGGTCATACAATATATCTGCACATTTTGAATAGCACAGTTTTCTAGGAGATCCATCTTGTTGGCTAAATTTTTGGGGGAAAAAATTTCATTTTTGATGAATTGAGTATTAGTTGCCAAGAATATTCACATATTGAAATCAGTTGTCTGAGTCAGTATCCTGACTGCTGGATAAATGACAAGTATCTGTATATTTTTTATCCACATTAAAATATAGAAATGTTTATAGTTAAATATTGAAGTAACCCATGTTCATAGAATTTTATGGCTACTAAGTTTTCAAAAGCACTTCTCTTAGATGCTCAAAGAGCTTTTTCCTTGGTCATTTGGAGCAGGAAGTTCAGAATAGTTGTTTTTTTTCTTTTCTTTTTAACAAATGTGAATACTAAGGCTCCAAAGACTAACAGATTCAAGATTAATGTTATAGGCATTGAAGAAAACAATTCTTCTAAGATCTACTCCAGGACTGTTTCTACTCTATTAAGCTTCTAGCTATCATGACTTTTTGAAATAATTTACATTCATTCATCTATCCAGCAATGAGAATAGATAGCAATTATTTTCGGTTCTGGTCAGGAACTTTGAAAATCTTTCCCTCCCAGGCAGATAGTTTTGTGGTGGTAAATTAGGCCATCTTTTGTCTTAATTCTTACCAATCCCTAGTCCTTGAAAGTGCAATGACTTTCACTGAACTGAACGGGGGAAAGACTTCAAGGTCATCTGCCATATTTTGAGTCATCCCCAGTCATTTTGACTTTTGGCTTGCCACTGGAGTTGGATGACTAGAGGAAAGGATGAGGCTGATGACTTTGCATGGCTCGGCTTGATTTTTAAATCCAGTTCACATGAAAATCAAGATATCACTGTGAGAAATGGATGGACATTTGTTTTCTACAGTTATGAAAATTAAATTGAAGAAATGAAACTTAAATTAAAAAATTGAAACTCCCTAGGGCATCAAAGAATGATCTGGGGTGGTTTTAGATTTGAACTGGAACCCTTTGAATTTTGCATCCATAAGAATGTAAACTCCTTGGGGGCAGGGACTGACTTTTGTAATCTGAGATGGTGGTTGGAAAAGAATCCTTTGTTTTTTGCCCCTAGCTCTCCAGGGTGTTTTCTCCCTTAAGAATGTAAGCTCCTCAGGGGACTGGAACTGGCTGGGTAAGGGTGGTGGTGTGGAGATTTACATTTGTAACATCCAATTAATTGGCAAGCAGGGGAGGGACTTGCGATTCTGGTTAGGAAATAAAATACTGTCTTGTTTCAAAAGTGTGTCTACTAACCTAGGCATCTATTCTTGCAAGAATGTAAAATAAGTTTTTCCTGCTTTCATCAGTGAGTCAGGGGAGTTTTTGGTAAGATTTTACTTCTTACATTATCCTTTTGAAGTTCTTGGTCATTTTTTGAGAACAGAATGGACAAGAATGACATTGGTCCTAGAACTATCTACCACCTATGTATCTACCTACCACTATCTATATCTATCTCTGTCCTTCCTCAGTTTTTTCGATGTAATTTTTACATCATAGTCATTTCTTAATATTTCCCAATTCTCAGTTTTTGAGTTCTCTCTTGTAACGTGGGAAACAAGTAAAGTCAGTTAATACAGTGACTGTGACATCTGCATTCTTAGTCTACCTATATGTTGAGGAGAAAAATACATTTTGTGATTTGGCATTACAATTAATTGGCATTTTGCTGTTCTTTAGCATAAGCGAGACTCTTCATTTTAGAGAAGGCAACTTCTAAACATCTGCAGGATTTTATGGTAATCTGAATATTATGATATTATATTTTAGAACCCAAAGGGAATTTATCACCCAAGGGTATCTATAATCCTTTTTGTAGTGTATCTTCATTTTCCTGTTCCTTTAGCTTCAATTTTCCTCCTTGAATGATTCCACTTGATTTCCATTTCTGGGTCTATGACTCCTATCATTTCTCGTGATTGGTTTTTGTTTCCAAAGCAATCAGTTAAAACACATTTCTTCCCTGTATCAGAAGAATTTTTTCCCCCATGAGTTCCACTCACATTCATATTTTCTGTCCAGCATAAGTCTGGATAGATAATGAATAATAAGGACCATTTCCTCAGTACTGGAAGTTTTTCCTTGATGCATCCTTATGAGCTAATTTTTTTTCCTGGAAATTTACTGTAAAAACTTTAACTACTTTAATTTCCCCCTTTTGCCTCCTATAGGAACTTTTTTATTTTTTCATCTTCCTGTAAGCTCAAGATTCTTTATCTTGCTTCATCTCTTCCTTGAAATTTGATATATTAATCTTGTTTTATGCTTCAGTGAACTGAATTGGAAATATACTTCATTTTTTTTGTTCCTCTCACATTAGTTGGAAGTTGAGGAAGTTGAGGAGTTTTATTTTTGTTTTTCTTAAAGTAATGTATGCTACCCATTAGTAGTTTTGAAGACTCCCACTACTGTGATCAATTTTCCTTCCTGTTTTTTTTTTTTCCTTTCTTTGTGTAGTCTTGGCTTCCACAAGGGAATTTTTATGCAGACAGGTATGATTTTGTTTTGTTTACATTTTCACTTATATTTGCGCTTTTTTTTTCTTCTTTTGGGGAAAGGATATCACATTTTGCTTTGTATCCAGTCATAATAACTGAGCTAATCTTGCCATCTTCATGGAAGATAGGAGTCACCTTACCTCCTTTTTTTTTTCTATTGTTACTAAGTTATGTAGTTATTTTTCATTAAAAAAACAAACAAAAAAAAAAACTGTTGTTGAATTGCACTAGGCTCTTTGTGATCCCATTTGGGATGTTCTTGGCAAAGATGTTGGAGTAGTTCACTATTTCCTTCTCCAGTTCTTTTTATCTACATATAAAAATTGAGGCAAACAGGTTTAAGTGAGTTGTGAGGGCAGATTAGAACTCGGGAAAATAACGACTCCATTCCTAGTGCTGAGGCACCTAGGGAGTTTCCATGTTAATACTCAGTCAATGCAAAGATCTTTTGCTTGAGGATAGAATGATCTAGTTAGTCTTTGTGGGTTTAAGATTATGAGCAGATAGTAAATCTCAGTCAACACTCATTTAGTAAGCACCACTATACCAGCACTTTGTTGTGTAGAGGGGAATATAAAAGTGAGGCAATCAACCTGTCAACATATAATATCTCAGTAGAATATAAGCTCTTTGAGGGTAGATACTATATTTTGACAAGTTAATACAGGATATAGACAAATAAATTCACAATGTCTGAACACCTGGAGGGATTCAATTAAGACCTTTTGAAGGATTCCAAGAGGCAGAGGTGAGGACAGAGTATTCTGGCATGATAGATAACTTGTGTATGACAGCAAGAGAGATGGAATGTCCTACTTCGGCTTCATTTCAGACTATGTATATGTTTATATATGTGTGTGTGTGTGTATATATAGATACCTTTACATATATATACATGTTTGTGTGAATGTGTATGTGTGTATATATATATATATATATGTATATATATGTAAAATCTTATAATCCTAAAAAATGTAATCACTTTAGTAACCATTTTGACTTGAGAAGATTCAATTTCCTTTAAAATTAAGTACTATTGGATTAGACCTCCTTAAGGTCACTTTCTGTTTCAATTCTATTATGGATTTTGTATTTATGAAAAGGATAGCCTGCCATTGAGAAATTGTTAGAACTTTGAGAATAAGTAGAACTCTTCAGATTCTTTGGTTTATGACAACATTTTTAGTCCTTCTCATTCTAAGTGGGTTTTTAATAGGTGGGAGAAAGAAGAAGATATATGAGGAGTCAGCCTTAAATTATGTCTGAAATGTTAATACCTAGAATTAGAGACCAATCTTAGTAAGTTTTGAATAGACTCTAGATTGGAGTGATAAGATTGTAGAGTGAGAATTCAAAAATGGTCAAATGACCCAGCTAGAGGAAATAGATATATATAGAAACAAAGAAAATGGAATTCTTCCCAATCAATTGTGACCTTAAGTGCCAAATAGTTCTTTAATGTATCTTTATTTTTTTTTTTATATATTTGTTTTTGCTGTTCAGTCAAGTCTAACTTTTTATGACCCAATTTTCTCACACATCTAGTAAGAATCTGAGGCCAGATTTTAGCAAACGTTTTCCTAACTCCAGGCTCAGCACTCTACTCGTTACACTACATAGGATTGTGCATCAAACGATACAGCTTCTTCCATGTACATTTTATTTTTTAAAGTACTTGTTAAGTTTAATAAGGTAGTAAAAAAAAAAAAATGTCCTTTTTGTGTGCCCCTTCTGAACTTTTAACATTTTTAAATGTTTTATTTAAAATGTTTTTCTTTCATTTTCATATTTATTGCTACCTCCCAACTCCTAATCCTACCCTCAAAGCCCTTCCCTGTAACAATTAAATAGCTAGACTTAGTTTCCTGAGGACATAGAACCCCATCTTACCTAAACTTTATAGTATTCATCATTAGTAAAGAAATTATTAGTAATGATAAATGCAGAAAACTTTTTTTAAGGAGGGAAATGCTGCACCAGTATAAGATGAGGAATATTTTATGGCTATTTTGATGTAAGTAAAAAAGAAATTGGATTGATTCTGAGTGAGTTAAAATATAGAGGCATTATAATAGCCCACATAACATAAGTTAAAGTATCTCTTTGGGCTCACATCTGACCACGGACATTCCTCAGATCCGTAGGCAGATTATCAGATCTATACATTTCAGAGAACAGTTGCTGATCTGCATTGTTGTTAAGTCAGAAACCATTAATTAAGCATTTACAAATGTCAGATACTGTGCTAAGCACTGGGATACAGATGCAATTCAAGAAAGACAGTTACTTTTTAAAAAGAGTTCCTAACTTCATAAAATTATAAAACCAGACCAATAAAGTATATCAGCCTGCACTGATTTTTACCTTTTTTACACTTTTACCTTTAAAATATTTAATGAATATATGTTTAATGAATAAATGAAAGAACTTGTGAGATGAACATATTGATACTCTTCAGAAGGAAATTAGTCTAATGGGAGGAGACTATAAATATATGTGTATATGTGTATATATTTGTGTATACACATACACACACATATATATAGTATAGGTATGTCATAGCATATATATATATATATATACAAGCAGATATGTATATCATGTGGGCAGCAATATGAATAGAGCTCCAGAGTAAAGAAGACCTGAGCACAAATCTGGTCTCTTACTAGCACCTGTGTGATCTTGGGCTAGTCGCTTAATCTGTTTGCTTCAGGTTCCCCATTCATAAAATGAGCTGGAGAAGTAAATGGTAAATCACTCTACTATCTTTGCCAAGAAAATCCCAAATGGGATCTTGAGGAGTCAGATATGATTGAACAACAATGTACACGACACATACAGATCAGATACAAGTTAACTCTAAATGGGAAGCATTAGAAGATGGTGAATCAGGAAAAGCTGCTTGTTCTGTAGTGATATAATAATGGGGAAATATCCTATGGCATAGAATAGTTTTTCCCCAAAACTAATTAAATAAGGCATTTTTATATGTTTATTTAAAAATTACCATTTCCACCATTCACAATATTTTCTCCCTTTTAAACCTTTTAGATTTAAATCTAAATTAAATTTAGATCTCCCTTTTAAAAATTAAAAAATTTAATTTTTTACATATAATTATTATATATAATATATACACAATATGTATAATATGTAATATAAAATATATAATAAAATTTTTTAAAAATTTAAAATTAAAATTCTGATTCAGAAGCTATTTTGGTTGGGGAGCAGTGAGTGCAACCAGGACATAACCATTTTAAAACCTGGTGGGTAGACCCAATGGTTTTTTCACTGGCTCTTTATATGTTTGCAAGCGAACATTACAATGATGCAGCTACCTTTTAGATCATAATTCTGGCTTTCTTTGAACACCTTGTCACACTATAGAACTCTGAGTATATCTTTGACAGCTTTCTAGGGAAATATTAACTAAAAGTAAAAGCTTTTGATAAGATTATAAAATGCTACTAGTGTTATGGTTCTTTCAAGTTAATTATTAACATTTGTTTACCTGATTTCTTTCCTTTTTTTTTTGGAATCATTCTTAAAGCTGTTTACATGTATGTCTTTTCCTGGATGAAAACTATAAGAGTTCAACAGATTATTTACTGCCTTTTTTTTTTTTTTTTTTTTAAAGTTCTCAGCGCCCAACCCAAGTTCAAAGGCTGATGGGAGAGAAAAACCCATGAAGAGGTTTGCTTGAAGGAAATTTGCTCAGTGGATGGGATCTTGGCTCACAGGGAAAGATGTTAGACCCTCTCTGGCTCTTTTTCAGCCTTCGCTGTTGACTGCTGCTCAACTCTCCACTGAAGATATGGCTAAAGGATTTCTGGAAAATTTTACTAAAGCTGCGGAAGATGTGTCTTATCAAAGTTCACTTGCTTCTTGGAATTATAACACTAATATTACTGATGAGAATGTCCAAAAAATGGTGAGTTTTCATGACTATGTATGAGTATTTGATGCTTTTTAGGAATGGAATTGAGCTAGATCACAACTACCAAAATGGGGGGGGAGAGGGAGGGGAGAATGAGATTAACAGTTAAACTAGATTTTGAATGGAGTTGGGGAGGCTCTTTCACCTTTATCTTTCCTTATTCAAGATTCTGAGAATGATTAAATGTAATTCCCTTAATCTTGTTATATTGGATAGAGTTCCAGATCTAGAATCAGAGATTCTGGCTGTGCTATTAAATATTTATGTGATTTCAGGAAAATCACATCTTCTTTTGGGCCTTAGTTTTCTCATCTACAAAATAAGAAGTTTAGACTCATTAATCTATAAGATCTCTTTAGCTCTAAATCAGCAAGCCTGTGAGCAGTCTCTGGCCAGTTTCCAGTAAATTCTTTCCTGCTTCATGCAAAATTGGCATCTATAATTCTCATCTCACGATTTCATTGTATTTCTAAGTAAATATGATCCATTATTAAATTCATAATGATCCAAACTTCAAAGCTAACAGAAGTATATATTCAACTTTGTGTAAATGGTAAATTTGGAAAAGCCTAAATTATTCTTAGTAAAAGAGTTAGCTAGTAATTAAACCTCGACCATGTGTTGGATAAGTAGAGATTTGGGAATTCTTACTCTAGTTGTCACAGAGCTCTAAGGGACTTCCAAAGGTCACCCAATCTGTCCAGAGGCCTCCAAGCAAAACTATATTTAAACTATCTTACATAGATCTTAAGATGTCCTGGGAAAGGCATGATATTCTGCCTGGCAAATATAAGTAAGCAAGCATTTCATTGTAAATTAAGCAAAGGCATATTTAATTTTCTATCAGAATTTGCTCATTTCCCCTACAGAACATGAAAGCGTATGTATCTCAATCCCCAAATTCCCTCCTAGACCCCAAATATGAGAGGCAGAAAGAAACAGTTCAGGATCTACAAAACAGGTTGAGTGAAAGATCTCAAAGGAAGACTCCTATGCTAGCTGTCTTCCAGATTTAGCAAGGGTGGTAATGATGGAAGCTAAAAAGTAATATACTATCTGAGAATAGGAGGTTGTGGCAATAACTAGATATAATTTTTTTTAAATCAAAGTCTTAGATGTTTAGGAAAATTGTGTCTCACATTAAAAAATGTGACACAGCGAATAATGTTTGTTATACAATAAGTATTGACTGATTATACTATACTAGGAAGTTTTATTTGACTACCTGTCATTCTAAGATTTCCTTCTAATTCAAAGATTCTTAATCCCAGAAGAATCAGTAACTTTAGATCTTCAGTAGCATCTAATTTTGTCAAATCTTCCATGCAGAAGGATCTTTTTTTGTACATTTCTGATGCGTTTATCGCATGATAATCTGTGCGCCTTTAACTTTAGTGAGACCAAGAATCACAACTTAATGAAACTTTATATCTTTATACACAATAAGTACTTAAATAGCTATTGAATAAATGGATGAACAAATGAATTGAATTTTTAATGCAAAGCATATTGGCTTCTAGTGATGAAATGATAGTCTAATTTTTTTTTATTAATTTTTATTGTTTTATGACTGGTTCAATTAATTATGGTAGTGGTAAATTGTACAGTGGCTAGCTGTAACAGATAGGAAGAAACCTGAAGATTATTTGCACTCTACATCTTAATGTCAGGATTTAATACTTGTTACAAAATAAAATATAGAAATGTTTGCTGAAATAATCTTTGGGTCATTAACTACTATGCTCTTATCACTTTATCTACACTTGTCTATTACAGCAGAAGCAACAAGTGGTGACATATAAAACACTTTGAAGAATTTGTACCTAGCTAAGCAGAATAAAAATATTGACTTCATTATAGGAAAAATGCTAACTCATAAATTCATTCAATACAGTTAAGTGCTACTGTGAGCAGAGTGCTATGTATTAATGGAGATACAAAGTTCAGAGATCATGAAGTACCTGCCTATGATACATTTACAAAATGCTTTCATTTGGTGAATGGTAGTGCAAATAATCTTCCTGTTTTGCAAATGCAAATAAAGTATTTAAATGACTTGTTCAAGGTCACTATGTATGTGTTCAAGGTCACTATGTATGTCCTATAAAACCCTATCTTCTTTCCATTGCCTTATCTAGCAAGAAAGAATGAATGCTACTATGAGATACTTAGATCCACATACTGTGGTTTTCTAAATAGGGTGGGTGAAAAGAAAAATAATTATTTCTTGACACTGCTTATGGCCACAAATTTGTGCTTCCTGGTAGAGTCATACAATAAGGTGCAAACAAGTCATGAAAAACAAAAAGTTGAAGAATTCCTCTTTCCTTTATATGACATGTTTGAAGAAGAAAATCTACAATGAAGAAATGAGAAATTTTCAGTCTCTGGGCCTAAGGTGAAAAAAGAGAAGAATTTGGTGTTCCAAATTCTCATGAAGATGAAAACAGATAAAGATCTTACAGTAGATAAAATTGCATCTTGCAGAAGTGACCCATGATGTACCCTGTGTCTGAGATTGGAGACTTCTTATCAATGACATTCTTTGACATACTCTTTGAAACACAAAGAGTTTCCCTGGGTATATTAGAATTTGGCTTGTATCTAGGTCTTCCTAAGAAAGAGATCTTTTGTATTATTCAGGTTAACATAGCATCAAGTATACGATAACCTGTATTTACCCTGGAGACTAAAAATCTAGTAAGGCTCAGTAATTCTCTTTAAAAAAAAAAAAAATAAGACTAGATTTTGGCTAAGATCACCGAGTAATTTTGCAGATTAACCAGAGACCCTCTGGAAAGGTTATTAAGGAACTTATCCAAGATAACTTGTCCTGACTGCAGGAAGACTCTGGATTTGAATCATGTTTTCTGATCTTAATACACTATTCTTTCCACCTTATTATAGTACTAAACAAGTGAGTAAAGGCTATTGTTTAATGATCAAGTCTCCTTTCTTAGCCTGAGGAAATCATTGCTCAGAAGCTGTGTTACTTTTAACACTGAGTAGAAGGTCTAATGACCAAGCAAAAGCTTTCATTTGGGTGATGTGCTCTGAGGACAGAAGGTACAATGATCCCTATCTGGTGTAAAGCCATCTTAATGATCTCAAAGGACAGCTGTTAGAAAATTATTCATACATATTAAAATTTTTTTTAAAGTATTCAAAAGTGTCTTGTTAAATCTTAAAAATGCACGCAGTGGAGCTCATTTGGAAAGACCAATATAAATGGTATTATGTTGGCAATGTTAGAGGAAGATAATAAAATTCTCTTTACAAAAATCACAGGCTCCAAGGTGTTAGTTTACTATCCAAGAAAAAGATCATTGAAAAAGGCAGTAGATCAATGAGTTTTTATTTATTAATGAATAATATTTTTAAAGTATCCACTATGTACCAAGTACTGGGGTATACAAATAGAAAAGTGAGCCAATCTTAATATGTTGCCACTTAAGCAACATATACGGGGTCTTCTCTCTCTCTCTCTCTCTGTTTCTCTTCTGTTTTTTTCTTCTTTTTAACCAAAATGGTCATATGGTCATCAATTAATTTTTTTCTCATCTACCTTTCTGCATTTACATGTCCTCAGTGATGTCTCTTATGACACTTGTTGCATTTGGGTCTCTCTATTGCCCCATTGCTTGTTACCATATCTCTTGAATCACCTGGTGATTCAAGGTCCACAATCAGGTAGCAATCACTGGTAGAATATTTGTCATGAAAAATAGATTTTGCACCATGGAGCAGCTTGGGATTATAAAAAAAAAAAAAAAGACTTCACACTTTCCAGATGCAGTCCAGCTTGCTCTTGTTCTTTCATTTGGTTCTAGATGTAACTGTCTGCCTGGAATGCCTGTTCCATATTATCATTGTGTTATGTTAACCCAGTGGATTGACTATTTAATGACATGCCATTGTCCGAATAGTAGGAGCTTTTCATTCATTTAGTTTTCTCTATATGGATGGCTAGACCAATGCCTTTTGAATAATTTGAATAATTATTTGTATCTTTGTACCCCCTCCTAGGGGAGGTTCTGTAATAAGTAGGAACTTGATTCAATCAGGGTAATATCATTCAAAAACAAGGGCATCTGGAAGAAGTTAACATTTTTCCATTTGGACCTTTCAGAGTACAATTTGGATACTAGCACTTGGGTAATATGTCTTTTTGATAATAACATGCAGTCATTAAATAGTTATCTCTGTGATTGCATTTTTTTTATTTTAATTTTTATTATAGTTTTTTTATTGACAAAACATATGCATGGGTAATTTTTCAACATTAATCCTGCAAACACTTCTGTTACAACTTTTCCCTTCCTTCCCTCCATCCCGTCCCTTAGATGGCAGGCAGTCTCATACATGTTAAACATGTTAAAGTATATCTTAAATAAAATATATGTGTACATATTTATATAGTTCTCTTGTTGCACAAGAAAAATCAGATTTAGAAAGGTAAAAATAACCTGGGAAGAAAAACAAAAATGGAAGCAAAAAACAACAGAAAGAGTGTAAATGCTATGTTGTGGTCCAGTGATTGCATTTTTAAAGAGGTCTTGTATGTTATTCATATATAAATAAGAGACTCTTTGCTAAAGGATAAGATTTAAAGCTATGTTTTGCTCTACCAAATCAAATGGTGTTTTTTTTGGGTAATCAATGGATTATTTAAAAAATTGAGCTCTTCTATTAATTGTTGTTCAATCATGTTCAGCGCTTCAAGTTCCCACAGATTGTACTGTCCACCTAGTTGCCAACACTACATCAGTTCATTTCTTTCAGAAAATGGTGATGATAAAGCTCAATATGTTTATCTTTTCCTATTTTCTACTTTTTTTAAATATTTACATCTTAGTTGCATTGAATAAGTGGAGACTTGAAATTATTTATAATAACTTCTTATCTCTATCTTCTCATCCAATGTCAATTTTAACCTTTACTCTAATTAATCGATCTTATTTTATGTACAAACAGTGCTCATACAACTCCTACCACCAATCATTTCCTTTCTGCTGAGATACTACCAACTTCTCTGGAAGCAAATATTCCTGAGAGATAGACATGTCTGCTGAGTAGTTTATAAGCTTTTAGCCTCAATTTTTCAAACTAGAGCCACATTTTTTTTTTCTTATTAAAGCTTTTTATTTTCAAAACATGCATGGATAATTTTTCAACGCTGACCCTTGCAAAACCTTGTGTTCCAAATTTTCCCCTCCTTTCCCCCATTTCCTCTCCTAGATGGCAAGTAATCCAATATATGTTAAACATGTTAAAATATAGAGCCATATTTTCCAACATAAGTTTCTCCCTTTATGCCCCTTTTTTAGCGGGGAAGCTTCTGAAATAGGAGGTATATATTAGGTGGGAGAATCTACCTTTTCTATCTCCTGCAGCAGAGAATGGAGCACAAAGTGGCAATTATTTTTAAGATTTATTTATGCTCATCATGAATGCTGCAAGCTGGGATGACCCAATTATATTTCTTGTTGTCTTTGGGTATAAGATGAAACCAATTTGCTAACTTCTTTCTATAACTCTCTAGGAGGAATCTGTTGCTGTTGCTTTCCTTCCATTTATCTGTGATTTCAATTTGCCTTCTGGCTTCTATTACTACAACATTGATATGTTTTAGTTGTTCCAATAGTATGTCAAGTCACTTGGGCAAAGATCTCACAGCTAGAATCTACACTTAAGTTAATGTTTATGGATGGTCTAAGGATTGTGAGATCCTTAGTATTCTCTGACCTCTACCATTAGAAACTTGGGAAGACTGCCCCTACCATGTAGATAACTGTTATTACTTTGGGGGAGACTTTAAAAGAAACCTTTTTAGTCTCTGGGCCCCACATCATTATTCAATCAGAATTCCTGAGCTACCTACCCTGTGTACTTACTTCGTTGTTTTTGTGTTTACTAACTTTGCTATCATGCTTAGACTTTCAGTTGTAACTGATTCTTGGGTTTGGGATTTTCTTGGCAAAGATACTGGATCATACAGCTAGTAAGTATCCGGATTTGAACTCATGAAAAATGAATCTACCTGACTTCAGATCCAGTGTTCTATTCATTATGATGTTACCTAGCGGCTCTTTGCTATTATTACCCCAAACCTAAGCTCTGGAGTCCATAATCTCTAATTCATAATACCATTCAGCTCTTTACAATTTCCACTTGTTGGCCTGTGCTCACCTCTTCTTACATCTATTGTGATAGGAAGGATATTGCCTTTACCAGTTAAACCACAAGTTGGCTCAGGGATGTTGAGAAGGAAAGGAGAAAATTAATTGTTCCCATTCTAGAATCTTAAAGAAGTAATGAAAAAACAAAAGATTTGGGACAATTCCTCTGAACAAAGAGATTTTAAAAAAAGAAATAATCAGCTTTCCAGAGTAGGACAAATGGGCAAAATAACTGCCGTGGATAGGCTTATATTGCAATGATTGATTACAGTAAAAAATACAATATATTTCTGGGCTATTTTCAAACCAACTTAAACTGCAACAATTGGAAGGGGGAAAATGATATCTATCATTCACTTCCTCTGGCAGTTGTCAAGGACACAACTTTCCCTTTCCCCCAACCCCTCTCATTTATCTTTAGTTTAATTGAATTTAACAAACATTTTTAATTGCTTTTTTTGTGACACTTTGCTAGGCTTTGGGGAAATGTGTTCCAGTTATAAAGATTTAAAAAGCTAACAATATGATACCAAGTTTCCTTATCTGTAAATTGAGGCTCTTGAATAAGAAAGTCTGTAATATGATTTTATGACTTTAAGAGCTGCCCTCAGTGAGTTTACATTCTAATGTGCACATGGTCACATAAGTTTAATACTTGGTGGCCTAGAAAAAGCAACTGAATTTGAGTACCACTTTTTTCATGAGCTATATAACTTAGGTGGGCCCCTTAAAAGGAAAAACACTTTAAAATGGAAGAGTTGGGTTTGTAGTTCAATCCCTCTCTTTGTGACCCTATTTGGGATTTTCTTGGGAAAGATAGTGGAATGGTTTGTCATTTCCTTCTAACTCATTTTACAAGTAAGGAAATTGAGGCAAACAGGGTTAAGTGACTGGACCAGGGTCACACAGCTAGTAAATGAGATCAGATTTGAACTCAGGAAGAAGAATCCAACTGACTACAGTTCTGACACTTTATCCACAGCCATCTAGCTGCCCAGGAATTTTTTTCTCTAATACGCGTCTGAGTTTCAGTCATTCTAGGACAAGAACATTAAATACATGATAAAAATAACAGATCTCCAGAATCGCCCTCATTCAGAACTGCCAAAATTTCTTTTGATTTTGGCTACTGCTTCTTCCCACCCCCCCTTTTTTTTTTAATTAATCTGTTAAAAGAAAGGAATCATGTCTGTCTTTAATATTCTGCAATGGTTAGGGTGTGTGTAGACAAGCCTTGTGGACTTGGAGAGTTCATTTAAAAATTTTTAAAAATCTGCCTTCTCCTGAATTGTTCTGGCTGGATATAATTGTCTTCTTAGAGAATGATGTGAGGCTTCACTTTGTTTTGGATGAATAGTAATAGGTTGTGAATGTTTAATATATTTAAAAGAACGTTGTACAGAACAGCACAAAAGAACAGAAAATCATCAGGTCAAAAAAATAGAGGAAGTATAAAGAGTGTTGTGATTCTGACGTATTTCTTAAGTGCAGAGGTCTGAGGCTAAACGTACTAGATGGAAGCAGAGCCATTTATAAATACTTATTCTGAAAATAAAGACAAGTCAATTGTAGTTCCCAAGGGAGTAGTTTTATAAGTGCAAGAGATTTTAAAATTTTAATGGAATATTTCTTGTGAGCTAATGCTGCAATTTTTTGATTTAGATTGGAATTTGGAAGACTGTCACCAAATTCTTCCAGATTACAATCCAAATCAAAATATTTCAGCATTATAGAATGGAAGAAATGAAATGTAAAAAAAAAATGAAATGCAAAAACAATAGGATTTTGATGAGGAGACTAATTAGACTACATATACATACCCAGGATCACATAAAAACTTCTTGGGAGGAAAGGGATTATGAGTAGAAAAAGTTTTAAGAAACCCCATTCTAAAGCAGTGGTACTCAAACATTTTTGGTTATATATCCTATGACCATAGCCACTTGTAATTAAAAGAGTGTAGAGCTCTTACTCACCAGTCATTATTCTCCTGGAGATTCCAAAAAAGGAAAAGGAACCTATAAAGGTTTTTCCCAAAGCCAATTCTGTATCTGAGTGAGATCTTTCATTAGAGAAGAGAATCTACTATGTTAGAGCTCTTAGAATTTCTTTCTTAAAAGGATTTAGGAAGCCCAAAGAAGATCTATGAGTACTATAATACAATTGATTCTCTTCTGTGAAAAAGATCTCATTCAAACATTGATATTAGGAGTTTGTTACTTTACCACGATTTTCCCCATTGAATACTATCCACAAACTCCAATTTAAAAAATAGGTTTTTTTAAAAAAAAATTGGTATCTTTCATTTTAATATCACTTAGATTTTTCCCTTGAATTCCTTCTCTGCCTTTCCTAGTCATCCCTTATAGCAGAGAAAATAATTTTTTTAAGGAAAAGAGAAAAGGGGGAGGGGGGAGAGGATCAGCAAAATCAAATGATAAGTACATTAAAAAGTCTAACATTATGTTCAGCATTCCACATCATGGACTCCCCACCTCTGCAAAGGTACAGGAAAAGACGTCTCATATCTCTTTTTTCATCAGGCTTGTTATTTATACTTTTCCATATTTTGTCAATCATTCCCAATTCAGTGAATGTGAATGAAACCTCAGGATTGTTTTGATTTGTATTTTTAAATTTGTTTGGAAAGACTCAGGAATGGGAATGGAACATTAGGACAAGTCCACTGACACATTCTTGCTAGAAGCAATGACAAATTTTATTTGATTCTAATTCTCAGAGTGAGAGATAGAAGGGAATAGGAGGAATAGAGCCAAAGATGAGGACTTGTTGTCCAAGGGACTCCAACTGACTTAGCATTTTCTTAGTAGTCTCTAATGGTCTGATTTGGAGGGTGAAACAGCAGCAAGATGGATAGGTGACCAAGGGTAAAGATGAGGACATTTGATCCCAAAAAGTTCAGAGCTAAACGCTAGCTTTGAGGTCTGACCCAGAACAAAAAAGAGACTTTAGCCATTTTGGGAAAAATGAGATTCTCTTCGAGGAACATTCTTTCAATTGCTTGTATCACTATATCCCTGGGTCACATTGGCTAAAGTAGTTCAGTGATTCTGACCTTTTTTTTTTTTTTTTTAATAGAATGAAGCAGCAGCCAATTGGTCTGCATTTTATACTGTCCAGTCCAACTTATCCAGAGCATATCCTCTAAATGAAATTTCAGCATATCCTATCAGACTTCAGCTTAAGTCTCTCCAGGAGAAAGGAGCTGCAGTGTTATCAGCTGAGAAGAATGCGCGGGTAAGTTGGCAAAAGCTAATGTGTTGGTCATTAGAACTAAAATGTTATTTCGTCATTTTTTGGTATTGTCTGATTCTTTATTACCCTTTTTCTTGGCAAAGGTACTGGAGTAGGTTGCCATTTCCTTCTCCAACTCATTTTGCAAATCAGGAAACTGATGCAAAGAGCTGAATGAGTTGTCCAGGGTCACACAGCTAAATGTGTAAGGCTGGATTTGAAGTCTTCCTGACTTGGCCCACTTTCAATTCGCGCCCACTTTCAGACCCACTACACTCATGCATTTCATGATTTTGAAATATGCATTGCAAGTAGTGAAGATGTTGAATATGACCTTATAAAATAGGGTGTCCTGGTAAAGCACCAGCCCTGAAATCAGGAGGATTTGAGTTCAGATCTAGCCTCAGACACTTAACACTTCCTGGCTATGTGACTCTGGGCAAGTCATTTAACCCCAATTGCCTCAAAAAAAAAAAAAAAAATAGGGTGTCCCATTCCTCTGAAACCCCTGGGCAGTCCACAAATATCATCTAGACAACTGATTGATTCCAGCTTTGCTGCATACAGGACTGCAAAAAAGCTCCTAGAAACTTAACAGTAGTGAAAAACAAAAATTAAAAAAAAATCAATATGCTTATCAATTCAAATTTACCTGATATTCATTGATGATCTTTCCTCCAAAAATTTTGGTTTCTCCCAAGGTCTAAAGTATATTAACTGCCTTTAGCTTCTGTGTGTGTAAGCGATTTTCTATTGCTACCACATTGTTCAACGTTATCAAAGGTTTTCTCCCAAACCTTTAATGATAATTACAATAATTGTCTTACTTTAATGTGTCATCATGGCATAGACCCAAATATATATTAAATACCTACCCTAGCATTTATGTACCAAGTTACTGGGGATACAAAAAAATTAAACAACTCCTTCTTGAGAGTTGAGTCAAATTCTTCCTGGATGGATCTATGTTTGTCTCTGAGAAACCAGCTCAGAAGACTTCAGCAAAACTCATCAACAGAAATCAGTCACCAAGTAATGAAATGTTTTTGTTATAGCAACTCATGGACATGAAGGGATTATGTCCTTCTTTGGAGAAAATGCTGACACCAAAAAATTATGGATTTAAAAAAAAAATGAGTAACGGAAGTCAAAATATGTTGTGGGAATAAATAACAACTTGGCATTTGGAGTCAAAGCACCTACATTTTGGATCCTATTATTCATTTATACTCTGTATCTTTATGCAGAAGTGCTATAAATTCGTTGGGCTTTGTTTCCTCATTTGTAAAATGAATGAGTTGGACTAGATGCCATCTAATATCCCTTCTGGTGCTAAATATGTAAACCTGAGACTATGGGGAAATTGTGTCCAGGCCAACTCCTAGGGCAGAATAGATTAGTGAGACTAGAGACTAATCTGGGACAGGTAGATGGCAACATAGTGCACAGAGTGCTGAGCATGGGAGTCAAGAAGACTCCTCTTTCTGAATTAAAATCTCCTTAGACACTAGCTGTAAGACCCTGGGCAAAGCACTTAACCCTGTTTGTCTCTTTCTTTATTTGTAAAATGAGCTAGAGAAGGAAATGGCAAAACCATTCTAGTATCTTTGCCAGGAAAACTTGGAATGGGGTCATGAAGAGCTGGATATAACTACATAATTTCATCCACCTCTGAATCTGTTACCATATTATATTAATAAACTATATTTACACAAGGCTCCACAGTTTACAAGAACATGCTCTTTATAGTAATTCTGCCACAAGTAGCATCATCCCCATTTGACAGATGTGGAAGCTGAGACTCAGAGATGTTAAAGAATTTGCTGGTGGTAGCATGGCTAGTAAATGGAGTCTTGGACCCAGATCATTTAAATCCACACCTGTGCTCTTAATCAGACAGAGCTGACTGCAGTCTGTATTTCTACCATTGAGCAGTAGCATTTTCCAACTTCCTTGTGGGTGTTAGAGATAATACCTTGGGAGAAAAGCGTCTCTAAAAAACCATTAAGTCTAGACCTTGGACTACCTGTAGCAGTAGCACTGGAGAAGCAGGAAAGATATATTTTTTTTTATTAGATATTTTACTGGATATTTTGTAAATAAATTAAAGTTTTATTGTTCGTACTAAATCTTTTCAGGAAGAATTAGTGGTGATGATGCAGGCAATCTGGAGGAAAAACAGGAAAAATAAGCCATTTCTAGTCTTTCTTTCTATCGCAAGTTATCACCTCCAGGAAGTATTTTCTCTTTGTTACACAGAAGATACTGTCTCAAATTAGTTTGTTTGATAAGAATATAGATCTCTATAGTCTCTAAAATAAAGCATCTTTTGATTAGATTTAAATACAGCTAATATATATTATATGTACTATATATAATATGTATTATATATGTATAATATATATAATATATATTATTCTCCATACATATGTACATACACTATACTGCATAATAACATTCATTATAAATGCCTCGGTTTTTATACAAATCTGTATATTTGATGACAGAAACATTCTACCTATTACCTGGACCATTATGGTCATTCCCTTTGTCATGGGCTCAACTAATAATGAGTTGAGTATATTGAGATAACTAAAGTGTTGTAGACATTACTATGTTTTCTCATTTGACCCTTACAACAACTCTGTAAATTAAGTTTTATTTTTATCTTCATTTTACCAGCAGGGAAACTGAGATTCCAAATGTCTTCAATCTCACACAACTAAAAAATAATAGAAGCAAAATTTGAATCCTCCAGACATAATGCTCTATGTACCATACTAGGATGCCTCATTATCAAAATAAAAATATTTGGAATTTATGTATGACTCTTTGAAGATGTGCAAAGCACTTTGCATATGTTATATTATCTGATCCTTATAAACCTCGCTGTGAGGTGTAGCTACTATTATTTTACTTTATTTTACAGATGAGGAAACTTAAGTCACAGATTAAGCTGTAAGTGTCTGAGGTTGGATTTAACTTCAACTCTTCTCAACTTCAGGCCCAGAGCTCTCTACACTGTTCTACCTAGTTGTGTATAAATAATGAGTGTGAATGTGTGTGTGTGTGTGTGTGTGTGAAGTCATTCCATTGTTGGATGGAAGGCCAGAATGTTAACCTTAATTATCTTGGATTGATTTTCAGTTATGGTTTTCCTAACAATGTAATATTTTGATTATAGCTGAACACAATCTTGAATACCATGAGCACTCTCTACAGCACTGGAACTGTCTGTAACCCAAAGAATCCTCAGCAATGTTTGTTGCTTGAACCAGGTACTCTTTGTGTTTCTATTCATTTCCAAGTTTTCCAAGTGATAATGTGTCTTGGGTTTTGAAATGCATTCATATCTTAGGGATAAATACCTATTTAATCCATCTCCATTTCCCTTCTCTATTCTTAGTGTATGTCACTCAGCTTCATGCCTCCTCACTCGAGTCATCCCTCCATCTCCCCATCATACTTTCTCACAGGTTTTTGTTGTCCCCTATGCCTGCCTCATCTCCATATTTTAGAATCTCAAGTTCCCCACAAAACTTAATTCTTCAAACTCATAACTATAACTGCCACCCAGTTACCTTGTATTCATTTTGCATATGCTTATATGTAAATGTGTTATTTCCCCTAATAAAAAGCAACCTTCTTGAGGACCAACACTGTTTAATTTTTGTCTTTTTATCTCCAATGCCCAGTATAATGGCTGGTTCATAGTGGTACTTTTTAAGTGTTAATTGATTCCATAATATAACTTGTGACTCTTTGCAGTGTTGAATCACCTATTTAGAAGAAAAGGGACTTGTTTCTTTAAAAGTTCTATTAAGTTAGCATTGAACATCAGTATAACTAAACTTGTTTAGTGATTTTTTTAAAAAAATAATTATAACATTTTGGCTTACCTGTAAGAATGGACAAAAATTTGTCCATTAATTTTTATTTACTTTTTCAAGAACTGAAATTTCTGTTTTTCCTTCATTAATGACTTCTAGGAATATTATTTAATGCCTTAAAAGATGTTATTAACATTTAAACTAAGTTCAGAAATACCATACATATCCATTTTCATCTGTTTTGTGGTAATAGGTTTGGACAAAATTATGGAAGAAAGCCGTGATTATTATGAAAGGCTGTGGGTTTGGGAAGGCTGGAGATCTAAAGTTGGCAAAGAAATGAGGCCATTATATGAAGAATATGTGGATTTAAAAAATGAACTTGCCAAAGGAAATGGTAAGCTTATGCTTTACTGTATTTTTCACAAATTAATATCGGGGACATTTCCAATGTCTTAACCAAAGATTAAAACACTCACTTGTATTTAAGGTTTTCTGCTGGCTGATGATATCTGGGGAAGGTGATCTTAAAAAAGACTAAGACCATCACAATTGCAAATTTGCATTCTTCAATCTTTTGAGTGTCTCAGCCTTTCAGGAGTTGTGAAGTGAGATTAATTTGTTTTTTTGTACCTGACCCTTATTTAATTAAGCATTTAGTAGCTTTGAACATGTAGAAGTTCTCGGAAGACATTGGAAGTAGATTTGGATCTCAGAAAAGTATAGATTCTTTGAATTGGAAAATCCCCGAGTTCAGAGATATCAAACTTATGGCCAGTGATTGACAGAACCCTGAATAACCCTGAATCAGTTTAAAATGTAATTGGGAAATGTTTAACAAAAATAAAAATAAAATGTGACATAGATAATGTTAATTTGTGGTTTTCAAAATCAATCAAGTCTTCAGATATCCATTTCTATCAGATTTTGACACTGCCAGTCTTGTCCAAAATCCCTTTATTTTACAAGTGAGAAAATAGTCCTGAAAAAGTTAAGTAAAAGAGGGCACCCAGCCCATCTTTATTTCTCATCAGGCTGCACTCTTGGATCCTTTTATCATGCTCCTCTAATTGGATATATTTCCTACTCCACCTTTCAGCTTTCTTTTATGTGTTCCCATTAGAATGCAAATGCTTCCAGGGCAGGTGCCATCTTTCTTTTTGTTTGTATTTGTATTCTCAGCACTTATCACTATGCCTTGAACTGTATAAGTGCTTAATAAATGCTCATTAAGTGCTTGCTGATCATTCGGGCTCATTAAGTGATTCCCGAGGTGGAATCATCAGCTATCTATTCACAGAGCAAAAATCCTTTCCTTCTTTGACTTATCTCTTCTCTTTTCAACCTTCTGTGCTTTAGCATTTTTTGCTCCTAAGTTCAGAAGCCTCCCTTTGCTTTGTCTTTTGGTTTTATATATATATATATATATATTTTTTTTTTTTTTTTTTGGTTTGGCATTTTGTTACCTATGCTAATTATTCACTGATCTGTATATTCAGTCTTAATTTCTACCATCCCTTTCAGTTGTACTTTTCCCATGGCTACTGGAAATCTCCATCTATATATATCACTGATATGCCTAACTTAAAATGAACTCATCTTTCCTAGATGCTAGCTTTCTCTGAAACATCACTATTTCTATTAATATTATCATTTAAAGGCAGTTGGATGAATCAATGGATAGAGTGCTAGTCATAAAATCAAGAAGGCTTGAGTTAAAATTCTACCTCAGACACTTATTAGTTCTATGATCTTGGGCAATTCATATAAGCTCTCCTAATGGAAACTCCATCCACTGATGCAAATTAGCAATTCTCTATAATTTATAGTCAGAGATTTGCTTGGATCACTGAGAGATTATGATTTGTTCATGTCATATAACTAGATTGTGTCAGAAGCAATATTTAACCGAAGTCCTCTTTATCACAAGGTTAATCTTCTAAATACTATACTTCAGCTTTTCAATTTGCATTCAGTATTTCATTTGTTGAATTAATGTTTTGTTTTGCTTTCAAAGACTATGAAGACTATGGGGATTATTGGAGAGGAGATTATGAAGTTGAAGAATCAGTGGAATTTGACTATAGTCGTTCTCAGCTGAAGCAAGATGTGGAAAAGACCTTTTCCCAGGTAGCAAACAGTTCAAAGATATCATTTAATTCACACCTGACTTGTAAAATGGGACCATATGCAGAGGCTGATGGATGATTAATTAGAGCAATATCATAATGTCCAATGGAATTCCTTTTCCTTTCCACATTTCCCAGTTTTTTCCTAAGTATCCTTAAGCTCATAGAATCTTATAACTGGACATCTGACGTTATCTAGCATAATTCTTTCAGAGTTTTATCAACTTCTGCAGATGAGAAAAAAGTATAGAAGTACCCACCAGTAATACTCTCTGCTATCTTTTTCTGCTCTCAAACAGCAATTGAAAAAAAGAATAGCAAAGTTATTGGAATAGTCTTTTGGCCTTTTCTTCCAATGGTATTTCCTTCCCACCCTCAACCCCTCTTTTTATTTTTCATTTATTTTTATTTTTGGCCTGAAGAAGGCTTCAGGGAAATTCCTATGAACAATTTTCAATATTTTCCTTTCCTTAACATTCTAACTCCTAGACTTCTCTCCAAACTTTCCCTTTCAGGCAGCTCACATTGTCTTGTCCAACCCCTCTTTTTAGAAATGAGAAAATGGAATCCCAGAAGTGTTCATTGCTTGCTTAAGCTTTGCGACTAGCTCATTCTGGATTATCAAAAATAAAATTAGACAACATCTTAAAAATGATATATTTTTTCAGAAGAGTTCTGGGTCTAAATCCATAAATCTAAGTTTGGGGTGAAATGACTTGCTATCTAAAAAATAAAGTAAAAGGAATAGAGGAAATACCTTTGGTTTCTCCACATTTCTCTGAGTGGGAGAAAAATTTTCCTTATACACTAATAGTATATGACAAAGCTCAAGTTTCTGGAGTTAGAGATATGGGAGGAGAGGATGAAGTGCTGTATATTTGTTATCTTGCATATATTTTTTTTTCCAGATAAAAGAGTTATATGACCAACTACATGCCTATGTGCGGAAAAGGATGATGACCATCTATGGTCCTCTAATTAGTGAAACTGGGGGTCTTCCTGCACATTTGCTAGGTAATAAAAGGCAGTCTAACATCTTTTTACTATTTATTTAAATTAATCATTTGATGTTTGTTGCTTTTGGGCACAGGGACAAACAGAGCCTTAATGAGGGAGTTGATATTTAGAGGGACTGATTGCATTTCCTAAGCCTCCAGCATCTAGGTATACATAATCGAACCAGCATCTAGTTACTGACATGATTAATTATAAGAGGAAGCCATTCTTCCAGAGCAGCATCCTTGTTTCCCAGAGTCTCATGTAACCCCCTTTCTCCTAAATTAAACTTTCCCCATTATAATTTGAGGGCTTTTATTCTACAGGTTTGTCCCCAAGTTGAATTTTGTGAAGGCATATCACAAAGTTGCTAATTATACATCTCAGGACTGAAATAAAAAGCTTTGATCAATTCCATGACCAAAAAGGATTTAGTACTAGAAGGAAACCACAATTCAAAATGCATCCCCCCACAAAATGCCCCTTTTTCAGAGGAAGCCAATAGAAATAGTTTTGTTCTGTATCTGGAACCCTTGGATCAAAGCCTCTCGTCAATCAGCTAATCCTTAAGTATTTTTTATGGCAAGCCAGACATTAAGTAAAGAACTAGAGATGCCAAAATGAAATAGAATTTTATTTTCAAAGACCTTACATTCAATGGAAGTAGACGACCTAGAGATTTTTTGCACTTTTGACACCCATCCCCTCACCTAGTAAAGTTAAAAAAAAAACAAAAAAAACAAACTCTCTTGCATCCCCTAAACACTTAGTTCACGATGTTGCAAAAAAGAAAGTTTGATTGAATGAATAAGCTACAAAAGCTAGAAGCCCTGACTTAGCAACCCTGTTCCAACTCTGTAAGGCTCAGGTCTGAGAATTCCTATGGTTAAGGAATGATCAGAAGTTCCCGCCATCAATTTACATTTCAAGGCTTCAGGTATTGTTCTCTGCTGCCCTCTTCTGTCATTTTTCAGTCCTGTCCTCCTCGATCTCATTTGTGGTCAGAAATACTGGAGTGGTTTGCCATTTCCTTCTCCGCATCATTTTATAGATGAGGAACTGAGGCAAACAGGGTTAAATGACTTATCCAGGGACTCACAGCTAGAAAGTCAGGGACATTCATCTTGAATTCAAATCTGCAAATCTTCAAACATTTACTAGCTCCTTGATGAACTCTCCAGGTAGCTAAAGTGAGATACCCAGCAAGGTATCTTGTTTCTTTTAATACTTCAAGGCTTGTTTCTTTCAATACAGTTGCAAGGTGAAAGGAACGTCCAGTTCCTTCCCCCTCCTCCTAAAACCCCATCAACATAGGAGTTTTCTGTTCTTATAAGCAAAGAATAGATCAAAATCTTCCAAAGTTCTAGTTGTCTGGTTGGAGATACAGCCAGATTGAGAACTATACAATAATTAAACTTATTCTCCCTATTTCCCTGCTCGGTATAAATACAATATACTCATCACAGTCTCCTGTTAATATTAGTTTCATGACAATCCTCATCACTAACCTTGAGTTCAGGTAGAGTTACCAGAATCCTACTGCTTCTAACATGAAGGATGGGTGCTCTCCTCCACTCAAGGGAATGTTTTGTTTTGTTTTTTTGTCCAGAAACTATCTATTGTGCCTCATTTTAAGCTCTTGAATGGGAATTATTCCAAATGCCTAAGACTGTCAGTAGTATCTAATTGTTAGCCCTATTTTGAGTAGTGGTTCCCCAGTGGTTCCTAAGGAATAAATACCCATAGACTGATATATCAGTTCAAAGAGTAGATGAGACTATGTTCCAGAATTCACTGTACTATATATTATTGACCTTCAACCTGTCATTCACTTCAGGCATGGAAGAAGTTGGGGGGATGGAGTGTGCAGAGGTGGGAGACTTAGGAGCAGCAGGAATATTTCCTTTTCAGTAATCCTGTGCTCTGTTGGAAGGGGAATTGGCCCTTCCCTCTTGATGTTTACAACCTAAGGTAGAGAAGAGTTCTTCAGTATGGAATAGTAGAAATAACTTGGGTTGTAGTTAGGAGACATGAGTTTAAATTCTAGTTTTCAGACACATAATATTTTAAGTGTGGACAAGCCACTTCACCTTAAAAGCATTTCTTCATAATCTAAAATGGTGATGATAATAGTTAATAGTATTATCTAAATATGGTACAGTGCATCGACTTTAAACTCAGAAAGAGATTAATGGGGACTTAGAAAACTATAGATTAATATTATCTGTGTTAAACAGAATTTTTATTGATTTTGTTAAACAATTTCCAAATACATTTTAATCTGGGTTTGCACTACTGTCACTCAGTAAGTTTTGCAGGATGTAAATAGTTGTCTTGAAAATCAGGAAAACTTGGGTTCAAATAGTGAACCAGTGAATAAATCCATTTATTCAAGCAAATAGTTAACAGAAATTAGTTACACAAATTAGAATACAATACGAATATACTTAGTTAATGAACATCCCCTGTGGGAATGAGAGACAGACAGATAGACAGAGATCCCAATTTTTTCCAGGGAGAAATTCCCCTGAAGTCTCTAGGGATGCATGCTAAAAATCAGAAACAAGTTGACGTGTTGTTTCCCCTACTCACCAGTAAAAGGATCTCTTTTTTTTTCCTACTAAAGAGAATCTATCTGAAACCATATATATATATCTTGAAGCAGTAATGAAAAATGCCTCTATCTCCAAAGCTCTCTTGCTATCTCTATCCCTAATGAAGGCAAAAGAGTTTCTTATCAGCATTCTAGTGCAAAATCCTCCAAGCTATGTTGAGAAACTTGAGTTCTTTTATTTGGTATTATTAATAATTATGAGCCAGTAGTTTTTCAGTACATCAGTCTGCAATTTTGTAGGCCTAAGCACTTTCTCCATTGATACTGATTACATCCCCTTAGTGACAAAGAAGGTGGTCATTCAAATTTTCTTTGGCTTAAAAAAATCAATACCCTGAAGTCAACCTCTTCATGAGCCTTTCAAGATTTAGCTGAACTAGTCTTGGACAACTGCCATACAGTACAACACTGGGCTATGTATTAAAGAACTACACATAGAAAGTAACAAAAAGAAAGAAATATTCCTCCTCAAAAAGACTTCATTTAATGAGTTTTGTTTGGCCAAGGGATGGTGGAAGAGTAGAAGCTCTCAGTAAAATCTTTCTCCCCATAACATAAATTGCATTGGGTTGAAATGGGCCTAATAGTTAATTGGAAACCTGAACAGATTCATTCCCATATTTCCATGTAATTTTGGTGGTTTTAAATTTATTTTAACTGTTTTGATGGTTTTATGGATGGCAGAAAAAAATATAAAGAAAGAAAAAAGAGTAATAAAGGTGAATGGATGGGTGAAGAATAGAATTTTATTTATTTATTTATTTTTGCTGAGGCAATTGGGGTTAAGTGACTTTCCCAGAGTTACATAACTAGGAAGTGTTAAGTGTCTGAGACCAGATTTGAACTCAGGTGTCCTGACTTCAGGACTGGTGCTCTATCCACTATGTCACCTAGCTGCCCCAAAAGCAAAATTTTTAAAAGCCATAACAAGGCCTAGAATGTCATGAACCCTTTTACTTCAAACATTACTTAGAAACTGTGATTATTTTCTCTTGCCTTTCTTATGTGCTTTGTTGGGTTTTTCTTTATTACAGGTGACATGTGGGGCAGATTCTGGACAAATCTATATCCATTGACAGTGCCCTATTCAGAAAAACCAAACATTGATGTGACTCAAGCCATGAAGGATCAGGTGTTTGAACACAATTTTTGCAAATTTTAGTTTTAGCTTCATCTTTTTTTTTTTTTTAATGCTCTCCTGCCTGTCTTATTCTAGTCATTGATATGCAAAGCAGTATAAAAATGTGTGGAGATTTCTAAACCAATGTTTCTAAAACCAAGTTTTCCCTGATGTAGCATTTTTTCCTTTGGAAAATTAGAGCGATACTATTGATATTTTGGCTCTCAGTATCACTGATCTTGAGGATGAAATAGTATTGACTTAGCTTTCAGAATCATTGGCCTTGAGGTCCTTGAAAAATAGGTACAGTATTGATCCTTGTTTCACATCATTCAATTTCAAGTTTCCTCATATTTTCCAAAGAAGATAGTTTCAACTGAAATAATTGTGTAACAGTCATTAGTAGGGTAGAATATGAGACTACCACTTGGACAATTTTAGATAGTTATTAATGTTTAATTTATATGAACTTAAAGCCAGAAAACTTGTCTTTGGAGTGAATAACTCCATCTGCACAATCATTTATTGTATGTTGATTATATAGCAAACAGTACTAGTGAAGGTGATGTGGGACCATCTAAGGAGAAAATCAAATTAGCAGTCCTTTGAGATGTTATCAATTTTTAATCTTAGTCATTATTTGAGAATTGAGAATAATTGAGAATTTGAGATCTATTTGACTAGATCTATAATTTCATTCATTTTGGAAAATCCCAGATAAAAAATGTTCTCCCTATTAATTGAGATCAGCATTTCTACATCTTGTATGTAGTCTGTAGTCTTAGTGCTCTTGACACTGAGAGGTTTATTGACTTGACAAAGATCAAAGAGCCAATGTATATCAGAGGTGGGGCTTGATCTTTGTGTTTCCAAGGTCAGCTCTTTATCTACTATGCCATAGTCACTTTACTATTATCTACTTAGCATAATCCTCACCCAGAGAGAGGACAATGGGAAAAAACAAAGCAAAATATGAGAATGTAACTTTTCTCTGTGACTTAAGGTTACTCTTAGATATTTCTTCAGATCAATGATCATTCTACAGTAGACAAAGCCCATTACTGTGCCATAGACAGAGTTCCCATAGACAGAGTTATCAAAGTTGATAGAGCCCAGTTGTGGTTTTTCCCCCCTACCCCATCCTACTCCCTCCCCAAAGTCTATATTTTCCCACATGCCACTGGGTTGTATCCAGCTTCATAAGATTGGGTAAAACCTCAGGTACCACCATATCTCCCTTTAAATCATAGATAGCTTTAGCAACTTTTTCTAAATGCTCTATATACTAACTTTATGTTCTTAAACCTTTTAGAATTGGAATGCAAAAAGGATATTTGAGGAAGCTGAGAAATTCTTTGTATCTGTTGGCCTCTTTAACATGACCAAGGGTTTCTGGGAAAATTCAATGCTCACGGAGCCTAATGATGGCAGAAAAGTGGTTTGTCATCCTACAGCTTGGGATTTGGGAAAAGGGGATTTCAGGTATTGGTATTCACTGCTCATATTTTTTTCAAAGTGTTTAGTTGGGAGAATAAGTGTAGTTTTATCAGCCCACTGGTTGAGAGAATGGTGGAAAGACGTACCATTTTTTGGAGGCCAAGAAAGTAACTATGTATGGGCTCAGAGTCATAAGTTGTATCTTATGGCATAATATTGCCATAATATGGCATAAAAATATTAATTTTACTTCATTCATGTATGGTTATTGAGCCCATCCCCAATTGATGGGTATCTGATTGGTTTCTATTTCTTTGCTACCACAAAAACTGCTGCTATAAATATATTGATATATAGGAACTTTGTATTTTTGAAGTTGTTAGACATATATGGCTAAACAGTGAAATCGCTGGATTAGATGGTATAGACATTGTGTTACTAATTTAAAATTTTTTTTATTCTTCATTAAATTATAGGATTAAGATGTGCACAAAAGTGACAATGGATGACTTTCTAACTGCTCATCATGAAATGGGTCACATCCAGTATGACATGGCTTATGCTTCGCAACCTTTTCTGCTGAGAAATGGAGCCAATGAAGGGTTCCATGAGGCAGTTGGAGAAATCATGTCCCTCTCAGCAGCCACACCTACACATTTACAAGCCCTTGGTCTCCTACCACCGACTTTTCAGGAGGATTTTGGTAAATTTCACATTTTTTTTTTTTTTTTTTTGCTTCTTCCCCAGTGATGGGGAGAATCCTGTATCCAAAACAACTATATAAAACATCTATAACCACTGATCTGCTAGAGTTCAAAAGAAAGAGGTTTTAAAATGGATGTAATGATATTTTTCTTGTAAAGACTTTCATTGCTTTTAAAATGTCTTCCTTTTCTTTTCCTGATATTGTAACTCTTGTCCCCAAGTAACAAAAGAAATAATGGAATAATTCCATCAAATTAGGCTACAAGAGACCTCAGACACTGACATTGCCCTATTCAGAAAAAGCAAACATTGATGTGACTCAAGCCATGAAGGATCAGGTAGTTTGAACACAATTTTTGCAAATTTTAGTTTTAGCTTCATCTTTTTTTTTTTTTTTTTTTTTATGCTCTCCTGCCTGTCTTATTCTAGTCATTGATATGCAAAGCAGTATAAAAATGTGTGGAGATTTCTAAACCAATGTTGTCATTGGTCAATTGTCAGACATCTGGTTAAAGAATTCATGTAGCTGGAAGGTAACCTTAGAGGTTACCTCATCCAACCTCTCATAGATAAGGAAACTGAGACCTTGAGAGATAATGTGATTTGCCTATGATCATACAGTTAGTGGTAGAACCCAGAATAGGTTATTTTTAAGTTTATGTAATCAGGTTTTGAGAACACTGCACTGACTGCAGGCAGGAGGAGGTTTCTTGAATCTAGCTGTATAGACTTCTAGGAACTGTAGCTTTTATGGATAGCATAAGTCTCCTAGCTTGGAAAGGAAAGACAACGTTCAAAGAAGAAGAAAGGTTTGTGCAAGAAGTTTAATTTCAGTTTCATTGAAGAAAAATTGGTACATGGGATGCCTTGCAATGTTTGGGAGACTGCCCCCCTCTTTCTCTCCCTCTCTCTGTCTGTGTCTGTCTCTCTCTTCTCAATTACACTATCTAGCTGCCCCAGCTTTAACTATTACAAGAACAAACTTTAGTTTTGTTAGTGAGTGCTGTGCTGAGGAAGCCAATATTTTGATTAGGAAGCCACTTTTGATTATGATGGAGGGAATGGATTAGTTTCCTTTGATGCCTTCTACTATCATATAATATATCCCTTACCTGGATCAACCATCCCACTTAGCCTCTGTTTGCCTTAGTCTCCTCAACTTGAAAATGGGGTTAATAATAGCACCTACTTCCCTAGGGTTGTTGTGAAGATTAAATAAGGTAATATTTGAAAAGTGCTTAAAGCTAGGTGGTGCAGTGGATGGAGCACCAGACCTGAAGTCAGGAGGACTTGAGTTCACATCTGGCCTCAGACACGTAACCCTGTGTGATCTGGGGCAAGTCACTTAACCCCAATTGCCTCAGCAAAAAAAAAAAAAAAAAAAAAAAAAAAAAAAAGAGAAGTGCTTAATATTCAGAAAGTTCACAAGGAGCACCTGAGGATGCAATTATAATTTGATTAGTATAATTCTTTAATGGAGACTGCAAAAGACAAACAAAATACAACAAGCAAAACAAAGAAATACACCTCCAAATATTCCAAGCACATATATGTATGTCCCTTTGGTGGTAGGCCGATAGTGATAATTTCAGATACTCCTATGAAATGTGTCAATGGAAAAAGAGTAATGAGTAATCATACTCTTAAACAAGTTTTACTCTCATTTCATTGATGTTATTCCAGGATCTGACCATTTATTATCAACCTTAGATACAATGATTTGTTTTAATCCTACTTGACATTTAAATAGTTCTTCTCTCACATATGTTCTCATTTGATCCTTATAGCAGCTCTTGTGAGATTTTGTTTTGTTTTGTTATTTTTTTTAGATAATATGCAAAATGAAGCTTAACAAGAAGCAGTATGATTTAATAAGCAGAATGATGTAGTAGTAGTAATATCTAATATTTTTATAGCAACTTTGCAAGTGTTTTTCATACATTGTAAAATAATGAGAATATTATTAGATTTGTAGTCAGAGAACACTTGGCTTTCTGATTTACTGTCTGCATGATTTTAGGTTTTACATTGAACCTCTATGGCTACGGTTTTCTCAACAGTAAATTAAAGGTTTGAACATGATGGATTTCAATCTTCTCCCAGGTATAAATACTATAACTGTGTGTAGTTAAGAGAGAGAGGAAGATTTGAGATTCAAGCAAAGAAAGACCTTCTTTCTCTTTGTGACATTGCCCCTTTTCTACTATATTTAAGATCTTTGATTCTTACAGATATTGTGAATAATAATACGTTTCACTAAAATAGGGAGAGAGTATTATCTAGTAATTAAATCATTCATCTGGGGGCCAGAAAACTCCACTTTCATCCCTTGGGAGGTGAGAGGTGCTATACTACATGATAGTTAGGCAAGCCATGTGACAATGAGAGAATAGGGATAATATATACAGGGGTGTTTTAAGATGAAAGCATTTGGGAACTGTTACCAGAAAGAGACTTAATAGAAATGAAAGTCAGCCAGAGAACATTGTACACAGTAACAACAATATTATGTAACAATCAATTGTGATGGACTTGGCTCTTTTCAACAATACAGTGATTAAAGGAAATTCCAATAAACTTGTGATTGGAGAGAGCCATCTCTATCCAGAAAGAAGACTATGAGAACTGCATATGGCTCAAAGCATAGAATTTTCACCTTTTTGTTGTTGTTTATTTTCTTGGGTTTTTTTTCCCCTTTCTTGTGTTTTTTTTCTCTTTTGATCTGATTTTTCTTGTATAGCATGATAAATATGGAAATATCTTTAGAACAATTGCACATATTTAACTTATATTAGAGTGCTTGCTATCTTGGATGGGAGAGGGTGGAAAGAGGAAGAAAAATTTACAACACGAGGTTTTGCAAAAATGAATGTTCAAAACTATCTTTGCATGTATTTAGAAAAATAAAATACTATTTAAAATTTTTTTTATTAAAAAAAAAAAGAAATTAAAGTCAGTCCTTGATTGTTCAGGGAGTGATTGTCTAAGTAGGCTAAGAAAAGAGGTTATTCAAAAGATCTCTAAGAGTGCTATTAGACCTACAATGCTATGACTGACTTTTTTTTTTTATTATAGCTTTTTATTGATAAAACATAATACATGGGTAATTTTTCAACATTGACCCTTGCAATCACTTCTTTTCCAACTTTTCCCTTCCATCCCCTCTCCAGATAGCAGGCAATCTCATACATGTTAAACATGTTAAAGTATATCTTAAATACAATATATGTGTACATATTTATACAGTTCTCTTGCTGCACAAGAAAAATCAGATTTAGAAAGGTAAAAATAACCTGGGAAGAAAAACAAAAATGCAAGCAGTTCTCATTCATTTCCCAGTGTTCTTTTGCTGGGTATAGCTGGTTCTGTTCATCACTGATCAATTGGAACTGAATTGAATCCTTTCATTATTGAAGAGAGCCACGTCCATCAGAAATGATCCTCATATAGTATTGTTGTTGCCGTGTATAATGATCTCCTGGTTCTTCTCATTTTACTTAGCATCAGTTGATGTAAGTCTCTCCAGGCCTCTCTGAAATCCTCCTGCTGGTCATTTCTTACAGAACAATAATATTCCATAACATTCATATACCACAATTTACCCAGCCATTCTCCAGTTGATGGGCATCCTCTCAGTTTCCAGGTTCTGTCCATTACAAAAATGGCTGCCACAAACATTCTTGCACATACAGGTCCCTTTCCCTTCTTTAATATCTCTTTGGGATATAAGCCCTAACACTGCTGGATCAAAGGGTATGCACAATTTGATAACTTTTTGAGCATAGTTCCAAATTGCTCTCCAGAATGGCTGGATCTATTCATAAGTTCACTATCAGTATCCCAGTTTTCCCACTTCCCCTCCAACAATCGTTATTGCCTTTTCCTGTATGACTGACTTTTTAAAAAATACTATTTTATTACTAGTTGGCTCAGTGAATAAAGAGCTGAGCTTGGATTAAGGACAAACTGAGTTTAAAGCTAGCTTTAGATAATTACTAGTTTTGTGACCCTGAGCAAGTCACTTAATAGCATTTACCTTCCAGAGTTGTGAAGATCAAATGATATAAAATTAGGAAAGGACTTAGGACAATGCCTATTACATAGTAGGTGCTTAATAACATTTCCTTCTTTCTTTTCTTACTGGTACTTCCATTGGAGAATTTAAAAAAAGATCAGGGGAAGTAGGTGACACTTCAGGATAATGTTCACTTTGTTGTTGCTTACTCGTTCCATTTTGTCAGATTCTTTGTGACCCCATTGATCATAGCATGCCAAGTTCTTCTATCTTTCACTATTTTCTGAAATCCATACAAGCTCATTACATCTATTATACTATCTATTCATGTCGTCCTTTGTTGTCCCCTTTTCTTTTATCTTCACTTTTTCTTTTTGTTATCTTATTAGTGGCTAAAATGTCTAAGCTTCTGCTTCAGTATTTAACTTTCTGGGGAATAACCTGAATTATTTTCTAAGTATTGATGATTGATTTGACCTTGCTGGCTAAGAGACTCTCAACAGTCTTCTTCAGCACCACAATTTAAAATTGTTATTAGTTCTGGTGAAAAATGGAGTGGGAAAGAAGGTAGAAACTAATTATATTACTTATGTAATCAAATTGGGTCTAACTTCTATATCAGAGATAATAAAGAATTGGTTGTATTACTTTACATATGATTTTTTATCATCTAATAAAAAAAAGTTTGTGTTGAAGAGTAATTAGTATTTGTGGTAGAAGATATTTTTAATTCAAAGCATAAGTTGATACCCTCACCTTACTATTATTGATTTTTTTTGTTATTTTAACTTTCAGAAACAGAAATAAACTTCCTGTTCAAGCAAGCCCTCACTATCGTTGGAACAATGCCTTTTACTTACATGCTAGAGAAATGGAGATGGATGGTTTTCAAGGGTGAAATTCCCAAAGAGAAATGGATGAAAAAGTGGTGGGAGATGAAGTAAGTTAATAAGTATTTGCTGAGCCTTTGCTGTGGGATGAAGCATTATGTTAGTGGCTTATATAGCGAAATATAAGAAAAAGATACCCGTCTTCAAAGACAGGCACAATCTTGCTAGAGAGTTAGAAATTTTTGGTACTTTGTTGAATCCATGGGCACCAACTCCATAGATACAGATCAGCTGACATAGTTGACAATCTTCTCATTCAGTATCATTAATTCCTGTCCATGTTTTCTCATAAATCCAACACAGAAGTTCTATTTAAGTACTGTGAGAAGCCTTTCTGGGGTTATTTTTATATCTCTTTGGCATCAATATGCCACTTTTACTGACCATCTTTTATCCCATTCTTGAAGTAAGATGTTGAAAAAAAGTAATAATAATATATTATGTAATATATAATGCATATATTATAATATGTAATAGCATGTAAGTGCCCAGGAGTGACATAGGAATTTAGGAGAGAGAGAAAAAGATAAAGGAAGAGAGAGAAGGGGAGAGAGGGAGAGAGACAGCAAGATAAAGAGAGAGACATACAGACAGAGAGAGTGCCAGAGAAGAACACCAGTTCAAAAGTGAAAAATTAATTTATATGAGTCCAGATCAACTCAATGGATTCTTTTTCCTGACAGAATTAAGGATGTGAATTGGTGTCAGAGAGCTCAGCAAGGGCAATCTTATTTATGAGATTCTCATCTACAATTTGTCTCTTAAATGTATTTTCATTTTAAAGGAAGCAATTTGATTGAATCTATTATTTCCTAAATTGCCAGTGCTGAGAAGAAGGCTAGATTTGAAGGCAAAGGTTAAGAATTCAAATCTCATTTTTGCCACTTAGGCACTTTGAGACAAGTTGCTTCCCTTCTGAGGTTTCATTTTCCTCATCTTTTTTTTTTTTAAAGATTGAATTAAATTACCTCAAAGGAACTTTTAGCTTTAAATCTATGATGCTGTTTTTAAGACGATAATTCATCTCCAAGAGCATATAATCTCATTGGGGGAGAATAGATTAAACAACTGAACAATGCTTGTGCTGTTGACAACTAGAGAATATTTTGCTAGTTCCTATTCAAAATTATCAAACATTATAGCTAATGATATTTGTGATAGTTTAAAAAAAATACCATGTCGGTCTCAATTTTCTAGCTGTCCTTATTATCTTATTTTTATGTTTTCTAGAAGAAGAAAAAAAGTTTTCAGTCTAATAAGAATGAAAAGTACATTTGATTTTAATATAGGATAAAATATTTTTATTTTTACTGCTATTTCTTTTCCTCTGATGAGACACCAAATTAAAGTTATATGGATCCAGCATTGATAGAAGAATCTGAAACTAGCAAAGAAATAACAAATGTTATAAAAGCTTACAAATGTTGAATTAATTTTAATGTTAAGTTTTAATGAAGGAAAGTCTATTGATGTCCTATTGAATGTGTGAAGCAGCCTTATTTATCTAAATAAGAATGATATAACTAATGTGTAATGAAGACATCGATTGTGATTTGTTCTGTTTGGCCTGAGGTGAGAGATTAGTCAGGTATCATGGAAAAAAGCTAACAATTCTGAGAAAGACTTATTTCTAAATCTTGTTAATTTGATTCAATGTGATTCTATAGTGACAATTTCCTTGAGTAATCACCTCTAAAATTATTTAATTTTGGTCTTAACACGATGTTGTGCAACAAATGATTAGTCTCTAATGAGAAAAATAGTTTCAAAAATTGCTGATGACAATTGTATAAATTCTATGGTCAAATATTCACATTGGGGCCCTTTTTTGGTAATGACAAACTTAGTCCAGTTGAATATTTTTTGTTCAGATACTATAACACTTGATGCTCAGTAAATCAATAAATGTCATCCTTAGCATTCTCATTGGCTTTTTACCAATTATACCTTTTTAAGTCATCATTCTCTTTGACTTTGACACTATCCATCACTCTTCCTTTCTTGCTATTCTTTTTTCTAGGTTTTCAGGACACCCCTTTCCCCTGGTTTTCCTTCTTCCTATCTGACCACTCTTTCTGCATCTCTTTTGCTGGATTCTGATCCAGATTAGACCCTCTAATACAGGGGTCCTCAAACTTTAAATAGGGGCCAGTTCACTGTCCCTCAATCTGTTGGAGGGCTGGACTATCGTAAAAACAAAAATTTTGTTTTGTGGGCCTTTAAATAAAGAAACTTCATAGTCCTGGGAGGGGGATAAACGTCCTCAGCTGCTGCATCTAGCTCTCGGGTCATAGTTTGAGGACCCCTGCATAGGTCTAATAGGTGTCCCTATATTCTCCCTATATTCTATTTCACTTGGCCATCTCATCAGCTGCCATGGATTTAGTTACTATCTATATCTTAAATCTTCCTATCTTATCTTAATCTTTCCTTTGACCTCCAGTTTCACATCTCCAACTGCCTCTCAGACATGTCAAACTGGATGTCCAATAGCTATCTTAAATTCACCATGGCTAAAACAGAGCTCATTTTCCCTCCTAAATTCTTCCTTCTTCCTTACTTCCCTATTACTGTAAAGGGCAACAACATTCTTCCAATCCCTCAGATCCATAACCCAGAAGTTATGGTTGACTTCTCATTCTCTTACCACTACCATCACTCTCATTTAAGCTCTTGCCAGGATGTGTCAATTTTACCTCTGCAAACGCAATTTGATTATTTTTTTTTAGTGTTATGTAAACTAATTTTACTTTTATGAAAGACAGTCTTGTGTGAAATGCAGTAATGGGTAAAATTTCACAAGAAATAGGGATCCAAGTGAAGTCTTGAAATTACTATTAGTAGAATGATCCCTGCTGTAAAGCAAAACTATCTTTTTTCTTTTTCTTCTTCTTTTTTTTTTTTAGCTTTCCAAAAGATTATTGAAGCAATTTATCTCACTGATGCTAAAAGAAATTCTGAGACCTTCTCCATGACCTAAATTCGTTCTTCAAACTTCATTCTCAACTTATTTGTAATAAGACAGAGATAAAAATTGTTTTTTTTTTTTTTTAAATTTAATAGCCTTTTATTTACAGGATATATGCATGGGTAACTTTACAACATTAACAATTGCCAAACCCCTTGTTCCAATTTTTCACCTCTTACCCCCCACCCCCTCCCCTAGATGGCAGGATGACCAGTAGATGTTAAATACATTAAAATATAAATTAGATACACAATAAGTATACATGACCAAAACGTTATTTTGCTGTACAAAAAGAATCAGACTCTGAAATATTGTACAATTAGCTTGTGAAGGAAATCAAAAATGCAGGTGTGCATAAATATAGGGATTGGGAATTCAATATAATGGTTTTTAGTCATCTCCCAGAGTTCTTTTTCTGGGCATAGCTGGTTCAGTTCATTACTGCTCCATTGGAAATGATTTGGTTGATCTCGTTGCTGAGGATGGCCTGGTCCATCAGAACTGGTCATCAAGAGATAAAAATTGTTAAGTCATTTCAGTCATGTTTTCTTGGCAAACATACTAGATGCTATTTCTTTCTCTAGATCATTTTACAGGGGAGGAAACTGAGGCAAACAGGATTAAGTTAACTGTCCAGAGTCACACAGCTAGTCCATATCCGAGATTTTGGACTCAAAAAGAGTCTGTTTGGACTAAAAAGACTCAGTTTTCCTGATTCCTACCCTAGCGCTTTAACTACTGTGTTGCCTAAATACTCCACAGAGAGCTGAAAAGCTTACAACAATCTTTTAAAAAAATTATTTTATTTTATTATTATTATTTGCTGAGGCGATTGGGGTAAAGTGACTTGCCCAGGATCACATAGCTAGGAAGTGTTAAGTGTCTGAGGCCAGATTTGAACTCAGGTCCTCTTAATTTCAAATCTTTTTGTTTTGAGAAATAACCCAGAATAATCTGTTTTTTAAAAAGGCTGCTGATGAACTTGATCCTACTACTAGTTGGTGTGGGAGATTTGGCTTATTCTACTTCCTACCAGTGTTGATTTATCCCTCCTTAGACATCTTGGAAGTTCATCATATAAATGCCAGACTTCTGGGATACTGAATTAGGATAATCCACTTAAACTCAGAACTCTGGAACTTGAGAGATTTATCAGAATCATTTTGCCTAGATAACTGAGGTAATAGACATATATCAACAACCATTACTTTTTTGCAGTCTTGGACAAGGTAGATGGCACAGTAGATAAAAGTGTTGGACCTGAAGTCAGGAAGAGCAGGGTCAAATATGGCCTCAGACACTTCCTAGCTATGTGACTCTGATCAAGTCACTTAACCCTGTTTGCCTCAGTTTCCTTATGTAAAATGAGAGCTGAAGAAGAAAATGACAAACCACTCCAATATCTCTGCCAAAAAAACTCCAAATGGAGTCATGAAGGATTGGATGTGACTGAACAATAATAAAACTACTACTTTTAGGTTTTTTTTCTCCTTATTTTCAAGGACAGTGAAAAAATGGGGAATGATAATTCAAATCCTGACTCTTTGTAATTGAGGCAAAAATTCAGTTTCCTGGAAATATTTGATTGATAAGATAACTTATTTTATGAGAACTGTGGATAGATAGAATTCAGGAAAAGTTGGGAAAAGAACTACCCTTTTCTTGAGACTATCCTCAGTATGAATCTCTTTAAGACAGCTTAAAAATCAATAAATCTTCCAGTATCCCCTTTATTTGACACTGTTTACTCTTTCTTTTGCTCCTTATTTTATTTTACACGCAAAAATTTGAGAATATCTTTTCTGTTGGATATTGATATATCTTCTTTTATACAAATTGTTTAGAGCATGACCCAGTCAATTAACACACTGACTTGAATGATTGATACAGGGAGGTATATAGGCCTTGTTCTTATCCACTTCTGATTAATTCAATCAAAAAAAGTTGTTAACTAGTCACCAGAACTAAATGGGGGTGGTTTCAACCCTACATTTACACTGATGGCAAATTTGAATTTCAAACATATTCTGCTATGATACTAAAGAAGAGATGGAAAGAATTTCTTCATTTCATTCACTCCTAAAATCTGTGACTGACACTGACCTGAATAGTTGGAGAGAATTATATTTACTCGTTCCTGAGCTAGATGTGGTAAGGGTACAGCTAGGTAGCCTAGTGTAAAGTGCTGGACTTAGAGTCAGGATCTGGCTTTTTAGACACTTAATAGCTCTGTGACTCTGAGCAAGTTATTTAGCCCTGCTTGCTTATAAAATGATGTGGAGAAGGAAAGGGCAAACCAGTCCAGGTTGCCAAGAAAACCCAAGTAGGTTCACAAAGATGTGAACACAATTGAAATAACTAAACTACAATAAACTTAGTGACTCTTGACTCTAACCCACATTTTTAACAAAAATTTAGTAAAATTGTGATTGCAATGGGAAAAGAACTGAGCTTGGATGTTAGCAGGAATGATATGAAAATCAGGAACAATACATTTGGAAGCTTAGGCTGATTGTTTCAGGGTTATGGCAGATGTGCTCCTAAAGATTATACTACAAATGCCACCAGACATTGGCTTGATTTGAGCTTCACAAGTCCATATGCAATATTGCAAATAGCAAGCTGTTTATGTGAAAAATCTATTCAAAATTATTATATGTAAAAAAGCAAACTAAGTAGGCTAATATCCCACCAATGCCTTTAATTACTCATGATTTGGTCTATTGAAAACAAATTTGGCTTTATCAGTTAATTGTAGTGATGTGGCCAGAACACCTAGTAAGTGTCTCATTTTCTAGGATAGGAAGTTAAGAAACTCCTATCTCTTTTGGTCAGTTTGGTATATTAGCTCCTTATATGGGTAAAGACAAATGTCATGAAAATTAATTGAATCTTTGTAAATGTCTGGTACAAAGTATTAAGTACTACAGCAAAAACTTGTTCTAAGTTTAATTTTTTAACACTTGATTTTTAAAGTAAATTTAATTGTTCAATTGTTTAAAGCTAAGTTTTAGTTAGATGAATAAAAAGAACACCCTTTCCTTGGTTCATAGTCTAATGAAATATGTCATAATCTGAGAGAAATGCTTGAGACATTGAGAATTGACTTATCTGGGTCTTGAACTTGGGTTCTCCTGACTTGAGGGCAACCCATGATGTCTTGCTAACTCTCTTTGATTCTTTATAGTCTGCAAACGATGACCCCAGAAACCAGATCCGTCCTGCTACCTGTTTTTGTGTGACCTAAGAGAAAAGAATAGTTTTTATATTTTTAAATAAAGGTTTTATTGGATTTTAAAATGTAAAAACCATTCTTAGTTTGAAGGTAGTATAAAAGGGATTTAACCCATGATCTATATAACTTGTCAAACTCTTTGTCTTATGCCAACATCAACATCATTATCATCTTTGTCATTATTATCAATAGCATTGTGGCTTATTGGGCAATATTCATTGTCTTAGATAGCTATTTACTTTGCTTCTGATGAAGAAAATGTTCTCACTCTAAAATTCCCTTCTTTTTTTCTCCCAAGGCGTGAGATAGTTGGTGTAGTGGAGCCCCTACCCCATGATGAAACCTACTGTGACCCTGCTGCTCTCTTTCATGTTGCTAATGATTATTCTTTCATCAGGTAATGTCTTTATTCTCATAGCTTTAGGTGTTGCTTCTGTAGACAATTGACTATAATGCGTCAGATAACCTTTGACAGTCTGATTAAACTGATAGATCTCTTCTCAGAATTTTTTTTTAATGCAAACAATAGAACATACAGAATTATAAAGAAAAAACCCCAATTATATTGAAATAAAAATGTATTTTTTTCCCATCCAAGTTCCTGGATTCCAGGTTAACAACTCCTGATCTTGTTTAACCTCCTCATTTTATTTTAAAAAAATTTAAAACATTTTTTTTGAGTTACATATAAAACAATTCTTTCATTTGTTTTTTAAAACTTTTGATATTCAAGAAGGAATCTCTCCTTTCTTCCCTGTTCACCCCCTTCAATTAAGAAGGCATATGTGAAGTTATGCAAAACATTTCCATAAAAGTCATCTTGCAAAAGAAAATGTTATCCATGTACAAACAAACATATATAGGACATTGGAGAACAGAGGGAAGATCCTAGAATTAAGGGAGATAGAAGTTAAGATTTTAGCTGAGCCTTGAAGAAAGCCAGGAGGCAGAGATCAGAAGGGAGAGCATCCTAGACAGTCACTGGAAATGTCTAGAGTCAGGAAATGGAGTATCTTAAATGTGAAGAAGAACAAAGAAATTACTGTCATTGGATTTCAGAGTATGGTATGAGGAAGAAGAATGTAAGGTATAATTTAAACTTCCATGTCCTATTGTGGTGGTCCTCAAGTAATTAATTTTGAGATTGTTGTTTGTTTCTTGTATAGATATTATACAAGGACTATTTATCAGTTCCAGTTCCATGAAGCTCTTTGTAGAATTGCTCAGCCATCAGCTCTTCTTCATAAGTGTGACATCACCAACTCAACTGAAGCTGGGAACAAGTTGCTGTAAGAAATTGTTCCCTTTTTTCCATTTATTCATTCTCTGGTATGACTCATTTTTAGGTGTAGCTTTTCATTTGATTACCTTTCTGAAAAAGGAAGGGAAAAAGAACCCATCTTAGGGTTTTTGCCCTAAGATGAGTTCTTTTTCCAATTATTTATGTTATAGATGTTCAGTTTTTAAAGAGGTAGGAGTGAATGACATTGGATGGTTGGATCTCACTGGGAGAAGATACTCTCTGGTATCACAACTCCAGGGCTTTGGAGGATATAGATCCTCATATAGAGGGATATAGAAGGAACACAGACATGGGGTAGATATGGATAGGAGAAAACCCCCAAATCAAAAGGACCTTGTTTATTTAACAGCCTAAGAAGGAAATTTAATTTAGGATTGTTCATTTGGCTGCAGAAGTAGAATCTCCCAAATGGCTTTAAATATCTTCCCAATTTTCTTTTTGTGTACAGTACTATGCTAAGCATGGGAAAAGCAGAACCTTGGACAAAAGCATTAGAAAGTGTTGTAGGAAAGAAGATGATGGATGCAGGACCATTGCTCACATACTTTAATCCCTTATTAACATGGCTGAAAGAACAAAACAGAGATACTTCTGTGGGTTGGAATCCTGCCTGGAGTCCTTGTAAGTACTAGATAATCATTTCGGAGCTTAAGTTCTTCTGTTTTCTACTGTCTCCTATCAGTAATTCCATATACATAATATAATACCTTCCACAGATGAAGTGCTAAATAAATATTTGGAGAATGAATGGATAAATATTAGATTATCTCTGATGGTGTTCATCTCCTATTCTGTGCTGTGCACATAGTGCTCATATAATGTTTACTGATTGATTCTTTACCTGTGAAATGATGGGACTTATTAGTGATTGTTAGGTTCTTTTCCACTTCCAAAGTTCTATAATTCTTCACTTGATATAATCATGGATATTGCATTAAATATATTTTAAGACCCAGAGTTTGAAAGTGAGGAAAGGAAGAGGAGGGAAGCCATAATTGTTCTCCTAATCTTAACTGTTGCTCCCACTCACTTATCATTTTGTATACTAAGGAAAAAGGGATAGAGAAGAAAAGGGAAAATGGAAAGAAAAAGAAGAGAACAGAAAGTGGAAAACAACATGTAAAAATCATTCTAGAAAGTGGACTTGTCTTAGAAGTAGGAAAGAAAGAATTGAAGTTGCTAAAAAACAAACAAACAAACAAAAAAAAAACCCTGATAACTTTTTCCTTGCCCTCACTGCCTACTTTCCTAATTCTCCATTTCATATCCCAGCATTGGGGAAAAATGAAAGTACAACCAGATATGATAGTTTTCCTACTGCTCAACCTTGCCATTTCTTTTAAATCAGATTATGACCACAGCATCAAAGTGAGGATAAGTCTGAAATCAGCATTTGGAGATGATGCAGTAAGTAACCTGGATAGCTTTTCCCATTATTTTTCTTGTTAAGTTTTCAGAAAAATGGCCTGATAAGAAACCACCAGTATATCTAGAAAAGTAGAAATCATATTCTTTTCCTAATAACTTCACCCTGTGGATTTTTTTCCTTTGGAAAGGGACATGGTACAGTCAATAGAGGACTGGGCCTGGAATCAAAAAGATTCATCTTACTGAGTTTAAATCTGACCTCAGATAATTACTATCTATGTGATCCCTGGCATATCACTTAACTCTGTTTGCCTCAATTTTCTCAACTGTAAAATGAGCTCTAGAAGGAAATGGCAAACCATTCCAGTTTTGGTTTTTTTTGGCCAAGAAATCCTCAAGTGGGGTCATGAAGAATCTCACATGACTGAACTGGAAAGAAAAAAGCTGGAGAGGATTCTGGACTTAGAGTCAGAGAGTTAAAGTCTCAGCTCTGCCATGATCTGTATATCTGTGTAATGTTGGACATGACACTTAAATTTTTTGAATTTCAATTTTTCTATCTACTAAATAGGGTGAGAGAAATAATAGCATTCTTGACTATCTCCCAAAAGTGGTTAATATCAAATGTTATATATGGAAAGAGCTCTCTCTAAAACATTAGGTGATATAACTTAATACTTGTGAGTTGGTTTTTTTGGTTAGTATTTGTTACAATCTCTTGAAATTGTTATGGTAATCAATAAGATTTCTGTGTTAAAGTACAAAATTTATGTAAATAAGAGCCAAAGATACTATTGTTCATTTCAGAGTAAGATGTTGTTTACCCACTGTTAAGGTGGTTGGTAAACTGCTTCAATTACCTTACTAAAAGAGGGAATAGGTTTTCTTTTAGTCAGTTACTTTTACAATGATATACATATTTGAGAGTTCTTCCAGGTAGAGAAATAAGTATGTCAAATTAGTTTCATTTTTGAATCTTTCTAGTGTTAGAATTAGTGTTTGTTCTAGCTATGTTACCCTGGGCAAGTCACTTAACCCCAATTGCCTCAGGGGGAAAAAAGAATTAGTGTTTGTTACGGCATATTTTATAGGACCAAATTTTTGTTCACCTGTGTATGACTTCATGACCTTATTGGAGTTTTTATTTTGACAAAGATATTGGAGTGGTTTGCCATTTTGTTTTGATCTCATTTTACAAATGAGGAAACTGAAGCAAACATGGTTAAGTGATTTGCCCAAATTCACACAGCTATCAACCTTAGATTTTAATTTAATTTGATTAGGTAAGATTTTAATTTACAAAGATAAGTCCTCCTGACTCCTGGTTAAGCATTCTATTCATTTCCTCAACTAGCTGCCTAGAGTTCAATTGGAAATAAAAATACAAATACAGGTACATGGCAAAAATTAGGTTCTAGCTTTAAGAATCCAATAAAGAATAGTTTAAATATAGACCTGTTTAGGGGTTGATCAGAAGAGGAATTCAAGACTAGCATTAGCCTTTGCAGGCTGGCTCAAATGCATGAAATTTGGAGTCAGAGATCTGAGTAGGAGAAATAGATAGCAAGGTACTTTGTTACTTGTTTATTTACTTGTGTGACTTTCAGAAAGTCATTTTACCTCTAGAAATCGATTTTCTCATTTGTAAAATAAAGGGGATTGGGATCAGGTAAAGGGACTCTAATAAATTTTATTCTCTTCTGGCAACATTCTAGAGGTATTAGTAAAAACAAATCAGCCTGCATGATTTCCTTTATGTATCCATGTCAAAATACCAGTGCAATTAAATGAGTCTTTAAAACCACATGTTTGGGCTAGTGTAGACAAATGATTGACTAAATGTCTCCCTTTTCATCCTTTGGTGTGAGTATTGTGTATTCACTAAGTAGGACTATCACCAGTTATGTTGACTTTTGTCTCGCCTTTGTTCTCTGATGACTCTGGAGGAAAGAATGAGACTGATAACTTTGCAAAGTTCTGCCTTACTTTAATCCAATTCACACACAAGACATGGTGTCATTGGTCTGCTTTGAGAACAAAGGATAAACAACAATAATGTGTAAACCAGTGGTATCAAATTCAAATAGAAATAGGAGCCAAAAAAACATATATAAGGATTCCAGTGGGCTGCATATTGACTTTAAAGTACTGCACATATTTCATATTTATTTTTATTAATGTATTTTTTTTGTTACATATTTACCAGTTACATTTTATTCTGCTTTGGGCTACACTAACGAGTATTGTGGAATTTCTGATTGGTATGTTTGATACTTCTAATATATCAACCTTAGATAAATGAGATCAACAGAATTGGACAGATACTGCTTCTCATCAAATTATGAAAAGACTTCATAGTCATGTAGATTTGTTTGTTATGCTAATAATTCAAGAATTATTATAGGGCAACTAGGTGGCATAGTGATTTTTAAAAAATGTTAACCTTATAACAGGAGACAGCTGGTACAAAGGAAGTTAGAGGAGCTGAGTTTTAATCCTGATCTGATTTATTTTGGACAGTTCTTGGGCTTGGCTTCCTCCTGGCTTCTTTTTTTCTATAAAGAAAAGGAAGGAAAATGCATTACAAAGATCCAACATACTATTCAGGTTACAGTGATTAACAAAGCCAAGTGATTGAAAAAAATGGCAATTTAATATAGAGTACCCCAAAAGTCTTAGTGCAGTTTAAGGCTATTAATATTTAAAATTGTATCAAGAATTTTGAAATATTGCATATTAAAAATCATTATAGAATACATCCCAGAGTCAAAACTAGACTGAGAAAAGTTATTTATTGAAATACATACGTTATTTTCCCATACTTATAGGCCAAAGTAATTAGTGAACTTGAGAAAGCTCAGACACAGAACAGGTAGTTGCTGATTAAAGGGTAAATGTTCAGTCATTCAACAAGCATCTATAAGTTGATGACTATGTACCAGGCATTGTTCTGGATTCTAGGAATACAACTACAAAAGAGAAATAATTCCTGCTCTCCAGGTACTTATATTCTATCTTTTTCTCCCTACACAGTATATATGGAATGAAAATGAATTGTATTTGTTCCAGTCATCAATTGCTTTTTCCATGAGACAGTATTTTTTACAAAAAACAAATCAGACTATCCTGTTTAGGTGAGTGACTTTTGGATTCTTGGCTTAATTCCATAGCATTTTCTTAGTTTTGTTGGGAGTCAGACTTTGGTTAAGGGAAGGTCTACTCTTGTTCAGTGAATTCTGAGGGTCCTATTCAACATATTTGTTATAGAATTGGGGCGAATCAGATATTGCTTGGGATAAGGAAGCTGTCAGGGATAGAAAGATGTTTATTGATGATGGTGATATTTTCTGTCTTTTGTCAAGTCCTATGAAGAGGCATACTCAGCCCTCCTTTTCTGTCTCACTGTTTCTCAATACCAACTTCATTTAGACTATTTAGACTTCTCCTTCATGGTATAGGATCATCCTTCTTTTAAGAAGGGTCTCTTCTTCTCAGGAGCTCTTGTAAATGCAGCATATCCATATTATCATTCTTCTTGCATTGTTGCATGTTAACTGAGCAATAAGAATCCTACCTGCCCACTGACTAGTTTGAGTGGGGTGCTGATTTTTATTCTCTTCCTAGTTCTACTTATGCCTTTTTAGACATGGACACCTTGCTCACCTTCTTAGAATAAAACTTTCCTCATGGCCAAATGAAACAGCCTCTGTTTTCTTTTGTAGATCTTATCAGCAGTACTGGAAGCCTAAAATTGTAATGAAAACATTTTCTACTGATAGTTTTTGCTTTTTTTTTTTTTTGGTCTTCACTGTCATGTCATTCTTGTATTCCTCTTTTTTAGATCAGGACCAGAGAGAGATTAGTATGCTAGAGAACTAAGTGGGCAGAGGTAATTAGTAGAGTCTGCACAGTAATATTTGATTCCTGTCAAATTGACTAAAATGAAGAAGCAAGAGAAATGTTGAAGGGGATGTGGAAAAATTGGCAAACTGCTCCAATAACTTTGTCAGGAAAACCTCAAATTACATCATAAAGAGTTGGATAATCTTTTAGATCTAATTTTTCTTTTTTCTTTTATTTCCCCTTAGGCAATTGGGGTTAAGTGACTTGCCCAGGCTCATACAGTTAGGAAGTACTAACTGTCTTAAGACCAGATTTGAACCCAGGTCCTCCTGACTTCAGGGCTGGTGCTCTATCCTTTGCCTCACCTAGCTGCTCCGATCTGATTTTTCTTGTGCAGCATGATATTTGTGGAAATATGTATAGAGGAATTGCACATTTTTAACATACTGGATTGGAACAGCTAGGTGGTACAGTGGACAGAGCACCAGCCCTGAAATAAAGAGGACCTGGGTTCAACTCTCACCCCAGACACTTAACACTTTCTAGCTGTGTGATCCTGGGTAAGACACTTAACCCCAATTGCCTCAGCAAAAAAACAAAAACATTGGATCACTTGCCAATTGACTTAGGGCAGGAGAGAGGGAAGGAAAGGGAAAAAAATTGAAACGCAGTTTTGTAAGGGCAAATGTCAAAAATAATCCATGAATATATTTTGAAAATAAAAGGCTTTAATTAAAAAAAAAAAAAAAGGTTGGACATGACTGAACAACATTTTATAGATAAGAAAATGAAGACCCAGAAAGCCTAAGTCACTTTTCTGAGGTCACAAGGTAGGAAGCATTATTGATGAGAGAAGCATCAAGATCCCTGGCTCTGAGACCACTATAGTTTGCATCATAATTTACTGCTTTCTGTGTTGGTTGGGGCAATTTTTTCCCTCATTTTCCCTGACCTAGACTTAAGGTAAACCAATGCATGTTAAACATGTGCAATTTTTCTATATATATTTCCACATTTATCATGCTGCACAAGAAAAATCAGATCAAAAAGGGAAAAAAAAGAGAAAGAAAACAAAAAGCAAGCAAAGTATAACAAAAAAGATGAAAATACTATGTTGCGATCTGCATTCAGTCCCTATAATTCTCTCTTGGATGCAGATGGCTCTCTCCATCACAAGTCTATTGGAATTGGTCTGAATCATCTCATTGTTGAAAAGAGCCATGTCCATCAGAGGACAACATTATTTTAAAGATAAACAACTTTTAAAGTCATAATGACTGATTTTTGCAATGAACAACCAAGATTCATGGGACCTGATGATGATCCAAGCTTTCTACACATTACTGTTCTCTTCTGGTCACTGAACCCATTCTTATTCTCTCTAGAACAGAAAGATGCATATGATCAATTAGTGTCCTTTGACTTTACGTTGTTTCTATGTCATATATATCATAAAACATAATGTATATTATGTTTCTCCCTAGGGTTGACAATGTGAGAGTGTTTGATTTGAAACCCAGAATTTCCTTCTATTTCTTCGTCACTACCCCTCAGAATGAGACCTTTGTTCCCCGAGAAGAAGTTGAACAAGCAATCAGGTAATGCTTTGTTTTCTACCTAAAGTGACATGAATTGAAAGTCCTGAGAATCTGTGTGTGTATATCTTGAGGGAGAAGATCTCCCTTATTAATGAAGCATACCATATCTCCCTTCTTTCTTCTCCTGATGTCTTTCACAAAAAGGACACAAGAAGAAGAATCATATCTAAAGATTTCTTACTCCTCAATTGGTACAATTACCATTTTAAAGTTTTGAGAAGAATTATGGTGAAAAAATCTATTATATGCCATTATCACAGGAGCTCAGCTCCCTCTCCCTTGGGAATAAGTAGACTCTGACGTTAGTATGGGTTCTGCCTGAGAAATTCAACCTGGATTTATCTCAGATGGGGTGTGCAATTCTTGGAGGGTACAGATATTTATGCCTTCAGATCCATTAGCTAAAAGGAATTCCCAGGTAACCTTGAAGTGATTTCCAGGCAGAAGTCACAAAGGCTCACATGGGCTTTTGAAGGAGGATTATTAAGTTGTCATTGTGAGCTTTTTAACCTCAGAAATTGAGAGATGCTAGAGATTGGCTTGATTTATTTTTTTAATTGTCTAGACTTTAAAAAAAAAAAAGAAAATATCCATTTTATCCTTTGCTACTCCCTTTTCCTTTTGTTTTTAATTTTTCCCAATATCAGGGTTTTCTCATGAGTTCTGTTTTGTTATTATGTAGCATTTGTATAATTTATTTCTCTTTTGGTTCTTTCCTTAATTAGTTGTGCTCTTAATTACAGACTCTACAGGGGCCGCATCAATGATGCCTTCCGCTTGAATGACAACAGTTTGGAGTTTGTGGGTATCCCTCCCACAATAGCACCTCCTTATGAGCCACCAGTCACCATTTGGATGATTATATTTGGAGTGGTCATGGGACTTGTGGTGCTTGGAATTGTGTACTTAATCTATACTGGTATCAGAGACCGCAAGAGGTAAGTAGCTTTTTCTAGAGGTCTATATACTAGAACTTCAGTATCCCTATATTTTAATGGCTCTGCAATCTCATTGATGCAGGCACTCTCCCAAGATGTAGATTACAACCCATCTTGATTGCATCTTCCTGTAAATTCCTCTCAGCAAGGCTTTACCCAAGCTGCTGGGAATCTTCCTCTCAACCTTGACATAGATGGGTATCATTAGGGTTTGTAAGCTAAATGGAGAACTAAAAATATGTTGTATAGCAGGGGTCCTCAAACTATGGCCTGTGCACCAGATGCAGCAGCTGAGGATGATTATTCCCCTCACCCAGGGCTATGAAGTTTCTTTATTTAGAGGCCCACAAAACAAAGTTTTTGTTTTTACTATAGTCTGGCCCTCCAACAGTGAACTGGCCCCCTATTTAAAAAGTTTGAGGACCCCTGTTGTATAGTTTGACATTCGTTTTGAACTCAAATAGAAATAGACCATTGGAAGCAACATATTGACTTAGAAAACCATAAATATCTTTGTTGTTATATATTTATATAGATTTATTTATATAAATTTATGTATGTATATAATTTTGTTAAACACGTCTTAATTACATATTAATGTAGTTTCAGCTAATGAGGAGTCTTGTTACATTGAATATGGAACATCTGGTGTAAAGGAAAGAACAATGAACTAGGGGCAACAAGACTTGGGCTATTGAAAATGCAAATAATAACAATTTTATTGGTTGTATGACCAGTTGTAGAAATCACATATTTCTTCTGAGCCTGTTCTCCCATTTGTAAAGTAAAAAAACAGGATCATGGATTGAGAAATGGAATAGACTGTAGAGGCCATTTAATCCAAGGCTTTTTTTTTTTATAGATGAGATTTCCAAATTCTAGAGAATTAAAGTGTCTTTCCCAAAGTCACACTACTATTAAATGATAAGGGCAGGATTTGAAGCTTCCTTGATTTCAGAGGCGATATCCTTTACACTGGTCATGCTGTGTCCTTAATGCATATTATCTACCTCTTAAGGCCAATGTAAAGATGATTAAGGCAATATCTTTGAAAGACCTCATCAAAGAATTCTGAGTGATGAAGTAGGGGGAAAGCATTTGATTTGGATTCAAAAGTTATTGTTTCAGTCATTTCAGACATCTTTGTGATTCCATTTAGGATTTTCTTGGCCAAGATACCAAAGTAGCTTGCCATTTTCTTCCCCAAATCATTTTACAGATGAGGAAACTGAAGCAAGTAGGATTAAGTGATCCTTGTCCAGGATCACACAGCTAGGAAGTGGCAAGTCTTTTTGACTCCAGGGCCAGTCCTTTACCTATCTCAAGGTTCCTTAAAATACAGTGGGGTTTTAATTCATATATTTATATGTATGTATGTATATATACACACACATACACATACACACACAAATGAGATTAAAAAGAGAAAAATATATATTATATATTAAATGCAAATATCAAAATGTTTTTGAAATGTTATTGTCCCCCAAGTTAAGAAACTCTGATCTAAGTTATGTAGTAGAATGTAAATCCTTATGGAAAGAAACTGACATTAAAAACTTCTTACATCCCCAGTATATGGTACTTAAATGAGTAGATGAAAACTTGTGATCTACTTTAAATTAAATTAATGAAATTAAAATTTCATTGATATTTCTTTTGTTAGTACATTATCAGAGAGATTGCATGATATATTGGATAGACAACAAGCATAGCTGCTTAGGGAAACCTAGTTTCTAAATTTGCTTTTGACATAAGTTGACTCTGTGTTTTTGGTCAGTTATTTAAGTCTTTCAATGTTTCAGCCAACTTTCAGAGACGATTATAAGTTGCAGAAAAAGTGCCAGTATGTATTGGCAGAAGGAATTTCTATTATTAAAAGTTCTTAAATTTTTTGGTCTCAAGACTTTTTTTACATTCTTAAAATTTTTTGAGTATTTTAAAGTTTATGGGTATATCTGTTAATATATACCACACTGGAAATTAAACCTGATTTTAAACATCTAAATATTATTAATTCATTAAAATAATATATTTTATGGGAAAAATTAAACAGTGAGAAAAATGGCATTGTATTGCAAATCCTTTTAATAATTTGCTTTAATTAAAGATAGTTGGATTTTCATGTCTGCTTCAGTTTGTTGCAATATATTATTTTGATTGCAGTATATGAACAAAGGCTTACTTCACAGGTTCTGTAATAAATAAATAATAATCAGTGTTGATATTACTATTATGTATTAAGTACTATCATGTAGTAGTGTTAAGACAAAACAATTATGAGAGAATATTATGAGAGAAAAGAGTCTTAAGGACCCCCAGAGGTCCATAAGATGTTTCATTTTGAGAACCACTGCTTTTTTTTAATGAAATCATGGGCCTAGTGCCAATTTCTTCTGGTCTGTAGAGTTCTTAAATAATAATAATATTTTATTTTTATATAACAGGAGAAAAATAGAAGACACTAAACAATCAGAGAACCCCTATAATGAAGAACATTCCATTGGAGGACAAAATAATCCAGCTTTCCAAAGCACTGAAAATGCTCAAACTTCGTTGTAGAAAAAAAAATTTATTTTCTAATTATTTCATTTTCTGTAAATATTAACATCATGTAATGATGAGGCTCCTATAAATGCTCTTGAATACCCAAAATACAGTTCTTATCAGGAACTGCTTCCACTCCAACAAAAAGTTGTAGGACCAAATCTCTATTGTTTCTATTATTTACTGCTTTCTCAGAGCTACACATTTCCCCAAGAGAAAAGAAGTCAAAAATACTAGTTACTTCTTTGGGGCACTAAAGCTATCCAAGGAGAAAAAGAAAATTGGAGTATATCAAGTTACTGAATTATTTGAGGCGGGAAAAGAGATTTTGTGGCAACAAATGTTGACATTTGGGTGTGAGTTATTGATCTATTGTTTGTCATAATTGTATCCTTAGCAGGCTGATTGTCCACTAACAACAGAACAAAGTTATGAGTTATATCTTTAGCCCATTCTAAGAATTATAGTAGCTGGCCTACATGGACATCCAAGTCTTGGGGTACAGCTCTAAAGGATACGGGAGGAGAGTTGAAGGAATCAGAATTGAGATTAATAGGGTGTAAGGCAGTATGTTATTATCAACCAATCAATCAATAAGCATTTGTTGTCATGTGCCAGGCCCTGTGTTAAGGGCTAAGAATTGCAAGAAAAAGCAAAAGTTAGTCCTTGATCTCAAGGAGCTCATTCTAGAAAGGTAGACAACATGCAAAATGATTATGTACATATATGATACATACATTTGTATATAGATGATAATCTCAGAGGATAGATACTCAGGAGTTGCAGGGGAAAGAGAGAGAGAGATTAGGAAAAATCTCTTGCAGAAGGTAGGATTTGACCTTAGTTTTAAAGAAAGCCAGAAAATCTTGGAGGCAGAGGGGAGGAAATGGTGAATCTAAAGACAGAATCAATTCTGATTCTATTTATATTTTATGTGACTTTACTTTACTTGGTCTCAATTTCTCATCACTGAAATGAGAGGAATTTTCAAAATTATTTCTAATGTTCCTTGATGCTTGAACTCCTCCTACAATCTCCCCCACTGGCTACTTTCCTTGTCATAAAACATTTCCAGTTTCCCGGGATTGATAATTGGTATTTTCATAAGGATTTTCAGAGGCTTCCAAAACCCTCCCTGTGAGTCCACAAGTGCGGGATTGATTCTGTAGTACTCCTTATTTTTGACAGTGAAAGACACTTATAGGTCATAAGCTTCTTACGGGGGAAAAAATGGGTTTTCTAGTCCCCTCTACTCTATATCCCTAATCAAAGTACCCAGCCCAAGAATGAGCAAACTTGTTGAGTTGACCTGATACACTCCCTTAACCCTCACAGGATTCCCATTCCCGAAGACCAAGCCATGAACCAAATAAAGTTTTTCCCAGGGTGTTAAGACTTTCCATACAAAAATGAGATGTACAATTATATTGTTGAATAATAATAATAAAGAGAAAGGTGACTTTTGTTGTCAATAGTGTGTTTCTATGTATGATTCTACAAGTGATGGTGAAAGCAGCCTCACAAAGACAGGCAACGAGTGAAAAAGAATGTATAGTTTTCTTGTCTCTGAGGTCTACTTACTTTACTTTGCATCAGTTCATAGTATTTCTATCCTTTCTATAATATACTGTATTTGTGATTGCTTACAATGAGCCATCATATTCATGTACCATTTTCTTAGCTATTTCCCAAATGTATCTTCCTTATTCTAACACTTCCCTATCATAAAAAGGGTTGATATAAACATTTTGGTGCATATGGGACTTTGTTTTTATCAACAATCTCCAAGAAAACTTTTAAAAAATTTCTTTTGAATTGCTTTTTATTTTCAAAACATGCAAAGATAGTTTTCAACATTCACCCTTGCAAAACCTTGTGTTCCAATTTTTTTTCTCCCTTCCTCCTACCCCCTCCCCTAGATAGCAAGTAGTCCAGTGTAGGTTAAACATGTTCAATTCTTCTATATATATTAACACAATTATCAAACTGCACAAGAAAAATCAGATATAAAAGGGAAAAAATGAGAAAGAACATAAAAAGCAAGCAAACAACAAAAAAAGATGAAAATACTATATTGTGATCTACATTCAGCCCCCACAACCGCACAGATGGCTCTGTACATCACAAGTCTATTGTAATTGGCACAAATCACCACACTATTGAAAGAGCCACGGCCATCAGAATTAATCATCTCATAATCTTGCTGTTGCTGTGTACAATCCAAAGAAATGTCTTAAAGAGAAGAATTAGTGTGAACCCACATTCAGTGGGATCTTGTATTCCAGGTCAGTGTTTGGGGGTTTAAAGCAAAACAGCAACAACAGCAATAGTAGAGGCAAATTTGGATGCTGAATTTTCAACTTGAGGATTATTCCCATTTGCAGGGGAGATATGGCAGAACAGAAAAGAATACCAGACTTTAATTAGAAAACCTGAGTTAGAGTCCAAGCAGTGATACTTTCTAGACTTGTGATCCTAACTTAAGTCGATTGCTTATGTCTCAATTTTTTCACATGTAGATTGGGAAGAATAACTTTTGCATTACTTATCCTAGAAAATGTTGGGGAGAAAACATCTTAATGATAAAGCACAATAGAAATGAGTTACTGTTGCATCATTGTGGTTTTTATATATTTTTTTAAAAGTCAAAATATTCAAAGTGAGTTAATGTAGATAAATTGATGAAATTTCCCTCTTCCCTGTGGAAGGAAGGCTCCAACTGGCTTCCACAGCAATTAGATATTTGCTTAGGGGGCACCGTGGACTTTTCTAAGAGAAGAGGGAAGTACCAGTCATTGGTACATTTGAAAATCCTATTGGGTGCTTTGACAGATTAGGAATTGCTTTTTTGCTGTTACTCTTGCTTTTTAATTTATGATAATGAAGAGCTGCTGCCAGGCCCAGGGGTCAGGGAAACTCATCTTTCTCTAAAGGGACACTGTGGCTCTAGACTTAAGCACACAGATAAAATTCAATCTGACTCACACAGAGAAGGATCAGATCCTTTCCTTTGAACTTTCTGGATCTATATTCCCTCACCTTGAGACAGGTAGGTGGTCCCCTGCTGAGCCTGAAGACTGGAAGATCCGAGTTCAACTGTGGCCTAAGACACTTAACTAGCTTTGTGATCCTGGATTAGTCACTTAATCTCTGTCTGCCTCGGTTACCTCAACTGTAAAATATAGATCATAATATCACTTGCTTCCTGGAACTGTTGTGAGGATTAAGTAAGATCATCTTTGCAAAACATTTAGCACAGTGCATGAGAAAGCTAGCTGACACAGTGGGTAGCGTACTGGGCCTAGAGTCAGAAAGACTCAACTTCTGAGTTTAAATTGCTTTGCTTGTATCTAAAATCTACAGAAAGGGGACTAGAAAACTACTAATTATAAAGTACAGATAAGTTATAAGATAATATTTTCTCCCCAAAATGCTAAAAACACAGAAGTCTCACAAATATTTACTAACAAAACTTAAACAAGAAACAGTAACTTAACAACCTCTCATTTTTTTAAAAGTATATTTTATTTGAAGAAACAGTAAAAAAAAAAAAAAGAAAAAGAAAAGCAAAACAAAACAAAATGAAACAAAGAGAACATTATCATGTGTCCAGTAGAACATCAACATCATCATATATAACAACAAATAACCAATTTAAGAAAGTATATTAGTATAAGAAATTATATTCATGTCTGTCTTTACTTGGGTAAATTATTCTGTTCTCTGCTGTGCACCTTATTTACTTTATTCTTTTTCATCCCTTTCATCCCCCTCACCCCCAAGTAGGTTATAGTTAAAAAAGGACATATATATATATATATGTGTGTGTGTGTGTGTCTAAGTGTATTTATGGATATACACACACATCTTTTGCTCTCCTTCCATCACACCCAAGCAAGTTAGTTAAAAGATATATTTACGAATACAAATATGGATATGTATATACAAATATATATATACAAATATATATGTATACAAAAATACATGTGTATACAAATGAATACATCCCCCCCCCCCAGATAAACACATATCTTTTTTTTCCACTGAGGCAATTGGGGTTAAATGACTTGCCCAAGATCACACAGCTAGGAAGTCTTAAGTATCTTAGATCAGATTTGAACTCAGGTCCTTCTGATTCAGGCTGGTACTCTATCTACTGTGCTACCTACTTGCCCCACACATATCTTTTCTATCCTTGCTGACTCTTTCATTAAATTCTGCTCCATAACTTGACTTACTTAACCTCCTCCCACCTAGGGATCCCTTCCTATCCTTCCCTCCCCCTTGACTTCCCCATCCATCTATCCCTCCCCCGTTGTCTCTAGATTTTGGAGGGTGCTATACCCTTCATGGTCTATCTATCTACCTATCCTTCCTCTGCACTTCATTTGTATAATTTGATTACTATTTTTTTGCCTTTTCTCTGCCAATCTTTTTTTTGAGCTTACACTATTATTGATATAAATTTTAAACATAAAATGTATATTTCCTATGTTAAAAAAAAAGTTTATCTGTGTTTAAACAGTTTGTCCATGTTAAGTTCCTTAAAATTGCTCTTTGATATTGGCTCTTATATGTTAAATTTTCTGTTAAGTTCAGGTTTGGTTGATAGAAAGTCCTGAAAATTGATGAGTTCACTTTTTCTCATCAAAAATTATAGATAATTTTGCTGGATGTGATATTTTTGACTACAGACCTAATTTTTTTTTTTTTTGCTTGTCTGTAGATATGATTCTAAGAACTGCAGTCTTTTATTGTAGCTTCTGATAAGTCTTGTACAATTCTAATCGTAGCTCCAGCTCTTGTTTCTTGTAATTTTTTTTCTTTGATCTGAGGTTTTTGAAAATTGTCAATAATATTTCTGTGTATTTTCCAAAAAGGATCTCTTTGAGGTGGTGATTGGTGGGTTTTTTTTTTTTCTACTTCTACTTTCCCCTCATATTTTATCACTTCAGGACAATTTTCTTGGATTATTTCCTGCATTATTATGTCAAGGTTCTCTTTTTGGTCGCAACTTTCTGGCAATCCAATTATTCTTATATTTTCTCTTCTTGATATATTCTTCAGATCTATTGTTTTTCTTATGAGATGTTTCATATTCTATTCTATTTTCTCGTTCCTTATTATCTGTTTTGTTATTTCTTGGTCTCTCATATCTTCACTGGCTTCCCCTTGCCCAATTCTAATTTTTAAAGAATTATTTTCATCTTTGAGACTCTGTATCTCCTTTTCTAATTGGTTAAGTTTTTCATAATTTTGTTTTTCTTGGATGGTTTTAATTTTTTTCTTTAGTTTTCCCTCAATGTCTCTCGTTTGATTTTTGAATTCTTTTTTGAGTTCTATAAATTCTCTCTGGGCAGGGAGCTATTTCACGTTATTCTTTGGGTTAGAAGCTTTTTTCACTAAAGTTTCTTGCTCTGAAGATGAATCCCAGTTTTCCCTGTTTCCATAACATGCTTCAACGGTAGGGTTCTTTCTTCTTTGACAATTCATTTTTTTTTTTTTCTTAATAAGAGGTATTAGTGTAAGCACCTTTAATTGTGGGTGGGGAGAATGGTGCCTCAAGCTTCCCTTCAGTTCTCCACCCTGACTTGGAACTCCAAACCAAGAGCTCCCTACTCCTGCAAGTGCCCATAGCCAGCAGTGCCCCTGCTCTGCTGCTTCTGCACTCACTGGGTGCTGGTTCCTTCTCATCCAGGGCCTCATTTCCTGGTAATCCCAATCAACCAAGATTTATTTTGTCTTCCTGGACTCAAACCCCAACAAACAATTCAAGAAGTAAAAGTGTCTCTGATTCCTGCTGAGGCTCCAGCCACACCAGCTAGCCTGAGGGATACCCACTAGTTGTTTCTGCAGAGCTAACCCAGAGGTGTTTGAACTTCATACAGGTTAATTCTTAGCCCGGAGTCTTTCTTCAGTCGAGTTGTATCTGGAACACTTCTGTTTATAGCCCCAATTCTTCTTGGTCTTTCTTTAGTCTATGTTTGCCCTGAGGCACAAATATGTTCTATTTGTGGGAGAAATAGGGAGAGCTTGAAATTTGCCAACCTACTCTGCCATCTTCCCAGGATCCTCCCCCTTATAACCTCTATTATCATCAAAACATGAAACATTTTATATTGTTGAGGAACTGGGCCTATGTTGTCACTGAAAGAATTCATATTCAGGTGTTCTCCAAAATAAAAAAATAGAGGCATTTTGTTTAGGGGTAACACACCCAGTGGGCTTTCCTCCTAAGGGAAGGAGAAGCAGTTTAGCAGAGTAAGGTGAGGGTTTATGTAGAGAAGGGAAAGTAAGAAAGAACAAGACTATTGGACAAAACAGGAAAATTAAATGACCTCAGATAAGATGGTCATGGGAAAAATTACTGTGATTAAATATGTCTCAGATAGCCATTTGTCCTCTGTTTTCAAAAAGGATCATGACATGCAAATGACTTGGATTTAAGTGAGGGAAGGTTGTGAAAAATCACCTGCCTCACTTTCCCCCCAAGAGCCCATCTGGGTCCAGTGACCAGATAGAGATCAGGATTACTCTTGGACCTTGGAGACCTAGCTAAGGTCTTTTTGTTTTAATAGTATTTTATTTTTCCGATTACATGCAAAGATAGTTTTCAACATTTACCTTTGTATAATCTTGTGTTCCAAATTTTTCTGCCTCTCTTCCCTCTTCCTCAAGACGGTAAGCAATTTGATATAGGTATAATATGTGCAATTCTTCTAAACATATTTCCATATTCATATGATCATCATTCTTTCTTTTTTAAAATTTGTTTTTTTAATTTTTTTATTAAACTTTTTATTTTCAAAACATATGCATGGATAATTTTTCAACACTGATCCTTGCAAAACCTTGTGTTCCAAATTTTCCCCTCTTTCCCTCTACCTCCTCCCCCAAATGGCAAGTAATTCAATATATATTAAACATGTTAAAATATGTTAAATCCAATATGTGTATATGTATGTATATAATTATCTTGTTGCACAAGAAAAAATCAGATCAAAAAAGAAAAAAATGAGAAAGAAAACAAAATGCAAGCAAACAACTACAAAAAGAGTAAAAATGCTATATTGTGGTCCACACTCATTTCTCAAAATCCTCTCTCTGGTGTAGATGTCTCTCTTCATCAAAAAAATCATTGGAACTCATCTCATTGTTGGAAAGAATCATGTTCATCAGAATTGATCATTATATAATCTTTTTTTATTTTATTTTATTTTATTTATTTTTTTTTATTTAATAGCCTTTTATTTACAGGATATATACATGGGTAACTTTACAGCATTAACAATTGCCAAACCTCTTGTTCCAATTTTTCACCTCTTACCCCCCCACCCCCTCCCCTAGATGGCAGGATGACCAGTAGATGTTAAATATATTAAAATATAAATTAGATACACAATAAGTATACATGACCAAAACGTTATTTTGCTGTACAAAAAGAATCAGACTCTGAAATATTGTACAATTAGCTTGTGAAGGAAATCAAAAATGCAGGTGTGCATAAATATAGGGATTGGGAATTCAATGTAATGGTTTTTAGTCATCTCCCAGAGTTCTTTTTCTGGGTATAGCTAGTTCAGTTCATTACTGCTCCATTAGAAATGATTTGGTTGATCTCGTTGCTGAGGATGGCCAGGTCCATCAGAACTGGTCATCATATAGTATTGTTGTTGAAGTATATAATGATCTCCTGGTCCTGCTCATTTCACTCAGCATCAGTTCGTGTAAGTCTCTCCAGGCCTTTCTGAAATCATCCTGTTGGTCATTTCTTACAGAACAGTAATATTCCATAATTTTCATATACCACAATTTATTCAGCCATTCTCCAACTGATGGACATCCATTCAGTTTCCAGTTTCTAGCCACTACAAAAAGGGCTGCCACAAACATTCGTGCACATACAGGTCCCTTTCCCTTCTTTATAATCTCTTTGGGATATAATCCCAGTAGTAACACTGCTGGATCAAAGGGTATGCACAGTTTGATAACTTTTTGAGCATAGTTCCAAACTACTCTCCAAAATGGTTGGATTCGTTCACAACTCCACCAACAATGAATCAATGTCCCAGTTTTCCCACATCCCCTCCAACAATCATCATTATTTTTTCCTGTCATCTTAGCCAATCTGACAGGTGTGTAGTGGTATCTTAGAGTTGTCTTAATTTGCATTTCTCTGATTAATAATGACTTGGAGCATCTTTTCATATGACTAGAAATAGTTTCAATTTCTTCATCTGAGAATTGTCTGTTCATATCCTTTGACCATTTTTTAATTAGAGAATGGCTTGATTTTTTATAAATTAGAGTTAATTCTCTATATATTTTGGAAATGAGGCCTTTATCAGAACCTTTGACTGTAAAAATATTTTCCCAGTTTATTGCTTCCCTTCTATCATTATATAATCTTGTTCTTGCCCTGTATCTGGTTCTGCTCATTTCACTTAGCATCAGTTCATGTAAGTCTCTCCAGGGCTCTCTAAAATCATCCTGCTAATAATTTCTTATAGAATAACAATATTCCATAACATGGGCATCCACTCAGTTTCCAGTTTCTTGCTACTATAAAAAGGGCTGCCACAAATATTTTTGCATATGTGGGTCCCTTTCCTTCCTTTAAGATTTCTTTGGGATATAAGTCCAGTAGAAACACTGCTGGATCAAAGGGTGTGCACAGTTTGATAACTTTTTGAGCATAGTTCCAAATTGCTCTCCAGAATGGCTGGATCCATTTACAATTCCAACAACAATGTATTAATGTCCCAGTTTTCCCACATTCCCTCCAACATTCCTCATTATCTTTTCCTGTCATCTTAGCCAATCTGCGGGGTGTGTATCTTAGAGTTGTCTTAATTTGCATTTCTTTTATCAAAAGTGATTTAAAACATCTTTTCACAAGACTAGAAATGGTTTTAATTTTCTTCATCTGAAAATTGTCTATTCATATCCCTTGACCATTTATCAATTGGAGAATGGCTTGAATTCTTATAAATTTGAGTCAATTATATATTTTAGAAATGAGGCCTTTATCAGAATCCTTAAATGTAAAAATGTTTTCCCAATTTATTGCTCCCTTCTAATCTTGTCTGCATTAATTTTCTTTATATAAAAACTTTTTAACTTAACATAATAAAAATTATCAATTTGGTGTTCAATAATAAGTTCCAGTTATTCTTTGGTCACAAATTATCTGAGAGATAAACTATCCTATGTTCTTCTAATTTGTTTATAATATCACTCTTTATGTCTAAATCATGAACCCATGTCAACCTTATCTTGGTATATAGTGTTAGATGTGTGTGACGACCGCGCTAGCACCCAGGATACCTCAGAATCATCCAGAGTCAGGATAAGCAAAAGTCCTCAGTCTTTATTCTTTTTTTTTTTTTTTTTTTAAAGGATTGAACAACAGTTTATTTAGAAAAGCTACTAAAAGAATTCTTGGAAAGAACATCAAGGTATAAATATTGCAACATCAATAGTTTCTAGAGAAATAAAAGAAATAGGCTACATGTGGGTGAGGAAAATGTTGACTATATAAAACTTTTCTATACATGAGGACACTAATCTTTTTGTTTTTTTCACCCAAAGCAATTTTTTCTCTCACTATAAATCCACTTTAATCATAAATGCTAAATGTCTGGCAGGCTGCTAATTATTGAAGATATTAATTTATATTTTACCATTTTATTTGATAAATATTAATTGCATTTAACTATTAACTCATTGTTTATTGATGTGTTAAAGATGATTTTTTATTTTTATTTTTTTTTATTTTTATTTATTTATTTTTTTTTAATTTAATAGCCTTTTATTTACAGGATATATACATGGGTAACTTTACAGCATTAACAATTGCCAAACCTCTTGTTCCAATTTTTCACCTCTTACCCCCCCACCCCCTCCCCTAAATGGCAGGATGACCAGTAGATGTTAAATATATTAAAATATAACTTAGATACATAATAAGTATACATGCTCAGTCTTTATTCTTGATCCTTAGATGCAGGATTGCACAGGATGGAAGCAGAATTTCCGCAACTACCTTCTCCCTCGTCTACTGCCCAAGTGTGACTCTGGCTAGTCTTACTCCACCCCCTAGTCCCTCCTACAATCCTCTGTATACACCAATCATTGAGCCAGCACAGATAGTGGAAAGGACCATTTCCCAAGCATATGCCCATAGAGTATTGTCCAATCGGTCATTAACCTCAAGTGCTCGGCAGTTGTGACCTCAGTGCATCAACTCAATAGTTTCAGCCCTCTACAGGTGTGGGTCAATGCCTAGTTTCTGCCATACTAGTTTCCAATTTTCCCAGCAGTTTTTGTCAAATAATGAGTTTTTATCCCAAAAGTTGGGGTCTTTGGGGTTGTCAAACACTAGATTGCTATAGTTATTGACTATTTTGTCCTGTGAATCTAATCTATTCCACTGATTGGCTACTCTATTTCTTAGCTAGTACCAAATGGTTTTGATGACTGCTGTTAAGCTAATGTCTTCAACAAGTCTCATATAGGATAAGCATGGAAATAATCCCTTTTGCTCTAGTGAAGGCATAAAGAAAGAGAGACAAAGGCAGAGAGAGAGAGAGACATGATTATTGGGGCTGGGGCAGCAGCAAAGACTGATGAATCAACATTCCAACCTTTTTTGGGGGGAGGTGATTTTGTTTTTAATTCAAGTCAGATCAGTGTTTGGTTCCTTTAATGTGTCCCAAGCTTCTTCATTTTTTTTTTTTTTTAAGATAATAGCTTTTTATTTTAAAAGTATATGCAAAGATACTTTTTAAAATTTACTTTTGCAAAACCTTGTATTCCAAATTCTTCTACCTCCCTTCCCTTTTTACCTTCCCCTAGACAGCAAGTAATCTATTATATGTTAAACATGTACAATTCTTTTACACATATTTCCACATTTATCACGCCACACAAGAAAAATCAGATCAAAAAAGAGAAAAATGAGAAAGAAAACAAAAAGCAAGCAAGCAAACAACAACACAAAAGGTACAAATACTATGTTGTGATCCACATTTAATCCCAACAGTTCCCTTTTTGGATGCAGATGATTTTCTCCATTACAAGTTTATTGGAATTGGCCTTTATCATTTCATTGTTGAAAAGAGCTCAGCACTCCAACTTTGACTCAGCTCTGAATTCTTATTCCTCATATAAATAAGTAATATATGAATGATCTCGAGGTACAAGTTTTTAAAAAGCAAAATAACCTATTCATTAATTGAATTTCAAGGCATTGCATATGAAATATTCCATATGCATAATTCTAAATCTCTCCAAATGAAAGGAAGGAGATATGTTTTATCACCTCTTCTTTTATGACACAGTAATGAGTTATTTTTTGTGGTTCTTTCCACTTGCATCATTGTAGTTGTATGTATTGTTTTCTTGGTTTCTGCATAGGAATGAACTCATCTTGGTTTGTGAAAGACACAATCTCAGTAATACTCATTGCACCATATATACTTGCTTCATTTAAAAAAAAAAATTATCCCTTACAATGCCTTGCACATAATAAGTATATACTAAATATTTCTTCATATAGTAAGCTCAGAAGTTTAGATTTGAAAGGTACATGAATCATTGGTCTAATACCTTCATTGTACAGATAGGTAAATGGAGATTAAGAAATTTAATGATTAAGCATGAGTCATACAACTACTAAGTGTCAGACAGAAATATTAGCTTAGTCTTCCTGACTTGTAACTATAGCATACTAATCATTGCTACTCTTATTATTGAATAAATCATGGGTAAATTCAGTCTCATTAAAAACACATTTATTGTGTCTACTATGTGCTAAGTCCTGGGATATAAAGATAAAAGGATAAAGCAGTCCTTCCCCTTGAAGAGGTTATATTCTATTAAAGGTATATAAAGTGCACAAACAAGTATATATATAGTCATCTGAGGACAGAATGAGAACTACCTGATCACGAGTGATCACCTGGAGGAAGTGACACCTAACCTAAGGGAGCAGAAGTAAGGAGAGAGTGCAGAAATTCAAAAGTAGAAATGTTAAGTTTAGGAAAGTAAGTCAACTTGGTCAGAATATTAATTTCATATAGGAGAATAATATGTTTTGAAAAATAAGCTGGAACCATATTGTGAAGAGTTTTAAATACCAAACTGGGGAGCCTACATTTTATTTTTAAGTCAGTAGAGGGTAACTGAAGGCTCTTGGGCTTCACTTGTGCTTTAGGAATATCACTTTGGCATCTCAGTGAAGCATAGATTGGACTGAAGAATTGGAATACAAATCTTTTGCAATAGCCAAGGTAAGCCTTGTTCAGGATACCGGGCTGAACAATGTTGGTAGGCATATGAGTAGAGAGAAATGGGTGGAAGTGAGATATTGCAGAGAAAGAAATAAGAGAACCTAGCAAATAATAATAATGATCTTTTATTTAGTGCCTATTATGTGCCAGACATAAATATCTCATTTAATCCTCACAGCAATAGGATGTAGGTGATATTGTTATTCCCACTTTAAAGATGAAAACAAAGGTCACATGAGTTTACTAGGTCTCATGGCTACTAAACATCTAAGATCAGCTTTGAATTCATATATTCCTAGCTTTATTTCACTGATTCCTAGGGTATGAGAAAAAGGGAAAAGTCAAGGGTCACTTCAGAATTAATTAGATGACTAGAGGGATAGTATCTATCTATCTATCTATCTATCTATCTATCTATATGCAGCACGTACTCTTGTTACTCTCTTATAAGATCTCCTGAAAACTACTTTAGTTCTGAAGTTATGGAACAAAATTTACTTAAAAGCAAAATTCCTAAGTCCCCACTGCTATGTTTCTTTTATCTGTCAATTAGAAGGCACTTTAATGCAAAAGATATTTAACAAAATAAGTAACAAGAAAGTTTCCCTAATATACACAAGTTTATATTTTCCCACATACTATCAGATAGCTAAAGGAAGAAAAGTCACTTATAAGAACATATATGGAGGAGACATATATATGGTCAGGAAATCGAAGTAGTTGGAATAACTTATGCTTCCAACAATGCTGCTTGCTCCATCATGGAACACTCAGTGTTCTATGTTCTATCAGTTCTATCACTGTTACCTGATAATCTCACTTAGTGAATTATTTTCATCCCTGCCCTGACTACCTCTGCTAATGTGTTCTCTCTGCCATACTATGCATGCTAGCATTTCTAATGAGTTGCTATCTGGTGGCAATATTTACCAAGGTACTACAGCTCCCTGTTGTCCTCACAATGCCTTCAGATGCTAAGTGTTTTTTAGTTCATAATTTCAGAGGCTATTTCAGCCAGATTGAAGTCTGGTTGTTGTAGCCTTTAAGTGTCAGGATAAAGAGTTTATCTTTGATCTCAGAGATAATAGGGAGTCACTGCATTTTTTTTTAAAGCAGATGATTGATATGATCAGATTTAGGTTTACATGAACTGACAATCATATGAAGATGAATTAGAGAAAAAGAGAGCCTAAAAGCAGGTGGTAAGCTATTGCAAAACTCCAAGATTGGTCTTAACTAGACCTGCCCAAGATGAGAGGTAATAAAGGTCTACTTTTGTTGTTCTCCCATGTCCTTACCCTATACAAGTTGTGTCAACAAGGCCACTAAACTGAACCCATTAGGTTGCATATTGATTTAGGTTTCTTTTTTTTAATACCTTTTTATATACAAAACATATGTATAAGTAATTTTTTAATATTAACTCTTGCAAAAACTTTTTCTGCATCTATTGAGATGATCATATGGTTTTTGTTAATTTGGTTATTGATATAGTCAACTACGCTAATAGTTTTCCTAATACTGAACCAGCCCTGCATTCCTGATATAAATCCTAATTGGTCATGGTGTATTATCCTGGAGATGATTTTCTGTAATCTTTTTGCTAATATTTTATTTAAGATTTTTGCAATGATGTTCATTAGTAATGTGACGACCGCACATTTTAAAATCAGCCAGAGTCAGGAATTCAGGTTAGGGGGAAATCATTAATCTTTATTCTTAGCAGAGATGAAGAAAGATCAGAAGAAGAAGGCAATCGGCAATAGCAATGTCAGCAGCTGAGTCAAGAAGCTAGCTAGACCAGAAGCCACACGACCAGCAGCTACCAGAATAGAACCCAGGCCCAATCTCTCCCAGCTTCTCTTCCTGTCTCTCCGCCCCCACCCACCAAAATCGTCATTTCCTATACAACATATCAGGACTTGCACAGAGAGTGGGCAGGGGCCATTCTTTATCCAAGCATGTATATTAATAGAGTATAGTCCAATTACTATTTAGTCTCACGTGCTTGGGACCTCAGTGCATCAACTCAAGCCTCAGCCCATTACATCTCCCACTTTCTTTTGTTTTAGAACACAGGTAGTCATGCCATCCCTGACTCCTCAGGGAGGTCAGAGTCCCCAAGGGAAGGTGATCACACCCTCCCTGACTTCTCAGGAAAGGAGGTGAAAGCACTAAAAAGGAGATGATCACGCCTTCCCTGACATCTCAGGAAGGGAGATGATAAGCACCAAAGGGAAGTGGGGGTTGCTAGTGGGTTTCTGTGCTGAAGGGTCTTATTATGCACAAACCTATCATCATGGGAGGTATTACACAAGCACATAGCAATAACGCAGAGGCTATTAGGGATGACTCTCCCCACAGTCAGTGCAGGCTCGATGTGGTGTAACAAACATGAATTGTACACGCAAGTAGCAGAATAGCAAACAATATAAATCAACATGGTGTTGTAAAAGATTGCCAGAAGTCCTAGAAGGAGGGTATGTAAACAACAGTCACACATATGCCTTCTTCAGCAGCCAAGTGATAGTCCAAAACCAATCTATTGTCCATTGCTTCACATGTCAGGGAATCCAATGATCCCCCTAAGTTTTTTAAGTCCTGCAAAAGTCTTTTTTATGTATTAGGGAATACAATGATTCCAGCAGATTTTGAAGTCCTGTAACAGTCTTATCATTTCTCAGAAAATCCAATGATTCCTGAGGGTTTTCAAGTCCTGTATCTCAGAGAATCCAATGATTCCTGAGGGTTTTCAAGTTCTATGTCTCAGAGAATCCAATGATTCCTGAGGGTTTTCAAGTCCAACAATCTTTGATGTACATGAGTCAAATGCCATAACTGCCACGCTCTTTCAATGGTGAGCACAATCAGCAACAGAACCACTCGATATTTCTTGGGTCTTCTCCTTTGTTTCAAGGGTCTGCTCTGTCTCTCTGAAATGGACAAGGTGAATACAGCTCATTGGCACCCATCTGATTTCTTCTCCACCTGTAGAGATACAAGCAAACCCTCTCCCCCAAGCAGTTAGCCTATCTGGTCCCTTCCATTCACCACTTTCTGGGTCTCTCCACATCACCTGGTGATTATCTAAAGATAGTGGAGCTGCTCGCACTGGACACTGCCCTTCCAGTGGGTTATAAAACCTGTCTGCTGGAGCCAGTGCATCTTTGTCAAAAATCAAGAAGTTAATAGTATAAAGGGTTAGATTTAGAAGTTCTCTAGGGTTACCTGTGGCTCTCCCTTTCTTTTGTTTTTGGAGGAGTGTCTTAATATCTCTTGTTTCTCCTCTCCACTATTGCTTGTACTTGGAGATTGGTCTATAATTTTCTTTTTCTGTTTTCATCCTACTTGGTTTAGGTATCAGTACCATGTCTGTGTCATAAAAGGAATTTGGTAGGTCTCCTTCATTCTCTATTTTTTTTCAAATAGTTTATATAGCACTGGAGTTAATTGTTCTTTAAATGTTTGGTAGAATTCACATGTTCTGGTTCTGGGGATTTTTTTTAGGGAGTTGATTAATAGCTTTTCTTTTTCTTAAAGGGGACTATATAACCAATTTACTTCTCCCTCTGTTAATCTGGGCAACTTATATTTTTGAAGGTATTCATCCATTTCATTTACATTATCAAATTCATTGGACATAAAGTTGGGCAAAGTAATTCCTAATTATTGCTCTAATTTCCTCTTTGTTAATGAAAATTTGTCCCTTTTTTAAGACTAACAATTTGATTTTATTCTTTGCTTTTTCCTTTTTCTAATCAAATTTACCAAGGGTTTTTTCATAAAACCAACTTTTAGTTTTATTTATTAATTCAATAGTTTTTTTTTTACTTTCAATTTTATTGATCTCTCCTTTTATTTTTAGAATTTCAAGTTTAGTGTTTCATTGGTGGTTTTTAATTTGCTTTTTTTCTAGCTTTTTTAGTTGCAAGCCTAATTCATTGATTTTCTCTTTCTCTACTTTATTCAAGTAAGCCGCTAGAGATATAAAATTTCCCCTTAATGCCACCTTGGCTGCATCCTATGGTATGACATCTCATTATTGTTATTCTCTTGGGTGAAATTATTAATTGTGTCTATGATTTGCTGTTTCACCCATTCATTCTTTAGGACAGGATTATTTAGTTTTAATTACTTTTTGGTCTATTTTACCCTGCCTTTTTATTGAATGTAATTTTTTATTGCATCATGATCTGAGAAGAATGTGTTTACTATTTCTGCCTTTCTGCATTTGAATTTGATGTTTTTATGTCCTAATATTATGGTCAATTTTTGTATAAGTTCCGTGAACTGCTGAGAAGAAAGTGTACTCCTTTCTGTCTCCATTCAGTTTTCTCCAGAGATCTATCATACCTAACTTTTCTAGTGTTCTATTTACTTCTTTAACTTCTTTCTTATTTATTTTGTAGTTTGATTCATCTAGTTCTGAGAGTGCAAGGTTGAAATCTCCCACTATTATAGTTTTGCTGTCTGTTTCTTCTTGCAGCTCTCTTAACTTCTTTAGGAATTTAGATGCTATACCGCTTGGTGCATATATGTTTAGTATTCATATTGCTTCATTATCTATGCTACCTTTTAGCAAGATATAGTTCCTTTTCTTATCTCTTTTAATTAGATCAATTTTTGCTTTTGCTTGATCTGAGATCAGGACGGCTACCCCTGCTTTTTTGGTTTTACCAGAAGCATAGTAGATTCTATTCCAGCCTTTAACCTTTACTCTATATATATCACCCTGCTTCAAATGTGTTTCCTGTAAACATATTGTAGGATTCTAGCTTTTAATCCAGTCTGCTATCTGCCTCCACTTTATGGGAGGGTTCACCCCATTCACATTTATGACTAAAACTACTAATTCTGTATTTTCTGCCATTTTATTATCCCCAGATTATACTTTTCTCTTTCCTTTCCCCCTTAACTCCCTCCCCAGTATTATACTTATGAGCATCACTTGCTTTATGCAGCCCTCCCTCTTTAGAATCCCTCTCTCCCGTTTTCTTAAACTTTTCCCCTATTATTTCTGTATTCCCTTCTATTTAGCTTACCCCTTCCCTTTTTGCTTTTCCCCTCCCACTTTTAAATGAGGTGGGAGAAGTTTCTATGTAAACCAAATGTTTCTAATATTTTCTCTTTGAGCCAAATCTGATAAAAGTAAGATTCACACCATGTTTACTCCCCTCCCTGCATTCCCTCAGATATAATAGGAAACCTTTGCCTCTTTGTGAGATGTAGTTTCCCTTTTTTTACCTCCACTTTTCCCTTTCCACGTGGTACAATTTCCTTTCCACCTCTAGTTCCTTTTTTATATTATAACAGTAAAAACCAAATTATACATATGTACTCTTTATGTATATCCATATAAGAAATAGAGTTCTCAAGAGTTCTTTTTACCTTTTTATGCTTCTCTTGAGTCCTATACTAGGAGATCAAACTTTTTGTTAAGCTCTCTTTTTTTCATCAAAAATAAATGGAATTCACTTATTTCATTGAATGTCCATCTTCTTCCCTGGAAGAAAATGCTCATTTTGGCTGGGTAAGTTATTCTTGGCTGCATACTAAGTTCTTTTGCCTTTTGGAATATCAGATTCGAGGTCCTTTGATCCTTTAATGTAGAGTGATCCTTATTGTGGCTCCTTGGTATCTGAATTTTTTTTTTCTGGCTGTTTGTAGTATTTTTTCCTTGGTCTGATAGTTCTGGAATTTAGCCACAATATTTCGTGGAGTCTTGATTTTGGGATCTCTTTCAGTAGGCGATTGATGAATTCTTTCAATGTCTATTTTACCTTCTGTTTCTATAACATCTGAGCAGTTCTCTTTGATGATTTCCTGAAAAATAGTGTCTAGGCTCTTTTTTTAATCTTGATTTTCAGGGAGATTTTGTCCAAAACAGTGAAGGTTTAAATGAATGGCAGAGACTATATATTCCCAGCCTTCTTAAGATTATTGAAAAACCCTGGAAACAGAGGGAATTATAATACACTTGGCCTTCTGGCAGTTGGGGTCATAGTAATCACTCAAAGATAAATATATACATGTAAAGCACACACATATATTGGTCAGGGAGACCAATAATTCTTAGATTATTTTTCCTAGGTCTATTTTCCAGGTCTGTTGTTTTTTCAAGTAGGCATTTAACTTTTTAATTTTTTTTCTTTTTTCTTTTTTTTGGTTTTGCTTGACTGATTCTTGGTGTCTCCTTGAGTCATTAATTTCCATTTGTTCAAGTCTTGATTTTTAATGAATTATTTTCTTCTTTTACTTTTTAAAATTTCTTTTTGTATTTGTCCAATTGAATTTTAAATGAGTTGTTTTGTTCTATGGAATTTTTTTTTTCATTTTGCCAATGTTTTTAAAGAATTATTTTCTTTTTCCAATTTACAAATTCTGTTTTCCTTAGAATTGTTTATCTTTTCCAAACAAATTCTGTTTTCCTTTTGTTTATCTTTTCCTGTTCGCAAATTCTATTTTTCAGGGAGTTGATTTCTTTATTTACTCTATCTTTTAATAAGTGACCTTTCCTGACACTCTTGCAAAGCTTTCCTTTCCCCATTTTTCTTCTAGCTCTCGTTTAAGATCTTTTAAAATTTCTTCTACAAGAGCCTTGTGTGATGGGGACCAGATCATATCCACCTTTGGATCTTGAGACAAACTGTTTTTAGTCTCTTCAGGGTTTGAAGTCTGTTCTCTTTCCATATAGAAGCTATATATATATTATATATATATAATAGTTAATGCCTGCTTTACCTTTTTGCTCATTTTAAGAAAAAAAAAAAACAAACTATGGTCTACTTATGGGAGGCAGTGGGGTATTTCCAAGCTGCTTCTATAGAAAACAGGAAGTGGAAGCAAAGGGGCAGTGGGACAGCACTCACTGGCTGTGCTGACAATTAGCAATTGTACTAAAATCAACAACAGTGGAAAGGCAGCAACTGGGGCTGCACTTGGATAATGCTGAGTCATTCTGGGTGCTGGGTGGGTATGGCCAGGTCCCAAGAGATTCTAGCTTTTTTTTTTTTTTTTTTACCCTCTGTGTTTATAACTTCTCTGCTTATCTACTAGTTTGCTGCCAGGTCAGAGTAGCTCAAACTGGGGTAAAGTTCTCCCTGCAGATTTTCCACCAGCAGAGACCCCCCCTGCCCCATTCTGATCTGCTCAGTGGGAGCTATTTCCAGTGCTCTCACTGCCTGTCTGAAGTCTGTGCTTGGCCTAACCCCATTCCATCTCTGTGCACAAGCAAAAATGCAGTGTTCTGGTTGGTTTTATGGAGGTCTTGGAGCAGCCTTCATTTCAGTAAAGTAATCATCATGAGAATAGCCAGGTGTTAAGTCCAAATTCTTTATTGTCCCCTTGCCTGGGGTCCGGGCTAGCTTGGTCTCAATGGAGGAATTGCAGAAGGACAGGCCAGTCACCATAGTGGTGTGAGATGGAGTGAATCGCTCTTCTTGGGTCCAAGAGCTTGAACTCCCACCTCCAGTTCTCTGTCTTTGAGGTCCACCTGAGTTTGTCCTAGCTTATATGCTCTGTTATAACTAGATCATTTACAGTATACTGAGTATAAACCAATCACTAGGAAACCATTATTTGTTGTAAGATTAAATCAGTCATACTGAACTAGAGAACTATTAAGCACCATGCTAAACTAGATAATCATTGTCTTATCAATTCCACTGACTTAACACTTTGTAAATTTTATTGTTTCATGTACAAAGTTCTGGCCCATAACACAAAACAAACCTTTTCTAGTGAATTTTGAGATTATCTTCCTTTGGTAATGTTTTATACTCCCAATATTCATGGGTTTTGACAGTCAAGCACTATTCCAAGGCTGAATTTTGTTAAAATAGATTGAGGGTAAAGGAGAGTTTAGGAAGATGCATGTGTCCTCTCTGCCATCTTGGCTCCACCGTCTTGAATGAATTTTAAAATGTGATATTTTCTATATCTTATTATATGTTTTTTTGTTAAATATTTTCCAATTACATTTTAATCCAGTCTCACAGCACTCAGGAGTGTTGTGGCCTCTGGTGTATTTGACATTTCTGCCTTATACTTAAGCTCTAGGTCAGAGACTATCTTTTCTACCAATCCTCTTTCATCAATTCAACCATTGCCTCTCATTTCTAGCACTAACCTACAATCCTGTGGATTTCTACCATCTTATACAAATAGAGCAACAAATTCAATCCTGTTTTATACTTTTGCATGTTATTTCATGTGCATTAGTTGAGTCTCTTTAACTGACGCACAAATTTCTTGAATGCTGCTATTTAAATATCTGTTGACTGGTTGATTTAAAAAGTTGTTGAAATGGCTAAAATCAAGTCAACAGATATTTGTTAAGCAAGTAATGGTTACTGTGCTAAATCTTTAAACTGTTTTCTGTAAAAATACTGTTAAAACTTTTTTAAAAGTTAAACTTGCCGTAAAGGTTATAGAAGTTTGATTGTTTCTTGGTATAGGGAGCACATGCACAGACAGGTGGCTTGAAAAATTCTATTTTACATTAGAGAGGAGGAACATGAAGCCCTATAGTTGGAAAATGCATCTCATCACTCTTCATGAAGTGGCAATTCAAAAGTGATCAGAGTAACTTGTGAGTTTCAGTTTATTTATTTATGAAAAGATGATATTCGATTTGATAATCTCTAAACTACTTCTAGGTAGCAAAATTCTTTGATGTCATGGACTGCTTTAAAGTCAGAGATATGGAGGAAGGAGAAAGCAATTTAACATACAATATGTAATGAATACATATTGCTTTTTTTCCCCTCTAAAGTTAAACTTTCCATTTAACCCATGGACGTATGGGGGAAAGTACAGTAAGACTAAGTCTGTTGCTTAAATACCGTTCTTTCTAAAGTGCCATCAAAGAGTGTACTGAGAAGACATACTGCTATAAATCGACTTTATACAAAGTGTACTTCAAAAACCATATTTCAGAGATTTGATTCTTATTGAACTAACAAAATGTTATTAATGACCATGCTTTTCCATGGAAGATAAATTAGGTTCATCAAATGTAGCTCCAGAGAACAGAGCTATGGGCAGAAGTTACAGAAAGGGGAATTTTGTCCCAGCAATGAAATGGGATGTCCTCAATCAATCAGCAAGAATTTATTCAATACTCACTAAATACTAGAATACAAAGACAAAAATAAATCAGTGACTGTTCTCAAAGAGCTTACATTCTATTTAGTAGGATATCGCATGTACAAAAGCTTTTATATAAGCAAAAAAACAAAATAAATCTATGGGGAGGAAGATATATGCAGAAGAAACACTAATAGTTCAGAAGAATTTCTACAACTAAATATTCATAGCATTTTATTTTTATACCATGAGTAGAAAAATTTATAGCTCTGATACGGCTTTCTGCCAAATATTATACCTATTGGTTTGGACCATAGAATATATAATGAGAGACCACCATGGCCTGGTGACAGGGTACTTTTGTTACCGAAATAATACATAGTAGGGATCAAAGACAAGCTTTTGAAGTATAAATTAACAATTCTAACATATACTCTGATAGCAGGTCAAAATCATAATTAATTGCTTTTAAAAAAAAAAAAAGCTTTTAAGGATGACACACTAGATTTCCAAATCTTGGCTCAGTGATTTACTACTGATATGACTTCAAAAAGGTGATTTCCCCTCTCTGGATTTCATGAAGGGGCTGGGTTATTAATCTCTCCCTTCAGGTCTAAACTTAATGATTATGCTCTAAGAAAAAAAATAAGAATCCAGTCTGATAAAATAAACTTCAATAAATCAATCATTTTAACTTTCTATTTAATTTATAAAAGTAGTGAAAAATGAATACTGTTTAATAGAAATGGGCATGAAATGTAATTCTATTTTCATCAAGGAAGTATTGTTCTCTTAGGAGTAATATCAGTAAATTTTAGTCAGATGATCGCCCCAAAATCCCTGGAAACTTTCCTCCTTTATCTTATTCACTCCTCTACATTATAAAGGACAAACAATAAATGACATAACACTGAGTTGAAGCAACTAAACTACTGAGACTGCAGTCCTTTCTGCTTCCCTTAAAAAGAATGAAGATAGTTGCCAGATTTTATGTTCACTGTATGTATTTCTTCCATTTTCTTTTTTCAAAGTTTGTCATCTTCCCGGAGAGTATCAATGGAAGACAGGAGCTGATGAAATGTGGGACGTTTTTCTGGAAGCTAAATGAAAAGAAAAGTAATTATTTGGGGTGACTGATCTTCCATCATCTTATCACCAAAAATAAGTATCTGCCCATTCTATAGGTAGGTGTTCTTATCTCTTGGGAAATTGTTGAAATATGCCATGTTTTATAGATCAGGTATGAAAAGAAGTTTTTGCCTCTTTTAGGACTCCTCCATTTATTTCTCTCCATTATTGCATACTCAGACACTGCTACTGTTCTCTTTTAGGGGAGATGGGTCTAACTCTTGATTCTCTTCTCTGACTTTTTCCCCTATTTCTTCTCTGCATACTGTCATCCTTATATAATTCAACACTAGCAATCTGAAATTCCTCCTCTCTTTTCTCCTTTCAATGTGCCCTTTAGAATACCTGTTCTATATTGAACAAAGTGTCTTCTTTGCATGTTTTTTTCTCTATTTAAACTCATGAGGAAATATCTCCTCTAGGAGATAACTTATTCCTTATCACCCTATTTCTAGTGCTAATTTCTCCCCTTTTTTATCCCACTCCAAATGGGGTTCCAGAAGGAGACTTTAGAATAATGTTCTCTCTCAAGTCACTCTAAGACCTTCCTCTTGCTGCCATTGTTCCATCAATCCTTTGATCCATCTATATCCCTATATTGATCCTTGTTGTCATCTATCAAGTCACTCTCCTTTCTTAATTCAATACCATTCTTACATTCTTCCTCTCTACCCTGAACCTTGCCATGATTCTTGGAGGTTAAAATTCACTCTGATGCCTCTTTGAACATACTGTCATTCCAGTTGTCCAATCTCCTCATACCCTGTGACCACTATTTTCATTCTGCCTCAGATATTCAGAGATGGTAATTCTTTAAACTCTATCACTACTCAAAATAATTCTACCTCTATGATCTTGAATTCTGAAAATTTTCCTCTCTGGTCATATCTTCCTGGCCATATCTCTCTCTCTACCTCACTCTTCCTATATGTATTTTTTTCCCCTTACCATTGTCTCTAGTCCCTTCATTAATCCCTGTTTTCCCATTCTGTCCCTCCCTTTTCTTAGAACTGATTCTATAGTTAATCAATTTAACTGTGCTCTCTCCTTCACTCTTAAATCTTATCTTCTTGTTCTTCTTGACAATCCTAACTTCTGGGTCTCCTCAGGTTCCTGCTTCTCCTCATTTAACTCCTGAACTACCAAATACTGCTAGAGGAAGTTACGTTTTTGGATCAAGCGAGTCCACTATCAGTGATATCCCTCATGCTTATAACTCTTTCCCTTCTTTGCCTCAGCTTCCCTTGCTTCCTTCAAGTCTCAGCTAAAAAATTACAAGAAACCTTAATGTTTCCCTTAATGCCCTTGTCTTCCTTCTATGAGAGGCACCTAATAAATGCCAGTTGACTAACAATTCTCACTAATACACACATTAATCATTTTATTATTCATTGACTGACATCATATCACAGTTCCCAGAGAGTTAGAAATTTTCTTTTTTCTTAATCTCCCACTACCATCTCTCATCTACCTCTCTCTTTCTTGTCTCTCTGTGTCTTTGTCTTTGTCTCATATCTTTGTCCCTGTCTCTCTTCTTCTCTTTCCCTTCCTCCCTCTTTGCTTTGTTGCAAAATTGAAGGCTATCTATCTTGAATTCCCTTAACTCATTTCTTTGAAGTCATTCTTAAATCCAATTTACTTGGAAATCAAGATAATTATTCTTGTGATGTCATTGGAGCTATTTGAGAACAAAGAATGATCAACCAATTAACCAATAAATCAACCAATCCAAACCCTCTTGTCTGTTTCCCCTTTGCTCCATTCTCTGAGAAATAGGTGGTTCTTCTTTTTCTAAGGTTCCCTATGTTATTCCTCTCATATTTCCTTAGTACTCTTTTCTCATTTACATCTTTGAGAGATGAAGTGCGTTAGTAGAAAGCACTAAAATAAGAAAACTTGAATCTCAAACTTGGAGCTTCTATTTACAAGTAGCGTGACCCTGGTCTGGACCAGGACTGGCTATAGTCTAAGCCTCAATTTTATAGTCTGGACTATAGCTGGCTATAGTCTAAGCCTCAATTTCCTTATTTTTCTAAATGAATAAAATAATATCTTCATCACCTAACTTAGCATTTAATTAATTTTTCTTTTATTTTTAACCTTAAATTCAACAATCATCAACAAACACAGATATTTCAACACAAATATAGACAGAAATTTCATTTGAAACAAATTTCTTTTTCCTAAGTAGTCTTTTTATTTTGTTTTGTTTTGTTTTATTTTTGGAGGCAATCGGGATTAAGTGACTTCCCAGGGTCACACAGCTACTAAGTGTGCGGGGCCAAATTTGAACTCATATTCTCTTGACTTCAGGGTCAGGGCTCTATCTATTTTTCTGTTTAGTTGTCCCTTGAGTTGGTTTTTAAGTTGTACTTTACAATTAACAAAGTAGTTTTTTTTTTTTTCTCTTCTGAACTTCTGTTTTTCTTTTCTTTTTTTTTTTTTAAGTTTTATTGAGGATCTTTTTTTTCTTTTTATCACTACCTACTAACTCATCTCCTTTTCCAAATTAAAGTCTTCCCTTACATTAACTAAGTTCATACAAAGAATCAAATATATTAATGTGTTGACTAAGACTGAAAATATATATTTCAATCTATGCAGAGGATTGTTTTTAAGGAATGCATTTTGTAAACTAAAAAGTTTTACATGAATGTAAGCTATTATAATGATAACACAAAGCTTTCCAGGTGGAGAAGGTATCTGCAGGAAATACATTTCAGATTATTAAGGCCTCTCCTATGTACTAGTGACCTATCTCTCTGGCTCTAATCTACAAATCACAATGGAATATTTCCCTCCTATCCTTGATTTGGCAGACTGACTCCATTGCTTTGTGTTTTCCTGCTAGTTTTCTTTGCTGTGATCTTCTTGAGACCAAATTCACATTTCTAGATTTCTTATCTCAGTCTGGTAGGGAATTTGGTTTTAGACCATCTCTTAAGCATTCAACAGCTCTGCCTTAATGATTCAGCTGGAAAGTGAGAAGGGAGGAAAACCTGACATTTTTATCATTCATCAAATATTAAACAACTCTTCTTTATGAAAGTTTTCTCAACTCATTTTGGGTCTCCTAAGGAATCCTATCACATTCAATCTGTCCAATTATTAAATTAGCTCTCTCACCTCTCTGTTCCTGTCAATAATATCATCTTACATCTTGTCATTCAGACTCAGATCCTTGGTGTCATTCATTACTTTCCAGACACATTTATATATGCAAATATGCATGTACATATGTATATGTGTGGGTGTGGGTGGGTACATGCCGGAATATATGGTAAATGTTTAACAATCATCTGTCTGCAGGGAAAATGTAATGATAGCACACTTTTATATTTGAGTTGCTTCAGTAACACTTTATTAAGTCTAGATGATCAACAAAAGAAACAAATTGTATTTGACATATTTCCTAGTGTAAATGCTCACTCACTGAAAATTTAGTAATTGATTCTCTGCTCAAACTGGCTTCACATATGCTTATCTGTGTATATACAAGCATATTTTAAAGTATATATGCGTGTATACACAGATATATGTATATACATATATATGCATATGTATGTGTGCATATCTATCTATCAACCAACAATCATCTACTATTTTTATATGTAAAATATAAGTGACAAAGTAAATGAAATTCTGGATTTAAAGTCAGGGAAGCCTCAGTTCAAAACCTGCCTCTAACATTTGCTAGCTATATGCACCTGGTGAGATACTTAATCTATCACAGCCCCAGTTTCTTTATCTGTAAAATAGGGGTAAAGACACTCATACCTTACAGTGTTATTGTGATGATCAAACAAGATAACATAGGAAAAGCACTTTGCCAACTTTAGAGTGTTATAAAACTAGGTCTGTCTGTCTATTTCTGTTGATATATGTACATACACATATATACACATAAGAATATAAATGTATACATATACCTACATCCATACATGTGTATATGAATGTTATTAGGTAAGCATTTCTTATCTAAAGCTTAAAACTGCAGTCAGACTTATATATAGTCACAAAGTCCTTTCAATTCTTCCTTCTTAAAATTTTCCATAGCAATCCTTTTCTTTCTATTTCCATCAAGACCAATTGAATCTAGATAATGAGTTGAAAGGGACATTTAGACAATATTTTAGTTGAACATCATCATTTAAAATATCAGAAAACTAAGGCCCATGATAGTGAGCCTCAGTGAGTTGCCCCAGATTACATTTGCTATATATGGCAAGAATATAAACTCCAGTTCTCTGATTTCTAGTTCAGCCCTTTTCCCACTGTACCATATATCCTTAAATCTTAAGATCTGGATTACTGCAATAATTTTTAAAATGGTCTTTCTATTTTCTACTTAGTATCTCTCCCATGCTCTGATCTACATTCAGATCTTTCACCATCGGACATTCTTAAAAACCTCCAATTTGTGCCCCAAGTTCCTTACTTGTCCTCTAAAAACCTATCCCAATTTGTTTTCTAACCCTGTCTTTCACTTATTCCTTAGCAAAACCCCTTTCTCTTAGCACTGGTTTATCCTGACTACTCTTGCATCTGTCTGCTTATTCCAGACTATGAATCTTTGCTAATACTACCCCCTCTTTTAAATGCCTCGCTATCCACTTCTGCTTCTCCAAACTGCAAATTTATGAATAAATGGATATATGACTATCCAGCTAGGTGATATAGTGGGTGGAGCACCAGGGCTAGAGTCAGGAAGACCTGAGTTCACATGAAGCCTCAGATTTTTGCTAGTTATGTGATTGTGGGCAAGTCACTTAACTCTGGTTGCCTCAGTTTCCTTATCTATAAAATGAACTGGAAAAGAAAATGAAAAACCACTTCCAGTAACTCTGCTAAGAAGACTCCACAATGGGGTCATGGAAAATCATACAAAACTGAAATAACTGAACAACAATATCTGGGAATGGGAAGCTTTATCTGCCTCTCCATTGTACCTTATTTGCATATGATTATTTAATTACAATTATAGTCAAATTATATTTAATTTACATTTGAACTGTATTTAAGTACAATTATGTAAATTAATAAATTGCATAAACTTGGGTGAGTAAACATGGAACCTTTCAATGCTATGACAAAGCCAATTTATGTTTCAATGATTTAAACCTATATAATGGAATAAAACTCACATAGAAATGGCCCATTTATATGTGCATAAGGATTTCTGCAAGTTGTATATTGACATTATTTTAAAATGTAATGATATCTATATGTTGTTGAATTTTTATTTATTTTGCTAAATATTTTCCAGTTAATCTGAATGAGGGCTCTCTGGAGTGTCCATGTTTGAAACCCCTGATTGAGGCAATTGCCATACTGGGCAGAGAATCACTATCTGAATTGGTGGGGGGAGTTTCCTTCTCTGAGAGTTCTTTACACTAGTTAAATCACAGATTTAGTCCTGTCTTTCTCAACTCAAATGTTCAAACCAATCTGTGATTTCACTGATGTGAGCATTCTGTTCAGTGATGTAGACTGCAATCCAACTCTGCCTACCCATCGTATGCTCCATTGTCATTTTCTCTCATAAGTTTGCCATCAGGAATCTACCCTATAGACTCTGGACTTTCTTGATATTCTCTTGATTACCAATAGACAGAAGGCAGGCAGCCCATCATGATAATAACAATCATATTATGAGTCCATTGTATACACTGAATAGAATGTTAGATTTGGAGTTAGCAAAACCTGAATTCAAAGTATTTCTTATATATTTCACTTAGCTGTAGGATCCTGGGCAAGTCATTGTAAAATGAAAATGATGGCTCCAAAAGCATTTTGGATTACTGGGATGCTCAAAAAAGACAACTTAAGTAAGATGGTTTGTCAGCCTTAAATTGCTATGTAATGCATTATATTGTTATTATAGCTTGCCTCATGCCAACAGCTGTACATTATTTGGTAGATGTTGTCTGAAGCTAGCTGTGGACGATACAACCGATAACCTTGGGAAACTTTTGTCACCACCTGCCTATTATCATAGAGTTCATAAGGTTGTTTTCCCAAACTGAACACTTCCCACATCAGGATTCCTACAAAGAATTAAGAGAAAACATATGGTTAAAAAACAAGAGAAAGTCTCAGCAAACAGGATTTTTCAAATGAAGTTCTAGTAAAAATAAGTAAATATAATAATAGATCATTCTCTCCCACAGGTAGCAAGAAACCAAAATGCTATGTATACATTAGACAGACGTGGTTTAGAGGAAGAATGTTTTTATCTACTTAGGTCTGGAAGGGAACTTAAAAGTGATCTAGTCCAATACCGAAATGCTATAAATAAGGAACATGAGACCCAGAAATCTTCCCCAAGGTCACAAAGAATATAGCAGCCATGTCCTTTGATTTCAAATCTAAAATCCTTTCATTGTACTACATTGTCTCAAAGCATAGTTAAATTTCTTTTATAAATTTAACCCCATTTTCAAAGGTCATTTTTTACAGAATTCCCTCCTCATTGGTAGAGATGAATGCAGGGATAGAAGAGGGAGGCTTCATACATGTATATGACAAATTCCCTCATTTTTTTTTTTCTTTTAATGGTTTTCAAATGACTAAAAATACAAAGAATACCAGGAAGTACTCAAGAAGTCCTGAGTTCAAATTTGACCTCAAGAACTTACTAGCTGTGTGACCCTGGGCAAGTCACTTAACCCTGTTTGCCTCAGTTTCCTCATCTGTAAAATGAACTAGAGAAGGAAATGGCAAGCTACTTCAGACTCTTTGTCAAGAAAACCCCAACTGGGGTCACAAAGAGTCCGACATAAATGAAAAATGACTAAAACATAAAAATATAGCATGGGGTAGTCAACTAGGGCTATGGTGCTTTGGAGTTAGAAAGAATGGGTGGTTCAAATACTGCTTCTGACATATACTGACCGTAGAAGCACAAAGTTACTCCATTCCCCCAGGAAACTCTAAAATTGTAAGATATATCTAGGAAACTCTTCACATTAATAAAACCACAAAAATAGGTTAAAACAACAACAAAAATAAAGAAAATTATAAGTAGTAAGCCCCCAAGACCTATAATCTTATGCTTATCTTCTTCACTAGTGAATTATAATGACATTTCTATAGGGCTTGTTTAGGATAATGAATGAAAATGTAAATTTTTATTGAAAAATGGGTCTGAAGCTAGATATGGGTCAAGGTTTGTCCATTCACACACTTCTTACCTATTCAATTCAGGGGGAAGAAATCTCTTAAATTTATTTAACCATGGTCTCTAAGTAGGCAAACCAATTAAATTTGGCCATTCTGTAGCCATAACTTTTAATGTCATAATTCTAATTAAAAATTTTTTTTTACTAAATCTTTTTGTAAGAAAATTGTGTCCTTTTCATGTGGGAAGAGACGAACAGGATATACACCACCCAGCATGCTGTTGACATTAAATGCACTACCAAGAATGCCTCTCCATCTCTGGTAACCTCTTACTTGTTATTGCTTATCACTGGGGGGCATTTATTTTAATTTTGCAAATGTTTAAGGACCTCATTGTTTGTTTTGGCTGCTTCTCTTACTCTGATGATTTCTCCTTTGGGAAGTCAGCATGTAGGCTAACTATGGATGCTGCCATGGATAACAACTCTCTTACCAAAGGCCCATACGTCTGACTTGCTGCTATATTTGGAGTAATGAAACACCTCTGGTGCTGACCACTTGATTGGGAACTTTGTTCCTACTGAGCTGACATACTGATCATCAAGAACATATCTGGAAGAGACAAAAAAGATTGTGAAATTCAGGTCAGCATCCAAAGAAGAGACTTTTAATGTCTCTTGCTCCAATTCAGCTAAAGAACTCAAACCACCAAATATATACTAAATATTTTCTGATAGCATGATTGATTACACATACAAATTGCAGCCATGATAAAGACCTATGGAGTTATTTGGAAATTCAGTCTAATGTCCTTTCTTTCCTAACCTTTTGCAGAATTTCTATATGTATACTTAGCTAGAGGCCATTTGTAGCTTTTAAATTTGACAAAAGGGCATATTTATGCTTTTAGGTTACCAACTAGACAATGAATTTTGCATATAGGCTCTTCAAGAATAACAATCATTGTTAAGACCTAAGAATAACAGAAGACCTCACAGGGTAGAAGGCTTCAGTAAGTAATAATTTGAGTAAAATAAAAAGTAAAATACACAAAACCCACTTAAATATTATTAATATGTTGGTTAAAATGTTCTTCCCAGGGAAAAAGTGGTTTAAAGAGGCAAATAAAACACTATGGGATCTGAAATCATTAATGTATAACGTAGGAGTAACATGAAAATTAGAAAGTTGTTATAGGGTTTTATTCTAATTATAAATATTAGAAGCAGTTGATTTGGTAAAATCTAAGGGAAATAATTTTTTTTAAAAAGAATTTTAAAAGTTCAAATCCAAAGTATTTTCTTTGTGGGAAAAAACACAAGTGGTTTTTATTTCTTCCCACTCCTCAGATTAAAGCCCTGAGTTTACTTGGTTTAATTGTAGAAAGAATTATAAAAGTTTTGGGACTACAAATAAGAAAAACAGCATTCTAATTTTGACTTTGCCAGTGATGGAATGATAAGAGTCAAAACTAGATAAAGCAAGTCATTTAACTTCTCTCTATTTCGATTTCCTTATCCATAAAATGAAATTATCTTTACAGTAACTTCTGGCATTAAAGTTCTAGGAATCAAAGTTTTTACTCCTTAAAAGTCACTTTTAGAGAATGAGACAGATCCTACCTTCACTAGTATGCCCCAGCCTTTTTCAAGAAAGTTTTTTTGTGATTGGGTATAGTTATACTAGAGGATTAAAAAGTCATTTTCTAGAAGGTCTAGGCTCCAGTTGTACAGCCTGTGACTCCTGCTGTCATTCTTGGGGGACATTAATTGACATATCCTTCAACTCAAAGATGAATTTGAGAATGTGTTCTAGGATAGGGATAAAAACAATCCTCAGTGGGGGCATAGTCCAGAATTAGATGACTCCACAAAGATGGTCATGTTGAGTGCGCGTTGCCATGGTGTGAAGCCAGAGAGCACTTTTAAGTATGGGTAACTACAGCCCATATGGGCACTGTGATTACTCTCCTGGCCCCACATCCAGAGAAAGCTGGTGTGTGACATTATCAGGGAGGATCAGGGGCTGCCAGAAAATGTAAGAACAGGTATCACTGGCATTTTGAGATGAAATGGGGATATTACTCCCACACAGAAACTTCTCTGTCTCAGGACTAACAGGATGCTCTCTGCTTTTTGTACTGAGTCTCCAGGTTCCCCAGAGGAGTGTAGGAGAAGAAATAAAAGCAGACACCTAGCACAGAGAGTCATAAGAAACAAGAAATTTAGAGCTGAAAAAGACCTTAGAGATTATCTTGTCCCATCCCTTCATTTTTGTAAATAAGGAAAACTAAAAATTAAGTAATTTGTTGACCAAGAAACTGGTAACAGACAGTACATATTTGAACCTAGATCTTGGCTTCAAATCAGTACTCCTGCCACCGTGTCAAAAATATTATGGGTTTTATGAATTATGAATGCAAGCCAAGGACTTATTTTTCTCAAGAAACAAATTAAAAAATTATGACCAAAAAGGAGTTATTGCATAATTAAAATCAAAGTAACTGATGGCACTAAGCAAATATTTCTAAATGATGAACTTAATGAAAAGATTTTAAAAATTGATTTACATTTGCCTGAGATAGTTTAGGAGACTGTTATTTGAGTTGGAGTCCTTCATTTCTGAAGTTAATGTGAATTCCTCCCTTTTTATCACATCTTTTTTTTTTTTTTTTTTTTAAAGGCAAAGAGCAGGTATTCAACTCAAATGGACTTTGTCCAAATTAGGAGGATTGCAGTCAAATGAAATTAAAATCCCCCATGCACTAATTGTTCTTTTACACATTAACTCACTGATGTGACACATATCTCCCTTTCATGCAAAATAATATTAACAGTCTCTCTATAATTTAAATAGCATACTAGGGCAGGGAACTAGGTTGATGAAAGACAGCTCAGGAAATCCAGCACTAGGACAAACATTCTTAACATAATATCTAATGCTATTAAAGGAAGAGAGAGGAAAGCTGTTTCTAAATCACTCAGCGTTAACCCTGATGTGGCAGCAGGAATATTGAACAATGGTATCTTACTTAGTAAGGCACCAATCACACCCTCATTAGTGCTATGAAAATTTCTATGGAATGGAAAGGAAATTTTCCCCAGTCTTATCTAGGGTGAGAATTAGTTCTGCTGTTCTTTTGAAAACATGTAGGCAGACTTTGGAGAGAACTCAGATTTTTTACTGCAGGAGGCTTGAATTAAGCTACCATAGATGGGTTCCAGAGTGTCCATAACGTTGGACAGGGGGTAAAAAGGTAACTGTATCTTTATTTTCACCAACCTCTAACTGAAATTCATCTTTTCTTTCAGTTATGTTTTTTTTAAGTGATTTTGAGAAGGGGTCCACAGGTTTTCCCAATCTGCCAGAGGGGTTCATGATACAAGGGAGGTAAAGACCCTTTTTGTGATTTAGTGAAATCTTCCTCATTTTATCAATGAGAAATACATGTATAAAGATGATGAGGTTGGTGCATGCATTGCCAGAGCTAGCTCACTGTTTGGGAGGCTCCGAAGTAAAGTGTAGGAGAGAAGAGGTATTAGACTGACTACCAAATTGAAGGTCTACAAAGCCATTGTGCTGACCTGTTGTTGTTTGCCTGTGAAACCTAGACATTATGACACCATTTGAATTGTCTTAGAAAGGTTCTGAAGATCACTTAACAAGATAAGATACCAGACCCTAAGGTCCTTTTTCAAACTAAATGTATCCAAACGCTACTGCAGAGTGCAACTCACTGGGCTGTCCACGTTGTTTCAATGCCAAATGTACGTTCACCAAAAAGATTATCTTATGGATAATTCACACAGGGCAAGCACTTACAAAGTAGCCAGAAAAGGTGATACAAGGACATTCTCAAGGTCTCTCTTAAAAAGTTTAGAATCAATTATATAACATGGGAGACACTGGCACAAGACCACCCAACATGACGTCCCCTCATCAGAGAAGGTACTGTACTCTTTGAGCAAAACAGAATTGAATTAGCTCAGAAGAAACCTGAGATGTGCAAAGTTATATAATCCACCCCAAATGTTCACAGGGATTATTTCTGTCCAACCTATTATGTCCAATTAGTAGAGCCTTCCAAGCTTGTATTGGTCTGATTAGCTCTAGTTGGACACAATGTACCTTGACCCCAATAAAATGAAGTCATTTTGACCCTTTTCAAGAATCCTTTACCAATGAGCAACATATCCATATAGTATAAGCAATAAAAAATTAAAAGCTTACTCAGTCCTAATTTCTTCTTTCAGGCAAAAACAAAAGCTAAAGCTAAATAGGCCTTGCCCTCTAGTGGTTAACATTCTGCTAATGGAAATGAAATATATGCATATAAGCAAATAGAAAACATATATAAAAAGGTAATTTAATGAAAGGCAGTGACAACTTTGAACAAATACTGCTGTGGATAATAAAATATTAATATTTCTATCCTAATTAAATATTAAACATTAATTTTTACAAAGCAGCCTTGGAATGCATTTCCATTATTAAGTGAGATTTCTAAGTTGAGAATTCTGAAGCACTCAGAGCTGGCAAAATTATAAAATATCTATAGTATGAAAGGATTTAATACAGGGTGCATATAGTATATAGTAAGCCACAGTGACTGTGGAGGTTTGGGGAAATTGGGAGCAATGATTCTTCATTATTAAATTAAAACTTAGCCAGAGGGATGGCAACTTCATGACAAAACTAATATTGGATTCGAACAAATGGAGATAAGATACATACACTGATCATATAACATGTGACAGTATAGAAAAGGAATATAAATAAAAGATGATAAATTTCTTTTTTGCTTTGTTAGCAGATCATATTATTTAGGAAAACATTAATCCAAATCCCATTTCTCTGTATTCACTTAGAATCTGCCTTACCTGGTCATTCCAAAGTCAGATACTTTCACTGAAAGGTCACTGTCAACCAAACAATTCCTAGCAGCCTTTATGGGAGAGAAAGAATAGTAAATTTATCAAAAGGTCAAAAGTGAATAGAGAAACAGAGAAATTATCACTAATAGTTAATACTTAAAGACAAGTCTCAGACAATAATAATACCAGACAATAATAGAGAACTTTTAAGAATTGCCAAATATTACATACATATAGCATGTATGTGCTCAAAATATATCTTTGAGCCTCTCAATAAGCTAAGTATACTATGTCCTATTTTTCTTATTTTATAGACATGTGGGAATTGAGTGAACCACATTGACTCTACCTTGTTATTCAATCCTGGATCTAGCTTAGTTAGTTTTCTATCCAATTATGGGTCTAGTCCAATTTCTCTCTTGTGAGAAAACTTTATTCAAAAGAATTCAAATGAATTTATTAATTTAATGGGAATTATAGGAAAACTTTGTTGTATTGTATGAACCCATACCTGTATGTCTGGGTAGATGAACCACCTTACCTGTAGCTTAGAGACTTTTAAATAAAGACCAAGGTTATGCTGAACAGAAATGCAGCTAGATCCAAGGACTGATACAGGGAGTTTTTTCACAATTATCCATCTCAAGCAACTCAAATGTCTTATCGAAAACTGTCCTTGTGTTGTTAATCAATAATTGTTTTCATGTTTCTTCAATTTAATATCAACATTTGGGAAGAGTGGGATGACTCTTTTCCTGATTTCAAGGAATTATACCTGTTTACTCTTCCTTTTCTAATCTGGGACGTCCCTAATCTTTCCTCCTATTAGAAATCAGATTACACAATTATACATCGTGGCTTATATCCCATTAATTATTTTCTTTTAATAAGTTGGTTTCTCTTGATTAATATTTTTTTACATAAAAATCTGTTTCAGTCTGTATTCAGAGTATTTGGACTGACTAGGGAGCCCATCAACCATTTATTAAACCTGTTTGTTAATAAATCATATAGCTTGCATTGTTTCCTCATTATCTACTACACATGGGGAAATTGAGTCTCAAAGGATGTTATCAAGTAACAGAAATAGGAGCACAATCAGATCTTACTGACTCTAATTACTAGGCAACATATCTTTATAGCTTTCAAAATCCTTTCATATCTGTCATGACATTTGATCTTGACAATAACTTATAGTAAAACATACATGATCAATATGAATTTTTTTATCAGATAAGGAAAATGGAAATTAATTATTAATTATGGGATTAATTTCCCATTGTCATACAGCTAACAAATACTAGAAATGAGATGATGATGATGATGATGATGATGATAATGATTATCACAGATGTGCATGGGAGTGGAATTAGGGTGATGGCATCCCCTTGGGGAACATTCTCATTTGTCCTTCTATTTATTCGCAGGAAGGGTCTGTTTGGGAATATTGCTTCTTTTAAGGTGTCAGTCAATGAGAATGCTCTCTAGTCCATACTCTAAGTACATCCATGACTATTATTATTTTATAACCTGATCCTATGACCAGAAGAACCAAATGGTTCACTTGTGAGAGTCACTTCAATGCTTTCAACCAATAAGAGGCATTCATACACAGTAGGCATGGAAAGGTGAACTCTATAAGAATCTATTATTAAATATTCCTGTCATGTAAAGTATATCTGTATTACTTCAAAGATGAACACTTCTTTGGTATCCTCAAGTACATTTCAAGATTAAATGACATGTTGATTCAAGGACTATTTAGCTTTAAACATTTTCCAAAGACAAATTTTGATTGAATTACAAAGAAAAAAACCTCAAACCTCTATTCCATATATATGTATATTTATATGTATACATACATATGGTTTGTGATATGAAATGGGCTCTTTATCATAGTGCAGTTCCTGAGACATAATAGCTCACATTTATATAGTGCTTTCAAGGTTTACAATGCATTTTACACATTATCTTATTTGAACTGAAGTAAGTAGTACAAATATTGTTATTTCCTACTAAAAAACAATTGAGAGAAGGGAAAAGGAAGGAGGTATAGCATTGACTATGTACCAGGCATGTGCTCAAAGCTTTCCAAATATTATCTCATTTGATGAGGAAAATAGAAATTCAGAGAAGCCAAAAGATCTGCCCATGGTTCCCAACTTTAAAGAGTAGGAATGTAAAACCAGCTCTTTTGATTTTGGGGGTAGCTAGTGGTATAGTGGGGAGAGTACCAGGAATCAGGAAGATATGAGTTCAAATCTGGCCACAGGGCACTTACTAGCTGTGTAACTCTGGGCACATCACTTAACCTTGTTTGCCTCAGTTTCCTCATCTGTAAGATGAGCTGGAGAAGAAAATGGCAAATCACTCCAGTATCTTTGCTAAGAAAACCCACCCTGGACTTACAGAAAACTGGACACTACTGAACACCAACAATTTTTATTCTAAATCTATTACTATGTCTACTGTACCAGACTGCCTTCCTAATAAGTGATTGACTAGAGTTGATTCTCAGTAAAAGCTAAATCAATAATAAAAACTAATTATAACAACAATAGATAACATTTGTGTAATTTTGAGGTTGGCAAAGTTTTTTTCCATTAATTATTTCATTAAATCCTGACAACAACCATGGGAGGTAGATGCTATTATTATCCCCATCTTACAGATAAAGAAACTGAGACAGAGGTAGTATCTGGATAAGATTTGACCAAATTTTTCTTCTTATTAAATTATGCAAAATTCTTTTCTCCTAATGTTTTCTCAAAGTTCTCTTCAGACATTTTCAATTATGCCATAGAAGACTTCTTACCCTAGAAGTTCCCTTTGCTCCTGAACTTCTTATTGAAGTACTCTTCCTCTGAAAGGCTCATCCTTCTATAATCCCCAATATAAGGAAAACTTTCAGGCTAGTTATGTAGTTATATCTACATCCTCTCCAGGTTCTATTTCTACATTTCCAGACTTTATCATGCATCTACCCAACTAGTACCTAAATAGGTACCAAGAAGTATCCAAGTACCTCCCTCCTTTTTTTTTTTTTTTGCTAGAGTTTTCCCTTATAGCGTATATTAAGTGATTGGGTTTGTATTCCTAGTATTTAACACAATGGCTGCTACATAATAAGTGCTTAATAAAAGCTTGTTGATTTGACTTGACTTTTTTTTAGAGTGAAAATACTATGTTGTGGTCTACCCTCAGTTCCCACAGTCCTCTCTCTGGGAATAGATGACTCTCTTTATCATAAGACCATTGGAACTGGCCTGAATCATCTCATTATTGAAAAGAGCCACATCCATCAGAATTGATTATTGAATAACTTTCTGTTGCTATGTACAATGATCTCCTGGTTCTGCTCACTTCACTTAGCGTCATTTCATGTAAGTCTCTCCAGGCCTCTCTGAAATCCTCCTGCTGTTCGTTTCTTACAGAACAATAATATTCCATAACATTCATATACCACAATTTATTCAGCCATTCTCCAATCAATGGGCATCCATTCAATTTCCAGTTTCTTGCCACTACAAAAAGGGTTATCGCAAATATTTTTGCATATGTGGGTCTCTTTCCCTCCTTTAAGATTTCTTTGGGTAGAGGCCTAATGGAAACACTGCTGGATCAAAGGATATGCACAGCCTGATAACCTTTGAGCACAGTTCCAAATTGCTTCCAGAATGGTTGGATCTGTTCACAATTCCATCAACAATGTCCCAGTTTTCCCATATCCCCTCCAACATTGGTCAATATCTTTTCCTGTCATCTTAGACATTCTGAGAGGTATGTAGTAGTGCCTCAGAGCTATCTTAATTTGCATTTTTCTGATCAATAGTGATTTAGAGTACTTTTTCATATGACTAGAAATGGTTTCAACTTCATCTGAAAATTGTTCATATCCTTTTACCATTTATCAGCTGGAGAATGGCTTGAATTCTTATAAACGTGAAACAATTCCTCTATATTTTTAGAAATGAGGCTTCTATTAGGATCTTTGAATGTAAAATGTTCCCCCAGTTTACTGCTTCCCTTCTAATCTTGTCTACATTGGTTTTGTTTGTACAAAAACTTTTTAACTTAATATACTCATAATTATCCATTTTGTATTCGATAATGTACTCCAATTCTTTTTTGGCTACAAATTCCTTTCTTCTCCACAGACTATCCTTAGTTTTTCTAATTTACTTAAAATATTAATCTTTATATCAAAATCATAAACCCATTTCCACCTTATCTTGGTATACGTTAGATGTGGCTCAATGCCTAGTTTCTGCCATACTAATTTCCAATTTTCCCAGAAGTTTTTTGACTTGATTTCTCAATATCAGAGCACAGATCAATCAAGTTTCTTCACTTCTTTCTCTCTTTTTAGAAAAACTAGTTTGCTTACCAAGTCTCGGTGTATGAACTGGTGGCTCTCTAAGAATGCCATTGCTTCACAAACATTGTAGCACATTTCCAGAAGCTGGAAGGGCTGGAGTTCTTTCCCATGACATTTCAGATAGCTGAGCAAACAACCATTTGTGATGTACTCAGTCACTATGTAGATGGGGTACTTCTCAGTGCACACACCATAGAATTTGACCAGCTTCGGGTGGTTGAGTTTCCTGAAACAAATCAATTGTTCAAACTTGAGCTTTTTTCCTTTCATTTTACTGATGTCTTGAAGGCATATCAAAAGGCAGATATGTGGTGAGTAATATAGGGCCTGGAGTCAGGAAGACCTCAGTTTAAATACAGCTTCAGATGTTTACTTGTTTTGTAATTCTTAACCTCTGTCTGCTTCAGTTTCTTTCTCTGTAAAATGGGGGTAGTAATAATACCTACTTCCCAGGGTTATTGTGAAGATTCAATGAGATTTGTAAAGTACTTTAAAGCCAATAATAGCTAGTTGTTATGATGATGACCAAAATTAATTCTACAGAGAATTGTATGTGTTTAACCTATTGGATAGGGGAGGGAGAGGAGGGGGAACGAAAGGAGAAAAATTTGGAACATAAGATTTTGTAAGGGTGAATGCTGAAAACTATCTTTGCATGTATTTTGAAAATAAAAAGCTATTATTTTTTTTTTTAAATTAACTGTGTATCTGGAAGTCTTCATAGTTTTTCCCTCTTTTAACTTGGAATTAAATGGAAAGAAACAGAACTTGTCCTATTATTACAATGGCACTTTTACCTCCAGAGCAAAAAAAAAAAATTGGCTTATTTTCCAACCCCTCAAAGCTTATGGTGCTCATGGAAAGCTTATGGTGCCTATGGGACAGGTGCTTATGGGATGACTTGCACAATCTCTCCTCAAGAACAGAAAAGAGTTGTTTCAGAAACTCTGACTCATGATCATTTGGGGATAGAGATTACATAGTCTGAATTATACATGCTGTCCTATTCTAAGTATTATAAATTGAAATTACATGAAAAAATTTCATTCCTTCTTTTTTTCACCTAAATTTAAATTCAGGATCCTAATTTTAATACATCCAGATATGCAATATCCTACGACCAAAAGCATATTAGAGTATGCTATCATTTTCCATCTACTTTATAAAAAAACACTTATTTGGGTTTATATATTGGGTGTATGTATATATATATATATATATATATATATATATATATAAAACTTTAAAATATATTATCTACTCTGAGTTTTACACTACCTCAAGAGGTAAACACAAAAAGTATTATTATCGTAAATCATCTTACATATGAGGAAATGGAGAATTGAAAAGGTCCAATGATTTATTCAGGATCACATAGCTAAGAAGTGGGAAAGGTAGAGTAAAATAGAGTTTCAACTTAAAAAAAAACAGATATATATATATATATATATATATATATAAGTAGATAAATAAATTAATAGATAATAGATGAATGAATGAATAGATAGATGATGGATGGATAGGTGAATGACTGGAAAGATGAATTGATAGATAGATAACTAGATAAATTAATGAATAGATAGAAATATGGATAGATAAATGGGTAGATAATTACACAGATGAATGAATAATTATGTAAATGGATAAATAGGTGCATGAATGAAAAGATAAATGAATGAATGGATAGATGGATAGATAGATAGAATGACAGCTCTAACCAGAAGAGACTTGAAAAGTCAAAATGCTCATTTTGCAGATGAGAGAACTGAGTATTGAAGTTAAGTGATTTACTAAAAAAAAGATCACAGAGAGAGCACAGAGATAAATGTTAGAAGTAGGATTTGGATGTTGGTATTCTTACTCCTTAGAGTACTTAGCTGACAGTCCTGTGGAATCTTTTTTAGAAACTCACCACTTTGTGAGTGTGTGTGTGTGTGTGTGTGGGGGGGGGCAGGGAGCCAAGACGACAGAGAGTAGATAGTTCTTTGCCTGATTCTTCCTGGCTTCCCTCAGAATCAACACCAGATTGAGCCTCCAGATGGACTTGGAGTGACACAACTCACAAATATTTGGAGTGTAATAAACTAATAGCAGAAGATATCTTGGAAGGGCATCAGGAAAGGTCTGTCTCAGGTAGGGTGGGATGCGGCCAGTGCAGGTTCAGGGCAGGGAGGCCCAGGGCAGAGAGGCTTTAATGGATTGGATTGGATCTCTGCTTTGAATACAATAAGCATTTCATTAATGTTGAGGTTATATCTGATTGACCCTGTTATCATTCAGTCAAACCATGGATTTTTACCAGTTAAGAGAGAGGGCAGAAAGAAAAAAAAAGTCAGAGGGAGGTGGTTCTCTATTATAGCATCCCAGAGCTATCTCATTTGGTGAACACTTTTTATCATTGGCTTAGATGATGATCTAGATGGCATGTTTAACATATCTGCAGATGACTCAGAGCACTCAGGTAGCTAATACATTGGTCAGCAATGCCAAAAAAGTTCTTAACTGACTATGAGTTTGGGCTAGATCTGGTAAGATACAATTCAATAGTCAGGGAAAAGAGAAGACAAAGGAGGGGCATATTATAATTAAATAGTTGAAGGGATATCTATAGAAAAGGGATAATTGGTCCTAGAGAACTCAAAGAAATAGGTAGAAGTCACAGAGACAGATTTTTGCTCAATGTAAGAGCATGTCTACAAACAATAAGAGTCAACCCAAAGTGGGTTGGTCTCCTTCAAAAGACTATATGACTGCTATGTGAATGATGTCAAGGGAACTCCTGATCAGATACAAGTTGGATAAGATGACCCCAAAGCTCCTTGCAACTCTGAGATTAGTTTATCTCATCTTTTTTCTGTATAAACAGTATGGAAATTATTTTTTCAATGGGGTGGGAAAGGGAGAAAATGTACTCAAGTTAAAAAAAAAATAAAGTATCCAATAGGGAATTAATATGATTTCCTTTTCCAGTATAGGCCGAAAGTCTCTTAAGTAAAACAATAGAACTTACATCATGGTATGGGCCTCCTGTATGAATTCATCTTCTGACATGGAACCTTCCTTAATCATCTTAATGGCAACATCATACTTCCCCTTCCATTTTCCCAGATGCACCACTCCAAACTGTCCACATCCCAGTTCTTCCAAAAGAGTAATATCTTCACGCTTTAGCTCCCAAATTCCTAGAAGACCCAAACAAATTTCTTTAGTAATTGGTAAAAATATGAAGACATGGGAGTTTAGTAATCTTATGATTTGCTTTAAAATATATTGAAGGTACAGGGTAACATAGAGAAAATATGGCAAATTTCTATTAGATAATTGCAAATCTTAAAAAATAGATGATGCCCTTTAAATGCCAATGACATGAAAATCTTAAGTCATTGTAAAGTTAGACACTCCTATGAAACAATTTCACCTGCTTTCTGTTTACATTTTGAGACTGGTCTTCTGGTAAACAGAAGGAAACAGAAAAAAGAGAAGGTACTCAACTTTCAACAGAGGACTAGTATTGATAAGAGGGAACTGTCAGTTTCACTGACAATGTTATTATGGGTATGACAATGAGATATTATGGGTAGAGACTGAGATAAGGGAAACATTAAAAAGCAAAAGAAAAAATGGATATATTAGCACTACAGATTTACTGCTGCCTATCTAGAGGTTATTTCCTACCAATTCATTTATTTCCATGAATATAATCATATTTATCTACTTAAAAAGAAAGGAAATCATATTGTTAATAAAATAGTTTAGGAAATTAAAAGCAAATGACATACCGCTTCCCAAGGATGCTGTGAATGGGACCTTATTGGCTTTGGTAGATACTGGATGTCGAAGCCTAGTAATCATGCCTGCAATAATAAGAGAATAATCAAAGTACCCATTGTAGCTTTTTAGTCTCTTAGTAAATAGTAGAAGGAAAAAGCAAATAATTCAGGCAAATAATAAATAGAATGTAGTGATTCTCGTATTTGAAGAAATCCGTTGTTTTGTCTATACTTATGGTATGAAATAAATTTAAGCACTGTTACAACTTAGGATTCTTTGAGATGAGATATACTGTAAGTCCTGAAGGAGTTTCTATTCTATTGGGGGAAATACAACAAGTAAACCACTAAGTAAATGTAGGGTGCGTGTAATGTTATATAACATCATTTCACATGGAAGAGAACTCTAATAGATAAGAAGAGCAGGAATGATTTCATATAGGAGGTGGCACCTGAATTGTGTTTTGAGGAAAACAAGGAATTCCAGGATAGTTAGGAAGAAATGTATTCCACAACATAGGAAATAACTTGTGAAAAGGCAAAAGTCTGGAGAGGGAATGTTTCATGTTGGAAACATCTAAAAGAACAATTTGACTGAAAGAGAAAATATATGAAGGAAAGTATTGTGAAATAAGACTAGAAAAGTAGATAAGTGGGAGCCAGATTGGGAGAGGTTTTCAAGGTCAAGCTAAGGATTTTATATTTTATTCTAGAGGCAATAGAGAAACACTGAAGATTTTTTTTAAACTAGGGATAAGTAAGGAAAGTGGGGATGTTAAACAACCATCTCAGCATTTTAGGAATGTAACTGACTGATTTGTGAAGAATAAATTAGAGAGGATAAAAACTAGAAGCAAGAAGACCAATTAGGAACCTAATGCAAAAGTCTTAGGAAGAGATCTTGTGAGTCTGAATTAAGGTAGAGGTTGTATGAGTAGAAAGAAAATGAAAGATACAAGCAATGTTCTGAAAATAGAATCAGTAACACTTGGCAACTGAAATAATATAAATAAAGAGAGAGAGATGGAACAAAAAGGATCCCAAGTTTGTGTACTTGGGTTAATGTAAAGATAAGTCCTTGATAAAACTCAGGTTTAGATGAGGAATGGGTTCTGGGAAGGAAGAAATTTAGTTATAATACTTCCAAATAATGCTGAGATTGGATTATAATAATTATAATCTATATTATTAACTAAATGTTTTATGAAAAATATTCTACATATGAATCTTGATTTTCATTTCATTTTGATATTTGGTGATGACTCATACATCATGAAAGGAAAGAGAATTTCTGTGGTTTGTCACCTGAATTTAGATTATAGCTGGCCATTACCCAGCCATATGTTGGTCAAAGGATATTAAAGGATATTAAAGGTGCCAAATGAATATTTATACAATGAGCCTACTTTAACTCAGCTATGTTCTCTGTTGGGCAATTAGAGAACCCACTAAAAAAATGTACAAAATACAGTCAAATCTCAGTGCATGCATCAAAGGAATCTTTTCCTTCTCCTTTGGTTTCACAAATAACAATATTTGGAGCAGGACCCAAGAAAACATCCAGTCATCAAGAAAAGAAAAGAAACTTAGGGGAATTACCTGCTGAATTGTGTTGATGATAATAAATAAGCTTAGGGATCGAATCAAAACAATAATTTTCTGCTAAGTACAATTTGTTTTCAGCATTTGTGTGCACATGATAATGTTTTACAGCTCCTTTTTTATCACTGAAAAAGAAAGCAAAAGGTGTTAGATTTTGTTCACTAATTAAAATTTAATTAGATATGTGATTTAGGAGCTCATTTAGAGGAGTTTAGTTTTTAAATTTCATGCTTATTATGGATGTCTATCACTTAGGCAGAATTACAAAATATAGTTTTTCTTTACATGCTTTTCAATATGTTTATATCATTTTAAAATCTAGAGTAGAATCTTATTTAATTATAATGCTAATACCAATTAAATATTTTGCTTACATTTTAGTTGGCTTGAAAGCATTTTTTTCCCTGAATAATAAAAGCTTCGGTTAATTAATTGGTTAATAGTTGCTACTATTTATACTATGTGCTTTAAAGGTTATGGTGATAATTTTTTTAGTGTCCTTTGCTGGAATGACTGGATGACTTTGGACTCTTCTTTGAAGTGATTACAGGGCCTCTGGGAAGAAAATGTCTTTCAAAATTCACTGGTATCAGAGAATCATAGAACCAGAACCAAGAGGGACATTAGAGATTATTTAGCTCAATCACAGTTTCCTACACACATATACACTTTGCAAATGAGGAAACTGAAGAATAAGGGTTAGAACTCAGATCTTATGATTCTCAACCAGTTCAGTATTCTTGTGTATGTGTGTGTGTTTTCGTTTTAATTTTATTATAGCTTTTATATTTACAAAACATATACATGGGTAATTTTTCAACAATGACCCTTGCAAAACCTTCTATTCCAACTTTTCCCCTCCTTCCCTCCACCCTTCCCCTGGATGGCAGGTAGTCCAATAAGTGTTAAATATGTTAAAGTATATGTTAAATGCAATATATGTATACATATTTATATAGTTGTCTTGCCGCACAAGAAAAATTGGATTTAGAAAGGTGAAAATAACTTTAGAAGGAAAACAAAAATGCAAACAGACAATAACAGAAAGAATGAAAATGCTATATTGTGGGCCACACTCATTTCCAATAGTTCTTTCACTGGGTGTAGCTTGTTTTCTTCATTACTGAACAAATGGAATTGATTTGGATCATCTCATTGTTGAAGAGAGCCACGACCATCAGAATTGATCATTATATAGTGCTGTTGTTGAAGTGTATAATGATCTCCTAGTTCTGCTCATTTCACTTAGCATCAGTTCATGTAAGTCTCTCCAGGCCTTTCTGAAATCATCCTGCTGGTCATTTCTTACAGAACAATAATATTCCATAACATTCACATACCACAATTTATTCAGCCATTCTCCAATTGATGGGCATCCATTTAATTTCCAGTTTCTAGTCACTACAAAAAGGGCTGCCACAAACATTTTTGCACATATAGGTCCCTTTCCCTTCTTTAAGATCTCTTTGGGATATAAGCCCAGTAGTAACACTTCTGGGTCAAAGAGTACGCACAGTTTGATAACTTTTTGAGCATAGTTCCAAATTGCTCTCCAGAATGGTTGGATTCATTCATAATTCCACCAACAATGTATCAGTGTCCCAGTTTTCCAACATCCCCTCCAACATTCATCATTATCTTTTCCTGTCATCATAGCCAATCTGAGAGGTATGTAGTGGTATCTCAGAGTTGCCTTAATTTGCATTTCTCTGATCGATAATGATTTGGAGCATCTTTTCATATGACTAGAAAGTTTCAATTTTGTCATCTAAAAATTGTCTGTTAATATCCTTTGACCATTTATCAATTGGAGAATGGATTGATTTCTTATGAATTTGAGTCAATTCTCTATATATTTTGGAAGTGAGGCCTTTATCATTTGACTGTAAAAAATGTTTTCCCAGTTTATTGTTTCCCTTCTAATCTTGTCTGCATTAGCTTTGTTTGTACAAAAACTTTTTAACTTGATATAATCAAAATTTTCTATTTTGTGATCAATAATTATCTCTAGTTCTTTTTTGCTCACCAATTCCTTCCTCCCCCCCACCCCCCAGGTCTGAGAGGTAAACTATCCTATGTTCTTCTAATTTATTTATAATATCATTCTTTATGCCTAGATCATAATTTATTTTGACCTTATCTTGGTGTACTGTGTTAAGTGTGGGTCAATGCCTAGTTTCTGCCACATTAATTTCCAATTTTCCCAGCAGTTTTTATCAAACAATGAATTCTTATCCCAAAAGCTGGGATCTTTGGGTTTGTCAAACACTAGATCGCTATAGTTATTGACTATTTTGTCCTATGAACCTAACCTATTCCAATGATCATAGGTATTCCACATGGTTTTGGTGACTGCTGCTTTATAATATAGTTTTAGATCTAATACAGTTAGGCCACCTTCATTTGATTTTTTTTTCATTAGTTCCCTTGAAATTCTTGACCTTTTGTTCTTCCAGAAGAATTTTGTTATTTTTTTTCTAGATCATTAAAATAGTTTCTTGGGAGTCTTACTGCTATAGCACTAAATAGATTAGTTTAAGTAATATTGTCTTTATTATATTTGCTCAACCTATCTAAGAGCACTTAATATTTTTCCAATTGTTTAGATCTGACTTTATGTGTGTGAAAAGTGTTTTGTAGTTTTGCTCATATAGTTCCTGACTTTCCCTTGGCAGATAGATTCTCAAATATTTTATACTATTGGCAGTTATTTTAAATGGAATTTCTTTTTGTATCTCTTGCTGTTGGATTTTGTTAGTGATGTATAAAAATGCTGATGATTTATGTGGATTTATTTTGTATCCTGAAACTTTGCTAAAGTTGTGGATTATTTCTAATAGCTTTTTAGTAGAATCTCTGGGGTTCTCTAAGTATACCATCATATCATTTGCAAAGAGTGATAATTTGGTTTGCTCATTATCTACTCTAATTCCTTTAATCTCTTTTTCATCTCTTATTGCCAAAGCTAGCATTTCTAATACAATATTGAATACTAATGGTGATAGTGGGCAACCTTGTTTCACTTCTAATCTTACTGTGAATGGTTCCAGTTTATCGCCATGATATATGATTCTTACTGATAGTTTTAAATAGATGCTACTGCCCTCTAGTGGTAATAAAAATGGGGGTTGGGTTTTTTCTAATGTTTTTTCTGTACCTATTGAGATGATCATATGGTTTTTTACAATTTGTTTATTGATATAGTCAATTATGCTAATAGTTTTCCTAATATTGAACCAGCCCTGCATTCCTAATATAAATCCTACTTGGTCATGGGGTCTTATCCTGGAGATGATTTTCTGTAATCTTTTTGCTAATATTTTATTTAAGATTTTTGCATCAATATTCATTAGGGAGATTGGTCTATATTTTTTTTCTCTGTTTTCATCCGACCTGGTTAAGGTATCAGTGACACATCTGTGTCATAAAAGGAATTTGATTGGAGTCCTTCATTGTTTATTTTTTCAAATAGTTTATATAGCATTGGTGTTAAATGTTCTTTAAATGTTTGGTAGAATTCACATGTAAATCCATCTGGTCCTGGGGATTTTTTCTTAGGAAGTTGATTAATAATTTGTTCTATTTCTTTTTCTAAAATGGGACTGTTTAAGCAATTTACTTCTTCCTCTTTTAATCTGGGCAACCTATATTTTTTAAAGTATTGATCCATATTTCATTTAGTATATCAGATTTGTTGGCATAAAGTTGGGCAAAGTAACTCCTAATTATTGCTCTAATTTCTTCTTCATTGGTGGAAAGTTCTCCCTTTTCATTTTTAAGAGTAGCAATTTGATTTTCCTCTTTTCTTTTTCTAATCAAATTCACCAAAGACTTATCTATTTTGTTGGTTTTTTCATAAAACCAACTCTTAGTTTTATTTATTAAATCAATAGTTTTTTACTTTCAATTTTATTAATTTCTCCTTTTATTTTTAGAATTTTAGTGTTTGGGGGTTTTTAATTTGTTCTTTTTCTAGCTTTTTTAGATGCAAGACTAATTCATTGAATTTCTCTTTTCCTATTTTATGCAAGTAAGCCTCTAGAGATATAAAAATTCCCCTTATTACGACTTTTGCTACATCCTACAAATTTTGTTATGATGTCTCATTATTGTCATTCTCTTGGGTGAAATTATTAATTGTGTCTATGATTTGCTGTTTCACTCATTCATTCTTTAGTATGGGATTATTTAGTTTCCAATTACTTTTTGGTCTATTTTCCTCTGTCTTTTTATTGAATGTAATTTTGTTGCATTGTGATCTGAAAAGGATGCATTCAGAATTCTGCCTTTCTGCATTTGAATTTGAGATCTTTATATCCTAATATATGGTCAGTTTTTGTATAGGTTCCATGAACTGCTGAGAAGAAAGTGTACTCCTTTCTGTCTCCATTTAGTTTTCTCCAGAGATCTACCATACCTAATTTTTCTATTTAACTCTTTAACTTCTTTCTTATTTTGGTTTGATTCATCTAGTTCTGTGAGTACAAGGTTGAGATCTCTCACTATTATAGTTTTGCTGTCTATTTCTTCTTGCAGCTCTCAAATTCTCCTTTAGGAATTTAGATGCTATACCACTTGGTGCATATATGTTTAATATTCATATTGCTTCATTATCTATGCTACCCTTAGCAAGATATAGTTTCCTTCCTTATCTCTTTTAATAAGATTAATTTTTCCTTTTGCTTGATCTGAGATCAGGATGGCTACCCCTGCCTTTTTTGGCTTCACCAGAAGCATAGTAGATTCTGCTCCAGCCTTTTACCTTTACTCTATATGTATCATCCTGCTTCAAATGTGTTTCCTGTAAACAACATATTGTAGGATTCTGGTTTTTAATCCAGTCTGCTATCTGTCTCCACTTTATGGGAGAGTTCACCCCATTCACATTTATAGCTAAAACTACTAATTCTGTATTTTCTGCCATCTTATTATCCCCAGATTATATTTTTCTCTTTCCTTTCCCCCTTACCTCCCTCCCCAGTATTACACTTATGAGAACCATTTGCCTCACTCAGCCCTCTGTCTTTAGAATCCCTCCCTCCCCCTTTCTTAAAGTTTTTCCCTACTATTTCTGTATTCCTTTGTTTTTAGCCTACCCCTTCCCTTTTTGCTTTTCCCCTTCCATTTTTCAATGAGGTGGGAGAAGTTTCTATGTAAACCAAATATGTCTAATATTTTCTCTTTGAGCCAAATCTGATGGGAGTAAGATTCACACCATGTTCATCCCCCTTCCTTCTTTCCCTCAGATATAATAGGTTTCCTTTGCCTCTTCGTGAGATGTAGTTTCCCCTTTTTTACCTCCACTTTTCTCTTTTTCTGGTACAATCTCCTTTCCAACTCTAGTTTCTTTTTTATATTACAACCATAAAATCAAATTATACATGTATCCTTTATGTATATCCATACCAGAAACACAGTTCTCAAGAGTTCTTTTTACCTTTTTATGTTTCTCTTGAATCCTATAATTTTTTGTTTGGCTCTGTTTTTTTCATCAGAAATAAATGGAATTCACCTATTTCACTGAATGTCCATCTTCTTCCCTGGAAGAAAATGCTCAGTTTAGCTGGATAATTTATTCTTGGCAGCATTCCAAGTTCCTTTGCTTTTCGGAATATCAGATTTCAGGCCCTTCAATCCTTTAATGTGGATGCTGCTAGATCCTGAGTAATCCTTATTCTGGCTCCTTGGTATTTGAATTGTTTTTTTTTTTTTTTTTTTCTGATTGCTTGTAGTATTTTTTCCTTGGTCCAATAGTTCTGGAATTTAGCCACAATATTCCTTGGAGTTTTAATTTTGAGGTCTTTTTCAGTAAGTGATGGATGAATTCTTTCAATGTCTATTTTGCCTTCTGATTCTATGACATCTGGGCAGTTCTCTTTGATGATTTCTTGAAAAATAATGTCTAGGCTCTTATTTTCATCATGATTTTCAGGGAGTCCAATAATCCTTAGATTATCTTTCTTAGATCTATTTTCCAGGTCTATTGTTTTCCCAAGTAGGTATTTAACATTTTTTTCAATTTTTTCAATTTTTGGGTTTTGCTTGACTGATTCTTGATGTCTCCCCAACTCGTTCATTTCCATTTGTTCAGTTCTAAGTTTTAATGAATTATTTTCATCTACTTTTTTCATTTCTTTTTGTATTTGTCCAATTGAGTGTTTAATAGGTTGTTTTGTCCTATGGAATTTTTTTTTTCCATTTCACCATTTTTTTAAGGAGTTATTTTCTTTTTCCAATTCACAAATTTTGTTCTACAGGGAGTTGTTTACCTTTTCCAATTCACAAATTCTGTTTTTCAGGGAGTTGTTTTCTTTTTCCACTCTATCTTTTAATGAGTTATATGTCTTATCCAGACCCTCTTGCAAAGTTTTCCTTTCCTTTCCCCATTCTTTTTCTAGCTCTCTTTTAAGATCCTTTTAATTTCTTCTATGAGAGCTTTGTGTGGTGGGGACAAGATCATATCCCCCTTTGGGGTTTCACCTAGAGACAATCTGTTTTTAGTCTCCCCAGGGTTTGAAATCTGCTCTCTTTCACTATAGAAGTTATCTATATTTAGAGCCTGCTTTGCCTTTTTACTCATTTTAACAAAAAAAAAAAAGAAAGAAAAAAGAAAGAAAAAAAAAAGCTTACAGTCTGTTTTTGGGACAATGACGGCTTATCAAGCTTCCTCAACGGGCAACAGGAAGTGGCAGTGAAACAGCAGTGGAAAGGCAGCAGCTGCACTGGGATTGGGCTGAATCACTCTCAGTGTTGGGTGGGTGTGGCCAGGTCCTGTGAGACTCTGGTGCTTTGGGGTACACTCTTCATCCTCTGTGTTTATGTTGGAAGTTTTATAATTTCTCTGCTAATCTGCTGGCTTGCTGTCAGGGCAGAGTACCCGACATTGTGGTAGAGTCCTCTTTGCAAATTTTTCACCTGTGGAGACTATATCCCACCGCTAGTCTGCTCAGCTTGAGCTGTCCTCCATACTCTGCCTGCTTGCCTACCTGTACCTGCACCTGGCCTCCTCCTGTGCCCACACTCAACCAAAACAGACCTTTTTTGGTGATCTTCGAGATTATCTTCTGTTGGTAATGTGTTGTCTTCCCAATATTCGTGGGTTCTGACAGTCCAGCACTAATTCAGAGGCTGAATTTCATAAATAGTTTGAGGGTAGTAGAGAAGCTCAGAATGACGCATGTGTCCTCTCTGCCATCTTGGCTCCATCCCTTCAGTTTAGTATTCTTTTGACTGTGCCGTGCAACTTCCACCAAGGCCATCTTTAATACATTTAGTATTTGGGGACTGATTGGTTCAGAGTGAATGTAAATAGATTTTTTTTAACTGGATAAAAGATGCCTTTTTTTTCTTAATTTCTTAATTAATCTTAATTATTGAATGGGTGTTGCCTCAAACTAAAACCTGTTGACAGGTTTTAGCTTAAAAGAGCCAAAATCTCCAACTGTATCTAGGGCCGTCTTACTGACGGCCCTACTTACTGACCTATGTCTGGCCACGGGACCCAAATGACTCCACAGGGGGAAACTGAGGCTAGTGACTTTGTACACCTTTCTGAGCTTATTTAAAATCAATTCACTTCCATTTCATAGTATCACCTTTCTGATGCCATAGTCCTCTTTGAGAAAACAAGGAAAACAACAGTAATAACAACCTCCAAAGCTATGAAGAAACTGCAAGTGAACAAATTCTTAACTTTAAAAAAATCTTCCTTTCTTTTTGTGCCAAGTATAAATTGTTAAACAATCAGATATGTAACATATAAATTGATAGATAGACTAAGGGAGTTGGCTTCTACCTGGCATTTGAGGGGAAGTTTAGAGCTATAATTTCCAGCTCAACATTTGTAACATCTATGGGTATTCTTAAGAAGGACTTTAAATGTTTTTAAAAAATTTTTTAATTAATTAATTTGAATTAATTTTAGTTCCAAAAATAAGTGTATGCCATATAAGACATTGTAATTGACAATAAGGGATGGGGGGGGGACTGAGAAAAACAAAGAAACAAGGATAGGTTTTCATATTTCTAAAGTGGTTGAAAATCAATAATCTAAACTGGAAAGCAATTGTTGGGTCAAACTCTCACCCTGATGTTCTAGTAAGATAATATTCTTGTTGTTGTTGACCAGTCAGTTTTGTCCAAATCTTTGTGATCCCATTTGGGGTTTTCTTTGCTATTTTCTTCTCTAGCTCAAAGGAAATTGAGGCAAACAACATTGGTTAAACTACATGTCCAGGGCAACACAGGTGTTAGGTGTTTGATATCAGACTTGAATTCAGGAAGATGAGTCTTTATTATCATTATTATTATTCAAGATAATTGAAGACTTTCTCTTGTGCTATGTAAGTATAGACCCCGGGAACTAATTTACAGGCTTAGTACTGAATAGAGGAGAAAAACATTGATGAGAGAGGGTAAAAGACCCAGAGTATGGCAGTTTGCCTTATTTCCACATCCAAGAGAGCATAAAATCAAAAATCTTGCATGAGAAAGGAAAGCAATTCTTACCCAAGTCCTAAATAATTTGTGAAACATCATACCTGTTGCAACAAAAAAAAAATTCACTCCACTGATGATGATTAATAAGAGAATTTCATGTAAGAGCTACATATGCAAATAAAACATGCACACAAATTGATAATCCTCATACTTACTTTAGGGCCATACTAAATAAGGATACTGTGTATCGTCCTGCTTGGCTTGAGTTCCGAACCATAAATGCTCCTTCTTTTCCCTAAAAAAGGGAAGAAAAATGCTCAAGGAAAATAAGAGATAATTCTAAGGAAATTGTCACTTTCAAAAAACTATTTTTCAGCTATTGCTTAGAAGATATGAAATGGGATTGACTAAAATGTTCCTGTTAGTGGCCCCAAAAGATATATTTGAAAGTTACATGTAGAATATTTTGTACAGATGGCTTTCCAAAGTTCCTCTTGTTCTTCAGGGCTCACTTTATATACCTATAGGGTGTGCTCTGGTTTTTCCAGTCTGTTAATCCTATTTATCTTGTACTTTTTTCATCAGTGTGGGGAAATATGTGAATTAGTAACCCATTCATCATTTTTTTGTTTTGCCTGAGTCATTGTGAGGGAACATGTCTCACAATTAAAACAGTAATTTATTCAATCAATCAATAAAATAATCAATAAGCATTAATTAAGAATCTGGGATAGGCCTGGCATTATGATGGACACTGGACACATAAAGACAGAAACAAAATAATCCCTAGCCTCAAGGAATTTATTTTCTGCAAATACACAAATACAAATAATACTATTTAGCTATAATACAAATAAGTTATTTAGAATTTATTTTGGTCTTCAAGCTTTGTAAAACCTCCTAAAGGTATGATATGTTTGTTTTATTTTGGTGGAGAAATAAATGAAAGTTAATTGAAACAACTAACCAAATTACCCTATCCCACTTAAAGTAGCTAATCAATACTCTAGCATATCATATAGATCAAACAATCAAGACTTTGATCAATTTTATAAATTTGAAAATATTTGACTTATTTAAAAGTCCTTGAAAATCATTGGATAAAATGGAATAATGCCATAATAGAATTGTTTTTGGATTATTTAAGATAACTTGGTGGTTCTGTATAAAATATCAAGGTAATTCAGAACCCAAGCACTTGAACATTTGGCAGCTGGGTAGTAGAAATTTTCTATCTAAACCCCTGACGATATATGTGATGATGGGAGAGTAAGCACCAAAGCCTATGCAATACAAAGCAAATTCAAGGTAATCTGGGAGAGAAGGGTAATATTAGTAGCTGGGAGATCAGGAGAAGCCTCATGTAGAAGGAAAATGGGCTAGTTTGACCAGACCATAGAATGTGTAAAAGGGAGTAATGTATAATAAGGCTAGAAAATTATCCTGAAACCAAATTGTGATAGGTTTTAAATGTGTAGTAGGAGAGTTTGTACTATATTTTAGAAGTAAAAAAGGGAGCCATGGGACTTTTTGTGCAGATGAGCAACATGGTCAAGACTGCCCATTATGAAAATCACTTGATTTACCATATTCCCATAAGCCTGTGAAGTAATTACTTTAGTTATTATTGTACTCATTTTACAGATAAGAAAATTAAGATTCAGGGGAGTAAAATAGCATGTTTATGGACACAAAAACTAATAGATATTAACTTAGGGTTTGAATAATCTATTTCAAATAATAATCATAGGGAAATATACTAGTGGGGACTTTTTAGCCTTAGAAAAACAATTCCTAAACTTTCAGAGCTACCCCTGTACTCCGATGGGTTAAGTAGCTACTAAGTCAGGATGTCTTGTCTCAAAGCCCATGACATTATTCATTACTCCATCCTGCTTCTTTCATCTCACAGAGAATGAAAAACATTTAAAAATAAAAGACCCAACAAAAATCTACCCAACTATTTTGGTTTATTAGTTTTGTAAAACCTCCTAAAGGTATGATATGTTTGTTTTATTTCTAACCCATTTAAGCTTCAATATCAGGTATGAGAGTAAGCTGGTAAAATCGGCCTTGATTTCAAGCAGGCCTGTGTCCTGATGCTGCTTATGACATTTACATCTTTTGTGATTTCCCTTTTCCTTATTATAACCCAGAGTCAAGCCTCCTTGTTCTGGTACTCAAAGCCCTCAGTGATAAGCATGCAGCATTATTTATTATCCAACTTCATAAACCCAAAATCAAATCAAACAACACTTTATTCATTCTATAGATCTTCCTTCATGCCTTACCTTACAAGCATGACTTATTCTGTTACTTCAACCTGAAAAGTGCATTTCTGTAATTTCCACTTGTTGAAATTAAAGACTAACCCTCTCCAGGGCAGGGACAACACATTTTCCTATCTATTTTCCTTAAGCGCAACACATTGACTTACACATGAGAGGTGATCCAAATATGTATATTTAATTAATCAACCTTAACATCCATGAATTAACTACATTTAATCAATTTATCAGGTATCTTACAAATATAATTAACATAATTCTCTCAGAAAAAAAGAAAGCATGGATATTTTTGAAAAGAGTATGGCTGTTTCACAATACCTTTTGTCTCAGTAATTGTTCAGACTGGGCTCTTGAGATATCACCTGCGAACCAGCTGCAGCAGAAAAGATCATGTACTGATATTAAGGATCACTTTAACTTGACTTATATGTTGCTCAGTTTCCTTATATGTAAAACTTGGCAGAGATGGGAAGGGAAGAGATAATTTTCCTAAAGGTCTTCTGTTTCTAAAGTTGTATAATTCTATAAGGCCAATGAGGCCTTACAGAATTAATCTATCTCTCTACCTCTACATACACACATATATAAAATATGTATTATATAACTATACATACACACATATGCAATATGTTATATATATACATACATATATAATATGTATTATATGTACATACACACATATATACATGCACAGACATACAGAGAGAAGAAGAGAGAAAGAAAGAGATAAAGAAAGAGAGACACAGAGAGAGAAAATATACATTAAGATTGTCTAATATACAAAAAAGTCAGATCCCAAATCATTCTGCTTCATGTTTCTAACAAAACCAAACCAAAACTGATTGAGATACATTTTGTAGTACATTCATTAAAAATGTTTTTTTCCCCTAAGAAATTGGATATCATATCTAACAGATGTTTATAGGATGGGGTGAATAATATATAAATTTCAGTTTCCTCATTGACAAAATGAAAGAATCAGATTTGATGACCTTTGAGGTCTCTTCCAGAGCTAAATCCATGACCTTTAAATCTTCCTGATAACTAATTATCAGGTAGGAAGATATGGATATGGAAGATAGGAGAAAGAGTAAAAGGAAAGGCCCTGGTAGACAGGAGTCTTGGTGGGGTGGGAGTGAGAAGAAGCTGTATATGAAAGGACATTTCATAACTTTTTAGAGACTCAATTTTTACCATTTTTGATATTCTCTTTCAGTGGTCTACTCCCAGAGAAATAAAGACCCTAGGCTATGGTCCAGAGGAGACAGGGAAATAGGATAGATTTTGGTGAGGGAGGCAATTGGGGTTAAGTGACAAGTCATATAGCTACTAAATGTCTGAGATTGAATTTGAACTCAGGTCCTCTTGACTTCAGAGCTAGTATTCTATCCACTGTGCCATCTAGATGCCCTGAGGCAGAATTTTTCAAGATTGGAACCATACAAGGACCTTGTATCATTTAAATCTCCATTATTGTAGGAGGAAAGTTGCTATTGAAGCCACATGAGCAAAATGCCTGCTCCAGTAAAATGTCCCTCATATTGTTGATAAAATCATATCATGAGGCATTATAAGGAGCTTTCTACAGCTGTTCTTCTCTGAACATCTCCAATTTTTTACCTGCTATGGAAATCAACATTCAATTTCTTTAGAGAATGGGCCTCCCCTCCTTCAACCCACCTTCCTCTTTCCCATCAACTTAACTAGTAAATGAAAAGGCTATGATATAATGGAAAGTGATCAGGCCTAGGGTCATTGAACCATTAAAAGGATAATAGAAGATGGATTGACCTCTCTTTTCAGAGGCTCTGAGGAAGACTCCTTGGAAATAAAATTATTTTCTCACTCAGGAGCCTGATATCTGAAAAATCTACAAAGACTTATTCCTTTGATTAAAGTCTTTGCCTTTTGCTTTAATGTAATTTTCCATCTCATATTGAACCTCTTTAATTATTTGTACCTTTTTAAGAAAGAAATGTCCCTCAGAGCAGGGTGTTTTGCCTTTATTTTTGCTTGTTTGATATGGAGCTAATGCTAGACTTATAGATGAAGAAAAGGTTCATAAAGAAGAATCCATGAAAGGATTCCTATGCAATTTTGCTTAGAGCTATCCTTGACAATTGACTTAAGAGGAAGGCTGCAAATATCCACAACATTTGTGTAAAAAATAGTTAGATATCTTAATAAATAAGGTAAGATGAAAAAAATTTTTCCTTGGGTCAAGAAGCCTTTTTTATATTTTTTTAGAATCTTTGGTGATTCTTAGGGGTCTGAATAAATTTTGTCTTTTTTGTCTCTATAGGTAGAATGTGATCCATTACCTTGTGTCTTTTCTATAATATATTAAATTAGGTAGATTTATTAGGTTTTATTCAGCTAATCATAAGATCTTATTGTACAATTGAAAAGGAGTTAGCAAAGTATCTATTAAAGTGGTAGACTATTAGATTTAAAGTCAGGAAGGCCTGAATTCAAATCCTACCTCAAGACACTCACTAGCTATGTGACACTGATTCAATTACTCAACCTCTTTCTACTTCAGTTTTCTCATATATAATGGGAATATTATAGTACTTAACTCAAAAAATTATTTTGCTCAAATGAGACAGTATATAGGAAAAGTATTTTATAATGCCTTACAAATAATAGGCATACAATTCCAATTTATCATGGAGAGAGTCATCTGTATCCAGAAAGAGGAATATGAGTCTTGAATGTGAATCACAGCATAGTATTCTCACCTTTTTTGCTGTTGTTTGCTTGCTTTTTTTCTCATATTTTTCCCTTTTTGATTTAATTTTTGTTGTGCATCATGAAAAATGTGTAAATATGTATAGAAGAATTGCACATGAGCATTGGATTACTTGCTGTCTTGGGGAGAGTGGGAGAGAAGGAAAAAATTTAGAACACAAGATTTTACAAGGGTGAATGTTGAAAACTATCTTTGTATGTATTTTGAAAATAAAAAGCTATAATTAAAAAATAATAGGCATAAATGCAAGCTGTTTTTATTAGCTAAAGAGCATTGGAAGGTATTGCAAAAAAAAAATCTAGTCCTAATCCTAGATTGAAAGTCATTAATCTAGAACTAGAAGAGATTCTCAAGATCAGTTCATCACAACATCAAAGCTTTAGGATGGAGAGAATTCCAAATTCTCATTTTACAAGTGAGGAAACCGAATCTTAGAGAGGTCAAGTGACATGCTTAAGATCACTTTAGAGCCCTTCATAATCCAACTCCCAATCCAATGCAGAAATCACTATGTAATTGTTTTTGTTTTTCTATGCGTTAGGATTGTGGAGTCTTCTGTTAAGAGTTATGTAACACCTAGAACAAAGGGACACTAATTCTAGGTACAAAATACATAGACTATTTCTTAATGTCATCCTGACAAAAAAGGTTATCTTTTTATTGTATAGATACTGTGTTTGAGAGACAGAGACAAAGACACACACACACACACACACACACAGAGAGAGAGAGAGAGAGAGAGAGAGAGAGAGAGAGAGAGAGTACAGAAAGAGAACAGAGAGAGAACGGGGTGAGGGGGAGAGGAGAAGGGAGAGAAGGAAGAAGGGATGGAGGGAAGGACCGAGAGGGGAAGGGAGGGAGGAAGAGAGATAGAGAGACAGAGAGACGGAGAGATTGTCTAGATAATCCACTTTAAGAAGGCATTAAGGCATTTTTTTCCCCTTAAAACACTACAAGACATTTTTCATCAAAGTTCTGCAGTACTCTGGATTTAGTTAGGCCAGTCAATAAATAATGATGAAGGTCTTGGTCTGTGCCAGGCACAGTGCTAAGTACTAGGAATATAAAAAATGGCAAAAATTGAAGGGAATGAGTCTCTACACTCAAGATGCTAATATTCTAATGGGGGTAAATGTAAACTATGTAAATTTGTCCATACAAGGTGTGAGTATACACACACAAAGGAAATCTTGGATTTGGAAGGAAATATTAGAAGTAATGCACTAGGGAAAGAGTAAGGAAAAGAGGTGGAGGTTCTCTTTCCCAACTTTTTCTACAACTGCGTTTGATCTAAGTCTTCAAGGACCAGTGAACCCCAGAAGTAAAAATGAGAAGAGAGAACATTCCAGGCACAGAATTAAGCCAGCCTCCAAATATCAAGTCTGGAGATAGAAATTCTAAAGCAGTAATCCAAATTAGTAGTGACTACTACTTTCATGCTACATCAAAAAAACTTTCTTGATCCAGTCCCACAGCGGTAAAAGGTTTTTGTACATATACACCCAGTATACATAAACTAATGATTATGTCATAAAAACTTATGCAAAAATAGAAAGTATAAAAGAATGAGATAAATTTAATGTCAGGGAGGATCAACAGAGAAGCCAATGGAGTTTATTTACAGGAGTAGTAAAATGGTCAGACCTGCCCTTTAGAAAAACCATTTAGGCAGTTTTTAGGTAGAATGGATTAGAGACTACAAGCAGGGAGATTGGTTAAGACATTATTTCAGTAATTAACATGAGAGAAGTTCAGAACTAAGATGGTGGTTTTATAAACAGAGAGAACAGATCTAAGAGATGTTTTAAAGGCAGTGATGATAAAATTTGGCAACTGACTAGATGTGCTTGGTGAAGGAAAATACGGAATCTCTGATAATGCCAATATTAAAAACTTGGGAACTGTAAGCCTTAGTGATATCCCCAATTTCAGTAATATTGGCAAGAAGACTTTCTGGGGAAAAGTAATGAATTCTATTTTGGACGTAATGATTTTGAGAGGATTTCAAGACATTTAATTCAAAATGCCTAACAGAGAAAGAATAAGTATTTATATAGCATCTACTATGAGCCAAATAGTTTGTGGTGTAGAGAAATGAAATGAAAAAGAAAATGAACACATAGATTGATGAGTCATAACTCACAAAAAGAAATTAGGAAATAGAAAGAAAACATATTGGTAAGTCATGATAAGGATGATAATTAAACTCTTTAGATTTGATGAAGTCACCAGGTCAGAAAATCTATGGAGTGTAGAAGAGACTCAGGGCTGAGCTTTGACATACAATTCACAATTAGAGAGAGTGATATGGGATGATGAACCAACAATGGAAACCAAGGAGTCAAAACTTTGGGGTTTTGGAGAGGGGAACTAGCTGCGGGACCCTTCCATTTCACTTTATTATTTATATTTCTAGGATATAGCACAGTTATTCTAAACATAGATGTTTAATAAATTCTGGCTAACTGACTGACTGACTTTCAAAAGTAGCCTCATGCAACACCCTTGGCATGTTCCCAGGACTAGGGCATCATTTTTTACCATTCCCCCATTCTTATTATATATAAAGAAGAACGAAGAACTCAGACCCTTCCAATAAAATGAAATAAAAACTCTACCCACTTACTCATAGTTGTTAAGGCTTTCCTCTTCCTCAGATGAACTTGATCTTGCATCTCCCCTGTGGAAGAGGAGAAATATCATACAGAAAAAGTCCAGAGAAGGACAAATGTCCATTAGCTTAATTTCCCCCCTTTATTCACCCATCCAAGACTCCATTTTCCCTTTTCACCCTGAGGAAGTTGTAAACAATAGTAGGAATAAACTTGTGGTTTTCTGTATTGAGATCCATTTGAGTGAATGACCATTAACATAGCTAAGACTTGGCAACAACCCAGTTTTCTTGGGCTTTCTCCAAATAGCAGGACAAAGGAAACACATGAGGAACACTTGTGTGTTTTGAGCAAAATCTCTGGCTATGTGGAGAGCCATTCTTGTAGATGATTTTTAAAAAATCAATTTTGAGACACTTTTTTTCATGCTATAGATATCTGGAAAGAATATCAATATTTGTCACAATAATAGATTTAGTCCTGGAAGGCCTTAACAAGCCAAAGATTTTTTTTTTTAACAATAGCTTTTTATTTTTCAAAATATGCAAAGGATAGTTTTCAGCATTCACCCTTGCAAAGCCTTGTGTTCCAAATTTTTCTCCCTCCCTTCTCCCTACCTCTCTCCCCTAAATAGCAAGTAATCCAATATAGGTTAAATATGTGCAGTTTTTTAAAGCATATTTCCACATTTATCATGCTGCGCAAGAAAAATCAGATTAAAAAGGAAATAATCAGGGAAAAAAAAAACCAAGCAAGCAAACAACAATAATAACAAAGGTGAAAATAGTATGTTGTGATCCACATTCAATCCCCATAGTCCTCTCTCTGGATGCAGATGGCTCTCTCCATCACAAGTCTTTTGGAATTGTAAATTTAATTTTAATCTTCTCATTTTACAGATGAAGAAAGGCCCAGAGGTCTGGAATGGTTGTCATTTGTCAAGGAACACACAGATCTATATTAAGTTTCTATGGAAGGATTTGACTTTAGCTTTTTCTCACTTCAAGTCTAGTGTTTTAGAGCTATTACTATAAATAGGTTGATAGGAATTATTCATTGTCTTTTCTTTGTACAAATTTTCAAATGGAAAGTCTTCATCTTCCAATCACTCAGATTTTCAAGCTCAGAATCATCTTTGTCTCCTCACTCTGTCTTAGCCCCCACCCTATAGTCAATTAATTACCAAGTTTTAGCAATTCAACCTTAACAGTTTCTCTCAATGGATCTCCTTTCTCCTCATACATGGTCAACTTTTTGTTCAACTATTGAAATAGTCTCTTAATAGTTTTCATGTTTTAAATTTCTCCTTCTCAAATCCATCCTCCAACAGTGACCAAAGAGATTCTCTTAAAGCATTAATATGCCCATAACATTTCCCTGCTTAAAAACCACCATTGTCTTCATTTGGGGCAGCTATGTGGTGTCATAGTGATAGAATGCTTGGCTTGGAATAGGAAGTTCAAATCTTGAGTTCAAATGTGACCTCAGACAGATCAATTGTGTGATCCTGGGCAAGCCATTTAAACCCTATTTGCCTCAGTTTCCTCATCTGTAAAATGAGCTGGAGAAGAAAATAGCAAACCACCCCAGTATCTTTGCCAAGAAAATCCCAAATGGGTCACAAAGAGTCTGACATGACTAAATAACAAAAATTTTGTTTTGTGTACTTTTTGTTTGTGTTTATATACATATATATATATATATATATATGTATATATGTATATGGGCAGGAACCCCCAAAGACTGTATGCTCTCTGAAGGCAGGAACTGTTTCAGTTTTTTCTTTGTATCCCGAGTACCTGTCATGTAGTAGGTGCTTCATAAATACTTAATGACTAATTGATTGATAAGTTTTCTGGGCTTCAGAAGGTATCAAAGATAAATAGAACTTTAAAGTTTGCAAAGCACTTTACAAATATTTATTTGTCTTCACAAGCAAGTATCAGGTAAGAACTATTATAGTTCCCATTCCTTAAAGATGAAGCTAAGACCCAGAGTTACACAGCTAGTAAATGGCCAAAACTGGATTTAAAACCAGTTCTTCATTCCTGACCCCAAGCCCAGCTCTCTATCCACTATCCTCTCTAATTGCCTTTTGCTAAGATTCAGTCTTTATTATTTGCTGCAGATACCTCTCTAGTCTGCTTTAGATTCTATCAGTTTCTCATGAAAAATAGAAGTAAATATAACGGACTTACCAGGAAATCATTGGTATACCCTGAGTTTTTACATGTTTCTTTAACTGGATCCCAGAAACAGCATTTTCACCTCTGCAAATGAAATGGACATATTCTAGAAATACATGTTCTATGCAATTCTCATTTGCCTTGTGAGATTTTTTTTTAAATCTAAATTTTCTCATATGTTTAATATTACATAATACCTTAATCCATATATTTTGAACAATGAATCTAATGAGTCATTATTACCTTTTTTTTTGAATAGACCCTGATAAATTGCAATTGTGTTCTACTAGAACATTTTCTAAACAGAATTAAACCTTCACTATATTGAAAAAGTGACTCATTTTCTACTAAATTTTTAAAATCCAATCCCCCAAATTCCATCTCAGCACCTGTATCTGTTTGTGTTTTCATTTCTGTTTCATCTGGTTGGTTTGGTGTTTTTTTTTTTTAATAGGAGACCTGGATTAATATACCATCTTGACTGCCAACCCACCATCTCTTAATTTCCCTGTAGATACTTAGGTATTATTTTCCATCATTTTAATGCTTTCAAGTAAATTTTTAATATTCTCCTGCTGTTTGAATGGTACATTAGGAATTTTATTGTGACATATATTCTTGCAATTATAGGCAACGTTTTTAAAAGATTCATTTTAAGTTTCTTTAACTACATGGCCAGCAGAATTTTCTCTGTTCCTCTACAATCAGGTCTATTTATCTAATTTTCTTGGTTAACAAAATCATTCAGAAGCAGTTTAACACAAAGGCAATTTTACCTGGTTTATGAGCCTAACTCCTTTTGGCCATTAGAACAATCATCATTCCTCCCTTTCCCCCCGGCACTTTTTTTTTTTTTTTTGATGTAGCATTCCTTCAACTGAAAAACAAAGTTTACCTGACTCCTTTTCAAAGACTGTATCAAAAATATCTGAGGCTTTGGCCTCCTTTCCCTACAGTACTGTGCCAACTTGATCAAATTCATTAACACATCAACAAACTTTTTTTGAAAGGTCTATTTTTGCTGGATGGGTGTTGTACCTCTGGGTGTTGTACCTCTCAGTAAACTCTCCCAGTTTTCTGAGAACTTCTAAGGGAGAGGAATGTCCTTAGAGTCAGGATTTTGCAACATCATGTCTCAGGGGCATGTCAGAGGTAACATTACTTCCCAACCTGAAAGTAAGCTGAAAAAGCATAACTTCATTTTAAAACTTCTAGCTGGCACCAGACCTTTCAAAAGTCCCATAAGTTACAAACAAATTCAGTGCTATCCACCTTAAAAAGTGGGGTAGTAGATAGAGCAGGGGATACAATGATGGACTTAAGAATCAAGATAGACCTGAGTGTAACCCTGTGTAATCTCTCTCAGCCTATTTTCCTCATTAGTAAAATAAAGATATTTATAACACCTATCTCACAATTGTGAAGATTCAATCAGATTACATATGTAACATTCTTTGCAAACCTTAAAGCTCTATTTAATTACTAGTTGTTATTACGATCATTATTATAAATATTTATATGAAGGACTGATTTACTAAGAATTTCAAAGGGGTAGGTCTTTGTACTAGTCCTTGCATTGTCCAAAGTAATTATGTTTTTACTTAATGACAAAGTCTATATTTATTCCCTTGGTTGACTCAGATCAAAACCTTTCCACTAGTCAATCCTGACTAAAATATCTATAAAGATTAACCTGAATTATTGAATTATGAGAAATATTTCTATAATCTGTTCCTTAAGGCTCATCTACATTCTAATAATTTAAAACCAGAGGATATGGCTTGAGAATAACCCAAGAACTGGAATTTTTAGCAGTAGTACCTCCTTTCTTTTGCCCTTAAGCCTTCTGAGGAAGTAATATTTCCATCAACAGGTTTGGAGTCTCATTCTGATTCAACTTCTGAAGAAATGGTCCCATAATATGCATCAATTTGCTTTTGATTAAGTTCCTTATACTCTCAGAGTATAAAGAAATAAGTATAAGGAACTTAATCAAAAGCAAATTGATGGAGGAGTCCCCAAACATTTTAAAATATGGGGTCAGTTCACTGTCCCTCAGACTGTTGGAGGGCTGGACTATAGTAAAAACAAAAACTTTGTTTTGTGGGCCTTTAAATAAAGAAACTTCATAGCCCTGGGTGAGGGGGATAATTGTCCTCAACTGCCGCACCTGGCCTGCGGGCCGTAGTTTGAGGACCCCTGAACAGTTTGAGCATTGATTCTATGGAGATTTTATTTCATGTACAACAGCAGAAGAAAGGCAGATTGTAGTAGCAGATCACAAGCTAGTTTTAGAGTTAGGAACATAGATTAAAATTTTATACATATAAACAACATGACATTCAGTAATGGGACTAGTCACTTAAGTTGCTCCTAACAAATCTCTTAGGCTATAACTAGCCCAACAATTAAATTACCTTTCTACACTGGTAAGGGGAGTATGGATATTGTGAGTTCCTCGTGCCTATGAAACAAATTCTTTCCCACAATGGTAAGAAAAAACAGTAAAGAAGTAGAGGTATAAGGCTGAAAAAAAAGAAGGCAAGATCTGAGAGATGATCTTTACAAGAGAGAAACTCATGAGGGATCAGGAAGAAGATGAACATCAGCCTTAGTGGAAATGCTGACAGTTCTACAAAGTGGGATATAGCAGATACACATAATAAGAGGTTACAGGTATAGAATGATATGGGAATAAGACTTTTGGAGAAATAAATTCCATATTTAAATAAGGATTATGAAAACACTAGAGTTTAGGAAGCTACAGGCAAGGGAAATAAGAGTGACCATAAAAATAGGACCTGAAGTCATTCTTAGCTTTGTGACCAATCACTAAATCACTCAGATCTACAATTCTACAAAGAGCACTATATTGCCTAGGTCAAGGGATCATCGTGAAGATAAAATGAAACAATCCCTGTAAATAATTTTGTAAATCTAAAAGTGTAGTCAAATGGTTCAGATCCAAACAGTTCAAGCAATTCAGATCAAAACTTCCTCATTAGTTGTTACTGACTAAATAGTCCAGAGAGAGAAGTGGCTTAAATAGTTTAGCCATTAAGCCAAACTTTATCCTCTTTTTATAGAGACCTTTGATTTATAAAGTTTAACAAAGAGACAAAAGGAGGTGCTTTTCTTCTCACCTCTTTATTTAATTTATTAAAGGGAATGAGATGGGAAGATGAGTGAACTTGGCTCAGTTGCCTTCATCTCTGTATAACATTCACTCCCATCCTAGACCCTTATCACAAGGATAAAGGAACCAAGTGGGGGCCTCTGGTCATGTAAGTACTTAAGCAATGAGCCAAATACTGGGTCTCCCTAGAAGTGTCCCAACTCCATGGAAAAATGCTTCAATGCAATCTTTACATCTATGAGATAGAAATAGTAAAATTACTCATCTCACAGCGTTATGAATATCTTAAGAAATAGGATAAATAAATCATCATACAAATAAAATTATTGTTACTTTTATTGATCTATCATACCCTTTTCTGAATGGTGAATATAATTACCTGTTATTCTAGGAAGTACAGAGCTAGAAAGTACAGAATTATTCTAGGAAGTACAGGTTTTTAATTTTTTTATTCTGGTCTTATTTGCCATTAATCAGGGTGTTTTATTTGAAACTCACCGTGTACATGCATCTGTCTCGGAACTCTGAATTCTCAGCTCTGAATCAAATTCTGCTGTCATGGATTTTGGGGATGATCCATGAAGTGGAAGAACAGCAACTGCTCGTGGAATCTTCAGCTTTGGAAGACAGAAGGAAATGAACTTATTACAGGAAATATTTGAGTCAATTGTGTCCAATTCTATGTGACCTCAAATAGGATTTTCTTGGCAGAGATATTGGAGTAGTTTGCCATTTCCTTTTCTAGTTCATTTTATAAATGAGAAAACTGAGGCAAATAGGGTTAAATGATTTGTCCAGACTCACATAATTCATTAGTGTCTGAGGTCCAATTTGAATTCAGGAAAATTTGTCTTTCTAATATGCACTTAATAAATGTTTGCTGATGACTTCTGAGGAATCCATATATTCCACCAGACTGCTACAAAGGTCCATCACACACACACACACACACACACACACAATTAAGAGCCTCTTTCTTTGAAGAAACAGGGAAGTAAAAATTTCACTGAAGAGAAGAGAAATATAAATGAAAAGGCCAGAGACCTGGCTTTTTCCCCCTGGCTTTAACAAAATGCCTTTTCTATTCAGAATGCACTGGGAGAGAAAATGTTTTCCAAAATTTTTTTTTTCTAAACCACTCCCAGGTGCATTCACGTAGTAAATAACAAAAATGGACTCATAGAGTATTCAAATTACCTGACTACTAATTTGCATGACTAAAAAATTTCAATATAAATCCCAAATAATCCCTTAATGGGAACTGGAGACAAAAAAATCCTACACTGTGAAATATTCTCCATTTTTGCATTTTGAAAAAAGCAGGTTTTCAAGCTTCATTATCAGAACATGTATAAAAAGATAAGCTTCTTAACAAAAGACATTCCCCCCCCCCCTTCATTTGACTTGGCTCAAAAATTTTTCCTTGATTCACTTATATGGAATGGGTGAATACGTGTTAAGATGAATTCATATTATGAAAATGGGAACACCTGGGCTTTGTTCCCGTGGACCATATCCCATCTTTCTTCCAGCACCATTTACAGAGTGTATTTAGAGGTCATAGGGAAGTGACCATCATAAATTTGGTTAAGGATAGGAAAATGAGAAACATGAAAGAAATAGGGTCCATGAACAAAACTATTTTCTTTGACCAACTGAATGCCCACAAGGCATTCCTCAATTTGCAAAAATTCGAATTCTTTTCTCCTTTTTCTTTCCTTTGAGTCTTCTTTCGCAAAAATTCCTTAGAGTATTAGAAACTGTTACTATTTCAGAGTAACTTTAGTAACATTAAATTTCTAATACTCTGTCTACTCTGCCACTGCTATTTGTCAGGGTTCTATGTTGCTGTAGCAGAAGATTCCTTGATAAGCTTCTCACTTTCTCATCCAGAAAGGCAGTGTGGAACAATGGAATGCTCAGAGGCTGAACTTGGAGATAGGAAGACCTGAATTCCAATCTGTCTCTTGGATTTTAGCTGTATAAACATGGGCAAGGCACAGTCCATCTCTGGGAGCCTCATTTTCCTCAACTGTAGCATTTACCTTAAAGAGTTGTTTGGAGGATCGAATGAGAAAATTAAAGTAAATTGCTTTGTAAATAAATCTTAAAGCATTATTAGGGCAGCTAGATGGTGCAATAGAGTGCTAGGTCTGGAATAAGGAAGACTCATTTTCATAAAATCAAATTTGGCCTCAGATACTTACTTACTAGTTGTATGAGCCTGGGCAAGTCATGTTACCTTGTTTGCCAGTTTCCCCCTCTGTAAAATGAACTGGCAAAGAAAGTGGCAAACCACTTAGTATCCTGGCCAAGAAAATCCCAAATGGTCATGAATAGTGCAACACAATTTAAGAACACTTTTTAAAAAAGCATTATGCAAATAATAATCAATATTCTTATATATATTAGCTAGGACTATCAATTTTCAGTCTTTCTGTCTTCACTTTACTCCATCCCCTCTGCCTAATGAATATTTTGATTCCTCCCCCATCCTAAAAACAATGAAACCAAAAACTCCACCCTGGAGCCCATCCCTATTGCTCTACTCTTTTTTTACTGACAATTTATTTGAAGAATGTTTTACTCTTCCTGGCTTTACTTTCTTACCAACTGCTCATTACTCAATACCTTGCAATCTGGCTTCTGTCCTCATCACTCTCCAAGTCACTGTGATTGCCCAATTACCAAATCCACAGGTTCATTTCAGTGCTCACCCTCTTCAACCTCTCCACAGCAGTTGACATAGCTGACTACTTCCTTCTCAGGTGGCTTCTATGTCATTGCACACTCCTGGATATCCTCCTATCTCTGTATACTAATTCTCTTCCTCAGGTCTCCCACCCCCTAATTAAATTTTAAAAAACTTTATGTGCTTCCAACCCCAGGGACACTATGGCTCTTCCTAATACATAATAAAGAACTTGAGGTCAGGGGCTACTTCATGACAATCTTTGGAATTTCCTTAGTGTCTAGAAGTTATTAATAATCACCTATTAATGAAATAGAATTGATAGAGTTGATCCTTTGGTTTTTCATGGCATTCCAAAGTTTAGGTATAAGAGCTGTTAAGTTTTTTAAATCATATTTAACTTTTTGTGCCCCAATTTGGAGTTTTCCTGGCAAATATGCTGAAGTGGGTTGCCATTTCCTTCTCCAACTCATTTTGCAGATGAGGAAACTGAGACAAATAGGGTTAAGTTACTTATCCAGGGTCACACAGCAAGTAAGTGTCTCTTGAACTCTAGATCTGGCACTTCACTTGTGTTACCTACCTGCCAATATGAGGACTGAGACTCCTGCAAAAGAGATCCTTACATTCTCTATGGTCATATAGGAAAAATAGCCTGTGCAAGAGTGTGGGCAGTCCTGAATGTAATGAGGTGTGAAAATATCAAGTGAATGCCTCTTGGCAAATCTTAGAATTCTACAATATTGAAATATCAAGCAGGAAGGGAACTTATAGGTCATGCCTTATAGTCCATCCCCCTCATTTTATAAAGAAAGTGAACAATTAAAAGTTTAGATGAATTTTTCAAGGTTGTACAGATAGTATCAAAGGTAGAACTTTAATTCCTCTGCATTGTCCTTTAAGAATTTGGATGCTAACCACTTGGTGCATATGTGTTTAGTATTAATTATACTTCATTGTCTATGGTACCTTTTTAACAAGATGTAGTTTCCTTCCTTATTTTTAAAATTAGATCCATTTTTGCTTCTGTTTTGTCTGAGATCAGGATTGTTACCCCATTTTTTTTTTTACTTCAGCTGAGGCATAATAGATTTTGCTCTAGCCCCTTTTGTTTTGTGTGTGTCTCTCTGTTTCAAGTGTGATTCTTGTAAATAACATATTATAGGATTCTAATTTTTGATCCACTTTGCCATCTGCTTCCATTTTTCCTTAAAAATTTCTTGAAAGATGTTGTCCAGGTCCTCCTTTTGATTATGGCTTTCAAGTTACTCCAATGAAACTGACATTTTCTCTCCTGGATCTATTTTCCAGGTCAGTTGTTTTTTCCATGAGATATTTTACATTTTCTTCTATTTTTTCCATTCTTTTGAATTTATTTGAGTGATGCTTAATGTCTCATCTAGTCATTAGTTTCCACTCGTAAAATTCTAACTTTTAAGGAATTTTTTTCTCAAGTTAGTTTTTGTACTTCCTCTTCCATTTGGTCAATGGTACTTTAAAAAAAGAAAAAAAGAAACTGTCTTTTTCAGTGAATTTTTGCATATCCTCTTCATTTCTTCTACTTTGTAAGTAGAAGTGATCCTACTAGTAGTGATCCTATTTCATCACTTCTACTTTTTAAGAAGTTTACTTTTTCAAAGTTGTTGAATCTTTTCTTAATTCTCTTGCATCGCTCTCATTTCTTTTTCTAAATTTTCTTCTACCTCCTTTATATAATGTTTAAGCTTCTTTTTTGAGCTCTTCCATGAAGTCTTTCTAGGGTGCTTCTTTCTTTCCTCCTGCTTCTCCTCCTCCTCTTTCTCCTCCTTCTAGTTCTTCTTCTTCTTCTAATTCTAATTCTTCTCTCCTTTTTCTTTCCCTTGAGTCTTCTTTCGCAAAAAATGACTAATAGGAAAATGTTTTACATGATTGCACAAGTATAATTGATATTTGGATTATTTGCTTTATCAGAAAAGGGGGAGGGAAATGGAGAGGGATAGAATTTAAAACTCAAAATAAAAAAAAAACATCTAAATATAAAAAAAAAGTTTTAACATGCAACAGGGGGAAATACAATATTATGCATTTAAACTTTTTAAGTGATTGTGACTTACCAGTCTATCAGGAATGTTGGGGAATATTGATTTCCCAGGGATGCTTGCCACCTGTAGATTTGGATCTAAAAAATGAAATGGCAAAAAAAAACTAAGGTCAATAGACATCATGAAGCAGAAAAATGAACTTTCCAAATAATTCTCTCTAAATCTGGAGATTTAAAACCCAATATTATAAGAATCCCCACAACTATTTACTATAATGCCTAAAAAGAGCAGGAGTCATGACATTGAACAACTGTATCTATTTCATTTATTGTCACATTGACTCAGGCAATGATAGAAGTTTTGTACATTCAAGAAAACCATTTTCTAAAGAAAAAACTTCACAATCTTTGTTTACATCCAATTTTCATGACAGTCACAGAACTGAAAACATTATCTAGCAGGTCTCACCTAAGCCCACTCCACTTTTGAGCTGACTTTTGATTCAATATTGAATTAAATTTTGGTCCTAAAGATAAACAGAAGAACCTAAAATTTTGAGGACACTCCGCCTTTTAGAATTCCATGTTCCCTTTAAGACCAAATTCAAATGCTATCTTCTGCAGAAGACCTGTCCCAGTCTCTCCAGGTACTTCTGTCTTTCTATCCAAGCTTTTTTTTTTTTAAATCCATTTTGTATGTATATTGTATTTATATAAATACCTTCTAATTTATTTATGTAATATTAATATCTATAAATAGTTATAAACACAAATATAAGTATGTATAATATTTATGTTAATAGGCCTATTTATGTAAATGGTGTCTTCCCCCTTGAAATGTCTCTACAATTCCAAGATAAGAACTATTCCCCCCATTTTTTAAATCTCCAGAGCTTATCTACAGTGACTGGCATATAATAAAGCATTTAATAAATGCTTATTGTTTGATTGTTCATACATATAGAACTGAAAGGACGCCTTGAAATTATATAGTATAACCTTTCATTTTACAAAGGAAGATATTGAAAAAAAACAATGACTTTTTCATGTGACTTGGGATAAGTAGCAAAGCCAATGTTTGAGTTAAACTGACTATAAAATTCATTGCTTTGGCACTATGTATAGTTGCCTCCATCATTTGACAAATCTCCATTAATACTAACAGCTAACATTTCTATATTACCTACTGTGAGCCAGGATCTGTGATAAGCACTTTATAGTTATTATCTCATTTGATTCTCACAACAATTCTGAGAGGTAGGTTCGATTATTATTCCCATTTATAGTTGAGGAAACTGAGGCAACTAAAGACTGAGTGACGACTAAAGTCCTATGGCTTAGTAAGTACCTATTAGGGTTAGACTTGAATTCATGTCTTCTAAACTTCAGGCTCTGTGCTCTATCCATTTACCACATAATATAAAATATTTATGGATTCAAGCTCCTTGGTAGATGCTTTAGATATATAAGGGTCCTTGGACACAAATAAAGATAACTCAAGATCAAATATGATAACTGCCATAATAGAAATACTAATAGAACTAGGCAGAATCTGGATCAAATAGAAAATACAATTGATTGAAGGGAAGAGGAAATTATGGGAAAAGCAATTTTTCTCTTCTGGCTTGACTTACAAAAATCAGATGGCTTAGATGGCTAAAGAAAGTCTCAAAGATTTTGACAGGTTATAAATATGTATAGATAGATTGTATTTAACATATACTTTAACATATTTAACATGTATGGGACTACCTGCCATCTAGGGGAGGGGGTGGGGAGGAGGAGAAAAGTTGGAACAGAAGGTTGTGCAAGGGTCATTGTTGAAAAATTACCCATGCATATGTTTTGTATATAAAAAGCTGTAATAAAAAATAAAATAAAATTTTTTAAAAAAAGTTTTTGACAAGTGAGTTGGACACAAAGGGCCTTCCAAGTAGAGAGATCAACATAAACAAAAGTGTAGAACTGGGCAAATATAGGCTATGTTTTAAGAACAATGAGCAAGTCAATTTCTCTTGTACAGGCTTTTGTTTTTTCATACAAAGTTGTTCAGTGGTGTAGCTGCCAGAAGGCAGAATCTCTGTGATCACACTAAGGTTCTCTCGAGGGACAGATGGCAAAATGACTCTGGGGCCTTATTACCTATAAAAGTATACTTAAGTACTCAGCCAATAATTCATGAAGAGTTATGAAGAGGGTAGAGACTCCCCCCCTTTTTCTGGCCTGGTTCAGGTCTGTTAGCCATAATTCTCCTACTCTGGCTTCCTCTTCAATTTATAATCTTAGAAAATTGCCAGGAATCTCAGTTTCTCTGTGGAAAAGTCAGGATCATGGAGAAGACATAATTTTCAATAAAGAGAAAAAAATGCTTTAGCTGAAACTTGGTACTTAATATAATAATTGCATATTAGTCGAATTCTTGGAAATACATAATGATGAGACTAAATAAGAGATGATTCACTATTATTGAATATGAGATGTTAAAACTGTGCTAAGATAAATTTCTAATTTTTAAAAATTTATCAGCAACTGATAATTCAAAGACTGGGGAAAGATGAAATTATGTAAACTTTGAAAATATTGATATCTCTCATTTTCACTGATCTGTGTATAGCTCTACTCTGCAATTTGTTTCACTTTTGTATCCCTTAGCACAATGCCTAGCATATAGTAAGGACTTAATAAATATCTGTTGAATGATTTGAAATCTATTCTTAACTTTCTTATCTTGGCATTCAAGCAAAACCTCAGTTGAGCAAATATGTAATAAGATTTTAAAAGAAACCATTTAAATATATCTGTGTGTATATATATGTGTATTTCTATGATACATGTATATATAATATATATTATATAATATGTAAATTTTTATACAAGTATATGTGTATATATATGTGGCATATATAATGTGTATATGTGTGTACATGTACGTTAGCTAGGTAGTACAGTGGATAAAGTGTCAGGCTTGGTGCTATGAAGACCTGAGTTCAAATACTGCCTCAGACACTTACTAGTTGTGTGATCCTGGGCAAGTTGATCCTGTTTGCTTCAGTTTCTTCCTCTATATAATGAACTAAAGAAAGAAGCAGCAAAATACTCCACTATTTTTGCCAAGAAAACCATAAATGGCATTTTGAAGAGTTGGATACAACTGAAAAACGACTAAAACAACAAATATGTATATATGGATGAGGATATATGAAATAATAGACAAAATGTATAGCTATGCAAAACTTACTGCTATACAAATGGTAACTATACATAAAATATATACACATATGTAACTTCATATATTTCTATAATGCATAAATATATGAATAAACACACACATATATATATATATATGTATTTAAGGCTTGCAAAGCTCTTTATACATATTGTCTCACTGATCATCACAACAATCCAATGAGATAGTTTTTACTGTAATTTCTATTTTATAGATCAGGAAATTGAGGAAGAAAGAACTCAAGCATCTCATGCAGGATTTGAATTTGTCTCTCTGTCTTCCTAACTCTTAAGTCTCACACTCTACCCACTGTACCACCTAGCTTTCTCTCTCTTCTCTTCCTTCTTTTTCTCAACTTTTCTGCTACCCTTTTTTGTCTCTGTGTTTCTTTCTTTCTCAATATATACACATAAATATGATAATTAGATGTTTTAGTTCATATTTATGCTTGAAACTAAATTGCAATTTTTAAAAAATGTGATACATAATTTATATTTACATAATTCATTGAGCTCCATTTTAATTATTTTAATTCTATTCTTTTATAATTCTATAATCTATAATTTTATAATTTTTCTAATTAATTCTGAAGTTCTATTTTAATTATTATTAAAAAAGGATATTTGATTCAAAGAACATACAAATCTCTTTATCTACAGTAGCCATGCCTATAGGAAACCTAGCTGTTAAAACAGAAAATGTGCATCATAGCCAAGATGGCACAATCTTCCCAATGAGAACCACCTTTAATAAAAGGCTAACTACAAAACAGGAGGAAATAAAAATCTACAAAGTGAGTGTAAAGATCTTGTTAACACAGGAAGAGAGGATGTAGTCATCTCCATTAGAATGTAACCTTTATTTGTCTCTCCCATCCCTATTCCCACCAAATATAATATTGTTGGTCTTTTTTTTTTTTAATCATGAAGGCAGCAAGTGGATCTAGTACCAGCCCTGGAGTCAGAGGACATGAATTCAAATCTAGCCTCAGACACTTAATACTTACTAGCCGTGTGATCCTAGGTAAATCAAAAAGATCATGACACAATTAGCTAGACATAAATGTCATTTAACAACAAAGATTCCAAATAAATCTCTATAATACTTATATAATCAGTACTTTAAGCTTTTGCACCATGTTTTACATATATGTTATTCCACTGATCCTCAAAACAACTCTGAGAGGTAGATATTATTATCATATCAATTCTTTAGAAGTGAAACTGAGGCTGAGAAAGATTAAATCAGGGCTTCTTAAACTTTTTCCACTTACAACCCATTTTCACCTGAGAAATTTTTATGTGATTGCAGGTATATAAATGAGATATACAAAACCAACATTTACTGATAATAAATCACAATTTCATGACCCCCACATTCTGTGATGACCCCCCATACAGATCATGGTTTAAGAAGCTGGGATTAAATGATTTGCCCAGGATCATATCTAACATATGTCAGGTACAGAAATTGGGGATTTTGACTCCAAATCTTGTTCTTCACTATATGATGACCAAATAGAATAAAGTCAAACCATTTGGAAAAACTCTTTCTCTCAATGTTTCAGCAACTGATTGTCATTAAGGATGATATTTCTTTAGAAAGAAATAGAATTATTACATTCCTCCCAGAGGGTGCATCCAGGAGCCGCCTTACAACTCTGCTGACAACAAAGGAACTTGCCATCGGTGAAGAATCCACTGTGGTACTTGATGAGCAGGTGAGGGTTTCCCTTTATCTCTGGAGGGCAGACAAGAAGGTCAGACTTAAGAAAAGCTCAAATGGGGATGAGGAACACACCTAATAAGTATTATTATCACACTAATAAGTATCATTATCACAAAACAATGACAATTAGACCTACTAGGATAATATCATGTAACTTCAGTAGATATATATTGTAAACCTAAGTTATATTCTTATACCAGCATATAAGGCTATATAGCTACATAGTCATTATCATAAGCATCATCTAGTACTATGTGCCAGGCACTGTGCTAAGTATTTTACAAATATTATCTCATTTGATCCTCATGATAATCCTGGTGGGGAGGTACTATTGTTAATTCTATTTTACAGATGGGAAACTGAGGAAAACAAAGGCTAAGTGACCGCCCCATTATCATATGGTCAATAAAAATCAGAGGCAGGATTGAACCTTGGTCTTTCTGACTTTGAAGACAGCTAGCCAGCCATTACAAAACACGACTTTTTACCTTTTCCTGATGCTTTCCACAAATGCACTTATTTTAAATATTTGAAAATTCAGCTCCTTCTGGCACCTAGGTACTATTTACGTTTTGATTTGCAAATTGTAGCAATCAATCAATAAGCACTGATTAAGCTTCTACTAAGTGTTAGGCACTGTGCTAGGCCTGGGAGATACAAAGACAAAAAAAAAAAAAAAGAATCTTTATTCTTGACATATTTACATTCTTATATAAAATCTAAGTATAGTGGAATAAATTGGACTTTGCACAGCTCTACTTCACTTAAATCCAATTCTTTTGCAAGTCATGACATCATATTCCTGATGTCATGGTTGTCTTTGAGAAGGAAGGACAAATAACAATAATAATAAATAACAATAAATACATACATAATAAATAAGAACAAATTAGGTGGTTTAATGGATAAGGCACCTAGCCTGGAGTCAGAAAGAACTGAGTTTAAATTCAGCCTCAGACAGTTATTATCTGTGTGACCTGGGCAAGTCACTTAACCTTGTTTGCCGCATCTATAAAGTGAGCTAGAGAAGGAAATGACAAACCATTCTAGTATCTTTGCCAAGAAAACTCCAAAAGTAGCCACAAACGCAAAATAACAATTATGTGGAGCAGTTTAGTGGCTACAGAGCTGACCAAAGAGTTAGGAAGACTAAGGTAAAAGTCCTGCTTCTGACAATGAATGGTTGTGTGACTCTGTCTGTGTGACTGGCTCAGTCACTTATCAATTTAGGGTATGACTGAAGACACCCCTCTAAGACCATATATTGCAAAACAGGTATCATTTTTTTCGTGCTCATGAAATCAGTAGGTTCAGATGATACCTCTACAAAGAAAAAAAAATTATCAAGACTCTCTTGTGCTGCTACTGCCCCTAAATGGTAATAAACTATTCTTTAAAGGTGTCAAATTGCTAATGTTGGAAGAGATGTGGGAAAACTGGGACACTGATACATTGTTGGTGGAATTGTGAACAAATCCAACCATTCTGCAGAGCAATTTGGAACTATGCTCAAAAAGTTATCAAACTGTGCATACCATTTGATCCAGCAGTGTTACAATTGGGCTTATATCCCAAAGAGATCTTAATGAAGGGAAAGGGACCTGTATGTGCAAAAATGTTTGTGAAAGCCCTTTTTTTAGTGGCTAGAAACTGGAAATTGAATATATGTCCATCAATTGAAGAATGGGTGAATAAATTGTGGTATATGAACTCTGTGGAATATTATTGTTCAGTAAGAAATGACCAGCAGGATGATTTCAGAGAGGCCTGGAGAGACTTACACGAACTGATGCTAAGTGAAATGAACAGAACCAGGAGATCATTATACACTTCAACAACAATATTATATGATGATCAATTCCTGATGGATGTGGCTCTCAACAATGAGATGATATGTAATATTCTCTCTAATATGTAATATTCTCTGGGAGCAAAGTTTCTTGGGGGGCTTCTGGGAGCAGTCTTTTTTTTTTTTTTTGTATGATATCTTTTTTTTTTTTAAATTTAATAGCCTTTTATTTACAGGATATATGCATTGGGTAACTTTACAGCATTAACAATTGCCAAACCTCTTGTTCCAATTTTTCACCTCTTACCCCCCACCCCCTCCCCCAGATGGCAGGATGACCAGTAGATGTTAAGTACATTAAAATATAAATTAGATACACAATAAGTATATATGACCAAAACGTTATTTTGCTGTACAAAAAGGATCAGACTCTGAAATATTGTACAATTAGCTTGTGAAGGAAATAAAAAATGCAGGTGGGCATAAATATAGGGATTGGGAATTCAATGTAATGTTTTTTAGTCATCTCCCAGAGTTCTTTCTCTGGGCGTAGCTGGTTCAGTTTATTACTGCTCCATTGGAAATGATTTGGTTGATCTCGTTGCTGAGGATGGCCAAGTCCATCGGAACTGGTCATCATATACTATTGTTGTTGAAGTATATAATGATCTCCTGGTCCGAGCAGTCTTTTTTTAAGTTCAGTAATCACCCCAAATGCACCCCAAATGTTAAAGTCCAAATCCTTTATTGTCTCTTTCCAAGTCTTGTCTCTTTTTCTGCAGCCCCGTTAGCTTTCTCTAGTCTTGGTTCCGAAAGCTTGCATTCCTGCCTGTCTTCTCTGTCTTCTGAATCTCTCTGACTGGATCACTCCTAGCTTCTATATGCTCTCTTAAAGGTGTGAATCTTGCAGAAATATAGTAAGTACTAAGTACCTGTATTGAACTAGAGAATTGTTAAGCACCATGCTAAATTAGATAACTATTGTTTCTATCAATTCCACTGACTTAGCACTTTGTTTCAAGTTCTGGCCCATAACAATGATCCAAATCAGTCCCAATTCAGTAATGAAGAGAACCAGCTACACCCAGAGAGAGAACTATGGGAAATGAGTGTGGACCACAACATAGCATTTCCATTCTTCCTGTTATTGTTAGCTTGCATTTTTGTTTTCTTTTTCAGGTTATTTTCACTTTCTTTCTAAATCCAATTTTTCTTATGCAGCAAGATAACTGTATAAATATGTATACATATATTGTATTTAACATATACTTTAACATATTTAACATGTATTGAACTACCTGCCATCTAAGGGAGAGGGTGGGGAGAAGGAGGGGAAAAGTTGGAACAGAAGGTTTTTCATGAGACCATGAACCCTTCTGGCAGTCTGATGAAAGTTATGGAACCTTTCTCAGAATAATGTTTTTGATGCATAAAAAACAGAACAAGAAAGAAAATCAATCCTATTTAAATAATCATTAAAAATGAATGAATTCATAGACTCCAGATTAAGAACTTTTGGAATATATGATCTTTAAGCTCTCTTAATTCCAACAGTCTAAAAATCTGGTCTAATCATCACATTTTTTAAGACAGTTCTTCAGTCAGTAAGCATTTATTAATTATTAATTAGGTCCTTAGCACAGGACTGAGGATACAAAGAAAGGCAAGATCACCGTGCTTTGTTCTCTAGGAGCTCACATTTTAATAGGGGAAATTATATTTAAATAATGAAGTATATACTAGATGTATCCAGTATAAATGGAAGATGAGCTCATAAGGAAGGTGCCAGCAATTGTTAGCACCAGGAAAGATCTCCTGTTATAGAAAAATTTGGGCTGAAAGAAGTTAAGGAAGATAGGAAAAGTGAAGAGAGACAGACAGACAGAGTGATAGAGATAGAGAGACAGAGACAGAGACAGACTGAGAGACAGAGAAAAACAGAGACAGAGAGAGAGGGAGAGACAGAGAGAGATAGAATGGGGGGGAAGAGGGAGAGAGAGAGAGAGGGGACAGAGAGAGAGAGAGAGAGAGAGAGAGAGAGAGAGAGAATGCATTATTTCTGGCATACAGGACAGCCGTGAAAATATACAAAGTGCAAAGTCAGGAAATAGAATGTATATGAGCAACCTCAAGAAGATTAGTGCTGCTAGATCTTAGATTATTGTGGAGAGACTGGAAAGAAGGAAAGAAGCCAAGAAGGGTTTTAAAAGCAAAACAGAGAGCTTGATTTGGCAGTACTTATACTAAAACTGGAACACGGAAGAGAATATTAACATGTCCTCTTTGTAAAGATGGAATGCACATTCATGAAACATTCCATATTCATTTTTAAAAAAGAGCTCAACAGAAGAATTTCTTAGAAGTAATAGGGAACCACTGAAGTTTATAAAATAGAGGAGTGACATGGTTTTCAATCACAAACCAAAAGAAGTTAAGTAATTTGCCAAAGATCAGACAGATCATAAGTAACAAAATCAGGATTTGAATTCAGGTCTATTTGACTATAAATTCAGTGCTCTTTTCACTGCATTATGAAGTGATGTAGCTATCATTTCTATTCTTCTATATCACATCACTACTATTTAAGGGACAATAAATTTTCCCTTCTGGTCACTCCACAAGTTTAGTTAGTTGGACCTGGAAAAAAAGGTGTTTTTTCTTACAGAACTTGGATAAGGAACTTATTTATCTTTAGTATCCATTTTTTCCTTTCTATTCCCTCTTTTTATACTCCCAATCCCCCATACTCCCCTCCTTGAGATCTTATCACTTCTAGTCTGGAGTTACTGCTTTAGCCTCTTAACTGATCTTCCTGCTCCCAGTCTCTGCCTCTCTAATCTGTTCTTTAACCCTCTGCCAAGATAACTTTCCTAAGGCACAGGTCTGAGGACCTCATTTTCTGGCTCAAAAAGCTTAAAGGTTCTTCATTGATTACTGATTTGTATTTGATTCCATCTCTTTGCCATTCAAGGATCTTTAATTAACATATTTCCAGTCTATGGTTCCAGGCAAATGTAATGGCCCTCACCATTCTGCTCTTTGTGACCCAGCCCAACACAATCAATTATGGTTCCTTAAACATGTCCTGGTCTCTCCTATCCCTGTGGCTTTATGAACCCTGTCCTTTATGCCTGAAATGTCCCTTTGCTATCTCTTAGCTACTTGCTACCTTTCTTTTTCTTCCAGTACTGCCTCAGACACTTATTACCTATGTGTCTTTGGCAAGACATTTATTTTCTCTCACTTTCATTTCTCTCATCTTTACAATAGGAGGAATACTAGACACCCTCCCCCATTTATAGAAATTGTGAGTATGAAATGAAATAACATGTACAAAGCAATGGAGAGAGAGAAAAGGGACTGAGGCATATGGTTTGCTGTATGGCTTGGCACAGTTCCATGCCTGGACTTTGCCCTGGGGTTCTAAAAGAGAATTAGGCATGTGGGCAGAACGTAACTAGCTTTACTCTTCTGAGCAAAGGGGTAACAAAAAGAAGACATCTGGTTAGCTAAACCTTTCTTCTGTTCCAGTGAAATACAAAATGAGGCTTTGTGAGGGAAATAAGCAAAATCAAGAGTACTGAATCAATTCCATTAATGTCATATTAATTAATGTCATATCTTAATTTTGCCAACCCTACTTCATAGAAGGTAAATGTAACAGTACCTTTCTGAAGAGCTTTTAACCACTGGCTTCGGCTCTCTTCATTTGATGCATACACATATAGAAGGCCATCTTTATAAACAATCTAAAAAGAGAGAAAGAAAGCTCATGCTTATGCTTATGCTTCATTTTACCCTGTGGGGTTCTGTGCATTTAACTATGAAATTTTTCTGAGAAAGCTAAGTACTATAAAACATATATTAGTTTTAAAGAATGTTTACCAAAGAAATCTAAAATTTTTTTTAAAAATTCGTTAAAAAAAACTTCTAGACCTTTTCAAGTTTTTATTTTAAAAAGGAAATATGATAACTGACTGCAAGCTTTGTTACTGATAATATTTAGTCATAGATAAAAAAACAAATATAAATATGGTATTAACAACAGAAAAACTGACATTACAGTTTGAGGATTTGGATTAAATTCCAAACTCTCATCTTACTAGCTCTATACACTGCCACAGAGACCTACTCCAATCCTTCATTATGCTATGGAGATAGCTATGTCTAAGGCTGTGTCAGTGAAACAAAAGCTCTGGCAGATTCTATCATTCTGGAGTAGAATATAAACTTCTTGAGGGCAGGATTATCTATCTATCTATCAATCATCTATCTTTCTGTTTATTCATTTGTTCATTTGTTTGTTTGTCTAGTTATTTATTTGTTTGTTTATTTTCATTTTTGAACACTCAGTTCCTGGCATTGTGCCTGGAATGTTTTAAATGATTAATAAATGTTCGATGATTGGTGGTTGATTGATTGAGAAAGCTCTGAAACAATATGTATTTTAAGGGTTTACCTTTCTAATTAAAGAGACTCATTGTTTTGGCACTATAGGGTACCAAGGAAAACATAAAATGATCCTTGGTCCTTTACAGCAACTATAGTGATAGTGATAGCCCAGTGGAGAAAAAGTGATCAGAAGATGCTAAGAATCATATATTTTAGGCTATTTAAACATTAATTATTGGCATTATCAATGTGAGCTCCTTTCCCAATGTCTTAACTTTTTTTGTGTATGTCAGGACAAATGTGGTGAAATCCATAGACTTTTCAGGAAAATGTTTTTAACTACATAAAATAAAATACACAGAATAATAAAGGAAACCAAGTACATTGAAATGTTATTAGAATTAAAAAAAACAAGTTTATGAACTATAGTTTAAAAGCCCATGTGAAGGAATTGAGTTATATTAGCCTTTGGTGTTCTCATTGTAAATGAAACCAAAAGGAAGCTGGAGCTAAATGGAAGGATTGTTGTGGAATTTTTCGTGAAGAATAAATTAAGTAATTGGCAGTGCTGGGCTTTCTGTAAATTCAAAAGCAAGGAGAAACATCATTTCATGAAATATTTGAATTGAAATACTTAATTGATCATCTCATATCATATTGCTCATGATAAAAGTTGTAAAAATATCACAGTGTGAGGCTTATGGGCTGACATCTTTTGCAGAAAATAAGAGCAGAAAAAGCCTACCAAGATTTTGTTGAGTCTCTCCTAATGAAGTAAAAATGTTTTAATATTTCATGCTATTGTTCAGTGGTTTCAGTCATGACAAATTCTTTGTGATACCTTTTGCTCAATATAAAGATAGAGGTTAGTCCAAATAAAAAATAATGCAAATATTATAGGATCACAGAATTAGAAGGTTGAAAATAACTTCAGTGGCCATTGTAGGGCAACCCATGAACTAAAAAAATCTCCACTCCCCCATATTTAACAAGTGGTTATAGAGTCTCTGGATGAAGACCTCCAAGGAGGATAAATTCAGTACTTCTCCAGTCAATCCATTCCATTTTTTGGAAAGCTATAATTGTTAAGAAGTTTGACCTGATAGCAAACCTAAATTGATCTGTTTGAACCTTTCATCTCTTACTACTGTAGCTACCTACTGCCAAACAGAATTTGCCTAATCCCTCCTCTTCCAGGTGACAGGCATTCAAATGCTTGAAGTAAGCTATCAGATAACCTCTGAATCTTTTTATTTCAGGTAAAATGGGCTTAGTTCCTTTAAGAAATTTTGATACGTCATTGACTCAAGGTTGTTCACCATTCTACTTGTCTACAGTAGTAAAGATGAAAGGTTAAACCTGTAACTAAATGCAATATTCCAGATAATGATAAGAGAAAAGTACAGAGGGACTTTTCCCCTCTGGAAGCTTTTAAATGAAGTCAAAATTTTTTTGACTGCAACCACACTGGAATAGAAGGAGTTAGACAAATAAAATTATAAAAAATTAATAGATATAAACTACTCTCTCTGTGGACAGACTACAGATTTATTAGAGCAAAAGATTAATGTCATTTAGAAAAAGGAATAAAAGGGTAACGTGCAAAATGCAGATGTGGCTATTTCAAGTTTAGTTATGTAAAAAAAGATTAATGTATTATAGTGACCATCTTGATTTAGTGACCATATAGTGACCATTTAGTGACCAAAATAGTGACCATATGATTATAGTGACCATATATACATAGAATAGACATTTCCTCAGATTATTAGCATTTCCTATTTTAAAAGATAGATTTATTCAACACTACATTTAGTAATCAACGGGGTAGATGCAAAATATCATATAAAACCTTGTATTAAAAAGCTTTCCAAACACATACACACAAACTAAAATAAACTGTAATGCAGCATCACAAATATATTTCTGCTGTTTTTTCCCACATACATAAAAAAGTATTATGAAAAACATATCCTTTTATAGAAGTAAAAAAAATGTGATACCATTATGCTTAGTTGAGTTCACAAGCTTTTTACAACCTCTACCTTCTCTATTCTAGATAAAGATTTTTTGGGTTTTCTCTTTTGATAATCTTTTCTCCCCCAATAGTAATTTTTCCATTGTTATAACTGCTTCTATCACTGGGACTACCATAGCTACTTTAGTTATGTAGTTTAGCAAAATATTGGCTCCCACTATAAGACCAACATTTGAAGGATGATTTTTGTAGCTGTCAAAATTATTGTAGTTTTCACCTTTTCTAAAGTTGGTCCCATTAAAGGAAGCATCTGTCATTTCTTTTTTAGATAAAATTTTCCTCACTTCATATTAATGGTCATCTATAGTATGATATTTTTAAATGATAATCATATACACAAAGTCATGGTCATGGAAAGTCACTAAAGCAGATTGTCTTCTTGGTAAATCATGCTTTTAATTATTTCAATCTTTGCATATCATTCAAAGTAATCTCTTAAGTACATTTCCTTAATGCTACTCATAGAGATCATTTTCACAGTTAAAAGGGGATATGGGCCTTGAGAATGCTCTCTAGAAACAGTCATCTTTGATTTGACAACTTTGCCATAAACCTTATGAGATCTTTTAATTATAGCTACACTTACCTCTTCCACTGTAGCATAGATAACAAAACAAATGTAACATTAAGTATTTAGACCCCCTCATTGCTACATGACCTATTTTTAAAATGGATTCTTAGACTCTCATATCTCATTTTGAATTCAAGTTTCTGATGAAGAACTTTCATAACAGATTCAGGATCCTTTGGGAACTCCAACTTCAACATGGTAAGAGAGGTGGTACGGTATTTCAGCAATCCTTTTAGGAAGGTCATTAACTCCAAAGGAAGTTGGATTGATAGAAATCACTTACCACAAGAGAAAAACCAAAAGAGCCTAGAAACCTTCTTGGCTGGCAAATATTTGATCTCCTTGGCAAACAGACAACTAACAATAACACTGGTTCAGACTGTGACCTCATTTGCAAATAGAGGAGGATGGTAGGAGATTATGAGCAAAATTATCTCATAAAACAAGAAGAAGCTACAAATGGGTTGATTTTGAAGACATCAAAGCAGTCATTCCTACCTCTATAAGTGGAAAAGAAAGGATAAGTTCCTACTTCCCAAGACAGGTGAGAGGATCGTAAGCGTAAGCAGCTCCAGGTCCACTTGCCCCTCACCTGATTAATTTCCCTTTCTGCCGCCACCTCATCTCTCTCCTTTCACTATATCCCCAACCCTCCTTTTTTTTGTTTTACTGCCTCCCCTTGCTTGACAGATCTCCCTTGCTTGACAGATCTGAGGATACTGTGTATACATTCAAGAGGTGTGTGAGGAAGAGGGAAAAGATCAGCACAACTTATTAAAGTATTTCAAAAAACTCACCTCTAGTAAGGGGGAGGATAAAAAATCAACACAACTACATAGCACTCAGAGGATAAGATATTTATGGCTGGAGGCAATGTCTGTGAGAACACTGGTTACTATAGCCTTGCCTTCTTTGGAAACACATCTAGTCTCTGTCTTGCTACTGGGTTCTGATAACTTTGGAGGAGAAAGACTGATGACTTTTCACAGTTTCTTCTCAGTTAAATTCAATTCATTTGCAAGTCAAGACATCACCCTCCTGATGCCATTGGTTCTCTTGGAGAATGAAGGAGAAACAACAATAACAGTTTGAGAACATTCAGACTAGAGGCTACTGTAGCAGGATCCACACTATTTGATAATATTTCAGTTGCCTCAAGCTTGATTTCTGTAAAAACTAAACTTCTTTGAGAAAATGCAGACCTCTCATCTTGGTCACTGTTCCATAAGAAATAAAGGTGCATTGAAGCCCAAGAAAATCTTAAAGCAAGAAGAATATCAAATGCTCAGGAGAATTCACAAGACTTATTAATATCAAAAAGACAGTCCAGGAATTGTCAATGATGCTCCTATTTTATGCTCTTTTATCTCCTGTTTTCCCATCTTTATTATGCTCCTATTTTCCTATCTTTTCAAAAAAATTTTGAGGATAATGTGTACTTTGAGGATATACCTGATAAATGTATGAGAAGAAAATATAGTTAATATATAATAGAAAACATTTTTACAGTTGCACAATCAACTGAAAGTCGTGGAGTGCAATATCCTATTGTACTTATTATTTATAGACTTAAAAAAAACCATTGAATTCAATAGAGTAAAATGCTACCTTGAAGTGATCTCTTGTACATATATTAAAACAACAAAATATTCACTTGTAATGTAATAATAAAAATTATGAGACAGAATGGAAGAAGTAAATGAAATCAATAATTGCTGAAAAAGTTTAGTCCAACAAACCATACATGAAAAAACAAGCGGATAAAGAATGTATATTGTCCAGACGATGATATACAATTGGATTGATTATCTATTTTGGACAGACACCATGGATTGTTTAATGTACTGGACCCAGAACTGAATAGGAAGAGAACAGATTGATTGCATTTGACAAAGTGTGTAGTAGTTTCATTAATACAAATTTTTCTGAGAAATAAAAGCTCTCATTAACATTGAGAGTATTTCAGTGATGTTGTATGACTTCAAATAATGTAATGTCATAGCTTCTGAAAATTAATATTTCAGGTTATCCAAAGAATAACAAAAAAAAACTTTTGGTGAGTTTGAATAAGTTTCAAAATTTTACTTTTTTTTTTTTGTAATTCATTATCAACAAAGAATCATGCAGGAGAAGAAACATTAAAGATATGAGTAAAAAGATGTATTGGAAAAAGAATAAGGATCAAGGAAGTGGCATGAGCAAGAATTAGTTGACAGATAGCCCATGTGATATCCATACTATGTTTTACACAGCATGGACAAAAACAGCAAAGAAGATGTGGATGAGTTTGGGTCTTCACAGCTGAAATAGGGATCCACATGCATGACATCACAAAAACACCCCACTATGAAAGTGAACTTTGAAAAGTTTCACATTTTCATTTTTCCAGGTCTCAGTTTCTTTGTTTATAAAATAATAATTTGAACTAGATAATTCCTATCTTCCCCTCTAGCTCAAAAGTTTAGGATAGCACAGGAAAAAAGAATGGTTCTCCTGTAAATGTAGTTAACCCTGATTTTTCTTAAATATCTTTTTTTTCTCTCCCCTCTTCTGCTAAAGTCATTTCTCCCCTTTTAAATGCCTTATCACACTTTGTTTTGAACTTCTCCTTTGTGCTTGTTATATATACTTTTCCTAGCATTACCCCTTGCCCTTAGTAAGCATTGAATATAGGTTTTTCAAACTAAGTTGCAGCCACAACACTATTTTCATGGATTATTAACCTAGAATTGATTAAATTAACTTAGAGTTCATAGACCCTCCCTCCCCATCCCACCCCCAAGAGCTCCATGAATAGATTTCAAGGAGTATAAGAACTTAGGTGGGGGTAAAATCATATCATTATTTTTGTTAACCTTGAACTGTAATTTAGCATCCCTTCAATTATGAATGTAGGTAATTAAACACTATTTTGAGAAAGGGCCCATAAATTTCATAAAATTACTGAAGGGATCCGTGATGCCCAAGAGGTCAAGAATCCTAGCATTACAGGATCAAAGGATGATTCCCAATAGGTAATATTTCAAGTGTTTTTGTTTCCCTTGCTATTTAAGTTTGCTTCCTTCAGTGGTGTTTCAATAAATATTTTATAACCAGCCTTCTGGAGGAAGACAAATAGTCACACAACAGTTTTAAATTCAGTCCGAATTATTTACTTTGCCTCTATCACTTTCTTAAATCTAGACAATCAATAAAATAATAAATCAAGCCCTGATTTGTATTGTTTAATGATTTGTAAGTTATAAATGCTCACACTGAAAACTTAATGAGCTCTTATGAGCTGATTCAAACTGGTTTAAACTCTTCTGGCCTCTCTGTTATTTCAGACAAGTTTGCATGTAGGGATGGATGTGGAGACTAAGACACTCCATAAGCAGGCTAAGACAAACTTGCACAAATGCTGGGTTTCAAGAAAGGACATCTATGAGTGGTTGACTTTTGTTGTTCCTTTTTTTTTTTTTTTGGTTAATTTTTACTCCTGGTTTGTGAAGACCGAGTTAGCATCCTGGATGCCTTAGAATAAGGTGGAGTCAGGATAATAAAAAATTCTTGGTCTTTAGGGGTAGAAGTGAACAGGATGGACACAGGATCTCCACAACCTTCCTTCTCTTCGTCTACCGCCAAAGTGACTTTGGCTTATCTTACTCCACCCCCTAATCCTTCCCACAATTCTCTGTATACACCAAAAGATTGAACCATTACAGAATAGTGGGAAGGGCCATTTTCCAAGCATATACTAATAGAGTATTGGCGAATTGGTAATTAGCCTTAAGTGCTCGGTTGTCTGACCTCAGTGCATCAACTCAGAGTTTCAACCCTTTACATCAGTTACACAAAAAAAAAATACTGATAATCCTCAAGAGTTCTCATTCCTCCTCCTTACTTCCAGCCAGGAAAATGCCTTCTTAGACAGTCCAAATTTGAACATAATCCTCAATAAGCATCTTGCTGAGCCATTCCTTATTCCAGAAACTTTATTTCAGAAGAATAGAGAGAAATTAATGATCTCTCCATTAGATTTCATACTTGATCTGACGTTACCTGGAATGGATATTGTCTGTCCATGGGGGTTTGTTCCTCAAGATTCACTCTTTCAACACACCGAATTTTCTTAATATCAATCGATCCTTTCTTGCTGCCTTTTTTCTAAATTCCAAGACAAAAAAAAATACACAATAACCTCGGTACAATTTACCATTATGTGCCAAGAATATAAGACCAAGTTTTTTTTTACTATTATCATTCTTGCCCTCAAGAAAAAGTATTCTTAAGATTTACTAGTCTTCTAATATATTTTATATTTAGTGATCTATGGACTATTGTGAAAATGGATAAAATAACTGCTTCAGATAATCAAATAAAAACATGAAGTCATAAATTTGTCTTTGTTGGCCCATTAAAAGCAACTTTGGGGAAACTCCAATAATAAGCAGGATGACAGGGATGATATAGATCTTATCCTGTTCTCATGTGGTTTTGAGGTCTTCCACTAGATCTCTATATTTCAAAAGCTTTTCATTCTACACAGGTTAGAAATGATGAAGATAATGAGCATGATGACAATTACTATTACTATTAGATGAGTAGAAAGCTCATTTAATTAGAAAAATTAAACATATCCTCTTCCCAACAGGTTAAAAAATTCTTCCCAATATAAAAGTCTTTCTAGCTTTGGGCACATGTTTCATATGGAAAAGGTAACTTCAAGTGAGTAAAACTATATCAAACTTAGAAGAATAGTTTTCCCCAGCCCCATTCTTCTTTTTGAAAGGTGGACATGACAAAATGTGCTTAAAACATACAAGTGCACAGATAAATGGAGGGCTGTTGGCATTTATGATTGAAATCACTTGATGAAGTTGATATTGAAATATTCAACAGACCTCTTTATAAAAATTTCTTTACAATAATAGGAAAAATGATTTGGAAAAAGTTATACCTCAAGCTACTATAGACAGTAATGAGAAGAATAAAGAGGTAGATAATTCAAATGTGCATTATATTTGGCTCCAGAATGCATTTTTAACTTGCACTTGAGAGTGTGTATGTGTTTGTGAGAGAGAGACAGAGACAGACAGACACACACACACAGACACACATATACACACACACACAGAGACAGAGAGAAAGAGATTATGATTATAGGAATTGTATTTAAATAAAATAATACATAGTGAAAGGGCTCACAATAAGGTGGAGAACTGTTTAGTTTCCCTTTTCCTCTTCCCTTTGCATCCGTTCTATGCTTGGAACTGAGCCTTCTGAAACTCCCCACCCCTGAAGAACTTCCCGCTCTTAAGAGATCCTTGAATCAACTCAATTCAATTAGATAAGCATTTTCTACTAGGACTAGTTTCAAGAGGGTTTCAAAAGGCTTCCCTGATGTAGGAAAAGCAGTAAAAATATGTTATGAAAAGTCAACAATAATTGTCATCAGTGAACTAATTAAGTTGGTGATGATAGTTGATAGAGAAAAAAAAATTCTAGCTAAAGTTCTCAACAAAGTAATTAAATAGCAGTCAATATTTTGAACCCAGTAGTTAATCTATCCACAAGAGTCAAGAGGCAATGCCACAAATTCCAAACCTCCCATCTTAACATCACTCTATATCATAGTAGTTCTATTCTTTTAAATTGTGAAAGAATAGCCATTGTTCTGATTAAATATTGTTATAATAAGGAGAAATTAAACAGAATTTTAGGATCAGAGAATCATAAATCCAGAGAAATTAAACAGAATTTTAGGGTCAGAGAATCATAGATCCAGCATTAAAGGGATCTCAGAATTTATCTTGTCCAACTTCTTTTTTACAGTTGAAAAAATCAAATCCCAGAGAGGTTTCAAGTCTTTCTAAATGTCTCACAGGTGCCAGAGATGGGATTTAAACCCAGCTCTGACTCTAGATCCAGACTTCTTTCCATTATATCATATTGTTTAAGAATTAAACTGAAATAAATTTATTTTGATCCTGAAAAAAGTAGTATAGTAAGGAAATTTGAAATTATCTTTACTGTGCAAATTGAGAAATCTGACACACATTCAAGGATGATACTTCAGTTTAGCAAAAATAAGTGAAAGAATTAAAAAAACTAGAAAAATAGGCTTACCATCTTATCATAATCATAGTAGGAGAGGTGTGTTTTTGTCAGGACAAAAAGTCTTTCTTTGTAATTGTTTGGTGACATTTTCTTCTTTTGTTGTGACTTCTTTACGAGAAGTTCTTCTAAGATGGTTTTTTGGTCCATCTCATCATCCTAAAGAAATATAAAATCATTTAAAACATCATTTATTAAAATCTAGCCATGTTCTACTTTAATGTCTATACATGTTTCTCATTCAAAGGTGATTTTATGAGAACCATTTAAATATTAAAATTTGTTGATATTTATTATAGGTAGTTTTTTATGTGCTATTCTTTGTGATCTAGACATGTGATTTTATAGGTCTGGGAAACTCCCAGTGAAGCAAACTCTGCTATCAGACTGAAGATCAGAGCTCATTCTTTCTCTTCTCTCTCTCTCTCTCTCTCTCTCCCTGTCTCTCTCTGTCTCTCTCTTCTTCTTTATATACATGTATATAAATAAGTGTGTATATGTATATACATACACATATACATTTATACTCAGACATGTATACATGTATACACAAGCAGCTAGGTGGCATAGTTTCTAGAATAACTGGCTTAGAGTCAGGAAGAACTGAGTACAAATTCAACCTCAGACACTTACTAGCTGTGTAATTCTGAGCAAGTCATTAAACCCTATTTACTTTAGTTTCCTCATCTGTAAAATGAGCTGGAGAAAGAAATGATAAAGCACTTCATTATCTGTCAAAAAAACCCCAAATGGGGTTCTGAAGCATCAGATTGAACTGCAACAATTTAACAACAATAACAAAACCACACACATACAAACATATATAAAAATATATGTCCATAATATAATAACTATATAAGTACTTCCTCCACAGTATTGAATAATTTCCATGTAGACAAATATTCTCTGTATTACACAAAAAATCCATCTCTATAGTATTTGCTTAATTAATTTACACAAACATATTGATGAATATTAAATCACATAGAATTGAGAAAAGCTTGGTAGCCATCTAATCCAACACAAACTTTCAGAGGAATCCCTTTCTCTAACAGATAAATGTTAAATCCAGTCTATAACTAAAGACCTCCATGGAGGGAGAAATCACTAACTCTGGGGCAGCCCAATCCTTTTTTTGAGGCAGCTCTCATTATTAATCCTTATTGTTAAATAATAAGACTGCCAGAAATGGGGTACCAGATCAATAATTTAGCCTAAGTTATCCAGTCAATTGAAACTTATATAAATGATTTAATCTACCACCAGTTATCTGAATGTTTTGAACAAAATAACACAATACAGACATGACCTCATTTTCATTACAGGAACACACTTTTTAGAAATGTTAATAAAAACATTAACAGATTCCTTGGAAAGAATTAACCGCATTAAGCATGTACACATCCAATTTATTTTCAGATTCTTTGGAAGGAATTAAGAGCATTAAGCATGTACACATCCAATATATTTCCAGATTCCTTAGAAAGAATTAAGAACATTAAGCACGTACACATTCAATTTATTTCCAGATTTCTTAGAAAGAAAAAGCACTAAGCAAGTTCACATCTAATTTAAAGCACAAACTAGTAATAAATTAGATAATTTGTGTGAAAGAACTGTGAGAAGTACAAAATGCTATACAAAAGAAAAGGATTAAAAAGGAAGTTGTCTTAACTCAAGAAAATTTCTTGTTTTTACAAATGAGAATTCTAACACCCTACATTTGCATGTGGACCAAATTATTCTGTGCCATGGTCCCCTCTAGCAGTCTGGTCTAGCTTATGGGTCTTCCTTAGAAATACTGGCATTTTAAAAACATAAAATAAAATATATATCATTTCAAAGAAAACCATTTACATTAAAAATATTTATCAAAATATTAAAAATAAATAAACCAAATTCACAGACATCAGATTAATAATCCTTGATTTAGAGTGTATAAAACATTAATTTTTCAAGTGTTACTGACCAAATTTTACAGCTGGGAGTTAAATAACTCAAACTGTCCCATTAATCAAGACTGATTCAAGACAGATGAGAATTTGAAAAATTATGATATCAAAGTTTCAGTCTAGATAAAGAAAATTACCAAGTAAATGAATGATAGGCACAACCTTTCTGATTTTTTTTTTTGCCTTAGATTTTTCTTTGCCTTGAACTATTAAGAATTAGCATTACTTTGGCACCTTTAAGCAATGATCCAAAAGACTTTTCTAGACCCTTAAAAATGTGAAAGCTCTTACCTTGTTCATGGTTTTTCTTATGAGGGAAAAAGTGAGGTTTTGTCTTTGCTTTAATTTGCAAGCTTTAAACAAAGAGTCCTCCTCAATAACCTACCATTCCTCTTCCTACCAAGTGGGTCAGGAACATGGATTATAAGGAATGTATTTGCATTTTGCTTATCACCCAAATCAGGAAACAGGCACATTGTTCTACCCACAGCTAAGTGAGGGAGGGGGAAAATGGGTTGCTGGCTAGATCCCAGAGATGGAGGATTTACGTATTACTGGCATAAACAGAGTTAAGTAGTGACTGAGGCTGGGCAGGCTAAGAAATTCAGTCTTCCTTGGTTTCAAGAATATGTAAGCTCAGTTCAGATATTCCCATTTTAACTGGACCAATAATAAAAAATAGTTGACATTTTATATGATGCTCTAAAATTTGAAAAGCTTTCTACACATATCATCATGATTCAATTTCACAAAATACTATAAAATAAATATTGCCATAAATATGGATATCATTAAATCCCTTTTATAGATTAGGAAATCAAGGACCTGAGAAGGTTGCTCATAGTCACACAACTAGTAATAAATCAATTACTCAATAAGCATTGAATTACATATTATGTGCTGTAAAGTTACCCATGTATATATCCTGTAAATTAAAGGCTATTAAATAAAAAAAAAAAAAAGAAAAAAAAGAAAAAAAAAAAAAGAATTACATATTATGTGCTAGTCATTGGACCAGGTACAGGGAATACAGTGAAAAAAATGAAAGCGTCTGCCTTTGAGGAGCTTATAGTCTTTTGAGGAAACAATATGTACATGTATAAGTTTATATTAAATGAAAAAAAGTAATTTGACTAAAAAAGGGAAGGAAGGGACTAATAGCTGGGAGAAGGGGGGTCAGCAAAGGCCTCACGTACCAGGAGGCCTTTAAGATGAATTTTGAAGGAATCTAGAGAATATGAGATGTAAGTGAAGAAGGAATGAATTACAAGCAAAGGCACAGAGATGGGAGATGGCTTGTGTGTGAAGAGCAATAAGAAGGCCACTTTGATTAGATCATAGACTGTATGGGAGAAAAAAGTAATTAGGAAATAGCAAGGTAGAATGGAGCCAGATTGTGAAGGACTTTAAATGACAGAATAATATGTATTTGATTCTAGAGATAATCCAGAGCCAAGGGAGTTACTTGAACAAGAGAGTGACATGGTCAGACCTTTGCTTTAGAAAAAGTAGTTTGGCAATTGTCTAGAGAATGGGTTGGTGAAAGAAGAGTTTTGATTATTCTGAAAGCTATTGTAATAGCCCAAGTAAGACCCAATGGGACAATAGTTAGTGTGATGGCCAATGGCAAGATAGAAAGGAATAGACACAGGAAATGATATAGAGGTACAATTAAGATGTGAGATGAGAGAGAACAAGGAGTGGAGAATGATTCTCAAGTTGAGAACTTAGGGGACTATCAGGTTAGTGATATCCTCAATAGTAATAAGTAATTTCAGAAGACTAATAATAGGGGGAAAATATTTCGAATTGTCAAGATTGTATCCACTTCAAAATGTCCAGCAGATGAAGAACAGTCAGAAAGCAGACTAAGGCTATATTTATTGAACTGAGACACATCTTGTCCAGGGTCACACAGCTGATAGGTGTCTAAGGATGGATTTGAATTCAAATACTCCTAACTCCAGGTCCAGCATTCTATCTGCCCATTGTACAACCTAGCTGAATGTGTTCCTTACACTGAGTGTTAATTTGTGGGCTAGATAAAACTTCATGATTCTTCATAAATGGGAAATGGGATTATTGGGGGAGGGAAATTGCTTGTATTGTCCATAACAACAGCAGCTAACATTTATATAGTACTTATTATGTGCCGAGCACTATACTACACATTTTACAATTATCTCATTTGATTCTCACAACAATTCTGAGAGGTAAATGCTATTATTATCCCCAATTTACAGATGAGGAAACTGAAACAAAGAAGTAAAATGTCTTGCCCAGTATCACACAGCCAATAAGTATCTGAGATTATTTTTGAACCCAGATCTTCTTGATTGCAAGCCAGCACTCCTGTCCACTGTACCACCTAATTATCCCATAAATTCAGTTTTAATCTCCTCTGAGGAAAGGAAAATTAGCAGATTAATTGTGAACTTGGACCTTATATGTACTAAGGTTATCAAATGTAAAGTAAATGTAAAGTACCCTGCAAAACTTAAAATTTTATATAAATATTATTTTGAAAAATTAAAATATACAGATATAATTATAATAGATACAACAGATACAAAGTATGTAAAATATATAAATTAATAGGTATAATTAAAGATATTATAGATAATTAGAATTAGTTTTTGTTTTTATATTCTTTTGAACCCAACTTTTTCTTACCATTCTTCAGATATTAAATCACAGGGGTTCTTATTACAGGGGTTCTTACCCTTCTAATCATGTGTCATGAATCCCTTTAACAGTCTGTTGAAGGCAATACATCCCTTTTTAGAATGATGTTTTTAAATAATTGAAGGAAATACTATACTAGTGTTAGAAATTAGTGAAAATAAAGATGCAATTTTTCCCATTTAAAGTCATAAGCTTCCCAAAATCTATACATGGATCCCTGAAAGGAAATGTGGAGGATCCCATTAAGAATCCCTGTTTATCATAAATAATTTTTTAAAGGAAAAACATCAGCAAAATTTATCAATACATGAAAAAAATGACAATTTGTTCTCATCTCAATGGAATGGCACTACTGCTACTACTGGCACTATCTTTTCTTTGGATTTTGGCTTACTCTTTGTAATTTTGCAACCTTTATTTTTAATTGTTAGTCTGTTATTTATTGCTCTTTCCATTTATATTGTTGTAATTATTGTGTTTAGTGTTTTCTTGACTCTAATTGATACTTTTTATCAGTTCATGTAAGTCTTTCCATGGAAAGTTGTTGGAATCCTTACAAACTGTTAAGTCATTAGAATTGATAGAGACAATAATTATCTAATTTAGCATGGCTCAGTATGATTGATCTGATGCTACAAGGAGATGTTATGGCCCAGAACTTGAAACAAGGTACTAAGTGGAACTGATAGAAACAATATTTGTTAACGTTTTGGTCATGTATACTTATTGTGTATCTAATTTATATTTTAATATATTTAATATCTACTGATCATCCTGCCATCTAGGAGAGGGGGTGGGGGGATAAGAGGTAAAAAATTGGAACAAGAGGTTTGGCAATTGTTAATGCTGTAAAGTTACCCATGCATATATCCTGTGAATAAAAGGCTATTAAATTTAAAAAAAAAAAGAAACAATATTTGTGTTCACACCTTTAGAGAGCTCATATAAGAGAGAAGCTCTTAGGGCCATAGAGCACTCTGGGAGGAAGCCCATAAGCCCACTCTTGGAGATGGAGTCAGATTCATTCCATCTTCCACCTTGGTGCTGGGTGGAGATATTTGGAAGAAGAGAAGCTAAAGCTGGCAGAGGCAAAAGATTAGCGGCAAGAGCTCCTGGAACCAAGGAGAGAGATAGGCCTCTAAGAAAGGTAACCGGGCTTGGAAAGAGATAAGAAATAAACGTTTGGATTTTATCAGCTGGCTGTATTTGAAGTGATTATTACTCTGAACTGAAACTAAGACTGCCTCCAGAAAACCTTCCCGAGAAACCTGCCCTCCCCCAGAGAACCATTATATTTTAAAGAAGAGAACACCACAGAAAGTATCCATCATGTGGACATGGCTCTCTTCAACAATGAGATGATGCAAACCAGTTTCAATTGTTCAGTAATGAAAAGAGTCATCTACACCCAGAAAGAGGACTATGGGAAATGAGTGTGGACCACAACAGCATTTTCACTTTTTCTGTTATTGTTTGCTTGCATTTTTTTCCTTCTCAGGTTTTTTTTCTTTTTTTCTAAATCCAATTTTTCTTGTGCAGCAAGATAACTGCATAGATATGTATACATATATTGGATTTAACATATATTTTAACATATTTAACATGTATTGGACTACCAACTATCTAGGGGAGGGGGTGGAGGAAAGGAGGGGAAAAGTTGGAACAGAAAGTTTTGCAAGGGTCAGTGTTGAAAAATTACCCATGCATATGTTTTGTAAATAAAAAGCTAAAATAATAATAAAAAACCCCAATAAAAAAGTACCCATCATGTTTGTTATTTCTTATAGCAGAGCAAAAATCTATTACAATGATTGTAATACATTGTACCAACATTTATTTAGTCATTTGCCAAGTGATCAGCATCTACTTTGTTTCTAGTTCTTTGCTACTCTAAAATATAAAATTGATACACTATTTTAGTATTCATTTTTACTTTATTTTTAAATTATGAAGTAAAACAATCATTTTAATAACATGAAACTGCAAATCTATTATGTACAACTTGCTATTCCTTTAAAAATATAGTAAATTATCATGTAAATTTCTTTTTTTCCCTTCCCCCCAAAATGGCTACCGTTATACACACACACACACACACACACACACACACACACATACACACTGAAATAATTCTATATATAATTGTATTATGTTATTTTTCTGAATGCAGATAACAATTCCTTCACATATCCTTTGTAACTAATATAAGTATCAATAATAGTCAAAATGACTTAGTTATTCAAAGTTGCTCATAAAATAAAATTGCTTGTTACTATATTCAATATTCTTAGTGGTAAAACTATGAATTGATCCAATAATTTTAGAAGGCAATATAGAATTATCCCCAAAGAGTATTAAATTACTTATACACTTTGACCCTGCAATACTTTCAATAGATCTATATCTAAAGATGATTAGGGGAAAAGGAAGAACAATACTCTTTGAAGTGGCAAAGAATTGGAAATTTCGGTGATGCCCATTGATTGGGGAATGGCTGAACATTTTGTGGTTTATGATTGTGATGGAATACTACTATGCTATAAGAAATTATAAACTCACTGATTTTAGCACGAAAAAAAGAAGAATGAAATGAGCAGAACCAAGGGAGCATTGTATACAGTAACAGCAATATTATTTTAAGAAATAATTTAGTGTATATGGAAACATTTTTCTATCATGGATCCCTTGAGATATATACCTAGCAATGGAATCTCTGGGTTGAAAGGTTTGTACGTTTTAGTGGATTCTAATTTTCTATCATAAGAAATGGCAAAATGGTTGAAAAGAATGTGGCTTCCAAATTGTTTTTCCATACTATCCTCAAATGAGAGAGGGAGGGAGAAAGAGAGAGAAAGACAGAGAAAGAGAGAGAGACAGAGACAGAGAGAGAGAGAGAGAGAGAGAGAGAGAGAGAGAGACTCCTTACCTGATCTCCTGAAAACCAGGCTGAAGGATTTTCTATCTGAAACTACAATTAGATCAAAACATCTACCTACAATCTATGAATTTTAAAATGGCAATAGGAAAATTAGTTGGCCCTTACATCACCACCTCTTATATGACAAATATCAAATTTGCTTATCAAATATCCAGGGCTATTTATTTACAAAGTTCTATGAAATACAAGATACTCAAGAGCTTGGGAGGCAAAAAGAGGGAGTCATCTTGCTACATAGATGAATTATCTCTGAAGGGTTTCAGGAACTATAATTATATGACAGATAATAAAAGAAGGATGTATTATTGATGCTGAATTAGAAAACTTATGACAATGATAACCAAATCCAACTTTGCAGGATGGGACAATAAAGGAGGCAGTGGAATATTTGAAGAGGAAATATTCTGCTAGTTAAATACATTAAAGCCTTTTTATAATATAACCCAACTAAAGAGCAATGTGATGCATGTTGGGTCTATCATAGACTCTGTACAAGGGAGTCTTTTCCAGCTAAGTGGCTCAGTGGACCACAAGTGAAGAAGATCTGAGTTCAAAATCCATCCTAAGACAATTACTAGTAAGCTGTTGTTCTGAACAACTCCCTTGCCTCAGTTTATCTATAAAATGAAAATAAAGTATCATCTATCTCCCAAGAGCATTGCGAGAATCAAATGAGATATTTTAAAGTGCTTTCTTTGCCCAGTGCCCAACACATAATAGTTCCTTTATAAATGTTTATTCCCATACTTCTGCCTTTCTATTGGATATATTCCCCAAAGACTTTCTCACTTATATCTGGATTCCTGGACAGCAACATACAAGGCTCCAGGATTTTAAAAGTAAATAACAATTCTATTCCTAAAGCAGAACATATACTCCAAGAAAAAAGAAAACACAAAGCTGTAGTTAGCTCGTGTCTTGGGGTACCCAACTGCAAAATAGTCCTATACTTAAAAAAGGATTCCTCTTAGGAGTTCTCTTGCATCGTTGTCTGAAAATTCTTTGATTATTCAACTTTTAAAATGCAAACATCCCTAGAAGGAGCAGTTCTTTAAACTATTAACTGTCATTTAAATATTTAAAATGAATCTGCTGACTGAAAGTAGATTTTCATAGAGAAAAGATAAAAAGAATAAAAGGATCAAGGCAGAAGATATTATAAGTGTGACAAAGAACACTGAAATGGGAAGTAAACATCACTGACATAATATCTGCCTCCTTCAGAATTTTTTTAAGGGCCATTTCTTACTGTCTTACTACTAAAAGACTGACCAAAAATGAAGCTGAAAATGCAAATAAAACAAGGGTAAAAAAATAGAGAAGAAAATAAACCTTTTTATAGTACTTCTATATGCTAGGTATTGTGTTAAGCACTTTTACAAATATTATTAAATTTTGACCTATACAAACAACTCTGGGAAGTAAGTATTCTTATTGTCTCAATTTTATAGATGAGGAAACTAAGGCAAACAGAAGTGAAGAGATTTGCCTGGAATTACACAGTTAGTACATATATAAGGTCAGCTTTGAATTCAGGTCTTCTTGATTCTATGCTTAGTGCTCTATCCATTATGCTACTTAAAACAAAATTAACAACAATCACAACAAAATCAATTCAAAAATAAGATTTTGAATGAGATGGCATCATTGTTCAAATCTTTTCAACTTATAACTGAGGAAACTGAAGATACTCTTTGATCCTACTGGAAGCAGGTGTCTTCCAGGAGTGAAGCCAAGATGGTGGAGTGAAGCCAGGAAGTTAATCAAGCTCTCTCAAGTTTCCCTTGAAAACCACACGAAATCAAGCCTCTGAACACAATCTGATGGAAAAAAAACCACTCTCCAGCTTAAGATCAAGTGGAAAAACTTCAAGAAAGATCAGTCTTACTGGACTGAAAAGGGTGTTCAGTCCTGCTCAAACAGACCCTGGAAAAGCTGGTGAGAGAGTCTTAATCACAGCAAATCAGCAACTGAAACCCTCAGACCTGGCTTCCAGTGCCAGCTCAGAAGACAGGCTATTTCCTGAAAAAGCACCCTCTATAAACACAAGGGGTCCCTGTGCTCAAAGCCAAGGCTCAGAACTGCACAAGAAGCTTTGGACAGTGCCCCCTTTATCCCAGGAGCAGAGCTGGACCATAAACGTTTAAAAAGAGAGAGAGAAAATACCAAAAGAAACAGAAAGACAATGAACAAGAAACAGAAAAGAACCTTGATCATAAAAAGTTATTATGGTGATAAGGAAGACCAAAACACCAACTCAAAAGAGGATAGGATGTCCACAGAAGAAATCTCAAAGAGTGATATGAATTGCTCTCAAGCCCAAAGGGGCTTCTTGGAAATGCTCATAAAAGACTTTAAAAAGCAATTAAGAAAGGCAGAAGAAAAAATGAGGAAAAAATGAGAGCCATGCAAGAGAGAGTCAACAGTTTGGAAAAGGAAAGAAAAAAATTGACTGAAGAAAACAACTCCTTAAAAATACAATTGGCAGGGAAAAGTAGATTAAAAACCAATTGAAAATTAATATAATTCTTAAAAACGAGTAGGTCAAACAACAAATCAGAGAAACAATCCATAATTTCATCCAAGAGAATGACAATAATGAGACAACATAGCAAATTCTATAGGATGCAGCCAAAACAGTTTTTAGGGGAAATTTTATATCTCCAAATAGCTACACAAATAAAATAGAGAAAGGGGTGATGAATGAATTGGACATGCAACTAAAAAGGCTAGGAAAAAAACAAATTAAAAACCCCCAATTAAATATCAAATTAGAAATTCTGAAACTCAAAGAGATTAATAAAATTGAAACTAAGAAAACTATTGAACTAAATAATAAAACTAAGACTTGGTTTTCTGAAAAAACTAATAAAATATATACATCTTTGGTTAATTTGATTAGAAAAAGGAAAGAAAAAACCAATTCACCAGCATCAAAAATGGAAAGAGTAAATTTGTCACCAATGAAAAAGAAATTAAAGTAATAATTAGGAGCTATTTTGCTCAACTGTATGGCAGCAAATGTGACAATGTAGCTGAAATGGATAAATATTTACAATATTGTAAATTGCCCAGATTAACAGAAGAGCCAAAACAAGGAAAGAAAATTAGAAACTCACTGAATGCAGGATGGGTATAGCAGAGAGGAAAAGCGAGGATAGATAGTAACTGGAGTTCACTAGAGAGAACAGACCACATGGTAGTTTCCTATAACTAATTATTCTTGATAATTAGGTGCTAGCTTGAGTTTTTCTAGCTTTTGAAGGGGAGATATAGCAATAACCCTAAGCGCCTCTGGCCTTAGGAGTGATATAGTTGGAATGGATATATTTCTTCCTATAAATTATCTTGCCTCAGTTTACATTATCTCACCAGGATGTATGGCTATGAATAGTGCTGGCTGTCAGATAACAGCCTGTTGGATATTGATAACAGAATTTCTGAAACTAATGAACAACAGTAATGAGCTGCACATAGGTACAGAACAAAATTGGGTGTCTGCCACTTGACCTAATGACATTTTGGGCCTAAAGAAATGAGCTCTGCCCAGTAATTATGGGTATTGCAATTGTGCACAAAATCAGAATCAGATCACTCATCCATTCCACTTCTGGACCATAAAATTAGTGTATCAGTGACATGAAGCACCTGGTTTCTTTAACTTTTTCCTATAAATTTATCTTACCCTTGGTTCTTTGCTAATTTCTTTTATAATATAGCCCACTTTAATTGGCATTAAAATTATAATAAACTTTTCCCCTTGACTTGGAGATGGGTCTGAGCCTACACATTTTTTTGAGGCATCTTACAACACCAGTCTGGAACCCCAACTTTTTGAGGACACCCCTTGAACTCTAACAGAAGTAATGTTAGAACCTTTTAAATTCAAAATCCTGGAATTACCTGGCTTGATTGTTTCATTTCAGCTATAGCATTAGTTCTAAATTTAGACCTCTTTCCACTAAATTATACTTGTCTTCAAAACCATCCAATGAAAACAATGAAGACAAAAACATTGATGAGAAAGAAGATCTGAGTTCAGATCTGCCCAGGGTCATTCAGCTAATAATTCAGGTAAATCTAATCTCAGATACTTACTAGATGAATGACTCTGGACAAGCCACTTCACCTGTGTGCCTTAGTTTCTTTTTTTGTAAATAGGAATAATAAGAGCTTCTACCTCTTTGGATTGTTTTGAGAATTAAATAAGATAATAATTGTCAAGATTAACAGAAGAGGAAATAAATTACTTAAACAGTCCCATTTTAGAAAAAGAAATTGAACAAGCCATTAATGAACTTCCCAAGAAAAAATCTCCAGGGTCAGAAAAATTCACAAGTAAGTTCTACCAAACATTTAAAGAACAATTAATTCCAATACTATGTAAACTATTTGGAAAAATAGGTAAAGAAGAAGTACTGCCAAATTCCTTCTATTGCAGTGTCTGGACTAGCTCTCTGGAGGATTTCAGGACCAGCCTTGATCTTAGTGGAGGAGTGCAGGAGGTAGGAGAGCTACCAGGAGGATGGTCAAAGATGAAATGTCTCATTTCCAGTCCTCTCAGCCCTTAAATAGCTTACAGCACACTAAGTATATGTGAACTAGAGAACCATTACATCACCATACTAAGTACTAAGTATATGTAAACTAGAGAACCATTATCTCATCAATTTCACTGAATAAACACCCTATTGTAAGTATCCTTGTTTCAAGTATACTTTTCCAGAGTTCCAGCCCTCTTCATTTTATGACACAAATATGATACTGATACCTAAACCAGGAAGAGCCAAAACAGAGAAAGAAAATAATAGACCAATCTCCTTAATGAATATTGATGCAAAATTTTAAAATAAAATATGAGCAAAGAGATTACAGCAATTTATCAACAGGATAATACACTATGACCAAGTGGGATTTATATCAGGAATGCAGGGCTGGTTCAATATCAGGAAAACGATTGCCATAATTGACCATATCCATAACAAAACCAACAGAAATCATATGAAAATCTCAGTAGATGCAGAAAAAGCTTTTGACAAAATATAGCGTCCATTACTATTAAAAACACTAGAGTATGTAAGGATAAAGGAATCTTTCCTTAAAATAATAAGCAGTATCTATCTAAAACCCAAAGCAAGATTATTTGTATTAATTCCCAATAAGATCAAGGGTGAAACAATATTATTTTTACAAAGAAGCTGTCACAAAAATTCTTCATTCTCCTCCCTAAAAGCATCCTATTATTTGAAGTTATCAGGTGCTACCAGAAAGAAAAAGTAACAATTTTTCTTGGCAAGATAATGACATAATATATAACGTGCTGCAGATGGACGACAAATGGGTGCCGAAATTGAATAAATTGAGGGATGGCTGGGCAGCATTTCGGAAATTGTATACTGTTTCTTCATCTGCACTCCTCACCCCATCAGTGCATGTGACACAAAGAACAGCAGAGATTGTTGGGGGAGGGTTCAGGGGAGCACAATTTGTCAAAGACTGATTTCCTATAATAACCTATATACAAGATCTGGTCCAAGAACCATCATCTGTGAGACATAAAATTGGGAAAGTCATGTAGCAGTGAAGAACAACAACAGGTGGGCAGTTATTAGTACTGAACTGATATCCTGGAAACATTAGATAGCACAAGTTCTCCAGCTTAGTGGCAGAATATATTCTGCAGAATCCATAGGAAACCAAGTGCAAGAATGGGATAAGGGGAGATGTGGATGGATCCTGATATGGGAAGTATCCACATAGATGAGATCACAGAGATCTATTTTTCTATGTAAAAGGCATGGTCCAATCCCTCTTTTGTCATAATCAGTGGGCCTGAGCAAAATTGGGGTGTATTTGAAGTTCCTGTTCAGCCCTTTTACTTCCCCTTTTTGAGATTTTTCTTTCTTTTTAAAACACTGTCCTCTGCTACTCCCTTTTCTTCCTTTGCAAATATCAAAGGGTCTTATTTTGGATTACCCTTGTTGAGAATAAAAACAGAAGATGGTGATCCATTTAACACCTCAGAATGAATGCATTTAATTTTAAGTTCTTAACCTAGTGTCTTGGATGCTGTGTGGGAAGGGGGAGAGGTCCCCTCTGCTCTGAAATGTAGGTTCAAATGAGAAAATTCATGAACCCCAAAGTCTGGCAAAAAGGAAGTTTTTATTTTTCACTAAGAAGCTCTCTCTTAGTGGGCAAATCTCTTTTTTTTTTTTTTTTTTTTTTTTTTTTTTAATTTTTTTTATTTAATAGCCTTTAATTTACAGGATATATACATGGGTAACTTTACAGCATTAACAATTGCCAAACCTCTTGTTCCAATTTTTCACCTCTTACCCCCCCCCACCCCCTCCCCTAAATGGCAGGATGACCAGTAGATGTTAAATATATTAAAATATAACTTAGATACACAATAAGTATACAGGGCAAATCTCTTAATGAAGAAATTTGCAAAGAATGAGTTAACAGAAACCTATTTCATGAGCAGATCTTCCACAGGCAGTTTGAGCTGATTATTAGACCAGGAGCTACCGTTTGAATGAAAATCACTTTAAAGGCTTTTTTTTTTTCGGAATTTAAAGTTTGATGAATGGGGATCAACCTATCCAAAGATCCATAGGGGGTGATTTGCCTGAGATTTACAATTGAATGAAGCTACTTGTCTCAGGAAAAGGGTTTATCAGAAAATATGCCTTCTCCCAGACTCTCTGGACTCTGGGAGACACCCAAATCTCTCTTCTTTTGCAGAGCAAAGGGGACACAGTTTCAGTTTACAGATTAAAGGGACACAATTTCACCCATGTCATCTTCAACCTTGATTTTGTATGCATGAATCCATGTGTGTATATATGATTGTAATATGTATATATGTGCATATATATAGCTAACTTATTTCAGTGCAATTGGTTTCTTTTGTAGTCCTCTATATTTTATTTTATACTACTTAAAATATTCTAAGAAGAGTTCATAGACTTCACCAGTCCATCAAAAAAGGTCCATGACACACAAAAAATATGAAGAACCCCTGTTTTAATTCCTTGTACTTATCAGGAATACTTACATTTTAAAACAGAGACCTGGCAGGAAAAAGAATTCCAAGGAATGATCTAAAACCAGTTTTTCTGATTTCAGAGTTAATGCTATTTTGTTAGTACCATGCCATGTGGCTGGTTCTCGCTCACAATCATTGTCCTCTTCCTTTCCCCTTCCCATCAAAACCAAACAAATATATTTTTTAAAAAACCTAACCCATCCCCAAACAAATCACAGGCCACATACATGCATAGGAAATAAGAATTAAAAAAAAGAAAAATACTTACCAATTTGTAAAAGTCACAATCTGACAAAAAAAAACAACACTGGGAAAAATAAGGAAACAATAATGAAAATATTTCAGAAGCTGTTAGAAAGTATATATTGGAGGAAGAAACAATCCAAAAAAATAAAAAAATAAAACAACCTGCAGAATAAAACAAACAAAAAAAGAGAATGCAAATCCCAAACATAGACTCTTTCTTCAAGACAGTACAAATATTAGCTGAACTGTTTTTTGAGCCAGAATCCAAACCCCTCCTTCTAAGTTATTATATCAAGGACAACCTCTGCTACATACCATTTCTGACTGTTCCATTTTATTAGGATCCACTCCGATCTGATCAGAATAATCTGATAATTGTTGAAAAAAAAACAAACAGTGATCACCTTTGTCAGACCTCCGACAGTTTTCTCAAGTTCTTTGACTGGGAAGCCTGAAATGACCACATTATTAGGTGGCCCCAGTGAATAGTGTTCTACAGGACTTTACACAACCTTACAGGAAACCACACTCCAACACTTGGCTAATGCTTGCTGATTTGATTGAACTCAACAAAAAAAAAAGATAAATGTGCACTTTATAAAAATTCCAAATTATAGAGATAACAGGACTGTTTGTGGAGGAAGAAGAAGGACTCTGAATAAAGTTCAACAGTCCTGTCTTTGTTTAGGTAGCATTTCTATGAAAAGAACAAATACACACACACACACATATGTATATAGACTAAGACTCTTTTTCTGACATTGACTGCTCCTAAACAAGCCAGGAAGTGGTTAGGTAAGACTAAAGAGCTCAGAGAAAAAGTGTTATGTCACAGTCTCCTTGAATTGTCCTTCCTCAGTTATTCTGCCCCAATCCCCAGGTTGCGATACCACCTTTCCCTCTTAATCATCAGGATATTTGATAGGGAGAAAGATCTTCTGTCTTAGACATCATGACCCCAGACCTACTTATCCCTACTTATCAAACTGCCTGGTGCCTCCTCCCATTCTGTCATTGTACTTCTTGATCCCAATTTATCAGAATGTCTGGTGCCTCCCCCCACCCTGCCAGAACCGGATTGATAATCTGTTCCCGCTCTCAGTGCTCTGACTCTGCCCCTGCCTCAGTCTACCCCCTGGTAGCTTGGAGCCACGTGTATATATACTTCATGGGAAGCACACATTAGCTGCTGGATGCTTTGGACAGCAGCCCTGCGAGTAGCATGCTCCCAGAATACTCTCTCCCTTTCAAATAAAATATTAAAAACTCTCTAATCTCTATCTTGCCTAGTTTCTCCGCCATTACAAAGGTAATAAGTGTTAATTTAAAACTTGGACCATCTTAGGGTTGTAAATACAATAGAGATAAGTGTATTTGCTATATAGCCCAGTTGATTGTTTTCAGGTGTGTTACACACTATTTGGCAGAGATACTGGAGTGGTTTGCCATTTCCTTCTCCAGCTCATTTTGCAGATGAGGAATGGAGCAAACAGGGTTAAATAACTTGCTGAGGATCACAGAGCGTTTGAGGTCACAAGTGTTTGAGGTCAGATTAGTAGTATTCAGGAAAAGGAGTCTTCTTGACTCCAAGTCCAGCACTCTGTGCACTATGGCACCCCCTAGCTGTCCATATGAGAAAGAAATTTTGTAGCTTGGAGCAATGAACAATACACTAAGGGACAACCCTTTCTCTAGGTTACTTTATATACTAACATTATAGGGTGTATCCATGAGTGGCTGGGCGAATATGTAACTATAATATTGTTATCTGGAATCCTGCCATTTTTACAGCTGTTTTCTTTGATCATTCTATAATTTCTTTTCAAGTTTGTTGATTAGACGTCTGGTTTCCTTAGTGTAGGAATTCCCTCTGCCAGACACAATTTCAGTAGAGACTCTGTATTCTTGAAGTGTTTATGATTAATGTGACTTTGAAAAAGTCCCTAACTTCTGACTTGTAAAACAAGGCTTTGTAAAACAAGGGATTTGGACTAATTGATATCTAAGATGTTTTACAGTTCTAAACCAAGTAAGGTCTTTGACTGTCTGGGAACTGGGATAGGGATTATCACCATTTGGAGAGAATCGGTCAGGATCTCATTGTTGTGTCCTGCTTTGTAGAGCCCCCAAGTTGGGGTGACAAAGCAGATCATGTTTTCTAAAGCCCCCACATGAGGGTGAGTAAAATATACCGCCCTAGTGAAGAAGTGATGAGGCAGGACTCTTGAGAATGGTGGGAAATTGGAGTCCGTATATTGCAAGGAGCTTTCCTTTTTATACCCTCATATCCTTATGTAACAAAAACAATACTGGGCATGTGTGAAGACTGCGTATTTTAAAATCAGACTGAGTCAGGAATTCAGGTTAGGGGAAAATCGTCAATCTTTATTCTCAGTGAAGAAAGATCGGAGGTGGAAGAGAATGGGAGATAGCAATGTGTGCAGTTGAGTCAAGAAGCTAGCTAGATCAGCAGCCACACAACCAGCAGCTAGGAGCATAGAACCCAGGCCCAATCTCTCCCAGCCTCTCTTCCTGTCTCTCTGCCTCCACCCACCAAAATCGTCATTTCCTATACAACATATCAGGACTTGCACAGAGAGTAGGCGGGGGTCATTCTTTATCCAAGCATGTATATTAATAGAGTATAGTCTAATTACTATTTAGCCTCACATGCTTGGAACCTCAGTGCATCAACTCAAGCCTCAGCCTATTACATCTCCTGCTTTCTTTTGTTTTAGAACACAGGTGGTCATGCCATCCCTGACTCCTCAGGGAGATCAGAGTTCCCAAGGGGAGGTGATCACAGCCTCCCTGATTTCTCAGGAAGGGAAATGAAAAGCACCAAAGGGAAGTAGGGGTTGCTAACGGGTGAACTAAGAACCCTACCTTCACTGAAGAAGTCTCCAGTGACCAGGAACTTGGGTGAGTATTGTTAATAGACAAACAGGGAATTTATTTTCTTAAAAACTAAACTAGTAATCTTTTTTTGGCTGAAATGGGACAAATGCTGGCTAAAGATTCTCCATCTCTGCCCCCAACCCCTTCAACCCCACCCACGAGTGGCGCTATAGAAAGCATGCTTAAGCTGATAGAAGGACAAGGACTATTTATAACTTGGGAACAGTTAGCTAGACTTCTGGGTACATTAAACCGCATCTCCCCTTGGTTCGTTGAGGAGGAGCAGATCTCTCAAGATAACTGGTGCCTGGTTGGACAACAGATGTCTGCATATTACAGTGAAAACGGTCCTCATTCAATTTTCATCGAGGCATTCTATTTATACAATATAATTCAGTTAGCACTATGAAACCCTATTCCTAGAAGAAAGAAAACATCTGCTTGGAGTAGCCAAATGGGGAAGCCTGATATTAAGGAGGAAGACAATGAAGAGATTAATGACCATATCCCCACAGGGCATGGAGACTTAAGTGAGCAAGGGTATGGTGACTTTCCACCTCAGGAGGCAGCTTCAGCCCCACGTTGGGCGCCAAATGTGAAGACGGTGTATTTTAAAATCAGACTGAGTCAGGGATTCAGATTAGAGGAAAATCGTCAATCTTTATTCTCAGTGAAGAAAGATCGGAGGTGGAAGAGAATGGGAGATAGCAATGTGTGCAGTTGAGTCAAGAAGCTAGCTAGATCAGCAGCCACACAACCAGCAGCTAGGAGCATAGAACCCAGGCCCAATCTCTCCCAGCATCTCTTCCTGTCTCTCTGCCTCCACCCACCAAAATCGTCATTTCCTATACAACACATCAGAACTTGCACAGAGAGTGGGTGGGGGCCATTCTTTATCCAAGCATGTATATTAATAGAGTATAGTCCAATTACTATTTAGCCTCACAAGCTTGGGACCTCATTGCATCAACTCAAGCCTCAGCCCATTACAGGCATGCACCAAGTATATACTGCGCACATGGGACCACATAAACAACTTGCTATTGAATGTCGTTTGCCATCTGGTATCACTTCCACCAAATATCACTGCTTCAATTACAACACAGATTGTCACCATTCCTTGACTTGTCAGGAAGACCCAGGGTCCTTGGGGGGAGATGGAGAGCTGAACCAAACATTGTTAGCAGGTTTCCTCTAGGCTGAAGGATCTTATACCTCATCCAGAGTTTCCCCATTGTCTGTGATCCTCTACATCTTGCCCTTTCTTTTGTTTTAATTGAAGCAGGTATATACTAGTGGTTAAATCCATCACCATTGGACGAATCATACAAGCAAGTAGTAACATAACAAACAATATGAATAAGCAAAATGCTATAAAAGATTTCCATGAGTCCCAGAAGGAAAGTGTAGAAAATAACATCAATTCGTAACCACACATACACTTCCTTCAGCAACCAAGAAATAGTCCCAAATCAATCTATTGTCCATTACTTCATGCATCAGGGAATCCAATGATTCCTGCAGATTCTGAAGTCCTGCATCACTTTTATGTCTCAGGGAATCTAATGATTCCTGCAGGTTTTGAAGTCTTGCATCAGTCTCATTGAGAATTATTTTTGATATTCATGAATCAATTGCCATACACAAAGGGTTAACTGCCCGGCTCTTTTAGTGGTGGGCACAGCCAACAATGGAACCACCTGATGTTTCTTGGATCTTCTCTTTTTCTGTCTCTCTCGGATGGACAAGGTGGACATGGCTCATTGGCACCCATGGGGTTCCTTCTCCATCTGTTGAGATACAAGAAAACCGTCTCCCCCAAGCAGTTAACTTATCTAGTCCCTTCCATTCACCACTCTCCAGATCTCTCGACATCACCTGGTGATTATCTAAAGATACTGGAGATGTTTGTACTTGACATTGCCCTTCCAGCTGGTTATAAAACCTGTCTGCCAGAGCCAGTGCATCTCCATCAAAAATAAAAAAAAATTTTAATATATAGTGTTGTTAGAAGTTCTCTAGGGTTACCTGTGGCTCCCCCTCTCTTTTGTTTTTTGGAGGAGAATCTAGATGTATTTACTCCTCCTCTTATTATTGCCTGTCCTTGAGGATTATAAAGTATGCCGGTGGTTTGTGAAATCTGTCACTGTGGCAAATGCAGGGGAATTCCAAGGATTTAGAGAAGGCTGTAGATGTCTTTGGTCAAGTTGCTCCTGTACTATATCCAATAAGGCCTGAATTTTTTCACTGGTTAAGGAACGCTTTTCCATCCATACCAATGTATCAGTTTTCCATTGGAAACAGGCAAGTGGAAACAGCAGCCTTGTTAAAAAGCTAAAGTACTTAATTGTAATCCTAACTGTTGTAAGATATCTCTTACTCACAGATTGATGGGGATTTTTTTTTTTTTTTTTTTTACTAAAAAAGGAGTAAAAACTCCTGTTTTATCTTCAAATTTTCATCTCAAAGGGGTAGCACTAAGTTCAGCTGCTACTGATCCTCCTATGCCAGACATATGGGTGTTTGCCATAATCTTTGGCTAGTGACTGGGAAATTAGCTACACATTCTCCAGCTTCCCAAAGCAGTGTATGGATAGACATTTTTGTAAGTACTCTCAGGAAGTGAAATGGTCAAGCCTACTGTGTGTGGAGGCAAGGGGTCTATAGGCTGGAGAGGAACAGGTTTCAGCTCTCCAGGGGATATTTCAGTAGTCCCAGCAGCACACAGCTCTATTCTCCCTAATTGCAATCTCTTTTCACTACCCGTTTGCTTAAAATTTTAACAGAGGTTAATCGACTTGCTCAGTTACACAGCTAAATGCCTGAATCCAGGTTCAAGTTCAGGTCTTCCTAGTTCAGTCTTGGAACTCTACTGCATCATATAGCCATATATCATATTGTATCGTAATGTAGCTATTATTTTAAAGTATTTTATTGATGCCTTTTATTTTTGTATCACTTTTATTTCAAAATACATTGCCTTTTCTACCTATCTAGAAAACCATCTCTTGTCACAAAGAATAAAAAAGAAAGATATTTTTATAAAGAAGTTCAACAAAACCAACACACTCATCCTGACACACATATATTCAATATTCCACATCCAAAGTCACCTACCTCTACAAAGAAAGGAGGTAGGTATGGTTTTTTTCAATTTCTCCAAGGCCAATAGTTTTTTCTGTCCTGTTAAGTTTTATTTTTTATTATGAATGCAACAAACATCAGTATTTAGATGAATAAAAATAGAAAAGAGTACTGAAATATGTAATTTTAAAAATATATATTCAAGCATACATATGTATATATGTGTCTCTTTGTGTCTGTCTGTGTGTCTCTCTCTGTCTCTTTTTCTCTGTCTTTCTCTCTCTCTGTCTCTCTCTCTAACATAATAACAAAACTGTTCTGCTTATCTGTGTACCCTTCTAAATCTCCTTCTATTCTCTTGTGTTTTTAAAATATTTCATTGATGTTTATTTCTTTTCTCCCTTTTTTGTATCAACATCATTATCATTATTATTATTATTATTTTTTTTTTTTGCAGAGGCAATTGGGTTTAAGTGACTTGCCCAAAATCACACACTTAGGAAGTGTTAAGTGTCTGAGGTCAGATTTGAACTCAAGTCCTCCTGATTTCAAGCTGTCCTTCCACATCATTATTTACCAATTTCCATTCACTCTCTATTAGACCTTCTTTTAACAATTTGTTTTAAACCAAACAAACCAACTCCTTCACTTACCTGAAAATGTATGCTTAATTTTGCACCTCTAGCCCATCACCAACAACACTTATTTTGTCAGGCAATATGCTAAACAATACACAAATATTTTGATTTTCACAATAAACCAGATAGAGCAATGCTATTATTATTCCCATTTTATAATCAAAGAAACTGAGATAATAAAAAGTAAAGTGATTTGCTCAGGATCATAAATAGGAAGTGTCTGAGGCTGGATTTTAATTTTAACTCCAGGTCCAGCATTCTATTTTATTGTGTTGATCTTCCCACAACTCTACCAACATTGAATATTGTCATCTTTTGAAATCTCTGCTAATTTGCAGAGTCCAGTGAAATCTTAGAGTTGCTTTCATTTTTCATTTCTCTTATTATTAGTGATTGGTAGCAATAGTTCTTGTGATTGTTAATAGTCTTTTGTTAAGAGTACTTTTGGGAACTATCGTTTATTCATAATCCTTTGTCCACTTATCTATTGGAGAATGGCTTGTTTTGGATTCCAAATTTTTGTCTGGGAAACTTGATACTCAAATTATATACAGATATGTGTGTGTGTATGTATGTATGTATGTATATTCCATTTTTATCCTGGATACATTGTTTTTGTGCAGAAGCTTTTCATTTTTGATTGAAAAGTTTAACTTTAATCAAAGTTATCTTTTGTGATTGTCTCTATCCCTTGTTTGGTTAAGAATACATATTTTTAAACTGAAAACTGTGAGAGGTATATGATTTGTTTTTTCTTCTAATTTTTTAATGCTGTAATCTATAAGATTAGACATGTATCCATTTTGAATTTAATTTGTAATATGATGTAAAATATTGATATGAACCTAATTCGTGTGAAGACTAAGGTCTTAAATTTTTACATTGATATTGCATAGCATAAGCAACTGTACTGGTGTATGACTCATGTTAAAAATATTACAAAATGGTACAATGAAATCAAGTTCCTAATTTGTGAAATGAATATAGGCTAGGGGGTTAGAACATTTGATGGACTGCAAGCGCAGTGAGAGTCAACGTTATGCTGTGACAACTAATAAAGTCAATATGATATTGAGTTGAATTAATCAAAAGATAAGAGTTAACAATTCTGTTAACTGCCCATTCAGTTCTCTGAGCTACACTTCAGGAAGAATGTTGACCAGCTGAAGCATGGTTAAATGAGTGAAGTCAAGAAATATCTTGAATAAGAAAATCTGGAGGGGTTGCATTCTGCACTGGTGGAAGGAACTCCTAAACTGATGAAGTTATGGCAACATCAAACTGTCCATATCTCAGCCGGTATCCTGAACTGATTTATTTCTAGACAGGGTGAAAAGCTTGAGATCAATGACTCTAGAGAGGTACTGGAAATTCTTATTCTTATTCTTTTTTACTCTTTAGCATAGAGAACTGGTAATCTTACTTTTCCCCTGGAAACACGTAATGAGATGGAAAAAAATCATGGAATTCTAGAATCAGAAAACCTAGATTCTTTGTATATTCCCACACTCACACTTTATATATTCAACACTTGGCATAATGCTCTGCATTTTCTTTGCATACTAAGTGTGTATTGTTGTTGTTGTTAGTCCTTTGTTCTTGAAGATCACCCTGACTTTAGGGAGGTGATGATAAGACATGCACATGAATTGAGTTTAAGTTAGGGAAGGCTGTGCAACCTGCCTCACTTTCCCTTTCAGAGCCTTCTGGGTCTAGTGGCAATATATAGATTAAGAAGACTAGAGATGGCCCTGGATGCAATGGGAGGCTTTGGTCTTTTTAAACTAAAGTCTTTAATAGAACTCAGTTTGACTGAGGCCCCACCCATTTAGTGATTAAGGCTAGGTACTCCAAACCCGCCCCCCCCCCCCAAAAAAAAAACAAAAAAACAAAACCGAAAACTAACTAAATAAATCATGCTGACTGACGACAGAAATATCTGAGCCTCAGTTTCCTTAAAAAAGAAGGAAAATCATACATATATCATCAACTTTTACAGAGTTGTGAAGGATATTTTTGAACTTTTTCTTTAAGATTTAATTTCAAACACAGATTTAGTTTCAGATAGGGGACCAGAGACATATTGTTTTTGGAGCTCCAATTTAGTTGGTCAGCCTGTGTTTGTAGCAGGAAGTTGTTCAAATTTATCTCAGGTACTTACTGGCTATATAACATGGAGCAAGACACTTAAACCTATTGCTTCAGTTTTCTCATCTGTAAAATGGGGATAATAAGAGCATTTACCTTGCAGGATTGTTTTGAAGCTCAAAGAAGATGGTATCATTAAAGCACCTGGCACATAGTAGAAACTATTTAAATGGGGGCTCCCTTTCCAGTTCTTCTGCTGCTCTTTTCCTGAAGTTTGGCTACCATTTGAAGAATGCAAACCTTAAAAGGACATATAAATGTGAATGAATAAATGTAGTGCCGGAGAAACTGAGGCAGGAGAGAGATTAGAGAGCTTTTTAATATTTTATTAATTGGAGAGTATAATTGACTGGACAGGACTCTCGTCTCAAATTATCCAATCAGACAGAGATAAAGATATACTGGGACCAAGGAATCCATGTTGGTCCCAGGGCTGGAGGAGACTGTTATCTCAAAGAATCCAGCATCCAGCATCTAGCAGCCAGCATCTAGCAGCCAGCAGCTAGCCTCCAATCTCCAGCAATGAATAGGAGAAACCCAACTTCTTAAATACCTTTTAGAAACTAAGAAGGGGTAGGTAGCGTGGGAAAACTTCTGTCAGGATAGGGGAGGCCATAAATCCTAAAAACCCAGAAACAGGATGTCTGACAGGAATAAAGATATCAGTGAGGTATCTTGGAATATTTTTAGAGGGATATTGTAAGTTCTTGAGAACAGGAAAGAGTCAGGAGTTCCACTCTCTTGTTTATCCTGCTTATGCTAACAATTTATAACCTTAGAGTAAATGGTCCCCAGTCTTAATGAACCAGAAGGGGGGGGGTTACAGTTTAGGGGATTGAGACAGAACAGTTAAGGAAACTGAGACAAGGGAAACTAGTGCAGGGAAACTGAGCCAGGACAGTTAAAGAGAACTGTGGCATAACATAACAATGACATAGCACTTTACAACATTACTTCATTTAAACTTCCCAAGGGCCCTGTGAGGTCCTATGGTATCTCCATTTTCTGATTAGGAAATTGACTTCCTCTTATCATTTTATAATACTTATGATAATATGAGAATTTTAGTTGCAGTTGCTTGGCAATCTTAACTAGTTTAAGGAATTTAACACTTAATATTCCATTTAATTCTCATAATAGCTTTATATGTTGCTTGGAATTGTGGACATAGCTCTAGGTTTAGAGTTAGGAAATCTCAGATTTAAAACTGGCATATCTGATACTTGTAGCTCACTTATTCAATCAATAAATATTTCTTAAATGCTTATTAAGTGCCAGGCACTCTGCTAAGCTCTAGGAATACAAAAACAGGCAAAAGACAGTTCCTGCCCTCAAGGAGGTTAGTCTAATGGGGAAACAGCATACAAATATATAAAGCAAGTTATATACAAGAAAATAGGAATTAACTACGATAGGCAAGCCACTAAAATTAAGAGGGGTTGAAAAAAGTTTCTTGTAGAAGGTTGGATTTTAGTCGAGACTTACATGAACCTCAGGCAATTTTCTAGGATCAATTTAGGGTTAGGTTTCAGGGCAGCTAGTTGGTACAATAAATAGAATTCTGAGCATCGAGTCCCGAGTTCAAATCTGATTTCAGACACTTATTAGCTATGTGACCCTAGGCAAGTCACTTAGCGCTGTTTGCCTCAATTTCCTTATCTGTAAAATGAGCTGGACAGAGAAGTGGCAAAACCAATCTACTATCTTTGTCGAGAAAAAAAACGTCAAATGAAGTAATGAATAGTTGGACACAACTGAACGGCAGCAACATAGGTTACAGTCGCCTTGAATGGAGGGGATTCCGGTTTGGGGAGTCCCGGTAAATGATCAGATCAACAACTTTTGCATAATCCTGACTCACTTCACTAAAGTAGGCAGGATTGTGGTCCACAATGAAATTAAGTGACATCACTTATAGGATTTTGCCCTGGAAGGAGACCTAGAGAGCATCTAACCAGTCCACTCATTTAACAGCATCTGTAATTTCCTTCCATGTGAGATCTGGAGCATTTTCTGGGAGACACGGATACCAGTGCCTTTCCTGGCCCAGTTCACGTCACTGCCGGGCCGAGGGTAAGCAGTGGGCGTGGGAGAACCTGGCGCCTCCGCCTACATCAGACCCTAGCCCAGCCCCCCAAGTTTCTGGTACAGTTTCCCCAAAGCCCTGCCCGGATTATCTCCTTCCCAGCGGACTGGGAGAGGCTCCGGAGCAGGGAAAGGTAGTACTGGGCGAGGCTTCGTGGCCTGGAGCCGTTGCGAATATAGGAGGTGGAGCCACAGCTGGGAGCATTTCTGGGTCCCTTAAATCGAAAATAGAAGAAGGACGAAGAGGAAAAACCGGAATAAAGTGCAAAACACCCTGCTCGTGAACCCTGAGCAAAACCGAGGGCCTCTTGAAAGATGCTAGTTTTCCATCTTCTTTTTCCTAATTGCAGGGACCCCACCCTTTAGTTGTTTGCAGTGATTGGCACCCGCATCCTAAAGGGACCTAATTGCTGAGTCACAGTGAGCTAGTGAATCAGGGTTCCCTTGCTATATAACCCCGAGAGCAGTTCCAGTTCTCTGGCAATTAAATTTTCTTAGGTGTGAAGGAAACTCTGAGGCGCACTGACACTAAGCCTCCGGGCACATCTTTGCGGTGACCCCCTCTATGCCATCTGTCTCTGTGGGTCCGCGTAAGTATAAATCCCTGCCTAGTTAAGTCTGGGGGAAAAATCACTCTTTCCCGACTGGCTTTGCCTAGCTTGAGCTGCTCCTTAGCCAAAAGGGATAAGCCAATTTTTTTCCTAATTCATATGAGAAACCTCAGTAAGAAAGTAGTGTGTCTACACAAGTTTGTGGGGGAGGATGGGAGTGAGGATTTGCCTTGGGAATGAGGAGGTAATGTCTGCAAATACTTCGTAGTTACTTGCACTGAAGAGAATTTTGATTTGGAATATAGCTCAGATATAATCTAGGTTTATTGTCTGCTTGTGTACGTGTCTTTACAGTTATCTTTTTAGCTTCCCAGGAAAAGGCAAGTTTAGCTTTTCTTAGATTTCCTTACCTGACTGAATACTATCTACTCTGCTAGCGTTTAAGTTTCTTCCTCTCCAGGGATGCAATGAATTGGATAGGACGGTCTTAAGTTTTTTCTCATCTCTTAAAGTTCTTTGGTTCAGACACACTCGATTGATTTAAAAGTTAATAGATATGCCCTATTTGATGACTTCGTTTCCCTTTTTTCTTCTCTCCCTATCTCCAGGGAAAAAAAAAGGCTGAAGAATTCTCTTTTCAGACTTAACAATGGGAAAGTCCAAGAAAGTTACCCTCACTGTTCTCAGCCGGGAGCAAGCGGAAGGTGTGGGAGCTCGAGTTCGGAGAAGTATTGGCAGACCTGAGGTATGCTGGGTGATGCTTATTGCTCCCTGGGCTACTGGAGAGGGATCAATGTGAAAATGAAATGTAGGTAGACACTGTCCCTGTGTGATATGTGATTTGGGGCAAAAGCAAGCTTAGAGTGGGCTATTACTCATTTGGAAGAAGTTTACAATAATGTAAGTTTAGGATTTGGGAGGAAAGAATTATATCTAGACAGAAAAGCATGGGAGGGAAGGATCTGTGCTAAAAAAATACATCAGTAAATCATTCAGTAAACATTTATTAAGGGAACCTACTAAGCACTAGAGATTCAAAGAAATGGAAAAAACATTCCTGATATCAAGGAACTCACGATCTAATGAGGGAGATAACATCCAAATAGTCCTGAATAAACATGCTTATAAATAGACTGAATGGGAGATAATCAGGATAGGGAAGGCATTAGAATTAAGAGTAGGTGAGAAGGGCTTCTTGTAATTGGCACTTGAAGTAATCCAGTGAAACCAGGAGTCACAGATGAAGAGAGATAGCCTTCCAGGTATAGGAGACAGTCAGGGAAAATGCTGGAACTGAAGAGCTGGATTGTAGAATTTGCAGAATGTATGAAGGAGAATAAAATATAAGAAGACCATCAAGGTAAGAATGAGCCAGATTGTAGAGAGTTTTAAACACCTTACAGATGATTGATAGATCCAGAAGGTAATGGGGCAATTGGAATTTATTGAGTAATAGTAAGATAGTCAGATCTGTGCTACAGAAAAACTGAAGTTGACCAGCTGAGTGAAATATAAATTGGAGTGGGGAGAGACTTGAGGCTGGGAGAACAATTTGAAAGTTATTTCATATCTTAACCAGTATCAAACAGTTTTGATAATTACTGTCTTGTAATATAGTTTAAGATCTGGTACTGCTAATCCTCCTCCCTCTAGATAATTTCCTCTTTAGTTTTTCTGATTATTTTTGACTTTTCATTCTCACAGATGAGTTTTGTTACTATTTTTTCTAATTCAATAAAAATAGTTTTTAGGTAATTTAATTGGAATGGCTTTGAACATACAAATTAGTTTAGGCAAAATTGTCATTTTCATTATATTGGTTTTGCCTACACTTGAACAATTAATATTTCTCCAATTATTTAATGATTTTATTTGTATAAAAAGTTTTTTTGGGTAATTTTATTTATATACTTCCTAGGTTTGTTTTGGTAGGTATGCTCTCAATTATTTTATACTGTTAAGAGTTATCTTAAATATGTTATCTTTTACTGTCTCTTCTTGCAAATAGTAAATAGTCCAGATGAGGATGATGACTGTAGAACTGGAGAGAAGAAGACAATATGTACAAAGATCTGGAGAAAATAGAAACTAAAAGATTTGACAACAGATTGGCTATGTGGGGACTTCAAATGAAGGGTCAAGGATGTCCCTTTGTTTTTGAGACTGAATGATTGGAAGGATGGTGCTAAGGGAAAGTTGGAAAGGGAGGAGTATTTTAAGGAAAAATAGTGAATTCTGCTTTGAGCATTTTTGAGTTTGAGATGCCTCCCAGACACCTTGAAATATCCAAAAGGGGATATGGGACTGGAGTTAAGGTGAGAGATTAAAGTTTCATTTATAAGTCTGGGAATCATTTATGTAGAGATGATAGTTGAGTTCCTGGGAGTTAACTATCAACTAAGAGAGTAGAGAAAGCCTTGGGGGACACCATGGTTAGTGGATATACCCTGAATGAAGAGGTGGCAAAGAAGATTGAGAAGTAGGAAAATTGGGAAAGAATAGTCTGGAAACTTTAGATAGGAAAATTTATTCATGAGAGAGGGATTGAAAATATCAAAAATTGCAAAGAAGTCAAGAAGTATAAAAATTGAGAAAATACTGTTATATTTAGCAATTAAGAGGTCACTGCTAATTTTGGAGAGAACAAATTAATTTAATGATGAGGTCAGAAACCAAAGAAGTTTAGCTGAGAAGGAGTGATAGAAATATAAAAGACATAGATATAGGATATAGGTAGCAGCTTGGTGGGTAGATCACTGGATCTGGAATCAAGAAGAGTTCAAATCCAGCCCTAAACCCAGCCAGTTTGGTTCAGTTTCCTTATATGTAAAATGGGATGGAGAAGAAAATGACAAACCGTGTCAGTATCTCTGCCTAGAAAATCCAAAATGGAGTCTTCAAGAGTTAGAGATGACTGAAAAATGACTTAACAGTGTATGACATGCATTATAGGGAGATACAGGACAATAGCTATCAGGAATAATTGGATTAGATAGAGGTTTTTTTTTTTTTTTAAGTATGGGGAGATAAAGGCATGTTTATAGAGTTTGGAGAAATGTTTGAATTTTGTTAAATGAGGAGTGAAAAAGAAGAGGAAATGCCCAGAAATGGCCTTCGTTTTTTTTTTTTTTTCTTTTAGTGAAATATGACATAAGATCCTTAGCTAAGAGGATGGGATGGGTGGTATCTTGGGAGGCTTATGGAGTATGAGAAAGGTTTTTGATGCTTGTCTTTAATTTTCAAAGAGGACCATGACATCAGGGAAGTGATACCATGATATGTAAGTAAGTGAATTAGATTTGAGAGAGGGAGAATTGTGCTAGGTCATCTGCCTCACTTTCCCCTCTAGAGCCATCTGGGTCCAGTGGCCAGATATAGATCAGGACAACTGGAGATGGCCCTGGATGAAATGGGAAACCCTAGACTTTTTAAAATTAAGGTCTTTAACAGACCTTAGTTTTGCTGAGGACATACTGTAGAAGGAACCTCAAAGCTCATCTAATCCACAGCTTTCACTTAACTGCCTTATACTACTTAGTTTATAAACTCAGCCATGACCACTATACCTTCTTTCAATAATAATAGCTGATATTTACTATGTGCTAAGCACTTTGAGACCATAATCTCATTTGAATCTCACAACAATCCTGGGAGATAGGTGCTCCCAGTTTACAGATGAAGAAACTGAGGCAAAAAGATTAAGTGACTTGCCTGGGATCACATGAATGATCAGTAAGTAAAATCTTTGTTAAAAATGAAAAAAGGTGGGGGGCAGTTAGATAGCACAGCAGATCAAGTGCAAGTCACTTAACCCCAATTGTTTCACTTCCAAAAATAGTTGCTGTTGTTGAGTCTTGACCCCTTTTGGGGCTTTCTTGACAAAGATATTGGAGTAATTTGCCTTTTCCCTCTCCAATTCATTTTACAGATGAGGAAACTGAGGCAAATCGGGGTAAAGAACTTGTTCAGTTCTGTTTGACAGATCTGAATTTAGGTCTTCTTTGCTTCATTCTCAGCATGCTATCCACTGGCCCATCAGATTACAATTAACCAGGGCATATTGACTTTGAAGAAAATTCATATATATATTTTTATCATGGTCTACTTTATTAGCACAAAGACAGAAGTATGATACATTTGGACATGCATCCAGGGTATGATTCTGTGATTTTCACTTTCTGGTATAGTGTGATACTGAGAAAAGACCCTACATTTGATCTGATTGGAATTGCAACTCTGTCATATACCACACACTTGGCTCTAGGCAAATCATTTCAAACTTCCTGAGCCTCCTGAGTTTTCTCTTCTCCAACATGATTATATTAGACAAATTAACTCTACAATTTCTTCTTCCTTCTTCCTTCATCAATTGGTGATTGATTTTGGGATCAAGCTAAATATGAGATATTCAGAGTCTGGGACACTGGGAGATACAAATATGTGTGGGGAGAAGAGACTTTAGCTCAAAATGTTCTTTGTTTATAATAGTTTGCTTACTTTCCTTAATTCTAGAATTAAACTGTAGGCACACACTTTTTCTTTGACATGTCTATCTCCAAGAAAAGGAGAAATCTAGGAAGAAATGGGAATGAGCCTCTGACTGAGATGGATTTAAATTGCTCTTACCAAAAGAAAAGTTTCTTTTTCCCCAAAGAATTGCTTTTGAAGCCTGGTACTTACCAAGTGTGGGAAGCTAAAGATAGATGCTTTTCCAAGATTATGTTAAGCACCTACTATACTTATTTTAACCAATTGCCCAGCTGTCTTTTCTTCACTGTAGTATGTTAATGTCCTGAGGAATAGTAGCTGTTGACCAGATTGTGGGCCTCATCTTCCCCAAAGATCAGTCAATCAATTGATTTATTTATTAAATGGTTGCTATATACCAGGCATTGTGCTAGGCACATACTTGGTCATACTGATCTTTACTTACGTTTAACAGTTAAACAATGATGAGTTGTTCCATAAAAATATAATTTTCACATGACTTTCTTTTTTCCCCCTAGGGCAACTGGGGCTAAGTGACTTACCCAGGGTCACACAGCTAGGAAGTGTTAAATCTCTGAGGTCAGATTTGAACCCTGCTCCTGACTTCAGGACTGATGCTCTATCCACTGCACTACCTAGCTTCCCCAATTCATAAGTTTTAAAAGATGAGACATTTAGGTCATTATAAAGGAAAATCCCTAGAGATTAAGGAAAATGCTAGTGACTTAGAATATGTTAAATTCTGAAGTTTAGTAGTCAGGGACTTTTTTTTGTCACTAATTAAGTGTCCCTTAATACTTGTTAAATGCCTACAATTTATTAAGAAGCCAAAGTTATTTATTTCCCCCCAAACTACATGGAAATGACTTTATAGTGTGGAGAATTCTTGGGTATAGGATAAGGATGGGAAGTCTTCTCACAGTCATCCATCTCCTTCCTCACACAGCCAGAGCAGTAACCAGTTGGTTCATCAGCAGTCACAGAATTGACTTGACATCTATCTATTCTAGTTATGCTACACATGATTACTTTTTGAGGGATTTGCTTGCTGGTCTTATATGTATAGATGTGATTGACTTTCACAGAGAATAGGAAGGATGTATTGAATTTGTGGTAGATATGAATTGAATAGATGCATGATTAATAGTTTTTTCCAGAACAATAAATTTGCTCTGTTTGAGGGGTGTATAGGGGAATCTGCTAGAAATTTTTGCTTCACAAATATTTTATTTGGTCCTCAACAACTAAAAACCCTGTGAGGTGAGTGGTATTATTATTCCCAATCTACAGTTGAGAGACAGATAGAAGTTAAGTGACTTGTCTTATGTCACACATCTAGTCTGAGGTCAGCTTTAAATTTTCCTGAACCCAGGGCTAGCACTCTAGCCACTGGCTTAACTAACTGTCCAACTGATCTTTGAAGTGAATGTGATATCTTCGCTCAATTTAAGCTATTTGTAAGCTGAATAAAGGCAGGGGACAATAATTCCTTCTCTACTCTTCTTATTTCATCCTCCCAAGCATTTTGGAAATGAAATTTGGAGTGAAATTTGGAGTGTCATTGATAAGATGAAGATGACTCATGAGTGTAATAATTTGATGATAATGAGGTACCAAACATATTATAGATCTTTTCTCTTTTTCAGTGATATACCTAACAGGAGTATGAGACTTTTAAATTTACCATATTTGTGTTTCTGGTCTCTGCTGATCAGGATTAATAAACCATTTAATTTTTTTTTTTTAGTTGAAAAATCTGGATCCATTTTTGCTATTTGATGAATTTAAAGTGGCCAAACCAGCAGGATTTCCTGATCACCCACATCGAGGTTTTGAAACAGTGAGTATAATGGTTCTAAAATACATTTCTATGCGTCAAAACTTCTATATGCAAATAAACTATAATTATCACTTCCATGTAAAAATACCTTTAAAAAAAGAACAAATAATAAGCCAAAAATTAACCAGCAACCTGATAGTTACAGATAAGTATTTGTGGTATTTGGAAATGCCAAGTCCATTTGAAGTAAATAATATTTGAATGTAGATATTTACCATGTGTTGGGTATACCTTTGAATTTGTATAATTGTAAATATTTATGTTTTCATATTTAATTTAAAATGTGAACTGCTTTCTTCAAAACAAAACAATGAAAATAGCTTTCTAGAATAAAATTAAAATGAATACAAATGTGACATTAAAATGTAATTACAATCTATTAACATGGAAACCATTAAATGATTTTTATGTTTATTATTATATTTAAAAGAATATTTTAAAGTAAAAAAAATTATATATAAACAACTGTTTCTTAGAAAGGATGCATATCAATGAAACTTGACTTTGACTCCTCACTTGAAAGAATAATCAAAGGCAACATTACATGTGTAATAGGCCCATATTGTGGATGAGGCTTGACTTAGGTTTGATATTTTAATAAAATGAAATACTGATAGTTAACAAGAGGAAGCTATAGCACAAAAAAGATGCAGTAACGGTTCAGATAGACATAATCTCCCTCATATTCATATAAAAATGTTTCTGGTTTTTGGTCAGTGAGATATGGTGACTTACATCTCACTATGATATCCTGCCAAATCTAAATGGCACCTGGGTCCTGAATTAACTAATCCATCATATTAAAGAGGTGAGCATTAGCTGAAATGATGGGAAGAACAACTTTTCAGCTTGCTTTAGTTTACCATAAGCTTCCTGGCGCCATCTGTCTTCTTTATTGTCCATACAGCCTTATTGTAAAAGAATTTGATATGATGAAATGTTCTTAATTTCATCACTAAAGGGGAAGATTTTTCATCTCTACCATATGACCCGATTTTATTTGGTATTAATTATAACGGTTAGCTTGGGGTTTGACTTTGTCTCTACCCACAATAACCAATCTAAGAAGCCTCAGAAAGGGCCTTTACAGGTCCCAATTTTTAAGAATTCATAATATCCTTTCTCACAATATATCCATGTTTATTAGCCACAACTCTGACTCAAGCATGGTGACTTGGACCTAAGACCTATTGTGATGACCCTAAGAGCAATCTCAGTTTTGACCTAAAGGAGATTCCTTCTCAGACTTGGGTGGCTCAGAACTTCCAAACTGATTGCTTTAAGTTTCGTTAGATTTACTGGCCCAGTACATAGTGCAAATTTTAGCATTCCTATAGGCTGATGATCAAGTATTTCTTTATCAGCATTTTGTTTCAGGAGCCTTACGCAAAACTCCTTCTGGAACAGAAAGTCATATCCTCCACTCACTTAGTAGCAAGGCTGGTGCCTATTCTCTCCGCCGTCCTCTCCTATTTTCAATGAGAGCTGTAATTACCTACATGGTTTCTGCTGTTTGAACATCCCTTTGGAATTTCACCAGTTTATCTCTTATACCTGTATGGTTTATTAGAAAGGAAGACCCATAGCTAAATCCTTACACCATTCAGAGGCACCCTATAGACTGTTAAACGTCTCCTGTAACTTATTCTCTCTCCCCAATTCTTTCTTGGTGAAAGCCTACCTATCCTTCCAACCACACTGTGGAAGAAATCATGCTCCAATGAAAGTGATAGAATAAGTCCAAAATCTTTCTTTCCACCAGTGATAGCTCCAAATTTTCTTCTTCATATCTACTCCCATTCTGCTCCTTTAAAGACCCATCCTAAATGGGATTTAACACATTTCCAATAAAACCTCTGGATGAAAGACCATACTTTCTATGTATGGTCTGTTAAATCTCATCTCTGAAAGTGTTGCTCTTCTGCTTTTCCACTGGTTGCCCTTCTGCCAGCATGGCAATGAATCAAAAGCTTTGTGGCTAAAATGTTGAATGTGCTGAAAAAAATTATTTTTGTTTTTTCCTCCCATTAGTAACCTAATTTATCTAGGACCTTTGAAAATTACTAGGGAATGCTCCCCTGGTACTATCTTAATCCTCTTTGTCAATCTCCTTTAGCATGTATTGAACATCAGGGTACTGGTGGCCTTCTCTTTGTTTCACTGAGAGGACTTTCAATGTACCATTAGAAAGGGGCTCCACCATAGTATACCATATCTGACCATCCAGCCAACTCATGTCTTGAATGTACATTGTCTGTCCCCCATAATGTGAGCCATACTGCTATGGTGATCCAGTCTTGGTTTTCTGCCAAAATGTTGTAGGCCAGGCCTGTAAGGTAGATCAGGTTCCAGATTAGAACAAAATTAAACGCTTGAAAGACCATCAAATAGTTAACAAAAAAGTGTTTATTTAACCATAGTGTTGTAGAGATGTTCAACAAGGATATAGGTATAACACTAGCTCAGGTATATACAACTTTCATCTCCATCATATATCTGGTCCCCAGAATGTGTTGGCTGCCATAGCAACAGGATCCTCTCTCAATTATGAGGGGCACTGATTCCTTTGTGCACCCACCTCCTTATGCCTTTTACGAGTAGGGACAACTTCTTTGCCTTTGGGGAATAAAAAAATGCAACCCTGCTATATTCAGTGTGTTTACTGCAAGTATTGATTATTCTTTGTTTCTTGTTTTACATGAAAACTAGTTGAAATTATTTACCCCTTTCTGCCAACTAATATTTTCAATAAAAAGGCCACCAGCATCTAAACAGCTCTATAGCATCTAGATCTTAGATAAATGTCTTGATAGCTCTTGCAAGCTAGTAAATCATTTAATATTTCTTTTTTATATTCTTAAAACCTACAACCAATCACTGGTCTCAAAGTTCCTCTTTGTTATGCCCCTATAGACTACTCTAACCTGGTAGCTCCTCTTTGAGCTACTCTTAATGCCCGTTTGTCAACAGCATAGCTAGCCACACTTACCCATCTTCAGGCACCAACCCAGATCCCACAGAGACAGACCACCAGAAGGTAGGGGTGAAGCGAAAGAGAACTTTATTTCTAGGTAGCACATATTTATATCCCCCTGAGGATCTGGGAGAAGGGGGAGGTCCTCTGGCATAACAGGATTGGCCTGAGAAGAGGGAGGGAGGCGTGCTAGGCTGTGAGAGTACTACGGAGAAAGACGTGGTACCTGGGATCAGACACCGCCTCCTGGGGCTATGTCCCACCTCCAAGTAGGACTCTCCTGGGCCTCGGTACCTCTCACCCTTCAGGTCCTCCCACATGCCTTGAACTGCATTCCTTGCTTCTAGAGGCTTTTTAACCCTTACAATCTTCTTTTCAAATGAGGGAGGGATCACATCTAAAATCTGGCAGAAACAATACTTTAAAAATATTTATTTATTGGTATATGAATTTATAATCTGCTCTCCTCCTGCCCTATCTTTTTACAGAATAACCATCAGTTTTTTAAAAGTCCTCATTATAAACATGTCTAATCCAGAAAAACTAAGTCTTACATTGTCCAGTTCCAAAAATATCTGTCCCTCTCTGTATTTTAAGCTTGTCTCTCTGGCAAGAAGGATTTCATCTTTAGTCTCCTGGATTTGTCTGTCATTGCATCAATTAGAATTATAAACACTCAAAATTGTTTTTCCTCTTTAATGCTGTGTCATATAAATCTTTCTCACTTTTTTCTGAATCCGTTTCTTCCTCTACTCTGAAACTTTCCACATCATTATTTTCTAGGGCATACTAATATTCCATTATATTTAGTTAGCATAATTTGTTAAACGTTCCCTAAGGGTGGGAGAGTTCTCTAGTGTCTGATTTTTAGATACTGTGAAAAGCTGCTATAAATATTTTTGTCAATATGTATCCTCTTTTCTTTCATCAATTTCTTTGGGGTCTAATAGTGATATTGCTGGGTTAAAAATATGCAGAATTTAGTAAATTTTCAGGCATTGCTTCAGATTGCTTTTCTGAATGGCTGGACCAACAGTACAAGTAATGTTATTTTTACTATTAAAAAAAAGAAAACTGGGAAACCATATTTGGGACTACCCTATCATTGCTGTCTGGGAAGCTATCAAATTTTTGTCTTAATTTGGATGCAGATGTGTGTCCATTGTGTATCTCTTTCCCATCTCAAATCAACTAGGAAGAATATTTAATGAAGCTCCTTTGAACATAGGATTGTCACACAATAACTCATTAGAAGAGGTGTTTACTGTCAATTGAAGGAATTGGAATGAGTTGGAGAAAACCAACAGAGAGTAGCTGATTGGGCAGTGTAGAGCATTAAATTTGGAATCAGAAAGATTTGAATTTATACTTTGCCTCACACACTTAACCTTACTAGTTGTGTGAGTTTGGGCAAGTGACTTAATTCTTTTCCATCCTCAGGGCTTGGATTTAATAATCTTTTAAGGTTCTTTCTAGCTCTAGATATCTGATCCTATGATATTCCTCATTTTTAAATTCACTGAAAGCAGAGAATGCTCAAACCAAATGTTTTAGGTGGTAGTTAATTTAGTAGAGGAGACAGTACATTGAGAGGAAAATTTATCTCTATGTCAGATACTGTACATTTAAATCCTTGTTCCTGTATGATCTTATAGTTAAACTTTAATTTTTAGTTTTTTTTTTCAATCAAACCCACTTATCTTTCTCCCATTTCTTCCTCTCTCTCCTTCCATGAGAAGAAAAGAAAAAAATTCCTGTTACAAACATGTATAGTCAAACAAAAAAAAATTGGCTACATCAAAAAAAAAAAAAAGTCTCATCTGCATTCTTGAATCCATCACTGCTCTGACAGGATATAGGTAATATGTTTCATCATGAGTCCTTTGTAATCATCATTCTAAAGTTTTTCAGAAGTTACCATGATACGCAAATTGCCTGGTTCTGTTTATTTTATTCATATCACCTGACTTTCAAATTTGATTCCTTCCTTGTCATATCTAATCTGTCACCAAGGTCTGTCAACTCTTTTTTTACATCGTGTAAGATTTCTTGAATACATTCCTTCTGTTCTCACTTTTACTAAACTAACTCATTTCCTTATTACTTCAAAACTAAACTATAAGCCTCCTAATAGGTTTCTTTGTCTTCAACCTTCATTCTATATGCCAACATCAGATTAATCTTCCTGAAAAGTTACTTTGATCATGTCATTCCTTGCTTAAACAAACAAACAACTTTCATGGTTCCTCATTATTTACTCAAAATTTACTCAATAAATTCAAAACTCCTTAGTCTGGCATTCAGCTACAATGTGGTCCCAATGTACTTGTTTCTTAATGCTACTCTATACAGATCCTGTGCTACAGGTGTCCTCACTGGCTCTAGAATATTTTACATATTAAGCCATTTTTTCATTTTTGCTCAACTTTGGCCTATGTGGACTTCCTTTTAGAACCTTATCAGCTCAAGAACTTTCAGTAGCATTTTATTACTTCTAGCATAAAATGCAAACTTCTTAGTTTAGGGTTCAAAATTCTCACAGATATATTGTGGCCAGTCTTTTGAGGATTGTTGCATATTATATTCCCTTTTACATACTTTATAGTCTAGTCATACTGGCCTGCTGGCTGTTCCCTGACTGAGACATTTGGTTACTCACTTCCATATCTTTCCATAGGCTATTTTCAGTATCTGAAATGTACCTTAATCTTCCCTGATCAAATTAGTTTTTGATGTTCTTGCATTCTTCCTCAAATGATCATATATACCTTTATTACACATTATATTCTTCCCAAAGAATGTAAACTCCTCCAAGACAGAGACTGACATTTCTTATATTTGTAACCATATCCTAGTACAATACCTTGAATATAGTAGGCGCTAAATGAATTTTGGATTTAACTGCATTCTCTTAGCAATAACTTATGATTTCTTCTCTCTTCTGGAAAGAAAGAGCTAAGTAGTAAAATGACTGTACTACTGGACCTAGAATCAGTCTGCATTCCAATTCAGGCATGAACATTAACTGTCTTTATGACCCATGATTTCTGTGCCTCAATTATGAAGTGAGGATAATAATAGTACTTACCTTATAGAGTTGTAATAAAGATTAAATGAAATAATAATTAACCATGGACAAACAAGTCCAATAGAGCTAAGACTAAAAGGTAAACATTTAAAAGAGAAAAATCATTTAGTTTCTGGGACTAATGTCTCATTTCCAAGATAAGGAACTGATTCAAATTTATAAAATTAAGATCCTTTCTACAAGTCATGAGTGGTTTAAGAATATGAACATGCAATTCACAAGGGAAGAAATCCAGCCTATTTTATAGCCATATAAAAAAATGCTCCAAATCACTAATTAGAGAAATGCAAATTAAAGCACTTTAAAGTTCCATTTCATAGCCATCAGATTGATAATGAACTTTTTAACTTTTTTTTCTTTTCAAAGTAGAATATAAGTTTCTTGAGGTCTGTGACCATATTTCACATTATTTACATCTTCCTGAAAGCCTATTGCCTTATGGATACTAAAATTTTCTCAGTGGAAGTCTTCAGACAGGGTTGATATAGCATCTGGTAAGGACATTGTAGAAGAAGCTCCTGTTCAGAAAGGAATTGGGACAGATGTCTTCTGACATCTTTTGATTCTTACATTCTATAACTTTGTAAAATGAGCAATGAAAGGATATCATTTTTCTAACACTTTACACTACTTTATAAGTTATAGTTCACATTCATCTTTAAACCATATAGACCCTTGAGGGAACTATGAAAATTAACATATATTGTCCCCTGCTCATCTCCCCTGTTCATGGTTAGATAGAAACTAAGATGAGGCTAAATAGCTGACTTGTGAATAAGAATTTTCATATCCATAAAAAATTTAAAATATAACTATCTTTTCCGCTAGTGGAAGTATAGCAATGGGTGATCCAAAGCTGTTTTTATTGAGCTACATTACAAAATCAAATGCAGTTATATGATTCTTCTTCTGCTCTCCTGATCTGTTTCCTTCATAGGACAAAGTAGTATTGTCTTGGTTTTCTGTGTGTGGATAATATGTGCATAGATACAATAAAAAGGTGAGCCCCAGGTCATCAAATCATAGTATTTTAAAGTCAAAAGAGACCTTAGAAATAATCTAGTCTAACTTTTTCATTTTGCAAAATAACTGAAGCCCAAAGACTTATCCTTATAAGAGATTAAATAGTTGATTTACCCAAGATTATAATCATTTAAAGATAGAGCCAAAATTAGAACTTAGGTTTATCAATTTTAAATCTAGCAGTCTTTCTATCATGCCATTGATGGTTTGACCATCAGCACCAAAAAGTGATATTTATGTAGGCACCAGTGAGTTCGAGGAGAGCCATCGGCACCATATTTTGGGCTTTGGCACCAAATTTATAGATTCAGTCATGTGATGAATTCACAATGGCCTTTCTTTTTGGCAAAAGGTAGGTTTACTTACAAGAAAAGGTTGCAGACAAAATGAAGAGGTAAAATAGATACCAGAAGTGGTAAATATGAAATGAATTTGGGAAAGCATATAACAATTAACAATGGGAAAGAGAAGTTCTCAGTGGAACTCACAATTAGCCAGGAGAAAGGAAATGCTTCACGAGTTGGGAATCTGCCATTGACTGACAGGTTAAATCCATAGAGAAGTTTAGCATCCTAAAAAGAGTTTGTTAACTATAAGAAGGAAAGATACCATGAAACATGGAGGAGAGGAGAGGAAGAAAGATACCACAAGGTAAAAGTGTGGTGGGCTAACACAAAAGGGATTAAGCAAAGATGGCATGGGCCATAGACAGATGTATAGGGGAAATTTAACCTCAGGGGTTTGATATAACTTGGCTTTCTGATTGGATACAGTAAGGTGGAGTTAATCCGGGACCTCCACAGGGTATTAGTCTGTCAGATTGAGCTGATCCCTATCAGGGCCCTTTCCTACTTGCTTTAAGGAGCAATTTTATCAGTATTTCAGGTTCTCTCTGCCAACCTCACATAGAGACCCAGACCTCACCACCATACTTTCTTTTAGCCAAAAGTTACGTTTATTTAGGAGAAGACATTTCAGAAAAAATGGAAGCAATATAAAATAGCCACTAGGAGTAGTATATATGAAATAGATTCAGGAGAGCAATACAATTAGCAAGGAAAAAAGTCTGAAAGAAGCTACTAAAGGAATGTACCCTGATGTGTGAGTTTTCCATTGATTAGCAGGTTAAATCCACAGAAGAATTTGATAGACTAACCAGAGTTAGCTATAGTAAGGAGAAAGACATCATTGAAGGGAAGATGCTATGAGGCAGGAGAGAGTATCTTTGGGGGTTTCTCAGGGAGGGAGGGGAAATAAAAACAAGAATGTATATTGAGATGTTGAAACTGCCTTGAAAATATTAACAAAGGCAGTCTAGATACATTATGATTGTCTTAACTATAGTAATAAGACAATAATAATGAAACTAATAATAGGAAAAAAACTTTGTTCCCATAACAATTTTTTTTAGTATTTCCTGAAAAGGGAGAAAATAAGAAAGAACTAGAGAAAAACCTTTCAGATCTGGACTTGAAATTTTAAACCATAATTAATTTTCTCTTAGGTAGAGAAACTTCTAAGGTGCTCAGTGGATAACTATGTATGATAAATATTATTTGGTGATAATACCATGAGGATTAAAATTTAAGAAAACCACTGAATCATTTCGGCCTCCTACTAAACAAATAATTTATTCTGGTAAACAAATGATTATCATTTCTATAGTGTACACTTTCTCCTTTTCTCTCCTGTTCTGGAATCATGAGAGTCAAGATCAAATCAAACTGGACATAGCTCCCGGATAGGACTTGTCAATCCACTGCCAAATGCTTTTCCTCATCCTTGCCAGGTTCCAGAGCAAAAAGTCTCTCCCTCCCTATCTTTCCCCTCTTTATGAGTCTCCCCCAGTTAAATAGTCCTTACCAAGGTAAGAGACTTTCTTTTTTTTGTGTGTTGATATGCTCAGCTTTTATTATAGGTAAGCATAAACATACAAAGTGCTTAATTAAACTTTTTTCATCTATCCATTCATTCATTCTTAATTAGTACACTGGTTTGGGTTACTTTCTAACAATTAAATAATGTATATCTTAGTGAAACTGGATATCCTTCTATTAGAAAATCCTGAATCTGAAATATGCTTGTGTATGTTCCCACACAGAAATATATATATATGATGTGGACTTTGAGTTTATTCTCTTCCCTTGTCAGGAAGAAGCCCATCTGGCTATAATCAAGCATAACCAAGTCTCAGACTATCCTATTTGTATAGAATGATTTGTAAGAATCCAACTCTTTATCAACCTCCATTGTCTATCCTTCAGATCTCTGGGCATCTTTAAACTGTGGCTGATCAGATCAGTGTCAGCTTGGAATATTCTGCCACATGCCAGACACAAATAGTCCCTATGAACATTTGGGTAGACTCCCTAACTTTGCACATTACTCATTTCTTCTGGGCTAACTCAGTTTTGCTTTGCTCATAGAACCCAGCATCTTCTCAAATGAGGGCATGCCATACTGGGTGGTCCTATGCCAGTGTCTCCCATGCCATACAATTAATTCTTAATTCTTAAGTTCTTAAGAAAGACCTTGAGTGTCCTTGTATCGCTTTTTCTGACCACCTTGTGAGCACCTGCCCTGTGTGAGTTCTCCATAAAACAATCTTTTTGACAAGCATATACTTGGCATTTTAGCAATTTGGCCAGCCCAGTGGAGTTGTGCTCTCTGCAGTAGTCTGGTTAGTCTGCTTATCTCCTCTGTGGATTTAGGCTGCCAGTCAATGGCATACTTAGGCATATTCCTTTAACGGATATGCTTTTCCATGGTAACTCATTGCTCTCCCAAAATCTATTGCATATTTACCATTCCTGGTGCCTATTTTACTTTTTCATTTTGTCTATAACTTCTCCTAAATAAACCTACCTTTTGGAAAAGAGCCATTATGAATTTGTCATATGTTAATTTTGAATTAGGAATTGCTACCTTGACCTCTTCATATATCTATTATTAAATTCATAATTCTTTAAAGATTTGTTTATTATGAATAATACTTAGTTCAACACATACAATTTGTCCTGTAACATTTTGTGATTATGAAATCTATTTGTCAGAAAGCATTTTTAAGCACTAACTATGGAGTAGTCTATGTATTTGTCGTATTTGAAATTTGAAAAGGAATGGGAGTGAGGGTAGGGAGGCATTTGAATTGAAAATATGGATATAGAAAAGATTATATTTAAGCATGTTTCTCTTGTTTTCTAAATATGTATACACCTATATTTGTAGATTAGGTAGGAGCTTTGACATTTGCATCTAGCTAAAAGTCTAAAACTTGAAAGAGGGTATTGCGTGTATTCCTCAGCATTGCATGCAAAGTTTGCTGGGATTAAATAAATAAATATGATTGCAATTTTCCTACTGGGCATACCTTGGGGAACAGACTAATTTTGTAGTGAACAAAATTAAAACAAAACAGAACAAAACATAAACAGCTTGCACTAAGAAGCTGAAAAAAAAACCACCTGTTTTAGCTTAAACAATGGGTAAAGAATAAGGTCAGTAGTAAAATGCACTTAAGATATATACATAGTTGTTTGGCTATAATCCTATTTTGACTTGAATAACCCAAACATTTTTAATTTAAAGGATAATTTCCAGACGCAAGCTTCCCCTCCCATGTGAGGAACAGTATTAATTAATTTCTGGCCCTTGAAGTGCAGCTACTTAAGGAACTATTCCCTTCCTAAGCTTCCCTCTCACACAAAAATGTGCAGGTCCATTGGTAGTGTTTGGTCCTAAAAGGAAGGGTGTTGTCAGATTTTTAAATCTTTCTTTGTTCCTAAAACTTTTGTTGTATTGATAAAGAAATCCAGATATCTTATATGAACAGAAATAAGTAACTAGTCATTTATTGCACTCTTTACCATTTCTGCCTCTTGGAAACGATCCTACTGAGATGGAAGGCTCAACCAATTATCAGAATGCTGAATGCACAAGCTGATGTTCAGCTGTGCCTGCTAGGTTAGAGATTAGCTAACTCCTTAGGGAACCAGGCTTTGGGATACTCCCTATGTATTCTCAGTCAAATTTTAAAAATAATTAATATGAATAGACACTCTTTTTTAAATCTAACAATTGAACAATACAAGTTACTAGCTCATAGTTAATATCCAAGTAATAAAGGTACTTAAAATTGCTTATCTTTTGCAGCTTTGTCCTTTAAATTGTGACATGGCCAATTGGGGAGGAGTTACTTTCACCCTATCCCTCAAAAAGCCCCTAAACAAACTTTGTGACTCTTCTTGATCTATCCTTTGCATTTCTGATTAAGGGTATCAGAATCTATTAACCCATCCATCTATAACTAGCAATTTGGGTGCTCTGGCAAACAGCAGGAAACATGTTCTCAAGTCCACATTTGAAGACAAATTTAGTTGAGTAATAGGATGAGAGACCCCAATAAGCCATGTTCCCTTTCCCCTTCTCCCACAGAAAAATGACTTCTTTTTTAATTAGCTAGGAAGGCTAGTCATTTTTCTAATTATGTAACGAATTATTTTTGCTAACTTGTCATGAAACTCAGGTTTTTCTGTTGAGCTAAAGAAAGTTAGCGCTGTGTGTCAAAGTCTGCTTACCTGCCCCTAGACCATTATTAGGAAAGACATGTTTTGACCTAAGCAATTACATTTTTTATTCCTTTCACCTGAATTATGAGCCCTCTAAATTACATTGCTCGCTCCCCCCCATCAAATGCTCTCTATAGGGCATTTTTATTGGGCCATATTGTTTTTCAGTCATTTCAATGGTACTCAACTATTTGTGATACCATTTGAGATTTTCTTGGAAAAGATACTGAACTGCTTTGCCATTTCCTTCTTCAGCTTATTTTACAGATGAAGAAACTGAGGCAAGCAGGATTAATGACTAACCCAGGATCACAACCTAGTGTTGCCTCCAGCCCAAGAATTCTATTCTCTGTGCCATCTAGCTGTCCCATTTATTGGGCTATACATCCTATCCATTGATCTAGATTAGGGGGTTTTAAACTCAGGTTCACTAACTAGCAAGTCAGTGGACAGATTTTAGGAGAGTCCATGAGCGTGAATGAGAAAAGACAAAACAAATGACATCTTAATTTTTAATAGTCTCTAATTAAAATTTAGCATTTCCTTCAATTGTGAATCAAAATAAACACATTTTAAGAAGGGGTCCATAGGTTTCACCAACCTGTCAAAGGGGTCCATTATACAAACAACCCCTACCCCACAAAAAACTAATTGAAAAGCCCTTGGCCTAGTAATTGTCTATTAGTCCATGTTAACATAGACTAGATGGTAATACAATAAGAATCATTTTCTAAAATTTTAATTTTGATAAATTAAATTTAAATAATTTTTACAATAAATATATTTATGATAAATAATTTTGATAAAAGAAATTCTGTGAAGAAGAGGGGGAATAGTCCCATAGAATAGAGAAGAAAGCATGATTTTATGGAAAACATCCTTGATTTGAGTCAAGAGGAGCTGGGGTTAAGTTCAAAATCTATTTATGACTTTGTGACTTTGAATACCTCATTTCACTATTTCTGAATCTTAGATAATTAACCATAAAATGAGGACTGTACTAGATTACAGGGGTTGTTAATCTATTTTTGGCTCATGTTGGGCAGCAAGATGGTACAATATATCATATTGGGTTTAGAGTCAAGAAGATTTGAGTCCAAATATGGCTTTAGGCACTACTTCTACAGCCCTGGACAAGTCATTTAACTTCTCTCTGTCTTAGTTTCCCCATAAAATAAAGATAATAATAACTTGAACTTCACAGGATTGTGAGCCTAGATCAGAGCAGGAGTTTCTAACCTAAGGTCCATGTATTTGTTTTTGTTTTAAAATATCTTGATAACTGTATTTCAAGATAGCTGATTTCTTTTGTAAAACTATGTATTTTATTTCATATGTTTTATTTCTTGTTTTTAAAAACATTCTGAGAAGGGGTCCATAAGTTTACATATACATATACACACACACACATATACACACATACAGAAAAAAGGTTAAGAGTTTCTGAACTTCACCTTTTTGTTGTTGTTTATTTGTTTGTTTTTTCCTTTCTCATGTTTTTTTCCCTTCCGATCTGATTTTTCTTGTTCATCATGATGAATATGGAAATATGTTTAGAAGAGTCATATATATTTATGCTGTATCAGACTGTCTGCTGTCTTGGGGGTAGGTAGAGAGGAGAAGGAGAAAAATTTGGAACACAAAGTTTTTCAAAGGTGAATGTTGAAAACTATAAAATACTATTTAAAATATTTAAAACTCTGAACTAAAAGATATCTGAAATTCTTGAAGCTCTAAATATATGAAATGACCCACTCTACACCTTTGGATCTTGCTAATGTAATGAAAATATTAGCTGGTTTGTTGAGTAAATTAGTTACTGCTTGAAAAAAATCAAAGAGACTCATTCTGACTCCTCAGGCTACTGCAAATTGATTTAAGGGTTGCATTAGTAAATGACTAATGGTGGTCTGTTGATATACACTAGTATTTCTTTTAAATTTCAGCTTCTAGAATCATATTTTTGCCTCTGACCACTAATAAAATTTAACATAAGAATGAAAACACACAATGACTTCATTAACTAAGATTTTAATATTCAAATACTCAAAACATGGACTTCCCATGGAATACCTGATCTCTCAAAGAGAAAGCCAACTAAGAGATACCTCTGAAGTTTCTCCGCTTTGCTCTTATGTGTAGCAAACATTATTTCCCAATTTTGGGTTGTGTCATATGTCTCTGACTTATTTATCTTGAGCTAAAGAAGATGGTGAACATATAGTGGGTCCTGCTTTACAACTAATCATTAGGCAATTACCAGTGGGCTTATTGTTAAAATTTAAGCTGATTTCAGAGGACAGCTGGGTTATATTACATTTGAGTCAGCAGAGGGCACTGTTAAGCAGGAAGAAATTCAAGAGAACAGTCAATATTTTATTCATTAAAAAAGGATATTTTACATTCAGGGTTTTATGGAATTAAAAAGTAGAGCCAGCTTTACCTCAAGCTATCCATCATCTCATATCTATCTGACAATATAATGTAATAAAATCCTTTATAATATATTATAATCTCATAATTCTTAGAATCGAATAAAAAAGTTGATTCATATAGAAGCTAGAGAGAGAAGTATGATGGAAATCACATTGACTCTGGAAACAGAACACTTAAGTTCTTACCTCTTACACTTACTCTTACACTTACTACTAGATACTATTAGGTGACTATGGTGAGAGCACTAGACTTGGAGTTCAAATACAGCCTCAGGCTGGGCAAATTGTTTAATCTCTCTGTGCCTTAGTTTCTTCATCTATATAAAGGATAATAATAGTATTTATATTCCAAGGTTTTTGTGAAGCTCAAACAAGGTATTATTTATAAAAGAGTTTTGTAAACTAAAGCGCTGCATAAATGCCATCATCATCATCATCATCATCATCATCATCATTATCATCATCATCATTACCTGTATGACTCGGGGACTTCACGTCATTTCCCTTGTTTCAGTTACTCTTCTGAAAAATAAAGCTACACTAGGTGACCCCTAGGTCCATTCTAAGTCTGTCTTATAATTCTAGGATTCTAGATGACTTCTCAGCACTGGGTGTGTGATCTAAAATTTATAGTTTATATATCTAAGTCCAACTGGCTAAAAGCCAATCACTTGTAAAATTTTATATTTTTTGCATACAAAATACTACAGTAATTTGGGAACTGGGAAAGAAAAAATTCTGGTCGTCATTTGAGAATTTGAAGTAAATGATTCAGAAGTTTATGAATTTGGAAAGGCCTGAAATATGGGGAGAATTTGAAGAAGAAATGAGGACCCAGGATACTTCTGATGTAGCTATCAGAAAGTAGCTTACAGTAAAGTTTAACAGGGAGAAATAAGTTGGAAAAAAAGAGCTAAGAGTAATTAGACAAATAAATCATTTAAATTGTACATCCTGTAGCTCATGGTCAAGAACTTTAATTTGAAGTGAAAGGAAATTTAAGACTTCAAGTATGGGAATGAGGCAATGTGATGAAGCAGCAAAAACTTTGAGTATTGAATCAGAGGATGTAGATTTGAATTCAGTTCTATTATTATGTAAATGACTTTGAGTATGTCACCTTTTTGTGAAATGAAAAGGTTATATTAAATGATCTCCAAGCATTTCTTCCAAGAATCTTGTGATTCTTCTGGTTTGTTTGTCTGGACCTATTTATTTAGATTTCATTGGTGAAGAAGTTCTGACGAGTTACTCCTGCTACCATAACAGGTTGTCATTTTCTCTATAATTTATAGTTTTAAAAAGTTTAAAAAGTACTGAGAAGTTAGTGTTTTGCTCAGGGTCCCACAGATACTGTGTCCGAGAAAGGGTTTGAACCTGTCTCTTCCTGATATTGAGGTCAACCCTTATCTCACCAGATTGCCTTTATGATCTTTTAAGTGACATAACAATGATGCTTAAGAAAGAAATTTCCAGCTTCTGATTATTCTTCCAGCTTCACAGTGGAGACAAAGGGACTTGGTCATATGCAATGGCTAACGAACAACTCATTGTTAAGACCAGCTGCAGCAACAGGATAATGTCAGTACCCATGAAAGGACTTAAATTAAGTTTTGCAGAAATGTTACAATATTCATGCCAAGAAAAGATAATCTCATTTCCCTTTTTTGTTCCTTCCTATCAATCAATCCCTTTGTGCTCCTCACCTGTCACACATGAGGTCTATTTAGGCCCTTTCGTGAGTGTAACCATTATCCTGTTGTTGCAGCTGGTCTTAACAATAAGAGTAGCTGGTATTTTTAAAATGGTGTTTTAAGGTTTGGAAAATACTTTCCATTCATTATCTCATTTATTCCCTTAGCCAATTGCACTTGACCTATTCTTTTGTTTCCATTGTGCCTCCTACTTGGTAAATCTGAGTGGCTAATATTCATTTAGCACCTGCAGCTATAACTGCTTCCATCTTGAGATATGTATGTCAACAATTGTTAATGTTTGTGAATATTGCCAGCTTGAGAACTGTGACTAGGAGAGAGCAAGGTTGCTAGCCAGTTACAGAAGAATATTTAGTGGGACATAATTAGAGATCACTTTAATATTTCCCTTTTATAAATGTGCATGTTCTATATAAACTATATCAAATTGCTTACCATTTTAAGGAGGGGTGAGAGTGATGTGGTATAGGAGATCATTCATTTGGGGTTTAGCACCAAATGATGAAATTATAGTCACCAAATGTTGAAGTTCAATCATGTGAAAAATTCACAATGGCTATTCTCTTTGGCAAAAGCTAGGTTTATTTAGAAGAAGAGGTTACAGAAAAAATGAAGAGGTACAGTAGACATCAGGAGTGGTAAATATGAAATAAAGTTGGGACAGCATATAGTTAGAAGGAAAGGGATTTTAACAATTAATGATGGAAAAAGTTTCCTAGTGGAACTCAAAATTAACTAGGACAAAGAGAAAATTAACTATGAGGTTGGAGTATGCCCTTAATTGCAGGCTAAATCCTAAAAGGAATTTAGCACCCTAAAAAATTTAGTTAGCTAAAAACAAGAAAGATACTATTAGACAGAGTGCCATTGGTGCTGGTAAATGTTTAACAATTGGCTTTCTGGGTTTTCCCAGAATATATGCAGAATACACTTTTAAGTTTAACCTTCATTATTAATATTTTCTTTCTTAAGTCTAGACTTAGATGGTGATCAATTTAATCTTATAGTTCCACTCTCTATGGAGGTTGTCCAACATTAAGTCTAGACAATCAGCAAAGCAAAAATCAAATACTGATTTGAAACTTTGTTAATTTTCCAGGGTATAAATGCTTACACTGAAATCTTAACAATCTGCTCTAGTTCAAGCAGACTCTTGGACACTCTTATTTGCCTTTTTTAGATTCCACATAGCATTCATACTTGAGCATATCCATTGTTAGCTCCCCACTCCCCAATTTTCTAAAGATCAACAATACTTGTACCCCATCTGTGAACGCTTAGATAGCTTTACTGTATGTATTTTGGGAAATTTTACATTAAGACACTGTGAAATATCTAGAAAGAATGACATACTGAACAGCCCTGAGTGACAAATGAAGAGACTCTGAGAAGGTTGGGGTTAGTAGATATTTTTTATGCAAAGCATGTGACACAGGATGGGTCACACAGCAAGGATGACAGGCAACAGATAGATTCCCAGATTTGAAGATTGGAGTCCGCAGCAACATGAATAGTTGACCAGAAGACTGGAAACTCAACTGAGCTAATGATCTGCTATTCTAGACAGAAATAGAAGCATGGTGCATGATGTCAGTTTTGATGTTTGCTAGGTCTGGACTCTCAACCTGTTGGGTGAAGAAAGATATGAGTAGACCAGAATAGAAGGAAGATAGTCACAAATTTTAGCATTTCAGATGGTGAGAACTCTGCTTTACTCATTTTAGGGCTCATGAGGGGAACTGGCAGTTCTGACTAAATTTCCCATTGTTGTAGTGCAAATGAATTCCTCACAACTGACTCCCCCTAGATCTCAGCCAGGTAGTTAAGCTTGATTATAATCAAAAATTATTTATATCTGAGAGGCTTTATTGTTGATATTCATAAAAGGAAAATCTAGTGAAATCAACTTGGGTCAAGAATGGAAATCATTCACTAAAGAATTCTTGGGTATGACTATAAGAGAAAAAAAATATACATATATATATATGTATATATATATTTTTTTTTATTTTGAGGCACTCAGGTTAAGTTTCATGCCCAGGATTACACAGCTAGTAAATGTATGAGTCTGGATTTGAATGCAGGTCCTCCAGAGTGGATAGACCTCCTGGTCTATCCACTGTGCCACCTAGCTGCCCCAGAGAATATACTTTCAATTTACATTAAATTGATTAAACAAGAGGCAATTTGGCATAGCTGAACTCAGGCAAATCCTACTTCTGAAACATGCTAGTTTTGTGACTATGGGCAAGTCATTTAATTCCTCAGTCCTCTGGTACTAATTTACTAAAAACTTGCAGAGAAAGTGTTGGGTTTGTATTGATATAGTAAATTTCTAATATGAATGGGATCACTGGTCCATGTCCTAAACCTCCTTTCCCCCTAAATTGAATCAAATTCTAATTAATATGTTATTATATGAAAAGAATATCTTCTTCTAAATCTTAAGTAAAAGAGACCATCCTCACTGGCTATGCAGATGTACTCTCTGAGACAATGATTCTCAAAGCTTATTCTGAAATAAAGCTGTGATATGATCAATATGGATATTTATAACAATGATACACATACTAACTTATGCCTGCCTATCCTACATCTGATGCTTATCCATGAACTCTCTTAAGTTCATCATATAGGATCCACCCAATGTGTTGAGTGGGAGTTCTCTTCATTTTCTCTTGATGTTGCAAAGATGCCAATGGAATATGGGTCCTGCCCATCTATTATCCCTAATTCTCATCTCATGACATAGCCTATCTATTTTTTTTGCTCATCTCTTTCTTTGAAATCCTTTACCCGAAATAATTATTCATTCAGTGAAAATTAATTTTAATGAAATTAGTCAATTAGGAAAACAGATTAGCTGTATTTTACTAAAAGATTTATGTAACCTTAGCAAGAATCAGGATTTTATAAAATTTCTTCCTTCCTTCCTTTCTTCCTTCCTTCCTTCCTTCCTTCCTTCCTTCCTTCCTTCCTTCCTTCCTTCCTTCCTTCCTTCCTTCTTTTTATATCATACTCTCACCTGAGAATGCTCTGACTAAAAGAATGTATTATTATTATTATTTCATCATTGAAATCTCCCAAGATAACTTGGGGTTTACCAGCTAAATTTCTTTCTTAAGGGCCATGCCCAAATCACTCTGTATCTTATTGATTATTCAACAATAGATCCCAGGCCAAATCCCATTTGGTCTTTCTTTGGTCCTGGATTGCCCCAAAGTGAATGTAAGTATCAATTGTTTCTGTTTTGTACAGAAATCCTGAATGTTTTCTCCTCTTCTCTGTGATGGTTGTAGTATTTTGTTTGTTTGTTTGTTTTTGACTAGGTAAAAGAGGTCATTCTCTGACTCAAATCTTCCCTACCCTTAATCACTGATTTGCCTCAGTCAAACTGAGACCTGATAAAGACCTTAGCTGAAACAGACCAAGGTCTCCCACTGCATCCAGGGTCATCTCCAGTTTTCTTCATCTATTTTTTTTTTTTTTTTTTTTTTTTTTTTTGTTACTGGACCCAGATGTCTCTGGAGAGGAAAGTGACCTTGCACAGACCTCACTCACTTAAATCCAGTTCACTTACATGTCATGGCAGCACTTCTCTGAGGTCATGTCCTTCATTCTCTAAGAGGACCAAAATGGCATCAGTATACTAGAGTCCAGTGCAATGTATCCTACTGTGACTGATGAGAACTATATGAGCTCAGAATGTTTTGCCACAGGTCAGATACCAATAGTCTGTATGAACATTTATTTGGAGTGGATTCTCTCACTTTATGCATCTTGCGTTTTTTGGGGGACTAATCCAATTCTGCTTTGCTAAGCCCAATACTTTTTCTGATGAGAGCACACCATGCTGGGTGGTTCTGTGCCAGTGTCTTCCATGTCATATAATCAATTCTAAAGTTTTAAAGAGAGATCTTGAGTGTCCTTGTATTGCTTTTTCTGACCACCTTGTGACCTGCTTGTTGACAGACAACAACTTGTGTGACTCTAGGCCACTTACTAAAACTCCCAGTTTCTTTATTATGCAAAATTAGAATAGCAGTAGCACCTGCCTAGCAGAATTCTTTTGAGAATAAAAGTAGATAACTATATTATAAAGCACTTTGCAAACATTAAAGAGCTATATGCATGTTAACAATTATTGAATTACAGCTTCAATTGATCAATGATGGACAGAAGCAGCTTACATTCATTTCCCAGTGTTTTATGGACAGAAGCAGTGCTTCTGTCCATAAAAAACACTGGGAAATGAATGTAAACTATTTGCATTTTTGTTTTTCTTCCCGGGTTATTTTTACCTTCTGAATCCAATTCTCCCTGTGCAACAAGAAAACCGTTTGGTTCTGCACACATACATTGTATCTAGGATATACTACGACATATTCAACATATATAGGACTGCTTGCCATCTAGGGGTGGAGGGTGGGAGGGAAAAATCGGAACAGAAGTGAGTGCAAGGGATAATGTTGTAAAAAAATTACCCTGGCATGGGTTCTGTCAATAAAAAGTTATAAAAAAATCAATTAATGAATTATTTATTATTGTAGAAAATATATAAAGAGAAACAAATACAAAAATATGTAAGGTAATTTAGGAAAGAGGGCACATGCAGTTAGGGAAGCCAGGAAAGGCTTCCTATGGACAGAACTTCAGGCACAATAGGTGAGAGCACTACATGGTTTTTGGATAGAATTTTAATTTGTGGTAATTAATAGGAATCAGCTTAACAAGATCAGAAACATTCATACAATATTAGAGTGAAAAACGGTTTTAGAAAATTTTGATAAGATAATTATATGGTTAAAGAAACTGGAAGTCTAGAGAAATAACAGAGACTTTCCCAGATCACACAGCCAGCTAAGTGACAGAAAAAAAAAATGGTGTGTGAGTTCTTCTGACACCTAATGCAGTTTTCTTTCTATCATAATACCATGCCACACTCAAACAAGATTCCATAACAATCATCCCCATTTCCCTCACCCACCCTCACTTTCCCACAGGCACCAAATAACATCATGGAATGCTCAGTGTAGATTTTGAATGACCATGATTTGTTCTTGTTATTGACCCCATTTGGGATTTTCTTGGCAAAGATAGTGGAGTGGTTCAGAATTTCCTTCTAAAGTATTTTAGATGATTCATTTTTAAGATGAAGAAATGGAAACAAACAAGGTTAATTGATTTGCCCAGAATCACATAGCCAGTAGATGTCTGAGATCAGATTTGAACTCAGGTAAACGAGCCTTCTTGATTACAGGACCTGCATTCCATCTGCTGTGCCACCTAACTACCTATTTGTACAGTATATAATAGTTGTTGAGGACCAGAGAACTTATCTAGTACTTTCAGAAAGCACCTGTTTCTGATTTTATAGTTCTAAATTGATCAGATACAGGTAGTTCTTGAATTTAATCATGGCAGTCTACTTTAAATTTCATTCACTATTCCTCTGAGTGTTCCTCATTATTCTTTAGGATCATCTGGATTTTGCCAAATCTCAGAAGTACTTATAAGAAATTTAAAAAAATAACAGTAATTCATTTCCTTTGATATAGAAGTTAAAAAGATTTCCTCAGCTTATGCTGGCTCTAAGCATTATAGAATTTTTAAAGTTAGAACAGGTCTTAACCATTATTTAATCCAGTTGCTTTCTTTTATAGGTGAGGAAACCAAGACCTAGAAATGTCAGATATTTTTCCCAACATCACACAGCTGGACAGAACTAGGATTTGTCATGATTCCCCCAGGTACTTTCCACTGTACCTTAACATAAGCACAATTCTTAAGTTACTTTCTCACTTCAAAGTCTTCAATGGCTCTCCTAAGATTATAAAGGAAATCAATCATATAGAAGTACAGTTATCACTCAAGATATGATTGAAGAAAATGAAACCCAGAGATTATAAGAGACTTACTTGCTCAAGTCACATGGGAAATAAATAACAGATTTAGGATTAGAATATAGATCCCTGAAATCCAAATCTGGACCCTTGATCCTGCCTTTCTGACTTATCCCATCCCATCTACTTGATGGAGTTTAAAATGAAAATTTTACAAGACTGCTATACCTTTTCAACTTTGCTCAGTATCACAAAATGCTCTTGAAGGTTTGTGCATTATAGAAAGAAAATGAAAGACCATGAATTAAGATCAGAGAAAAATTTGTGCATGTATGTGAGGTTGGGGAGAGGATGAGGTGGAGATGAATAGATAGCTTTAAACTGTAACCCAATTTATAATATGTCACATTTATTTTAATGTTAAGCTGTGGGCAGATACTATTATTTGCTGCTGTTAAGTCGCTTTTTAGTCATATCTGACTCTTTGATGCCATTTGGGGTTTTCTTGGAAGAGGTTGTGGAGTGGCTTGCCATTTCCTTCTCCAGTTCATTTTACATATGAGGAAATTGAGTAAAATGGGGCCAGGTGACTTGCCTAGGATCACATAGGATCACTAGATCACAAAGCTTTGAACTCATAAAGACTCCAGGCTCAGAACTCTTGGCACTATGGCACTACTTAGATGTCTCAGATACCATTATATGCCTTAATATTTTTAAAACAGAAATGTCTATCCAATAAAATGATAACCTTAACGAATGGAAGATTTATTTTAAGTAATGTTCAGTATGATAGAATTTTGCTTTAACAAAAAAAATTTGGATTGTCCCTTAAATAACAAGATTTGACATGTATTTTATTAAATGATGTTCTTAGATATCTACTTTCTCCCTAAATTAAAAAAAGAGTTTGAGTACAAAGAAGGATAATGGGAAGTGAGAAGAATAATTAATGTTCATAGCCTGTGGTTGCTCTAATAATAAAATTATTTTTCATTAATGTTATATCTGAAATTGTTCTCTTGAAGTTATTTTTTTTCTGACTTGATTCATCTTTTCATTTTGAATATTATTATCAGCAGAATATCAGAATGAGAAAGGACCTTCAGTGCCATCCTGCCATCCAGGGCATCTGAATGAGAAACCCTTCTCAAATATGAGCAAGAAGTGGTCAGACTCAGCCTTTGGTATATTCCCTCCAATGAGGGAAAACTTGCCTCATTCTAGTTTTGAATAACTTTAAATGTTTCTTACATGAAATGAAAATAGCCTCTTTCCTACTTCATTACATTTTATGAATAGATTTAACAATCTCTGACAAATGATTGCATTTCAAATGATTATAAGGATAATAATTGCTAGCATTTATTTTTGTTTTTCATTGTTTCATTATTTCAATCATGTCTAGCTCTCCATGACCCCATTTGTGGTTTTCATGGCAAAGATACTAGAAGGTTTGCCATTTCTTTCTCTGGCCCATTTACAAATGAGGAAATTAAGACAGAGTTAAGTGACTAATCCAGGGTCACACAGCTGGTTTCAGAGGCCAGATTTGATTTCAGGTTTTCCTGATTCCAGGGTCAGCGATCTTTCCACTGGGCCACCTCACTGTCCCTAATTTATCTAAAACTTCAAAATTTGCAAAGCAATTTATGCCCGGTATCTCATTTGTTTCTTACAACAACCCTGTGAGATAAGTGCTATTATTCTGTCCATTTTATAGTTGATGAAACTGAGGCAAACAGGGTTAAGTGACTTGTCCATAGTCACACAAGCTAAATAAGTGTCTGAAGCAGGATTTGAACTCGGGTCTTCTGACTCCACATCTAGTGTTTCATCCACTTTTCCAGCCAGCTCTTCAAATATTTGAAGAGAGCTCCTACTAAGCCTTCTTTTCTTGAAACTAAATATTTCAAGTTTCTTCAACTGATTCCCATATGGAATGGTTGACTCAAGACCCTTCACTCTCTTGGTCACCTTCTTTTGTCTTTGTTAAATATTCCAGTTATGAACTACATAGAGAATACAAATACTTTGCCTCGATGTTTTGCCTCTCTTTAGCATTAGATTCCAATAATATATTTGAATAAAATGACATTTATGATTGCCATCTACTAAAATCCCGAGATTTTTTTTCAAATGAACTGCAATTTAGCTATATCACCCCCTATCTTGTGTATGTGAAGTTGATTCTGTGGAAAGTAAGACTTTACAGTTTTAGCTATCACATTTATTTGACCCTACATTCCAGTCTGTTGATGTCTTTTTGGGTCCTGTCCATCACATCTAGTATGTTTGCTATCCATTTCAACTTGTGGAATATTCTAATTTGAGAAACTTGCCATCCAGGATTTTATTCAAATCATTGACACAAAAGTGAAGTGACTTTGGAGGCAGGCAGCTCCTAAACCTGACATAGCAATGTTATACTGTAGTGATGACACAATTTTTGTTCTCTTTTTTTCAGTTCAAAGATCATTGTCAGTAGTAGAGAAAGCAGAAGCAAACCAAAGATGGAGAATCTCTACCTTCTCCATTCCCATCAACTTGTCAGTTGATTATTCCCTTCTTGGCCCTCATCTTTTCCCTAATGCATGGTATCATGGAGACTTTTCCATCATTCCAGTCATTCTACTTTCCCAAGATTATTTTTAACAATAGTATTTATAAATATTTGAAAAAAATCTGCTTCTGATACTTAAGTTCACTTTTTCATCACCCTTCTTTTTCCATATTTGAAAATGTAAATTAGTTTTATCACAGATTTTGCAGCCGTTTGTTTTCTATTCCCGAGCACTGTGTGTGTGTGTATGCGTGTGCATGCACACACGTGTGAATGTAGACACATGAGCTGACATTTTCTTTGTCTTGGGAGCTTTCTGATTTTGTAGCTTTTTGTCCCATTCTATGAATTGAAGCCAACACATACATTATACTTTTTTCTTCCTGAACTAATAATATCATACCAACATCATTGTTGATGTTATAGACTATTGGGAAAGACTTTTGACTATTTCTGCCAATGTTGAATAAATAGACTAAGAATTATTCTCTTGTTTAGTATGAGTTTTGGAGATATATTATAGAACATTTTCATAAGAAGCTCACATTTCCATAGAACTTTACAATTTGGGAAAAAATTGCTCTTAATGGCCTTAAGAGGTCATTGTGAGGGAAGTGATACATGCATTTTTATTTTCATTTAGCAAGCTGAGGATATAAGTTGTGTGACTTTCCTATGATTTTCCTTCAGGGTCAAAACAATAGATTCAGTAGTCCTAACTTTAAATTGAGTGTCTTTATCATTTTGGCCACTCAATAGAACAAAAGAATTACACTGCTACTTGTCACAAAGAAAGTGGGTCTTGGGAAGGACTTCCTTACATCTACTTCCCAAATCCATAATGCAACACAGGTATTTTCACTACTAGATGAAAATAAAATATTAGCTTCTTGAAAAGATATTTTTATAAATATTTATCATTAGATTGTAAGCAATTGAATAAAGATGAGGATTTATACAGTTTTACCCCTTTCAGATTTTTATTTGCCAGTGTAAAGGAAAAATAAGAAGTACTTATACTTCTTTATCCTTCAAGAGGTGTGAAAAAGTTCCCTGTCAATTTGATGAAATGATAGGCGTGACTAACCATTGTTCTGCTGAATATCAACCAGTCCCCTGATGGATTTAGGAAAAAAAACCCAAAATTGAGAAGTTTGTCAACTCTGACAGTGAAGAAGAGAGCTGGCTATAGAAGAGCTCAACTCTTGAAAGGAAATTAGTCTTAGCTTTTTCCTTTGTATCTCTTCCGAGTGCAGTAAAATAGGGAGGGATCCCTCCCTATTGCTCTTGTTTCCTCTACTAGCAATAGTATTTTACAATGGCATAATTTTCCTAGACGCTCTCTTCAACAAAGATTATATCTATATAGCTTGACTATAGGAGTTGACAATAAAGTCAAACATCAATCAATAAGCATTTATAAAGTATCTACTATGTGATAGGAACTGTGTTGAGCACTGGGATCTACAGACCAGCAGAACAACCTGCCAATCAGAGACTTTTCACCTGGATGAGCAGGAGGACTATTTTAAAGACACAAAGAATAGCATAAAGAAATTGGTGCCTACCTGTGTGGAAGATGAATTGTCCTGGCCATCTATATTCCCTACTTGTGTTCCTCTCTATATCTTGTATATATTCTCTCTCTTCCCAATGACACTAAATATATTTGTAGGAGAGTGTGCCTCAGGTTAAAGAGGTGTCTCTTTTTCACTATGCTTACTTCAGGATATGCCTTTGCTTTGAGCTAATCATTTCACCTGACTATTAAAAGTTGTGGCAATTAAAGAGGTTTGAAAGACATAGGTTTGGGTAATTTAATAATTTTATTAATATGGCCAACAATTTATTAATAAAGGAATGATCATTTGGCTATTCTTCTTAGACTAAACACAATTATGGGCAGCTCAAGGCTTATATGTTCTTTTGAAAAAGGAATGACAATCAACTCTGGTTAACAATTAATTAAAGAAAGAGTATTACAGTGAGGGTCTGAGAATGAAATTATGTTATCCCTTGACAAAGAAGTTATTTCTGTTCCCAGACTACCACTAGCCTTGGACAATTAATTTAAAGAATTCATACCCTATCCTAGCCTGAGCAGAACACAATGGTTACAATGGTTCAGGTGGAGTTTAAATAAGAAAAATTAAAATAATCTCATTATCAGCTATATTGTTCAAGAAACTGAACTTTTAAAAATCAGAACTTTAGAAAATAGGGAAAACTCTGAATCTTTCCAAATAATTAGTTATTAATAATCATTTCTGTCAAGATAAAGGCAACAGTAGGAGATTGCTTTCAGAGTTTTAGGAACATTGAACTGTGGAATATTTTGAGCCTAGGGGTAAATGTCTGTTCTGGAGGGAACTAACCTATGAATGTAAATCAGGGAGTGGGATTGACTTAATATTGCTATATTACTCTTCCCCATGCTTCAAGTAGATCTGACCCTACTCTTGCACATGCTACAATTCAAGTAAAATAAGGGAGGAAACCGTAGAGAAAATGGTGATCCAGATAAACCATTCTGTAAAACCTTGGACAAAAGCAGCTTTAATTATTGTTACAAATAGGCCCTGATAAATTTAGGAAAGTAATGTACCCAACATTCTTTCTGTGCCATTATTTGAGGAACTCCTAATGAGAATTAAAAGGAAATTTCTGAGTCCCTAGATTATGCAATTAAGTTTTACTACAAAGCATATGAAGAAAAGTGATGAATTTCAATTTGACACAAACTTCAGTCTTATGTGAATCTTTGACATCATGCTATGTAGTAAAAGAGACATGAATGATTGACTGAGGTGTGATAGGTATTTGAGAGCATTTGCAAGACCCAATATTTTTCCTCCATGTTTTTTTTCACAGGTGATTTCCCCACATACTCTTTAAGAAGTATCTTGATTATCATCTGTCCAAGATGCTGTCCAGGGAATTCTTGCTTTGAATAGGAGGTTAGAATAGTTACTTGAAGGCTAAAGAAAGACCTTTGACAGTTTTTTTAGTTCTATGATTCTTTTTTTTTTTTCCTGGTCATTTTCTCTAGCATTTTTATTGTTATGACACATTATTTTGGTCCCTTTTCCTCTTTGTAAATTTACCAATTACCAAAGTCCTTTACAAATGTCTAAGGACTTTCTTGGGACAAAATTCTTAGTTCACTATTTAATCCTATTATGAGGTCCTTCCCACTTGGCCACTTATGTCTTTAAAAATGAAAAGAGAGCTAGAAAACTACCTCGGATTCTCCTTTTTGTTCCTTTCATTTGTCAGTCTTTAATGTCTTTAAATAAGAGCAAATAAATGACTTTGTAGCATCAAGTCATTTAAAAAATTTGACTAAGATAAAAATTTAAAAACAACTCTTTTGTATGCCCATTTAAATCTTCTTCTTATAGATTAAATGTCATCTTTCAGTACTTAAAAAGATTTATGATTTCTTCACTTGAAGATTCTTTCCTCTAATTAGATTACATCCCACCAATGCATTATTAGTCTTCATGAATTGCTATCATTTCTAATATTACAGTAACATAATCATCCTATTTAAAATGTGCAGTGATCAAACAATATTTCCAAGATCATGTTCCTCTTTCAGTAAATTAGGAAATTCAGGTTGACTCTTGGTTAAATCTAAAAACCATGAAGAGGCCAGATTAGTTCTACCTCTCCCATTTCCTATAGTACAATTTGCTAAATCTTGGGGGAAGGGGACAACTTTAAAGAGTTTCTGTTTGAAATAGGAAATCCTCATTAAATTAATATGGGTTTGGGGATGTTTTTGTCCCAATAAAGTCTTCCAGAATTGGAGAAATTGAAGGGGAACATCATTTTAAGCATTTGTAATAAACAACTGCATTTTTATCCATTGAAATTTAAAGTATATGAATGGCCTAAGTATTATTTTAAATGACATTTTTGTCTTCATTCCACTAGTAACTTTTAATATTACTTTTTAAAAAAATATATTTTTAATTTGAATACAAAAAAGGCATACAAAAAAGAACATTTTCATGTATATAGCATAACATAAAGAGAGGATTCAACATAAAAACAAGAATTTCCATTTTACAGTTTACTTTTTAAAAAGCAAGTATGTAATAAATAATACTTATTTTCAAAATTACCCTGCTTTTTGTGTTTCCTTTAAAGTTTTCTTATATGCAAAGCGATACTATACATACTTCTATTTATCAGTGTTTTTTTTCTGGACTAGAATAGTATGTTTCTTAGGTCCTTTATATTTGATTTGAGTATTTATGATACTCAGAATGAATTAGTTTTTCAAAGTTGTTATTATGATAATGTTTCTGTTACTGGGTACAATTTTCTCTTGTGATGATCATTTCATTTTCATTATTTCATGTAAGTCTTTTCATGTTTTTTTCTAAAATCAATCAACTCATCTTTTCTTATAGCATAGTAGTATTACATTGAAATCTATACCAAAACTTGTTTTGCTGTTCCCTAATTGAAGGGCATCCCCTCAATTTCCAGTTCTTTGCTACCACAAAGAGATCTGCTATAAATATTTTAAACATATTAATTCTTTTCTTTTCTCCCCTAATCACCTTGGTAAAAAAAAAAAAAAAATCTAGTGGTGATATATTGCTGGATCAACACGTATACACAGTTTTATAAATTTGGGGGCATAATCCAGATTGTTTTCCAAAATAGTTGGTTCAGTTCACAATTTTACCTACAATGAATCAGTGTCCAGTTTTTCCTTATCCCCTCCAACATTTGTTGTTTTCCTCTTTTAGTCAATCTGATAGGAGTAAGATAGAGATCTCAAAATTATTTTAATTTGCATTTCTCTAATCAAGTGATTTAGACCTTTCAAAAAATATAACTATATATAGTTTTGATTTCTTCATAGCAAAACTGCCATAGCAAATAATATATATATATATATCTTTATAAATTTAAGAAATATTTAGCGATTTATTTTTAAATTAATTGTTTTCATAGTTTTGACATCCATTTGATAGAGAAGTTTGTATGACTAAAGCTTATGTCACTTACCTTCCTCTGCCTCAGTTTCCTCAATTATAAAATAGATATGATAATAGTACTTAACTCACAGGGTTGTTGATCATATCCCTAAAGTATAAGTACTTAACCACAGTATCTGCACATAAAAGGTACTATCTAAATGCTACCATTCATTACCTTCATCACACCTTTCTAATAATTAAGTTATTTTTATTTAAATATGTGCATTAGTACATGTGCATTTTGTCACATTCTGTTAAACCTAAAAGATGAATTCTAGAGGATCCCAATATCTTTATTTCCATTCACACAGGCTCTCATTACCTCTCTCATTGACTTTTGCGTCAACCTCCTATTATGTCTCCTGGTTTCCAGGTTGTCCCTGCTCTAGTTCACCCTTCATAACCCATTTTAGATATTTTGTTATTGTTCTACCTATCAATGCAGGTTTAAGTTATCTTTTTTTTTCTGTATGTGTGGGAAATCTGGGCTGCTTTTTATGACTTATCACACTATCATATTAACTGGATATGTGATAATTGAAATAACTCATTTTTTCTTGATACTTATTCCATTGTTCCACATTTGGCAGAATTGCTCTTTGAGGGAAAAATAAGTCTCATTTTAAAACTTCAAGTGATGTTTGCTTGGAGCCTGCAAATTTTACCATGCAGCTGAACTATGAATGAGTAAACAGAATTTTTATGTGAAAATTCAGAGAAAAACAAGGCTGAAAACACTGGCTTAAAAATTGTTTTCGGAAAGCTACAGTAAGACATATTGACCCCACGTTCTAAACTTCAGCACACGTTTTCACTATGATTGTGTCTTGGAGCTGCTTGTGGTCAGATGTAGTTTATGGTAATCTTTCAAATCTGTTTAGGCTGATGGATACTTTTTTATGTCCTCACAGATGAATTTTGTAAACTAGCATAAAATGAACAAAGTGGATTTGTTCAACCTAATTATAGTCGTATAAAGCAAACTTCCATTATTTTCAACTTTAAGGTCAAAGATTTAAGGGAGAGGGGGAGATATTTTACCATAATCCAAATAGGAAGGAGAACTTAGGAAAGAATATACCCAAAGGAACCTGTCATTTAATGGATATTAAGGGTCACTACAGCACTGCAGATTGTGACCCATTTTTCCTTATCTATTCTGAGACAATTTTTTATGTCTTTCCATCAGTCATAAGTCAAAGCTTTACTCACTTCTCTTAATATTATGAGTTTATTAGTGAAGCATGTGGATGGCCCATATGAAGTTTTTCCATCATACCTTATGCTGATAACATCCACAGAATCACAGAGAAGAAAAGCCATCAGTGGCAATTTAGTCCAACCCCTACATATCCCTATAAGTAACATCAACCAGTGATTACCTGCCTCCAAGAAGGAGAATTCAACACCTCTCAAGTAAGCCCATTCCTCTTATTTTGTTGTTGTTCAGTTGTTTCAGTCATGTCCAACTCTCAGACCCTATTTGGCATTTTCTTAACAAAGATACTGGGGTGGTTTGCCATTTCCTTCTCTAGTTCATTTTACAGATGAGGAAACTGAGGCACACAAAGTTAAAGTTTTTACTTGCCTAAGGTCACATAGTAGTAAGTGTCTGAGGACAGATTTGCATTCATGATGTTATCTCTTCCTGACTCTAGGCTCAGAATTCCAAGTCCAATGCTCTATCCCATTCCACTTAGGAATGATATTAATTGGACCAAAATTGAACCCTTTTCAACTACCAGCCATGCCTACTGAGATAAAAAAGAACAGTGCTAATATTTTCTCTATATAAAAGTTCATCAAATTCTTAAAGACAGTTGTTCTGTCTCTATAATCCTCCTTTTGCCCAGACTTCTTTTCTCTAGTGCCTTCAGATAATCCACATATGACATGAACTTAAGTACCAGTACTATCCTGGTTGATTTCCTCTGTCTACTCTAATGGTGTTCTTTTTAAATTTTTCAATGTTCTTTTTAAACTATAGTGCCCAAAACTGAACAAAATACTTCAGATAAGCTCTAATGATGTCATAGTACAATGCATTATCACCAGCCTATTCCTGAAAGCTATTTCACTTAATGCAGGTCAATGTCACATTAAGGTTCTTTCAACTGCCAATTGATTACATTGCTGACTCAATGAGGTAGCTAGGTCGCACGGTGGATAGAGAGATGGATCCTGGAGTTGTCCTTAGCTTCTTTTACCAGCCTCAGTAGCGTCTGAGCTTTAACACTTCTAGCACTACTTCTGCAAGACCATGTATGCTTTTATCTTTATCCTGTTACCTACTCTGGCTTCTGCATTTTGTATATTTTACCAAGACTTCATAATCATTAGCAATGCTTTATAGTGTCTTTCTGGCAACATCATTTCTGTGCATGTGAGTCACTAGAAGTCACTAGCAATTGCCATCTATTTCTAAGTCTTGAAAAGCTTTTTGTTATGTCTTGAATGCATGTTGTGATAAGGTTTGGGGTTTTTGTTGTTGTTGCTGTGGTTTTTGTTGTTGTTCACTAAATAGGTCACCAAATGACTGTCTCCATAACCTAAGCAGGGAGTAACTAGCACAACTACTGTTTTCTTCTTCCTTTGACCATTCATTACTGGATGATCTCTTATCTGAAGGCTTCTGTGGCTCTGTTATATTATTCTTTATATTATTATTACCATTTATGGTTTTGTTTTAGATTCTATCCCCTAATTCTTCTAAAGTTTCCATTGATTTTCCTTAATTTTTTTTTTAAATTCTTCTTAAATATCCTTGATCCTGTTGTTCTTCCCAACTAGAAATTGAATCATAGCTAATATCTGAGCCTGGTGATTAGACTTAATAATGATTAGCACATTACTTTAGTAGTCAGCCATAATCTATATTGTTAGCTACCTCTGCTTCTAAAAGTTATTTTTTCTTCTTAAAGGTAACTTATGTACTGGAAGGAGGCAGCACAGCCCATGAAGATTTCTGTGGACACAGTGGTAAAATGGACCCTGGTGACTTGCAGGTATGGCAGAGGGGAAGCAATTATTGTCAGCTTAATGTTGAACTATTAATTTATCTCCAAGTTTAAGTGATATACCCTTAAAAATTTTTTTGGTGCTGATTAGGAAAATGTTAAATCTAAAAATCTCAATTACTATGATATAATATTTTCTTCATAGGGTGTTTCATGAATTATTTTAATGATTTATTTAAATGACATAAATATTTTGACACTTTTTTAATGCATGGAATTTTAAAAAGAAGCATTCAAATACAATTTCTTTCCTCTCAACCACCATCCCTGCTCTCATGTCCAAAGACAAGACATCACAGCTAGACTCTAGCATTTCTCCTAGCAAGACAGTATTTATTCTGAAATCTGGTCAAAAAACCAAATATCACCTTATACTATCTACAGATAAAGGGATATAATATTGTAATTGTTCTACATTAGTCAATACACTCCTGGAATATTGTGTTTGGTTCTGGCCACAACATTTTAATGGAGGCAAGTTGGAGGACATACAAAAGAAAATGACCAAGATGGAAAAAAAAAATCATAGGACCACAGATTCATAGAATCTGGAAGACACCAGGTAGTTCATTCCTTTCTCCTCATTTTACAGTTGAAGAAACTGAAGTACAAGTAAATTAAATGACTTTCCTAAGGTCACACAGTTAGCAAAGAAGTGTTCTGACCTCTCCTAAATTGAGGTCCAACACTCCACTAAACTGTGGATGAGGTCATGAAAAATGCTTGAGGAGCTGGAAAAGACTTAAGGAGGATATTATTGTTTTTTTACAAATACTTGAAGCACAATCAGGTGAAAGACAGAAAGATCAAATTTATTTTGTTTTGTCACAGAAGGTAGAACCAATGTTCAAGTAGAAGATGGATGAATATCTATCAAGAATGTATATAGATTCTTGGTGTTTTGGGGGAGGCTAGATTAGATGACTTCCTAAAATTCCTTTCAGTCCAAGAATCTGTAGGTTAATGATTCTGTCACTTAAATAATTCAATTCTTTGTGATTTTTGTCAATGTTATAGATAAGAAGTTTTTCTCACTAAAGCAAAAGAAATGATTTAATATTTTTAAAATGGATTGAAAACCCTTAAATTTTTTTTTCATTGAGTGATCAAGCACTGTTCTTAATGTTTGGGATATTTGGATTTGGGGTTAACATTTCTTCCCTCATTGTTTCTTCTGAAATTTTATTTATAGTGGATGACTGCTGGCCGTGGGATCCTGCATGCAGAAATGCCTTGCTCTGAGGAACCTGTTCATGGTCTACAACTCTGGGTCAATTTGAAGAGCTCAGAAAAGATGGTAGAGCCTCAATATCAAGGACTGAAAAGTAAAGACATCCCCAAACCCAGTAGGAATGGTGTGACAATATCTGTTATCTCAGGAGAAGCCCTAGGAGTCAAGGTAAAGTGTGCTTAGAAGGTTTTATAAATTTTGGATTTTCAAGGCTATATCTGCCTATACAGTTTTAATCATATGAAAATTAGTCTAATTCAGTGGTATCAAACTCAAATAGAAACTGATTTTTACAGACTGCATGTTGACTTAGAAAACCACAAATTAATATAATCTAGATTGCATTAATATTTTTATTTTATTAACCATTTCCACTTTAATTAGGTTCAGTCCCTCGGGATTTTGATGCCTCTGGTCTAATTCCTATTATTATATTAACACTTGTAATATGAGTGGTTTTATAGACCAGGGTTAATTGGAGTTTTCTAATATGCAGAATTGTTAATGTACCAATATGTACACTGACCACAAATTCATAGTTAGTATCTAAATTTTTTTAAAAGCCTTAGAATATGACCTGGAATCCATATGGATTTAGTTAATTTTCTAGATTTGTGTTCTTATATAGTGGAAATTATTAATTAATCATAAGTATATTAATAATCATGATGATTATCAAAGAAAGATTAAATTATATTCAACTTTGTAAAGAAGGAAAATGAACCTATATATTTGGGGAAGATGTTTCACAGAAAGAGAGCAGAAAATGAGTCAGAAAATCCAATTAACCTGAGTACTCTGTTGCCAAGCAGTAAGACAGACAGATAGATAAACAGACAACTAAAGCATAAATTGATGTGCCAGAGATAAGAGCTAAGAATACAAATAAAAGCAAGCAAGACAGTCTCTGATCTCAAGAATGAAGAGATCACAAGAATGTGAGAAAGAAGAGACCACCCACACAGATTTATAACAAGAAATATTTTGGGAGCATGAGCCAGGGCAAGAAAAGACTGATGCTGGAACCTTCAGGGGTTGAACACAAGTTTCTGGTGATATAGAAAATGTCCAAAAGTAGACAATTTGGATTAATTTTTTCTAATTTTCTAATGCTTTTTTTTAGCACTTAAAAATTTATATTATCTATAACATTTTTTTCTGATGGCATTTCTATCAGTAGCCTGCAACTTTTTTGTGTGTGTGATGAGGGAGGAATCAATGTGCTCAGTTTACTGTCATACTTTGAGAGAGGACAATGGGATGAAAGGAGTATTGATAGGTTATGAGAGCAAAGATTAAGGTTAGGGAGGATTATGGCAGTGAAGGTAAGTCACTGCCTGGCTGTGAGATACTGACCTTGTTGTACCACACAACCATGATAATGACACAGATTAAAGAATATTGGCTTCATGGAGATTGCCAATATTTAAAGGTATATTTCATTTTTCCTATGACAATATGCCCTACAAAGGGGCATAGGAGTAGCAAAGTGGTAGCCCCAAAATCACTGTTAATTAGTTTAAGATGTCAGAATTAGGTGGTTGAGATGCCCTTATCCCCTATTTGCTTTTCCTCCACATTTTCCCTGAAATATGATTTGCCCATTCTATGATGTACAAATCTTTACTGTATCAATTACCACATTTAAATGAGATCAAATAAGATGATATTTGTAAAACATTTAGCACAGTGCCTGGAATAGAATAAGTTCTTAATAAATGCTCATTACCTTTCTCTACTCTTGTCCTGGGGAATAAAAGCATTCTTTAATTCAGTGAAAGATGCTGCAGAAAAATAGCTAGCCTAAACCACTACTATGCATATAGTGCCCTAAACTTTCTAATTTTTTTTTCTTTTTGGGATCTATTGTTTTAATCTAGAACAATTGCCTTTTTCAGCAGTGTCCTCTCTGAAAAGGGAAAAGGAAGTCCATTTAAGACCAAGAGTTCCCAACTCTAATACCATTAGGATGAAATTAGTTATTCACGAATCTTTGTCTTTGAGCATCTTTGTCTAGTCCCCATATAATTCTTTTGCAAACCTCATTGGCATTTTCCTTAGTCAGATGTCTGGTCATTATTTCTGGGGCAGGATTATCTCCAATGGTTCTTATTACAGTTGTTTGCAAATGTCCCACAAAATCTGCAAAAGGTTCATTGGGACCTTGCTCTATTTTTGTAAAAGCTTTACTTCCATCTTTCTGTTGAGGGAGAGAATTCCAAGCTTTTATTGCAGCCTTAGAAATTTGCTCTTACACTGTTATGGGATAATAAATCTGTTCTGAATTCTCTCCATACTGATCTTCACAGCTAGTTGGTCAAAAGCTATTTGTACATTAGCTCCTGTTTGCCTGTTGCATTGGGCTTGCATCCTACATAATTTATGAAACTCTGAAAGCCACAACAAATTTTGTCCCGGTTCTAAACATATCTTTGCTATGGATTTCCAATCACTCGGGTTAAGATTTCATAAGACAAATTATCTAGTAACAGCTTAACATAAGAGGATGTAGCCCCATAAAGAGTGCAATCCTTTTTCAAATCCTTAATTTTTTCCAAATTAAAAGGAATGTATTTTCTCTCCTTCTGACTTGAAGAGTCAAGCTTTTCAATCACAGGATATGCATTTATAAAATCAGATATGTCTTCTCCTTCATTTTTTGCCTTAATTAATGCCTCTTCTAATCTTGTCATATTTGCTTCACAGGAGAAGCTGACTGTGTTTCTGCTTCTCTCTCTCCCACTTCTTCCTCCACCCCTGAAGGGTTAATTGAGGGGAGAGGGTCATGAGATGTGGAATGATCTAATTCCTCCTGCTGTGAAGTATCACACTCAGAATTGTAATTAATTCCATTCTTTTCTGATTCTTGCTGCTTTTCACCTAGTTTAATTGACACCTCTCCCTGCTGCACTTTCTTTTTTTTTCATTCTAACACTTAAATAACTTCTTGTAGCCAGTTGTATTAAATTATATGTATTAAGTATGTCTTTGGAATTTGAGTTAAGTCCATTTTTATTATAGAATTGACAAAGATCCTCTCCTACTAATTTCCATTCATCTAGATTCAATTCTTTTTCCAGAGAGAAACAAGGACATATGTTCTTTACAGTTTCTAAAAGTTCAGTGATCTGCGCCAAAATTATAATCAAACCTTGGCTTTCCATAATTTTGACAAATGCTCTCTAGACACTTTCCTTGAACAGAAACAGAAAGCTGTTTTCTAAACATCTGGCCCATCTTAGCTGAAATTCGACTTTAACTCTTTTAACAAAATTTCTTTGTTGCATTCACCCTAATTTCTGGGTCAAGAAGACTTTTCCGCTGGATTCAGGATCAGAGGCTTTTCCACTGAGATTAGTCCCATGTTCAGGGCACCAAAATGTTGTGTTATTTTTCTTTAAAATAATAAGATGGTTCTTTCTGGGAGAAAGCAGGTTTCTTGGGGAGGTTTTCTGGAGGCAGCCTTCTTTTCAGTTAAAATCAATAATTACTCCAAATGCAGTCAGGTGCTAAAAGTTCAGATCTTTTATTGTCTCCAATATAGCCCAGTTAGTTTTTTTAGAGGCCCCTCTCTCTCTCTCCTTGGTTCTAAGAGCTCATGCAGCTTTGTCCCTTGCTTCTGCCTCTGCTTTCTTCAGCCTCCAGCCACACCTCCTTGCCTGGGGCTGGGCAGCTTTCTGGAGAGCCTTTCAGACCAGCATTGGTCTCAGTGGGGGAAGTGCAGGAGCCCAGCCACCATAGCTGTGTGAGATGAAGATGAATCTGGTTGTGCCTCCGAGAGTGGGCTTCTCCTCAACTGAACTGATGCTCCCTTCTCAATCTTCAGCTGAACTCTCTCTCAGTGTTTTCAGCTCAACTCCTCAAGAGAGCCTCTGTCTGTTTCTTATATAGGATCTCTTCTGAGAGGGAGGGATTATGGGTTTCTCCCAGAGTGCTCTCTGGCCCTGAAAGCTTCAAGGGAGGTGTGAATTCAGATATCTCATACTAACCCTGAAATCTCCCAAATGTGTGAACTCCAGTGAGTACAGGTGTGAACACAAGCATTGTTTCTCAGTTCCACTTAGTATCTTGTTTAAGTTGAGTTAACCCTAGGATTCCAACAAGAAGTGAAAAGAGTTAATCTAGGGTTGAGAGGAGGGGAACAACTCAATAAGCATTTATTAAGCTCTTACTGTGCTAAGTACTAGGGAAAGAAATACAAGCAGAAAGAAAGACAGTCCATGTCCTCAAAGAGCTTATATTCCAATGGGAGAAAATAGCACAAGAAAGGAAAGAGGAAGGATACTCACATGAGGGGACATGATAGAGAATATTCAGAGAATCTAGGGATAGAGCAAAGAGCTTTCTATGGCAAGTTTTTTTTTTTTGTTTGCTTATTTTGTTGGGTTGTTTTTGTCCTTCATTCTCAAAGGGGACCATGATATCAGGGATGAAATGAGGGAGGGTTGTGCAAAGTCACTTGTCTCACTTTCCCCTCCAAAGTCATCTGGGTCCAGTGGCAATGGCATGGAGTATATGGAGTGCATCTTGGAAAGGAATGACTATATGACTAGTCTGAGTGTCTTCATTACAGAAGAGATTCTGGGAGAAATCAGCCAATCAGAGAAAAAGGTTAGAGGGGCAGAGGATATTTCCAATGTGAAAAATCCAGGAATGGTGTGATCCTCTAAAATAAAGAGATTTCTGTGGCAAGGTAGGAAAGATTGGAGAAGAGTCAGGAATAGAATCCAAAGTGGGATCAATGCAAGAAATATGATAGAGGAGCACTTAGGTAATACAAAGGAGTCAGAAGGACTTGAGTTAAATCTAGCTGTAGATACTAGCTATGTGATCCTGGGCAAGTCACTTAACCCCAATTGCCTCAAAAAAAAAGAAGAAGAAGAAAAAAAGGAAGAAAGGGTTCTGATAATTTGATGGAATAAGGCAACTTATACAATGGATCTAAATTCTAAAAGAAAGAAAGAAAGGAACAAAGAAAAGAAGAAAGAGAAATATGGTAGAGGTAGAATTGACAGGGACTTGGAAACTGTTTTCATATGAGAGAGAAAAAGAGAAAAGAACTATCAAAGATCACTTTAAGATGATGAACCTGGATCCTTGTGCCATGGACAGACTTTGGGGAGGTCAGGGATGAGAGCTGCACAGGATAGAATCTGGCAGTGGGTGGGATCTATCACTGGGAAATTCCTAAATCAATGAAATCACAGAGCCATTTGATTATCTGAGTATCTTATAGCTAATCAGGGGACCTTAGAATTAGAATTAGAATTCCATCCAATCTTCGTGATCAGAAACCTTTTTCAAAATTCTTTTTAGAATCACTCAGAGGCTGGTAATATAAACTACAGAAATGTAGACATAAAAGGACAAATTTTAATGATCTCAGATGGGACATATTTAGCTTGAAGAGTCAATAAAACATCTATATGGAAATAGCTACCAAACATTTGGGAAATTAGAACTGGATATCTGGGGAATGGTTGGGTCTTGATAATTTGATGGGTTATATGCTTATTAAGACAACTCCTCTTATAAAATTTTTCTTTTTGTAAAAAATTCTAAAATTTTATAACATGGAATTTTACCCAATGGACATCAATCCTCTTCTCTCCTCATTATAGTTATGAATCTGGTTATTATATGAATATGAAATTTAGGAAGGGTATGAATCTCCACAGGTGATATCATTCCTTTCCAATGAACTTGTTAGGAATAATTTCTTAAATTAAAGGGGAAGGGCAGAAGAGGGGAGCAAGCATTTGTTAAATACCTCTTATGTGCTAAGCACCATGCTAAGGACTTTATAAATCACAAGATTTGAGCTTCTCAATAATTTTGTGAAGTGCTATTATCCCTCCCATTTTACAGTTGAGGAAACTGAGGCAAGCAAACCTTATCCATGGTTTCATGACCAATAAATGTCGTAGTCCAGATTTTAATTAAAGTCTTTTTGAATCTAAATATATTAAGGAAAGCACATATGATATTAGTGGCACATAGGCCAGTTATTTTCCTCTGCAAGTTCATGGCTTTATCTTGAACAAGAATGAAAAGTATAACTCTTGATAGTAGTGAATGTGAGTGTTGGTAGAGTTCTGACATGAGACTTTGGATGCAGCAGACACCAGCTGTGGTTGCAAACATGTCAATGTGAAACAATGCTCCCATTACAGAAATGTTTCTTATCTTTAGAAGCTCTATTTTTGTTATTTTTTAGAGGAAAGCAATGGTTTCTGAAGTGATTGAATGTTCCCATCTGAAATGGGGGATTATCAAGTCTTTGAAGTCTATGGTTTTACCCTTCATCTTTCTTCTCAGTAGGCACCTTTGTGGATAGCAGATTATCTCATCTCTGAGGAACCTAAAATATTTTAATCACTAAGAATGCTACTCTTTTGTTTCCTTCTGATAGTATTCTTTCTCTTTTCCATTTTGTTAGACAAATAAGTTAACAAACTTATTAGTTTAACAAATAAGTTAATGCTTTTTTTTTTTCTTTTATTGCTCCCAAATATGGTACGGACAGCATTTTTGCAAGGTGTTTTTGAAGAAAAGAGGCGAGGCTTGCCATTCTGGCACTTTCACCTAGAAAGGAAGTTTCCATTAAATTCCATCTTTGAAGAGTTTCTACTGAATTCCATATTTGAAGAGAACTTTGAAGAGTTAAGAGTCTGAGAGAATGAATGAAATTAATTCAGGCTCCAAGAGTCTGATACTCTCTTTTACAACATTTTAGTAAAACCTTTTGTAGTTTTAAGTCATGCTCTCTCACTAGTTCATTTTTTTTTTTGTTTAGGTGCACTTAGTACTATGAAACAATTGCATCTGGCATAGGAAACCCTTCATGAAATGAGCATCATAACTCTGTCTTCTTGCTGATAAAATACACCATGAGCAAAATATATCATATAAATGTTTCTTCAAATTCAATATTCCCTGGTTAATTGTAATCTGATAAGTCAGAAGATAGCATGCTGGGAATGGAGAAAGGAAGATCTAAGTTTAAATCTGTCCTCAGACACTTATTGGCTATGGAACTCTGAGCAAATCACTAACCCTGTTTGTCTCTGTTTCCTCATCTGTAAAATGAGCAGAAGGAAATAGCAAATCATTCCAGTATCTTTGCCAAGAAAAACTCAAATGGAGTCACAAAGAGATGGAAATGATTGAACAACAATAATTAGATCTGAATGTACATGTCTTTTATAAAGCCCTGTTCTGATTATAAAGAAATTAGGATGAAGAAGAAATGTGCTAGTCCTCTTGGGATGCTGGATGTTACATAGCAGTGTAATGTGTTCCTTTCCCCAGCCCCTAAATAACTATCTTGATTTGAATTTCACACAAGGCAAGCTGATCCTCTGGACACTGACCAACATGGACACTGAAAGTGAGATGATAATCACTGTCAATTTGCAGACCAGAATTTGTAAAACATTTCTTAATTAGAAATGTTTAAAAAATGTGCCCATGTGGACATAACTCACTTTTTCAGTCTTGTTTATTTTAACTAGGAGCACAGAAGAGAAGCTAATATGGTAACTTCAAACAGCCTGTTTCAGAACTACACTATTCCTGGCATGCCTAGTTGACACTTCATTTAGAAGTAGGAATTTTCAAATAAACAGTCATGCAAGACCTAAGGAGCCAGGTTGTATAAAAAGTTGATTTTGCCTAAGGCAATCCACTCATCTCAGGAATGACATTCTCCTACAAAAAAGAGAGTGTGCCAGATGTTTTTATGCCTTCAAGATGTAATTGCTGACCTCTTCACCTAGGAAGCATATTCCTGCAACACCAAACAGGGTTCCTTTTCCACAAGAACAGGATAAGAATTATGTGGAGACTGTATCTTGTAGGTATGCCCATAAGGCAAAAGTCACATCCTGTATCACTGAGGTTCTTGGCCCTGGTCATCATGAATGTAGAAAAAAAATTGGAATAAAAGCATAATTATCATAATATATAAAGCAACTCTTAACTCTTGGTTAAGACATGATAGACTATTGGAATTGCAGTTCGTTCTCCTACACTATAAAAATTGTCTCTTTTTGCATACTTGTGTATATGTGTATGTGTGTGTTTGTGGATAGGTAGCTCAAACTTCTGATTTATTTGGTGTAAGAGCGTTCCTGGTGAAGAACTTCCTCCACCAGAATATGTTAACTTACACCTACTATTGTAATTTGTATACATGCACACACACATATACATAGACACACACACATACATAGATATACACTTATATACACACTAGACAGGGATTTAAAAGGAGACACATTTTTATATACATATATATGCATAAGTATGTGTAAGTGTTTGTGTGTGTGTATTACTCATCAATTCTTGCTATGGAGGGTAGTAGGGATGAAAAACACTTCCCTTCCCTCCCACACATCCCTCTGGAAGATGGAATTGATTTTCCCTCATATCATTTGTCTCTGTCCACTGGGGTTTCTCTGCATGTATGACCTTCCTTTGAGATTTCTACCTTAACTCCCTTTTCCTTTTCTCTCCTGGGAGTGGAGTGTGAAAACCCAAAAAATGAAGCTCACTCATCAGGCTTTTAGTCAAAGGCAAAATTTGCAGTTCAGGTGGTTTTCTTCCTCTAAAAATTAAAAATTTTGAAAATATAGATTATAGTAAACATCATAAAGATCTGAGCCCCACCCCAGATAAGCCATTGATTTCCCAGTTAAGAGGATGCTCTCCCTACTATTTGAATCTAATACAGACAATTACTTTTTTCTCCCCTTTGTTACAACAAGCATCTTTTCAAAAGATAATAATTCTGAACATAAAATTTATCTTAGATTTATGTAGAATCATAATTAAAAGACAAACTAACAGAAAACAAATGTAAAAAATCAAAGAATACTTAATGGTAACCAGTGCTGACTTCTTATAGGCAACAATAAAACAAAGAAAGGAGATGCAAGAGAGAAGTCAGTCATCACTGATCCTATGCCTTCTCCAAATAGACATGGTCCTATGCTGGATCCTCTAAATAAGACAAGCAACAAATCAGAGAAAAACCTAGACCAGGGCTCTACCAGCTGCAAGACTGAGTCAAACGCTAGGAAAACATTTTCCATCTGTTCCTGTTGCAGTGGCCAATTTTTTTTCTCTTCCTCATTTATTGCCTTCAATTATTTCTCTCTCAATCTCTCTGAGAAGTATAAAAGCTTCTACTGCAGTAGAATTCTGACTCTGATAGCTGTCTTTTTGGGAGAGGGGAAGAAATAAAACTATCAGGGTCATTAGTAACTTAGTCCCCCATAGTGACTTAGGCCCCATAGGCCCCCAAGAGGCAGCCACTTTAAGCTTTGACAGAATGGCTATTATGAACATGGACATATACATATGTTTGCATGCATGTGCATATATATACTATATATATATATGAAATATACACCTTTGTAGATGGATATGTAAATAGAGTTAGATGTTAGATAGATAGATAAAACTGATGGATGATGTGCCTCTGGGAGAAGGACCCATTGGTAACAGCAATAACAGTGATAATTATAATAACAGCTAATCTTCAAGTAGTTAGAGTTTGCTAAACACTTTGTATAAATAAACTCATTTGAGTCTCAAATCCAGTCTTTGAGTTCAGGCATTATTATTTTCAGTTCATAGGTGAAAAGATTGATACTTAAGAATATAAATGATTTGTCCAAGGTGACACATTTATATTGGATTAGAGCTTCTTGAAAGCAGGGGCTGTCTTGTGCCTTATTGCTTAGCACAGTGCAGGTAGCACATAGTAGGTACTTAATAAAGATGTCTGATTGACTAATATGAACAGTTAATACTTTAACTGTTTTAAGAGGTTTATTTAAACCTAAATTTCTCATGATTCTAAGATTCTTTCTTTAGTATCATTCTGAGAACTTATCATTTTCCCTATTACATTGTTTTAGCCACTTGCATGGATTTGTGCCTCCTCTGTCAGCTTCATTTGAAGCATTCCACCAGTAACACCTTTATTATCATTTTTTTTTTGGTCCAGATTCTTTATACTCAGCCATTACAGGGCAACAAAACCAGTCTTTTCTTATTTCCTCTCACCTTCCTTGCTTTCCTCTCAGCCCTCCTCTCACTAGGCATTTCTCACTATATCTGCCTGTGGAGAACTATTTGGATTTGGCTAATGAATTTTCCCAAAGTTAGATATAAATTTGAGACTGTTGATTGTAGATGTGTGTATAGGCACATACAAATATATCACACACACACACAATACATGTAGAGCTGTATATATGTACATGTGTGTATATATACATACATATACATACACACACACGTATATGTATGTGTGTGTGACTAAATATAAGATTTCAACTAGAATACCCTGTGAATATCATTCAGTGTTTTCCCTGGGTAGCACAGACAAAGCCAAGACTGAGAAATTGAATGGGGATAGGAAATGAGTAGGTCATATTCAGAATTTTGAATCCATTGCCCTTGTTGAAGACCAATGAAGTTGGAAATGGATTTTAGAAAAAAAAAATTCCAGGGAGTAAAAATCAGAAAAAATAATTAAGAAAAATCACCCACAGTTTTAAGTTACTTTCATAGCACCATGCAATAGATAACATTTACTGATTAAGGTCTAAAGGGTTGGAATGATAATTAGGTGGTACAAATGGATTAACTGCTTTTATTCTTTTATCCTTGTCATTGTGGTCTGTTGCAGCCAAACTCCATGATTTCTTTATCTTGGTCCCTTTAGCCTTTTTCCTATCACTTTCTATCCTCAATCTCATATCTTTTCTTTTCCTTGTGTTTTGTTTTGGCTTACATTCCTTCTTTTCTAAGAACAGCATATCATAATGAATAAATGTCTTGCCCTTTGTTTTTTCCGAGGTCTAAGATACTAAAGATGCTGATTAAATTGCATGATGTTAATAATTTTAAGTGCTTTGGGGAACCAAAGCAGAGACAGGCTAAATACTTTTTGGGGAAATCCTAGATAAATTTTTATAAACAATGGATGGTAACTCATGGGCTTTATTTGTTCTCTTAAAATTTAAAACAATGACATATCAGGATCATTAAAATAACTAATGATTTAGCTTAAAGAGAATATTAAGAGTAACATTATTTTATGGTTCTTCAATTGTTTCAGTCATGTTTAACTCTTCATGACTCCATTTGGGGGGCTTCCTTGGCAAAGATATTTGAGTGCTTTGCCATTTCCTTCTCCAGCTCATTTTAAGGAATTTTGTTGCTATTATTGCTCGTCCTTCATTATCAAATAGAACCAGTGACATAATGAGGGTGATAATCTTGACTTGTGGAAACTGAAGCAAGGAGGTTTAAGTGACTTGTCCAAGATCACATAGCTAGTAAATTTTGGAAGCCGGATTTGAACTCAAGAAGATGAGTTTTTCTGATTCCAAGACTAATGTTCAATGCATTATGCCATCTAGCTGCCAAGGGAATGTTATAGTAGTTTTTAATTATTTGAAGTTATATGGAAAATGGATTAGACTTGTTTTATTTGGTCCTAGAGGTCAGAATTTGGACCAATAGATAGAAATTACAAGGAGGGATTTAAACCCAACATAATGAAACATTTTCCTCTTTTATCTGTTTCCTGCTGGAAGAGGAATAGGACATTCCACTAATTTATTGGATTTATTGGGTTTTTTTTAATTGTTTATTGGGTAGGTTATTGGGTATACAATCTTTCTTGCTGTCTCCTATGTTGAATGGGGATTCTGTAACTGCTAGAAAGGGAGATAAACACAGTTTCATCTTTTAAGACACTCCCCCCAATTTGTTTTTTCTTTCTTTTATAGTGACAAAAGTTTAAATTTTGGAATGAGAAGCATACTTTATTAAAGTGTTCTCCTTCCTGAAAAAAGAATCCTTTATTATATGCCAAATATATATTAACCTCTCCTTATAAGGACCTCCTACCCCATCAACTGAAGAAGTCTGTAAAGTTAGTTTATAGTGAGTATATTTACATTTGGGTCAAGATAGTTGCCTATTAAGAGAAACATAGGAGGCACTATATAAATGCTTATTCTCTTCCTCCCTTAGTTATTGTTTGGGCAATATCTCTTTCACCTATGTCAGTACCTAGACTAAGATGGGAATCAGGCACTCTTCCTAATTTTCACTCAGGTAGCTAACTACAATTGCCATAATTGCTCCCTGCCAGTTTAAGTCATTTAAGTTTGATTGATTCCTGAAAAACTAGAGGAAGAAAGAGGATATGCAATTCTTCTGGAACTGTTTTCAGTCTAAGAAGGAAAAATCTGATGTTTCTGCTAAATCACCATTTGGATTTATTTTCTAGCCCTTAAGGACATAAGGTTTTATCTTCTGATATGCTAAAGATATCTTCCTGGAAGGTTAATGGATCTTACTGATCATTTCTACTGAAGAATGAATACCTCTCTCAAATCATTTACTAGAAGGAGATTTTTGTAGATGGAACTATTAGGGGACTCTCACCTTAGAAGAGGGAGTGGTTCCATATATTGAGAGGGAAAATGAACTGAAGACAACCTTGCATGTCTCCCCCATGTAAGCTTCTTAAGTAAAGGATGCTATTTGTTTCTTTATATATATATATCCAGATCATAGTATAGTGTCTGGCACATAGTAAGTACAACAACAATAAATGTTGACAATAAATTGTCAAAACAATATTGGACATCTAAATTAGAGTGTAGTTTGTAGGGGACAATGTAAAGAATTTCATATATAAGACTAAACTGAGGAACTTTTATTTTATTGTTAAGGCAGCAGAGAGGTATTGAAGATTTTTGAGTGGAGGAAATGACACTTTCTGTGTCATTTGTGTTTTGGAAATATCAGTAAATAGCTTCTGGATGATGCATTATACAAGGGACAGCCTGGAAACACTGAGACCAATTAAGATACCATGGAATAATCCAAGTGAGGTAATAAACTAGAATGGAGAAAAGTGGACTAATGCAAGAAATGTTGTGGAGGTAGAATTAAACAAAGAAGAGTCAAGGATCACTTTATTTATTTAGCAGAGTCAAGGATCATTTTAAAGTTCCAAACATGAATAAGTAGAAGGATTATGGTACTATAAATAAAAATAGGGCCATTTGGAGGAGGAATGAATTTTAGGAGAAATATGAGTTCCATTTTGTATAGCTTATTTAGTTAGATATATACTTATCAGACATCCATCTGGAGATATCCAACAGGCAAATTCAGGCAAGATTACAATGGGATTATATAGTTTCTGGAGATATGATCATTAAACCTGTGGGAGTTGATGAAATCACCAAGGAAAAGAGCATAGCAAATGTTTAGTTGTTTCAGCCGTATCTGACTCATTATAAGTGGTTTGCCATTTCCATCTCCAACTCATTTTACAGAGGAGGAAATTGAGGCAAGCAAAGTTAAATAACTTGTCCAAGATCACATAGCTAGTAAATTTCTAAGGTCAGATTTGAACTCAGTTTTCCTGAGTGTATGGTCCATCTTCAGGCAAGGACATTGATTTAATGAATGAAATAATTAAATTCATTTCACAATTAACTTTTCTTTGATTTCATTTGTGGGCTGTTAATACAGATTCACTTGTTTTATATTCCCTTACAGTTTCTTAATTCCTCTTATAACAATGATGAACATTTCTATAATGCTTTAAGGTTTACAAAGTATTTTTCGTAACTCATTCAGTTCCTCTTCCTGCCCTACAGTTTAGTGAGGAATAATGACAGTTGTTAGTTATTGTTCAGTCATTTCTTTATTTGAGCTGTTTGTTTTTTGGCAAAGATACTGGAGGGGTTTGCCATTTTCTTCTCCAGCTCATTTTACAAATGAGGAACCTGAGTCAGATAGGTTTAAATGACTTGACCAAGGTCACAGAGCAAGTTGTTCAGTCACTTTCTTTGGTGTTTGACTCTTTGAAACTCCATTGGGGTTTTTCTTGGCAAAGATACTGAAGTGGCTTGACATTTCTTTCTCCAGCTCATTTTTTAGGTAAAGAGAGTAAGTGACTTTCCTAGGATCACACAGCTAGTGTGATCTGAGGTCAGATTTGAACTCAGGAAAATGGTCTTCCTGACTTCAGGCCAGGCTCTTTCCACTGTATCACTCACTCTCTGCTGCTCCATGAAGTGGACAGAAGTATCATTGTTGTCATTTTACAGAATAGGAATTGAGATGCAAAATGCTGTGGAAGGAAAGAAAGAAGCACTTTAAACACTTTCTAGGTACAGTATGAAGTACTTTACAGATATTGTCACATATGATCCCCACAACAATACCTGTGATGTAAAATCTATTATCAAACCCATTTTACATAGAAAAAACATGAAAGCAAAGGTTAATAACTTGACAAGATAACCTTATAAGTGTCTGAGACTGAATTTGAACTCAAATCTTCCTAATGCTAACCCCAGCTCTCTATCCACTGTACTTACCACCTACCTTCCTGATAGTCACATAGCTTGTAAGATGTGAATTACAGATGACACTTGAACTCTTTTTTTCTGTCAATAAAGTCAGCCTTCTTTCCCCTTTGCCATTCTGCCTCTCATATACTCTCTCCCTTCCTCCAATTCTTCCTCTATCAAAGAAAGTATAAAAATAAGGGTAATAAATGATAATTAGTTATTAAAGCAGCTATATGTAAAATACATACCACACATATGGGGTGAACACAGCCTAAAGTATCCCAGAGTTTCTGGTTGACTTGAGAAAGGTTTGATATTTCCAATTTTTTACATATTTTAATAGAAATGTAAGAAGTTTTTTTTCTGTCATTTTTTAGTGTTCCTCACATATTAAATCATTGTCACTTTGTCAAAAAATTGCCTGCCTTCTCTTTTTTTAACATTGCATGTATATTTGAAACTGAAATGGAAGATGTGTCCTTCCCACACTACCTTTGGCACCAAGGATGAAAATTAATCTCTTCTGTTTCTTATCATGTTTATGATAAGGTGTCAGTGACTTATGGTACATTAGAAAGGGGAAAGAACAATTTCAATCTATGGCAAAGGAATATGTTCCAATTTCACAAATGGTGGTTGGAATGACCACTTAGAGAAATCTTGAAGTTGCTTTAAAATATCAAGGAAGCATCTAGAGTTGGGATATAATCATCTATGTGGGAAAGGACTACTTTACTTCAGTGTAATAGATAGAGCACCAGCCCTGGAATCAGAAGGACCTGAGTTAAAATCTGGCCTCAGATATTTACTAGCTTTGTGACCCTGAGAAAGTTATTTAACTCTGTTTGCCTCATGTCCCTCATCTGTAAAATGAGTTGGAGAAGGAAGTGGCAAACTATTCTGGTGTCTTTGCTAAGAAAACCCAATAATGGGGTTGCAGAGAATTAGACACAACTCAAACAATTCAGCAAAGTTGTTAAATTACTTAACAACTTGTTGTTAAACTGCTCCATTTCCTCCAAATCTTGTGATCACTAAAATGGGCAGTGGTGTGTGAGGAATATTACAAGATCTTCCAATAAGGTCCTTGAGCAGAGCAGGAAGATATACTGGACAACTCTCCTTCCCTCTCCATGCCTCCTAATAAAATGATTCAGTCAAACCGTGGAAAAAGTTAAAATGAAGATGATATTGGGGACTGGCTTAAAGGCCAGAGAGGTAAGATTTTTAAGATTTGCTAATAAGTATAGGTTTGTTAACCCAAGAACTTTGAGCTAAACTATCAATCAGAAAGAGGATCCTAGCCAATCTGAGTGGTTAGAATGATTTTTAAATAGTAGTGCCTTCTGACCTTATTCAAATCTTAGGTCATCCTTGGATGCAATCTCTGCCTTTTAGGGCCTTCACTTTCATTTATTGAGGTTTTCAGAAAGGTAACTCCACATAGACTTTGTTGGAGTCATCCAAGAGATAAATTAGAAAAACATATCCTGTTTATGGGTACTGAAGTCAAGGGATGAGATATCTCCTATCATTTCATCTCACTTAGCCATACACTTTTTGTAATTTACCCCTGTTAAGGTTGACTCTAGGAAGATGATGTAAAAACAGAATTATAAGGAGTGTGGGCTGGGTCCCCATGGAACCAAAATTTAGAGGGTCCAAAAAATTGAGTACATATACTCCTTTAGCAGTGTAGAAATAACCAAATTAGGATCCCTATGTTAAAACTAGCAAGAATTATGAATTAAGTTGCCAGAATCACTTTAGCAAATAATTTTCCCTTCTCTGAGATTGTACTGGTTTTGTTTATTTCTTAGATGGTTTGCATATCATGAATGTGAGAACCATTTTATATTGCTTGCCCTAGGCCCCTACGGACAGATTCATAAGTCTGTGTAAGGATGAGAGAGAGCACCTCAAGCCTGGACTATTGCTATTGACTTCTGGTTGGTCTTCTTATCTCAAGTCTCTCTTTACTCCAGTTCACTTTCTACTCAACTTGTGTTTCTAAAGCACAAATTTGATTATATTACCTGACTTTCAGTATATTCCCTGCCTTAGGATGAAATGCCTAGGACAGTAAACTGTTATTCTTAGTATCAAATATAAAGTCCTGAGTGGACTTGCAAAGCATTTTATTTCCTGGGACCTTCCTCCCTAACCTCCTTTCTGTTCTATTCACAAGATACTCAGTGGTCTGACTCCAGGCATTTTCTCTGGCTTGTCTCCTATGCCTGACATTCTCTTCATCTCCATTTCTTGGCTTTTTAAGCTTCCTTAAAATTCTACCTTCTCCAAGAAAGTTTTTCCAGTCCCCCTCAATGCCTTACCTCTGTTTATTATTTTCATTTCATTCTGTGTAGATCTTGTTTGTACATAGGTATTTGTATATTGTCTCTCCCATTATACCGTGAGCTCCTTAAAAACAGGGACTTTCTTTCACCTTTCATTCTATCCCAACACTTATCATAATGTCTGGTGCATATTAGGTGTGAAATAAATGCATAATATTGAAGAAGAGAGAACTTTGAAGAATGTACTAAAAATAAAAAGACATATCATAATGCAAGTTAAGTAGAATTTCTTTTTATTGAGAAGATGCTGTATGAATCAAAAATTCATGCAATATAATTTTCTGGTCTTTTTTTTGTTGGATTATACCTTTGTTGACTCACGTGGAAATAAAACCCATAATCTCAACATTCTTAGTGAATCAAACAAATTAGCTTCATATTTGTTGTGTTAGGCACAATGAATACTTTAATTCCTCCCTCCTCCCAAGGATCTAGGAACTTTTCAAACATTATTTCCAATATCTCATAAGACTTTTGAGTTCTGGCATCTGATACCGCAGTTACTTACCATAACTCACCGAATAATGGATCACACCATTTTTTAATGTGATGGTGGGTTATAAAAAAAAGCATTAAAATCAGAATTGGCCTTGAAAACACTCCTGCAAAGACTTCTAAAAGTCTATGGACCCTAATGTTGAAAGCAGTTATTATAATTTTGACATGTGAAACTGACTTTAAGTCACTTAATGACCAGGAAGCATAGTTATTATTATAAAATCACAAATATTTAGAAGATTAAGAAGGCAGTTCTTATCCATGGAATAGAGAAGAAACAATGACAAAGGGAAGGAATTTTCCTTTGCAGTTATACCCAAACTCCCTATTCCATTCCTTGGGGTCAACCTCGAGGCCACAGGGTTTTCATGTGGTAGTGATTTCTGTTCTTAATTAGGATCACATTTACAAATAAAACTGGAGGAAGGAAGCAAGCATGTCAGGGGTATCAAATGAAAACCTTGGTGAGTGGTAAAATTTTTGAAGGAAATAAGGTAAAGGTAATTCTCAGTTTTGAACTAAGCTGTTTTATAGCCCGCATTTAATGTGGTCTTCATTTTGTCATAGAACACCATTGGACCTGAAAGCCATTATAATTTCATTCTTAAAGTATTTGTAGAGCAAGAATGATAGTTTTTGGGGTTTTTTTTCCCCATATGGAGACACCCCTGTTGGCTAAGGGCAATCAGAATTTCTACTCTAAATCTTTTGTGAAATCATTTGTTCCTGTACTAATAAAGGGCCTGAATTTTTGAAGCCTGAATTTTTTGAAACTTGAAATCTTACTTCTAAGAAACTAGAAGTGAAAGGAAGGGGACTGAGACAGGAAGATCAGAAAGGATGACTGCAGTATTAAGGAATCAGAAAAAAGAGTTGGAGAGATAGGGTTGGAATAAAAGTAAAGAGGCCATTTCTTTGCTCCTTGTGGTCTCAACATCATTCTGCTCCATTTTCTGGTCTAAGAAGTGAAAAGGAAAATTTAAAAACTGAAATCTGGGAAAGGACTCTGTCTTTAGCTTATTACTATTCAATCTCCAAGAAAGTAGAATCCCTGTTTACATATTAATAGAGTCCTAGAAATGAGATTGCAGAGGCCATTTAATTTAATCCTCTCCCTTACACCATCCATATCCCATTTTGCCCATCTTTGGTCGTCAAACATTTTATTTTTTTTGAAGACTTCTAGTTGGGTTCCCCACTGCTGCCAAATGCAACCTAATTCAATTCTTGAATAAACATAATTGTTAGGAATTTTTCCTAAATCTATCTCTCTGCAATTTCTACCTATTACTCATTGTTTTGCTCTTTGCAGACAGAATCCATTTCACCCTTCTTCTCCATAACAATTTTTCAAATATTTGATAATAACCATCATACACTTCTCAGAATCTGTTCTTCTTCAAGTTTCCAGTTCCTTTAGTTAATTCTTAGATGGCATGATCTTGTGGCCTTTCAACATCCTAGTTGCCTTCCCTTTGACTCTTTTCAGTTAATTAAGGCCTACCGTATACCTTCTACCCAGAATGCCTTTTCTCTTCTTCATTATGTAGCCAAGTCATTTAAGTTTCAGCTTCAGTATTTGACTTTCCAAGGGAATAGTCTCAATTAATTTCTTTACATAAAATTATAATAACAATAGCAATAAAACCCTAACATTTACATAACGTAGGTGTTATTATTATAACCATTTTATAGATAAAGAAACTGAGACTTGAAAGGTTTGCCCAGCATCACACTGTTAGGAAGTATCTAAGACAGGATTCTAACTCAGATCTTCTTAACTCTGTGTCCAGTGTTCTATTTATTATGTGCTTACTATTTTTACTTGTATAATCTTGTGGTTGTCTGTAGGCTTCAGTTTCCTCATATGTAAATGAAGAAATTAAAAATAAGAATTTAATTGTGATTCTAAGTGTAAGAAGTATGTGCTAGATGCTGGTAGAGTTGCACTGATGAAAAATTAGTTTCTTCTCTTTCTTCCCTTCCCTTCCTTTCTCTTCTCTTTTTCTTTCCCTTTTCTTTCCTTTTTCTTCCTTTCCCATCTTGTCCCAAGTTCCCCTTGTCTTGCCTTATCTTCTTTTTTCATTCTTCCCTATTCCTATTGCTATCCCCTCTTGCATTACCACCAAACCCATCAGCAGAAAAGAAAATTTAAAACAAAGTTCTTGTAGTAAATTACATTATCAAGTAAAACAAATTCCTACATTAGGTGTGTCCACAGTTGTACATCTTATTTTGCATCTTGAATCCATCAGTTCTCTATTAGGACATAGTAGCATGTTTCACTATCACTGTTCAGGAATCATAGTTGATCATTGCATTGATCAGAGATGGTAAGTCTTTCAAAGTTGTTTTAAGGGAAAATGTTAATATTGTATAAATTGCTGTTCTGATTCTGCTCACTTCACTCTGTATGAGCTTGTACAGGCCTTCTCTGGTTTCTTTGAAATTATCCACTTCCTCCTTTCTTTCAATGTAATAATTTTCTTCGTTAAGCTATTCCCCAATAAATTGGCACCCTTTGTTTTTAATTTTTTTAGTATTGCAAAATTTCAGTATTCTTTCTATTATGCTATACTCTGAGAATTAAGTATCATCATGTTAAAATTAAAACTAAAAACTAATATATATAGTTTATAATATATATATTTTACTATATATATGTCATATATATGATATATAGATATATATATCAATAATATATATCACTATAGGGAAGTGATCAGCATTTATAATGTAAGCAGCATTAGAACATCTTTCTCTAAGGATGAATAATAGTTGTTGCTGCCTATCCAGAAAGAATATTAAAGATAGCTTATTTAAAATACTGTGTTAATATGATGGGTTATCATAATTATTATCACAATTAGTACCATCATGGAGGCCATAATGTATAAAATCAGAGGTCCTGTTTTTTGGTAGGCAGGAAAAGGCCTTTATACAGAGTATGTGTCCAATATGTTGTGAATAATAAACTTGATTTTCTGAAGGTAATTTCTATTAGTGTTGTAGATTCCCAGTGGTTAGGGGATCATCAGAAGATTAGGCAGAAATTTAAGTAAAATCACTTCTTGCTTTCCCTGTTTGCTACCCTGATGGTCATTTGTGATTTGAGTTTTGGAGATTTATTGCTAATTTGAGCCTCCGTATGCATTTGCCATCAGCAGGTTTTCTGCTTTCATTTATGCAGTCACAGAGGGATACTTTTCTCTGTTCTTTGAAGGTTGATAGAAGGAGCTTAAATTAATTGTAAACTATGTAAAAACCACCTACCAGGCAATTTTAAAGCCCACTGCTGCAACACATACAATATTGAAAGAAAAGAGGAAATTTTTTGGCACACAAAATTGCTTGTAACCCTCTCTGCCAAACCCTTGCCACTCCTGGCATACTTATATACATGCATGTTTTAAAATTTAATTTTTTCAATTTATGATGAATTTAATAAACAATGGTAAGCATATTTACATTAAAAAAATTGAAGCTATGAATTTCTATGTACATCCATATACAGTTTATTGGGGGGGGTCTAAAATATATACATATATATATATATATATATAAAACAGATTTAGACCATTATTTCCAAAGTTGTCCTATTTGGCCGAGCTCCATCTCTTTTCTAAGCAATTTTAAAATGTTTAATTGATGCCCATTATTTGAACATCACTATGACTAGCCTTCATTTCCATATCTAATTCTACCCATTCCCCAATAAAGCCCTGCCTTTTAACATGTAAGCATGATGCCTTTAGTCCCATTTATCATAAAATCTCCTCTCTGGATCCATGCCTTCCTAATCTTTAGGGTGCAATTTAATTCCTTGAATTGTGATTTCTCTTTTCCTGGGGCATAATGAGTATTCTCTTCAAGCACCAAATCTCCGTACATTATATCCATGGTAAAGTTTTTATCTCCATTTAGAAAATATTTCTTTTTCCCCATGAACATGTTCATCAGTTGTTTCTTCTCCCACCAATGAAATTATTTCCTGTTTTCTTTTATTTCCTTATCCTTTTCCTCTTGTTCTTAAGAGACCATGGGAGTTATTTTTCCTTCACCTTCAACCTCTGACTTGATTAAGGAAAATCATTTATTGCCCTCTACCTTTTTTAGTTCTCCCTTTTTTTCTTCCTTTCCTTTCTGTAATTTAATCCCACTAAAAACAGTGTTGATTTATAAGTCTAGTTTCTAGTTCATGATGTTTCAGACTTATTTCTCCAATATCACTTTTATTTGGCTTCCTCTTTCACCTTAATATCCTCATGTACTTTCCAGTCTCTTAATGATTTGTCTTATTATTTTATTATCATTGTTGTGCACATCAGAGATGCCTTTCTTTTTTTTTTTTTGGTAATGTATTTTAGGATTGCCCCTGCCACAATTTATTTTATCTGTTGCATTCCTTGCATTTTTTTTGTATACTTGGCTGAATTTTTTTTAACCTTTCCTATATTCCTGTCTGAGGTATTTGCAAAGCAAACAATTTGTTTAGGTCTGCTTTTCTTCGAATTGTGGGGTTTTTTGTCTAATATTCAGTCATGTCTGACTCTTGCTAACTCCATGGGTACACTGTGCTCTTCTATCTTCCCCTTGTCTCTTTACTCTGTTCATGATCGTTGTTTCTATGACATTTTTTATCCATTTAATCCTCTGCTGTCTCCCTTTCCTGTTGCCTTCAGTCTTTCTTAAAATCAGGGTCTTTTTCAGTGAGTCCCATCTTCTCATTATATAGCCAAAGTATTTAAGCTTCAACTTCACTATTTGCTGTTCAAGAGACTCACAGGTCTTCTCTAGCACTGCAATTCAAAAGAAATAATTCTGCAGTGCTCAGCTTTACTTATAGTCCAATTCTCACAGCCATACATTGCTACTGGAAAAAAATATTGCTTGGACTATACAGACTTTTGTCAGCAAAGTGATGTCTTTGCTTTTTAGTATGCTGTCCAGATTTGCCATAGCCTTCTTAGGAATGTGTCATTTAATTCCATGGTTGCAGTCACCATCTGTACTGATCTTTGAGCCCTACCCAAAATAAAATCTGATACTGCTTTCATTTCTTCTTCCTCTATTTACCAGGAAATGATGGGACCAGGTGCCAAGATTTTAGTTTTTGGATGTTAAACTTCAAGCCAATTTTTACACTCTTCTCTGCATATCTGAGATTGTTAGTATTTCTCCAAATAACTTTGATTATGGCTTTTGATTCATCTAATCTGATATTTCCCATGATGTACTCTGCTTATAAGTTAAATGATATGGCAATATACCATCTTATCATACTCTTTTTTGCGATCTTAAGCCAATCAGTTGTTTCATGTTCTATTCTAACTATTGCTTCTTGACCCGTTCCTCAAGATGATACTCCCATCACTTTGAAGATTTGCCACATTTTATTATCATCCACACAATCAAAGAATTTAATGTAGTATATGTAATATAGTATATGTATGTAGAAGGAGATGTTTTTCTAAAATTCTGTTGCTTTCTTCATAATCCAACGAATGTTGGCAATTTGGTCTCTAGTTCCTCTGCCTCTTCAAAAACTAGGCTGTTCTGGTAATTCTTGATTCATTTATTGTTGAAGCTTAGCTTGCAGAAACTGAAGCATAACCTTTCTGGTTGTGTGAAATGAGTGCATTTTTTCAATAATTTGAACATTCTTTGGCATTATCCTTCTTTCCAATTCAGTGACCACTGTTGTGTTTTCTATATTTGCTAGTATTTGAAAGGATGCTTCAAATACCTCTTTCTTTTAGTCAATGTCCATATGTTTTCATTAATGGTTAGATTCAGATTTTTAGATTATGCCATTGTTTGGCATGCTGAATTGAAAAATGTTTGGGTTATATGATTACACCATTGCCTGTCTGGCTAACCCTAAAAAGGATTTAGGAAGTTAGGAATTGTGACACTTAGCAATGATCACACAGGTAGTAAGTCAATTTAGAAAACATTTATTAAATGCTTACCCTCTTGAAGGCATTGTATTGAACTCTGAGGATCTAAAAATAAAAAATGAAACAGCTTTAATGAGATGTGAAGGCAAAAGAGATTTCTTAGCTTATTTTAAAAATCTGATATTATAGAATTACCCTGGCTACTAAGTTGATGGATTTAAACAATATTCCTAAATAGTAGAAAACCCCTGCTCATAGACTTTGTTGTTGAGTTGTTTCACTCAAGTCCCACTCTTCATGATTCCACCTGGGGTTTTCTTGGCAAAGAACCAGAGTGGTTTGCCATTTCCTTCTCCAGCTTATTTTATAGATGAGGAAATTAAGTCAAACAGGGTTAAGTGACCTGTCCAGGATCATACAGCAAAGTCTAAATGAGCTGAAATATACATCACAAACATATTCAGTTTTATGTATCCCTTATTTATTTTTATGAGAACTAAAAAATAAAAAAATGCTGACTTTTGCTCATTTCTCCAGTCCAAGGTTTTTACTCGCACACCTACCTTATATTTGGAATTCAAATTGGACCAAGGAGCCAAGCATTCCCAGCCTGTTCCTGAAGGTAAGTAGCACTGTCATTGCCATTTCAAAATGAGATTAGGACCATAGGTCTAGAGTTGGAAGGAATCTCAATAATTTTTAGTAAAAATTCCCTATTTTACAAATGAGTAACCCTTATTTTACAAAGAGCTTAAGTAAACCCGTCTAAGGTTACATATGTATTGAATGGCAGAATTAGGATTTAAACTTGAATATCATAATTCAGATCAACATGCTCTACATTGCATCTTTCCTTCAAATTTGGCCAGTTCTGAGCCTGGAAAAGGTACATCAAGTATTTTGATGCTCTGTATATGAACATATCTTAGAAATGAAGGAAAATCATAATAGGGTCAGGAAGCCATCTCCAGAACTAAGTTCTGCTCTACTTTAAAAATGTTTATGTCACTGAAAATTCCATAGATTCTAAAGATCAAATTCTAATTTGATTCAAAAGAGCAAATGAAAGTCTTTCACCTTTTGCTTCTCTAACACCAAGTAAAACTGTTATTTAAAAGTACTAACAATAGGGACTGTTGACAAGTGAAGAAATCAACCTAAGGAAAATTATTTCATTTTTTTTCCTATGTGGTTTACATATATTTTAAATACTGTCATTCAGCCAGTCAATAAACATTTATTAAATGTCTACTATTTTGCCAGGCTGTGTGATAATAACTGTTGTTGTTATTATTTGTCCTTTGTTCTTGAAGAGGACCATGACATCAGGGAAGAGATGCCATGATATTCAAGTGAATTGAATTTGAGTGAGGGAGATCTGTGCAAGGTCATCTGCCTCACTTTCCCCTCCAGAGCCATCTGGGTCCAGTGGCCACATATAGATCAAGATGACTGGAGATGGCCCTGGATGCAGTGGGAGATCTTGGTCTTTTTAAACTAAGGTCTTCAACAGGTCTCACAGTTTGACCGAGGCCAAACTCATTCAGTAATTAAAGCTAGGTAGCAGCTGACAATCCCTGCTATTAAGGAGCTTGTAGACAAATAGGGGAGGCAGTATGCAAAAACTGTATACAGATAAGCTATGTATAAGATGAACTGGAAGTATTCTACAGAGGAAAGGCATTAGGATGGAGGAAGTTGGGAAAGGTTTCCTGTAGAGAGTGGGATTTTTAGCTAAAACTTGCCAACTTTTGTTTGAAAGCAATGTAATATCATAGCCTAGAGGAAGTCACCAAGACACTTACACTCCTAAAAGACTTAAGACTCTTTTCTTTTGAATGAAAAGCAGCAATCATCTTAAGTGGTACTAAAAATAGGCATGTTCCCCCCTACACACCCCTAAGGTTCAAGGCCAGAAAGATGTTTGGAATGAAGATTTAATTATTCTTAAGTTTACTCTAGTTTCTTAACTGGGGCTCCATGAATTTTTACTTTAGTACTTAACTATGTTTTAATGTAAATTAATTTCTTTTTCGATCGTCTGAATTTTATTTCATCCACTTTAAAGATTATTGTGATACAGGCTTATCTCTTCACTAGATTGTCAAAAGGGTCTATGACCAAAAAGGTTAAAAGTCCCTGCTCTAAAGTTTTAAGATAAGGGCAACTAGGAAGAGAGATCTAGGGAAATTACTATATGTGTACACATCAACTTGGAAAACATTATTCTCTCTTTTCTTATCTAATTCTTAATATTCTTATGTACCCACATTTCAAATGTCAGGTACAATCTACATCCTCTCTTCTTTCAGTTACATTTCTCTCAGTAACATAATACATGATAAAACCAAAATTTATAAGTTTCCTTTTCATTGACACAAAGAGACCTATGAATTATGCAAGCATCCAGATTATCTTTAGGTAATTTATATGCATCTTGTTCAAAAAATATTAGTTTGTAGATGTTCAGATGGAGTTTTCAAAGATAGAATCAACCTTCTATTACTTTTTTTTTTTAAATTAAGAAAAAAAAGCAATCAAATCCTATTACATTAGATAAGGGAAGAATTTATGAGAAAACAAGAGAGAAAACATTACAGGAAATAAAATGGATAATTTTGGTTATGTGAAATTAAAAAGATTTTGAACAAACAAATCTCATGACAATAGATTCCAAGGACTTTCCAGATTTAGTTCTTCCAGATTTCTCTTGTTTCAAATGATTCTTAGGACAAGTGGTTCCTAAACCTTGGAAAGTATTTTGTTATAACAAAATTTGTTTATAGTGATATTTATGTTAATGTGTCTCTGAGCTGTGTCTATCTTTGTATGTCAGCCTTGAGGTTGAGTTTATTTAACATGAGGCAGAGCTATGTAGTTACTTAAATAATGTGATAGAATGCTTCCAATCCATTCCATGCTAGTGATGAAAATATATTCTTTTACAAACCCAAAAGATGAAGCATTCACCCTTGGGAGATTTTCCTATAAATTCTTTACTCTTTTGTGTCAGGAAATGGCCTTCCTGATTCAGCCTAAATTTTATCTAAATTCTTTCCCATAAATAGTATTGGAATCAGTTTTTACCATCTCCCCATTTCCTTTAGGCGAGGCACATTTGTATTCAGTTGTGCTAATCTTGCAAAAAACAGATGTTTTGTACAGTGATTTTTGGAATGCAGTAGGTTTTAGGCATTGAATCTTACTGCGTATCACTTATGAAGAATACCATTTGTTCATTTTCTGACATTACCAGATTCTTTCACATTTGCCACATGCTTTTCATTTGTTAGCTGTGATATTAAAGTTGGTGTTTGCTTTGACTCTTCATTACTTGGATAACAATCTAATTTTCCTTACCAAAAACTGATAAATTTGCTAATTACTATTCATTGAGAAGAAAAAAAAAAACTGTTTCTAGGAAAGTATCATTTACTAAATTGGGTTTTCCTAGAAAAACATATTCCTTCTGGTCCTAAGACTTCTTCTTAAGTATCACCTCATGCACTGTGTGATCAGCTCAAAGTTTATTTACCACTAGCTGGTTCTCACCTTGCCCTCTTTCCTTGTCAATGGCTTTTTTGGAGCTGGCGATTTGTATATTCACATGTGCTTATTTGTGTTTATTTTTATCTGCATTTTCTTCAAAAATTCTTGGAAAGGGCATGATTTTTTTCAGACTTTGGAAAAGCTCTCAAGATAAGCCAGTCACTAAAGCTGATAGCTTGTTCAGATGATTTCAGCTTTGTATGTTTCTGTGTGCATGCTTTTTTTTTTTTTTTTTTTTTTTTTTAATAGCCTTTAATTTACAGGATATATACATGGGTAACTTTACAGCATTAACAATTGCCAAACCTCTTGTTCCAATTTTTCACCTCTTACCCCCCCCTCCCCTAAATGGCAGGATGACCAGTAGATGTTAAATATATTAAAATATAACTTAGATACACAATAAGTATACATGACCAAAACATTATTTTGCTGTACAAAAAGAATTAGACTCTGAATTATTGTACAATTAGCTTGTGAAGGAAATCAAAGATGCAGGTGTGCATAAATATAGGGACTGGGAATTCAATGTAATGGTTTTTAGTCATCTCCCAGAGTTCTTTTTCTGGGTATAGTTAGTTCAGTTCATTACTGCTCCATTAGAAATGATTTGGTTGATCTTGTTGCTGAGGATGGCCTGATCCATCAGGACTAGTCATCATCTAGTATTGTTGTTGAAGTATATAATGATCTCCTGGTCCTGCTCATTTCACTCAGCATCAGTTCGTGTAAGTCTCTCCAGGCCTTTCTGAAATCATCCTGTTGGTCATTTCTTACAGAACAGTAATATTCCATAATTTTCATATACCACAATTTATTCAGCCATTCTCCAACTGATGGACATCCATTCAGTTTCCAGTTTCTAGCCACTACAAAAAGGGCTGCCACAAACATTCGTGCACATACAGGTCCCTTTCCCTTCTTTATAATCTCTTTGGGATATAATCCCAGTAGTATCTGTGTGCATGCTTAACAAAGAAACACTTAACTCTGAGATGGGAGAAAGACTAGGAGACAATTTAAATGAACTTGTCATTGTTCAGTTGTGTCTGGCTCTTTGTGACTGAGGTTTTCTTGGCAAAGTTACAGAAGTAATCTTTTTCCAGGTCTTTTTACAGGAAGCTGAAGCAAGCAGGGTGAAGTGACTTGCTCAGGGCCACACAGCTAGTAAAGTGTCTGAAGCCAGACTTGAACTCAGGGTCTTCCTGGCTCTAGACCCAGTTCTCTAATTTGCTTTGCTAACTACCTATATAAAATGCACAAGCAAGTTTTTCTCAAAGTTTATAGTGCACTTCAATTGTGACTTGTATGTCTTTGGGGGTTTTACTTCTGAATCTTGAATTTAAATCCTTAAATACAAGTATTGCAGACTAACAGACTAAATTGTAGAATGGTTTTGAACAAGGGAAAGAGGAGAGAAGTGGAAAAGAAGAGGAGAGAGAGGCAGAATAGAGATAACAGTCATGTATTTAATTAGTAACTTTTAGTCAAATTCAACTCATTTGACTAAAATTTTTTGAACTTTGAATAATATATATATACATATGTATGTGTGTGTGTGTGAATGTGTCCTGCACAAGAAAGAACCTGTTAATATTCAACTTTTTAAAAAAATTTTGTCAAATGAGTTGAATATATATGTGTATATGTAGATATGTATATATATATAATTTGTCTCCAGAATGGTGGCAAATTGCAACCTGAGATATGATATAATCCAGAGAGTACTTGTGAATCATAAATATAAACATTCCTGGGTTTAGTTTGAGGAGTGTGGATGCATGTTAGGACAGTTAAGTCTTTTCTTGGCGTGGCAGAACATAATTGTTTTCAAATAGCACATAATCAGAAAACATGAATTTCATCTGTGACTTCAACATAAACCTTAGGAATCCCTAATCACATTCAGTTTCTCCCTAGGAAAATGCAAAATAAAGACTAATTCCCTAATTTCAATAGAAAAAGCCCACAAGATTACTGAACATCGTTTAGAGGTGCCATGGATTTAAAATTATCTAAGTAAACTTTTGCTTATTTATAAAATGAATGAATCTGAAACCTAGATTAAATAATAATAAACAATTTTTTAAATAAGAAGGATATATTTGTTATGAAAAGTATTTGATAAAAATCTGTCATGAGATCACATTTTTTTTCTGTTAAAATGCGACTTAGTGAAACACTAAATAAAGCATTCTGTAAATTTTAAATGGATTAAAGTTTAGCATATACATATATAAATGTATATTTCTTATTTCTACCCTCTCCTGCCCAAGTCATGTTGATTGTATCTCTGCTGCATCTTTCAAAAAAAAATATCCTTTCATTTTCTTCCTACATCCTGACACTAGTGCTGATTACCAAAACAATTGCCTGGATTGTTACTTTAGTGACAATAGATTTTCCTATCTTCACTCTCTCTTGTCTTCAACTCACCCTTCATATCATTACCAAAATTAACTTTATGTTCTTGAGGTTCATATGCATATAGTCATATTTCATTTATGGGGACCGTGGGTCCTAGTTCTTCCCTCTTGGAGACTGCAGGGAGCTCAGAAATTTTAAAATTAGTACATGTTGTGCTATACAAAAATCTGATTGGATTGACACTGGATTGGGCAAAGACTGATAATAAAATGGCAGGTTAGAATTGTGTAGTACTATTCATTAAACATTCAAAAACTTCCTTTAAAATCAAGTTTTATAGAAGATAGGTAACAAGCAATAATGCTGCTGCAGAGCAGAGAGTGGAGGGCAGTGGGGTTGTGGGATGGAAGGTTGTTGGGGGTAGGAAGAGGTGTACAGGACAAAGCACAGTCTTCTTCATCCCACCAGATGCACCAGATCGCCTATTATCAACTAGAGTTGCTAACTGAATTCATGTGTGTTTGTACGTGTGTATTTCTACATATATGTGTTTGTATATATACACATTCACATACATAAAAACATACCCACATCTGTGGGGGAGAGAAAGATACAGAGAGATGGGAAAGGGAGAAAGAGAGGGAAAATGAGAGAAATCCTCTCTACCCTCCAAATAGAACCACTTTTGATTCGGAGATGTACTGATAAATGTTTAACAACTAATTCTTTTAAGTTAAGAGATTTATTTAAAATTTAATCTGTATCATTAATATTTTTTCCATCAATTGAGTCTGGATAATCAACCAAAAAAAAATAAATAAATTAAGACCTGAGCTGTAATTTCTGAGGTATAAATGCTCATACTAAACCTTAACAATTGTCTCTTGTGAGCCTGTTCAAGCTGATTCTAACCAGCTTGTACAAAAGAAAAATAATTAAACTGAAACATCTATTGTATTACATCTTATAAGGTAAAAGTTCTTACCTGTCAGATATGAGGCAGGACAACAATATAATAGTTACAAAAACTGCCCTCTATACATGTAGCCTAGAAGGGAAACAAAATAATAGAAAGGTTCAATTCAATCAGTCTTTACTTAGCGTTTGCCATATGAAAGGCATTATGCTAAGTGTTGGGGCTACAAAGACAAAAATGAAAGTTTCTGCTGCCTACAGGGATCTATAGGAAACAAAATAAATTAGGCTTTTCTTTTGATAAACTTCTAACCTAACCAATATCCTTGACAAGAAAACCCTAGACACAACTGAAACAATTAAACATGTTAGAAAAAAATATTCTTGATCTTATGTAGCTTAAAAATGTTTACCATTTTTAATAGTAAGCAGCAAGTAGGTGTAGATAGATATAAGCTTAAAAGTAGACCTTATATGTACTTAACATTTTCCTCTCCCTGTCTCATTCTCTGTACCTACTTATTTTTTCTGGCTAGATTGATAATTCCATTAATGTTGAGAGGTCCAGAATAGAAACTCCCTTAATCAATGCAGAGAAGTAACTTTTCTGCAGCTTAAAGTCCCAGGACCACATAATCTTACTCACTTCTACCTCTTAAATTACTGTTTTCCCTCAAATCCTACCTCCTGCCGAAAATCTTTCATAACTCCTCTTGCTGTTAGTGCTTTCCTCTTTGAGATTTCTTTTCATCTTCTTTATATATCTCAAGTTATTTACATGTTGCCTTTCCATTTCAGAATTTTAGCTCCTTGAGGGCAGGGGCAATTGCTATCTTTCTTAGTGATCTCAATGTAGAGTCCAATTCCTGGTTAATAGTAAGTATTTAGTAAATATTTTTTGACCACTTAACTAGCATATCATCTTATTATAAGTGTACCCATTCATAGTGTTATTTTTGAATCAGGAAAATTTGAGTTCAAATCTTGTCTCAGATGATGGACTAACTTGGTAACTCTTAAGTTATTTAATATCTGTACTTCAGTTTTATTTGTAAAATGAGAAAATTGGATTTGATGACTTATAAAGTCTTTTCTATTTCTAACTTGATGAAACTACAAATTAATTATTCAAATATTTAAGTGCCTGGGGCAGTTGGAGTCGTGAAAAACTGAATGTGACTGAAAAATGATAGGCCAGTATTTAAGTACCTATTGTGTGTTAGGTTCTTAGAGAATAAAGACAATCCAGTCCTTGCTCTCTGGAAAAATAACAACTACTTTTATAAATATCAACAACCTAAATATAAGATCTTGGAGAGGATAGAGGAGGTGAAAGCAGTAGCTGATGACTTTAAGAGTGAATGAAAAGTAATTCATGATTCTTTTATGAAAATTTGAAAACTTAGAGTAGTTTAAGACATACAAAAAACATTTTTCTGTTTTCATGTGACTAACACTTTAAGAGTCTAAGATTAACTCTTTTAAGAGGTTTAAAAAGGAAGAGTAAAGCTGTTATTGTAGAATGTAGTCAGTCCAATGGACTTACTGTATTTTAGAAGAAAAAAGGTCATTATTGTTTATACTTCAGATTTTAATGTGCAAATATATGGGCCAGGTAACAATTTTAATATGACAGATTTTTCTCATTTTTTAAAATTATTTTTTGAACTTGGAACATCTGTCCCCCTTTGAACTGTTTCTATAATAGCAAATGAAACATCTTAGCTGAGTGGTTTTTTCTTCATTCTTAGCTTATTTTCTTCAAAATTATATAACTAACCTTTCAAAACTGTTGATTCTATTTCAGGATGGACAGCCTTCATTTACACAATATCTGGCAATGTGTATATTGGTGAGTATGTTTTGTTCAGTTCTCAATTTCATCTAAATTACTATTTTCAAATGGTGGATTCAATTTCCTGAAATTACTTGTTTGGAAAATCAGACAAGCTGAAACTCATGACTTTAGAGTTTGCTCTGAATGCAATTGGAAATTGCCTTATGGAACAACTTTGTTATTAGGTACCATCAACAAAATCACTTATCTCAGTAATCTTAAAAACAGACAAGTTTGATAATTTTATTATCATGTACACACACATAACTCTGTATAAAGACAGGTGAAATGCAGTTTCTTTTTCCAAAGTAATTTTTGATTCCAAGAATAAATAATTCTTAGAGAAGCAAAGAGAACATATTTTATGGACTGTTTCCACTGACTCATCACTTTAACAGAAACAACTAATCAACTAAGATAGAAGGGAATAAGAAAAAACATGTGAATTTTTAGTGGTAGGATACAAACTCTCAAAGAGAATGTGAAAAAATGCAAGTGAGAATATAGTCAATTTAAGATTAATGAGGTGATAGAAGATGAAGGATAAAATCAGCAAATGAAATCCAAACTCATTTTACTCAATTGTTTCAACCTTGTTTCCTGCCAACTTTTTTTAAAATCAGAGAAGCTAACAACAACAATAATAAAGTGCTATCCAGTAAATAAGAGTGACATATGCTTTGAATTATTTTTCCAGGTTATATATTTTTCTGAGTCATGCTATTTCTTTTGTCTTCCCTCCCTTATGATCAAGGGTACATATGTACAAAAACCTTTGACAGTATTTTGGTCATTGTCTCTCCCTAAACTAATTTTTTTACCCCTGGTTTCAGTGTGTCTATTAGAATATGTATAATCTTGTTGGTCATATTGATGAGGTCTAGATTTGGGGTATCCAAATGAAAATGAGGTCTAGTGGCAGGTTCGGGGTACAGGAAGTCAAGTAGAGCTCCCCTGCAATCCCTTTGGATTCAGGGCAAGGGTTGAGAGTTAAATGAGGTCTAGTAGTGGTGCAAGAGTCCCCTTTAAAGGAATTTACAAACCCGAAAACCTAGATTGATAAGAAAGGTTTATTATGGGGTTTGGAACTAAGGTTAAAGTCTAGTTAGTAAAAGATGTTAAGTAAAGAGAAGAGGGCACCGGAAATATTATTCCACTGGGAAGAGAGTCTTTGGTGTCAGGTATGGTGCTGGCATGTTTTGACTCTCTGCAAAGAGAGCACTCCAGCTTGGCTCTTTTATAATGAGAGATTTAGCTAAAGGGGCCTGTGGGTGGAATCCCAAGTTGGCTCCTCACTGGGTTTCAGCGAAGGCTAGAATTTGCTTGGTGGGGGTTGGGAAGCCTGAGCAGATCATTAGAATGGGAGCTGGAGCAGCCAGCTGGGACTGGCTCAGATCCGATGGGGGCTGGGAGAGCCTGGATCTCCTATTGGAATTCAAAGGGGTGCTTTTGACCAGGATTTGTGAATCAAAGGTCCTAGCTTCCTGAATTGATAATGCATCAGCTAGGAGAGTTTGGGAATCAGAAAGGAATAAATCAATCTGAAAGGACTAGTTTCTTAAAGGGACCACAGCCTGTATCAATATCACTTTCTTCTCTGCAAAGTCATCTGGACCATGGGTTGATCAAACTCACAACCTCAGCCTCATAGGGACCATGTTGTAGCTACTCTAGCTGCCCATTCACTGGAGAAAGCTAGAATTTCTCTTTTAATTGCCTGTCCTCAGTTGGAGAGCTTCACAAGCAGCAAAATGGCAAATGGAAACTGGAGAGTAAATGAGAAGCACAAGAAGAATTCTGTAGTGTGAAAAGCAGGTAAAGAAAGCAAAGGCTTATTAAAAATCATTTTATTTCTAAACTTTCTAATATGTCTGCTAATGAGAATATTATATAATGAAGATAATCAGTCAATCAGTAAACATTAAGTACCTGTTTAACAACAATGTACTATGCTAAATGCTGGTGTTACAAAGAAAGGAAAAATACAGTAGCTGCCCTCACAGAACTCACAATCTAATGAGAGACACAAGATGCCAACAACAAGATAAATGTAAGATAAATGAGAGATAAAAATTATAACACCAAAAAGAATGAAAGGATTGCCATTAAGAGAATTATGAAGAAAATTCTAATATTAATTTAGAGGAAGAAGAGATCATTTTAGCAGAGAAGGCTTCACAGAAGATGGTTTCTTGAGGCAGTATGGTATAATGAATATTCATTTTAGAGTCAAGAGAACTTGGATTAAAATTTCATCTCTGACACATAGCGGCTTTACCACTGTGGGGGGATTCAGTCGGTGCCCTAAGAGCATAGAATCATACATTAAGAGCTTAAATGGACTTGACATCATTTCATCTTATCAAGTCATAGATTGCTGTCAAAATCTTCTTTGGTATTGAAATTATTACACTAAATAAATCCTGAATCCTTGACATATTGACTTAAAACTTTTATTGCCTGCTTTCCAGGGCTATTGAGAAGAATGAAAAAAAATTTTAAATTAAATTATTGAAACAAATGAAATTAAAATTTGTTTTTATTGTACCTTATAGGATAAGTAGAATTTTTTTTTTAACAAAATCTGTTAATCTTGTCCTGGCTGGAAGTGCAAGTCTGGTCTCATTGACCTAATCCTATTCTGATCAGCAGGGTATTTTTTTTTTTTTAATGTGCTCTATTTCTTACCTGGCCTGGTTCAGCTTGTCTGGGTTAATAACGGGGTTCATGAAGGAGAATAGTGATGAAAATGGAAATTGGGGCCAGCTGGGGAAGGGCCTTAAGCAATCCTTAAGAATTCTGTGGAGGCCTGACGCCAGAACAGAGGGTGCCATAAAGATGAGCCATGTGTTCAGGAACCTGACCAAAGTAAGGCACATTATTTCCTACACTTGTCCCCACTAGAGCAGAGAGACTTCCAAACTACTTCATGAAAGGGATCCCGAATATGTTCCACAGGATACAGGAATCCATTCTGTGGGTCACCCTCTGTTGCTTGCCTTTTATACTCTTTTATACCATTTATACCAGGAGAACCCAGGAGTTTGAGAAATCAAAGAAGAAGAAGCCAATTGACAAATACAATAGTCTTGGTTCCCTGGTAGTCATCTCTGTGACTTGGTAGAAGAAGTTTGTATAAGGATAGTTTGAAGATATAATAAACTTCATACTTCACAGGGAAAAAAATAATATTTGGTAGTTTATAATTCAACCCATCAGAAGAATTTTTTAATGTTTTTAATAACATCAAGTTTATTGTTTGGTTCCTAGAAAACATTAAAACAATTATAATATAAATTGAAAGATTTTAAAATCTCAACTAGCTTTCAATGGTTGTGTAACAAAAAAACTATTTGTATTATCCATGTAGTACCAAAAATGTATTTGATCAATTTAAACATATAGTGAGCACCTGTGTATTCATTGCTATTTTCCCATAGAACAAAGCAAAAGAAGCTTCTACTTTCTAGAAATTTACAATCCAATTTGGGATACAAATAGAAAATTGATAGTATCTGACAATATATATAAAAATATACAGTGTAGAGTGCTAAATGGATACTAAATGAAAAAGGAAGGGGGGGGGAATAGGAAGAGGAACAAGAGAGAGAGAAGAAATTGGAAATTAAACATTGAGAAAGAGATTCATAATAGTGAGTCACACCCTTCAAATACAGTATTCAATTAGAAACAGGATTTAAGATTGCTTTGCCCTTTTACAAATGCTTGGACAGCCAAATCCAAAAATATTTGCAATTAAATTGTTTTCACTCAGATTTTTTTTTTTTTTTTTTATTAACTGTACAGTAAGATTTAACATTCTTGGCAAAGGTTAGCAATGGAAACTATTTAGTATCTGATCTGGCTCTGTTTGTAATTGAAAGTTGTCAGAAAAAATAAAGTATTCTTTTTTTCTGACTTATTTTAGACTTAGGAGATTACTAGATTGACGAAAAATTAAGTGATCTGTGAACAAAGATTTTTAATCAGTTTTACTGTTAGAGTATGACTTTGCTTTAAACATTTCATTTTACAACATAGAAGCTGAAAGACTCTTTCTAAAAAAAATAAGATAGGGACCAGAATGACATGAATTCTCATAATTTCTATGTTAAGATCTACATTAGTATGTCACTTCATATGACCTTTCTAGTAACAATTAGAGTGAATTCTTTCAGATGGAAAAAGAAGAGGGGAAATGGAAGAAATTACTCCATATAAATTCAAATTAGGGTTTTCTGGCCAATTTGAATGCCTCAAAAAAGCAATTAAAACAAACCATGTAGCCTGATAGCACTGCCCTCTCACTAGTCACTTCATCCTAAAAATAATCAAAACTTTTTACAAACTGCTTTGGTCTCTATAGGCTACTAAACTTCATAGTCAATAATTGTTCCTGCCTTAGAATCAGGAAGACCTGAATTAAAATTCTGCTTCAGACACTAACTAGCTGTATGACCACGTACAAGTCCCTTAACATCTCTTACCTTTAGTTTCCTCATTTGTAAATAGAGATAACAATAGTACTTATCTTCAGTGAGATGATAATTGTAAAGCACTTAGCACAGTGCCTGGCACATTTTAAGTACTTTATGAATGTTAGCTATAGTTATTATTATTACCTTAGAGTGTTGATGTGAGTATCAAGTAAAATAACATAAAGTTCTTTGCAAACCTTAAAATGCTACATAAATGCTAGTTACTATTGTTATGTAGAGAATACATATTAAGGTTATTTTTATATAGAATAAAAAATTTATTCTATATAGAAATATTTTAAACATATATATAATGTGTGCACATATGAAAATATATAATAGATATTATGTTTAATATATACACGTGTGTATGCATGTACACATACACATGTGTGTATACATGCATATGTCTGTATATATATGCATAAATATACACATGCATATAATATAGAAACAATTCATGGATCACAAGCCATTCCACAGTTTATCAATAATACTTTACATATAGTAGAGCATTGTTATGTCCTGTTTTCTAGAGCCCCCAAATTGGGGTGACAAAATGTACCGTTGCTTTCTAGAAACCCCACACTGGGGTGATTAAGATATATCTTTCTAGTGGAGAAGTGATGAGTCAGGACTCCTGGGAATGGTGAAAAAGCAGAGTCGGTTTATTTCAAGGGCTTTCCCCTTTTTATAATGTAAGAAAAACAACACTGTATGTAGGACCACATAAACAACTTGCAATTATTGTTTGTAGATGACTCTTTCCCACCTGGTATCACTCTTCCACCTGGTATCACTCTGCTTCAATCTCAACAAGGTTGTCACTGCTCCCTGACTTCTCAGGAAGGCTGAGAGCCCTTGGGGAGATGGGAAGCCAAACCAGACATTGTCAGCAGGTTCCCTCTGGGCTGAAGGGTCTTTTTACCTTACCCAGAATTTCCTCACTGACTGTGACCCACTACAGAGGATTATAATACAGTCAGAGAATTTAGCATGGGAAAGAAATTTAGAGACCATTTAATCTATATCTTAATTTCATGTGACTATTTTATCTCAGCCAATCAAATATCTTTACTTTCCTCTAAAACTCCACAGGTCTTTTCTTAGTATATTTAGTTTTTAAATTTTTTCTTTTAATGCTTCCTGGAATTTTTTTTTTCTTTTTCTTTTATATCTATTAAGTTTCTATCCAGGCTTTTAGATTCCGCCTAAATCAACTTCAGGCTAAAATGGCAATCAGAAATGTTCCAACAAATCCCAGCTTTGCCTCAAACTCTAGTAGAGTTCTAAAAATACACTAGGGGAAATAATGACAGAGAAAATCAAAGGAAAATAGCAATAAATTTTATAGATAGTTTACCAGATAAAGGTTTTCACATCTAAAATATATAAAGAACTTTCTCAAATATATGTGAAAATGAGTCTTTCCCCATTTGATAAATGATCAAAGGATATGAACAGATACTTTTTCAATGAAGAAGTCAAAAGTTTATTGTCATATTTTAAAATGCACTAAATCATTGTTTTGATTTGAGAAATGCAGATTAAAGCAAATTTGAGATATCATTTTCCACTTATCAGATTGACTAAAATGATAGAAGGGGAGAAAGTGACAGTTGTTGAAATAGTTGTGGAAAAATCGAGACACTAATTCATTGTTGGTGGAATTGTGTAGACTACTACATGATCTATTTAGAAAGATGATTAGGGAAAACACAAAAGGATTACATGTTCTAAAATGTTTATAGCAGTTCTCTTTGTGATGGCAAAGAATGAGACATTGCAGAGATGTTCAACAACTGAGAAATTGGTCAAACAAATTGTGGTACATGATTGTGATGGAGTACTATATATTCTGTTATGAAATGCTTGTTTTATTCCATAAATAAAAAATAAAATTGAAAGAATATAATGTCCAGGCTAGCTCTCTGGAGGGCCTCAGAATCAGTCAGAGTCAGGATCAATCTATGTCCTTGGTCTTTAGGGGAGAAGTGAAGGAGGCAGGCAAGCTGCCATGCGGCTTTGCCAAAAATGATTCCTGGACTCTGGAGTCTGGAGCTTTAAGTCTCTCTCCTTGTCCTGGGGCAGAGTGACTCTGACCTCTCTCCTTTAGCCCTCCAATCCTTGCCTGCGATTACCTCACCACCACACATTCAGCAAGCACCACTAATGAGGAGAGCTATCACATCATCATCTCATCTAAGTATATATGTATGTAGAACCATTATCCCATATCAAATAAGTAATTAGCCTTAAGTGCTCTGCTGCCTCAGATTCAAGTACATCTTTTCAGAGTTTTAGCCCTCTACAAAAGAAAGTATAGTGAATAAATATCATATTTAGTGTATATAATTAAGATAATATGCAATCATTCGATTAATATAATGGAAAATAATCATCAAACTTAATGTCTATTCTTTTTAAAAGGTCCTGATGGTGAACAACAAAAGGTTGAATCTCATCACTCTGCAGTTTTGGGGGAAGGTGATAGTGTCCATGTAGAAAACAAGGTAACTCCACAATAATCATTTTTATTTTTTGAAATATTTCTTTCAGCTACTTGCTTAGAAATTGGCCAATGTTCTTAACTGAATCTCTTTGTAATCTTAGTTTTTAAGTTTTTCCCTAGAGAAAAAAAGAGTCCATTATAATTAAATTTATCAATCCTCATTGATTTTTTGAAATTTTCAGTGGTTCACTTAGATGGCTCTTTTCAGTAAGAATAAATCTTAATTCTTTATATTTTTCTAAAACAAGCCAATTATTACTTTTTCCTAAGGGAATTTGAAACCCTGACAATACTCTAGTCCCATTCTCCATAATGTTAAATTTTATCTTTACCTTAAATGGAACAAAGTTTTTATTTTATTATTTTTCTGCTATTACGGTAAAAGCTAAAAGCCAAAAGGCTTAGAAGTAGATGAATTCTTAGTTGTTTTGTTGTTTATTACTTTTGATTCTCATTGTTTTTGTTGTTGCTGTTTATTAATCCTTTGAAGAGACTGTGAATTCAAAATTCAAATAAGCAATAACTTGAATCTATTTTTTGGAAAATACATCATGAGATGTCTCTTCTTGGGATGGAGTAAGGGAATTCTGTTCTTATAAGAGGATGAGGTGGCACAATGGATAGAGTGCTGGACCTAGCATCAGGAAGACTCATCTCTCTGAGTTCAGATTTGATCTCAGATACTAGCTATGTGACCCTGGGCAAATCAGTTAGTCCTCTTTTCCTCATCTGTAAAATGAGGTGGAGAAGGAAATGACAAACCCACCACTCCAGTTTCTTTGCCAAGAAAATTGTAAATGGACTTACCAAGAATCATATGCAACAGAAATTACTCAACAACAACAAATGTCTTTCCCATGCTTGTTTTAAACATATTCTTCTGTTACATTTTTGAGTCATTACCATTTTAGCCAACTAAACAATGCTGACTATGACACAGTTATCCACTCAAGTAAATGACTTGTAAAACTAATATTTAAGATTAATTTTAGATGTATTAATTTCAGATTAATGTTATACATTAACGTAAAACCCTCTGGCAGCAAAAAAGATTATGACTTGCTGAAGGCTCAGATTAGCATTTTAAAAAATAAATTGTTTTTAAATTTTAAAAAATAATGCTAAGATTATCTTGACTTATAATTTGGGGAAAAATTATATTAAAAAAGATTAATGTTATAATGAAAGGATGAAAAGCCTTATAAGATCTTCTAATAAGTTAAAACAAGAAAAAAGACAATTAGGAAGTAGACCTGACTTAAATAAGTTTCTTAGAACCTTAGAATATAAATTTCAAACTAATAGTCATTTTTAATCATTTATCTAGATACGATTAGTTATCTTATGTAGGCTCTAACTTTAGGCATCCAGAATACTGCTACAAGCCTAGCAGTAAATGAAAATGCCTCTGAACAGTAAAGAAAATTATTTTCTTAAACCCCATACATTTTACAGGCAGGGATAATATTAATTTAAAATATTATATAAAATTAAGATTGCTGGTTGAATGAACTTGACTAGTTTTTCTGAAAATCTTTCATTAATTTCAATTCTTCCTGATTCCAAGTCCAGTATTCTAACACCAAGACAAGAGAGTAGAAGATATTATGGATCACAGTTTTTAGAATGCTTATTAAAATTAAATTAACTGTTAATATTCTAAATATGTGATTCTTGGCCAGTGACCACATCATGTACTTGTATATATGTATAAACATATGCACATATGAATACAGGCACACATATATGTGAATATATTTACACATCATATTCATGTTAATGATTTGTATAAATATATGTATATTTCATTTTTGAAATTCTCACTGTAAATGAAACTAGAAAGAAAAAAGAAATTATAGCTAAATGGAAGGGTGGCTCGTGTGTGTGTGTGTGTGTGTGTGTGTGTGTGTGTGTTTCTTAAAGAAACATATATTGTAATGATTTAGAAGAGGTAGATTTATAATGTATCCAAAGTGGCAAGAAGCATGTCACAGAACTCTAAACCATCTCATAATGTTCTTCTTATATCAAATATTTGCAGCAAGACTATAAACATAATTTTATTATTCCTCACCATTGATTATTAAAGATAAAGGAATTCTATGAATAAATCAATAAGGTTCCAAATTCAACCAAAGAATACTTTTAACAATGACTTCAGTGCAAATATAGACGTGGGCATGGGAAAGGACAGAGATATTTGTTGAAAATATAATCAAGAATAAGAAATGAAAGACCAGTACTTATAGAATATACAGAAGCTTCATGCCTTTTTTTAAAATAGAGACTTAAGATGATGTTGGATACAGGAAGCATCAAATAGCACAGGAAAGGAAACTGATTATTTTCTACCTGGAAATGACTGTTTATTACTGTGGGAGATGATTTCTAAATCAGCTAATCTATATAGTGTCAGGCAATTTACTGTTAGAAAAGTTAAAAATCAATATCAAATTAAAAGAAAGAATAGAACAAGAAAACATATATAGTTAAGGCAGCATCAAAATCACCTTCTTTCAGAAATTATTAACATTAAAAAATGAGAACTGGATAAAAGAATGATCATTGATTCATCACTTCACCATTCCTTAAAAAAATTTAACTTATTTAAATTACTGATATAAATTAATTAATATAATTTTTCAAGGAGACTAAAAGAGCCTAAAGTCTTTTTTTCCAGAATCATTACCTTTGCAAGTTGAGAAATACTGTGTTATAACAATATAATATTGTTCAGTCATGTCCAGCTCCTTATGATTCAATTTGCAGTATTCTTGGCAAAGGTACTAGAGTGGTTTGACATTTCTTTCTTCAGCTCATTTTATTGATGAAGAAACTGAGGCAAACAGGGTTAAATGGCTTGCCCTGGGTAAGACCCTTTGATTGGTACCTTCCATAATAAAAGATTTAACTTAAAAATGAATATTATCTAAATGTCATGTGTGAGCATAATAAGAAGTCTGAGAAACAGAACCCTATTAAAGCCCATTATGAATGCTTTATCATCATTTAATATTGTCTTTATATGTACAAGACAATAAACCATTAATTTCCCTCATACTTTTGTGATTTTATTGTTTTACCTCTTATTGAACTGAGAATTAAAAACTTTAAAGGTCAACAAGAGCAAATTATACATCATTCATAGCTTCAGTTTGTTTCCATTTGAAATTTTAAAAAAATTAATTTATTATCATAATAGGTATTCTGAAAACAAAATCAGTAGCGTAGAGTCATAAATAGAGACTCACTGACAAAAACAAGGGACAGGTAGATGGCTCAGTAGACAATAGTGCCACTCTTAGAATCAGAAAGACCTGAGTTCAAGTTTGGCCTCAGACTTGAGTTGAAGAAAGAAATGGCAAACCACTCCAGTATCTTTGCCAAGAAAACTTCAAATGGGGCCATGGAGAGTTTAACCAACAGGAGATACTTGGCAATGTGTCTTGGTATTTTAGGAGATGAAAAAAATCTGTTTTTGTTAAGCAATGATCCTACCTCCAGAAAATCCATGATGCATGTTGGGAAGGGGGATTGAAGCATGCCCTATAAATATGTGATACAATAAATAAAAAGCTTCCTTTATAGCTTTTTCATCAAATACAAAATATGTCTTTGTTTAGTTCCAGATAAATACATATGACTTAAACCAATTTTCCACCATCTGTCTACTCATTGCTCACTGTTGGATTAAGTAGTCTCAGTTCCCAGATGGTGAAATTATAACTTTACCCCTGCTTGATCACAAAGCTAAGATCTCATTTTAAATTTTTAAGAAAGATGACTGGTCATATTGAGAATGATAGGTTTAAAGAGAAAGGAAAAAAAAACAAACCAGAAGCCAGTCTAGTAAAATATAAATGCCCTCTCATAGCCACTGTTATGTTTTTGTCTTCACAAGCCCAACACCTAGAACCTAGCTCAGAACCTTGCTACTTATTGAATTTAAGGAAATATAGTTTTGTTACATCAAGAGATAGATAGTTTTTTTAAATTAAATCCCCTTTTTTTTAATTAAATCCCTTTATTTTCAAAACAAATGCAAAACCTTGTGTTCCAAATTTTTTTCTTCTTTTCTTCCCATCCCCTCCCTTAGATGGATAGTTATCCAATACATGTTAAACATGTGCAATTCTTATATACTTATTTCCACAATTATCGTGCTGCACAAGAAAAATTAGATCAAAAAGGAAAAAAAATGAGAAAGAAAATATAATGCAAGCAAACAACAACAAAAAATGTGAAAATACTATGTTGTGATCCATACTCAGTTCCCACAGTCCTCTCTCTGGGTGCAGATGGCTCTCTTCATTACAAGACCATTGGAACTGGCCTAAATCAAGAGATAGTTTAAAGCTAAGATTGTTAAGACTTGAAACTTAATCAATTTGCCAAGTTTTCAAGAGTATGGAAAACCAAACACAAATCTCTAGACAGTTCATTCATTTCCCAATTGAAAAAAAATTAAGGAGGGGAGTTATATCCTCCTGTTTGAAATGAAAATGAAAAAAAAATCATGTAAATTGAAAAATATCAAAAAGTGCTGAAGATTATATTTGTAAGCTTTTTACCAATTCAAAATACATGGCTTAAAACTTTTGATTATGATTCCCATAAGCATAAATAAAAGAATATATACTCATATACATGGGGACATTTACTTATTAATAAATTATACACATGTTTTACTTTCCTACTGATTATATACATTATAATATTCATACATAAATATGAGTTTAAAAGCATTATCTTATCCCATAAAAATAAAATAACATTTGATCTGAGAGTCAACCACTAGAGTTCATTAAATAATAGATAATACCATAGTTAGATCTGCAATAAAGAAAATTCAGTTTGGCAGCAATATGGAAGATACAGACTACATGGGAAAAGTATACATTATATATTTGTTTTTATGGATTTTACTCATGAAAACTCTGGAATTATTTTATTCAAACCAAATTATAAAAATCAGAGAGAAAACATAAAATAAACATATGAATGAAGAATAACCAAAAAGATTTTTTAAAATTTATTTTGTTGCCTATTTGCAATTTGTTTTCTTCATTACTTTGAACTATGAATCCAGGCATTCACTAAATGGAAATAGAACAGTTGCTCAGTAAAATATTTGTATGTTATTAGCTAAATTAATATAAAAGCTTATTGCTAAATTATAAAGAATAATCATGTCCCTTAAAGAAAAGATGTGAGAAGATATCTCTACCCAGTCCTTTAGAGAAAGAATGGGTCCACAGATATACAACATTTCATAAGCTTTCATTCCTTTTCAGTGTATTGATCAGTTTGCTAATTTTTTATTTTCTTATATTATTTTTTTAAGAAATACTTTTTGTTATAATGGATGGCTCTTAGGAATGATGAGGGAGAGGGCTAGACAGAAAAATTTAGTCAATATTAAAATTACAAATTATCAATAACATTTTATTTTTAAAAAATATACAATTTATAAACTTATTTGTCTAGTTCCAGATAAATAGTAACACTGCCATATTTCCAATAAGGAAAATATTTTGATAGATAGTTTTCAGATAATTAAATGGGGATGATTAATGAATAAGAAATACCATTTCCAAATAATAAATTCCATACTTGTAAACTATACAGTGTTTTTTGAGGCATATGAGAAATAGAGCTTATTTTGAATTATAGTATAAAAAATGAAAGGCAGTTTGTCCGAGTCCCTGCTATGCAAGGTAACCTATTTTCATTACATTTCAATCAATTTCCCTCCCTTGGGATCATTGTAACAAGCAGTGATTAATACCAAATCTGCAAAAATTATTAGCCTTTGTAATGTTTTCAAATGTTTTTGTGCAGGGTTCCTGACTAAGACTAACTGAATTTCCATTTTATTTCTTTTTGAATAATTTGTAAATGCTAAGACTGTTCTGACTCAGTCTTAAAATTTGCTTCCCACTATATAATCTAAAGAGTTGGCTTTTTACAATCTCTGCATTGCATAGAAAATATTTCAGAATAGTTTAAATCCTGAATTTGGAATATACTTTTATCAAAGCATTACACATTTTATTCACTTACTGTTTGATAGCCAAAAAATTCTGGACATAAGCTTAATTATAATTTAATCTTTCTGTTATTGAATTAGGATCCTGAAAGAAGCCACTTCATCTTAATAGCAGGGGAACCAATTAAGGAACCAATTGTCCAACATGGTAAGACAGCAGCGATGGTGCTTTTCTTGATTAGTTTTCTTTTTTTTTTCTTCTAGTAATGAGTGTATGTTATTACTGCAGAGAATGACAGGATTACACCCTATCCTTCCTAGAGTTCTGAGGACCTTGTTCTACTTTTTAACATAGAAAGGAAAGATTACAATGTTGGCTTCTGCTGTTTATTCATTATTCACTCAGCAAGTATTTATTGATTATCTATTATATTCAGGATATCATGTTATACCATAAAGAAGATATATTTCCTATGAGAAGCTTACAGGCTAACGTGTAAAATTTAAAAAGTGATTTTAGTAGTATTTAGTAGTATCTTTATAGAGTATTACACTTCCCAGTAAAAATATAGCTGTTGTGAGGGATTGTCTCCTAAAACGTTTCCAAGTTAAAGAGTCATTTTCTTTTTCTCTAAGTCTGTAACTAACTTGAGAGAGAGCAATTATTCTAGAACATTTTGTGCATTTGCTCTGTAGAGACTATTTGGTTTTATTTACTGAAAAACAAACACTGAATCACTTTCATCTTTGGGATGAAGTTTTATTGTGATTGCTAAAATAGAAATCGATATACAAACATTAAATTAATTTTTTCACCTTTTCATTTTTCTTCTTTTTTTTAGCTTTTTATCATTATTTTCTCAATCAGTAGTACAACTATTGTTATATGGAATGGATTGTAAAGTTGCAGAATTATTATTAGCAAGAAATAAGATAATATCAGAAAGAACTAAAGGGGAATGAAGGAGACATTTGGGAATAAACTTCTCGAATAGGTAAATAACATCTGCTCCAATCATGAAAAAAGTGACTATATTAAGTGACAAGTAGCCCCAAACAGTAAGAAGCTCACTCTTGTGATACTTTCTTTTGGTCTAGAGAAAACTGTATTTTTCTCTTTTCTTTTAGCAGTTTTATAAAGCCTATACATCCATTTGCAAAATAATGTGTTTAAATATATAAAATATAATACATATGATTACAAAGGAAACGAATTGCAGTGAAATACAAATATATTTTTAAAAATTTGAATGAAGTTTACAGACCCCAGATTAAAAAATATTTGCTGTAAAATAAGAACTCTTGGTATGCAGCACACATATTGAGAATATTGAGATAAGCAGATGTATTAGACATTTGTTTAAAACTTTGATAAATAAAGCAGAATATTGTTCTCTTTTACCAGACATTAATATCCTAATGTCCTATTCTCTCATTTAACATGGATGAAGACAGTCACAAACTTTTACTTATTTGGAAGTAGCTTATTATTTAGTCATTTTAGTCACCTTCTACTCTTTGTGACCTCATTCGGGTTATCTTGGGAAAGTTACTGGAGTGGTCCTTCTCCAGCTCATTTTACAAATGAGGAAACTGAGGCAAACAAGATTAAAGTGACTTTCTCAGGTCACAGTGTCTGAGATAAGATTTGAACTCAGCAAGTTGCATTGATCTGATTCTAAACCTAAAGCTTGATCTACAGTGCCACTTAGCTGCCTCTTTCATAATAGCATTTCACTACCAAATGGATTGTAATGAAGGAGAGAAGGCAAATATCCCATTTCCTGGGAAGAGTTAGGGAAGAATTCTTTCTGCAGGTTCAGATAGAAAACTAATAGAAACTTTTTTTAAAGATTAGCCCAGAACTATTTATTATCAATGAAGCACTGCTAGTTTGCACAAGTTAATTAGAACTTCTTGAAATATGTATTGAGGTATTGTTGTTCTAAGAAAGAAAACTTGTCACTGAGGAGTGAGTCTTTACTTAACAGGGGCTAAAGCTATGATTTGAAAACCAATTTAACATAGCAAATTATCTATCAATATTTAATTTGAGCCTCATAATAACCCTAGGAAAGAAAACTCGGGCATTGTCCCCATTTTGTAGATGAGAAACCTAAGACTGCTGGTTATTTTCATAATATTGATCAATTATCAAAAATGTTCCTTTATACAACTAAAGCTAAGAAATGTTATAATTTTTTTTAAATAAAAAAAAGAAATATTACAACAACTATGTTGGATTATTAGCTCTCCTAATAAGTTGACATTGACTTGTTTGGCATTATGGATAATGAGTAGATGGACTGCTGGACTTGGAGTTGGGAAAGTCTAAAACTTAAATAGCTGTGCAATCATGGGCAAGTCATTTAATGTCTCTGAGTCTCTATTTCCTCTGTAAAATGAGGACATTATTTGTAAATCATTAAGTAAATAATAGGTGTTTAATAAATGCTAATTCCTTTTTATTCTACTTATTCATTTTTACAGGATTGTTGTAAGGCTCAAATAAAGGTGGATATGGAGTCAGAAAAACTTTCAAATCTAGGCTCAAATAATATAATAATAGCACCTATGTCATAGGATTATTGTCAGGATTAGATGAAATAACATGAAAAGTGATTTACAAAACATAAATATCTTAAAAATTTATAAATTTTAAACATATACAAATATTATTATGGGTAAATCATTATTAATCTATTCTTTTAGTCAATTCTATTATTCTATTAATCCATTTCATGATTAATCTATAATGAATAAATCTAATTTAAGAATTAATTAGTTTATTAATAAATTGATTTATGATTGCTAGATTATTAATAAATTATAATCTATGATTAACAAATTACTAACACATTGTACGATATAAATATTAGTTATTATTATTGATATTATTGTGCCTATCTCTTGCCTCAAGGAGCTCTTACTGCATTTGGCTAAGGACCAAACTAAGCTTCCCCCCCCCAACTTTTCTGTCATAAAAAAATTACAGAAGCTTCACTCACAGTTCACAGAAACCAGTGAAAAATACTGTTTTCTCTCATCCTCATATGACTATCTGACATCTTTTTGTTATAGGTCCATTTGTGATGAATACAGAAGCAGAGATTTCTCAAGCTATTATTGATTTCACAAGTGGCAAAAATGGATTTGAAAACGCCAGAAATTGGAAATCCAAGATAGGAAACCAGTGAAAAAGTAACACAGTAGGTCTAGCTGCTTACCAGATGGTTTCCATTTGTTACATGCTCAATGTGTGTTTAAAAAAAAAAAAAAACCTAAGTATGTGTCAGTACTTTTTCAAGATTACATAGTTAAACATGATAAATGTACTTAGTTTTTTTGTAGAAACATGTGGAAAGAAATTTCTGATATATACAAATAAATATTGATTCTGTTAAAAAAAAAATTGGAGTGTCTTATTTTGATCTAAGAACTCTAGACTTTTGTTGGAGGGAGGGCAAAGAGGAAGGGTTAGGACTAAGGGATAAATGACTGGGAACAAGCAGATTCAATTTCTCTTATGAAGACCTATTAAGTAAATCCTGTGTCCCAGGCAGTAAACGGGTGACCTTTGAAGCAATGTTAGCTATTCCACTACGGAACTCATCCAAGCCTAGACTGAAGTTTCATGTTACAGGTTATCTGCTTTAAAATAGAAGTCAACCAGAATGTTTCAGTGAGTTTTAAAACTGCCATGCTATTGGTAGGAATATAATAGTATTAGAGCCAAGACTTTGCTGCAGTTTCTGCCAAAGTCTGTGTCAGATTGAAGACACATGCTTCTTCTGCAGACTTTCATGAAGGCTGTGAAAAAAGTTTTATTACCAAGTTGGATTGCTGCACCAGGCAACTTACAATATTGTCTGTTAGAATACATTTTTTAGAAGAAACGTGGACATGCCTGATTTTAAAATCTTCTGGACATGAAATGGATTGGGGAGGGCTTTGCATTTTCAGGTGGGAAGATTTTTTAACTTCAGAAAATTCACAGTTAATTTTGAGAGTGTAAGAACTTTAATTTTTTTTCTCTTCCAATTCCCTCTCTCCAAGATCACTTCATCCAGATACTTTAAGTTGGATTTGTTTACCACTGGGTGTGTGCTTTTTGAATTGGAAAATTTGAGAGTTTAGAGAAAATGTTTTGAAAACTTTATTTTTGCAAGAAAAATGCATTTTGAAACAGTTACCCCTAGCTGTGAGATACCAACTGTTTAATAATCTGTGGACATTTAAAAAAAAAATCAGAATGAACACACAGTGGGCAATTGTGAATATTTTCATAGTCTCCTATCTGCATCTCCTGAGGGGATCTAATTATCAGCATGGACCTATGAAGGTAGGTGAGTTATATTTGTGAATTGGACAAGTGGAAAAATAATTTTCAAGGGAAAAAATGCTTTCTGACTCATGTTAATGATATTGTGTCCTATAATTCTCCTCTCTCTACTATGCACTTAACTTTGTGTACATTTAGAGCAATTCTAGAATGTGTTTATTAAAAGTTCTATTCTTCTGTTTAAAAAAAAAAACTCTTTTGAAGTAATTTCCTTAAGAATAAACTGTCACTCTAAAATAAAAAAGAGGAATAAATTTATGAAAATATTTATTAAGGGGTACTTTTACCAAATATCACTTTTTAAAAATTTTCTCCAGGAAATTTGCTTCCATTCATTTATGAAGTATTCTTCTGGAAACGGCACAGCATTCTCCATGAAATACTTACTTATTTTTATTCTACAAATAATTTTTCTGGCTTGATATTCTGGCACATTCTAATTAGCAAAAACTGCTTCTTTGCTCCTTGCTATTACTGTTTGTTTTTTTCAAGAAAATCAAGAGTATCTTGTTTGAGACAAAAGCATGTGATAATTGGTAGTAAAGAAAATGTTTATTTTTGTTATTACATCAGGAAGCATCATATTCTCAGACAATTTTGCAGATGATACTTTTTCAAATTAGAAATAAGGGGCAAAAAAAATCAAGACCAGTCACTTGACTTGGAACATTGAAAAAGTCTGAAAATATTTTTAATGAATAACACTTGTGGACCTCCTGCCTCTACAAAAGGATGGGTGGTAGGAGTGTCTATTCATATTTCTGCTTTTAAGCAATGCTTGTTCTTTATAATTTTGCAAATTCACTTTTGGTTTTTTATAACTATTCTTTCTGTTCACATATATTACATTCACAGTATATATTGTTTTCTTGGTTCTACTTACTTCATTCTGCAGCAGTCCATGAAGATCTTTCCATGCTTCTCTATATTCGTCTCATTTATCATTCCTTACAGTATGTTTAATATTCCATGATGTTCATTTGCCACAATTTGCCATTTCCTAATTGATAGACATTTACTTTTTTTTAAAGCAATTCTTTGATATCATAAAAAATGCTGTTATATTTTGGTATATATGAAAAGTTTCTTCTTAAGACTCTCATGTGGGTATAAAACTGAGTTGTCATCTTGCCAAGTGTCTTGATTCTGTGTACTATATCTGTTGTCATATATATTTGTAATTCCCAGAAGATATTTCCGGTTCCCCTAATTATTATTGCCTTCCTGAATGATATTGTTTTCCGCCTACTCTGTATATTTGTTGTATGTATCTAGTTATTTATGTTGTCTCTCCCATTTGAATGCCATACAACCAGATTGTGATACTTTGAGGCAGACTTTTAATTCACTATGACAGAGATCCACATTAGGATTTCAGGGCCAAAGCAGGTAGCCAAGGTATATATCTCAGGAGCTAAGAATTTTTTTTTTAAAAATACAACAAAACTTTATTTAAGAATGTAAAAACTATTCTTACCTCATGGACCTGGAGGCTGTCATCTGCTAACTCTTCACTATACTATGATGCCTTTCATCATTTAATCAACTGTCTGATATATTTTTAATAATGATTTAAAATATTTTATATACTGTATTAGAATCATACTTAAATTCCTTTTAATAGCATAAAGATGACCCTAGATTCTTGAAATTGAGACCAGTAAAGCTCAACTTCTCCTAGCAAGTCAGAAAGTCTTAGAATGCAATCATGACAATGGGTTGTATCAAATAAGGATAATTAGATATAAGGAAGTTTATCCCCAAAGGATTGACCAGTGATTGCAGGTCCTACTAATGTAAGGAAGGGTTGAGTAAAAAATTTAGTAAAGATAATAGCCATGCAAATGGAATCATAGATCCTTAAGCATAAAAAAAAAATTCAATTAGTTATAATGGTTTTGGGTAATATAGGCAAAATACATGTAGGCATCCGTCTAGATTGTTGCTTGTGGTTTTCAGCTATATTTCCATGATTTGTTTACCAATTTTTTTTCAGTTCATAGTGAAGCTATATTATACAGATGAGGAGAACAGACCAAGTCTACTAATTCCCCACCTTGGCTACCTAGTGCTATATGTTCATTAAACTAAATGTATATACCATATTGGGGCATTCATGGGTATTCATTAGGGTATTCTTAAGATCCTGTTTTGCCATCTGGGATTTGCTATGCAATATAACCAGCTGAGATGTGGAAGACTTACATTCTACGACTTAACATTCTACAAGTTATTTGTCATTGAGATATATGGGAAGCAGAGAAAAACACATCTGGCTCAGAGATTTGTTTTAAAGCTGAAGCATGATTGATGAGACTTTCCCTCTAACAATGCATACAGAACAAGACCTGTGAAATATTCTAGGAAGGTCACTGTGAGAGAGCTTAGTTAGTGTAAATTCAGGAAATGGCTCTGAGAGAATTATAGACCTAATTACTGCTTTTTTCTATTCACAAGTGACTTTGACAGTGTTGCAACCAGTTGGTTGAAGGAAGGACCCTACTTCAGACTCAAGGGTTCTCAACCAGGAGTTCATAAATGTGTTGCTGTTGTTTTAAGAATACATTGATTAAACATTTCGATATATTTTGTGTCTTTCATAATTCTATGTATTTTATTTTATATATTTCAAAAAATCATTCAAAGAAGAGGTCTATAGGCTTTACCAGATGGTCAGAAGGGTCTATGAAAAGAAATAAATTTGGGCTTCATAAAGGAAAATCTTCCTAATAATTTAATAGCCAAAATGGGAGTGGGCTGCCTTGAGAGGCAGTAATTTTACTCAGAAGAGCTCTTTTCATTGAATGACCACTTGCAGGTAATGGTTGAAATAAACTGAAGTCCCATCCAACTTTGGGATTCCATGAATAAATCTTATACCCTTGGAGAACAGAGTGGTCCAAGACACCTCTCCCAATAAGTTTTCTGCATTGAGCATGTCCTTTCTTTATCTTGATTTTATAAGTATCCTTGCCCCTACTTAAAAAGCTAAAACTACATCTACTTAATTATCCTGGACAGAAAAGTAAACAGAGGTTAAAAACTATTGAGTTAGATGACCTTTTTAATCATCTTTAGACTTAGAATTGTTCATCTATGGTTTATGATCTTATAATAGTAGAAGGAGTTGGGAGATGGAAATTTTTCTTTGAAATAGCCATCTTGCTCTACCTTTCATTTTATAAATGAGGATACCGAACCCAAGGAAAATGTATTTTGCCTAAGGTCATCCAAGTAAGGAAGCATTAGAGGAAGGGTTAATCTTGATCTTTAACTTACATAAATTAAAATATGAAAAATGAAAATAAATTTTAAAATTAAAAAAATAACATATAAATTAAAATTTAAGTTAAAATATGCTAATATTAAGAACTGAAGAAATTCTTATTTTATCCTCTAAGTCTTGGGATCTTCATCTTTACAATGAAGGGTGGGGTATTGTTGGAATGAGTGATTTTCAAAATTGCTTCCCACTCTAAATTCTATGATCCTACCTAAGCAAGGATCCAGGTTGGGATCACTGAGGGAGGAAGGGAACAGAGTAAGTACATGCAAAGATCTATAAGAAGTCTCTAATTAAACTGCTCAAGATATTTTCTTTCCTAGGGCTCTAACCAAAACAAATCAATCAATCAATCAATAAATCTACCATGCAGTAAGTTCTTAGGTAGGTGTAGATAGACTACACACTAGGGACCTACAAAGAAATAAAACGTAGCTCATGCCCTTAAGGAGCTTTCCTTCTAATGGAAGCTCTATTCTTCATTTTTGAAGTCTGTTTTGAAAGGAGAGGTATTCTATCCCATCAAGAAGGAGCATGTTATGGTGCAGAAAATGGTAGATTTGGCACCAAAGGAATTATGTCTAAATCCTGACTATCCCACTTCCTATCTATATAATCTTAAACAAGTCAAGTTCTGTGACTTCAGTTTCCTTGCTTAAAATGAGATGCTAGAATCTGGGATCTTGAAATATCCACTAATGTTGAAGTTCATACAAGGATATTGGGGAGAGAGATGAAGCAAATTCCTGTGAAAACTAGCAGAATCTTAGGCTCTTAAATGCAGATTTTTAAAGACACATAGCTTTCTCTGTCTTCACTGATCTGGGAGGAAAAGGAAAGAAGAAAAATGAATACTGTACTAAAGCAAAAACCCTAGCTAAATATCATTGTTCTCTTCAAAATAGGTTGGGAATTTCCCATTTATAGGAAAAGAAATGATTGTCCTTGGATTGAGGAGGGGAATTAGGAGATTTAAAGAATTAAAAAAAGACAGAAGGGGATCTGATCCTTTTCTTTCCCATCTCCATGGTTATCCATATGACAAGATATTAGGAAATAGTGTCTCCCCATCTAGAACAGCTATGTGATGGAAATTGTCATCATTAATGTATTATTAGTAGTATTAGTAATAGTAACAATAGCATTATATAGGGACTGGGCCTATGGTTTCATTCATACCAAGAACTTCAGATGAGGAAATTACTGTTCCTAATGCAGTTTTAGCTTCTTCCGAACAACTTTAGAGAATAAATTTCTTGCTTGGGTTCATAAAACCATTACTTGCCCAAGATAGGCCTTCAATCAGGTCTTCCTGGTTTTGAGACTATCTCTGCAGTGTGCTGTTACCCCAAAATATGGGCAATATGCTTCAGCTATGTACTTGCTAGAGTCAACTCATGTAGGCTAAATAGATTATTAAATTTTCAGTGGACATTTGACATTTATATTTTGGAAATGTGCAAACACTACAAATCAGGACTTGATTTATTGTTTTGTTGATTTTCTTGACTTGGGAAAAGGATAGAGAAACTATTATTAATGTTGATTAAACTTAAAAGCATATCCTGTTTTTTGGCGAGCTTGCTATAAAACAATTATCAACTACCAATAACACTAAATATAAAGAAAGGGTAGTAAGGTAGCAATTTGTCCCCAGAACATTTCCCAGAACTTTTTCTATCTGAATTCCATCAAAAAAAGAGAAGACTAAGATAATCATGACAATAATAATAGCTCATGTTTATATGGGGTTTTAAGGTAATATAAAGCACTTTATTGACCACCTGTTAGACAATAATCTTATTTTCCAGAAGAAGAAATTTGAGCCCAGAGATATTAAATGATTTGCCCAGCATCACACAGCTAAATAACTGTTTTTCCATGTTGACCATCTCAGAAACTGGAATAGTAGGCCTTAGGAGAACAGAAAATCAAATTTATTTGTTCAGCATGTGGAACCTCAGACTCCTTTTCATCAGTGAATAGTAAAAGAGAAACATTTCATTAAAATGCCACATTATTGAAAATGCTATTTTTATAAAGAAAAGGAAATTTACTTTTGGGGCATTCAGGTTATTCTGACATTATCCAAACAGTTTGATTAGGCTTATAAGAATGATTTTTATCTTAATGGCTAATACTTTAGCAGTCATTTGAGCTTTTAGAAAGGATTCTCTTTTCTGCACTGCCTGACTGGGGCCTTAATCACTGCTGTACTTCTCAGAGAAAAATACTTATCACATTGAAAACCTGTGTCAGAAATGGCTTTAAATCATTGTTTAACTCTAATTGTCCAGTGAGGAGGCAGTGAAGGCCTTTTATACTTTTTAAGACTTTATGGTTGCCTTTACTTTATCCTGTGGTGAGCTGGGGCAATGGTGAATTTGACTGTAAGAAGAGAATAAGAAGAGAATTGACTTTAAGAATGAGGAACTCTCCCTGATCTACCTCATTAATCTCTAAAAAGTATTATAAAATGAAAGACCTAGACCTGTGAGGAACTTCAGAAGTCATTAAGATGAACCTTCTCAATTTTGAGAAGTGGAATTTGAGGCCCATGGAAAGTAAATGTTTCACCCAAGTTCACCTAAGCAGTAAATATCAGAAGTGAATTTGAATTCAGATCCTTTGATTTAATTCCCTGGCCTGTACTCTTCTTACTGCAACACACCAAGAAAAAACGAGAAACCCAGAAGAGCTCCTTACTTTTCATTTCCTTTGTTTCCTTATTTAGACTAATCCTGGAAGGTATTTGGAGTGGAGTTCATTATTACAGATGTATAGACCAATGCCAGTGGGGAAACAAGTATAAAAATCAGTGAAAATGAAAATTGTGATTGTGATTACTAGTTTGGTCATAAGTCAAGGTCATGTTTGCAAATACCAAAGAGAGGGATCTGCCTGTAAGTGGGGGATCTGCAATTGGTTTGTGGAGTTTGTACTTTAGCTGCTTCTAGCCACAAGTAAACTGGTATCTGCTCTGCCCAAAGGAATATAACTTTTGAATGCTGAGACCTAGCAAGATATGGGGTTTACAGCCTATATTTTCTCTTTTTTTTTCCTCTTCCATCTTTATTTATTATACCATTTTTAAAAAACTGAGACAATTAACTCTTTTGCCTCACATAGTGGGATTTCTTGAAATATGGCATTGGAAAGCCAGGTTTGATGAAGCCTATTTGGCTTTGAAAGGAACTATCTCTCAAACCCAAATCATACTGGCATTCACTCAGCCCAAGCCTCATTTGGTCTTTGGGTTTTGATGGCTCCCAGAAAGTATAAAGAGCAATTGTTTCTGTTTTGGCCATAAACCCTGAGGATTTTCTCCTCCAAGACTGATATATATATAAATATAGATAGATAGATATATAGATGGATATGGATAGATATTGATATGGAGGTCTAGTTACATAAATATCTAATGTATACAGCTTTTTGTCTAGGTAAAAGAGACTCCTCTTTTGCCTCATTTCTTACTTAACCTTATTTACTGAATAAGCAGTGCCTCAGACAAACCAAGACCTGGAAAGAACCTTAGCTTAAAAAGACCTAGGTTTCCCACTGCTGGGGTCATCACCAGTTGTCCTGACCTAAATCTTGCCACTGAACTGAGCTGACTATGGCTTGATAGAGTTCAGAACACTCTCCACTATCACTGTAACCTCATTTGATCTCCCTGGAACTCAGTTTCCGAATCTGGAAAATGAAGAACCTTTAATGTTCTTATGATTGAGATACTGTGTTATATTTAAAAGAAGTAGGAGATAATTTGCGATGTAACTAGAGAAAAGAAAATAAACATCCAAAAACCATCAATGAAGAGTACAATATGGCATTTAGTCATGTCAAATCAAGGGGATTGTAAAAATTCAGAGAACTGAGTAGAAGTGACAGATAAGGATTCAGAGAGGAGATAAAAGTTAATTGGGCTTTAAAGGATGGGTAGGTTAGAAAGGTGGTTGGAAGAGGGGAGGATATACAAGTCACAAGACAGAACATTTTTGTGCTTGGGAGGCTTGACTTAAACACAAAGATTAATTAGAGAACAAAAGAAGGCATGATGTAATCACATGTTAAATTGTATAGTACAATCCATGTTTCTGAAAGAAGACAAAATACTTAAAAGACTTTAGCTAATATAGAATTGTCTGCTTTAATTGTCTAGCTTGGTTTAGCAAGGAACTCAGATTTCCCAAGCCAATGCTGCCAATATAATAAATAGGACAAATCTGCTTTTCTTGAAGTGAATTTTCAGAACTCTAAAATACCCCAATGTGCCTGGACAAAAGATTGATGTATATTTAATCTTATCTACAATTCAGGCCTGTAACTCAAAACAGGAAAACTGGTAGTTTCCATCAGCATGAAACACTATGAGAAAAGTGAAATGTAAGATATTATGATGATGAACACTATAGATTTGTTTATATTGAAACATTTTATTTTCCCAAGCCAATTGCAAAAGGAGATGGCATTTATGGGATGAGCATATGCTTTTTTGATTTAGAAAATTCAGTTGAGCACAAGCACATACCAAGAATGCTCTGAATCTCTTTCTATCCTTTCTCCTCATCTTTAAATGCTCACTCACCTCTCTTTTCTTGTGAAGAATATTAGCATTTTGCCTGAGGTTCTTAGATTTCTTCAAATTCTCTAGTATTGTTCATTGAACATTCATGTGTTCTCAAAGATGTTGGAGAGTGGTGTATCTTGAACATAGTGGCTATTGAATAAGATGAATTGATTTTTAATATAGACCATGTTAATGAATTATAGTCCAATGATTTATACAGTGATATTTCCTCTTTAAATGGGAAAGTATTAGTTCTGAAAAAGGGGCAGGGGAAAGTAACAAAACTAATTCCAATCATCAGCATTTCTTAGCTAAGCTTATCTGTTGCAAAGCAATCACCACAATATGGAGACAGAACCAAGGAAGTACATCATTCATTAGCCACCAGAAAGAGACATTCAAGAAAGACAACACTGATTTAGAGTTTTATCCCTGGCCAGCATCACAGAAAGGATCACGGAAACTGACAAGTAGAATCACATCACAAAATAGCAATACTCAGTTCAATGAAAAACAAGACTGAAGAAAAGTTGGTAGGTGATTAAACTAAGCTAGATCATTGTAAATGAAACCAAAAGAACCACAGAAATCCATCAATCAGTAACAAACAACAATATATAGCAATTGATTATTTGCTATCTATAACAATATATAGATATATGTTGATATATATTATGTAGGTATACACACATATACATATATATGTGTATGTTTATATATATATATATATATATATAATCAACATTATCATCATCATCACCTGTGACAAGAACAGAACCACCATACTAGGACTCAAATATCTTGTGTGCTCCACCTAGATAAGGTAGTGGATAAAGCTCTGGATCTAGATTCAGGAAGACTCATCTTTGTGAATTCAAATTTGGCCTCAGACACTAATTGTGTGACCCTGGGAAAGTCACTTAACCCTGTTTAACTTAAGTTTTCTCATCTGACAATTAGCTGGAGTAGGAAATGTTAAACTACTTTGTATTTTTGCTAAGAAAACTCCAAATGGGCTCACAGAGTTGGGCACAACTGAAAATGATTGTGCAGAAGTGGTGAAGACATAAATTTAAATGAACTTGGGTTATATGACTTGATCTCTTTAAATATATACATACCAAATCTGTAGATAACATATTTTTAAAGGCATTCAGAGAGCAGTTTTCAAGAGATGTTAAAGAAGGAAGATCCTAAAAGAATGGAAAAGATCTTAAGTATTTTACTAGCAAAAAAGCAACTGATAAGACATTAGCAACTACTGGCCTATATGACTATTTTTCCATATCAATAAAAATGTTATGAGAGTGACCTATTTATATACTTGAAACACGGGGAGGGAATAAACAGGCTTTTGCAGTTATTTTCTTTTTTTAAAATAGTTATTTTATCTTCCCAAATACATGCAAAGATAGCTTTCAACATTCACCTTTGCAAAACCTTGTATTACAAAATTTTCTTCTTCTCTATCCCTCTCCTCCCTTCCTAAGACAGCAAGCAATCTGATAAAGATTAAAAATGTGCATTTTTTCTTTTTAAAACTTTTAAATATTTTTTATTATAGCTTTTTATTTACAAGATGTATGCATAGGTAATTTTTCAGCATTGACAATTGCAAAACCTTTTGTTCCAACTTTTCCCCTTCTTCCCCTCATCCCTTCCCCCATGGCAGTTGACCAATACATGTTAAATATGTTAAAGAATAAGTTAAATACAATATATGTATACATGTCCAAAAAGAATCGGACTTTGAAATAGTGTACAATTAGCCTGTGAAGGAAATAAAAAATGCAGGTAGACAAAAATAGAGGGATTGGGAATTCTATGTAGTGGTTCATAGTCATCTCCCAGAGTTCTTTCACTGGATGTAGCTGGTTCAGTTCATTACTGCTCTATTGGAACTAATTTGGTTCATCTCATTGTTGAAGATGGCCAGGTCCATCAGAATTGATCATCATATAGTATTGTTGTTGAAGTATATAATGATCTCCTGGTACTGCTCATTTCACTCAGCATCAGTTCATGTCTCTCCAGACCTCGCTAAAAATCATCCTGCTGGTCATTTCTTACAGAACAATAATATTCCATAATATTCATATACCACAATATATTCAGTCATTCTCCAATTGATGGGCATCCACTTAGTTTCCAGTTTCTGGCCACTACAAAGAGGGTGCCACAAACATTCTTGGTGTGCATTTCTTCTAAACATATTTCCATATTTGTCATGTTGCAAAGAAAAATCAGATCAAAAGGGAAAAAACATGAGAAAAATACAAGCAAATAACAACAAAAATGTGAAAATACCATGCTTTAATTGACATTCAGTCTCCTTAGTTCTCTCTCTGGATGCAGATGGCACTTTCCATCACAAGTCTATTGGAATTGCCTTGAATCACCTCATTGTTGAAAAGAGCCAAGTCCATCACAGTTGATCATCACATTACCTTGTTACTATGTAAGTTCTCTTGGTTCTACTCACTTCACTTAGCATCACTTTGATGCGATTCTAGTGATAGAGAATTGAGGTGTGAGAATTGATGTGAGAATCCCCTCTGGTCTCGGTACAGATCCAACTGAAAGAATCCATGAACCCGAAGTCTGTTTGTGGCAAAAGGAAGTTTTATTGTTCACCAAGAGGATATTCCCTTAGCGGGCAAATTCTTAATGAAGAGATTAACAAAGAGTGTGTGAACAGCAACTTATTTTATGAGCAAATCTTGGCCAGGGCTGGGGGCAGTTTGAGTTGATTATCAGACCAAGATCTTTTCAGAATCTGGAATTTCCTGAAGAGGGTCCGAGCTACCCCAAAAAGATCAATGGAGGGTGCTTTGATCAAGATTTCCCAATTGAATGACGGCTGCTTAACTAACTTGTGTGGGAAGATATGCTTTCCCAGAGAAGGTCCTGAGACTCTGAATCACCCTTCTTTTACAGATTAAAGGGTACACAGTTTCAGAGTTCACCCCCATCAAGTTCAATTAAGTCTTTCCAGGTTTTTCTGAAATTAGACATCATTTTTTAAAATAGAACAATAATATTCCATTACATTCATATACCATAACTTATTCAGCTATTCCCCAACTGATAGGCATCCACTCAATTTCCAGTTTTTTACCACTACAAAAAGAGTTGATACAAATAATTTTGCACATGTGGGTTCTTTTCCCTCTTTTATGATTTCTTTGGGATACAAACTCAGTAGAGACACTGATGGATCAAAGACCATGAACTTTGAACATAGTTCCAAATTGCTTTCCAGAATGGTTGCATTATTTCACAACTCCACTAACAATGCATTACTGTCCCAGTTCTCAAGTTATTTTCTATATTATGTCACATCTTCAAATGATATATTGCTTGTCTTTTCAATGGAGAAAGAGTTGGGGAACAGCTAGAAGGAGTGGAAGAATTTAGAATTCAATTTTATTAATGAATATTTAAATTTTTACATGTAATTAGGAAATATTTGTCAAAATAAATAAAAATGTATTAAAAAAGAGTATGTCACATCTTTACATTCACCCAATAGAGTATGAGTTATTTAAAACATTGAGTTTATTGTTCGTTTGTTTTTTAAAAAACATTTAAATCCCCAAAAGGCTCTTCTCAAAACATGTAATAAAATATATCAAAATCACACATGGTTCCTTTGAGCCAGAGAAAAATACCTTCTACCCCACTCCCTCTACCCTACCCCTTAGGGTACTGCCCCTTTTGTACCTGAATATTTCACTTGCTGACAGGGGAAGAGGAAGGATATTTTTTTTAAGAAAAGTAGCTTGAGACTATTTTGAAAACCTCAAATAAATGCTAAAAGAAGATCTATTTGAAATAAATTAAAAGGTACAAGTGCTTGATGCAGCTAAGTGGTTCAGTGGATAGAGTACTGGGTTTGGAATTAGGAAGATTAAGTTCAAATGTGACCTTAGACATTCATTAACTGTATGACCCTAGGCAAATCACGTAACCCTGTTTGCCTTAATCCACTGGAGAAGGAAATGGCAAACCACTCCAGTATCTTTGCCAAGAAAATCCCATACATCCTTTTAGGCAGAATTGAACAACAGTAACAACTGATTGAACATAGAAATAGATGCAAGGCACTGTGGTCCATGATTTCATTTACATATGACCATTTTCAGAGTTCTAAAAGATATTGCTGAGAAATGATTAATGAGAGAGCTATTTAGAATCTGCAGGAAAATTCTCTATTATTTGTATTATACATGATAGAATGGAAAATTCAAAATTTTCCACCTGACTTAGATATGGGGCATTTACTCATGAGGGGCCCCGATGTGTCGCTAAAGATCAAGGACCTAGCAGTCATTTGGATAGAAAAGCTGACAATGAAGACAGTCCTTTGTTGTTTGAAAGAAAAACTTAATAGAATAGCTACTTTTAGCATTAAATCACTGAGAGAATTGTATGGAACCCATCAGGCTCTGTAGCTGCTGAGAAACTACTGAAGGAAACTGAACTTTCCTACTGAGTTGAGTTGATTTGGCTGATTGCCCTTTATCATCTTCTACAGTCAGAGAGAAGGGAAATCCCTCAGAGTTTTTGACTGTTGCACCCTACCACACTTTGGGAGAAGAGAGAAAAACTCCGCTTCCAGGAGCAGATTTGAAGAGAAATGCTTGTCACTGAAAAATCATGTTGCTTCTATATCTTGCCCAGTGGAGCAGAGCAGGAAAGCCACAGACCCCAAGTGTAAGGCTACAATTTTCTTGAAAGGGGATAATGCTTCTGCTTTATGAAAAGAGCTTAATATTTCTTTAGCAGCCTAGCAGAGAAGCAGCTTTGGAGAAATAAGGAGAATACAAAGGCTCAATAAAGGAAGAAATAGTTTTTTTTTTGTTCAGTCTTTTTTCAATCATGTCTGCCTCTAATTTGGAGTTTTCTTGGAAAAGATATTGAAATGGTTTGCCATTTCCTTCTCTAGCTCATCTAATAGATGAGGAACTGAGACAAACAGTTAAGTGACTTGCCCAGGATCACAATTAGTAGGTGTCTGGGACCAGATTTGAACTCAGAAAAATGAGTCTTGCTCACTCTAGGCCAGATGCTCTATTCACTATGCCACATATTTCTCCATCACTTATAGTATGGATCATTCCCTGTAGAGATCATTATTGATATCCTAATCTTCCCCATGATCAAAATCCTCATTTTTTTTTTTTTTGAGAATACTACAAACACATAATATACAATTTGTTTATTGGTAGAAGAATGTGACTTAAAATTATAGGGCCATAACAGCAAGTTGGAGTCACATAGTCCCTTATAGGGAACAATTCCAACTTTAAAAAGTGAATTCATTCCAAGGTATTCCCAATAAACTTTAGATAGAAAACACCATAGGAATTCAGAAAAAGAACTGTGGAGATGGAATGTGAATCAACATATGCTATGTTCACTTCTTTTTTCTGTTTTTTTTTCCTTCTCCTGTGGTTTTCCCTTTTGTTCTGGTTTTTCTCTCCCAACATGACTCATAAAGCAATGTGTCTTAAAAAATAAAATGAAAATGAAAAAAAAAAAGAGTGGATTTATGTGAGCTGAATAAATTAGCTCTTCCCCAGACACAGGGAGAACCTGGAGGGAGTTAAAGGTGATGCCTTGCCCAGGCTTCATTAAAACTCAGAATTTTAAGCACATCTATTCATAAATAATAAATCTTTGTGATGTCTAAACTATTGAAAGTCAGTTTCCAAATCATAAATTATAAAGTAGGATTTAAAATTGCTTCATAATTATTTCAGTTTCTATAGTAATTTAAAAAACATACTGTAATGGATTGTCATTAATCAGGATTTAATTGATGTAGAGTTTTGAAAATACTTCCCCAATTAAAAAGAAAGAAAAAAGAAGGAAGGAGGGAGGGGGGAATAACAAAATCACAGGTAAAGTCCAAAATCAGATATAAGGTTCATTAAATCACAGATTTAAAGTTGAAGGAGTCTTAGAAATCATCTCTCTCAGTTCTTCATTTTACAGATGAAGAAACAGAAGAAGAGAGATTAAGTAATTTCCCCTATGAAGTCTCCTAGCTAGTTAAGTGGCTAATCTAGGATGTGCCCAAGTTTCTCTCAGATGCAAGTCCAACACATTCCTCTCCATTTTACTGCCTCTTATTTTTATAAATGAGATGACTGATGCCTATGGTATTGAAATAATATTATTAGTTAGTGACAGAAATAGAGTAAATGCCCAGATTTCTTTACCTCTGTATAGTGCTGTTTTCACTCTTCCTCTTTGAACCATTCCAAATGAAATGAAGAAATTTAATTATGTTCTTTTCTCTTTTCTCAGCTCCCCTATTGATTAAAGAGGAATTTAGAAGTTAATAGATGCAATTATCAATATAATTTTGTTCAGTGATTCTTTTACAGTTATCTCTTCCACATTGCAGGGGTTAGAGGTGCAATGCTGATTTGGAAAATTATATAAAATTTTTTGGCCTTCTCTTCATTCCACAGAAGAAGTCTGAATTATTATAATACTGAAAGATAAAATTTGTTGATATTATACAATGCTATGCATATATTTTATGCATTTCTGGAGTTCTAAACTTTTTCTGTCATGGCTGGCCTTCTGATGTTGACTGTGGCTTATCAAAAACTCCCCTTCCAAATTTCCATTTAATTTTTTATTCTCTCCTTCAAGATATCAAAACTGCGATGGAGAAACTTGTGACGTGAAAGAGATAACTATTATCAGTATCAAGTTGGGAGCAAAACAGGGGAAGATAACCCAAAGTTCAAACATAAATTGCATCGCCATTCATTTGTTTCAGACTCTTACAGGAGTGGTTTGCCATTTCCTTCTCCAGTTCATTTTACAAATCAGGAAACTGAGGCAAACAGGATTAAGTGACTTCCAGAGTCCAGAGTCACACAACTACTAAGTATCTAAGATTGGATGTCAACTCATGAAGATGAGTTCTCCTGACTCCACGCTTAATACATTGTGCCATCTAGCTGCCCAAATGGAAGTAGGATAGAGAAATATCAGCTTTTCTTAGTATTCTTCCTTGTGGATGGCATACCATTGAAAATGAATCCTGGACCAGAACAGGATTTTTCTTAATAAATTTCATGGATATTCAAAAGAGATGACCCTAACTATCTCTAGCTTTTTGGGGGTGGAGTGGGATGGGGAAAGGAGTTTAAAAATGAAAGGATGAAGAACACATACTTGAGAATAAATCCACAGTGTGAATATCTTCAACAAGCTTTGAAAAATGGACCAAAAATTGAATAGGAGGAGGAGAGGAGAAGACTTTGGATAACATATGAGAAATTGGATTGTGATTTCAATGATCATAAGCTTCTGCTCCCTGGCATACAATTCTGTGTTATTAACAATAATATTCTATGATTGATGCCAATTGACTATAAATCATGGAACTCCAGGACTGGGAACTCTATTCACTGCACCAACTAACTGTCCCATCTATTCCATATATAGCTTATTTGTATATAGTTGTTTGTATATTATATGCCTCATTCTATTGTGAACTCCTGAAAGGCAGGGACTGAATTTTGCCTTCCTTCATATCTCCAGTGCTTAACACAGCTCCTGGAATATAGTAAGTGTTTAATAAATGTTTGTTGGCTGATTGACTATTGACTGTCTCACCCTCCACAACTCTGTATATTAACTTGATCTGTCTGAATAGTAACCTATCCTCTGAATATTTTTCTCCCTACCTTCCAGGCAATTAACTTTTTCATGCCCTATCCTCAATCTGCTTTCTAAGATGTTCTCTAGAAAGCCTGACAAATCTGCATGAATGTTAATGATGTAACAAAGGGATGGGGACCATCTAGCCCATGGGCCATATAAAACTCATGAAATCATTTGCCAAGGCAATCATAAGCTGAAAACCAGGTATACCAACCTCCCATTGTTTGAGTTCTATAAGCTGATAATTTTGTATGGCCTGTGAATGATGCTGTAAATGTCCAAATGGCTGCCTATAGAAAAAAAAAAAAATTCCCTCTCTACTCACCCTGCTAAAATGGGTTAATGGGTGTCACCAGGACTTCCTTTAGTACTCAGTAATATGTACATCTTAACAGTAGACATCTGACTATCTAAAAAAATTAGAATTTCTTCTTTTAATCATGTTTTCAAAGAAAATGTATTGTGGAAACCAAATTACTCAGTGTAAACTGAGAAAGAGACCTAGATACAGATGGATGGGGAGATTTTGGTATAAGCTGTGAATTTAATTGTTGGATTTACTTTCAATTTCACAACCTTTCCATCTTAAAAGCTTGCTCTGTTTTTTTTTAGGCTCTCAAAGAATTGAACAGTCACACCAAAAATGAAAACACTGTTTGGGACTCTGGAAAGTCTGAAAAATTTATTTTATATTAGAGCATGCTTGGAAAGCACAGGATAATGAAGCTATTTGGGGAAGAAAGTTTTCAAAATTAAACATATCAGTTCTTTTGGTTTTTATTAACATAGCTTGTAGTATCTCTCTGAGAAATCTTGCCCAACTTCTTAGGTAGTCTAAACTGCTGCATTGTACAAGGTCACATGAAAATTCCTTTCTATTCATCTTTTTTTGAATTCTGGCCTGTTGTTTCTGTCTCAATATAGTGATCTTGGTGAATTCTTGGTTTCTTGAGACTTTTCATATTCACATACTTTTTCCTGTCTATAAAGAATGCATTTCTAATTTCCTCACATAGTTTCTCTGCTTAATTGGTCACTTTTAGTGGTCAGATGCCATGCATTTTACAGGCACTTAGGAAATATTGGAAGATGAAATGATGAGGATATTATTCAACATTTACAATGAGAATACATGATCTAATGTTTTTGAAATGTCATTTATTCAACAAAAATGTATTAAGCACCTGCAATATGGGGGAATAAGTAAAAGTTGTCAGAATGACCCAGGTTCAAGTTCTTCCTCTGACTAATGTTGTTTGTTCAGTCTTGTTTGACCGCATTACTTTGGCAAAGATTCTGAAGAGCCATTTCCTTCTTCAACTCATTTTACAAATAAAGAAACTGAGACAAAGAGGATTAAGTGATTTGTCCAGGGTGACATGGCTGGTAAGTGTCTCAGGCTGAATTTGAACTCAGATTTTCCTAATTCCAGGTCTATCTATCTCTATCCACTACCACTTAGATACCTCTTTAGACTAACATATTAATTATATAAAAGTGATGGATTTAAGAAGTCACATAATAATAAAATTTTCACAATTTCTCAGGCAATTCTCTGTCAAATTCTCTGTCTTTATGTTCCCAGGCTTTACTTTCCTCATTTGCAAAAGGAATAGATTAGATTAAGTGATCTTCTGAAATCTTTCTCTTCTCAAATATATTATTATTTGATCCTGTCTTCTGCAGGTCAACCAAACTAATGGAAGAGGGAAAATTTTTATAATAATTCAGGTCAGAAATAAGAAGGGTCTTAACTCTTCTCTAATTACTCAGTCTGTAAAGTACAGATAAATCATATCACACTCTTAGGGAAAGGGATCTGAACTTATGTCTTAACTTTAGAATTTTTCTTTTGGAATGAGGTAAAGGATCTTCCATCAATCAGTTTTCAGTGTACCTGAAATCATTTAGAAGTTTCATTATAGTCATGTCCTGTGTGAGGAATATCTTCATTTAAGAAGATAAGCAGCATTTTTTACACCAAGGATAAAACATCCAATTCTGACTAGAACAGAGAAAAGATGAGATGAGTAGACTCATAGTGATTCTTTTTGGAATATGAAAGAGCTGATTCCTTATACTCAATCTAAATGATAATTTCCTAAAGGTTCAGAGTTTTATCCTAAACAATGTGGCATAGTGAAAAAAGCAATAAACTTTAAAAAACCTGAAAACTTTGGATTGAAGGTTCAGTTCTACCATTTACTTTGTGACTGAAAACAATCCACTTTACCCAACGAATTCCCAATTTCTCTTCAGTAAAATGGATTGCTAATAATACTTTCACCTTGACCTTATCTTGATAAATGATGCAAGATATTGGTCTATGACCAATTTCTGCCATATTGCTTTCCACCTTTCTCAACACATTTTTTTTTAACCAAACAATGAATTCTTATCCCCAAATCTTGTCTACACATTTGTCAAATACAAGATTACTATATTTATTTGTACTGCAAAATTGTATGTCTATTCTGTTCTATTGAACTATTTTTCTATTTCTTGGCCAGTATCAGATAGTTTTTTTAAAATAATTACTGTCTTAAAGTTTAAGATTTGGTATTGCTAAACTTTCTTCCTTTACCTCTTTTTTTCATTAATTCTTTTGATATTTTTGACTTTTTGTTCTTCATTAATTATCACTTAGAGTTGTATGGAAAGGACTTTTGTAAAAGTCTCACTTTGTTAAAAAAACAAAACAAAAACAAAAACACAACAACCCTCACCCTGTGAATTATTACTTAAATCTTTAATTTGTTTGGGGTCTCTATTCTTATTAGAAAAATCCAATAAGTAAGTTTGACCTAAATTGTTTATGGCTGGTAATAGACTACACCTCTCACAGAATAGTTGCTTTCAATGCTTTCATCCGAAAAAATGACTATAGGAATTTTATAAATCACGACAGAATTCAGTGGTATAGAATTTTTTGAATGGGAGATTTTTCATTCTTTATTAAATCACAACCAGTTGCCTGACCTTTTTCCTTCAAAAAGAACTAAGAACTGGTCTTAAGAACTGGTCTCTTATGCTCCTTGTGGATGTTTATTTGAATTTCTTTTCACTGCAATTTTTTGCCCAAGCTCTTTTAGGATGCCGGTAACCTAGTAAAATAGTAACCTAATTATCTTAGGAATTAGAGAAGACTCCACAGCTCTTCCTTTATGAGATACCTTTGTGTTTCTCTCTAGGAAAAGGAAAGTATCTTTAATGTTTAACCAAAAATCTCCTGTGGCTCATTCTCTTTTGCCTTGAGAAGAAATAGCTGCTTACTGTGCATTAATTTCTGAATCTGTAAGCACAACTCCATAGATATCAGAAGAAAATGCCACAAAGAAAACAAACAGATCAATTTAGAGGACTAGGAAGTTGGCTCTCTCCCCAAATGTTGGCAAATCACTAAGAAAACAATTCAGTGAATGAGTAATAAAATGTTATGTGGTGCTTTTAAACTATATTTACAGTGAAAGAAACAACAAAAGGTGCCACTAAAAGAAGTGTGTTTGCTTAAATGCACCTTAGTTATGACTTGTTTTCATCTGAATTACTTAAAATACTATATGAGCTCCTCAGCTTTCAACTCACAGATTAAAAAGGGTAGGGAAGGCTTTTTAGTGCTCTCAAATGGAGGAAAAAAATATAGCTTAAATCAGTTATTTAGAGTGCTATGACATTCTAATGAGGTTTCATTTATTCAGGAAAAACATTTGAAGGATTACCCACATAAGGAATATTTTTGTTTTTCATAATTGCTGCTTATTGCAGATTTTTAAGGAGACAGAACTATTTTGTCCCCTGTAATCCTATTTTTAAAGTATTTTGGAAACCTCTTTGGAAAAGTTAAAAGTAAATCCTGTAATAAACATCACCTCAAAGATTAGCATTGGTTCCCACCATGGTTACCAGAAGGTAAAAGAAACTATATGTTAAGCAACCTCACAGACAGCTTTTCCCATCTTTTGATACACTAATAGTGATATTTCTGGATGAAAGGGCAATATACATGCCCATAGTTCCAAATGGCTCTCCAGAATGGGTGGATTAGTTTACAACTTCATCAAGAGTGCCTAAGAATGATAATTTTACCCCATCCTCTCCAACATTTATCATTTTTCTTTGTGGTCATATTAGGCAATGTGATAGGTGTGAGGTCATACCTCAGATTTGTTTTAATTTAAGAAGTATTCTAAAACTCTTTTTCATTAAAAGAAAATTTGAACACTTCTTCATATGCCTATAGGATAGGATTTCTTCATCTGAAAACTGCCTGTTCACTGGAGGATGTCTTGTATTCCTATAAATTTAGCTCAGTTCTCTTTAAAGTTCAGAGACACTTGCTGTAAAGATTATATCCAACTCTGCTTTCCTTCTGATCTTGATTGCATTGGTTTTGTTTGGGCAAAAGCCTTTTAATTTAATATAATTAAAATTATCTGTTTTTCATTTCATAATGCTCTCTATCTCTTGTTTGGCCATGAAATCTTCTCTTCTCCATAGATCTGGTAAGTAAACTATTCCTTGCTCTTCTAATTTGTTTATGCTGTCACCTTTTGTGTCTAAATCACGTACTCATTTTGACCTTAATTTTGTATATACTGTAAGATATTCTTCTATGCTTAGTTTATGTCTTATTTTTTCCAGTTTTTCCAGCAGTTTTTGTCAAGTATTGTGTTCTTATCCCAAAGATTTATCAAACACTAGGTCACTATGGTTATTGAATACTGTATTTTATGTGTCTAATCTGTTCCACTGATCTACAATTCTATTTCTTAGCCAATACCAGATAGCTTTAATGATCATTACTTTATAATATAGTTTGAGATCTGGTATTGCTAGGCCATCTTTCTTTGTATTTTTTCATTAATTTTTCCAATTATGTTTAGATCTGACTTCATTTGTCTGAAAAGTATTTTGTAAATTTTGTTCATTTGTTTTGGCAGAGTTTGTTTTGGCAGGTAGACTCTTCAAATATTTTATATTTTTTACAGTTATTTTAAATGGAATTTCTCTTTCTATCTCATTACTGGGCTTTGTTAGTCATATGAAGAGATGCTGATGATTTATATCCTGCAACTTTGTTAAAGTCGTTAAATTGTTTCAAGTAGTTTTCTAATTGATTCTTTAGGGTTCTCTCAAATCATCTGCAATGAACGAGTTTTGTTTACTCTTTGCCTCTCCTAAATCCTTAAATTTCTTTTTCTTATGGCTGTAGTTAATATCTCTAGTACTATTTTGAATAATAGTGGTGATAATGGGAATCCTTGCTTCACCCTTGACTGTTAACAACCTGCTAGTGACTGCTGGGGATCTAATTCTGACTGGCAGAATAGATCCCTTCATGTGAGAAGATGATAATGATACAAGGAGACCAAGAGATAGTTGCATTTTCTGACCTCTTTCCTCTTCCCTCTTCCTTCCAATTTATTTCATTCCCAATTCACAAGCAACATTTGTGTCAGTAAAAACTTATTTGCAATTCCTTCAAGTATTATGATTCACAGCTGTGGAGGCTTTCGGAAAACGGACCCATCCGATACTGGCACAGTCCCTTTAACTCTTTTCACACTTTTTCACACTTAAGCATGCTTCTTAACACCTGACCTTATTGTAAAGGCTTCTATCTTATTCCCATCATAGATAATGCTTATTGATGGTTTTAGACACATATTGTCTGTTATTTTATTTAATAAAAGCAATACTCCTTTTATTCTTTTGCTCTCTAGTGTTTTTAATTCGAATGGATGCTACATTTTGTCACAGGCTTTTTCTGCATCTTCTGAAATATGATTTCCATTGGTTTTGTTATTGATATGGTAAATTATGCTGATAGTTTTCCTAGTATTAAATCAATCCTGGATTCCTGGTATAAATCCCACCTGGTCATAACATAGCCTTATAATATATTGCTATAATTGCCTTGCCAGTATTTTGTTCAAAAATTTTAAATCAATATTTATAAGGGAATAATTTTCTTTCCTTGTTTCAACTCTTTCTGGTTTAGGTGTCAGTAATTTATTTGTGTCATGAAAGGAGTTTGGTAGGACTCCACCTATTTTTCTAAATAGTTTATGGTTGACATATTTTTCTCTTTTAATTTTATTATTATATTTATTATTTTATTAAACTAAATTAAATATTTCTCATATTCATATGTAAATATAATTTAATTTAAAAATTTTAAAAATTTCTTTTAATTAAATCTATTTTAGCTTTAACTTTGTCTGAGAGTACTATTCTTTCTGATAAATTCTACTCCTAATGATATTATTATATTCACTGCTGACTACTCTGCTTTATTACCTCCTTCCCTGCCTTACTATTACTTAACTTACCCCCACTCTAAGGATCCTTCTATTATCCTCTTCCCCCACTATTCTCCTTCCTCTTTATCCTATTCTCTCCTTTTCCTTTTCCCCTTTACCTCTAGTTTGTTTCTGTCTACTGTCTTTCCTGGCCTGCCCTCTCTACTGTCAGTACCACCCCTCTCTCACCTTGACCATCCTACTTTTTTGTAGGTAAGAGATTTCTAAATTCAACTGCTTGTACATATTATTCCCTCTTTGAGCCAATACTGATGCCCATTGCCTATCCTCCCATATTCCTCTCCATAGTAATAGAGTTTTTGCACCTCTCTATCTGAAATAATTTACCCCAGTCAACCTCTCCCTTCCTTCTGTACCCAGTGTATTCCTCTTTCTCATTTCTTAGTTATTTTTATGGTATCTCTCAAAATCACCTTATACCCATATCTTCTGTCTATGTAAATTCCTTCCAGCTGTACTATTAATGGTACAATTTTTAGAAATTACAAATATCTTTTCATGCAGGGATATAAACAGTTCAACTCCATTGAATTATTTATGTTTTCTTTCCCCCTTTTTAGGTTTCTCTTGGGTCTTGATATAATACAACAATTTTTTGTTTAATTCTGCTCTTCTCCTTATAAAAATTTATGGCTTCCAGGTAATCCAATGACTCTGACATTGTCTCTCCTGGATCTATTTTTTCCAATGAGTTGTTTTACATTTTCTTATTTTTTTCATTCTTTTGAATTTTTTGATTGATTCTTGATATCTTATGGAGCCATTAGCTTTCATTTGTCCTGTTCTAACTAAAATTAGAGTTTGTTTTCTTCAGTTAGCTTCTGAACTTCCTTTTCCATTTGGTTATTTGTACTTTTTAAGCAATTGTTTTCTTTTTTTCAATCTTGAGTCTTTTTTCATAATTCTTTTGCATGACTTTCATTTTTTTTTTCTTAATTTTCTTCCACCTCTCTTATATGATTTTTAAAGCTCCTTTGTGAGCTCTTCCATGAGCTTTTTCTGGGTTTCAGAACACTTCCTGTTTCTGTAGGGATTTTTCCACATAGGTATTTTGACATTGTTGTCCTCTCTTTCCCATTCTAACCTCTCATTCATCTCCATTCCATACACTTACTTCATTGGAACTTGTGTTATAATTATTTATGCCTTTATTACATCCTTGAAAGTTAATAGCAGGGAATAAATTGAGGTTCATCTTTGCATTTTAGTGACTTCCACATAGTAAGTGCTTAGTTTAAAACTTCTAATTCAGTTTTTTCCTCTCAGAGTGTCTGTGTGGGAAATCATTAAATTTAAATGAACAAACTTATTTATAGGATAGTCATGCAATTTGTGTGGGAAGATTCTGATGAATTTATGAATTTGTATTGCATAACAATTATGTGATAATTGTTTTCCTTTCCAATGACAGGGGGAAGTGGGGAAGGGAGAGAATTTGGAAGTCAAAATAAAAAATGGCAACAAAATGTTAAATTTTTACATGTCATTGGAAAAAATAAAAAAATAATAAAAAGAAAAAATGATATGATACCTGCTCTGGAGTTTCACCTTTTTCATTAATCATAACTAACATTTTTAGGATCCTGTAAGGTTTGTGAAACACTTTACTTACACTCTCTCAGTTGAAACTCACAATAATTTTGCATAGTTATTTTTATTACCATTGTACAGATTAAGAACCTGAGGTTGCAGTAGTCAAATGAGTTTCCATAGTCACATAGTGACTTTGAACCCAGTAAGATTCAAAGGGAGCATCTTTTAAACTGTGTAGCTTTTGCTACTATTCTAAGCTGCTTTAAAAAAAAGAGTTTTCATGAGTCTATTTCCCCATATACACTGAACACAAATTTCAAACAGGAAGGAAAGAAGGAAGTATTTGTTAAGTACCTACTATGTGCTAGGCACTATGAGAAGAACTTTGCAATTATTATTTCATTTGATTCTTATAACAATCCTGGAAGGTAGGTACTATTTTTATTATCATTTTACAGATAAGGAAACAGAAGTTTAAGGTAAGTAAAACATTAACAGCTGCTACATTTCTGAAGCTGGATTTGAACTCAGTTCTTCCTGACTCTAGACCTAATGCTCTATCCACTGAGTCCTAGCCACTGTGATATATATCAATAAAATCCATGAAAACTTACTTTAAGAGAACAAGATAATGTTTTCAAAAAAGCTAAAAAGGGCCAAGGGAAGTTAGGAGATGTACTGGATAGAGTACTGGGCCAGAAGTCAGGAAGATTCATCTTTCTGAGTTCAAATCAGACCTCAGAAATTTTCTAGCTGGGTGACCCTGGGCAAGTCACTTAACCCTGTTTGCCTCAGTTTCTTCATCTGTAAAAAAAAAATGAGCTGAAAAAAGAAATGGCAGACCACTCCAGTATTTTTGCCAATAAAATCTCAAAAGGGTTCATAAAAAGTCAGACATGACTAAAACAACTCTACTACAACAAATATGTCAATCTGATGTATGCACAGATCCTATCAGCTTGCTCAGCTGATGCAACTTCCCATTGTGGAAAATATAAAAGTGAGTTTTTGGGAGACTAGTGATAACATATAATGGATGTTGCAACAGCCAAATAACCTGATGGGATCTGCACTAAGGAAGAACATATTTAAATGCTTTAAGTAGTTCAGAAGAAAGGTTAAGCAAATATATCTAAAGTCAGAATTAGCAAAAATAAAACTTCACTGGTTTCTGCTACTCATTTGTTCTTTCCTGGAAACCATTATGTTTTCTTTGATTTCTAAAGTGACAGTAATTATTTGAAGTTATCAAGGAAAACTGAAAACTGAGTTATACTTTTAAAAATTCCACTTTTCTTATAGCAGGCTGCAATATTAGAGCGGATGGAACAGCAAATCCGGGCTGCATCTAGCTTGGAGGAACTCCTCAAAATCACTCATTCTGAAGACTGGAAGCTGTGGAAATGTCGACTGAAGATCAAAAGCTTAGCTAATATGGATTCCCGCTCAGCATCACATCGTTCCACTAGATTCGCGGCAACATTTTATGACATTGAAACACTTAAAGGTAGGCATATGGTTGTGTTCCTAACTCTCGTATCGAATTTTTGGCATTGAAAATTTTCTATACCATCTGTTTCATTACGTTAAGGTAAAACAGGCAGATATATATAACAATAATTTAAAAAATAAGGGTAGTAATATTGTTATCATCTAATGAGAAACATGGAACAATGAATAGAGAAGAAAATTATTGTAAAGATAATTTTTTCACAAAAATACTACCCCAATTTAAGTATTCATTTCCTGAAAAACATTATGATTAACAAAGTACAAATTCTTACCTCATTAATGATTTCTTGTATTGAATATACATACTTTTAAAGAACTGAGGAAGAAGAATGCTTAAATATTTAACTACTTCCCTGACATAATAACTGAAAATATAATGCAACAAATTAAAACAGTTTAACAATTTACCAAATTTATTTACCAGTTTTTATTTATTTATTGGATCTAATTCTTTTTCCATAGAGAACCAAGTTGATGAGTACTGTACAATTTTTAAAAGATCAATGATATGCTCCCAAGTTATAATTAAACCTTGATTTTTTATTAAGTCTGTCAGTGGTCTCTAAACATTTTCCTTGAACAGAAAGCTGTTTTCTAAACATCTGTCCCATTTCACCTGAAATTCTACTTTAGCTCTTTAATAGTTTACCAAATATTTGGTAGTTTAAGTTTTAGGAGATTGAGAAAGCAGAAAATGGGAGAAATTAGGTCATAGGGAAAAAGGACAAAAAGGAGCTTTAAAAAAAGAAGGTTTAGAAATAGCCATTTTAGTGTCAGTTCTTTTTTAGAGAAGTCTACCAAAGCTACTCATTTTAATCAGAAATCTTAGATTTTTTGGGATTATTGGGAATTAATCGCTGATCAAAAATCCTAAGGGAAAAGATTATTTGTCTCTCAAGGTGAAGTTTGTTGAATGAGAAATATTTTGATATAAGATAATAATAATGATACTCCCTCATTTGATCTTTATAACAACAGTGAAAGACAGATGCTATTATTATCTCTGTATTATAGTTGAAGAAACAAAAGTTAAGGACTTGCTTAAAATTGCAGTAAGTAACTGAGGCTGTATTTGTACTCAGGTCTTATTGAGTCAAGGCCCAGAAGGCTATCCACAATATTCTAGTAATAGAGTAATGTAAACTGACAAAGATATAAAAATAAAAATAGAATAAATTAAAAAAAAAAACTACAATCTAAAAAAAACTACAACCTGAAACTAAACTGACCATAAAAATAAAATATTTCCCAAGAAGATATACAAAAAAGCAAAATTCATACAATAGTTGAATATCTAAGTATCAAAATCTAACAAAGGCTGGCAAAGTGACTACTGTTTACAGGAAAGTAATTTTCTTTTTATTGTCAGTGGTTGTTTTTTCCTTCTTTCCATTTTTGCTTGATTCTGGTTAGTATTGTTAGAACATTGTTTTTACTTGTAGGTCTTAATTTCATCATCATTTAGAACCATGATTCAAGGACATTTCATTATGAGGCAACTTATACACAGACTTATGAAGACATTAGTTTGATAAATTTTCTCTGTCATTGTCCAAAGTATGATTCTTTTGTGAGATATTAACTTTAAAAATGTACTACATGGATGTATGAACACATGCTATTGTTATGATTCTTACAAGGTACTAAGACAATAGAATTGATCTGATCCTACAAGGAGATGTTATGGGCCAGAACTTGAAACAAGGTACTAAATGGAATTGAGGAGACAATAGTTAAATCTAATTTAGCATTGATTTACTCCTACAACAAATAATGGTTTCCTAGTGATGTAATGATTGGACTATACTCAGCATGCATCATATAAGCAAGAAGCTCTCAGGTCCAAAGAGCACTCTGGGAGATTGAGAAGCCAGGATTCAGTTGGGCAGAATGAAGGAAGACAGAGAAGAGGTGGCAGGCTGTCCTTTGGAGAACACTGAAGCCAAGATCTGGAAAGCCTCCAGAAAGCTAGCTGAGCTCCAAGTGAAGGAAAGAGAAAATAAAGGATTGGACTTCAATAGCTGGCTGCATTTGAGATGATTATTACACTGAACTGAAACTAAGGCTGCCTCCAAAAGCACCCCAAGAAACCTGCTCTCAGAGAACAATATATTTTAGAGAAGAGAACATTATACTTTGGCACCCGAACATGGGAAAGACATAATCCTGATCTCAGTGGAAAAGCCTCTGATCTTGATTTCAGTGGAAAAGTCTCCTTGACCCAGAAATTAGGATGAGTACAACAAGGAAACTTTGTTAAAGAGCTAAAGTAGAATTTCAGGTGAAATGGGACAGATGTTTAGAAAACAGCTTTCTGTTCAAGGAAAATGTTTAGAGACCATTGCCAGATTTACAAAAAAATCAAGGTTTAATTATAACTTGGGAGCATATCATTGATCTTTTAAAAATTGTACAGTACTCATCTCCTTGGTTCTCTATGGAAAAATAACTGGATCCAAATGAGTGGAAAATAGTAGAAGAGCAACTAGGTGAATACTACAATTCTAATCCAAACTCAATTTCCAAAAATACACTTTATACATACAATTTAATACAACTGGCTTTAAGAAATTATATAAGTGTTAGAATGCGGAAAAAGAAGAAAGAACAGGAAGGGGAGGTGCCAACTAAACTAGATGAAAAGGATGAAGAATCAGATAAGAATTCACAGCAGGAGAAATTAGATCATTCCCAATCCCCTGACCTATTTCCCTCAATTAACCCTTCATGGGTGGAGAGAGAAGGAGGAGAGGGAGAGGCAGTGACACAAACAGAATCACCTATTAAGCAGCCTGTGACAGGATTAGAAAAGGCATTAGTTAAGGCAAAAAATGAAGGACACGATGTATCTGATTTTATAAATGCATATCCTGTTATTGAAGAGCTTGATTCTTCAGGTCAAAAAAGGAGAAGATACCCTCCTTTTGATTTGGAAAAAATTAAGAATTTGAAAAAAGGTTGCACTCTTTATGGGGCTACATCATCTTATGTTAAGATGTTACTAGATAGTTTGGCTTATGAAATCCTAACCCCCAGTGATTGGAAATCCATAGCACGGACATGTTTAGAATCTGGACAAAACTTGTAGCTTTTAGAATATTATGAATTATGTAGGATTCAAGCCAGATACAATAGGCAAACATTAACCACTGTTAATGTACGAATCACTTGTGACCAACTAGCAGGTGAAGAGCAGGTATGGAGAGGATTCAGAACAGATTAATTACCCCACAACAGCTTATGAGCAAATTGCAACTGCGGCTATAAAAGCTTGGAGCTTCCTTCCAGGAAAAGATCGAGGGGAAGCCTTCACAAAAATAGAGTAAGGTCCCAATGAACCCTTTGCAGATTTTGTGGGACATCTGAAAATAGCTGTCACAAGAAATAATGACCAGACATCTGACTAAGGAAAATGCCAATGAGATTTGCAAAAGAATTATATGGGGACTACACAAAGATGCTCCTTTAGAGGAAATCATAAGATGCTGTGCCACAGTGGGCACAATTGCTTATTATACCCAGACTATGATGAACATGGGAAGACAGGGTCCCTCTTGGCAAGGGACTTATAGAGAAACTTGTCAATGTTTTCAGGGTGGAAAAATAGGACATCTTAGAGCTCAGTGCAGATATGGAGATAGAGTGAGAGGACAGGGTGAGAGAAAAACCCCAAACCCCAAGTCCAAAATGCAACCAAGGTTTCCACTGAGCCTCAGAATGCAGATTGACCCAGGGGAAATGAGAGGTGGGACCCATCTCCAAGATATCATACAAAAGGTAGGTGGGGCATGATGGCAGCTGAGGTTACACCCAGAGAGTCTTTAGAAGGTCAGGACTCTGATGTGATCAACCAGCAAAAAAGCAATCAGATAGCAGAAAGGGATTACAATTGGGGAGAATACAGGCTTTTTAAACCAACAGGGCAGTGTCCAGTGCAAACGGCTCCAATGTAATTACCAGATGATGAGGAGAAATCCCCAAAGTGGTAAATAGAGGGGAATTGGATAGATTAACTGCTTGGGAGAGAGGGTTTGCTTGAATTCCTACAGATGGAGAAGGAAACAGATGGGTGGCAACAAGCACCTGGAGAGAGACAGAAAAGGAGAAAAACCTCAAAACAAAGGAGAAGATCTAAGAAACATCTGACACTGAAAAAGCATGGCTGATAATGAGACTATTGCAGGACTTGAAAACCAGCAGGAATCATTGGATTCCTTGAGATGAAAAATTGTTGATGAGACTATAGCAGGACTTCAAAACTTGCAGGAATTATTGGATTCCTGGCACATGAACAAATGGACAATAGATTTCTTTTGGACTATTCCTAGGACTTATGGACATGTGTATAAATACTCATGTTGATTCATGTTATTTGTTACATCACTTCTAGCCTGTGTTATGTTACTATGTGCTTATGTAATTTACGTAATTATGTATAATACCTCCCATATTGATGGATTTATGTATACCTATTTTAAGAGTGAGCCCCTTTAGAAACCTGCTAATCTGATTTGATTTCCCATTTCCTTTGGCATTTTCATCTCCTTTCCTGAGAAGTCAGGGAGGGTGTAACCACCTTCTTTTTATGGTATTTTCACTCCTTTTTTAAGCGGTCAGGGAAGGCATGATCACTTTCTTTTTGGGGGTTCTCACCTTCTTGAGAAGTCAGGGAGATCATGACCACCTATGTTCTAAAATCAAAAGAAAACGGGAGATGTTATGATTCTTACAGGGTACTAAGCCAGTAGAATTGATCTGATCCTACAAGGATATGTTATGGGCCAGAACTTGAAACAAGGTACTAAATGGAATTGAGGAGACAATGGTTAAATCTAATTTAGCATTGATTTACTCCTACAACAAATAATGGTTTCCTAGTGATGTAATGATTGGACTATACTCAGCATGCAGCATATAAACAAGAAGCTCTCAGGTCCAAAGAGCACTCTGGGAGATTGAGAAGCCAGGATTCAGTTGGGCAGAATGAAGGAAGAAGAGAAGAAGCGGCAGGCTGTCCTTTGGAGAACACTGAAATCAAGATCCAGAAGGCCTCCAGAAAGCTAGCAGAACTCCAAGTGAAGGAAAGAGAAAATAAAGGATTGGACTTTAATAGCTGGCTGCATTTGAGGTGATTATTACACTGAACTGAAACTAAGGCTGCCTCCAGAAGCGAATTCTGCTCCTATAGAATGATCATATTTCAGAGAAGAGAATATTACATGGCTATGACTGTCGGCTTCAAATGGAAACAGTTGTTTCTGTCTGGGTTTCTATAAAATTTTTAATAAATGCCATTCAACTCAATGTGCTTTTATTTATTTTTCATTAATCATTTTTTTGGATAGTTATAAAATGGATTGGGTGATTTTCACCAAAGAAAATAAAATAATTATCAGTGTCTATACCAATTTCCACTTTCTTACCATGGATGGAAATAGGGAAGAATATCTTCCCTTTTTGCCCTCAAAAATAATGTTTGATCCCAATAATCAGTAAATGAAAGAAATAAACATTGGAAACATAAAAATTATATCATTAATGTGGCTACTGCTCACACATTGTACTACTAAAAATGTTTCTTAATTTGCTGTTTTCATTAATTTTCTTTCTTCAGTCATAGATGAAGAATGGCAGAGAACTCAATGTACTCCAAGAGAAACCTGTGTGGAAGTGGCCAAAGAGCTGGGGAAAAGCACGAACACTTTCTTTAAGCCCCCCTGTGTGAATGTATTCCGGTGTGGAGGTTGCTGCAATGAAGAGAGTCTCCTTTGTATAAACACGAGCACATCATATGTTTCAAAACAGGTAATGCAAATTTACATGATCCCTATAAAGAAACGCAAGTGTTGAAGCCCCAAAAAGAGAATGATGCTAATGATGCAAAAATGTGAAGCTTAAAGACATAAATAAAATTAAAATTAAATATAAATAATAATATAATAAAATTTAAAATAAAATTAGAATCTTTAATACTATTATTATGTTTGCTGCATACTTATATAATCATTTTTCTTAATGCTTTCTTAACTCTTTTGTGAAAAAAGAGTTATCTTCTTTCATTTGTTCATCTGAGCACTTGTACCAAAATAGAATAGTGGAACACTGACTTTATATAATACTAATGGGTCAAATTACTCATAATTTTTTTCAGTTGAAATAGGGGAATTTCTATAACAAAATGGCAATGAAACAATTCAATATAGTATGATGTGAGATATTTGTGAAAATTCTGACCTCTACTGTTCAAGAGTTAGAAGAATGCCCTCTATATTCTAAGCAGCAACTATTAAAAACAAAGCTTGCATAAGATGACAATAATTAGCTTATGTGACTTAAAAAATATATTTTTGTAGCATCCATGAAAATTTGCACAAGATGGCTAGGGTTAAAAACAAAATGGAAGAAGTAAAGTTATTTAATAGGCAATTACAAATATATCCTAGCCATTGAGACAAGACTGGTTTTCCCTTTGTTTTTGTTGTTCAGTTGTTTTCAGTGATGCCCAACTTGTGTAATTTTACCTCATTATAGAAAAAAGGAAACTGAGGCTCTCTGAGAGCAATAATTTTCCAACTGGCAAATCATGTGATAAGTAACATTCCACCACAAGCAACATAAAATGGAAACTAAAAAAATATAAGATGGAAGTTTAAACTTTTCTGTGCATTTTCTAGACCTATTATAGAAGTAATCCTGCCCATTCTTTGATGGACCTGTTTGTCAAAATTCTGAGCCTTTTCTTCTTAGCCACGTTAAGAAAACAACAAAATTATATTTCAACTTTCTTCCTTGATGGACTTAAACACAATATCTAGTATCTTATTTTATCCTTTATAAGCCCTCCTGAAGTAACATCAAGTGCCCTCATTCCAGTTTATTCAAGGAAAATGGGCATTAAGCGTTTAAGCAACTTTACAAAGCTCACACCATGACAGCACTGGGAAAAGAACCCTTTGTTTCGTGCACTAGTAATCTATTCTTATATCAAAATTACCTCCACTGTAGTTTTGTATTCAGCTGGCAATTTTCCTATAGTAACTACTATTGAGAATAAAAGAATGCAAGGATAAATACAGAATGTAGTAGTCATTAAAAAAGAATTTATTGTAAACTGCTTGCATTTTTGTTCTTCTTCTCAGGTTATTTATACCTTCTAAATCCAATTCTCCCTGAGCAACAAGAAAACTGTTCGGTTCTGCACACATATATTGTATCTAAGATCTACTGTAATCTATTTAACAATGTATAGGACTGCTTGCCATCTTTGGGGAGAGGGTGGAGGGAGGGAGGGGAAAAGTCGGAACAGAAGTGAGTGCAAGGGATAATGTTGTAAAAAATTACCCTGGCATGGGTTCTGTCAATAAAAAGTTATTTAATTAAAAAAAAATTTATGTAATTAATCAAGCATTATAATTATCTTTCTTCTCCAATAGCTTTTTGAGATAACAGTGCCTTTAACAACAGTACCAGAATTAGTGCCAGTTAAGGTTGCTAACCATACTGGATGTAAGTGCTTATCAACCACTGAACACCATCCATATTCCATCATAAGAAGATCCATCCAAATCCCTGAGGAGGTTCGGTAAGATAGCTGCTTTACTTAACTTTTCTTGTTTTTTTTTTTTTTTTGTTTTTGTTTTTCCCCAAAGCCTTATTTGTACAACATAATTCTGTCAATACTCAACAAACATGTTTTGGTACTAGTGTTCTTTTTTCTTCAAGCTCCATCATAGTTTTTTTTCATCACATACCTTCATTTCCATTTGCATTGGCTACTCTTTAAAGTCACTCTGTTGCTGTTCATTACTTCCTTTCTTTATTAAGTGTTAGGTGCAAACTGCAGCCAGTCTCAATAATCTTATTAGAAAGAGACTATACTTATCTAATACTTGGCATACCTTTTTTAAAAATAGCATAGTTTTATGGAATTGTAAAACATTACTCCAGTCTCCCAGTTGGCAAACATTCCTTGCATCCCAGAATTTAGAAGTCCAAAAGTCCCACAAAAAGAATGTCTATTGTTACAGCAATATATTTCAAAAATTAAAATATAATGATGTTGATCTTATTATTTCTTATCTCACACTGGGGTAAATACTTCTCTGAATTTATTAATTCGTCAAGTAGTCTACAACTTTGGGGCAAAAATTATTGTTTTAATTATATTTTTCTTATTAATGTCTCCCATTTCTTACATTGGTTGGGTAATTCATGGCTTCTTTTCATTAAGTCACTCATTTGTCATTGCAAGTTTGACTACAAATTCATAAATCAATGCACCTAACAACTTTGAATATGTTCTTCATTTCTCCCTTTTTACCTCAATAATATAAAATTTAATTGGGGCCCAAGAAATGGATATGTGGACAACACATGTGTTGTCTATTTTCTGATTGTTTTAGTTAAGAGAAACAAAAGATATAGCTTAGTAAGAATACCTTTATTTTTCAATTTGCATTGCTTTTCATGTATAACTTCTTTTTTAAAATATATTTTATCAATATCTTTCCTTGTTACATTCCCTTGATTTCCCCCATATCTTTCCTAATACCTCCTCTAAAATCTTACCACAATTTTTAAAAATAGAGGGAAAAAAGGAGGAAGAGGAAGCCAGAAAAACTAAAGAATACATTTTAAAAAATCTAACATTCTCTGAACTGTTCCTCATCTGCAGATACTTCCCCTCTCCATCTATGTCTGAGTAGTGAGAGGAAATGTTTTCTCATAGCTCTAGCTCTTTTTTGTTCTTAATGTTTGCAACATTCCTTTTCAATTGTTGTGTGGTAGTTGTTCTTTCAATTTATATCAGATAGCCTTTATATATACACTATTTTATTGAAGCTACTTTCTTCCTTTTTCATCAGTTCATATAAGTCTTTTAATACTCTTCTGTATCAGAATGTTCATCATTTCTTGAAACATGGTAGTATTCCATTACATTCATGTACCACAATTTGTTTAGCTATTCCTTAATTGGTGGACATCTACTTAAATTTTCAAATATTTGTTACCACTTAAAGTTCTGCTCAAAATATTTTGGAGCATGAAGAGGCTACATGTAGTTTCCTGAATTAAAAGAACACTTTAGATAGCATCTTCTGCTCTACTATTCAGATTTTGATCACAAAATGCAGTTTAAGAATAGCTCACTTGGCCAGGGTTCTGTTTTGTTCTATTCTGTTTTGTTGCTGAGCAGGGATACAAAGTGATTAGTTAATTGTCATTTTTCTAGGAAAATTTTAAAATATGCATATTTCTTCCTACTTACCCATATATACTCCTAATGCTGTTATAGATTAGATTAACTTGAGGAACATTTTAGGAACAGTAGATTCATTCTTAAATCAAAATGTTGTACTTTTTTCTCCATCCCTGATTTGGATTTTATGCTTACAGTATGCTCCAAATTGATTTCAAATGATCCACATAAGCTCATATTTCTAAAACAATGAGAAGTCAGAGAATGACCTAATTTTGGGCTTTAGAGATTTTTTTAATCAGCTAATTTATCTTACAGACAAGAAAGCTAAGACAGAGAAGTTAAGAAGAACTCACATTTATTTAGCATCATGAAGTTTACAGGGCATTTTGCCAAAATAACAATCATAGAGATAATATAAATATTACTATCTTCATTTAAAGATTGGAAAACTGAGACTCAGAGATATTAAATATTTTGCTCATGGCCACAGAACTAGCAAGCCTGGGAGCTAGGATTTGAATCCACTAGTTAACTGATTCCAAGCCACTGTGCTATGCTATGCAACCCTACCTTCCTGATTTTGATTTGGGAGGAGTGAGTGAGGTTGATGACTCTGAACAGCTCTGTCTCACTTCAATTCAATTCAGTTACAAGTCAAGACATCACTCTCTTGATGTAACTGGTCCTTTTCGAGAACCTAGGATAAATATGTTTAGCAGAAAGTAAGGATGGAAACCAAATCTCTTGAGTCCTACTCTTTCTTATGTAATACAATGCTTCCTTAAAAGACACAGTCTTGATATACAGTCATTCCTATGAAACACAACTAAACACCAATGACATGTTCTAATTGAACCACACAGAGTGAAAAAAAGTATTGGGTTCCAGATATAAAAGAAAATAAGGATCCAGTGAGTTAATGCACAAATAAAGACATTCTTTATTAATGATAAACCTATAAAACAATGTACAGCCTGCTATATATATGAATTTTAAGAGGAATAACTGACACACTAGGCAATAGAATCAGTATCCCAAAAAACCTTGACAAACTGGATCATAGTCACCAGTGGTTACATGTCTGCCAGCAACACTCTAGTAGAGCCAAAACAAATTTAAAATGTAATTGGGAAATGCTTAAAATTTTATTGTTTAATATTATTAATAAAAATGTTAAGTATCAAAATTTAACATTCACATTGGCTTAGAAAAATGCAATAGATAATAATAGGTGGTTTTCTAAGTAAATGTATGGCTGATTAGAATCATTATTTTGATTTTGTGGGCTCATTTCTATTTGAGCTTGACATCAGATTAGAGCACTTACTGTGTCTACTAAGATAAAATTCAATAGGAATAAATGTAAAATCTTAAATTTAGTGTCAAAAAATAAAACTCACAAGTACAACAGGGAGAGGTATAATTAGACTTTACTTGTGAAGTTCATTTGACTGCAATAAAAACCTCAGGGCAGGTAGGTAGTGCAGTGGATAGAGCACCAGCCCTAAAGTCAGGAGAACCTGAGTTCAAATCTGACTTCAGATACTTAACAGGTCCTGGCTGTGGGACCCTGGGCAAGTCATTTAATCCCAATTGCCTCAGCAAAAAAGAAATAACAGCCTGGTGGTCTTAGTGGATTGAAGGAAGGAAATAAGCATTTATTAAGTACTTCCTATACACCAGATATTATGCTAAGTATTTTACAATAATTATTTCATTTGTTCTTTATAACAGCTCTAAGAGATGAGTGCTTTGTGATAGCCAAACAAATTAATATAATGTTAAACCACCTTAAGAAATATGTTGTTGTTTCAGTCATGTCTGACTCTTCATGACTCCATTTTTGGGGATTTCATGACAGAGGTACCGGAGTGGTTTGTTTTTTCCTTTTCAGGGCTGTGATTTGCTCAGGGTTGCACAGCTAGCAAGTATCTGAGACTGGATTTGAACTCATAAAGATGAATCTTTTTGATTCCAAGGCAGTGCTCTATCCACTATACCACCTAGCAATAGAGAAGCAATATCTTTTTTTTGATAGCTCACTGTTTTGTCCCTGTAGACCTTTTTGGAATTTGAGTTAAATTTAGGATGCTGTGGCTTAAGAAGAATAGTGATAAGTTGGGAAGTGTTCAGAGAAGAGCAATTGTTGTGAAAAGCCTAGAGTCAATGTCCCAGGAAAACTGGTTGAAAGAATTGAGCATGCTTAATCTAGAGAAGTCACAAGGAGAACATAAATCTGTTTTCAAGAACTTGAAGGGAACTTGAACTTGAACTTGTAGAGAAGGTATTATGTTTGTCCTCTGAATAGAAAAAAATAGAAAAATGCGTAGAAAGTCTCAAAGAGGCAAATTTAAGCACTTTTGTCAAGAAAAACTTACTGAAGAACTGAGTTGAATTTATTTAAAAAAAAATTTTAAATTTTATTTAAAAATTTTAAAAAAAATAATAAAAAACATTTCCCAATTGATAAATTATCAAAAGTGCCCAAAAGACTACAAAATCATGCATATTCTTTGACCTAACAATACCACTACTAGGTATGAATCTTGAAAGAAATTTTTTAAAAAGGAAAAGGACTTATCTGTACAAAACAGCAGCTCTTTTCTCAGGGCAAAGAACTGGAAATTAAGGGGATGCCCATCAACTGGAGAATGGCTGAATAAACTGTGGTATATGATTATGATGGAATATTATTGTTATATAGGAAATGAGCAGGATACTCTCAGAAAAATCTGCAAAGCAGAGTGAAATGTACTGTGTACAAAGTAATAGCAATGCTATGGGATGATCAATTATCAATGACAATTTTATATATATAGAATGACTTTGCTATTCTCAGCAATACAATTATTCAAGACAACTGAAGGCCTTATGAAGAAAAATGCTATCCATAGTCAGAAAAAGAATTTATTGTGTCTGACTATAGATGGAAATATACTCTTTTTTTTTAAACTTTATTTTTTGAGGGTTTTTTGGGGGGAGATCTATGTTTTCTTTCACAACATGATTTTTATTTTGCATATTTTGCATAACTTCACATGTGGCTTCTTAATGGGATTTGAAGATGGGGAGGAAGAGAGAGAATCTGGAATTCAAAGTTTTAAAAACAAAACTAAAAAACTGTTTTACATGTAACTGGGGAAAATAAAATATTAAAATTTTTTTAAAGTCCCTAAAAATGTAAGTTGCCCCAAATGGAATGGACTGCATAAACCTTGAAGTTCTCTCCCCTTGAAGGTCTTCAAGAAGAGGTTGTGTGACTTGTCAGGCATGTCAAGATTCCTCTTGTGTATTAATTGGACCAGACAGCTACAGAAGGATCTTCTAGTTCTTGAATTCTGTGATTTGATAAGCCTTTTATGTTCCCAGAAGGAATGTACTTGCTACTAAAAAATTCTAAGAAACACACATGTCTACATACATATAAGAAGAAGAGTCATAAAGATGAAAAGGCATGAAATATAGCAATCATAGTTTAACAGGTTCCATAATATCAGGCTAAGAATTTTTTTATTTTATTCTAGAGGCAATAAGTAACAATTTGAAAATTGTGAACAAAGTATTTCTATGATTATATCTAGTTCTTAAAAATAACAGTTTAGCAGCTTTTTTGAAGTATAATTGAAAGGAACAAGAAGAAACAGAGACTCATTTGGAGGCTTTTGAAATAATTCTGTAAAGAAGTGATAATAGTCTGAACTAGGATAGAAGCTTTGTGAGTGGAAAGAATGGACCAGATGCAATAAATGATGTGAAGGTCAAAATGACTAAACTATAGAATATGTGGAGGAGAAAAAAGGGAGTGTGAAAAAAGACAAAAATATAAATTTCAGTGACTGCATGAATCATATGCTTATAGAATGAAAACTGAAGGGGATTGTAGAGGTCATTAAAAGTCAGTTGAGGAAACTGAAACCTCAAGAACTAAACTATCTTACCGAAACTCACACAGGTGGCAAAGATAGAAAAGGTGATCTTAATAGAAATGAGGGCAGTTGAGAGGAAGAATAAATTAGGGAGGAAGGAAAGGAGCACATGGGGCTTATTGTAGACATATAGAGTTTGACATCACCATGGACATCATGGACATGGCATCTGGGACTTGAATTCAGCAAATAACTGTCTCAGGTGAGGATTTTTGGGGGGGAAAAAAAAGAGTTTATTTTCACACTGAGAAGTAACCCTGTGAGAGCCAATTCCAAATGGGAATTAGCAAAAGTTTGGATACAGAATCTTGTCTTTTATTAGCTTTCTATGGTTTGGGGTTAGGGAGAGATTTAAGGCTAATTTTCAAATCAATAAAGGGTGGTGATTGTTTCTCAGACCAAAATGATTTCCAGATCAATTGGGAAGTGAGAGTTTCCCATGGGAAATCAAGTAGCTTTCCCAAGGGAGATTAAAGTGGGTGGGGATCATTTTTAGGAATTAAAATTCCTAGGACAGGTGGCCCATCCTCCACAAAGATCAGGGGACACAATTCTATTACATCAACACCAGGCTAAGAATTTTGTATTTAATTTTAGAGGTAATAAGTAACAACTTGAAAATTGTGAACAAAATATTTCTACGATTTCTATGATATCCTAGGAAGGATAGAAGTAAGGATGGATGGAAAGAGGGAGGAAAGGAAGAGAGGAAGGAGGAAAGGAGAAAAATAGGGAGTGAAAGAGGGAGAAAAGCACTTTTTTATGATTACTAGCTTGAATTTCTTCCACTGAGAACTACCTGTTTATATATTTTGACTAGTTATACATTAGGATTAATTCTTGTATATTACTATCAATTCCATAAAAATTTTGTTTATCAGATTATCAAAGAAATTTGAAGAATTTAAGTACCTTCTTCCATTCTCCTCTAATTTGTTTATGATGTGACCTTTTCTAGGCCAAACATCTATTTGGATCTTATTTTGGAATATACTAAGATATATTGGTCTAAATTTAATTTCTACTTGACTTTATTTTAATTTCCCATCAGTTTTTGTTTAATAATGAGCCCTTTACCCTAGTACTTGCCATGCTTGAGTTTATTGAGCACCATGCTACCACAGTTATAGGATTAAATAATCATAGATTTAGAATTGGAAGGGATCTTCAAGGACATTGAATCCAATCTGCTGATTTTATAGGTGAAGAAATTGAGGAACATTTGGATTTGTATCTTTGGGAATTTATTCTACTTATCTGTGATGACAGCGTATTTTAAAGTCAGCCTGAGTCAGGAATAATCTCCAGGTCAACTCTGGGTTGTGATTAGTTTAGGAATTTCCCTAAGGCCAGGTTAAAGGGTGGGGAGTTATTTTGGGAGTTTCTGAAGGTCAGGTGAAAGGAGTAGAGAGGTATGTGGTGAGCCAGAATCAGGAGATTTAGAGTTTTCTTACCCAAGCCCCCCACAAAGATCAGGGAACCAAAGAGTCCTATTACATCAGTAACACTTTATAGTTTAATTGATAATGAATGGTACTACCTCCCTAAATTAAAATGACATTGTCATTATTTTATTAACATAGTCCCCAAATGAACAATTAACTTCTCTAAAATTACTTAATCCTTTTTTTATTTCTATAGAGAGTATTTTATAGTTATATTTATAATTCTTGTGTGAGTTGGTAAGTGGACCCCCTACCCAGATATTTTAATATTCTGTAGGAATTTTTAATGGAATTTCTTTTTCTGTCTCTGTTAGATTTTGCTGGTAGTACCCAGAAATGCTAATGACTTGGTGGGTTTATTTTATAAACTACTACTTTATTGAAATCACTTTCTATTAATTTTAGTAAAATTTCTAAGATTTTCTAAATAAACCTTTATTATCTGCAAAAAATGATAATTTTATTTCTTTTTGTTTATATTTATTTCCTCAGCTGCTTTTTCCTATCTTCTGGCTATATCTAGTATTTCTAGAAGCATAGTAAATAATGGGAGTTTTGACAATGGACTTGCTTTATCCTTAATCTTATTGGAAAGAATTCTGGCATTTCTCTATCATAGATAATGTTTGCTCTTAGCTTCATATCCAAGAAATGTACATTTATTCTTATACTTTATAGAATCTTAAAAACATAAAAAGGTATTGTATTGTGTTAAAAAAAAAAAACAAAAAACTTTGTGGTCTCTGAATGCAAAACAAAAGATGTTGGTCTCTGAATGCAAAACAAAAGATTTAAGAAAATTGATCTCTAACAGTGTGGTTCAGGGCCTATATGCTACCTTTTGTGATATTGTTGAGGTCTCGAACCAAATGGTGAGGTGTAGACCACATGTTGAGGTCTACATTTGGGGTACCTAAATGAAATTAGGGTTTAGTTAAGGTCTAGTGGCAGGTTTGGGGTACAGGGAGTCAAACAGAGTTCCCCTGCAACCCCGTTGGATTCGGCGCAAGGATACGGCGGTATATGAGGTCTAGTAGCGTCCCAATAAAAGCATTTATTGGCCCAGAGAGCTAGATTAATAAAAGAGGTTTATTACTGAGTTTAGAAGTAGGAGATAGGTGAAGCTAGAGATAAGGAGGGCACTGGACAGAGGGTCCAGTGGACAGAGGGTCCTCACATGGCGATCATATTTGGAATCTCTGCAAAGAGGGGTTCCCAGTGTGGTCCTTTTAAGTAGGAGACTTAGCTCAAGGGGCTTTGGGGTGTAGCCCCAAAATTGGCTCAGATCCGGGTGGGGCTGGGACAGGTCCGGACCTTCTGTTGGAATTCAAAGGGACCAGGATTTGTGAGTCAAAGGGTAATTTACATTAGCTAGGGGGGTTGGGAATCAAAGATGGGAATCTTTCCCGCATCAATATCTCTTTGTAACATTTTAATTCTTGTGCCTCTTTTTCAATATATCTGACAAACATTTCTCTTCTTTATCATCTTGCCAATAGCAGTGATAATGCAAATATATAAAAATTGCCAAACATATTCCACTGTTTAAAATGGATTTCATAATATCTAAGACCTTGATTACGCAACCCAGCATTTTTACAGACAACTCAAATCAAAATAAGTCCATGATCATGAACTCAAAACAGAAGACCAGCTGAAGTCGGAGTATCTTTTTGTCCAGAATTAAAACCAAAAATCTCCATTCTACTTATTTTTGCATATGAAATTTTTAAAAATTTTAGAAAATGTTTGATATTTTCCTTAAAAGCACCTAACTGTATTTGTGTCATCATTTTTTTTTTTTAAAAGAATACATTATTTTTATTTCTCTTCATATTCATTATGGAGAAAACTCAATTACTTTAAAAAAAAAACATTTATGCAATATCAAAGATCATAAATATCTTCTAGTTGATACGGATTCCCTGTAGCAATTTTTGACCTTATCATTAAAAAAACCATTTCTTTTATTTCCATACTATTCTCCATATGAATCACTTCTAAATACAGAGTTTTTCCTTAGTACAACATGATGGTACATACCTATAATCCCTTCTAATGAGCAGGTTGAGGCTGGTAGACAGTTTAAGCTCAGAAGTTTTGTGCTACAGTAGGACTAAAGCCCAGTGAGTATTTACTTCAGTCTGGCACCATAATAAACCTCTGCAAGTGGGAAGTCACAAATCTGACCAAGGAGGGCAAACCAGTCCTGACTAAAAACAGAGCAGTTCAAAGCTTCTTCACTGATAATCAGTGAGACTGGGCATGTAAATAACCTCTGTCCTTCTATTCTAGGTGAGCTAAAGAGCCCCGATATAAAATGTTAACTGTATGCAGTTCATTCATTCAAAAGCATTTATGAAGCACCCATGAAATTCCAGAAACTATACCAGATATTGGAATACAAAGGGAGATGCAAAGGAATACATAGACATACAGACAAACACACACACACACACACACACACCACATACACAATCTCCATATACCAGTTCCTATGTTCAAGTAGTTTATTTTTTATAGTTCCTACAACAGAAATTTTTTTCTAATGATGAAATATTGTCTAAAGACAAATTGTTTAATGTATAAAATATTTTCTATTTGAATGAAAATTACTCTAAACATCGAAAACTAACTGATAGTTTTTTTTTTTTTTTTTTACATAGTTGTCCCAACACCAAGAAAGTTTGTCTGGGTGAATTGACATGGGATAGCAATAAATGTAAGTGTGTCACACAGGAAGAGAGTCCTCTCAATGGGATGGAAGGTAATGATGAGATCAGTAACCATACAAACTTCTTTTTCTTTGTTTCTTCAGTTTGCAGATAGTTTAAAGGATCCTTTAAAAATAGTTGTGAAGTTGGAAAGTATTGTCCCATGAAGAACATTTCAAAATCAAGCACTATAGACTACATTTCACTGAGACAGATTTGCTCATCTCAAGAAGTATATAGAACATTCTTGCCTTCTGATTTTTCTCAACTCTATCATGCTAAAACTTGCCAATAACTTGTAAAAACAGAAAAAAAATTTAGAAAGCAATAATCATGCAGAAAGTTAAATTAAATGTAAAACATTGATACTGGGAATTAGGAATAACATGATGTGGGCCATCTTCATGGAACAAAAACTATAATGATTCTAGGGTTTTTGGCCTAAAATATTTGACTATAAAATTCACATCTTTCAGGTTTGGCATGATACTCCATACACAGTTGCTTCTTCATAATTATTTGTTGATTAATTAATACCAAATATATGTGTTTGGGATTTGTATTCCCAAAGAAAATGTACCATAGAAGAAAGAAAAAATATACAATTTAAGAACAGTATTTTATCAATGACTTCCATAAAAAATAGCAAAGATTCAACTTAAAGATGTCTTGCCTTGGAAATCTGTGATGACCGCATATTTTAAAATCAGCCGGAGTCAGGAATTCAGATTAAGAGAAAATCTTCAATCTTTATTCTCAGTAGAGGTGAAGAAGGATCAGAGGTGAAGGGGAATCGGAGGTGAAGGGGGGATTGTGATAGCAATGTGTGCAGCTGTGTCAAGAAGCCAGCCAGCCATCTCTTTCCGCTTCTCTCTCCACCCCTCTGCCTCCACCCACCAAAATCGTCATTTCTTATATAACACATCAGGACTTGCACAAAGAGTGGGCAGGGGCCATTCTTTCTCCAAGCATATATATTAATAGAGTATGGTCCAATTACTAGTTAGCCTCACGTGCTTGGGACCTCAGTGCATCAACTCAAGCCCATTACAAAATCCAAAATGATCAGCACACTATCTGTAAAGTTATTTGTGCCTTGATAATCATGATGATAAAAATATTATTATTTGTGTTGTTGTCCCCCCAAAAGGATGAGCTCCTAGAAAGCAGGGGGTAGTGTGTTAAGTAGGTTTTCTAATTCTTCCAAACTTGGTATAGTGCTCTGCACACAGCTGGTGCTTCATACATATTTATTATTGAATTAATACCAAATTGATAGTACAAGTATCTTCTAACATTATATATATATATATATATATATATATATAAAATGAAAAAAGAACTGAAAAGACTTGAAATGAATAGGTCCGCTTGGTTCTCTCCTCTCTTCTTTCCTTTATGGGCTTTGTCATGCCTGGATTATTCCCTTTGCCTCTTAGAAAATCAAGATTAACTTTCATGCCATTTACATAGAGTCTTCCCCGATTCCCTTATCTGTTAATGCTTACTATGTTCCCCTCAAATCATCTTGTGCATATTTATCCATAGGGGTAGCTAGGTTGGTGCCATAGTGCATAATGTACTAGACCTGAATTTAAGAAAACTCATCTCCCTGAATTTGACCTCAGACACTTACTGTGTGACCCTAAGCAAGTCCCTTAACCCTGTTTGCTTCCGTTTTCTCACCTATAAAATGAGCTGGAGAAGGAAATGGCCAATCACTCTAGTATCTTTGCCAAGAAAACTCCAGATGTGGTTGTGAAGAGTCAGATGAGACTGAAAAATTTCTAAACAACAAAAATTTGTATAAATTTCATATATTTGTCTACTACATGTTGTAGTCCTTCAGTACATGTAAGCAACTTGGGAGTAATAACTGCTTTTTGATTGTCATTGCATCCTCAGTACTTACCTACAGTATTTTGCACCAGATCAATGCTTTATAACTGCTTATTGGATAAATCTGCTCTCATTTTCACTGTTTTACATGTGATCCTTAAAATGATTGAAGAATCTACTAGCTCAACCCCCCCAAATCCAAACACTGTGGTTTCTTGTATTCTCCATATCTTCCAATCAATTATGTAATTGTAAAGAAATGGACATATAGAATGAGCTGCACAAAAGCTCTCTTGTTCTCATACGTTCAAGAAGAATACCCATAAAGTGTGTATTCAGATTTTTCTTAATATTATTATATTAAATAATATTATAATAATATTACAATAATGTGAAAGCAGGAAAATGGTTAAATGATTTTTACATCATCCCAGTCACTTTTTAAGAAAAAGATAACAATAATATCTGAGATTTCACCTCTTCCCTTCTTTCCACTCTGGAGAAAAGATTCTTCAACGCCCTCACAATTAGGTCACTTTTAACATAGACTTACTGTCTCTACAATTCATCTAATCAATCAACATGAACTTATTAAACATCATGTGCCAGGTACTGTTTGAGATGCTAGAGATACAAAATAAAAATTTTAATTTTCTGCTTTTTATAGGGGGAAGCAAATAATCTAGCTGATCTTTAAATCTTTGGTGAATTTCTTTTTTTCAGGGCTATTTCCCCATCTCCCCCCAGACCTAGTTCTAAAATTGTGATGGTAGAGTCCAAATGTAAATGTGATGGCTCACCTGCTCTGAAGAGGAAAAGATCTTTATCTTTTCCAATTTTTTCATTTATTTGTTGTTCATATAATTAATAAGCATATGACAAGCATTTTATTAAGTATTTATGTGCCCACAACTACAAAGAAAGGTAAAAACAGTTCTTGTCCTTAAGGAATTTGCATTCTAATGGGGGAGAAAACATAAATATAAGTAGGTATGTATAAGATATATATAGAACAGATGGAAATAATCTTAGAAAAACTCTAGTAGTTGGAGGTTTTTTGGGGGGAATAGATTAGAAAAGATATCCTGAAGAAAGTTAACACAAGTTAAATCTTAAAGGAGGGAAAGCATTGTAAGAATGGGGAGACTAACAGTGCAAAAGCACAGTGGTGAGAAATGGTGTATCATATCTGCAAAAAACAGCAAGTATGTGAGTGTTGCTGGCTCCTAGCGAGCTCAGAAGGGAATCAAGGATTAAAAAAAAAAAAATTGGAAAGGTAGTAAAGGACCAGGCTTTGAAGAGTTTTGAATGCCAAAGAGAAGAGTTCATTTGCTTATTGAGTTCTGGGATGATATGGTCAGATGTCATCTTTTGGAAAATCACTTTCGCAGCTGAATGAAAGATAGATTGGAGTGGAGGGTAAGTACCAATAAGTAATAAGGATCTGTGCAGGAATTTGAATTCAGGACTTTCCATTTCAAAACTGAAACCATTTCCATTAGTTATTCTACGATCACAATGCTTATTTTATAAGGGGGTTTATTTTATGGGGGTAGAAAGGAGAAAACTAAGGAACTCACACTATAATATTCTATCTACATCTTTCTGTTCCTGTTTAGAGCACTCCCATCTTCAGGAACTGGCTATTTGTGGGCCTCATAGAAAGTTTGATGAGGACCACTGTGAATGTGTCTGTAAAATGCCTTGTCCTGATGATCTCATTCAGAACCCAGAAAACTGTAGTTGCTTTGAATGCCGAGAAAGTTTAGAGAGTTGTTGTCAGAAGCAAAAAATATTCCATCCAGACACCTGCAGGTGAGTACATTTCATGGCTGTTATGTTTTTGCTAAGTAGTCCTTAAAATAACTGTCCATTTTATTGATTAGTACTTTTTGAATTGTTTTTTTCTCAGTAACTGAGAGGTAGCCATTGAATAGTGGGTAGAAGAAATTAGGATGACATGAGTTCAAACCCTTCATACATTGACTGCATATCCTGGCAACCCTAGGCAAATCATTTAACCTCACAGGGTATTAGGAAGTTCTCTGAGACTACTAGTTTCAAAGAAAGTGTATTATATAATATAATGTGTTATTAGTTTTTTAAGTAATAGTTCTTTGGATTGAGTCATATGAAATGAGTCAAAATTTTCTCAGTCTATCATTAAAAAAAATTTGTATACATTATTAGAGCATCACTTATAGCAAACAGTAATGAGGATCTAAGTCTTTGATGGGAATGAATTCTCAGACCCCTATGGTATTGTATTTAATTGAGAAACCAAGAAAGCTTTATCCAGTTTATTTTTAATTCTGAATCTGCAGCATAGACTAGGTTTGATAAAATAGATAGTTGATAATTAAAAAACTTGAAAAGCCACTGGTTGTTTCCAGGTATATAAGTGCCTTGGTTCTTCCAGACTTTTTGAGGGAAAAAGAACTAATTGGTTTATATCATGAAATAACAAATGATAAAAAAGAATAGATCAGACAGCTAGAATATATTGTTTCTAAATTATACCTCTGACTATTCAGAGTTTAGATATTAATATTTTAGACAAGTACTTGGCAAATACATAATGAAAAATGAAAATTAGAAAAAGCCAAAGATATTACTTAAAATTATGCAGCAAGAAGTTTCAATTAGTTGGGATATGATTCCTTTGAATGTAGACTTCTGTCCTGAGTAATCATGGCTCCTATTTTCTTTTTCCTTAACAGCTGTGAAGACAGATGCCCTTTTCACATTAGGACATGTGCAAATGGAAAATCAATGTGCACAAGGAACTGTCGCTTTTTTTTGAGGGACAAAAAAGGCCCCCATGGGCTCCTTGGCAGAGAAAATCCTTGATACAATGTTTATCCTTCTCCAAACTCCTACCTTTTGGGGTTTTTGTAAACAGCATGCTGCTTTGTCAAGTTGCTGTCACTTTCCAAGCATTAGTAAAAATGAGTTAACATCTCTTCACTTAGCAAGAGTAAAACAAGCTCACATTTATTTATACCATTAAATAAGCTGCCAGAATGGTTTCATTGGGGCATTAATACTTGTCCAGTGCCACAGGATGCTTATGGGGTGAAGGACTGGAGAAGGAGCCTACTTGGAGCTTTTCTAATTAGAAACAAAATGGATAATTTGCAATGGAGTGTTGGTTACTATGCAACTGTTAAGGAAAATGGACTAAATCTTTGCTAACTACAACTCTTGTGGAATATTTCAATTTTTAGAATTTGATTTGAAATATGTTCAACACTGACTTTTTGATCTATTGTCTAACTTTTGATTATTAAATTTGTAAAACTACTACTGCCTGATGTATCATATTTAAATATATTTAAGTAAATAAAATTATCAGTTATTCGATCCACACACTCTCATTTGTTATAGCAGTTTTCCCAGTTCTAAAATAAGTCAACAAAACTGGATTTGATGTTCTTAATCTTTCCCATGTCATGGACCCCTTTTGGCAACCTAGTGAAGCCTATAGACTCCTTTTCAGAATGTTTTTTATATGCATAAAAATAGGATCACAAAGGAAATCAGTTATACTGAAATAAAGTTTTAAGGTTTTTTTGTTTGTTTGTTTGTTTTGGTTTTTTTTTAAGTGCAAAAACCCTAGGTTAAAAACCCCTGGACTATATCACTATGATTTTGTGATGTAACACCATTCTCCCCCAAAAGTCACCACAAGCTAATGTGATTGATATAGTCATAAAGGTTAATGTTTGAATTTCTTGAAATCATGTCAGCTGACTGGACATGATGGTACATATCTGTAATGTTCTCTGGTTCAGTTTTCTTAGAGGTCTCTGGGAGCAGCCTTCATTTCAGTTCAGCAATCATCACATGAATAGCCAGGGGTTAAAGTCTAAATCCTTTATTATCTCTTTCAAAGTCTTGTCTCCTTTCCTGGGGCCCAATTAGCTTTCTTAGAGGCCCATCTCGCTCCTTGGTTCCAAGAGCTTGAGCTCCCGCCTGTCTTCTCTGCCCTCTGTGAGCTTCTCCAAATGAATCCTGGCTAAGGCTCCTAGCTTATATGCTCTATGCTGAGTATAAACCAATCATTATATCACCAGGGAACCATTATTTGTTGTAAGATTAAATCAATCATACTGAACCATGCTAAACTAGATAACCATTGTCTCTATCAATTCCACTGATTTAGTACCTTGTTTCAAGTTCAAAGTTCTGGCCCATAACGCATATCTGTTATCCCAATATTAAAAGTGGCAGATTACTTGAATTTGGGAGTTCTGAGTTGTTGTGAGACTAAAGCTGAATTAAGTCTGGTGCCAGTACTGTGAGCCCCTGGGAATGAAGGTACTTTTGGAGGTTACCTAAGCACAAAGCTGCAAACCAGCATGGGGGAAAAAAGAGCAGATTAAAACTTAAGTCAAACAATATTGGGATCAGGTTCTTGAATAGTCAATGAACTTCCATTTTAGGAAAGATTGAAAAATCCAATCTCAAAAAATTAAATAAAACACACACACACTCTCTTTCTCTCGTTCTTCTTTTTGTATATGTATGAACATATGTATATATCTATCTCAAAAATTGAAAACACATATATGTACTCTATCTATCTATCTACTTAGCTATCTCTCTATGTGACCTAAGTTAATTTCTGATAGTTTTCCCTTTTAATTTTTCTTTTAGAATCACAGATCATGTATCTATTTTGTCTGTTTCATTTTTAATTACAGGAAACAGTATTAAACTAACAAGACAAAATAGAAAGATGTCATATGAAACATTTTCTACTCTTTTGCAGAGTACAGTCTTGAAGAACTTCACTATAAAATGTAATGTGGAAATTCCCAAACTTTCTTAGTTTGTATTAGCCTTAGTATCTTGGTAATTTTATCACAGTGCCCATAGGCCAAAAGAACTACCTAGCAGTTACATGTATTAGGTCTGAACAACTTAATAAGTATTCATGTATTAATATCTTAGTAGCTGTTTGGGGGAAAAAAAGCCATAAATTAGAAGAAAAAAATAATACTTTATTTCATTTTTTTTTTTGATAAACAAAATTACTAATGGGATGTAATATTTGGGCTAGCTTTCTGGAGATCCTCCAGAAGGGCCTTGATCTCAGCAGGACAGACAAGAATGAATGGACAAGAGAGAGAATTGACAAGAATAGAGTCCAGAGTCTTTATTGTCTCTTACACAGTCTGTGTCTATCATAGTCTGATCCAGTCCCCTCTGCCAGTCTGCAGGTCTGCCATTCTCACTTCTTAGTCTGACTTTGTCCCCAGTTTAAATACCTTATTACAATTATATCAACTATAGAACTATTACATCACCATACTAAATACTAAGTATATGTAAACTAGATAATTATTGTCTCATCAATTCCACTGAGTTAACACCTTGTTTCAAGTATACTTCTCCAAAGTTCCATCCTCTACATCTCCCACTTTCTTTTGTTTTAGAACACAGGTGGATCATGCCCTTCCTGACTTTTCAGGAAGGAAGATGAAAACACCAAAAAGAAGGTAATCAAACTCTCCCTGACTTCTCAGGGAGGTGAGAACACCAAACCAGATTTTGTTAGCAGGTTTCCTCTGGACAGAAGGGTCTTACTTGAAACACATATACATAAATCCATCAGCATGGGAGGTATTACACAAGCACATAGTAATATAACACAGGCTAGTAGTGATGTAACAAACAACATGAATCAACATGAGGAATTATTCATGTTCATAAGTCCTAGAGATAGTCCAAAACTAATCTATTGCCCATTACTTCATGTGTCAGGGAATCCAATGATTCCTGCAGATTTTGAAGTGCTGCAGCAGTCTCATTAACAATTTTTGATGTTCATGGTCATGGTTTTTCAGTGGCACACTTGGGTCTTTTTCTTTGTTTTAAGGGTATTCTCCATCTCTCTTTAATAGACAAGGCGAATACAGCTTGTTGGCATCCATCTGATTCCTTCTCCATCTGTAGAGATACAAGCAAACCCTCTCACCCAAGCAGTTAACCTATCTGGTCCCTTCCATTCTCTACTTTCTGGATCTCTCCACATCATCTGGTGATTATCTAAAGACAGTAGAGCTCCTCACACTGGACACTGTCCTTCCATCATGTTATAAAACCTGTATTCTCCCCAATTGTAATACCTTTCTCCCATCAGATTGCTTCTTAGCTGATTGATCATGTCTGATTACTGAACTTCTAAAGACTCTCTAGGTGTAGCATCAACTGCCTCAAAGCATCTCAAGAATACCTCAATATTTTCATTTTCTTTTTTTTTTTTTATTATATTTACAAGATATATGAATGGGTAATTTTTCAGCACTGACAATTGCAAAACATTTTGTTCCAATTTTCCCCTCCTTCTCCCCACCCCTTCCCCCAGATGGCAAGTTGACCAATACATGTTACACATGTTAAAGTATAAATTAACTACAATATATATACACATATCCAAACAGTTATTTTCCTGTACAAAAAGAATCAGACTTTGAAATAGTGTACAATTAGCCTAGGAAGGAAATAAAAAATGCAGGCAGACAAAAATGGAGAGATTGGGAATTCTATGTAGTGGTTCATAGTAATCTCCCAGAGTTCTTTTGCTGGGTGGAGCTGGTTCAGTTGATTACTGCTCTATTGGAACTCATTTGGTTCATCTCATTGCTGAAGATTGATCATCAGAATTGATCATCATATAGTATTGTTGTTGAAGTATATAATGATTTCTGGTCCTACTTATTTCACTCAGCATCAGTTCGTGTAAGTCTGTCCAGGCCTTTCTGAAATCATCCTGTTGGTCATTTCTTACAGAGAATTGTCTGTTGATATCCTTTGACTGTTTATCAATTAAAGAATGGCTTGATTTCTTATAAATTAGAGTCAATTCTCTATATATTTTGGAAATGAGGCCTTTATCAGAACCTTTGACTGTAAAAATGTTTTCCCAGTTTATTGCTTCCTTTCTAATCTTGTCTGCATGAGTTTTGTTTGTACAAAAACTTTTCAATTTGATGTAATCAAAATTTTCTATTTTGTGATCAGTAATGATCTCTAGTTCTTCTTTGGTCATAAATTCCTTCCTTTTCCACAGATCTGAGAGGTAAACTATCCTATGTTCCTCTAATTTATTTATTTAATTAAAAAAATTTTAATAGCTTTTTATTTACAAGTTATATGCATGAGTAATTTTACAGCATTGACAATTGCCAAACCTTTTGTTCCAATTTTTCCTCTCCTTCCCCCCACTCCCTCCCTTAGATGGCAGGATGACCAATACATGTTAAATATGTTAGAGGATAAATTAAAGACAAAATAAGTATACATGTCCAAACCATTATTTTGCTTTACAAAAAGAATTAGACTCTGAAATATTGTACAGTTAGCCTGTGAAGGAAATCAAAAATGCAGGTGGGCAAAAATATAGGGATTGGGAATTTGATGTAATGGTTCTTAGTCATCTCCCAGAGTTCTTTCGCTGGGTGTAGCTGGTTCAGTTCATTACTGCTCTATTGGAACTGATTTGGTTCATCTCTTTGCTGAAGAGGGCCAGGTCCATCAGAATTGATCATCATATAGTATTGTTGTTGAAGTATATAATGATCTCCTGGTCCTGCTCATTTCACTCAGCATTAGTTCGTGTAAGTCTCTCCAGGCCTTTCTAAAATCATCCTGTTGGTCATAATCTTTCATAATATTCATATACCACAATTTATTCAGCCATTCTCCAATTAATGGACACCAACTTAGTTTCCAGTTTCTGGCCACTACAAAGAGGGCTGCTACAAACATTCTTGCACATACAGGTCCCTTTCCCTTCTTTAAGACCTCTTTGGGATATAAGCCCAGTAGTAACACTGTTGGATCAAAGGGTATGCACAGTTTGATAACTTTTTGAGCATCGTTCCAATTGCTCTCCAAAATGGCTGGATATATTCACAATTCCACCAACAATGTATTAGTGTCCCTGTTTTCCCACATCCCTTCCAACATTGCACATTATTTATCTCTGTCATTCTAGCCAGTCTGACAGATATGTAGTGGTATCTCAGAATTGTCTTAATTTGCATTTCTCTGATTAATAATGACTTGGAGCATCTTTTCATATGGCTAGATAGAGTTTCAATTTCTTCATCTGAGAATTGTCTGTTCATATTCTTTGACCATTTATCAATTGGAGAATGGCTTGATTTCTTATAAATTAGAGTCAATTCTCTATATATTTTGGAAATGAGGCCTTTATCAGAACCTTTGATTTCAAAAATGTTTTCCCGGTTTATTGCTTCCCTTCTAATCTCGTCTTCATTTAGTTTGTACAAAAAGTTTTCAAATTGATGTAATCAAAATTTTTTATTTTGTGATCAGTAATTGTTGGACTCTTTACAAACTGTTAAGCCATTGGAGTTGATTTGATCTTAGAAAGAGATATTTTGGGCCAGAACTTGAAACAAGGTACTAAGTGGAACTGATAGACACAATGGTTAAATCTAGTTTAGCTCTGATTTAATCCTACAACAAATAATGGATTCCCAGTGATATAATGATGGGTATGTACTCAGTACATAGCATATAAGCAAGAAGCTCTCAGGGCCACAGGACACTCTGGAAGAAACTCTACAAGCCCTAAAATATTTGTGCTGTATACTCTTATGATTTAACAATAAAAAGAGTAGTCAGAACTCCTTTTCAGTCTACCCAGCAGAACGAATTATATGCAATCATGTTAGCTCTCACTTATTACCCAGGCGATATAAATATAATATCTGATTCAGCCTATTCAGTAGGTGTGGTACAAAGAATTGCCACAGCTCAAATAAAATTTGCAGCTTCTAATATATATCAGCTCTTCAAGGAACTTCAAGAGCAAGTGAGAAAGCATCCAGGCAAGATTTATATCTTGCATGTCCACTCACATAGTGGACTTCCAGGTCCTATTTTCGATGGAAATTCAAAGGCAGATAGCCTTTTAATTATGTTAGCTAGTACTCCTTTGTTTCAGGAGGCCCAGGAATCCCATTCTAAATACCATCAGGCTGCTCGAGCTTTACATTTACAATTTGGGATAACAAAAGAGGAAGCTAGGAGCATAGTAAAAAGCTGTACAGCTTGCCTTCCTTTCCACCCTCCTATGCTCCCCCCAGGGAGAGAATTCCAAGCTTTTTTTCCATCATGGATATTTTTTCTGAAGGAAATGTTATGTTTGCCATTACTCTTCTGAAAAAACTTTGTGAAGAAAAACCACAAAATGTGGCGTTTTCTCCCCCAAGCATTTCATTTACCCTGAAAATGATCCTCTTGGGAACAAAGAAAGAAACAGCTATGCAAATAGCACAGTTACTTTCCTTAAATAAAAAGAGAGATATCCTTTGGGGATTCCAATTACTTATTTCTGAAATGAACAAATTATCCACTTGGTATCAGCTTCAAACTACTAACAAGATCTTTGGAGAAAATACTCTAAATTTTTTCCAATCTTTTAGGAAAGCCTGTTTCAAATTCTGCAATTCAGTAATGGAAGATGTTTGCTTTTCTCAAGAGGCAGGGGCCATCAGGAATTACATAAATGACTGGGTAGCAAAGAAAATTGAAGATAATAAGTAATGATCTCTAGTTCTTCTTTGGTCATAAATTCCTTCCTCTTCCATAGGTCTGAGAGGTAAACTATCCTCTGTTCCTCTAATTTATTTGTAATCTCGTTCTTTATGCCTAGGTCATGAGCCCATTTTGACCTTATCTTGGTGTATGGTGCTAAGCGTGGGTCAGTGCCTAGTTTCTGCCATACTAGTTTCTAATTTTCTCAGCAATTTTTGTCAAACAGTGAGTTCTTATCCCAAAAGCTGGGGTCTTTGGGTTTGTCAAACACTAGAGTATTAAGGTTATTGACTGTTTTGTCCTTTGAACCTAAACTATTCCACTGATCAACTAATCTATTTCGTAGCTAATACCAAATGGTTTTGGTAACTGCTGCTTTATTAAAATAGTTTTTTGGGAGTCTGATTAGTATAGCGCTAAATAAATAGATTACTTTAGGTAGTATTGTCATCTTTATTATATTTGCTCACCCTATCCAAGAGCATTTAATATTTTTCCAATTGGTTAGATCAGACTTAATTTGTGTGGAAAGTGTTTTGTAGTTTTGCTCATAAAGTTTCTGATTTTCCCTTGGCAGATAGATTCCCAAATATTTTATACTATCAGTAGTTACTTTAAATGGAATTTCTCTTTGTAACTCTAACTGTTGGATTTTATTAGTGATATATAAGAATGCTGATGACTTATGTGGGTTTATTTTGTATCCTGCAACTTTGCTGAAGGTATGGGTTATTTCTAATAGCTTTTTAGGAGAACCTCTGGGGTTCTCTAAGTATACCATCATATCATTTACAAAGAGTGATCAACTCTTATTGCCAAAGCTAGCATTTCTAATAAATATTGAATAGTAAAGGTGATAGTGGGCAACCTTGTTTCACTCCTGATCTTATTGGGAATGGTTGCAGTTTTTCCCATATAATGCTTACTGATGGTTTTAAATAGATGCTGCTGATTATTTTAAGGAAAAGTCCATTTATTCCTATACTCTCAAGTGTTTTTAATAGGAATGGATGTTGGATTTTATCAAATGCTTTTTCTGTCTCTATTGAGATGATCATATGGTTTTTGTTAATTTGGTTATTAATATGGCCAATTATATTGATAGTTTTCCTAATATTGAATCAGGCCTGCATTCCTGGTATAAATCCTACTTGATCATAGTGTATTATCCTGAGGATGATTTTCTGTAGTCTTTTTGCTAATATCTTATTTAAGATTTTAGCTTTTGGCAAAATTTTATGGCTTTTGATAAAGATGGAACAGTCCTGTTTCATGTCATTTTGTCTGTATCTGCATCTGTGTACAGAATGTCTGTGTCATGTTTGTTCTGTGAGCTAGATTTTGTTACCTGGAAATATTTAAAATGCAAACAGCAAGGAAAAACCTCTATGTTGTAGTTAGAATGCTGGGAACATTTCTTTAAAAGCCTAACTTTTTTCTGTGGACTTTAGCTCTGGCCAAGCTGGGGGTTACACAAAAAAAGTTAGCTAATTAAAATTAAAATAACATCTTTACAGATTCTCAAAAGTTTCGAAAACAAAACCTCTTAGCAAATTCTCAAAGTTTTAAAAGCAATGATTAAGAAGTTTGGCAATTAGTCATTTTAACATTGCAAGAAAAATTCTTGAAACATTAAGGATAATTCCAGTAATTTACCCCATTCTGGAAGAAAAAGGGAAAACAAACTAGGTGAATAACAACTTTTTTGCTAACCCTTTCTTGATTCCTATCTTGTTTGGAGTCCCCTTCTGCTCCTTTGGGAAAGCATCCCAGCAAATACCCTAGGGTATTAGGGGAGACTCTCCTCTCCCCGGAATGTATTTCAGTTGTAGAGATTTCTAACAAGATCAGTAAGGCCCAAGCCCCTCTATTTGCTAACCCCTCTCATCTCAGATCAGTTTAAAACTCTGCCTCAGGGGAAGCAAAGCCCTGGGGACCTCAAACAAACTTGATCAAATACCTTTCCAATCCAACTTGAGGGAATGGGAATGGAGAGACCTGGCACTTGAAACTACTATCAAAAGGATATCCTGGCACCAGTCACCTCAGCTTTCAGCAGGTTCTTTCCAGGAACTGCCTGGAAAGAATTCGGGTACCCCTGGCAGCACTGATAAAGCCTCTGCATTTGGTAAGACCACCATTCTCTGTTTCAATTATGGATGTGTATTAGCTATATAATTTATGGCAAATTATTTTATCTCTGCCCAGTTTTCTGATTTGTAAAAAGAAATAATAATAATTGTTGTTGTTGTGAAGACCATATGATTGTAAAAGTGCTTAGCATAAAATGTGCTATATATAACTGCTTTATTGGATAAAATTGTTTTATATTTGATAACTTTATATGGGTTTGTAGATGTGACCAACATACAATGCCAATGTTGAGATAAATAATTTTTGGGTGTATGTAAATTAAATTAAGCAAATTCAACTAAATTAAGGCCTCACCAGGTGTAGGAGGTTACTAAAAAGAATCTCTTTCTCTTTCTTCCTCCTTCCCTCCTTCCCTATCTGAAAGAAGGGGTAAGAGGAAGAGAAGGAAAATATACATAATTTAGTGAAATTTGTTATTTGAGATATGATAGTGAAAGCAATTTTAAAGTAGCTCAAATTAAAGCCCAATAAAGGCATCTATTTGCATTGATAGTGTTAACAGAAGAGTTTGGGACTACTTTAAAAACTCTATGTAGACTCAAAACTTCTGAGGACCTTGTCAGTAGAAACTGAAACTTTAACCCTTTTCCTGGCTCACAAAAGAGAAATGATTTGTGTGAGTTAGAAAATAACCAAATTACAATTCAGTTTGCTTAGGACGTTTAATAAGAATCCAGGGAATCTCATTAACTAAAGTTTAGTCAATTTAAAAAAATCTGTTCTATCTCAATTTTAAGAATTGTCTTGTTTTCTCCCTAAAACAAAAGGGAAACTTACTTAAGGGAATAGGAATTATAGATAAGATTATTTGACTATTACTTAAGGAAAATTCTAAAATTGTTAATTCAGAAGTAATTGTCATGTTAAGCTTATCAGTTTACCTCCTAGTATGAGGTATGTAACACTTTTTCCCCCTTCTCAGAGTGGGGAAAGGTATCAATCAGCATAGCCCATGAAAACACTAAGAATATCCCCTTCTCTGGGGTCTCTGTCAACTCCCCTTAATTTGTAAGCTTGCCAGTTTTCTTGAAATTATCAGGATAAGAAAGGTCATCAGGCCTGAGAAATAAGGAAAAAAATCCTGTTTAGGATTTACAATTTACTAATATAAGCCTGTATAATTGATCCTTTGCACCAGGATTTAAGTTTAAATATATAAAACATGTTAAACAAAATCTCCTATGGTAAGTCCTGGTAAACTGTGAAAATAGTGTATCTAGTCCTAAACTGTGATTGGTAGAATTTGCTATTAGAAATAAAAATCTCTTGGGACTGTAACTGATATTCTTTTGAGTTCTGAATTTGATTGCCTGATCATTAAGTCAGTAGCCCACCCTTTAAGAGAAATGCCATAAGTTTCTAGGTGAACATGTTACCTGAGAAAGAATTGGGAGGACAACCTTAGTCTCTGTTTAAGATGGGATCCTTCTGACTCAGTTTCCCAGTTATGTTTCTTTGTTTCCCACCTGATTATTTCTGAATCTGGCTAATTACTGCTGCATGATTGGGTGTCAAACAGAGCTAAGGATGATTTATCCTGTCATGTATGTGCTCTCAGGCTGAGGCCTAAAGGACCTGTTTTGCTGCTATTATAATCATGTCCCTGCTTTTTTCTCTTATAGCAAATTTCTATAATCAGAACTGGGGACCCAATGGTTTTCTATCTTACATATTAAAGATGCTTTCCTTTGTATACGATTGCATGAAGATTCATAATTTCTTTTTGTCCTTGAAGAGACAAATCCAGGGGAATATAACTCCCTTCCTCCCTCTCCCCCCCCCCACTGAACCTGGCTAGTGTGGATTAGATGTTATCTTGATCTGCAGCTCCACCCAAGAGGCTTCTCTGGTTGCAGCCATACAAACCCTAATTTCTAACCCCCTTCCACCATTCAGGGCTATGAAACTTCTTTGTCTAAAGGCCCATACAGTCTTAACAAACTGATAAACTTATCAGTTTGTTAAGACCCAGAAAGCTAAAATAGTTTGTTCTGGCCTTAGCCCTACCCAAGATCTTTTACCCTGTATATTGATGGAAGACGGGACCAGGTTCTAGGGACCTTGACTTGACTAGGTTCTCTTGCTTACTTGCCTTCTAATTGAGGAAGCTCTAAGCTCACCATTCGGGTTCAGAGCATTTTTGAAGCCAAAGGTCACCATGACTTGCTAATGGGAGGCTTACCAGCTCTCCTGCTAGACACCAGGACCTAGCTCTCCGGGTGTGCCACACCCTTAATCCTGCTGTTCTGTTTCCTGACAATACTCAATGGGGTGACAGTACAATACAGATGGTGAATGGTTTACAGATGGGTCCAGTTTCTTGGAACTGAGAAAGGGAATGAGAGTGAACATCTATACAGTATCCAAATATGCTTTTTATATTTTGCACACTCATGGAGCTATATGGAAAGAAAGGGGACTTTTGACAGCAAAAAAATTCTCCTTTAAATATGCAAGGATTTGCAAATTTGGCTGCCTGTGATGCTGCCCATTTGCCTCTGACCATGATACCTTTACTTCCCCAGCTCCCTGACTCTAGCTCCTTCTACTCCTTCATATAGCTCTCTGCAGAAGAAAGGGGATATCATCTTTTTCCTTCTGGGGGGGGGGGTGTCTCAAAAAACCTTAAGATTAGCTTCTTTTCTTTCTTATTTTTTGCTTTTTCCAGATACACCTTTAACCACACTCCAAGGATGACAGCTTTGTTCTTAGTATTTTCTCTCCAGCTCTTTCAGGGTCATTCTAGGACCCTGCCACTGGGGAGATAACTCCTCAGTCCTGGTCAGACTAGGGAATTTCATGGGCAGTGGAGGTATCCAGGATTGTTGGATATGCTCTCAAGCATCCTCAAGACAGCTCACATATGTGACCTGTTGCATTATTTGCAAAAGCCCCATTTCCAAATGTCACCATTCCCACCCTGGATGCCACCCCATTTTTACTAGCTACCATTCCAGAGGAATAACTTTAATCTAAAATGAGAAAAAATGGGTTCTTCTTTGGAGACACCTCAAAACACTGGTCTATGACCCCAAAGTTTTGAGGTCCCCTTCCCAACCTCAACAATAGTACAATAGAAAGAGAAAACACAAAGCACATGGCATAAGAGGGGAAAGGTACAATTAACCACTCCTGAAGAGGAGGTACAAGATAATGGCAAGGATCAAATTCTTTTCCTTTTGGAACAGACAGATTAAGAAGACAGGAAGGTCCACTGATCTGCAAAGGATTGTAGCAGCATAAACATTTTTCTTAGTTTGACATGGATTGGCAAGTCTTGCCTCCCAAGGATACACAGGGAATCTGGTTTAGGGTATAAATAACTGTAAAGAAAATGCTTAACCTTGGGCATTCATTTGCAAATGCCCTAGTACTACCCTGCATTTCTTTACATTGCCAGGCTCTTCTAATTCCCAGGGCTTCAGAGAATCCTCTGGCTACTGACTTTTTCAGTGTATAAACCAACTTTACCCAGTTTCAATCGTTCTGAGGTCATCAGAGGTCTCTGGCTACAGTTTCACAAACTGTAGTTTTAAAACGATAGAGTGCTCAAGAACAGCCATGTGCAAATTTAAAGTCTTTTATTTACTTGCTCATATATTGCCCTCACCTCTTGTTAACTAACTCTCATGTGGACACCAGGACTGTGAGAGACCCACTTGTTCACTACCTGCTTCCAACTGTTAAGGTCTAGACCAAATGTTGAGGTCTAGATTTGGGGTACCTAAATGAAATTAGGGTTTAGTTAAGGTATAGTGGCAGGTTTGGGGTACAGGAAGTCAAGCAAAGCTCCCCTGTAACCCCCTTGGATTCGGCGCAAGGATAAGGCGGTAAACGAGGTCTAGTAGCGGCGGGAGTCCCCAATAAAAGCATTTATTAGCCCCAGAGCTAGATTGATAAAAGAGGTTTATTATTGAGTTTAGAAGTAGGAGATAGGTGAAGGTAGAGATAAGGAGGGCACCAGACAGAGGGTCCTCACATGGCTAGCATGTTTGGAATCTCTGCAAAGAGGGGTTCCCAGTGTATCCCTTTTATAATAGGAGACTTAGCTGAGGGGCTTTTGGGTGTAGCCCCAAAGTTGGCTCAGATCTGGGTGGGGCTGGAACAGGTCCAGTTCTTCTATTGGAATTCAAAGGGACCAGGATTTATGAGTCAAAAGGTAATTAACTAGGGGGTGGGGGGTGGGAATCAAAGATTGGAATCTTTCCCACATCACAACCTCTTGGCTATTCTTGGAAAAAGAGTCCAACTTCCTCCTACAAAGAGCTTAAGTAAGGTCTGTGAGGTCACATGCACAGCTAATCAGAGAGGGATGAGGGAGGGGTCTCTGGTCACAGAAATTACTTCTGGGCTCTCAAATTCAACTTCCTGGTTGCACTGGCTTGACACATTTGTCTTTTGACCTTAATAACAAATTATTTCAGCTGGCCAGGTAGTAGTGGGACATGAGACCCTTCTGCGACTCTGTTTAGGAAAATATAGTTACTCAAAAAGACAAGTTGAGAGGAGCCCTTAATAGCTCTTAACAGAAGCTTCATAAACATAAACATAAAATGCAGAAAAGCAGAAATAGTGAACACATGTTTTACTGCCTACAATCAAATAAAAATTATAACAAATAATTCTTTAAAAAAAAGAATTAAAACTAACTGGAGGCTAAATTATTTAAATCTAAAAACTGGAGAAATGGGACTCAAAAAACAAACTGAAGAAACAATTGATAATTTCATCAAAGTGACAACAATGAGATAATATATCAAAAATTTTGGAATGCAGTCCTTAAGGGAAAATAAGACTATTATCAATAACAAAAAAAGCAAACTGTGTATAATAGATATTATTGGTTTTATATACTGTTGGAATCTTTACAAACTGTTAAGCCATTAGTTGATAGAGACAATAATTCTCTAATTTGGCATCGTTCAATATGATTGATTTGATCTTAGAAGGAGATATTTTGGGCCAGAACTTGAAACAAGGTACTAAGTACAACTGATAGAAACAATGCTTGTGTTCATACCTTTAGAGAAAATACTCAATGGAGTTCACAGGTTTGGGAGAGTTCAGGGTTTAGAAAGAGCTATCCAAATTCACACCTCCCTTAGGGCCAGAGAGCACTCTGGGAGATAACCCAGAATCCCTCTCTCTCCAGAAGGAGGAGTTAACCTTTGGGAGATCATATGTATACAGGGAGCTCTTAGAGCTTGGGGGAGTTTTTCATGGGAACATTGACTGGGGTCGGAGAGGAGCACTCTGGGAAGAAGCCCACAAGCCCCATCTTCAAGGCAAGAGATTCATTGCATCTTCCAACTTGGTGCTGGCAGGAATCGGAAGGACAAACCTTTGGATATGGAGACATTTGGGAGGAGGTCTTGGAACCAAGCAGAGATTTAGGCCTGAGCTAACAACCAGGCTATATTGAAGCACACAATAAAAGATCTGAACTTTTATCACCTGGCTGTGTTTTGGAAAAAGAACACCCACAATATACTATCCTTTTTTTTGGTTCTATTTTTGTATACACAAATGTATGCATATTTTTTTGTATAATATACAAATTATTGTATATTATACATATATTATATATGTATATTATACATATATTGTATATTATACAAATTATTGTATATTATACAAATAATAAAATTATTATAAATAAAAATAAAATTATCGGGCGTGGGAGGAGGATATTCTCTTTTGAACATTTTGGTGTTGGGTACTAGTCACCCACTTCATAAATATTCTAAGTGGTTTCATATACGGAGACAACATTTATGGCAATTCAAGTGACCCTGGCGGAAGCTGTCCCAAGGATGTGGTTGCAGGTTGGTTTCTCGTTTCCTCCCATGGTGGTAGCAATTACTCCCCCGGGCTTCACAACAATCCACTCTAAGATGAAGGCACGTGATGGCCAACAATAATGGAAAAGGTCAACAATCATCCTCGCCCTCTTTAAAAAGTCATTTTCTAAGGGCCTGATAATAAGTTCTCAGGCCTAAATTGTTTTCTAGGAATTGAAGTGTTCTTCTTGGGACTGAATTCGATGTTACGCTTGCGTAATTTATTTAGAGACGGATGCGGACTGATTTTTGTGGTCTCGAAGACACTCTAGGTTTACTGCCCTTTCCCAAGCTCGCTCTAAGAAACAGGGGCTGGCGTTTAAAAAAACAAAAAACTGTCACTAGGCAACGCTCCAGGGAAGCTACCCCAGCGCCAGCTGGGTTATGCCCTAAAGGGAGGGAGTTGGAGCGCGGGGCACGCTGGGAGTGGTAGTTTTCTACAAACCTAAAATAGCCGCTGCAGAGCCGGGCAAATTCCTGAACTACAGTTACCAGAGGACACAAAGGGGACCTGCATAGCACTCTGGGATTGTAGTCTCGCTCTCGGGAGGAGGAGCCCTAGAATAAGTGTTAGGAGAAATCAGGGATAATTGTTCAGACACTCAAGATATTTCCAAGCCACAGACAACAAGCACTTGGTTTGAAAAGGAGTAAGTCACCTCTCATGGTTGTAGTAGTTACAACAGAGTGGGAGCCGCCGAGGAGAAAGCACGTCGTGACGTCGCCTTCTTGCCCTTTACCCTTTCGGGGAACGCGTAGTGCGCTTCGAGGGAATGGCTCAGGAGGCGCGTGACCTAAAGACCGCGTGACGATTGGTTTTTGGCGGGGCGGGGCCCGGGCGCTCAGGCCTCGGAAGCCGCGGTTACCCGCCTTCTAGGGAGGTGGGCGGAGCCATGGCTGTGGCCGTGGGAGGGCCGGACGACCGTCTGCGGTGGGACTCGCGGAGTAAGTGCATTTCGGCCGCTGTCCTTTTCCTTCTGTCCCTCTACCTCGATGTACTTGGCGGACTCCGGCCGGGCTTCGCCTCCGCCGCGGAGTCGGGGACTGGGGGAAGGGAGGAAGGGCGGCACCGGGGTAGGGTCCAGCCCGGAGCCGAGCGCGGCCCGGAAGTGAGCGGTCCCGAGCCTCTCCCGGGAGGCGGGAGTCCCCTCCCGAGCCGGCTGGTGAGCGGGCGCACTCGCAATGTGGGAGTGCCGCCTTTAAAGGTGTCTGGGTCTCTGGGAGGGCATTCCCTCAGCCATCGCCGTCCTCGCTCACCCTCCAACCGCTGCGGCTTGGTTTGACTCTAACTCGGGGAAAGTAACTTTTGCCCACGCTCTCGGCATCTAATAAAGCACTTCTGAGTCTTCTTTTGAGAAAGTTAAGGGATTGAAGGTCGGGATAGACGTCCTCGACCTGCGCTGAAATTAGTTTAAAATGTTGCTTCTTATAGAGCTGTTAAGCATTTTCTGACATTTTGGGGAGGGAGAGCCGGGGAGGCTTGGTTTTTTTTTCTTTTTCTTTTTTTTTTTTTTTTTTTTTTTTTTTACATTCATTTCCCAGTGCTCTTTCTTTGGGCGTAGCTGCTTCTGTCCATTCTTAATCAATTGAAACTGAGTTAGATCTTGGCTTTGTTGAAGAAATGCACTTCCATCAGAATACATCCTCATATAGTATTGTTGTTGAGGTATATAATGATCTCCTGGTTCTGTTCATTTCACTTAGCATCAGTTCATGTAAGTCTCTCCAATCCTCTCTGTATTCATCCTGCTGGTCGTTTCTTACAGAACAATAATATTCCATAACATTCATATACCATAATTTATTCATCCATTCTCCAGTTGATGGACATCCATTCACTTTCCAGTTTCTAGCCACTACAAACAGGGCTGCCACAAACATTTTGGAACATACAGGTCCCTTTCCTTTCTTTAGTATCTCCTTGGGGTATAAGCCCAGTAGTGAGGCTTGGTTTTCTTTGTTTATTTTCGGGACAATAGGGGAAACAGTACACTGACAGAAGAATAAAAAACTAACAAACAAACAAAAAACCACATCACCCTGCTACTTGCTGGGCCCTTTTTATCAACATAATGAAGTTAGGGACTTTGAAAGGATTGATGTGTTTATGAAAACCGGAAACTAGGAGAACGGAGAAGCGTGTCTTTTTAAATTTTAAATCTCTTCTACGTTACTTAGCCGAATGGTCAGGTGAACGGACTGGAACATTTAGAAAGTTGTGTCTGAAAATATAAATGGAATTGTTGAAAGAAAAAAAGAAGCATGAGACATTGATTAACTGAAATTCAAGCTGTGGCTGGCTTTGCATACTGGTCCCTGGGTCTCTTTCTTGTTTAATTAACACACTAACGTTATGGTCATGCAGAGGCAAGTTAGTATGCCTGAGTGTTGTGGTTATGTAGAAGCCTTTCTAGAAAGGCATGGATGACTGTTAAAGTTCAATATAGGGAGGTAATACTCACACCTATCAGAAATAATAAAATGGAGATGAGGGAAAGATAATACACTAATGAACTATTGGTTGACTAGTGAACTGGGCCAACAATCCTATGGAACTGTGCTCAGGGCTTTACAACTGCATATCCTTTGATCCTGCCATACTACTTACTGGTAAGTTTTTATCCCAAAGATATCAAAAGAAAAAAGAGTAGTAATTATATATACACAAATATTTATGGCACCTCTTTGTGGTGGTGAAGGAGTAGAAATCGAGGAGATAGCCATCAACTGGGGAATGGCTAAATAAGTTGTGGCTCATGATTGTGATGGAATACTTTTGTGCTACAGAAATAGGTAATTGGGGTGGGTAGTTTCAGAAAACAGCAAGAACTATAGGAAACAATGCAAGGCAAAATGAGAGAATCAGGATATCACTATACATTGTAAAAGCAACGAAGGTAGTGATAATCATCTGTGAACAATTTGGCTAGTGTGATCAATATAGTGTTCCCAGAGAATTCTAAAGAAGTCTTGATGAAAAAATGCTGTCTTAAGAGAGAACTTAAGTGCAAATTGGAGGATAATTTTCTCATTTTATGAAAAATGGCTCATATGGAAATATATTTAAATGATTTCCATGTGCATATCATAATGTTTGTTTTCCTCATGGGTAGGAGAAAGAATGAGAGGGAGGGTGAAAATTTGAAACACAAAATTAAAAAAAGAAAAGAACACTAAAATAGATAATAAATTGAAATATTTTTAAAAGTTAAATATAGATAAAATGCATTTTTTAAATGTTTATACTAAGAGATCTTGAGTTGTCAAGAATTGGCTATGTTCAGCCATACCCTTGCCTTGTGACACCATTTAGGGTTTATTTGGCAAAGAATAGTTTGACATTTTTTTTCTTCAGTTCATTTTACAGGTGAGGAACTGAGGCAAACAGGATTAGGTGACTTAGCCAGACACATCTGGAAAGTATCTGCAGCCAGATTTGAACTCAGGAAGATGAGTTTTCCTGACTCCAGGCTATCTTCTGAACCACTTAGCTACTCTTTTAAGAATTGGCTGTATTGTACTATATTGTGGCATTTCATAATTTTTCATGGTTTTTATTTTTAAGTACTCAACTTTTATGTCTAATAGCATTATACTGAGCTATATGAACCATTAGTCATTTTCTGTCATTTAGGCTTATATAGTATATATTCTTTTTCATTGTCAGGAGAAGGGTAAATAAATAATAAATGTAGTCTTATTTAAGGATATACATAGATCTAGGAGTCATAATTGGAATGCATTGTGCTGAGATTTTTTTTTTTCTTTACCAGGGAACAAATGGCATCTGTTTCAGTGGACTTCTGTGAGGACTGATGACTAAACTTCATCTTAATATGGCATATAGAAGAGTAAATGGAAATGGACATTCTATCACTTCTAAACTTTCTCATAATGACTATGGAATCCATCAGCTGCATAGAACTGGAACACATAATATCTGCATGGTGTCTGATTTTTTTTATCCAAATATGGGAGGAGTGGAAAGTCACATATACCAACTATCTCAGTGTCTGATTGAAAGAGGACACAAAGTGATAATTGTCACCCATGCTTATGGAAATAGAAAAGGTATTCGATACCTTACTAATGGCCTCAAAGTATATTATTTACCGCTGAAAGTCATGTACAATCAGTCTACAGCAACAACCCTCTTTCACAGTCTGCCTCTGCTCAGGTACATATTTGTTCGGGAAAGAGTCACCATAGTCCATTCACATAGTTCTTTTTCTGCCATGGCCCATGATGCACTCTTCCACGCCAAGACAATGGGCCTACAAACAGTCTTCACAGACCATTCTCTTTTTGGATTTGCTGATGTCAGCTCGGTGCTTACAAACAAACTTCTAACTGTATCACTTTGTGATACAAATCATATCATTTGTGTCTCTTATACTAGCAAGGAAAACACTGTTCTAAGAGCAGCACTGAATCCTGAGATAGTATCCGTCATCCCCAATGCTGTAGATCCTACTGACTTCACTCCAGACCCATTTAGAAGGGATGATAGTGTAATAACTATTGTTGTTATCAGCAGGCTTGTTTACAGAAAAGGTAATGAATGACACAGTAAACTGAAACTGCAATTCCTGGAGAAGTTTGTGTTTTAGGATGTTTAATGTCAGTGTATTATTTTGCTTTTTAATTGTTTTCATATGTGTTTATATATTTTCATACTTGGGTACATCCACAATTTCATAAATTGAATATCTCCTTAATTGTGACAGATCATAAACCTTCTTTGTTTTATTGTGTTTTTCAGTTCTTGTCCATTCCTCTCCATAATCCTCCATAAAGCTTATAGTTGATTAAATAGTAGTGGGAGGACTTAATAATTTACAAATCCGGTAGACAAAATCACGTATTTATTTGAAATTGAAGGGTGAATGCTTATAGATGAAAAAAAGTTTTGAAAAGTTATTTTAAAATACTGACATAGTTTAACTCTGGATTTAGTAATTATTAATATGCAAATATTATTTGGATAACATTTAAGACACTTCTTGTTATTGCAATGTTTATTTTGTGAGGTTAAAGTATGAGATATATGAGAACCAATCCTTGTTATTACTATAAAATCATTGGTATTATTACTATATGTGCAACTTATGTGTGTTGTGAAATCCTGAGAGACTTGACATGAGTCATCAAAAGATAATCTATGCAGAAAATGCATCAATGTTCTGTAGTCTCAGATTATTTTTTCTGCTAATGCTTTGAGAATAGGAAAAGGAAGTCAATTGTTTTTGGTCAGTGTCAGAGGATGGTTCTATCCAAGGCCTCTTCATGGACATTGGCCTATATGCTAACCAGGTGAAGTTCAGCTGTGTGTAGCATAGAACATTAAAGACAGTTGAGGGATATAGAAATAAGATAATGGGTGAAAACAAAACTGTGAGAGCAGCTGTAGAGATCACTGAGAAAGGGATATTTCTGTAAGTTCACTACAAGATTATCTGAAAATCCAAGCAACATTTGGGGCTAGATGATAAAGGCTTTTCTTCAATTGGATGTTTTTTAAGGTTTCTTTCAAACTTGTAATTGTAGGTATAAGATGAAGAATACAAATGAAGATTTCCTACCGGTTGTATAATTGTAAACTTATGAATTGTGTGTAATTTAAAAAAAAACTTTTCTCCTACTTATTTAGTAAAGCCCTGAAGAATCTAATCTTTTTCTCAGTTGAATTAAAGCAAAAGGAGATCAGTTCTTCTGTAACTCTAGATGACTAGGATATGTATAGTATCCCTTAGAAGCCAAGTTTTGGTGGTAGCAGTAATGACATAAAACAGTTGGGTTTGATTTGAGGCTTTGAAATTTTTATAGCAAGGTTAGAAGATCAGGTATCTGTGAATAATTATCTTTACTTGACAGTAACATCTCCACAGTTTTATGCTTTTTCTTTCTTTTATAATATTGACATAACCTAAGTAAGATATGTACTTTTAGTTCTTGGTTTTTCCCCATAGTAGCAGTGTATCTTTGTTTTGTTTGAGTTCATTTATACTCTTTTGCCAGTTCTTTTTTTGGAACAATAGGATGCTTGTGTGAGATGACTAGATAGAATTAGAAGTGCTGTGGGACATATGATCATAGAACAGAGAATTACTAACTGGATTACATGTGGCGCAGCTAACAGGTCTGATCGTCATTAAGGCATTTTAACCAATTGTGAACTAACTAGCAGCATGGGTAAAGTTAATCAATAGTCAACAAGCATTTATTAAGTGCTAACTCTGTTCTGGACACTGTCGATACTAGGAATGCAAAGAAAGGCAAAAGATAGGTTCCTTTTCTCCAGGAGTTCATGATCTATAGGGATGATGAAATGCAAGCAATTATATACAAATAATATAAATCGGAGATAATCAACAAATGGATTACATTAACGGGGATTAGATATAATTTCTTTAGAATGAAGGGACAAACAGTGAAAGTTTCCAGATTTGGGAGATGGAGTATCTCTTGCCAAAAGCAGCAGGTTTCTAGACTGTAGATTATGTGGAAGGAAAACTAGGAAAGTAGGAAGGGACAGTCTATCAGGACTTTAAATGCCAAACAGAGGATTTGATATCTGATTCTGAAGGTCTTTCTAGACTAAATAGACATATGACAAAGTTAGAATACTTTAAGAACATCATCAGATTGATAAGCTGAGTGGAGGGTGGAAGTCCATGAATTAGTTAAAATAATACCTTTTCAATGTAAGCAACTTGCTGGGAATTAATATTCATCTCTCCACCAGAGAAATTACCTAGAGACTTATAAATGACTGACTGAATGGAAATGGATTTATTAAGTCTTAAAAGGTTGTAAAATAGTATCAGTGGGGCTTGGTGATCCTGGAAGAACACTTTGCATCTGAAAAATTATGGGGATGATGAATGGGACCACTTGTTTTTTCCTTATTGACTATTTAGAAAAAAATAAGTTGCCTCAATTGAATGACAAGAACCATCCTGAGAGGTTAGCTTTCTGTTGCATATCAAACTAGATATACCTGGTCCAAGGCATTATCAGTATTATCTTCACATCTCTTCAATCTGTTTTTATATTAATTAGATCATGGCACTCCACTGGGTGTGAAGCTATAAATCTTCATTCACATCTATATCTATATAGGTATAGATTGGTGAATTGGGGAGAACAGTTTTGAACTTTAAAATGACTTTGAATCTGAATTTTTTTCTTGTCCCATTTTGTGTGAGCATGACCATTGGAAATCTGGCAAACAAAAGAAGACATAATTTTTTTTTTTAAATAAAGCTTTTTATTTTCAAAACATATGCACGGATAATTTGACAACATTGATCCTTGCATAGACTTGTGTTTCAGATTTTCTCCTCCTTCCTCTCACATAGGGGAAGCCCTAGATGGTAAGCAATGCAATATACGTTAAACATGATAAAATATGTTAAATCATAATTTTTTAAAAGGTGTATTTGGTCTATAGTCAGCTTGCTGAACATATTTTTATGAAGTAAGACAAAATATTTTCATTTGTAGATAATTTTATTCCCTTCCCTGGTACATCTCAAACCATGTAAATCTTCATATTGTACTTCTCTCATACATATCTTTCCATATACTGTAGAGAAACCTCTTTAACTTGGTGGACACTCACATGTTTCTTTTAATATTTTGTGAATATTAGTATAGCTTTTAGGTTATTTATCTTTAGTTTTTCCTTCTTGCTACATTCTTGTTACAAAGCTGATATGCTTTCCTCTCTATGAATACTTTTATATCATGATGGCTTTTTAAATACTACTTCTTTCAGGCAAATCACTATTATTTGTTATTGATAATATGTTACAAACTATTTAAGTTTGCCACATGCCTTTTCTCCTTTTTTTGAGATTTTTGATTTTTTTATTTGTCCTGAACATTTTTTCTTTTTGATTCTCCTGAAAATTATTTCTAATATAGTCAAATTTATATGTTTAATTCATAATATCCCATCAAATGAGTAAGCATTTATGAAATGCCTGGTATGTGCTATGCACTGTGCTATAGGTGAGGACAACAAAGGCAAAAATGAAATAATCTTGGTCTTTAAATTTACTACTATTGCTTACTGTACTTTGGCTATGAGTTTTTGCTTTTAGATAGGTTCTTATAATATTTATATTGGAAATGGAAATTTAAAAAATGCTACAAAAAATGATACAAGTTAAAGTTACCTTATCTCAACTTATGTAGTATTTTAAATAAACTTTGCTATTAATTTTAAAACAAATGAAACTAATATATGCTTTAAACCTAAATGAAGAGCAATGACTCAGAAGGGGAACCAGGACTGAATCGGGCTGATTAGCAATTTTTCTGAAGGACATTATAATGATCCTGACTTTAAAGTGGGATTTGGTCATGTTTTAATCTTACAGTCAAATGAACTTGATCAGGGCTACTTTATAGGATGGTGCTTATATTTATAATCCAAACCATCATATGGCTATTCTTAAATAGTTAGAAACCAGAAACATTTTTTTAAACTTTGTTTCTTTTTATGCCATGTCTATACATTCATTTAATGGAGTAGAACCTCACACTTGAGGAAATCTAAGGGAGGAGCAAGTTCACTTGTAGCAGAGAATTCATTTGGACTTGCAAAGATAAATAAACAGCAGGATAAAGTTAGGATAGGGATTCCTATCCTTTGATTTCATTGGTATAGGTTATTCCTAATGAAGAATCCTACGCCTACAGAAGGTTCTCTACATGTTTTCTACAACTTAGAATCTTAATAGTTACCTAGAGCAGTGGTATCAAACTCCAGTAAAAATGTGGGCCACTAACCTATATATAAGAACCCTAGTGGACTACATAGTGACTTAAGAAAACTGCATATTAAAATTGTTTTTGTTTATTTTGTTAAATATTTCCCAATTACATTTTAATCTGATTCATTCTACATTATAATTGATACCTTTAAATAAGATGGTGCAACAACAGGTCCACAGTAACAACAGGTATGTATCAGAGAGAAAACTGCAGATCTTTCTGGGTCTGACCAGCTTTTTATCCATTTCACTATGCTACTTTCTAACAATAAATTAAACATATCGAATCATTATAAATAATTTTCAAAATTAAAAATGATCAAAATAATCATTTGTGAGCCCTTGGTAACTGGTGAATGATAAGGTCCTTCTGGGAGATGGAAAAGAAGTGTGCTTTCCCCCTGTCTCCTGTCCCCCTCCCTTTACTCCTAGACAACAATACCCTGTGTATGAAGTGTTGAATATTCATTTTTGAATAAGATGTATAAAAAAGGCCTTTCTCTCCTAAAATGAACCTTTCATAACTTTTTTTTTTTTAATTTCATGTTCTTAGGGATTGATTTGCTTAGTGGGATAATACCTGAACTCTGTCAGAAATATCCAGATTTAAATTTCATAGTTGGAGGAGAGGGGCCAAAAAGAATCATTTTGGAAGAAGTACGGGAAAGATACCAACTACATGACAGGTATTGAGTGGTACTTTATTCTTCCATATAAGAGTATGAGAATTTTATAGAGAGAAATTTAGATAGAGCAATATATTCCTTTTACTGCCTTTCCCAGCAGTAGTTAGTTTCAAGGTAGTTTGCATTTATCTTGAATTAAATTCATCTTTAAGAAGAAGAAAAAATGTATAAAGAATCACCACTTGTACCTTTATATAATTACAAATTTGGGAACAGTAGAAGTACAATAATTGGTTAGAAAAGTTGTATTGACAATTTAGGATCCTATTGCAAAGCTGTCTTAAATATTTTAATAAGAAAAAAAATTTAAGCAATTAGCAGTTAAACACATTATTTGCATTTTCCCTTTAACTTTCCAAAGGTAGAAAATGTATTGCTAACATAATAAACAGGGTAAGTTTTGCAAAGATTTTTCTTTGGATTTTCGTAATTTTTCATATTAAAAAAAAAAATCAAAATGGGAAAGAATTTAAGTATAACTTGTGGAAAACTTTGTAAATTATACTCCCTATTACTGCATATTATCTTTCCTTTCCTACGCTTTTGTTTGTATTTAGGGTACGACTTCTGGGAGCCCTGGAGCATCAGGATGTTAGAGACGTCTTAGTCCAAGGACACATCTTTCTAAATACTTCTCTTACTGAAGCTTTCTGCATGGCAATTGTGGAAGCAGCAAGCTGTGGTTTACGGGTAAAAAAAAATTTGGACAATTTGTTTTGTTTTATTTTTTCTTTTTTTTTGCATATAGTTATGAATTGTCTATGTTGTTCAGTGCTTAGTTTTCTTACAGTATATCAATTTGTAGGAAATGTGAATCATATTAATTCATTCTTGTTTTCTTGCCTTTCAAAGGTTGTGAGTACCAGGGTTGGTGGGATTCCTGAGGTACTGCCAGATAATCTTATCATTTTATGTGAACCATCAGTAAAATCTTTGTGTAATGGCTTAGAAAAAGCTATTTCTCAGCTGAAGTCAGGAACATTGCCAGATCCAGAAAAAATCCATAACAGAGTAAAGACATTCTATACTTGGAGAAATGTTGCTGAGAGAACTGAAAAGGTATGTACATATTCTAAAATGACTAAGAATTGTCTGAGTCATCAGCAAATGCTTAAAATTTAATTGTAGTAGGTTTTCACTCATTTAGCACAGAAATTAAAACTTTAGCTGTTTATATGATATTTAGCTCTAATTTAGCATAGAAATTAAAACTAGCTGCTTATATATCTAGTTGCATATTTCGTAAAATGTAATAGATGTGAAATAAAGCCCTTTTAGGTTATTGGACTGTTTGTTGAGAAAAACTTGGACTTGAATCATAGAATTTTAGAATTGGAAGAGATCTTAGAGATCCTCTGGCCATCAAGGTCATTATAAAATGCTGTATTTAAATGTAAATTAAAGTTTACAAGATACTCTCGTCACAGAAATCTGGTGAGATAGGTAGTACAAATTGATATTGAGGTACAGAAGCTGACTAATAACTTACATATATCGTCCTAGAATACAAACTTGATACTTCTGCTGATGCATTGGGGAGACCCAGATTGATTTTTTCCAATGCTTATCATTACTGGAAGGACCATAGTTTATATGGGCATAATACTCTGCTTATATCTATCAACAGAGTTATAATACAATGTAATCTGAGAATTATAATTAGCTTTTTCTATGTAGAAGATATCTTGCATTTACAATTTAAATAAAAAACTACATTTTTAAGCTAGGCACTGTGATTATGAAGACAAAAGCAAAAATCTCTTAAAGAGTTTATGTTGTGCTTGGAATGTGCAAAAAATATACTGCAAAGCAATTTAAGGTAGAGGATAGTACTAGGGATCAGGAAAGGCTTCACAGAGGAAGTATGAAGTTTGAAGGAAAATAAGGATTCTGAAAGTCAGGGATAAGAAGGGAACACATTTCAAGCATGAGAAATGTATGTATTTATGGAGGCAAGAGCTGGAATCTCAATTTTGGTGAGAAATTCTGGTTTAATTGGAATATAGAATGCGTAAAGAAAATATGCAAAATAAGGTTGGAACCATAAGATTATGAACTGTCTTAAAAGCTAGACAAATTAGCTTAGAGGAAATAAGGTTCTGTTGATGTATTTTGAGTAAGAGAGTATATGTATTTTTATCTGTGCCAGGAGCAAACTCACCAATCCTTAAACAATTATTAAATGCCCCCTATGTACTAGACTGTACTAAATGCTGGGGATAGGAAAAAGAAACAAAAAGATATCCTCTGCCCTTACGGAGTTTACAATTTAATGGTGGATAGAACTTGGAAACATATATAGAAAGCAAGTTACATATAGGATTAATAGGGAATAATTAACAGAAAGAAGGCTCTAGAATTAAGAAGAGTTAGGAAAGGTTTCCAGGGAATTCAGTAGTCAGAGAGGAAGAGGGAGACCAGGCATGAAGAATACTTGCCCAGATCTGAGAGATGGAGTGTTTTATTGCTGAAATAATCAGACGGTCTGTGTCACTGGATCCAAGATTATGTGGAGAGGGGGGGAGTAAGATATAAGAAGACTGGAGAGGTAAGAAGGGCTAGGTTATGAATGTCAAACAAAGCATTTTGTATTTGCTTCTGCAGGCATGGGGAGCCACAGGAGCTTGTGAGTAGGGAGTACAGAGGATCATGGTACAATCACATTTGTGCTTTAAGGAAATCAGTTCAGTGGTTGAATGGAGGATGGATTGGAGAAGGAAGAGAAAGTAGGCAGACATAATATCACTACGTTATTTCAGTAATTTAGGCAAGAGATGAGAGTACCAGAGTGCTGGCAGTGTTAGGAGAGAAGGGGGCATATTCAAGAGATATTGCTAAGATGAAGTTAAAAACTCACATCCAATTCCACTCACAGCAGAAATAGTAAATGCATCCTTTTCAGACCATAATGCAATAAAAATTAAATTCAATAAAAGTCTGTGGAAATATAGATTAGAAATTAATTGGAAACTAAAGAATGACGAGGTCAAAGAACAAATCAAAGAAATAATAAAAAAATTCATTAAAAGACTGCATTGAGACGGCATATTAAAACTTATGAGATGCTATCAAGACGGGGGAATTTTATATCACTAAATGCTTATATTAAAAAGAGAGAAATAGCAGCTCAATGAATTGGGCATGCTGTTGAAAAAAGTAAAAAGAGAACAATGCCCAATTAAGCATCAGATTAAAAATCTGAAAAATCAAAGGGAGATTAAGAAAATTGAATTAATAAATTAGGAGTTGCTTTTATGCCAAAAATAGTAAAAATAAATAACCATTGGTTAATTTTTATTTTAAAAAATTGTTTGTTATTATTTATTTAAAAATTCGTTTAAAAAGGAAAGAGAATCAAATTACCAGTATCAAAAGTGAAAAGAGTGAATTCATCAGCAAGAGGAAATTAAAAGGCAATTATTAAGAGCTATTCTGTTCAATTATATGCCAATAAGTAATCTAAGTGAAATGGATTAATATAGCATAAGAGGAAACAGAATACTTAAATCATTCTGTCTTAGAAAAAGAAGTTAAAAAAGCTATAAATGAGGAAATAAGAGAAAATCCCCAAGGTTAGATAAATAGGCAAAAGAATACCTATCATTTTTTTTTTTTTTTAATAACACAAATATGGTGCTGATATCTAAATCAGGAAGGGCAAAACCAGAAGAAAAAATATCTATAGACTAATTTTTCTAATAAACTTAGATGTAAAAACTTAAATAAAATACTAATAAGGATACAATAATGTATCAAAAATCATGCATTATGATCAGGTGGGATTTATATTAGGAATGCAGGACTAGTTCAATGTTAGAAAAACTATCAAAATAATTGACCAAAGCAATAACAACAAAAAAAAAGCAACAACAAAAATGATGTGATTATTTCAATAGATGCAGAAAAAGCTTTTGGCAAAATATAATGTCTGTTACTGTTAAAACACTGGAAAACATAGGAATAAATGGAGTTCTTAAAAATGATATATAGTATCTCTCTAAAATAATTAGCAAGCATTACCTGTAAAGGGGATAAGTCAGAAGGTATTCTAGAAAAATCAGGGGTAAAGAAAGGATCCTTATTATCATCAGTATTAATTAATATTGTACTAGAAATGGTGGCTATAGCAATAATAAAAGAAAAAAGTAAGAATAGACAATGAAGAAACAAAACTAATACTCTGTAGGCAATATGATGGTGTCTTAGAGAATTGATTGAAAAATGAGTTGACATAATTAACAACTTAAGCAGAATTGTAAGACATAAAACAATTCTGCATAAATTATTAGCATTTCTACAGATTAACAAGACAGTCCACAAAGAAGAGATAGAGAAATTTCATTTACAATAACTGCAGATTATGTAAATTGGGATTCTCCTTGTTAATTCAAACTCAAGCACTATATGAACATAATTACAAAATATTTTTCACATAAATGATGTAAAATCTAAATAACTGGAGAAATATTAATTGCTCATGGTCTAAACTGAGCCAATACAATAATAAAAATGATAATTCTATCTAAATTGCGCCATACTAATCAGACTGCCAAAAAAATAGTCCTAGGAAAAAAAATAACAGGATTCATCTGGAAGAACAAAAGTTCAAGAGAATCCGTGAAGAAAAAAATATGAAGGAAGGTAGCAGTAGCAGATCTCAAATTGTGTTTTAAAGTCATAATTACCAAAAACAATGTGATACTGGCTAAGATATTTAGAGAGCTGTGGATAATATGTAGTAATAAATGATCATAGTAATCTAGTGTTTGATAAACCCAGAGATTCAAACTTTTGCAGCAGGAACTCAACACTTGGCAAAAATTTTTGGGAAAACTGGAAGGTATTTTGGTAAAATAAGGTCAAAATTGGTACACAATTTAGACATAAAGGGGAATATCATAAGCAAATTATGGGAGTATGGAAAATTTATCCGTTAGATCTGTGTGGATAAGGGAAGAATTTGTCACCAAAAAGAGATAGAGAGCATTACAGGATGTAAAATGGATAATTTTTATTACATTAAATTAAAAAGGTTTTGCACAAATGAAACCAATTTAACCAAGACTAAAAGGAAAGTGTGAAACTGGGGAAAACAATTTCATAGCAAATTTCTGTGAAGAAAGGTCTCATTTCTCAAATAATATAGAGAACTGAGTATTATAAGAATATATGACATTCCCCAGTTAATAAATGGTCAAAGCATATGAACAAGCAGTTTTCAGAAGAAAAAATAGTATAGCTGTTCTGAGCAATTCAGTGATCCAGAATAGTTCTAAAGGACTTAAGATGAAAACCTCCACAGAGAGAATGAACTAATAGAGTCTGAGAGATTAAAAAAAAAAAAAAAAAAAAGTAAAAAGTAAAATCAGTAAGTCTTGGTAACAAAGAAGATATGGAGGTGAGAGATAATGAGGAATATCGAATCACTCCTAGATTGCAAGCCTAAAGAAATAGGAGTATAGTGTTGCCCTCTAAAGCAATAGAAAATGGGGGAAATGGGAGACAAAAAGTTTAGAGGGAGGAAAGATAATGAATTGTTTTGGACATAATTAGTCTGAGATTTCTACTGAAAGTACTGTGCAAAGTGTCTGAAATGCTGTTGAAGATGTAAGCTTGGAAGTCAGTTGAGAGATTGTCAGGATAGGTAGATTTAGGAATCAACAACTGATAGTAATTAAATTCATGGAAGCTGATGAGATTGCCAAGAGAAGTAGTATAGAGGGAGAAAAGAGGAGAACCCAGGAATTTACTCTGAGAGACACCTAATTAAAATAATATGAAATAAGACTGGAAATCTAGATGGGAACCAGAATGTAGGCAATTTAAAATGCCAGGCAGAACATTTTGTATTTTATATTGGAGGCAAAATTGAACTTTGGATTTTCAAGGAGAGACATGGTCACATCTCTATTATAAAAGTATCAGTTTCGCAGCAAATTAGAGCATGAATTTGAGAGGGTGGGGAAAGAATAGGATGATGAAACTAATTAAGAGGCTATTGTAGTGATCTTGGTGAGCAGAAATAAGATCCTGAACCAAATACCACAGGTCATTTTAGGGGAAATATAATAATATAATAAACTTCTCCAAAGGACAAAGGACATCTGTACTCTGGCACTAAAGCGCTAAAAAATTTTTTTGTTACTTACATTTTCTTCTTGCAAATTTTAATCATTTAATCATTAAAAATCACTTTTACCTACTCAGAAAAAAGGAAGGTGCTTTTGCTAAAATAAATTACAATTTTATAAAGCTCAAAGCACTATATATGCATTACTTTATTCCACCTAAAAATAAGATCTCTTAGTTTTTTGTCTTGTTACAGCTTACTTACATTTACCATACTATTTCTGAAGCTAGGGTGAGAAATCTTTTCTTAATACTTTTCTCTCAATTTGGTATTCAAAAATGTTCTAGACAGCTGGCCCCAGTCAGACTTTGGTTATACTCAATTGATCTGCCACCTTAGTGCTATCTTGTAGTTGTCAGTGTTCTGTTGCTCTTTTTTTTTTGTGTCCTGCACAACATGGTGTGAGTCTGTCCTTCCACCATGGATAGTGCTAGAAAGTAATGTCTTGGTAGAGACCTTTTAACCAATCAGAGACAACATAACATGGGCAGAAGTAACAATAAAAAAGAATGGTCACAGGTGCTGAGTTAGAAGCCTGGCCCTACCTGCTTAGGATACTACAACTTTTTTTCTGTGTTCTCTGGTGTTAGCAACAAATGACTCAGACTCCTTCAGGCAGAAGGTGGATCCCATCAAAGCAAACAAACATTAAGCATCGAGATGTATCTATATACAGAGAGTTCAAGGGGAAGATAAATAGCTGCTAACTCAGAGGCTTCTGGACCATGATTTGCTCTTCTTACTCTTTCTAGGTGTATGACAGAGTGTCTAGGGAAGCTGTGTTACCAATGGACAAGCGGTTGAACAGACTGATCTCTCATTGTGGCCCAGTGACTGGCTGCACCTTTGCTTTGTTGGCTGTGTTGAATTTCCTTTTCCTTGTTTTCCTGAGGTGGCTGACTCCTGATTCTATCATTGATATTGCAGTTGATGCCACAGGACCAAAGGGGGCCTGGACCCAGCAGTATTCTTTTTGTAAAAAGGGGGAAGAGAATAAAGAAATTTCAGAATCAAGGTAGAAAGAGACCTACTCTTCAAGATTTTAAATATTTTAATAATTCTTTCAAAACAATTTGAAATTACTTGTTTTATATTAGTTTAGAAATTTATGCTACCTCCAGTTCATATATACTATGTTTAATTTTGAGACAAGATCCTGGACATATGCAATTTCTTGAGATGAAAAACTCTTTGCACTTGTTTAAAATTCAGAAGGGAAAAATTTGAGCTACTCAGGTATAACACTTTCAAGACTACTGAATTTACTGTAACAGTGGTGTTTTAAGATTATACTTTGGGGGCTGGTGGGCACTGATGGGCCAAGCTCATTATTATCTGGAGTTTTCTTTGCCAATGTTTAATATTATTCTTTTTAATATGAATTTGAAGGCATAAAGCATTTATAGAATTTGCTTGATGTATTTTAAGTATAGTTCTTGTAGCATTTTTGGTATATTCATTAAGTATTAACTCTTCATCCATTGAGTAAGATAGGCACCTTGACTAGTAAAGCAATATTTGTTGAGCACCTGTTGTGTGCTGAGCACTGTACTAGATGTTTCCTATAGAACACTGGGATCACTTACTAGCATAGTAGCAATTTATTACTGGTACTGAAAAATAGCATGCCTCCAAATGTTTTAACATATCCCAAAATAACCATCTTAATCTCAATAAATTGCTAGCAAGGGCTGACTGAATAATCCCTTTGGACTGTTGGAGACACTCATCTAGGCAGTGCCTGTGTCTTTTTGTTTTTATGTTTTTATTTAAAGTCGGCTATGGAAAAAAAAGCTCATATGGATTTTTGTTTTTCTGGAAATGCTAACTTAAAAATTAAGACTAAGATGTACTTTGCTTTTAAATATTTGTTAAAAATTTTAAATATTTATTTAATATTTAAGAATAAATATTAAATAAATATTTACTAGGGACCGATATCACTGTTTAGCATAGGGCAGAGCACACTCCACTAGCTTTCATATATAACTTAATCCTTTTTCTGTAAATGACTCCATTTTAATCTGTCTTCAGCAGAATTTAATGGTTGTTCCAAAAATGCTGATAATTATGACTATCTGCAGTACTACACATTTAATTATAATCCTTTAGATTTCCTTTGTGATCTTGTTTACATTTGAATAAATATTTTGAATGATAGTAATTCAATAGTTTTTTCCTCTGGAATTTTTGGTTCTCAATAACTACAAACTGAAAATTATCAGGAGATAGTCACTGTGTTGATGGATGTGGCCCATTTTATTTGTTTTTGCCTCAGAGCCATGGGTTTTCTAACCCCAAACTATCCCTATAATCTATATCTTTAATTTAGTGAATATTCCTTTGAAAACTTGAGAAATTTTTCTTGTAAAGCACTGTTTAACATTAGAGAGAGGATATCTTGTGCAGATTTAGATTCTGCTTTCTGGTTGTGTACCAGATATTTTCAGAAATTTTTAATGACAACTCAAAAGTTAAGATAGTTTTTATATAAATATCCTATGCTGTGAATGCTTTGGCTTCTTTTCCGTTGTGGAATGAAAATAACACTGCTGTTTTGTTTTTATTGAAAAGGGTTTGGTGAAAAGAACACTATAAGATCTTAAAATTAGGATATTTTTCTTCTGTTGAAGAAAAATATTGATTATTGGTATTAAGAAACCCAAAAGTCTTGACATTGACATTTCCTTTTATTAGACTATGCTGGATGATATGCATATGAAATGTGAATGTCAGTATATTGGGGAGAAAAATTGTTGAGAAAATGTTGAATTTTGGTTTTATTGATGTCATTAATCAACTTTTGAAAAAGCACGTTGAATTTTGGTTTTATTGATGTCATTAATCAATTTTTTAAAAAAGCATACTGTTATCTTTCCCTAATTTTTAACATTCCTTTTGAATCATTCTTTAAAATTGTCAAATTTTTATGCCTTAAATTAATGTAGAAAAGACTTCACAATTCCTTAACATGCCAAACATTGGAAATTAAAATAATTTTTCTTGGGTTTCTTCTTTAAAAAATCAAGAAAGAAGTGAAACTCCTTCTTTCAGATTCACATTTCTTATGCTTCACAAATATACTTATTTTTAACTGTGTTACAACTATTGTACTGGTCAGTATCTAAAAACATACAGTGTTGTTTTTCTGTTTATTCTGGTATTGTAAAAAATAAGTAAAGGACTGAGAAGAAATCCTATGCTGATTTGCATATTGAAGAAGTAAAATTTGCTTAGTGGAAAAAAATAGTTTAACATTCTAAAAACAGTTCCTTGTTTTGCCAAAAAGAAAAGTAGGTAGTTCAAGATGAGAACTCTTAGATCATCATTTGGTGGTGGTTGGTTAGGAAAGCCCCTTAAATTAGTTATGCAACACCTTTTTATTTCCAGTTATGTGAAAAAGCATTTTGTACCTGTATTCTCTGCTTTAAACAAGTGCTCATTTTCCTTTATAACAGAAATTTATTCCCCAAAATGGAAGATGTTTTCTCTCATATTTTTGAACTACATAATTGCTGTACCATGTGAGAGATTTTAAGAAAAATTTATATTTAGGCTTAGTTAACCTAAGTTAAGCTTTTTTATACTTTCTCTCTTTTTTTTTCCTGAAGAGAATGCTATGGATAAGACTGAGTGAGAACCTTACTTGTCACAAATGAATTAGTTTAGATTTGTAAAATTTTTCTAAATATAGAAAGGATGCTTTGGAGCAAAGATTAAAATTAAAAAAAAAAAATCCAACAGAGCCAGTTTAGTCATTAAAACATCACATGTTTTACATGTATACACATGTATGCATTCCTATTTTCCACCAGACATTTGTTTGCCATTGTACAAATTGGTACTTACTTTTATGAAGTATTTTTAAAAGCCTCTACAGTATTCATTTATTTCTCTATCTGTTCTTAAGAAAATTTAGATGGATTAATATTGAACTATATTGTGATTAGGGTTTTCCAAATGAAATTGTGAAAATTAAAGTTTTTATAACGAATGTGTGTTGGTATTTATTCTTCTCTCTTTATGCGTTTTTAGATTTTTATTTATTTTAGCATTCATTCAATTTATACTCCTATTATCTATTTTCATTATGGTTGTAAATTATTTAATAATTTTTTCTACTAAGATTGGGTACTATTAAACCTTTCTTATTTTAACATTTCCTCCCATTCAAATGCAGTCTTTTTGCTATGATGAAGAAGGTCCTTTAAAAGTATGATTATAGGACTCAGGGACTTTTTAATCCCAGATATTCCATCATTTCAACCTTAAACAAAAGATTAAGACCTTGAACTCTTTGCACTACTTTCCTGGTATGTAAAATGCAGAAACTTATGACTGTTTTAATGCATGTAAAGAACAAAATAAAAAGATAATTCTGTCATTCATTTTTAACATGAAAGATTCTAGTTTACTTCCCCAATTGCATTGTCGTCTATACAGTAATATTTAAAAGAGATTTTCAAAATGGTAAGGAACACATGAAAATTCTGGAGGGTGTTCGGACAGGCCTTGGTCTCAGCAGAATAATCACCATGAGAATAGTCAGAAATAAAGTCCAAAGTCTTTATTATCTCCTTCACAGTCTGTCTCCTTCGCCTGAGGCCAGGCTAGCTTTCTGGAGGTCTTGTGGGATGGGTCTTGGTTTCAGTGGAGGAATGCAGGAGGCAGGAGAGCTGCCATGAGGCTGATCAAAAATGGAATCTGTGCCCACAGTTTAAATACCTATTACAAGTACAACATCATAGGTGTTGATTCTATTGGTATCAATATTTCTATTGGTATAGAAATACACCTATTTGTAGAATAGGTGTCAACTTGTAGAACTATACTAAGTACCAAGTACATGTAAACTAGAGAAGCATTATATTAATTCTACTGAATTAAAACCTTGTTTTAGAATTAAATCAATCATACTGAACTAGAGAACTATTAATCATCATGCTAAACTAAATAACCATTGTATTATCAATTCCACTGAGTTAACACCTAGTTGTAGGTTTAAATCAATCATACTGAGCCTTAAGTATATTTCTCCAGACTTCCCTTTATTATCTCCCGCTTTCTTTTGTTTTTAGAACATAGGTGGTCACACCATTCCTGACTTCTCAGGGAGATGAGAATCCCCAAAAGGAGATCTTAAGAAGGGAGATGAAAACACCAAAGGAAAATGGGGGGTCAAACCAGATTTTTTTAGTGGGTATCTGAATGGTCTCACTCAACAGGTTTACATAAATCCATCAACATGGAAGATATTACACAAGCACATAGTAATATAATACAACTAGTAGTGATGGAGCAAACAACATGAAATTGCACGAATTATACATGTCCATAAGTCCTAGAAATGGTCCAAAACCAATCTATTGTACATTACTTCATGTGCCAGGGAATCCAAGTTTTGAATTGATATCCTGCAATAATAGTCTCATCATGAGTCAGGTAATCCAATGAGTCCTGCAGATTTTGAAGTACTGTATCAGTCTTATCAACAATTTTTTATCTCGGGGAATCCAATGATTCCTGCTGGTTTTGAAGTTTTGTAACAGTCTTATCAACAATTTTTGATGTTTATGAGTCAGTTGCTTTAACAATTAACAGTCATGCTTTTTCAGTGGCACATGTAGTCAGAGATGGAACCACCTGATGTCTCTTGAGTTTTCTCCTTTGTTTCAAGGTTTTTCTCTTGTTCTGTCTCTCTCCAACGGACAAGGCGAATACGGCTCATTGGCACCCTTCTGATTCCTTCTCCATCTATAGTGATATAAGCAAAACCTCTCCCCCAAGCAGTTAACCTATCTGGTCCCTTCCATTCACTACCTTCTGGATCTCTCCACATCACCTGGTGATTATCTAAAGATAGTGGAGCTGCTCACACTGGACACTGCCTTTCTGGTAGGTTATAAAACCTGTCAGCTGGAGCCAATGCATCTTTATCGAAAATTAAAAAATTAATGGTATAGAGAGCTAAATTTAGAAGTTCTTTATGGTTACCTGTGGCTCCCCCATTCTTTTGTTTTTGGAGGAGTGTCTTGATATCTCTGTTTCTCTATATTATTGCCTGTCCTTGAGGATTAAAAAATATGCCAGTAGTGTGTAAAATCTGATACTGTGCACAAAAGTGTGCAAAATAGAAGTATATGCAGATCCATTATCTGTTGTTATTACTTGCAGCACACCCATAATTGCAAATGCTTGTATAAGGAATTCAGTGACCACTCGAGCTTTCTCTTTTGCTGCTGGTATTGCAAAAATAAATCCTGAAAAGGAGTCTACCACAACATGGATAAAAGACAGACGACCAAAAGATTTATAATGAGTCACATCCATTTGCCAAATTTCATTGGGTCTCAAACCATGAGAGCTTTTTCCTGGAGGGAGCATAGGAGTGTGGAAAGGAAGGCAAGCTGTACAGCCTTTTACTATGCGATGATATTTAGAATGAGATTCTTGGGCTGCCTGAAATAAAGGAGCATTGTACAGCCTTTTACTATGCTCCTAACTTCTAATTTTGTTATCCCAAATTGTAAACATAAAGTTTGAACAACCTGATGATATTTAGAATGAGATTCTTGTGCTGCCTGAAATAAAGGACTATTGGCTAACATGGTTAAAAAGCCTTTGAATTGCCATGAAAAATAGGACCTAGAAGTCCACTATGAGAGTGGACATGCAAGATGTAAATCTTACCTGGATGCTTTCTCACTTGCTCTTGAAGTTCCTTAAAGAGCTGTTATATATTAGAAGCTACAAATTTTATTTGGGCTGGGGCAATTTTTTGTACCACACCCACCAAATAGGCCGAATCAGGTATTATATTTACATCTGGATAATAAGTAGGAGCTAGAATGATTTCATACAATTCATTCTGCTGAGTGGAATTAAAAGTTCAGACTACTCTATAGTTAAGTCATGAGAATATACAGCACAAATGTTATGTTTGGATACATTTGTAAAGATAGTTGGTCTTTTAAGAGGAACCTTAGAAATCTTTTCTTCAAAAATCCATTGCCAATTATGTATTAGCCAGGTTATCTTTAATGGGGACCCATGTGTAAAATTTGGAGCTGTGGCCAATAAAATTTGCCACTCTGGGATGGTTCCACAGCATACATTAATTTGTGTATTGGTATAGAAGATGTATATCTTGTCAGGTCTTATCCCAGATAATTGTACTACTCACTTAATGGCCTTTAATAAAATTCTAGCCACAAACACTGGGTAAGAAGTAAGGCTTTGTTCTGATTGTGCTGGGAGGTTCATCCACTCTATCACATTGTCTCTTTATAGTTAAATCACGAGAGTATACAGTACAAATATGTTTGGATGCATCTGTAAAAATAGTTGGTCCTTTAAGATGAATTTTAGAAGCCTTTTCTTTAAGAATCCATCACCAATTATCTGGTTATCTTTAATGGATAATACATTAATTTGTGTATTAGTATAAAAGGTATATATCTTGTCAGATCTTATCCCAGATAACTGTACTATTTGCTTAATGGCTTTTAATAAGATTCTAGCCACAAGCACTGGGTAAGGAGTAAGGCTTTGTTCTGGTTGTGCTGGGAGGTTCACCCACTCTTATCACACTGTCTCCTTGATGAAGTATTGCTGTGGGTGCCTCTTTTGAAGCAAAAACTGATATTTCCAAGGGTTTTTGAGTGACTCTTTGAACCACATTGGATAAAGCCAATTCAACTTCCCTCAAAGTCTCTTGAGCTTCTTTTGTAAGCTAGCATGGTGAGTTTAAAGCACTGTCTCCCCTTAAAATGTCATATAATGGTTGTAATTGATTGACAATTAAGCCTAATACAGGATGCATTTATTGGATATCTCCTATTAATTTTTGAAAGTCATTTAAGGTATCAACTTCTTTGTTCTTAAAGAAAGCTTTTGTATTGTAAACACCTTAGGATATACCTCATATCCTAAATATTGAAAAGGAGCGTGTCTTTGATTTTTTTTCTGGAGCTATATGCAATTTGTAGTTCCTTAGTGTTTCTGTGGTCTTTTGTAGACTGCTAACATTTGCTCCTCAGGTGCACACCCCAAGATATCATCCATATAATATAATATCATAACTTTTGGAAATGCTTTTCTTACTAGAGTAAGAGCAGCAGCAACATACATTTGACACATAATAGGGCTATTTTTCATTCCCTGTGGCAAAACTGTCCATTCATATCTTTTATAAGGTTCAGCTAAATTAATACTGAAAAGGCAGATCTTTTCATATCCTCCTTATCTATAGGGATAGAATAGAAACAATCCTTAATGTCTATAACCCAAAGAGGTCATTGTCTAAACAATTAAAGTAGGAGATGGAAGTCCAGGCTGAAGAGATCCCATAGTTTCCATCTGTTCATTTACTTTTCTTAAATCAGTCAACATCTTCCATTTTCCAGATTTCTTTCTTTCTTTCTTTCTTTTTTTTTTTTTTTACAACAAATACAGGGGAATTCCAAGCTCAGAGAAGGTTGTAAATGTTCTTGGTCAAGTTGCTCTTGTACTATATCTAATAAGGCCTGAATTTTATCACTTGTTAAGGACCACAGTTCTACCCACACTGGTGTGGTTTTCCATTGAATAGGAACAGGTGGGAGGACAGGCAGGCCTTCAACAGAAGCCCTGCCTAAAAAGCCAAAGTAGTCAATTGTAATCTTAACTGCTGTAAAATATCTCTTCCTCATAGATTGATGAGGATTTTTTCAACTATAAAAGGAGTAAAAACTCCTGTTTCACCTTTTAAAGTCCATCTCATAGGGGCAGCAATAATTTCAACTGCTATTGATCTTCCTATGCCAGACATATAGGTGTCTGCCTTAATCTTTGGCCAATGACTGGGCCAATTGGCACCTCTAATGACTGTACAATCTGCACCTGTGTCTACCAAACCTTCCAATGATGTGCCATTTATATAGATAGTGAGCATAAGTCAGTGAGCTGTAACAACTGCAGTCTAGAATATTCCTGGATTCTGTTGTTGGGAGTCAGAATCTGGGCAACTATCACCAGATTGCCTATTAGGAGTCTGTATCAGTAAACCTAATGCTACTACTTCTCTTGGGTGATAAGTCACACATTGTCTACCTATATTAGTGACTGGGATATTAGCTACACATTCCCTAGTTTCCCACATCAGTGTATGGATGAACACTGTTTTTTAAATACTCTCAGGAGGTGAAATGGCCAAGCCTACTGTGCCTGGAGGCAAGGGATCCATAGGCTGGACAGGGACAGATTTCACTTCTCTATGAGATATCTCAGTAGTCCTATCTGCATACAACTCTTATTTTTCCCTAATTGCAATACCTTTTCCCCATCGGATTTCTTCTTGGCTGATGGATCTTGTAATCCCTTTCTTCCATCAGATTGCTTTTTGGCTTATTGATCATGTCTGAATACTGAACTTCTAAAGACTCTGGGTATAATTTTGGCTGCCATCATTCCCCACCTGTTTTTTGCCTGGGGCCCTGCAGCTGGATGCACCTCTCTTTTCCCTGAGTCAATCCACATTCTGATATCCACTGGGACCCTGAACCTGGGTCTCACTTCCCATTTCCCTGAGTCTACATTCAGAGGCCCAGTGGAAACCCTTGTTGCATTTTGTATATTGGGCTTTGGGTCTTTTCTCCCACCCTGTCCTCTCTATCTCTATGCCAACATTGAGCTTTCAGATGCCCTACTTTACTACACCTTTTGAAAGTCTCTCTGGAAGTCCCTTGCCAAAAGGGACCCCGGGTCTTCCCATGTTCTGCATCCTAACCTGGGCACAAATGCCCACTCTGGCACAGTGTCTTATGATCTCCTCTAAAGGAGCATCCTTTTGTAGTCCTAGTATAATTCTACAAACCTCATTAGCATTTTCTCTAGCAAGTTGTTTTATCATTATTCCTGTTGCTGCATTTTCATGTCATTGTATGACCTGTCTGCACACGGCCCACGAAATCAGCAAAGGGTTTCATTTGGATCTTGCTCTATTTTCGTGAAGGCTTCCCCTGTATCTTGTTTTCCTGGGAGGGTGCCCCATGCTTTGAGAGCAGCAGCAGCAATTTGCTCATATGCTATCAAAGGGTAATTAATCTGCACTAAAGTGGCTGCATAAAGACCTATACCTGCTAGTTGATCAATGGTGATTGGTATATTAGCTCCAGTTTGCTATTTTGTTGGTCTTGTATTCTACAGAGTTCACTATACTCAGAAAGTCATAACAAGTTTTGTCCGGGTTCTAAACATGTCCTTGCTATAGATTTCCAATCACCAGGGGTTAAAACTTCAAAAGCCAAATTCTCTAATACCATCTTATATTGCAACCCTTTTTCAGATCTTTGATAATTTCCAGATCAAAAGGAGTGTATCTTCTCCTTTCTTGACCTGAAGAGGCAAACTCTTTAATAACAGGGTATGCTTCTGTTTTTAAATCAGATATATCCTGTCCTTTTTTAGCTTTAACTAGTGCCTTTTGTAATCTTGTCATAGGGAGTGGACAAAGTTGCTTCATGGGTTGTGCTGATTGTGTCACTGCCCTTTCCCTCCTCCTCCTTCCACCCATAAAGAGTTAATTGAGGAGGAAGGTCAAGGGGTGGGGAATACTCTAATGGCTCTGCTGTGAAGCATTACTATACTTAATTTCATCAGCACTGTACTTAACTCCTTTCTTGTCTAATTCTTCATGCTTTTCAGCTGTTTTATCAGTACCCTCCCCCTCCTGATCTTTCTTCTTTTTCCTTATTCTAAAACTTATGTAATTCCCTAAAGTCAATTGTATTGCTTTATATATATATATATATATATATATATATATATATATATGTGATATATATATAGCTTCTTTAAAAACTGAATCAGTCCCATTATCATTGTAATATTCAATTAGTTACTCTCCCACTAATTTCCACTTGTTTGGTTCTTATCCTTCTTCCTTTGAGAGCCAAGGGGATGTGTACTCTAATGTTTCTAAAAGTCCAATGAGCTGCTTCCAAGTTACAATTAAAACTTGGTTTTTTATTAGCTTAACTATGCACTCTTCACATTTCCCTTGGAGTGGGGAAGACTTTTCTAAGCATTTGTCCCATTTCAGCTGAAACACTAGTTTTAACTCTTACCAAAGTTTCCTGCTTGTCTATTTTTGTACTCACCCTAATTTCCAGGTCATGGAGACTTTTCCATTGAACTCAGGACCATGTCAGTCTGGACTGCTGAGTGTAAATCCTTAGCCCCATATTGGGTGCCAAAATGTAATGTTCCAGCTAGCTTTCAGGCCTTTGCATGGGTCTTGGTCTCAGCAGAATAATCACCATGAGAAGAGTAAGGAATAAAGTCCAAAGTCTTTATTATCTCCTTCACAGTCTGTTATTATATCCACCCTTCACAGTATGTCTCCTTTGCCTGAGGCCAGGCTAGCTTTCTGGAGGTCCTCTGGAATGGATCTTGGTTTCAGTGGAGGAATGTAGAAGGTAGGAGAGCCACCAGGAGGCTGGCCAAGTCTTCTCTCTCAAAGTGCAGGAGACAGGAGAGTCACCAGGAGATTGATCAAAGATGGAACTTCTGTGGCTGAACTTTGTGCTCAATTTAAATACCCTATTACAAGTATATCATCATGGGTGTCAACTTGTAGAACTATATACTATGTACTAAGTACATGTAAACTAGAGAATCATTATATTAATTCTACAGAGTTAACACCTTGTTTTAAGATTAAATCAATCACATTAAACGAGAACTATTAATCACCATGCTAAACTAGATAACCATTGTCTTATCAATTCCACTGAGTTAACACCTTGTTGTAGGATTAAATAAATCATTCTGAGCCTTAAGTATATTTCTCCAGAGTTTCTGCCCTTTACCGTTAAGTTTCACAAATTTATTTTAGTTCTAATTGATAATCATTGGTATGCATTGTTTTTTTCCAGATTTCATCAATAAAACTAAATAATATCGAAAACCTCATAGTATTATGAGGAAAGTTGTTTGTGAACTAGGAATATGGCAAATTGCTATTGTTAGCAGATAATTGAACATGTACTAATAAAATCAATTTAAAAATATTTAGTATTTTTTGAATTGAAACAAAGATGCTTTATTAATTCATTATGTTAAATATTCATAGATACCAACTTTTCCAAGTTGAAATCTATTTTGATCCTATATTTAGAATATATCTAATAAAACTTCCCAATAGAAAATGAAAGATATGGACTAGATAGCCTTTTAGTTCCCTTGACTCAATCCTATGATTTGGAGAAACTTCTTTAGTGACTTCCTTATCTGCAAAATGGGGCCTTACTACATGCTAATTAATAGATACTTCCAACTCTAAATCTACATCCAAGGGAACTATCCTTGTGTTAAAGAGATTTAAAGGTTAGAGCACACTTAACTCCAGACATGGTACTTTTAGGGAAGCAATCCACCACCATTTCCACTCCAGACACCCAAGTGTAGCTTTCCAGAGGACAGTTAAGATTTTAGTGCCTACTGTTTGAGAAGGAATTAAAAGACGTCAAAATCAGAGGTTACAGATTTCTTGGAAGAGTTCCTGGGCTTCCAGAGAATAATCCAGTACCTTGTATTAAAAAAAATTATTTTCAATAAACCTAAGGAGTAAGAAAACAAATGGCATTCACTTAGAACAAAAGGGAGGATCTGTCATGGAATCCTGCCAGATTGCTGTTTTTTCCTACTTTCTACAATACTAGTTGTACCTTACTCTATAATATTACAGGCCCAGATAGTAATTACCACCCAGGTTCTTCTCTCTAGACAACTCCCACTCTTCATCAATGCCTCAGTAGTCTTTATTTTTCTTTTCCTTCACTTACCCTGCTCTACAAAGTGACATTGATCAAATGGCATACAATTAACAAAGGGTTGATTGTTGTATTTTCAATTTGTATCTTCAAATTCCTCAGGGTCCTTTCTTCTGACAATCTAGAAGTGAAAGAATAAGATTCAATTCCTGCTATACTTTTTCCCCCAATCAGGAGTTGAGTTCCTCATGTTTTTGTTTTTTTTTCTTTCTCATATTAATTTGGAGAAGTTTCATATGCTAATAGTATATCATAACCAGAAAGCAGTAGTTTTCCTTTTCCAAATGACTACATGGACATTACTGTTAAAATTGACCTCTAGAGAGTTCTTTGCATGCAATTGTGGTGATGTTGGTAAATTTTCATAGGCTCTTAGGTTTAGAGCCAGAACTAGCTTTTGAGGTATCTAGGCAGCAAGGTGGTCCTGTAGGTGGAGCACCAAACCTGGAATCAGCAACACTTAAGTCCACATCCTTTCTTGGATACCTGTTTTTTGTCACTGCTAAAGTCATTTAATCTCTGCCTCAATATCCACATCTACAAAATGAAGATAAGGTTAAATGAGGCAATATTTGTAAAGTGCTTTGTAAACTTTAAAGTCCTATATAAAGGACTTTATATAAATGTTGCTATATAAATGTTGCTAATATTTAGTTCAGCTCCTTATTTTACAAATCAATAGTTATATAAGTAGAAAAGTAAAACTGGAAATTGAATATGGCCCTCAACTCAAAAGTCCAGCATATTTTCTACTGTACCATATTGCTTACTTTACAATGATGTAAATAAAATATTGAGTGTAAATAATATATTTAATATTGTTCTAAAAAGTCTGTGCTCCAAAGGATACATATTAATGCATTTGACTTAGATGTAGGATCTTTTGTTCCTATTTGGCATTTCTATCATGTTACATAAAGATTTTTTTTCACTGCATTAATATGGAGGCTCCAAACTTTTCTGATTGAGCAAAATTCCCATAGAGGTGACAACTATATGAATGTTAATGGGGATAGGGAATAGGTAAGAGTCCTGCCTTTGAAGCATTAGCAGGATCCTGTGCCTGCTTCTTATCTATGTGGAAGCTTGGGATGACTGCTTGATTCAAATCATATGATGATATTTAGGGATTTGTTTTCTCTCAGCTTACTAAGTGGTGGCATCAAGCCTTTTTTAATAGACTGCTAGGTCTAAACTGAGGGTCTATACAAAAGGCACATGGTCTATTATTCCCTGAAAGCTTTTGAATAAGGAAAATTTTCTTTCAGCCTCTGGATCAGGGCAAGAATATTGCATTTGGCTGCCTTTTCTCCCACCTGAGTTACCATATGGTCACGAACACCCAAGTACTGTTGTTTATTTTCTCTGTATTCTTTTCTGACCTTAGATGAATAAGTATTAGAGATAGAAAACTCCAGGTAATGGCCTTATGAGCTTCAAAAGGTCAGCAGAACCATCAGGCACCTAGAATCTATGGCAAAGTCTGTTGTATCAGCCAAGTCTGGTGAGAGCCATCCCTGGAGAATGACCTGGCTCAGTAGTCAGCTAACACAGTGGCCAAGTAGCCATATCCTACAAACAGTAACCAGTCCATCAGCTGTGCTTCTGGGAAGAGTGTTTATTGTAAGCACTTTATAAAGGTGAGCCACATTCCCAAGGAATGGCAGAGCAGTTTCAAAAGTTTGTGTACTTTAAATATTTCTTTGTTTTACAAACAAAACAAAACTTAAATAATTTTAAAAATTATCAGTGATATTGATGAACTAATAATAATAACTAGCATTTTTATAGCACTTCAAGGTTTGCAAAGCAGTTTATAAATGTCTCATTTTGATCCCCTCAGCAACCTTGGAATGGAAGTATTATTATCTCTATTTTATAGGTGGGGAAATGTAGGCAGACAGAAGTGAAGTGTTTGACTTGCTAGCTTACACAACTAGTAAGTGTTTGAGGCCAGATTCCAACTCAGATCTTCCTGACTCCAGACTGGCTCTCTACCTGCTGTGTCACCTACCTACCTCTATCAACAATATGATATGGTTATCAACTTTTGATTACTTGTGGCCATGCGTGCGCGCACACACACACACACACACACACACACACACACCCCATTCCAATCTCTGACTAGGAGAAGGGTTAGATTAAGTTCATAGTTTACCTCAGTTCCCATAGAGCACACTCCCAGTTCCAAGTATGAAGCTAGCTTGGGCTTGAGCCCAAGCCCAAGGCACCCTGGCTTCTCAGGGTTTCCACACTAAGCTGGCTGGCTACACCACCTGACTCATAATCTTATTTTAGACTTCTTGTTACCCAAAGATCACATCTGGTACCTGAAACTGAGGAGGACAAACAGCACAAAATAGAAACAAACATCCCCAGACCTCACTTCTCAAAACTGAGGTAAAAGAGAGGGAGCAGAAGGTAAGTCTTTCCTCTCTCATCAGTTCAATTCATGTTGTATATGCTATGAATGAACTGTGTGATCTTTATCCTCTGGATATAATAGTGCATAAGAGAAAGAGACCTCACCTGTTTTAAAGGTATTGACAGCTAATCAAAGGGCAATACCCCTATGGTGAGGGACACAGAGCCTCTTTCTTAGGTGATCTAGACATGCTCTAAAGGCCTTCATGGGTCATGTTCATTTTAGAACTTGGCTTGCCAGACAAGCCCAGGTAATAATACTTTCTATTAAAAGGTAGGGTATGTGTGTACTCAGACACCTTCACACTTTTTGACATGAACTTGAGGGATTTGCTTTGATTTCATGTGTCTACATATGGGTCTACATTGAAGTTCTAGTCAAACCTGCCTTTTTGGGTACTTATTTTTGAAAGCCTTCAGACTAATAGCTGGACAACCACTTTTGCAGAATGATACATACCTGAGTATTAAATGTTAATTTCATCACCAGAGTAAAACAGATATCTAGATTCTGAATCACTTTTCTGTGTAAACAGCTTTTATTAGATATTGAGTGCTTCTGAATTGATGATTTCTTTGTTCTAGGGCACTCCCAATTTGAAAGTTTCAGTACAGCTCAGCTTTATTTTGGAGAGTTACTCAAGGCACTGAGAGATTTAGCCAGTTTGTGTCAGGTATGGAACCTGACTTCCATGACTACCTTATTATTCTTCCTCTCATATTAACCCACTCTTGATTTTGACTAGAACTATAATTTCACAGAGGAAATTCCCAATGAGGAAACTCCTACCCAACACCAATCTGCAACTCTTTTCCATAATTATGGAGTCTTATGGGCCTACTTGGGTTGTACAGAGAACTTGAGTCAAAGATAAAACTTTAACCTAGGCTTCCCTGATTCCACACATGCTTCTTTATCTCCTATCCTAGGAAACTAGAAAACCACACAATGTGTGTAAATGTATCCATTTAAAAATACTGTTCTAGACTATGAAATGGTATGTGAATATGATGTGAATATGTAGGACTTTGATAGCAAAATTAAAAAAAAGATAATAATATTTTCTCAGTTTTAGGTTAAGTCTATAGTTTCATTGGAAAAATGTCAAACTTTTTCACCATGTGATCAATATTAAAAAAAAAAAAGATGGGGGAGGAGGGAGAAGGGCAAACTATGTCAGATCTCATGAAAATTTTTTCCTTTAGAGTCAAATAGTTATCAGTATCTCACCTATTATTAGAAAATTAATTAAAATGGATTTTATGTAGGGATTTCTTATTGGTTTGTTTTTCAAGGTGCTCTTGGATTGGATTGCTAACTTGTTAAAAGTTTCTTTGATGCCTATAACATTGAATACAGAAAGCTTTTTAATCACTTGCATTGTCATTTAGTAGCTGCATCAATGTCAGACTGATGAAATGAGTTCTTGGTAATTAGAGCACCAGACAGCTAAAAGGTTTAAAATAGATGTCATACAATACCAATAATAATCCAGTGAAATGTTACAGACCTAGGAAGTTGTACCAGGTGTGAGCCAAAATGGAGGAGAATTCGGTGTTCCATGGTTTTAAAAACATTTATGTTACTATTTTTGCTCTCTTTTTTTTCTTTAAGCTCTTAATTAAAATTTTTTTGGCTCTCTTAACTCATTTCTATATCGTCAAAGGGAACAGAAAAGAAGCTGCCAGGATATCAGAAGAGATCTATGGAGGAATTTCAGGTAAAATATATTCATCTAATATCATTTAAAATAAATATTTAGATCTTCTTTATGAGTTTCAGTTTCTTTAGAATTTAGATTTTTGTTTATAATTTGGCCTTGAAATTCGATGGCATTTAAAACACACTAATAATTTAACAAAATGGTATTGATGATCAAATGGATTCAATGTGTGAAGCCTTCTCAACCACTCTTACTCTATGTGAATGGGGAGGCCCATTAGAAATTAGGCAGAACAGCTTTAGGAAACCCTGTTTTTACAGACTCAAAGAACTATTTCTGTGAAGATTTCCCATTGTGATAGATCTTAGTAATATGTGATTCAAAAAAGAGTTTTGGCATCAAAATTTGATTAAAGTTCATCTCTCTTGAGTTTTTTATTTTTTGTTTGTTTTTTTTCCCCACCAGAATAATTACAACCATTTAAGTGTTACTGATTTATATTTAAAATAGACTAGTTATCATGTCATCAGTATCAGCAAAAGCTGTCATGGGTCATCCCATAGTGTATAATACTGTGCTAGGAAATATGCAAAATTATCATAATACATGTAGACTGGAAGACTGAAACTTGAACAAAATATTTTAAAATTGAAAAATATCTTTAATTTCTTTTGACTAGTTATTTACTTCAGTTGCTTATTTGTAGAAGACTGCAAAATAAGTTACCAATTTAACATTCTTCAGTTGGCTTTAACTTGCAAAAAAAAATCTGGCAATTAAAAAGTTCAACATTCCAATAATGATCCTACAGCCACTTTTCTTTTAATTCTTGCAGAGGTTCCAATATTACATCATATTTTATCTGCCAGTATCCATTTTCAAATTTGCAAGCAGGATACTCTTTCAAAACAAGCATGTGATCCACAGTTGGCAATGCACTAGACAAACAGTAAAGACGATATTGGTCCCAAACAAAGATACAAAACATCTAAGGATGTAGATGTAGAAATGCTTGAATTAACTAAAGAAATTAAATAGAAACACGGAGTTCCAGAAGCAGTACCTAGAATGTGGAAAGTGATTTCTTTTGGGGATTATATATGCCATACCTTTCAGGGAGGTATGTTTGTTTGGCCAGTTTAGCTATTTGTGCTTTATTATAGTTTTTCAAGTCAAGCTTGTCAAGTTTATTATTGTTCACTTTAGATCTGCTGCGTAGGCACTATATCTAATTCTTGTTTTCTTTATAATACTATTATTATTCAAATTATGTGTAGACAACAGCTATATAAAAAACTGCTAAATAGGTAGGGAATACTTGTACTTAACAAAAATTCATAACTAGAAATATTTTTATATATATTCACTACTATTAATCTGATTTCCAAATGAAGTTAACTTATTTTTAATGGATACTTATAATGGACATGAATTATTAAGCATTAATATTTTAGAGCTTATATTTCTAATCTTAATACATTAAATGATTAATGTATATATGTGTGTATAGGTGTGCATATATATATATATATATAACATATATGTGAAGTTTATTTCTTTGAATTCAAAACAGTTCATATGTACATGTTTATATATTACAGGCTCCTAAGAATATGTGTACTTAACTTTCTAATACTTAATTAGCTAAGTGATCTTGAGCATGTCAATTAATATATATGAACCTTACTTCTCTCTACTACAAAATGAAACTGTTGGATTGCATGATTTTTAAAAGGAGCCATGCCAGGTTTTTGAGAAGTGGCATGGTCATTTGATTAGAAAGATTAATTTGTAGAAGTGTGTAGAATAGATGTAGATACTTCAGTAAATTTACTATTATCAGTCTCCACTCAAAGTTATACTTTTTAGCTAAGAGTTAAAATAGGAAAGCTTAGGTTTCACTTGAGGGTGTGATAAGTAGACCAGTTTAGCTAGACTGTAGAGCACATGTATAGCAAGTTTGCAAATAGACCTAATCAGATGAGTGTGAAGGAAACGAAAGATTTCTGTTGCTCAGCCCAAAGGAGATTTCATCAGAGTTGAAAAGTACTTTCTTTTTTTCCCCACAGAGAATTAACTTATGGTTTCTGACTTTTTCCATCAGGCAGAATTGAGGAGATAATCCAACAGAGGTAACAGTGGTCTCATGACAATAGTTTCTTTTGACCATATGTGGTCTATTTCTCTAACTTGTTGAAAATTGGAATACAAGGAAATTCTTACCCTTTACCTGAAAATTTTTTCTCAAATTTACACATATATGTACAAATTTGTATTCCATTCTAAATAATATGTAAAAAATTGAAATATGTGTTTTTGTGTGCATGTGTGTATATATACATATTATATATGTGTTGTTGAGTTGTTTCAGTACAACTCTTCATCTCCACATTTGGGGTTTTCTTGACAAAGATGTTGAAATGACAAACTACTTTAATACAATATTGTTAAGTAACAAGATATTTTGGTTTTAGCTGTGATTTGTACTCATGGAATAGAAATATGGTTTTTAGTAATGTATTTTTATAAATTCTATAACAACAAAATAATTTATATAACATGTGAGGTTCTTTATAATGAGCTTTTATCCAATATGCCCAGTTTCAGGTTCTTTGAAAAATGTTTTTCTGTGTTCTTCCCTTCCCTTCAATTCTTATTCTTCTCTCTTTTTTACTCTTTCATAAACCCCTAGAAAAAGTTATCTATACTTGTTGCTACTATTTTTCTTCTAATCATTTTTAACTCATTGCAATCGCATTTCTGACATCATTGCTTATCTAAAAATATCTCTTTAAGACTATCAATGACTTTCTTTTAAAAATAGATTTCATTTGCTTTTTTTTATATTGTCTAGATTTCCCTCTGTATACTTTTTCTTGCTTGAATGTATGTGTGTATGTATATATGTATGTTTATATACGTATATGTATATGTGTTTGTAAAATACTTTTAAAAAGCATCAATAAAACGTTAAAAATTTAAAAACTTATTTCATGGACACTGAAACAACTATTTTGGGTAGACTTTCAAATTAATAGGCTATAGCTGTTTTACTTTTTAAATACCTGAAACTTGAACATAAATGTTTTTCCAACTGAATTAATTGTGTTGTTGAAATAATCTGCTGGTACAGAAGTTGTCATACAACCTTTTTATTTTAGCTGACCAAGCACTAGGAACATAAATTGTACTCTAAGAAAAATGTAGTGTGAATTAAACAAATTATTTTGAGTCCTCTTCTACATACCTCATCAAAAGTAAGCAAACATGTTTGTATAGTAAGCTTTCTCTTATTGAAATATGTTTGTAACCCTGTAGCATGTTTGTAACCTGTCAAATATCTAAAAATAATTATCCCCCAGAAGAAAATTCATTGTGAGTACTGCTCAAAAATTTATTTTGAAATTTAGAAATATTAGTTAGATTTTGCTATAAAGGGATAGAAAAAAATTGCTGTCAAAATTTCCCTAATGACATACAAATTAATTTTAGTCTTTAAAAACATAATCTTTCAAAAGTGAGAGATTAGATTTCAATAATATGCATAGCAGAATATAAAGGTTACAACAGTCAGAAAGCCTAGGCCAAGAGGTCGGGAGTTGGGTGGTGGTGGAGATTTCATTGCTCAGCAGAAGTAAGGAAGGCCTACAATATCACTTTTGTCGACCAGTGAAATAGCTTCCTGGAGGAGAGGATTATCAGGATGTATTAAGGGCTGCTAGTCCTCAGAGTCAACAGGGGTTGAGATCTTACTGGGAAAAGTAGAGGAAAGATAGATGAATTTTTTTCTTTGGTTGCAAAGCATAATAGATGAAAGGGGCATCTTCTCTTCTTTTCTCTCCTCTCCCCTCCTGTTTAGTTGGAGATTAAAATAAACAAAAAATCCCAACTCTATGTCCTATTTTTCCATCGACTATTAGTGATAGTATTTTGTAAGATACATTTTCTGATAAACTAGAAAATACTGTCCTAGAATGCTTATTTCCTTGAAAGTGGTTGGGTTATTATTTTACATGAAGATACTGAAACATGTTTTGCCAGTTTGGAAACAAAAGTAAGTTCTATTTTTAAGGAGATTAAAAAAAAATAACAAACTTGCTGTTCCTTGTATACAACATTCCACCTCTAATTTCAGTACTTTTTCTTTGCACCTGTTAACCCTGCCTTGAATTCATTCACCCTCTTTTTAGTTGTTTCTTGAAATCCTTACTTTCCTTCAAGGATTTTTAAAGTTCAGTTCCTAGAAGTGCTCTTTCTCAATATCCTCTTCTACTAGTATACCCCATTTCTAAATTACTTTGTTTTTATGTTATAACACCTATTTTATATTCACTTATGTGTATATGTTTGTTTTCCTCAAAAGAACATAAGCTTCTTTTGAGGACAGGGAAAGACTCTTATTTTTGTTTGTGCATTCATAACCAGTAGCGTAGCATTTAATAAATGTCCATTGGTTGTTATTTGCCCTTCATGGAGAGAAACTATTAATTTTGGAGTCAAGCAAATTAATATTCTTAATAAATATAGAATGCAAATGTATGTCCATTGGTTGTTATTTGCCCTTCATGGAGAGAAACTATTAATTTTGGAGTCAAGCAAATTAATATTCTTAATAAATATAGAATGCAAATGTAAGTGGCTCTTATAATCAAGAATCATCTAATTCTACTGGGAATTTTTCTCCATTCCCATTAAAATCAGTTTTCTAGATGGCACACTCTCAGAAGTCCTGACCTTAAATCCTGATGAATCTCTCTCATTTACCCTGCTTAACATCTCTCACTTTCAGTTTCTTCATTTATAAAACGTGGGGTTGGAGTTGATGGTCATAGGCCCTTATGTTATTAATTAGTATGTGTAGGTGTGGTGAGAATTTGCACCACTTATGTGTCTTTCAATGAACATATCTAAAATGAAATAATTCCATTCTGACTGAAAAAATTCAAGAATAAAGCCATATTTTGTCTTGAACTCATTCTGAAAGAGTGAGAATTTTAGTGTGGCTGAGGAGTTCCTTTATATAGATAGATTTGTTTCCTAGAAGTTCTGGGAGTAATCTCAGTTTCCAAATTTTTTCTCACCTAATGTCTGGATTCATGTCCGAGTTTTGCCATTTTCTTCTTGTGTGACCTTAGATAAGTTACTTACTTACCTCAGTAAGACCTTTCTTGGTCTCAGTTCTATGTAGAATTCAGGATGACCTCTAATATTCCTTTTGGCTTTAAATATTTGCCATCCAATGGACAGTGTATTAGATAGCATAGAATATATTTGTTTAATGTTAAAGATATTCACACGCTGGCAAGTAAAGCCTTAATCCAGACTAATATTTTTAAAGCCTATAATCTTAAATAGTGGTTACAAATTTGCTTTTTTCAGAGAAAAAAAAACCTACAAGGATGATGGAATTTTATTCTTTGCTTTTATAAGAAACATTATAACTATAGACCTTTAATCAATATCTGTTGCTTGTTCGATTATTTTAAGTTTATGCCTTGGATTCAGTTGACTTTTGAACCTTGTTTTTCTCTTGAATACCTTGAGTTTTGAACATGTTTCCACAAATATGTTTCCATCCCTTTTTATAGAAAAATATGAAGGATCAGCATTCTCTGCTGTTAATTTATAAGGTTATTGCCTTGTTAGACTTCTTGATGTTTTAACTTATGGAATGAGAGAATTGTAGAAATTGAATGAACCAAACAAAATGAATCCATCTTGTAAAACAGACTCCTTTTTGAGGAAACTGAATTCAATTTAGCTCTTAGAAAGTTTTATTTTGTTCTGTCCTCAAGTAGCTCTTTGCTTACTGGTGAGATTACAGAGCTTTTATTTCTCCTTGCTTTTTTTTTTTTTTTTTTCTTATTTAATAGTTTACTTTTCCTAATTGCATGTAAAAACAATTTTAACTTTTTTTTTTTTCAAATTTTGAGTTCTATATTCTTTCCCTTCTTTCCTCTCCCCCCTATCCCCATTGGGAAAGACAAGCAGTTTGACATAGTAATACAGATGTAGTCATATAAATAATATTTCCATGTAAGTCATTCTGTAAAAGAAAACAGACCAAAAAAAATAATAAAAGTAAAGAAAAAGTATCTCATTTGGACTGTATCAGTTCTTAATTTGGAGATAACACCTTTTATCATTAGTCTTAGAGAATTGGATCGGTATTGTATTGCTGAAAATAGCTAAGTTATCCACTGTAGATCACTAAACAGTATTGCTGTTTTTGTACACAATGATATCCTGGTTCTGCTCATTTCACTTTGGGTCAATTTATGTAAGTCTTTCCATGTTTTTTTGAGAGCATTCTGCTCATCATTTCTTAAAACACAATTGTATTCCATCACAATCATATTCAACAATTTATTCAGTCATTCCTCAATTGATGGACATTCCCTCAGTTTTAATTCTTTGCTACCACTAAAAGAGCTGATATATGATATCATATGAAAATATGATATATTTTATGCCTTAGCACAAGATTAATTTTTGTAAGGGTACCACATTTAGAAGAGAATTATGTATATTCATTTCTATTCCCATTCAGTCATCATCAGATATCTAATACAACTAACTTGTTTAAAGTTCTATTTGGATCCTTCTTTCTTGTTTATCTTTTTTACTAGATTTGGCTTCATGTGAAAGAAATACTTTGAGGTCTCAAGTATTATAGTTATACTTTCCATTTCTTCTGGTAAACCAATTAAATATTTCTTTAAGTGTTTAGATGTTGTGCAATTTGGTATGTATATCTTAGGTTTTGTTGTTGTGTATTGCCTCTCACACCTTTAAAGATATTGCTTTGTTTATCATAATTGCTGCCTTTGCTTTTTTTTTTTTTTTAACCTCTAAATCTATAAACGTACTTCTTGTAAACAACAGATTATTGGATTTTGCTTTCTAATCCGTTCTGCTATCTTCTTCCATTTAAAGATGAGCTTTCTTTGGCCTGTTTTCCAAGTCATTTGTTTTTGATAACATGTTTCACATTCTCTCCTATTTTTTTAATCCTTTGATTTCATTCTAATATTTATTATTGTCTCAAAGAATCATTGAGTTCTGTTTTGTCCCTTCTGTATTTCAGGGACCATGAAAACAATACTTGAGTATAGTTTTTATTTGAAACTATTTTCTCATTTTTAGTTGTCTGGTAGACAGCTATCACCCAGACATTACATACTTCTAAATTCTTATGTTGTCTTACTTTGCAAGGAATGGGCAGAATTGAGACCTGCTTCATGTATCCCCAGAATGGTACTGAAAGAACAGGGACAAGATGTGCTGGTGCAGCAGCAGCAGCAGTAGAGTAAGTTACTGAGTAGATCCAAGAACCCACGATAGTAGGCCAAGTTCTGTATTCTACCAAAGCAAAGGAGCTATAGTGGGAAGAGGGAGAGGCTGAGTAAAAATGAAGGATCAGTATTCTCTGCTGTTAATTCATAGAGTTATTGCCTTATTAGACTTCTTGATATTTGACTTTTGGAGTGAGAAAATTATGGGAATTGTATGAACCAAAATGAATGCATCTTGTAAAACTGACTCCTTTTTGAGACTTGCTTCATTTTCTTGTAAATTCTGCTTGCTTGCTTATTGTGAATTGAATGATATCCTATTCCATTTCCAGGAAAGTCCACCTCTTTCTTCCCAATTCCTATCCCTTTTCCAACTTGGAAAGTCCTTTATCATCATCTAATTTTGTATCCTGCTAATTGTTTTCTTTCAATGCATAAACATTTCTCTTACCCTGTATTTGGAGTCCAATGCCAAACCTAGGAGGCCTGGTTTCGATTTTTTTATGTGATCGGCATGCATTGCTTAATAAATTGTTATGCTTGGAAGTTTGGACCTTTGTTAATAATTTTAGATTTCACGCATCATGACAGACAGCTTTAATTGTTCTAATTCTTGCATAGAATTCCTGTTTTGGAGAATAAGGACTGGGGAAAATGTCTAACTTTCAAACTTTTTGTTTATATGATGTTGGATTCTATATAATAAATACATGTCAAAAATATTTTCCAACAAATATTAAAATTTTTAAAACTGACACTTAAAAGGAATCAGTTTCAATTACCTAGCCTCTATATCCTTTTTTAGGCTTATATTCCCCTACTGACCTATATAAACATATTCTTCCAGCCAAACTAGTTTGTAAACAAGGGGACCACATCTTACATATGTTCAGAAAAACTACATATTTGTGTTTTTTTGTGTGCTCTTAGTGATTTGCATAGTGATTTCTTTACAATTAGTGAGTAGTTGTTTAGCATTTGTTGAAAGAGATGAAGTGTTATTCTACCACCTTTATCTCCCCATCCTATTAGTGGAAGAACTTTAGTTTAGTAAGACTAATATACTATTTTAATAAGACTAATACACTAATACTGATAAATTGATATCAGTGGCTATGTGATTTCATCAATGTGTGTATTCCTTCCATCACTGCTCAATCCCATCTATGTCTACCTGTCCTTCTTAATGTTTTCTCATAGATATTTCATAAGAGTTCCACTATGGCACAAGTGGTTAGAGTATAGACCCAGGAGTCAGGAGGACCTGAGTTCAAACATGGGCTCAGACACAACACTTACTAACTGTGAGATGGAAAAGGGTGGAGGAAGGGAGGGGAGAATCACTTCACTCCTATTGCCTCACAAAAGGAAAAAAAAAGTTCCACATGCATATTAATGAAGCATGTGACCTTTTCATTGTCTTAATAGACACATCTTTTGTTTTTTCCTCCGGTAACTTAGTTAATCTGACAAAATGCTTTCCAAATCTTGATCTGTAACATGTATTTAACCTTCTGATCAATCATAAACCTCTCTATTTTTCAAAAGGAAAGAACCAATTTTGATTCTTTGAAGACTGAAGATAGTATTTTATCACACTTAGCCATATGATATCAGAGGAAATTGGTATGAAAATGCTGTCTCTGATTCAGAGAGAAGCTTGAGGTCATTAAAAAAACTGTGGTAATTCATTCCATTCTCCAGTTGTTCAGTTCTAGTTCTAACTGATTGTCTATTTGCAATGCCTGTCTCAGATATTTGTATTGATAGCAAGTTCTATCAGTTTGTTAGTCCAGATACTTTGTTATGGTCTTTATCCACTGTTTTTTTCCCTTGTGACTAGTTAGTTCTAAACTGTTTATTAAATTTTGGATCAAAGGCAAGATAGAGATTAGAGAATTTTAATATTTTATTTGAGAGGGAAAGTTTGTGCTGGGGCATATTACCCCCAGGGTATGTCTCAAAACATCCAGCAGGGAATGTGAGGTTCCCATGAAATATATATATATATGAAATATATATACATGTGCTCACTGAGAGCTGGAACGAACCATCAATCTGATTCTGACAGGGTAGAGGGTAGGACCATAAATTCTGATAAATTGGGACTAAGAACAATGACAGAATGGAGTTAGGCACTGGAAATTATGATAAATTGGGAAGGTCTGGAGTCATGATAGAAGGTCTTTCTCCTTATCTGGATTAAACTTTTACAATTTATAATCTTAGAGTAGCCAGCCCTAAATTCTAATGATTAGGAGGGAGGAGTAGTAGTATAACCAGGGGGATTGAGGCAGAACAATTAAGGAATTGAGGCAGAACAATTCAAGGAAACCAAGGCAGGACAATTAGGGAAACTGAGGCAGGACAGTAAAAGGGAATTGAGGCACAACATTCCACACTCTCTCTTCTGAATATTCAAATCATTGAATCACCGTCCTCTAGATACCTGGAAGGTCTCAGCACCATAATTTTGACCAACCCTATTTGAGGCAAATCAAAATAAAACTAGAATAAGGCAAGGACTTATAGTAAGGACAAGTCTCTCCCTGACAACCTCTGAGTTAACAGCAGTACAAAAGCTCCCTGTTGCAAACATGCCAGGTCCTCTACAGTTCTGGAGCAGCATCTCAGCCAGAGAATCCAGTGTGAGATGGACAGTTCAGTGTGAGTTAGATCTGTGGTCATTTGTGCACTTAACTCAGCCTCTGCTTATAGAGGGAGTAGCAGTGTTTGAGACAGTCATGCCCCCATCCTAAAAGAGGCAACCCAAGGCTGTCAGGAGACTCCAAAGGGGGAAGGGTGAGACTTGGAGTAGCTCCACCTGACCCTGCTCAGAACAAACAGGTGCTGCTATTAGGATACTAGGATCCAGATTTCTGAGCAGAGTTATCAGAGTATGCACAGTTAGACCATCAAGGCAGGCAAACCCCAAACTTTTAGAGGCCTGATATCAAAACTGCAATGTTCTTTGAGAATGCTGAAATACTAATTAAGGAACTGGGATTATAGGTGTAGAGAAACAGATCAGAAAGACTGCCAGTCCCAAGATGCCAGATGCTTGGAGATTTTCTGATCAGGCGATCAGAAAATAGTCCCCAAAAAACTGAGTCTGTCAGGGCAATTCCAACAGAATAAGGAGTTTCAAAGCTAAAGCATAATAAAAACGAAAAAAAAAGGACTGCTTAAAGGACTTCCAATTTAATCTGAACTGGTGAGACAGAGGGGTGGGGCAGAAGTGCCTAAGGTAAAGGTGAACAGAAAACTAGGGGTTCCCATTCATTCAAGTATTTGAGAAAAATCACCAGTTTCCCTAATAGGGAACTATCTCTTCCTCCCCTTTTTTCTCATGGAAAGGAATAAAAAAAAAAAAAAAAAAAAAGCAAATAAATTATCAAATAACCATCCCACATATAAATCCCGAGAGTGAATTAAAATTCCTATACATAGCAGACTAGTATAGTCCTAAAGATTCCTCAACATCCTTAACAACAATAGTTACAGAATTTTAACAATTTCCATCCCAAATCTTAAACACACAGTAATAAATGACCCAGTCAGGGTTTAACAATCATTGATCAACCATTGCTAAATCCCCATATCAGTCCAAAGTACATTAGGAGCAGGGGCGATGGTCTCTCATTCAAGAACTGCTTCGTTTGGGCAGATGCTCTCAGTCTATGCAGGGGGTGGAGGTGGTGTGCTGACAACAATCAATAAGCTGATCAGGTCCCAGAAGCAGTTCAATATAGCTGTAATTTGACCAAAATCTAGAACAAAACCCAAATCTAACAAATAAAGGTTAAAACAGTCTGAAATAGAAAAAGTGCAGCAAAATATGAAGAGGCCAGTATGTCCAGCAGCTTCCTATGTAAGAAGAAACAAGTTTTCCTCACAGGATAGACAAACTAGTCCCAACAAAGAAACAACAGTTAGATTTTACAGACCACTGTGCTAAATGTCCTCTCATTATTTAGAAACCTTTAAAAACCTGAATATCCACAGACATAATATCCAGTAACAGATAGATGACCAAGCTAAATACTCACTTGCCTAAATATTTAGGATATTATGGTTACATACAATCAGATTGGAAACAGCAAGGTATGACATAATTGAATTGCATTAATAGTACTTATTGACTTGTTCTGATCATAGAAATCAGTCATAGGAGGAAAAAAATGCAGAAACATGACTATAACATAAAAAAAAATCAAAACTGACTTTTCAGCACATACAGGATAAAATAGCCATAACTCCATTTTATTCCAGTTAATTTTCCCACTGGAAACTTTAAAACTCCCAAATAGTATTAACTACAAGCCCAAGAAATTTTGCCTTCAATAACATCCCATGAACCAAAGTTTCAGATAAATCCCAACTTGTATTTACCATGACCTTATATTGATAACAATAAGAAATTTGTCCCAGTAAATTCACATAGTTATCTTACATATCTAAGTAGATGTTTTATAGGTGAATATTATACAAATCATTTTGCTTTAAAATACCCAATATATAGAACAGAAACATTTTCAAAAGGACAAAGGAAAAAAAAAAACTTATTTTCAGAGGCCCTTTAAATGACTTCAGAATGACTCAATGCAATCAATTAAAACTTATACAGAATATCCTAATTCCACATAAAAGAATCTGAAAGACTCTTTAAACTGTTTTAGAAATAACCCTACCAAATTATTGATCACATTTATGACTATATTCCTAAACAAGGAGACCATTATGTATCTAAAGAAACAAATATTCAGTCAATTAACTTAAAAGTAGGTCTGTCTCTTTATGCATTGAAAGCCAAGAAGGTGAAAAGCTGCTGCCCACTTAATGGGGGGAAGGGGATTTCACGTGTCGACCCTTCCACCTCCAAAGAGGCAGCCACGAGCAGTAAGACAGGAAAGGTGAGTTGAATCTACACCCCTAAAGACAAAAGATTCCCTCCAGTTCCCCACTCAATTTTTCCCCATCCCTCCATTAAAACCTTTCCTCTTTCCTTCTTGCTACATACTTTAAACAATTTCCAACAACCTTCCTCACTAGATGCTCCATTGCTAAAGTAACAGAAAGCAGTTGAGGGGGAAGGGGAGTTGAATGTTTACCTTTGAAGACAAAAAATCTTCTCCCGTTTCTCCCTCCCTCACCTCTTTTCTCTCCTCCCAAATACCCTCCCAATACATTCTTTCTCCTCTCATTTCCTAAAATCATTCAACCCCACAATTGCTCCTTCTTAAATCATCTTCATTCTCCTTTCCTTTCCCCTCAAAACTTTTAAGACTCACAATACAGTGAATAGCTACATAACTCCATAAAGCATAACTTATAAAACTTTCAAATTACCCAATGTGTTTCAGAAGGTAACATACTTTACCTAATTAAACTGAACCAAATCAGATACAGCTTTAAAAAAAAGTTTTTCTTTCTTCTGCTTGAGTGTTCTCACAGCAATTAGCATCTCTTTTATCTGTCCAGGTAGAGCTTGAATTTTATTGCTCTGTCCCTTTAATCCTACTAGCAGGCTTTTCAGAAAAAAAAAACTTTTCTCCCAGTGTTTTAAACAATTCTTTATCATTGTTCTTAAAACTTTAACAGAGCCCTTTAACTAACAAAACAGACAAGTCACACAGGACACAAATCACACAAACATAGACTGCACAATTACAACGTTAAACAAAACATTTAATATATAGACTAGGGGCTTTTCCCCAGGAATAGTCCCTGAGGGAAGTTTGTTTCCGCTGGAGATTCTTTCCTCCCAGAATCCAAAAGGAGCTTTTCTAAGCTTCCAAGCCCCAGTTTGGTGCATTTCTTTGCCTTCCCAGAGAATGCCCAGAGATTAAAAAATATTCAAAACCAGGATAGTGCCTACAGTGTGGCACCCAGAACCAGACCCAGAACACAGAATTGTTCCAGAACACCCAGAGATGTTCCAGAAGACTACAGTTGTGCCACTGGCACACACAACCAGATATGTGTCTTAAACGACACTCAAATTTGTTGTCCAAAGACATTCAGAGCAGATGTCTTAGAAGATATCCAAAACAGATGGTATCATCCAGCATCCTGTTGATATCATTCTCAGAATTTAATGCCTGTTCGAATTTTATTATTCTGAGAATCCAGAAGCTAGCACAGACAGACAGAACAGGTAAACAGATCAGATTATGTCCTAAAACATCCAGATTTATTCTCCTGTGCCCAAATGAAGGTGTCTACCATTGAGCTGTGCTGCGGCTAAAAAACTCTCTTTCTGGAGAACCTGGAGAAATCCAGAGGGCTGTCCTCTCCAAGCAGAAAACCCAGATCTCCAGCCACCCCAAGGCCTAAGGGGGGAGACTCAAAGGTTTATAATCCCTAATCCTGCTCTTATTTTTGATATCTTGGTGGGACCTCCAAATGTAATGCCAGAGAAACTGAGGCAACATAGAGATTAGAGTTTTTAATATTTTATTTGAGAGGGAGGGATTGTGCTTGGGGGCATATTGCCCCCAGGGTTGATGTCTCAAAGCATCCAGCAGCAAAGGTGAGTTTCCCATGAAATATATATATGGTCTAAGAGACCAGGGTAGACTGAGGCAGGGGCAGAGTCTGAGCACTGAGAGCGGAACAGATCATCTGTTCTGGTTCTGACAGGGTGGGGGCTAAGGACCATAAATTCTTACAAATTGGGAGTAAAGGAGTTAGTCAAACTAGAACCAGGAAGTCTGAAGAGGTAGACAATGCCAATTAGGTATCTGAGATAGTACATCTGGGAGTTTTGTCTTTTGGAATGCCAGAGTGGCCACAGTCCTAATTATCTCAGTCCTAATGAGCAGGAGGGAGGTGTTGCAACCAGGAGGATTTAGGCAGAACAATAAAAGAAACTGAGACAGATCAGTTTAGGGAAACTGAGGCAGGACAATTAGGGAAACTGGGGCAGGACAATAAAAGGGAACTGTGGCACAACAAAAGCTATTTTTTTAAAGTCAAGATATTAATTTTTTTTTTTTGGAAATTCTTTTATCACTAGCCTAAAAATCTACTCAATTTTGCTTTCCTAATTTCTAATGAGAAATTTATTCCTTCTAGTTCTAAAATTGTCTGTTTTTGTTTTTTTCTCTCAAAGAATGGTTATTCTTTACTGTTAGCTTGGGTCTTGAAGAGTTTTATTTATTAAGAAGATTAGACCATTAAAATAACATATTTTGACAATGGAAGAGAGTTTCTTTAAGTACAAATATATGGTTATCTTCTAATTGAAAAACAAAGTTCATTCACATAAAATTAATCTCTGAATTGTTTTAATTGCCCAGGCTTCTTCTAGTAGGAATGATGTGTTCTTTATATGACCAAGATCAAAACTGCCTAGAGCATTGTAAAAGAAACAACTCCTTTGAAAGTTAGATTACATTGAATGTTATTATTTTTTTTCTTAGCTGTACCTCTGATTTCTTTTGTTTTTTCCTAATTAGGATTCCCTCTCTCCTGTTCTCCATTTCTTCTGTAAAGATAGTCTCTTTATTTATTTTGGCTTAATTTATTTTAAAGCAACTCTGTTCTTACCAGATCTCTTTTCCCTTACTCTAAAACATCACTTTTTCCCCTCTTCCTCTGCCTTTTGTTACATTTTCCCTATGTTTAGAGTTTTGCATATTAGTTCCTTTTTCTTGCTTGCTTTTTTCTAGTTATTTAGTTTTTTCCCTTAATTAAGTAGTCAAGTAAAACCTTTGGTTAATTAGTTTATGTTTTTATTTTGAGACTTTTTCTAGAAAAAATTTCCTTCCTTCATTTTCTTCATTATTTGTCTTTCCTTTCTACTTATTTTAGAACTTTATTCTTTGATCATGACCCTTATAGTTATTTAACCTTTCTTTAGTCTCTGTATTCCTTGTGGAACTAAAACTTCTAAGATACCTATTTTGGATTCCTTCTAAGTAGATGCTATATTTTTGTCTTGTATATCTTGTTTCCTGGCTACATCTTTTCAATTATGTCTCTATATGTCTTAGTTTGTAGCATACATTTTTTCTAGAGGTGACCTCCCTAAGTCTTCTTTCAATAGGCACTTGTTTTCTGTGTCCAGAAGTTCTAAGTAGATTTCTTATATTATTTCTTGCATTGTGGTGCATAGATTTTTTGTTTATTTTTGTAGGGATTTTCTAAAACTTGTGTTCTTCTGGGAACCCTATAATCCTTAAATTGTATCTATGTATTCTATCTTCGACATCATTGCTTACATGGAGATCATGCTTATTTTGAAATATTATTACTTTCTGTTTCTTTTTTTCTTCTTCAAGATTGTTCTTCACTCCCACTCATTTATGTGAGCCTCATCACCCTGGGATTCATGTTTTTCTATTCTATTAAAAGCAGTCAATTCTGCTTTCAAAATCCTTATTTCTTTTTTAAACTATTAAGGAACATTCTATTGTGGTTTCATGCTCTGCAGAATTATGCGGATCCTCTGATTTATTTTGTATTATTTTAGTTTCTTTTTATTTGCAATATTTATAAATAGAAGCCTGTATTCTTGTACCTGATTTGGAGACCACATTTATTTTTGAAATTAGTATATTCTCTGATTTTTTTTAATCTGCTTATGTTTAAGATCTTTAATTCCATTTTCTCTCTACTGAGATCTTTGATAATTTTAGTCTCTCCTCCCCACACCTACCTTATTTTTACTTTATTGTTCACTTTCTGATTTTTTTTCCCTTTGATGGTAGTTTCCCTAGGGACTAGATCTCAAAGCTGTCCTAGTCTCCTTCTATTTTGGGGTCATTCACAGTTCACCAGCCTAAATCTCTGCTCAAAGTAACTTCTTGGAGTACAGAATTGGCCCCCCTAGATATATGCTAGACTCTTTCCTACAGACTTAGAGTGTAATTGCCCCACATCACTGTGTGTCTTGCCCTAATTACTTTCTCTGGCTAAACTGATTGCACAGAATATACTACTACTCATTATTGCTAAACTACTCCTTGTTTTCACAACCTGATCAAATTTATGCCATTTGGATTTCTGCATTACTGAGAGGTTGGGGTTAGTGTATAGAGTTGAGTTCTATAAGCTCTGGCAATAAAAACACAGGCAAAAACCTGCTCCCTTTCTCAAAGAGCTCACCTTCTAATGGAAAAATTCATTTACCCTATGCAGATTGGCATTTTGTGCACAATTTATATGATTAGAGTTTTGCTTCTGGCACTGAGGTTTAAGTGATTTAACTGGAGTTCTAAAAGTTTTAAAGTAATTTGCTCAAGGTCACACAACTCATTTCTGAATAAAGGTATGAAGTTAGGTCTTGTTGAATGGAGGGCCATTTCTCTGTTTTGTTTCCTGTACTGCCTGTGCAAATGCTAACAGTATTTACTTCAAAATCAAGTCCTTGGATAATGGGATTATATGGAAGGGACTTTAGTTTTTATTTTGCCTAATCCCATCATTTTACAGATAAGGAAATTTAGACTCAGAAAAACTTTGCCAACATGACTTGATTAGCAGGTGTTAGAAATGAGATTCACACCTAGGCTTACAAATTTAGTAGTCCTTTCACAAACTGAACTACAATTTCCTCTGTGACATTAATTGCCGAGTGAAATAGAGATGTTGGCTTCTCATCTGTCTGTCTAAACAGGCCAACTTGTTTTCTGAGAGAGACTTAGACAATGCTGACATCACTGAATCTGCTTATTAGAGCAATTAGACATGTAAGGCTAGTACACTAGTTCTCCACAGTAACAACAGCATCTGCTTTGTCTCAGTGACATTACTAAAATCTGGTAAGATTAGACTCAAGAGAAAATAGGAAAATAAATATTAAATGATGCAAAGGCTGGATGACATTAATGAGAACAGCAGTTTCTTTATTACATTCAAGGAATTCTTTACTGGAATGAGATTAAACACAGGATTAAAAAACTTCTAAAGTGATTTTTGCATGTTCTTGACTTTTAGAAACAGAATGAACTATTATAGGTGCACAGATTTGTTCTTTTTAGTGTTTTTTCTGAAGAACAGTAACCATAATTTTGTGTATACAATCTCCTTTGAGCCTTACAACAACTTTGTGAAGTTAAGTACTTTATATTATTATATAAAACTTTGTATATTCGATATTCTTCTATGTATTCTATATTCTAGTCTATATGTATTGCTATATGTAAAGGGTCAAAAATCTGAAGAAAGGTGTTAACTCAGTGGAGTTGATAATACAGTGGTTATCTAGTTTAGCATGGTAATTAATAGTTCTCTAGTTCAGTATGATTGATTTAATCTTACAACAAATAATGGTTCCCTAGTGATATAATGATTGGTTTATACTCAGTATACTGTAATGAAGTAATTATAATAGAGTATATAAACTGGGGACAAACTCAGCCCAAGACAGAGAAGACTTGACCTGCCTTCTGGTGGCTCTCTTGCCTCCTTCAATCCATCTGAAGTTCCCCAGAAAGCCAGCCTGGCCCCAGGTGAAGGAGACAGACTGTGAAGGAGATAATAAAGACTTTAGACTTTATTCCTGACTATTCTCGTGGTGATTATTCTGCTGAAACCAAGGCTGGTCCTGAGACCTCCAGAAAGCTAACAAGAACATTACAACTATATATGTTCTTTATTACTATCCCCTCTTTATAGATGAGGAAATAGAGATTGTGAATTTTGCTAAATGTAACATAGTTGGTAAGTGTCTGAGGAAGTTTTTGAACCCTTAGAATCTGCAGACTCAGAATCTAACACACACTACTCTATCATGCTTTGGCAAATATCAGCTTATCATCTAACATTTATCAAATAAGTGTTAGATGATAAGTAAGATGGTACGTGTGTGTATAATAGCTGATATATAACATGTATAACCTTTACAAAGCATTTAATATGATGGTCTCATTTGAACCTCACCCACACCTATAAATTATATGCCAACTTACCCATTTCACTTATAAAGAAATGAATCTGAAAGATGATCAATGACATCCAGGGTCATACAATTAATAAATTTCTGAGGCAGGATTTGGCTTCATGTCTTTCTGACTTTTCACCTGGTATTCTAGTCTCTGTGCTTTTGTGTATGACATGGTATGTACTCAAATATTTATTCATTCCCTGATTGAAGCCAGGTTTAGGGTAGCAGTATATTTTTGCAATTTTTCTACTGGGAATTTTGTGCTTAGATAAAGCTTAGCACATTGAAGTCACATAAACAATTCTATTTGTTTTCCTTTCTAAACATTGTAAAAATAGTGAAGATTTCCCTTCTATATTTGATTATGATTATAAAATCTGCCAAGTTATTGAGTCCATATCTCTCAGCCAAATTTCCTTAGCCCAAGTGAAACATGGTTATACTGAGCAATAGAAATCAAAATAAATTTGCTGATTGAATTTTTTGGTAGGTAGAAGAAAGCATGGAGTGGCAAGAAAGATATGTGTGAAATATAGTGTTAACATGAATTATTCCCTATGTAAGTCATATTTGGAACTGTCTTCAAGTACTAGACATCATATAGTGATGATCCAATCAAAATTTATCCTTTCCTTCAAGTTCCCTCTATCAAATTGTGATGAAAATGATAAAATGCAACTTTGAAAGGGACTATGCAGGATCATCCGTATGTTGAATGAGCTAGGGTTCTTTGGTTTTTAGAACAAACTGCAGAGTGGACATCTTTGTATTCTGTCTTCTCAAATATCCTTTCCTAATAAGTTGTTGGGGGGAATAATTCATAAAAGCATCATTATATTTGGTTTTAATTTTTTTATTTCAGAATCCTGGGCTGACCGATCCCTGCTTCATGAAGCTGCATCTCAAGGACGTCTCCTTGCTCTCAAAACTTTAATTGCACAAGTAAGTAATTGAAGGATTGTCTCAAAAGCATTTTTAGTGCTTATATTGAAATGGAACCTTGACCTTCATATAATGATTGGTTTATACTCAGTATACTGTAATGAAGTAATTATAATAGAGTATATAAACTGGGGACAAACTCAGCCCAAGACAGAGAAGACTTGACCTGCCTTCTGGTGGCTCTCTTGCCTCCTTCAATCTATCTGAAGTTCCCCAGAAAGCCAGCCTGGCCCCAGGTGAAGGAGACAGACTGTGAAGGAGATAATAAAGACTTTAGACTTTATTCCTGACTATTCTTGTGGTGATTATTCTGCTGAAACCAAGGCTGGTTCCAAGACCTCCAGAAAGCTAACAAGAACATTACATTGTTCTTCTTACAACCCATGATCTTTGGTGCTGTCATATAGACCACCATTTCCCAAATTACATTTTGAGGTTCCCAGGTGTTCTGAATTATATGAATAGAAAATATGTAATGCCAGTGATTAACTAATACTTTCTTCTTTAAATATTATACATGCAATTATATAAAGTACATATTACATATGATAATTTAAAAATAAAAATAGACATAATTCCCTCAATTTTCTAATATAACTTCCCTGACCTTCCTTTGCTTTATCCCAGAGATAATTTAATATAATTAGACTCAATGAATCAATATTAAAAGTCTACTCTGTGCTAGATACAATATTAGGTGCTGGGGATAAATACAAAAGTAAGGTAATTTTCAACCTCAATGAATTAATGTTCTAACTGGAAATACTGTATGCATATATATAAATTTATAAAACACACACATATATCCATGCAGAAGATAAGAGGGTAGCCTTGCCAGTGAGACTGAGGAAGACCTGGAAAAGCTTCTCATGTAGAAGATGGTGATTGAGCTGAGTCCCGAGGAAAATCAGGGATAAAAAAAAAAAAAAAAAAAAAAAAAGCTGAGATGAGCAGGGAGACCATTCCAAGAGGTGATAATCAAATTTTTAATTAGGGAAAATTACTTCATCAGTTATGATAGCATAAAGCAGAGTGCAAAACATCTTCAAGTAATAAGAAAAGTTAGGTGGTATTGCTACAGCCCAGGTGAGATATCATGAGAGTTTGTATTAGGGTGATAGTCATGTGAAGGGGACTGATACCAGAGATCAGGAGATAGAGATTAACCAGATTTTATCCTAGATTGGCTATGTAGAATACATGAGAATGAGTAATAAAGGATGATATCATGATTGAGAACATGTGTCACTAGTGATGGAAGTACCCTCAACAGAAATAGGGGATTTTGAAAGGAGTGGGTGAGTTGGGACTGGAAAGAATGTTATGACTTTTGTTTTGAAAATATTGAATTTGAAGTAGTTGATCATATAAGAGAGAGATATTTTGGGAGTCATTGATATAGAGATGATGATTAAACCCATGGGAACTGATTAGGTAATCAAATGAGAGTAGGTAGACAATAGAGTTGAAGACCAAGGAAAAACCTTTAGAATACATTTATGGATAAGAGGAATAATACTGATGATGATTAGCAAGGGAGACCTATAAGAAAAAGATAAATGGATAGGAGAAATGAGACAACAGTGACGCTCAAGAGGGGAGGGTCAAAGAGAGAGTGAATTTCTAGGAAAAAAGGGTGTCAGTGGCAAAGGCTACTGAGAGGTAAAGAATGAAGACTGAGGAAAGACCATTAGGTTTGGCAATTGAGAGATCCTTGGTAATTTAGAAGAGAGAATTATAATTTCAGTTATGAGATTAGAAATCATATTATAGAGCACTTGGAAGTGAGGGAGAGAAAGAATAAAAAAGGAAACAAGTCTAGCTTTTTCAATAAGTTTGGCTGAGAAAGGGAGGATGATGAGATACAGTAAGGTTTTTTTTTTTTAGGAACAAGAAAGACTCTCTTAAGTTTGTACATAGCAAAGAAGGAACTAGTAGATAGGAGGATATTGAAGATTACAAAGACAGAATGGATTGTAGTAAGAAGAAAAGACTATAGTAATCTTAATCATTACAGCTAAAGACCAAAACCTGTGACTGGATTAGATTGAAAAATACTACTTTAGATAATTTATTCCTTCCTATTAATATTAAAATACTATACCAATCTTCTGCTTTCCCCTCCTTTTCTGCCTCCCTCCTTCCTTCCCTTCCTTCGACATTGATCATATTCCTTTTTCATGCATTGAACTATGCTAAGTACATATGAATGTGTGTATGTGCATATGTATATGTGTGTACATGCATGTATTAGTGGTAGATCATAAAAATATGGTCCATTGCCTCCATAAGTTTATAATCTAGCTGTGGTGATTAGATATGTACACTTATAAATGTTTTTACTCCAAATTAGGATATGATCAATGCATAAAAGTCCTCTCCTGAGATTGCCCTGTGTTCTTCCAATTTTTTTCTAGTTATTTCTTGGGCTTTTGAGGTCATCCTTTATCATGCAGCTCTTCTCTTTTCTTCCATTGCTATTTTTACATTTCACCCTGTCTATGAAATTTTTCTAGCAAACAATGATGAGAGACTTTGGGCATCCAAAATTAATCATTTTATTCTTGTTGTCCTTCAGCACTTTCCTACCTTGGATGTCTGCCCTTCTATACAGTGGCAATGGGAAAAAAAGTATTTTGATAAAAGTATTTAAGTTTATTCCCAGTAACCAGACTCAGTATTTAAGCAAATTTGCTTACATAACCATTTGCTCACATAACCTAGCAACACTCATTGTAACAGAAGGTCCTAGTTTGCTTAAATGGTACCAAAATAAAAATGGTAAGGAAAAATTAGGTTAATAATGATATAGGACCTTTAGAGAAGTAGGAACTAGATCATTATTACTATTGAATCCTCACTGAGGGTTTACAGTGTGCTAAATATGGTCCAGTTTATACATATTACAAAGTCTTTGCTCTTTAAAAGGACATATAAGGTGGAATTTTTCAGATCTTTTTATTTCATCCTACCTTTCCAATGTGCCCCACTAAGAAGAAAGAAGTTAATTTATTTCAATAAATATTTTTGAATACCTACTATGTGCAAGGCATTGTGGGTGATAAAAGAAAAATAAATATATTGTATAGAATATAGACTTCTTTTAAAAAATTTATTATAGCTTCTTATTTACAAGTTATATGCATAATTTAACAGCATTGACAATTGCCAAAACTTGTTCAAATTTTTCCCCTTCTTCCCCTCCCCTCTCCCCCAAATGGCAGGTTGACCAATACATGTTAAATATATTAAAGTATAAATTAAATACAATATTACTATACATGTCCAAACAGTTATTTTGCTGTTCAAAAAGAATCGGGTTTTGAAATATTATACGATTAGCCTGTGAAGGAAATAAAAAATGCAGGCAGAAAAAGGTAGAGGGATTGGGAATTCTATGTAGTAGTTCTTAGTCATCTCCCAGAGTTCTTTTTCGCTGGGCATAACTGGTTCAGTTCATTACTGCTCTATTGGAACTGATTTGGTTCATCTCATTGCTGAAGATGGCCAGGTCCATCAGAATTGATCATCATATAGTATTCATGTAAGTATCTCCAGGCCTTTCTGAAATCATCCTGTTGGTCATTTCTTACAGAACAATAATATTTCATAATATTCATATACCACAATTTATTCAGCCATTCTCCAATTGATGGGCATCCACTCAGTTTCCAGTTCCTGGACACTACAAAGAGGACTGCTACAAACATTCTTGCACATACAGGTCCTTTTTTCTTCTTTAAAATCTCTTTGAGATATAAACCCAGTAGTAACACTGCTGGATCAAAGGGTATGCACAGTTTGATAACTTTTTGAGCATAGTTCCAAATTGCTCTCCAGAATGGCTGGATGTAGAATATAGACTTCTTTAAGGTAGGTGCTATTGCCTGAATAGATAAATGCTCATTGAATTGAAATGGATTGAGAACATGAAAAACCTTAGCATAATGTCTGGTATATAATAGATCCTTAAAAAGTTCTCATTGATTTGACTCAACTACTTGTCTTGCAGAAATAATGTAATATATAATAAATCTTTCCAGTAGGGTTATGATGAAGGTTGGTTTAATATGAAAAGATGAGCAAAAGGTTAGCTTCTTTGGAGTAAGCGCCAAGTTTCCTCTTAAGTACTCTGGTATTTAAAGTTGAAAAATGCTGTTTACTTGCCTTCCACCCCTGAGTGGCTCCAATTTCCATCACATATAGCAGTCTGAAGTACTACATTTTAACAAAATAAACCTTATTTCATTATGTCCTCTTTGACATATAATCCATTAAAGTTAAACATAGGGGTAGCTATGTGGCCGGGAGTCAGGAAGACAAATCTTCCTGAGTTCAGATCTGGCCTCAAACATTTATTCTCTGTGTGACCCTGGGCAAATCACTTTACCATGTTTGCCTTAGTTTCCTTATTTGTAAAATGAGCTGAAGAAGGAAATAGCAAACCACTGTCTTATCTTTGCTAAGAAAACTCCAGATGAGGTCAGAAATAGTCGGACATAACTGAAAGACTCAGCAACAAAAAATAAATCACGTTACTTTGCCAAAATTAAGATTGGAGAGCCTTCCTTGTCCCTAAAAGTGAATTACTGATAAAGCATATTTTCAGTAAAACCTTTATTTTAAAACATTTGTTTTAGTAAACAATTTATTCACAACATTTTTTCCTCTGTCCCAAGTATCTCTTCTATCCCTTTCTGCTTTTAAAATGATGAGATTGGTTACATTATCAGCATCTAGGAAATTGAATGAGTGCCCATCAATTGAAGAATGGCTGAATAAGTTATGGTATATGAATGTTATGGAATATTGTTGTTCTATAAGAAATAATCAGCAGGATGATTTTAGAGAGGCCTGGGGAGACTTACATGAACTGATGTTAACTGAAGAGAGCAGAATCAGGACATCATTGTACATAGCAACAGCAAGATTATATGATGGTTAATTCTGATGGATGTGACTCTTCTCAACAATGAGATTATTGAGGCCAGTTCCAATGATCTTATGATGAAGAGAGCCATCTACACCCAGAAAAAGGACTGTGGGAACTGAGTGGGGATCGCAATATATCATTTTCACTCTTTTTTGTTGTTTGCTTGCATTTTATTTTCTTTCTCATTTTTTCCCTTTTTGATCTGATTTTTCTTATGCAGCAAGATAATTGTATAAATTATGTATACATATATTAGATTTGACATATATTTTTTAACATGTTTAACATATATTGGATTACTTGTTATCTAGGGGTGGGGTTGAGGGGAAAATTTGTAACATAAAGATTTGCAACAGTCATGTTGAAAAATTATCCATATTTTTGAAATTATCCATGTTTTGAAAGTAAAAAGCTTTAATTAAAAAAATTATCAGCAACTACAATCATTAATTTTTGGTCTGTTTAATATTTAGGAGCCACAGTGCTGTGGAAAGAGTACTAGGAGTGGGATCACAAGTATTTGGCATTAAAAGATACTAGTCTCTCTTTTAATAGATGAACAAACTAAGGCCTGTAGAGCCTGTGTTTTGCTTTGTGTCACAATTCTGAGATTTAAGTGTGACATGATGTACGATACCACCTTTCTGAGCTTTGGTTTCTTAATCTATACAATTAAGATATTTGACTAAGTAGAGTCTTAAAAGTTTTTTCCAATTCCAAAATTCTGTGATTCCAAGAACTTTTCAGCAACTCCAAAATTTTCTATAGCACACTGCTGCCATCTTGTGAGCAGGTTGGTTTTTAAGCATTCAGCTTTTTCACAATGCAAGTCATATCTAAAAAATGGGGGGAAAAAACTTTCTAAATTACATAAAATGATTAATTTGAAACTTTGTTCTAAATTTGGTTGATCTGGTTGATCTGAAGATTTGACAGACCCATAGAAACAAGAGTAGGACAAGAACTGAAGGGCTCAGCAACAAGAAGTAGGAGAAGCTCTAACTATGTGGGGAATTGGCATCTAGATATCCAGCAGTGAGCAAGTAGAGGTGTAGGCAAGGTGTTATGGCACAGATATTGAATATCTACTCATGGGCCTTGAGGCTCAAAGGCAGAGCTACTACCCTGCAAAGACTTGAATACATTTGGAATTAAAAACTCCTATTTCCCTATCAGTTTTAACAAAGGTACAGCCCTCTCCAGGATCTTATGAAATACATAGTGGAGGGTTTTATTATCCTTCTTTATAGATGAAGAAACTGAGGCTTAGGGTGGTGGTGTTGACCTGGCTATATCTCAAGGCTATAAAGTGACTGAAACAGGATTTGAATCCCAGTCTTTCTTCACACTAAGTTTTTCCCACTGCCCTACATACCCAAACCTACTAAGTTACCAGTAATCTCTTAATGACCAAATTTGATAGTCTCTTCTTAGTCCTGTCCTTCTCAGCCTGTCCGCTGCATTTGGCATTGCTGTCTGACTTCTCTTGGATATTTTTTCTTTGGGTTTTCGTTATACCCATCTCTCTTGGTATGCTTTTAACCTGTTTGACCACTGTTTCTGTTTCTTTTTGCTGTATCTTTACATCACATCTCCTAAGTGGGGCATTCCTTAACTTTCTATCCTGGGTCCTTTCCAATTTTTTCTCCTAGAGCTCTCATTTCATTTATAAAGGCATTTTAGCCTTTTTTTTTTTTTTTTTTAAACTTTTGCTTCATCTCTTTTTAGGAAATCTATTTGAATTTATGCCCAAACTATCCTAGGAGGGAGCTAAATAGTAAAGTGCATAGAGCTCTGGGCCCTGGAGTCAAGAAGACTGAGTTAAAATCTAGTCTCATATACTTATTAACTGTATGACCCTGGAAAGTCATTTTACCTTTGTCTCACTTTCTTCAACTGTAAAATGGATATAATAATAGCATCTACATCCGAGGGTTGTTTTTAGGATCATATGAGATAATTGTAAAACACACTGTCTCTGGCTCATAGAAAGTGTTTAATTATTTCCTCCTTTCTGCCTTGTTTCATGCTTACTGGTAGATTTTTTGATGTAATTCTTTTCTTCTGAGCTTGTGTCTTATATATCTCTTTTACCATAATCTATTTTTTTTTAAATCATGGATTCTTTTTTTTTCTTATTTGCTTATTCTCTCAGTATATTATCTGAATTTGGATTTGTTACAGACTATGCATACTTCTGAAAAGAAGGTCTGGGCTGGTCCACTTAATGCTTTATTGGGGTATTGAATATTGTGTTATTCCAGTCTCTCAGGGACAGCTCTGGCTGGAAGCCTGCAAGCTTCAGTATTCTAATGTGTTCTGATCCAGGGAAATGTCTAATCACAGTATTACTCTGTAAATTCATGACCTGGGTTTGGGTCTGAACATCAGTTGGACTTAGCAGCTACCAATTACCTGGTGGATTCTGAAGTATAATACTGCAAATTCCCATTTGATCTGGGATTTCTCCCCTGGTTATTCCTCTGAAAAGTTTAGTTTAGGTTAGAAGCTGAAACTGAGTCTCTGTTCTGCTCCTGAGGGGGTGGGATGAAGGAATGTCTTTCACTAATATTTCATGCTTCTGAACTTAATTCCTTTTTTGGTAGACTGTCTGTGACTATTCCTAATTCTAGCAAACCAACAGATTCTGTCTTCAATCTGCCTTAATTTGTGATCTGGAACTGAATAGTAGATGATAAAACTGTGCAGACAGCACCGATTCAGGTATAGGTCTGGGCCCTCCTCTTGCCTTGCTGCACACAGCCTGTTTTTGCACTTGAGTGCTCTGTAGCTGTTCCTGGCCAGATCCCATTCCCTGTGTTCACAGACTTCCTTGTCCTTACCTTATGTTACTTTGAGAAAAATGGCTTCCTGTGACATTTTCTGGAATTTCCCTACCAAGAATTAGTCTAGTACATTTTTCTAGATCTGTTTGGAGTGTGTGTGTGCTTCCTGCTACTGCTTCCGTGGATTTAACTACCATCTTGATACAAATGACTCCCATATTTAGCTCCACTTTCTCCCCCAAGCTTCAAGCTCACATAACCAATTGCCTATTGTACTTATTAAACTGACTGTTTTGGAGACATCTTAAATTCAACATGTCAAAAACCAGACTCATTTTCTTTCTCACTAACCCAACCTCTTCTACGACTTCTCTATTTCTGTAGAAGGTACCACCATACTTCTAGTGTTTCAGGAGTATTGTTCTGGATTCCTCATTTTCTTTCACCACACATTGCCAGTTAGTTGACAAATTGGCAATTTTTCTTCAATTTATACCTTCACAACACCTTTCTCACATATTTCCTTATCTCTGCTTAAATGACTACTATCTAAGACCAATATCTTATCACTTCTCATTGGTTATTTCTATATTGACTGAGGTTCCTGACCTAAGTCTTTACTATGTGAACCTCCTTGATCAACTCCAGTGGCTTCTCATTGTACCTTGGGTAAAAAATAATTGCTTTTTTTTTTTTTTTAAACTTTTAAAACCCTATACAACTTATTTTTTTAGACTGATTAGACAAAACTCCTCCCCTTCTTGTCCTATCTTTTACCTTTTCTCCAAGAAAACTGTTTTCTTTCTTTTCCTCATTTACCACACTCTTCTATCTACCATCTCTGGCCATAGTTTATACTTGGTATGTATTCTCTCTTTACACTTTATGGACTCCCTCTCATAATTTAAGACGCAAGTAAAGCACTATCTCCTACCTGAAACTTCTAATGATCCTCCCAATTGCTAGTGCCCTTTTTCTCAAATTATCCTGTATATGTATATTCTGTATATATTTTTATATGTACTTGCTGTCTCTCTTACTAGGATATAAGCTCCTGGTCAGCAGTTATTATTTTATTTTTTGTACTTGTCTTAGCATAGACTCGTCACAGAATAGATGGTACATAAATACTTGTTAATTGATTAATCAAGACAGGGCCTTATTACCAGATGATTTGGAAGGAAGAGTAGTTCAGTAAACTAATCAGCAAATAAAGGAAATGGTTGGGGAACCTAAGGAAGAGACAAATGCATAGGTAGTAAGATAAGACCCTGAATACTAGGGGAAAAAGAGGTAATTTGAAATAGGGAAATAAGACAAAAAACTCAGTGTTAGAGCAGAACTAGAACTAGAACCGGCCTGAAGTAAAGCTTCTTTCCTAAAATCCCTCATATTTTTCCTTAGTTCCATTCCATTCCTTTCTTTTCAATTCAATAAGAATAGATATAGCAGTCTAGCATTATACTAAACACTAGCAATACAAAGACACAAATTGTGCCAATTTCTATTTTATTAAAGAGTACACAGAAAAAAATCAAAATATGTACAAATTAATTTCAAAAGGATAGGGAAATAGCACTAAGGAGATCAGGGTTTCCTTTGAGTCTGGGATAAAGTTTAATGTACAGGATGGCATTTTGATACCAGATGGTAATATTTTGGGGATCTAGTGGCAGCTAATCATGTAGGCCAATACTTATTATACCATTTCTGTGAAAACTGTAATTACAAAACTTTCACACTCTAGTTATGTGGATAACTATTATTGAAGACTTCAGCAATTATACTGTCATTTGAAAACCAGTGATTAAGATTTAATATTGAGGAATTTGTCCATTTCCAAATGGTGATTGCAGCACTTTGGTCACTAATATTTTAAAGCCCTGGGATATTCTAATGTAGTTATGAGAGCTATGAAGCTAATGGATTATTTATTCTTTCTACTTATTGTTTTCTAATTTAAGATATTTTCATTTATTTCTCCTTTAAAAGTTATTCTTAGGAGCCAGATAGATTATTTCTTTATTATGTGTGAAATAATTGAAGAATTGAGGAATAAGTCAGATCATATAAAGATCCTTTCCCCAGTTGTAGACTGGAATGGAGATTGGAATTTAGGACTCTGGACAGTCATTTTCATTCTTTGAATATCTGCTTGTCCCATGAGTTCCACATGTAGCTATTGCTCTGCTCCCCTCCATCTTACCCCAGTCCAGTTTCTTCTTCCCTAATTAATAGCAATAGATTTTGTTCATTTCTAGAACATCTAAAACTGAGGAGGAAAAATATTGTCATTATTCTCTCAAACAGAGTAGTCAATCCTCTTTTCTTCCAATTTAGGGAATTAATGTGAACCTTGTGACAATAAATCGCGTCTCCTCTCTTCATGAAGCCTGTCTTGGGGGCCACGTTGCATGTGCAAAAGTCTTACTGGAGCATGGTGCCCACGTGAGTAGCACAGAACAATTTGCATGAACTTTGGCTCCTGTGCATTTCATTAAGGCCTATGTTCAGGAACTGGCCTTTGAACAAAGACATGGCATTTCTTCATGACAGGGCACTCAATGTGACTGGTACCAAGAGGATAAAATGTGATCTGGAGTCATCTTTCTAAGATCAATTCAGTTGTAGGAGAAAGGCAGAAAATCCAAGATAATGAGAAATGATCATCGAGGAGGATGCCACATGGGAAGTAGAAAAGAGAGCAAAACTGGGAAAAGAGAAAGGGAAGCATGTACTTTGTCAGTATCCTATTTTAACAAATGGTTCTTGCTGATGAGATGCTGAGTTCAGTTTTTATAGTGCTGAAGAATTGCAATTGCTTTTATTTTCCTCAGATTCTCATTCAACTCTAAGCTCAATATTCTATCCATTGTGTCTGACTGTCTCTTCTTTTTCTTTAAGATTAGATTTTTTTTTAGTTACCAAATGATTTTTAAAAATATATAATTTCCATGCCCTTTATTGAATGAATTTTTTATTGCATTATAATCTGAAAAGGATGCATTTAATATTTCTGGTTTTTTTCATTTATTTGTTAGGTTTTTATTCCCTAATATATGATCAGTTTTTGCAAAGGTATGTGCAGTTGAGAAAAAAGTACATGTCTTTCTATTTCCCTTAAAATTTCTCTGGAGGTCTATCATATTTTTTTTTTTTTTTTTTTTTTTTTTTTTTTTTTTTTTTTTTTTGCTGAGGCAATTGGGGTTAAGTGACTTGCCCAGCATCACGTAGTTAGGAAGTATAAGTATCTGAGACCAGATTTGAACTCAAGTCTTCCTGACTTCAGGGCTGGTGCTCTGTATATTTAACCTTTCTTGAATTCTATTTATCTTTATTATTAAAATCTTATTATCTTCTTAACTTTTTCTTTTATTTATGGTTATATTTATCTAGCTCTCAGGGGGGAAAGTTGAAATCCCCCACTAGTACAGCTTTACAATTCCCTCTTGTAGCTCATTTAATTTTTCCTTTAAGAATTTGGATGCACATTTAGTGCATATATGTGTGTAGTATTGATATTACTTTATTTACTATGGTAGCTTTTAGCAAAATGTAGGTTTATTTGCTTTAATTGGGCCTTTTTTGTTTTTGTTTTGTTTAATATCATGTTTGTTACCCAGCTGAATTATATTAGATTTAGATTTTTTAACTCATTCCTCCCTCTAGTTGTGACTTTTCCTTTTGATATTTACTCTTGACCCAAACCATTCTGTTATACAAACCTCAGCTATTGACTTCTTCACCAGAACATCCTTGGAATCTTGGTGATCTTCTCTATCAATCAGAAATTCTAAATTTCTATTGCACTGGAAGAGAGTGAAGAATTCCATTATTATAACTCTTTCACTTATTCCATTTTTTGATGATGATCCTCTTCAGAGACAAGGCAGGAGCTTCGGATTTGGAGTCAATTTCATATTATCTTTGTGATTTTAGATGAGTCACATTACCTCTTGAGTTAATTGAATCCCTGTTTCCTCAAATATAAAATGGATCAGATGATCTCTTTTCTTTTAGCTCTAAATCTTATATGAAATTTTAATTTTCAATGAATTATTTTCTTCTGTGAGTTTTTGAACCACTTTTTTATTTAGATAATTTTGTTTTTTAAGGAACTCTTTTCTTTCTTTTTTTCCCTCTTAGGCGATTGGGGTTAAGTGACTTGCCCAGGATCACACAGCTAGGAAATGTTGTGTCTGAGGTCAGATTTGAACTCAAATCCTCCTGACTTCAGGGCTGGTGTTCTATTCACTGTGCCACCTAACTGCCCTAAGTTCTTTAGTGTATTTCTTTAGTGTGTTTTTTTAAACATTTTACTAACTTTGGATTTTTTTAAGTTATTATTTTCTTCAGTGCCTCTTTTACCAAGTTGTTGACTCTTCATAATTTTTTGCATTACTCTCATTTTTCCCTTGATTTGTCCTCTACCCCATCTCCCCATCTATTTGAATTTTTTTTTCCTGAGGCAATTGGAATTAAATGACTTGCTAGTCAGCTAGTGCTGTGTCTGAGGCCATATTTGAACTCAGATCTTCCTGAGTTCAGGGCTTGTGCCCACTGTACCAACTAGCAGCCCCTTATTTGATTTTGAAAATCCTTTTTGAACTCTTCTAAGAGTTCTTGTTGGACTTGTGTCCAATTTGTCTTTTACTTTGAAGCTTTATTGCTCTCTTATTTTATAGTGAGATCATTTTTTGCCTATATTCTTTTTCCATAATAAAGAAAATAACAACAGCAGATCAGCATGACAGATTTGTTATTATGTGATAATTATGAACTACCCAGTAATATGAATGAATGAATGAATGACAAAAATATTTAAGAAAGTTCAGTAGTGATAGGACTTTTGTGGTTTCCTTCCATCACCAATACCCCAGCACCTCTCATTTTCTTCACTAATAGTCTTTTTATGGTCAGGTTCTTTTTCTTTTTCTTTTCTTATTTTCTATCCTGTTTCTTGATTTTTAACTTGATGTTAAGGTTGGGCTTTATTCCTGGGGTGGAGTGGGGCATTGTGCCAAGCTTTAGTTTTTTTATGCTTCAGTTTTCCAAACTAGTTTTGGGGGTCTGCAAGTTTTCAGTGCTTCTGAGGTGGAACAAAGGAAATGCAAGGAGATCCAAGGAGAGATGTGATCACTGATCTCCTGGCCTGTGCTCTGATCTTACCCAAGATCGTCCCTTATGTCCCTGAAGCTATAAGTGCTAATGTTTCTCTTGCCTCAGCAACTATGACCAGGTCCTTTGGTCTCCAGAAATTTCAAACAGTAGAGCTCCTTTTTGCCTTGGAGCAGATGCTCTTAGGTAAGTGACCATAAGCATTCTTTTATTCTGATTAATGAGCACCAAAAAAGGGAACATTTCTACATAGAAAATAGATTTAAATGTGAAATTTAATAGAAAAATAGAATTAGATATGAGATTATAATGTATGGATTCTTATTTTTTTTTTAAAGTAGATGTTTCTTTCAAAGCTTCGTTTCAAAGCATGTTTCCTTCAAAGCTTTCTTTGTTTATTGAATTTTGTTCTGAACTTCCTTCTTGTCTCTTCTGTGTATTTAAAAATATGCTTCAGAAATATTTTTTCTTTGTTTTTTTTGGCAATGCTATCCACTCTTTTCTTTAAAATCTCCCTACAGATTAAAACAATAGCAAAATAACCCCCCCCCTCCAATCTTTATATCAAATAAGCATAGTTAAGCAAAACAAATCCTTACATTTGCTGTGTCCAAAACTGGATGTCCAATTTTGCTCCTATACTAGTCCATCATTCTTCTGTCAGGAGATAGTTTTCTTTAGACAATAAGTTAGCAAGCAAAATAAAGCCTCTCATCTCAAGGAACTTAAAAGTTTAATTGGCAAGACATCATGCATATAACTATATGAAAGCAAACTCTGCTGGAAAAATTGGAAATAATAGAGGGATGGCACTAGAAATAATAGTTATTGGAAAAAGTTTCCTGTGGAAGGTGGAATTTTAGTTTGAACTTGAATAAAGCCAAGAAAGCCAGAAAGAGGAGATGAACATTCTGTACCTGGAAGATAGCCAGTGAGAATGCCAGGAGTTGGGAGAAGACTTTCTCATTCAAGTAATAGCATCCTCCCTCCCAGTCAATAAATTTAATTGGCTTGCTGTAACCCTCAGGATCAAGCACTGAGTATAACAAGGAGGCAAGGTACAAAGTGTAAAAAGACTGGAGGAGGAGGATTTTGGTAGGATTTATGAAGGACTTTGAAAGCAAAACGAATATTTTATATGTGATCTTGGAGGTTATAGGGAGCCACTAGAATTTATTGAGTGGGAGGGAGAGTGATATGATAAGATCTGCATTTTTAGGACATCATTTTGATAGCTTAATGAGGAATGAAATGGAATGGAAAGAGTTGAAGTAGAAGACCAACCAGAAGGTTTTGCAATAGTCCATGTAGAAGGAGATGATGGTCTGACCTAAGACAGAAACAATGTCAGAAAAGAGAAGGGAGCATATCCAAGAGATGTTTTGAAGGAAAAAATCTACAATTCTTAGCAATAGATTGGATATAGGGGTGGGATATGAGAGTGACAAGTCCTCAGGATGACAAGCTCGATTGTGAATTAGGGTGCCTGGGAACATGTTAATACTCTTGACAATAATAGGAAAGTTAGGAAGAAGGGAGGGTTTAGGTGGAAAGATAATGAGTTGAGTTTTACTCTTTATTCATTCATATGTCTTCCCAGGTTTTTCCATCTCTTTTGATCACATCTTATGGCTTCATAATATCCATTTTATTAATATATCATGATTTGTTTATAGTTATTCTCTATTGATAGGCACTGCCTTTGTTTCCAGTTTTTTGCGATAACAGACTTTTTGCTGTAAATATTTTTGTACACATGGTCTTTCCCTTCTTTCTCTTTTAAGCAAGTAGAATTATTTTTAAAAAATATAGACTTTAAGCTTTAACCTTTTAGAACCTACTTCTTTGTGCAGAGGCTTTTTGGTTAATGGGATCCCCAGATTATAGACCTGAACCTGAAGGGGATCTCAAGAAACCACTTAATACAGTCCCTTTATTTTAATTGGAAACTGAAGCACAGAGAAGTGAAATAGATTACTCAAAGACACACCAGTTGTCAACATCATAAATAGCACAGTCTGGCATAGTTTGATGTTAAAATACACTGAACCCAAAACAATAACATTCAATTCCATTACTATCTAACAGCTCTTTTTGTAGTGGCAAGGAATTGAAAACTGAGTGGATGCCCATCAGTTGGGGAATGGCTGAATAAATTATGGTATATGAAAGCAATGTAATATTATTGTTCTGTAAGAAATGATAAGTGTTAAGAACCATGCCTAAGTGAAAGGGCAGGTCAATTCTCCTAGAGCCTCCACAACTGTCAATCATAACACTTGAAGGAGTTGCAAAGTAGCCTTTACTTATGCAAATATTCCTTGTAAATTGGGAATGAAATAAATTGGAGGCAAGAGGAAGAAGAGAGAAGTCAGATAACACAACTGCCTCTCAGTCTCCTTGTATCATCATCATCCTCTCACAAGAAGAGATCCATTTTACAGGTCTGAGTTAGACCTCCAGCAATCAATGGCAGGTGACTCCCATATCACAACATATGGCGCCCTGAACGTGGGACATAAGAAACACAAGAAATAAAGAAGCAGCAGCACCTGAGAACTGTTGTAAGTAACCCCTACAGAAGAAAAGGGAGAAGAGCCCTGACTAAAAAAGTCAGGGTAATTAAATGAGCCAACACATCAAAGGGCTGAGGCAGGAGACTGATAAGAGACTTATGAAAAATGCCTGTTCTGACTACAGTCCTCTTCTCTGTTTGAAAGTTTGCCTCCATGACAACTTACAAGCTTCTATACCTGCTATAGAGCTGTTTGCACTCCTTAGGATGCAGACTCAGATATCTTAGCATGTGGATTTAGATAACAGCTAATGCGTAAACTTACTGATCATGCTGTGGGGGAAAAATAATCGCATTTTCATAAAACAAAAAATGGGGAATTGTTAAGAACCATGCCTAAGTGAAGGGGCAGGTCAATTCTCCAAGAGCCTCCACAGCTGTGAATCATAACACTTGAAGGAGCTGCAAAGCAGCCTTTACTTATACAGATGTTCTTTGTGGATTGGGAATGAAATAAATTGGAGGCAAGAGGGAAGAGGAGAGAGGTCAGACTCTCAGTCTCCTTGTAACATCATCATCATCCTCTCACATGAAAAGGTCTGAGTTAGACCTCCAGCAACCACTAGCAGGTGGCTCCTGTATCACTACGAAAGAGCAGCTTGATTTCAGAAAAGCCTGGAAGTACTTACATGAACCAATGCTGAGTGAAGTAAGCAGAACCAGGAGAATATTGTACACAGTATAACAGCAAGATAATATGATTTGTGATAGACTTAACTCTTCTTAGCAATATAGTAATCTAAAACATTTCTAATAGACTTGGTATGGAAAATGCTATTTATATCCAGAGAGAGAACTATGGAGATTGAATGGACTTTAAATCTAGTTGCACTTTTTTTTGGCTTGCTTTTTAAAAAATCTGTTTTTACCCTTTGGTTCAGATTTTTCTTTTACAATGTGGCTAATAGGTAAATATGTTTAAAATGATTGTTGTAAAGAATCTAGTGAGTAAAGAGTTAAGTAAGTCTCAGGCATGTCTTTTATGCAACTTCTGTTTGCTAAGAACATGAGAATGGGCTTGCAGTTAACTGATGGAATATCAAGAAAGCATAAAGGAAGGTTATCTCTTCTTGTGCATCAATTGATGAGTATTCTTTATTGCAGATCTGTGTTTACTCCAGAAACCTGGCTAGCTCCTTGAGTAAACACAGTCTTCCTAAAGGAATGAATAAATATTCTCCTTCATGAGCCTCTTGTGATAGAACATTCTGTACCTGGGAGGCTGCTATGTCTCAAGAATCATGTATCAAATGAAAATACATAGTGTAATGTCTTCTTTGTTCTTGCCTTATAAAAACCCTTTAGTGGAAAGAGACTTTGAGGATTTAGGCTAGGTAATTTTGTACAGCTTGCTTAGCAATAGCTCCCACTCGAGACTCTGAATAGCTGTGAATAGCCAAGAAATTCAGATGTTGGTGCTTCCTTGGAGTGGCAATGATGTATCTGGTATGTTGCTTGCTTGTTGATTATAGTGGACACTGTGTTTGTTAATTGTATATTAGTTTTTATGCTTTGAGTTTCCTCTTCCCTTATGTTTTATTTAAATCAAAGTTCTGAGCAGTAATAAACTTGTACTTGCCCTCTAACACTATGCCTATTAAAATGTGAATTCCAAACCTAGATTAACCTTACAATTGTACATGTTATAATCTATATCATATTGCTTGCTTTCTTGGGGAGGGGAGGAGATAAGGAAGGGAAGAAGGGAGGAAAAAAATTTGGAATTCAAAATCTTACAAAAATGGATGTTGAAAACTATCTTTACATGTAATTGGAAAAACAAAACACTATTTTTAAAAATCCAAAATAAAAAATTGTATTCTTCTTTAAAACCGATTTCCTGCTTAGCGCAAGATTGTTGTTAGGATAAAATACCTAAATAGACTTTGGAAATTTTTAATTGTGATATAAAAATGAAATCTTATTAATTCTTACCAGGTGAATGGAACCACTGTGCATGGAGTCACACCTCTCTTTAATGCCTGCTGTAGTGGCAGCCCGGCCTGTGTCAACCTGCTCCTTGAATTTGGAGCCAAGCCACAATTGGATGATCACCTGGCTTCACCCATCCATGAGGCTGTGAAGAGAGGTAAGGTGAAAAAGATTGGCTTCAAACCTCGGCATCCCAAGGCTACAGCAAAGGCTTCAGTATCTCTTGACTATGTGTTTGAAGGATTTTATGTAATGGATCAATCAACAAGCATTTATTAAATACTTTCTGTGCCTGGAACTATGAAACTAAGAAAACAGTAGAGCCTTCAAGGAGGTTACATTCTAATGGGGAAGATAATGACCATGACACATATGTAAGTGTATACGTAGGGATAGGCATTGGATGTGTGACTTTATTATTATTCTCCCAGATGGGAGAACTCCCTACACTAATGCAGGTCAGCACCTTCTTTGGAAGACTATTTAATAGTCTTACTAGAGAACACTAAGAGGTTAAATAGCTTATTCAAAGTTCCTCAACCAGAATGTATCAGAAGTGAGAATTAAGGCTATGTCTTTCTGCCTTCCAACCCTGCTTCCATTTTCTACTACATGCTTTTCTTAAGTATATATGAATAATATACAAGATGTTGTTTTGTGAGACTGAACAGTTGCACTGGGCAGGGAGGCTTCATGTAGAAGGTAATATATGAGTTGGATCTTGAAGGAAAATAAGGAATTCAAGATGCAGAGGGGAGGAGAAAATACATTCCCAGGATGGGGAACATCCAGTACAAAGACCCAGAGACAGGAGAAATAGGACCATGCTTGTGGAACTGTACATTGTAAGAGCTGGATCTTATTTAGAGGAGTCTAAGTGTAAGAAGTGTGGAAGCCAGGAAGTGATTGGGTGGTAAGGAATTTCAAATGCCTTGCAGATAGAGGACTTTTTATTTTATCTTAGAGGTTATAGAGAGCCACTGTGAAAAGAGGAATGACGCAGTCAAAGCACAAATTTAGGAAATCACTTTGGCAGCTAAGTGATTGAAGTAATTGAATAGGGAGAAAACTGTTCTAGTGAGAAACATTAGAAATCTATAATAAATTAGGCCTTAACCTTGAAGGAAATATTCTAGCCTCTACCTCATGACTATGCCTTCTATGTTTCTGGAAAATGAGGGGTGGGAGGAGGGGGAGGTAATAGAACATGTGTTAGTTTTAATACTTTTAACTTTGCATTTGCAGAGGTGAAGCAACTCTTCTCACAACCTCTCTGAATCTGAGGTCCTCTCCTGTCCTTCTGTCTCCTGTGGCAGGTTCACAAGAATGATGCTCAGTTCCTGAGCAGGCTTTAAAGCTAATTTGCTTACTAGTCTATAAAAAGCAAAGTTGCAGCTATCTCAAGTGCTGCATTAAGATTACACACTGTACTGATGTTGTAAGATAAATGATAAAATCATCTGAAAACTGCTTCAAATACTAGACCTGATTTATGATAAAAACAACTATTCATCTCAAGTATTTCTATGTAGATAAGACAGTTATGTGAAGAACTCAATTGTGAAATGATTAAAAACAATTTCACAAGTTCACTTGGCTATGAACGTGAAATTGTCCATGGAAGCCTATGTTCTCGATTCCTTTTGAAATAAGGAAAATAAAGTGAAGTATTTTATTTTCAAAGAATGGGTATGATTCAGTAAGATAAGCACAGAAGAGAAAGGACAATTGGTCATAGGTCATATTCAAAAAGTAATGGTTGCTTAAGATATTCAGAATTTTCTGTCCATCTTAAGCACATAAAGACTTTGAATTCAAAAAGTACCTCTTCTTTAAAGAAATATAAAATAATTTTAACTCATAATCTTGGGTCATACATTAAAGGATGCATAGTAGTTTATTTTAGAGATGAATAAGCTGGGGCAGGGAGTAAATAGTTATTTGCTCCCCCCACCCCCACTCCCGATCAAACAGGTCAGTTATTGAGGTTCTTTGTATGATGTTATAAGAAAAGACAAAAAGGTTCTAGTTCTCCCTATTCCCGTTTCCTGATATATTAGATTCTTTGGTAGCATTCATCAAAAACTGTTTGATTGCCTGATAATTCAATTGAGTTCAAACACTTTGGGATAGAAATTGAAGTTTCTGTACTTTAGTAGTAGAAATATGAAATTCTTTAGAAAGTTGGGTTTTTAAATTTTTTTATTAGCCAGAAACTTCTTTCTGTCTTAAGGGTAGACAAATGAGAATTGGTTTTTAATGACCTAAGTAGTTTTTTAAACTAAAGGCAGGGCCCATCTGCTCACACTTGGAGGATAACAAGTTTTACTTAAATTAACAAATTTTCCTTTAGAAAAATATAAGTAGAATCCTAATTTCTGATTGCATGCCTATACAGACATACTTCCATACATACATACACAAATTCATTACATTAATTTTTAAGTTGCAATCATTCTGAAAGGGCTAGAAAGAAATTTATCTTTGTATTATCTGTAAAAAAAAAAAAAAAAAAAAAAAAGATGTTGAATAAATTAAAGAAACAAGATTTTTAAGGGTAATAGACTTCCAAAAGCACCAAAATGCTTATGGAAAACTTTAAGAACTTCAGAAACACCCATTGATATAAAATAATCACTGTAATTATCAATTTTTTTCCATTTCATTAAGTAAGTATTTTTAAGGACTTTTGCTAGCCAATACTTTGTTGACTTAGTACCACATATTATATATATTTAAAATTTTTTAAAATATAATTTATCCTTAATTATGTTAAAATTTACTCAAGGCCCATTCTTAATAATTTCTAATTAATTTGATGGTTTCTAAGGTCCCTTCCAGCTCTAAATTGATGAACCTATATTCTATATACGTACTTGGGAACACACTGAATATGACTTATATGACCTACTGGCCTTGCCCGTTAGTGCTTGTCTAATCACTCTTTGAAAATAAAATATTTGACTTTATTTTCTTTATTTCAAAAGAAACTGAGAACTTAAATAAAAGTCCATGAATGGTTTCATGATCATAGCCAAGTCAATTTGTGAAATTGTTTTCAATCACTTCATAAATGAGTTCTTAAAGTGACTGGCTTATTTACAAAGAATGTTTGAGATGAGATGTTTAATTTAATAATAAACAGTTCTGTTTTTAAATTATACATTAGGTCTAGATCTGAAATAGTTTTCAGATAGTTTTATGATTCATCTTTATAATATTAGTGCAGTGTATACATATGGGCTTTTTACTTTTATCATTTTGTTTGTATTTCTCAGAAATACACCCAAACGCATTGCCATCTAGATGTGTGAAAAATAAAAGACAAGTGAGAATTCAGTAGAATGTTACATGGACTGAGAGGCAAAAGGCCTAGACTTTTCCCATGATTGTCACAAATAAGTAATATAACCTTGGTGAAATGACTTCCTTTTTTTATCCCATTGTTCTTTCTTTCCCCATCTGCAGAATAGAAATATATACTAAATGATCACTGACATCCCTTTCAACATTTATGAGCTTTCTTCTTTTGTATGATTGTGTGTGTGTGTGTGTGTGTGTGTGTGTGTGTGTGAATTAAATTAGGTCACAAGGAGTGTATGGAAATCCTGCTGGCAAATAATGTTAATATTGACCAAGAAGCTCCCCAGCATGGAACTCCACTCTATGTGGCCTGCAGCTATCAGAGGACAGACTGTGTCAAGAAGCTCCTTGAGCTAGGTAACCTTCAGCAATCTTTTTATGTCCTTAAGATTAATGCAAGGTCAACATTTACCCTTTGTGGTTTTTAAGATGACCCTCTTGCCAAAAGGAAAATTTCCTAATGTTGGCCAAGGCAAATATATCTCATCCTAGAGATAACTCAACTTTTAATTCATGACTACAGCTTTTAGTTAGTCAGATATCTTGAATTAATCTCTTCATACACTGAACCAGTTTAAATTCTTAAGTATTCTGGCAGAAAAGCTATTTCACTCAGTAATTGTCATTGAAATTATTCTTGTGTAAAGTTGTACACAGGAAGACCTTCAAGGAGGATAGAAAGCTACTGTATTTGTAGAGGGTAGGCTGATATAAGAGTCTGGTTTGATTTATCAAAACTAAGTGATTAGCTCAGTTTTGGCCTAAAGTTGAACTGTCATAATTTTTGGATCAATCTTGAAATGACTTGACCTATTTTCTCTGACCTAAGAGCAATTCTGGCTGTGCTAGATTTTCTGTAGTTTTTCTAGTAGAGACTTAATACTCAAACCTTATCAGAGAATGGGAATTGACTTCCTTTCCTTTAAGGTTTAACAAGTTCAGCTGATAGTAATTATGCTCACTCCAGAGCAACATTCAGCATATTTCCCTCACATCATTTCTAATCACTATTTTAGTGATTTTTACAGTAATAGAAGAATCCAATGACAAGAGGAATAAGTAAGTAAAATTGTGTGGCCATATTAATTTTGAATTCACAGGGTCTAATCATTGAATAAAGAGAGGTTTAAGTGAGAAATTAAATTTTTAACAAAAATACTGAATTTTAAATTTCATATTTTCTTTTTATTATCTTAATATTTATTTAAAAAATAAAAACCTTTTTGTAACTTGTTTACTGTGAGCTCTTTGGAATTAAGCTGTAACTTTTTCTTAAGTACTTAATCTGAAAGCCCTTATTTTTGTTATATGCTTCTCATTGGCAAAAAAAAAAGGTTTTTGAGATTCAAGGGGAAAAATTTTAATTTCTTATATCCTTCCACCAAAATACTTTGAAAGAATCTGTAGTCTAGATAGTTTATAGATACTCCAGGTCTTGAATTAGCCTTTGAGACCAATCCAATATAATCTAATGTAGCAAACATTTATTAAATTAAGCAACTACTATGCTAAACACTGGGGTTATAAAAACATAATGAAAAATAGATTATGGACTCGAGGAGCTTATTTTCACACACAACAGGCAAGGCATCCTGTTCAAAGCAGCAAGTCACCATTTGGGAGAGAAAAGACTTGTATGTGCCAAGCAAGTCATACCATAATCACCACAATGACCATCATCTTTAGCAATGCTTCCAGCCTGGTGCCCTCCACTGTCATCCTGGGAAGCAAGCCCTGTGCAGATGCAACTTAACATCTGTATCTGTAGATGCTACAGAATTGGCTGCTGAAGACTTAGAAAACAGAATTCTTGGCAACCAAGTCCATCATGCATCAGAAACTGATAAGATTTTACAGTAAAAATGTTATTAAAGAAACACCACCATGTGTTTTGCTAGTGTTCTCTAAGGACCAGGGCACCTTTCTATCTGACTTGTAGCAAAAGTGTCTGCTTCATTATAATGAGAACTCCTTTAGAACTGGCACTACCCTTTTAAAAATTTGTTTCTCAGTGATTAGCATGATGCTTTGCACTATTATAAGCATTTAAATGTTTTTTTTTTTTTTTTTTTGTTCATTCTTTCATTAATTCCACTATGGAAAATTGATCATTTTCTGAGAAATGTGTTCAATACTTACTGGTAATTAGGGTATCTCCAAATGCTTATCATGTTTCTTTATTGCATATTTTGAAATCTTCCATCTAAGTACTCAATATCTTGCAATATATCTGTCTTTTTAAGGAGCCAGTGTTGACCAAGGCAAATGGTTAGATACCCCACTGCATGCAGCAGCCAGGCAATCCAGTGCAGAAGTCATTGATCTATTAGCAGACTATGGCGCAAGCTTGAGACTCTTAAATCATCAAGGCAAGTGTGCTCTTGATCTGGCAACTCCCCAGAGCAGTGTGGAACAGGCACTCCTTCTTCGGGAAGGTAATAAATTAGTTTAATTCTTCCCCCTCTCCTCTGGCTTTATCCCTAGTCTTTTCTCCAAAGTTGCTAGTGCCTTTTCCTCAAAGATTACCTCCTATTTATTGTCTGTCTTATATATACCTAATTATTTACATGTTGTCTCCTTATTTAGAATGTATGCTGCTTGAGGGCGGGAACTTTTTTTTTTTTTTCTTTTTTCAAAACAGTGCCTGGTGCTAAGTAATCACTTAATGAAAATTAACCAATGGACAAATTGTTTCATTCATTCAACATTTATTAATGACTACTATGTGGTTGGAATTGTGATAGAAGGTAGAAATAAAGGGAACTGGATGCAGGGAGTTGGTGAAGCACAAAATTCCCATCATTACAGAGCTTTCTTAAATTTTTTTTCATTTATATCATTTGGTAGCTCATTATTATTGCATAATAACTGAGGGCTAGATCTGTAGTATTGTTCTGCTATTGCTATTCTTCTCTAGTATGGCAAAAATAATATAAAAAAAAAAAGTTGGCTCACTATAAGAATATAGAAATACTCTACCTTGACCAGGATATAAGCCCATTTTGAACCAAACATAGCTATGTTATATTTAGAGGAAATCCAGAGGCAAATTAGAAATAACTAATATAGAAATGGTAAGAAGAGAAAGAACTTATCCTGAACCTGACAGAATGATTAAATCATCAATCAGTCAATAATTATTTTTTATTGTATACAGGGTACCAGTTACTGTGTGTACAGTTACCTTTAATCCAGATCAGAAAATAATTGGTGGACTATTATTCCTAATTGCCTCACCCACATTTTCACTATTTGTTTGAAGAGACAGATGCAATTTCCTAGGCAGAAAAAGGAAAGTTTTAAAATCCCCTAAATAAACTCTGCCTTATTATATTCTGATTTTCAGGATAGGTCACCCTGGGCTACATTCTGAGCTCCATTGCTCTTTGGAACAAATTATTTCAGTCACTCATGATATTGGTTCAGAAAAGTCTTGCATTATTCAAATGTTCTTTCCTTTGTACTTAAAGATCTTTCTCCTGATCACTTAAAGAACTTCTTGTTTCTAAGTTGAATTATTAAATTTATTAAAATAAATTATTAAACTTAACTACTATGTGTTTACAGCCTTAGAGTTGGTTTTTTTCTGAAGGTAATCTGTGAATTTTTTCTATTAAAATTTCATTTTCTATGTTCAGAAGAGCTGGGCATTTCTCTTCCAATATTTCCTTCATTGTCCTGTCATCTTTTTCTGGAAGAGCTATGTTGCTTAGGTTGTTGCTATACAACCTTTTTTCAATATCAGTATGTTTTGCTTGCATTGTGAGCATATTTTCTTTTAATATTATTATTTTTTAAATTTCAGTGTACTTTCATTCTCGATCTATTATTCTCCCTTTTGTCTCTTGGTGAAGCTTGCCATTACAGATTTCAGTTTTTCTATTTGCCATTCTGCCTATTACTTTCGCTTTGTAGGTCATAGATTTCTCTTTTACACCACTCGTGATCATTATGTTTTAGTTCAATATTTTCTTTAAATACCAAAGTTTTTCTGTTTTATCAAGTTTTAAATCATTTTCCTTTATTTTGCAGTATAATTCATATATACCCAAATACTTTGACTAGATTTGGAGGCCATATTTCCCTATATTGTTACTGTTTTTCCTGTTGATTTATCTGTTTATGTTCCAGGTCTTTGAATTTTCTTCTTCCTGAAATCCTGATAATTCCCCACCTCCCTTTATTTTCCTCATCACTCACCTTCGGATTCCGTTCTCTCTAATTGTGGTTTCCATAGGGGCTATATCTCAAAGTTCAACCTTCTCCCACAATAAGCAATTCATGGTTCTCCTACTTAAGTCTCTGCATCAACTGACATTTGGGTGATTCAGAACTGCTCTCAGTTCTGTCTCTCAGGCTTGGTAGAGTGCTTTAAATGCATTCAAAGATGCATTGTCCTGTCCCAATTTCTCTATTCCTTAGTTTTTTGCCCCAGCACTACACTGTTGTGGGTCCCCAGAAGGCTTATGTTTTTAATGGACTATGTTATGACAGATTTCTATATCTTGAAGCTGAAGTCTTGATAGCATTGGAAAGAGAGAAACAGGACCTAGGGGAAATGCGTTTTGATTTAAGCTTTATTGGGTCCTTGGGTCTGTTTAACTCATTGTCATATGAATATAAGGCTTTTTACCATTCTAATTATCCTCCTAGGAATTTATCCTATGACACCCAGAACTTAACACAATATCTAGATATAGTCAGAACAAGGTAGAGTACAAAAGTGACTCAACATGCTATGCCTTTTTTTTTAATTAAATCTTTTTATTTATAAAACATAGGCATGAGTAATTTTTCCAACATTGACCCTTGCAAAATCTTTTGTTCCAAATTTTCCCTTCCTTTCCCCCACCACCTTCCCTAGCTAGCAAGTAGTCTAATACATGTCAAATATATTAAAATACATCTTAAATCTAATATATGTATACATATTTATAAAGTTTTCTTGCTGTAAAAGAAAAATTGGATCAAGAAGGAAGAAAAAGCAAAACCGAGGAAGAAACAAAATGCAAGCAAATAAGAGTGCCATGCTGTGTTCCACGTTCTGTTCCCATGGTTCTCTCTCTGGGTGTAGATGGCTCTCTTCATACTGAACAAGTGGAATTGGTTTGAATCATCTTATTGTTAAAGAGATCCACGTCCGTCAGAATTGATCACTGAATAGTTTTTTTGCTATAAAATGTATACAATGATCTCCTAATTCTGCTCATTTAACTTAGCATCAGTTCATGTAGGTCTCTCTAAGCCTCTCTGAAATCATCCTGCTGGTCGTTTCTTACAGAACAATAGTATTCTATAGCCATTTATTCAGCCATTCTCCAATTGATGGGCATCCACTCAGTTTCCAGTTTCTTACCACTACAAGGGCTGCCAAAACATTTTTCAACATGTGGGGTCCCTTTTCCTCCTTTAAGATCTCTTTGTGATATAATCCCAGTAGAAACACTGCTGGATCAAAGGATATGTACAGTTTGATAACTTTTTGAGCATAGTTCCAAATTGCTCTCCAGAATGGTTGGACCCATTCATAGTTTCACCAATAATGTATCACTTTCCCAGTTTTCCCATATCCTCTCCAACACTGGTCATTATTGTTTCCTGCCATCTTAGCCAATCTTATAGGTATGTAGTGGTATCTCAGAGTTGTCTTAATTTGCATTTCTCTGATCAATAGTGAAAAGGAGCACCTTTTCATGTGACTACAAATAGTTTCAATTTCTTCATCTGAAAAATTATCTGTTCATATCCTTTGACCATTTATCAATTGGAAAATGGCTTGAACTATTATAAATTTGAGTCATTTCTCTATATATTTTAGAAATGAGACCTTTATCAGATCCTTTGGATATAAAAATGTTTTCTCAGTTTGTTGCTTCCCTTTTAATCTTGTGTGCCTTAGTTTTGTTTGTACAAAAACTTTTTAACTTAATATAATCAAAATTATCTATTCAATTCTTCTTTGTTCACAAATTCCTTCTTCCTCCATAAATCTGACAGGCAAACTATCCTATGTTCTTCTAATTTGTTTATATCACAAAGGATGCTTTGTCTAAATCATGAACCCATTTTGACCTAATCTTACTTAGTATACAATGTTAGGTATGAGTCTATGCCTACTTTCCCATACTAGTTTCCAATTTTCCCAGTAGTTTTTGTCAAATAGTGAATTCTTATTTCAAAAGCTGGGGCCTTTGGATTTGTAAAATACTAGATTGTTATAGTCATTGGCTATTTTTTTCTGTGAACCTATCCTATTCCACTGATCAACTTCTCTATTTTTTAGCCAGTACCAAATGGTTTTGATGACTGTTGTCAAAGTGGAATTCACCAATTTCATTAAATCACCAGTTTCACTAATTCCACTAAATGGAATTCACCAGTTTCATTCAATGTCTATCTTTTTCCCTGAAAGAAAATGCTCAGTTTAGCAGGGTAATTTATTCTTGGCTGCATTCCAAATTTCTTCACCTTTCAGAATATCAGAATCCAGGCCTTTCAATTTTTTAAAGTGGAAGCTGATAAATCCTGAATAATCCTTATTGTGGCTCCTCAGTATTTGAATTGTTTCTTTCTGGTTGCTTGTAATATTTTTCCCTTGGTCCAATAGTTCTGAAATTTAGCCACAATATTCCTTGGGATTTTAATTTTGGGGTCTCTCTCAGGAGGTGTTCTGTGAATTCTTTCAATGGTCATTTTACCTTCTGATTCTATGACAGCTGGGCAATTCTCTTTGATGATTTCCTGAAAAATAGTGTCTAGGCTCTTTTTTTCATCATGGATTTCAGGGAGTCCAATAATCCTTAGATTGTCTCTCCTAGATCTATTTTCCAGGTTGATTGTTTTCCCAATTAAGTATTTTACAGTTTGTTCTATTTTTTCACTTTTTTGGTTTTGCTTGATTGATTCTTGTTTTCTTATTGAGTCATTCATTTCCATTTGTTCAGTTCTGAATTTTAGTGAATTATTTTCTTTTTTTTTTTTTTAACTTCTTTTTGTATTTGTCCAAATGAATTTTTAAATGAGTTGTTTTGTTCTATGGAATTTTTTCCATTTCACAAATTCTGTTTTTTCTGGAAATTGTTTTCTTTTTCTATTTTACCAAATCTATTTTTTAATGAGTTATATGCCTTTTCCCAAATTTTCTTGCAAAGTTATCATTTCCTTTCCCCATTTTTCTTCTAGCTCTCAAGATCCCTTTTAATTTCTTCTAGGAGAGCCCTTGTGTGATGGGGATCAGATTTTATCACCTTTTGGGTCTTTATTTGGAGACAATCTGCCTTTAGTCTCCTCATGGTTTGAAATCTGTTCTTCTCTTTCACCATAAAAGCTGTCTAATGTCAGAGTTCTCTTTACTTTTTTACTCATTTTGTAAAAAAAAAAATGTTAAGGTCTGCTTTTAGGGCAGGGGAAGTTTTCCAAGCTTCCTCTACAAGTGGCAGGCTTTCTCTCTAAGTGGCCGTGACTGTACTGGATCAGTGCTGACTTACTCCCAGTGCTGGGTGGACATGGCCAGGTTCCATGAGATTCTGGCATTTCAGCATTCACTCTTTACCTTATGTGTTTGTGTTGGATGTTTTATAACTTCTCTGCTGATCTATTGGCTTATAACCAGGGCAGAGTGGCCAACACTACTGTAGATTCCTATAGATTCCTCTCAGTAGATTATCTGTTGACTGTTTTTTGAGTCCAGAAATTCAGTCAGTTGTGACTACACTCATTGTACTATTATTTTTCAAAAGAATAGATTGAGATATTTTCTTACATTTTACAGTTATAGGCAAACCAAATCCATTCTATTCCCTTGATATCTAGTTTAGTAACTGTCAAAAAAGAACTAAATTTAGTCAGCTATAACCTATACTTGCTGAAACCATGATGACTTGGTGATTGCCACATACTTTTTTAGATATTCAATGACCTTCTCTGTATTATTTTCAGGAAATTATTTCTGAGACATTGACTACAGATTACAGACCCACTTTACTTGCCTTTTTTGAAAATTGGGACAATTTTCTCTAGTCCTTCTCTAGTTTTATAGTACTTCTCTCATTTTCTAAAATATCACAGATGATGATTCAGTAATTGTCCAGTTCTTTCAGTATTTGAGAATGTTTCTCTGGGCCAAATGACTCAAATTCATCTAGAGTACAGAGATAATCTCATACCTCCTAGAATAGCATAGTAGTTTTCCCTTTTTTCTTTGTACTTCCAAGGACATTCCTATTGGCAGAGAAAGAAAAAGAAATAAAAATTCAATAGTTCTTCATTCATTGTTGTCCTATCCACCCCAGCAATAGTCATAGACTTTCTTTGAGCTGCCTCCTTTCTCTAATAAAACACTAAAATACTTGTGTGGTTGTTGGTTTTCCTCACTACCCTCAACTTATTATAATCTTTTATATTCCTGATATTATTGTGCCAAAATTGTGACAATTCTGTGTAATCATCCTCTGTTACTTCTCCTTTTCCATCTTCTGTACATATATTTAAAAAATCCAAATTGGTTGGTTGGTTAGTTTTCTTTGCATTTATAGCACTCCTTTTCCCTCCACTTTAGAATTGCTTCACTTCTATTCCTTTTCATTTTTACATTTCTTAGTGATTTTATATATACCAGACAAATGTATTCTTAACAGCCTTTATTAAGTGTATGCCAAGTCTGACCAGGAATCTGTCATTCTTGTACTTTAAACAAGTACTGAACTAAATATTCTTTAGTGACATGGTAATTATTTTCTGAGTCTCCACATAAAGAATTTTGATCATCTTCACTATATCTTATTCAGAATCATTAAGTATCTTTTAAAGAACTAGAATAATTTATTAGAGATAGAAGGAACATTGGAAATCATCTTGACCATTCCCCTCATTGGACAGATATAAAGAAACTGAAGCCCAGAAAATTGAGGTGTCCTAACTAATCCCTAAGATTCTGGTCCTAAATACATTGTGCTTTTCTCATTATACCATGCTAGCTATTATTATTACTCATGAGGTGACAAATTTCTTGCTTAGTTCTACCCAAAATGCTCCTAAATTTAGAATTTTTTCATTTTAGGATTTGGGGATTTTAGAGTCAGAAGAGGCCATCTAGGAATGATGAATGAAGAGGAATCCCTTATAAACAAAGTCATCTCTCCTCTTATCTCTTCTTTAAATGTCACAGTTTGCTGCAGGAAGAACACTAGATATATCAGAGTTCACGCTAGTGTCTGAAATTTTCTAGGCAACCTGGAATATCTGTCTGCATTATCATGCTCCAAAGAAGCTTAAGTTTGGCAACTGCTCAAGAAGCCCCTCCCTGCCTTGGGTCCCAAGATTTTAAATAAAACCAATAGGTCAGTTCACAAGGTAAGTTTCCAATCACATGGAGTCTTGCTGGTTCCAGCAGCCTAAACCTACCTTACTATTTTGATCATGCCCATGTCTCTCCAAGTTTCTAAAGAGATAATGGCTTATATGAGAGGCTTCTAAGAGATATTTCTTCTAAATATTGAATTATATAAATAAGCATTTCAAACATAAGTGATAGTCAAATTAGGAAGTGAAAGGACATAAAATTGTTCTTCTGATATTTCATCTACAACTCATCTCTTGATTTGCCTATATTTCTGCATCCTCCTAGCTTATTATTCCATGGAGAAGTAGTGTCCCGGTTTATGAAGCCTCAGACAAGATGACCACACAGAGATATGTGACATTAGGATAGAATATATTGAAAAGGGGAAGAATTTGAAGTTCTTCGTACACATTTCCTGCTTAGTCTTCTCAATGACAGCATTAGAAAATGTATATAATGTTCTCTCCTTATAGGTCTCCACCTTTGTGTGGTAAGGATGAAGAAATGCTTTATATTATGTTCTCTAGCACAAAAAAGAAAAGGTGCCTTTTTCTTTTCTTTTCTTTTCTTCTTTTCTTTCTTTCTTTTTCTTTCTTTTTCTTTCTTTCTCTTTCTTTCTCTTTCTTTCTCTTTCTTTCTCTTTCTTTCTCTTTCTTTCTCTTTCTTTCTCTTTCTTTCTCTTTCTTTCTCTTTCTTTCTCTTTCTTTCTCTTTCTTTCTTTCTTTTTCAAAGAAGAGCTCTATATCATAATAACCTTTCCTGTTGTAGGTGTTTTCATATTTCTTGTTTAGTTCCATCAAAAATGCTTTCAGGTACAGGTTTCCTCTATGGAGCATCTTGGCTGTAGCATCCACATGATCCAGGTTCCTTTTTGGGACACTCAAAGACTCCTCTGGCTATAACTTGAGATCTAGCCAATACCACCTAATGGTCAGTTAAAAAGAATAATTCCCTCATGTTTCTCCTTTAAATCCAAATTCAACATATCCTGAACACAGGACTATAGATAACCGCTTCCATCTCCCAATAGTCTGTGTTGACATGGGTAGTGTTTCTTGTTAGACTCCTATCCGTAACTTTTCCAGCTGCACAATTCTGTCTCTAAACCTGTATAGGCCAAATAATTTCATTTACAATTTCCTGTTCATAAACTTTTACTTATTTTTTTGTTCATATGTGATACAAGAATGTCTTATATGAATAATTCCAATTAGAGGAGGATATCTTAAATTCCTTAGACATCAAGGTGTTTTTACCTACAGTGTTAATAGAATAAATTTGCATTTCTAACTTGCCTCTGGTAAACCAATCTTATCCTGGCAATACTCTAGTCACATAAAATCCATTAAAACAAATGCTTCTTTTCCAAAAGAATTGACATGTGCTACCTTTCCCATTTATGTTTTTTTTCCCTATGTACTTTATAATTCTTAATCTGAAAAGAATTTATTATCTTTTATTTTTACATTATACTTATTTCACAATAGACTACATTGTTCCCTGTCAAAGAAAAACAATTAAGCAAAGCATCCAATACATCAAATACATGTGATGGTGTTTACAATATTTTGTCCTAGCAGTTCCCCACCTCTCTTTGCTGAGAAAGCAGAAATGCTCTATTATGTGTTCTCTAGCACAACAAGAGAAACTAACCACAGTAACTCTTCCTCTCATTAATGCTCTTTACTTTTCTTCTGCCTTGTATGTATTTCCATCTTCATTTTTTTTTTTTCCCTCTTCTTCCTTTAGGTCCTTCTTCACTTGCACAGCTCTGCCGTCTGTGTATTCGAAAATGCTTGGGTCGATCATGTCATTATGCTATCTACCAACTCTGTCTTCCAGAGCCTCTTGAAAAATTCCTCTTATATCAATAGATACAAATTTATAAAACAGAAAGGTACCTTGAAAAAAATAGATTACAGCTTTACTTTAGCTTTTCTACAGTTGTACTTACAAGTTTCTATAAGGATGAAGGGAATTCATTACAGGAAAATTGTGATCCATTCTTTCAATATATAGAAAGGGATGTAGGAATCAATTATATTTTTCTGGCTAACTGGTGAGGTAAAAAAAAGTCTTTTTTAAAATTTAAATTAAATTCTTATTGGTTAAAAGCTTTTTAAAACATCTTTTCTGTCCTCATTACATATAATGTAATGAATATTATAGATTTATTTGATTGAAATTCTTATAGTAAACTGGAATCATCATTGAGAACATGTTGTGATCATTATACATTATTAAATATAGGTGGAGGTGAAGATGAATGAATGTTTAGTATATACTTTCAAAGTTTCTTTTTTTGAATAAATCTTCTGATTATCATGTTTTGGGGTCATCTTTTTCTTTTTTTGATAAGTCAATATAATAAAAAAAAACCCACATACTTATAAATTTAGCATTTTTCACAAGATCTCAAAATTGGAAGAAACTCAGATCTGCATTGTGTAAATTCAACCTGCATCTTATCAAGAATTTTCAGCCTAATGAATCAATATACATTTTAAGAGAGAGTGACTTAAAACTTGCATATAGCAGAATAAAATTAATTCTTCTTTCATTTTAAAATAACCAATAGCAACTGTTAGAAAAATTTTAAAGATTATCTTACATTTACTCTGCGTATTTAATTATTTATGAGTTGTTCTTTCCACCTTCCTTCCACTCAGCACACACACATTACTTTCACCCTACTAAATTCCTTGAAGGCAGAGACCTTATGGTCCTTCTAACATATCTTAACAGATGTATAATGTTTAATTAATCGATTAATTGATGAAGCATTTAGGAAGAGTCTCTTACCCAAATATACAGTCACTACAGGCAGAGCTGTTTCATTCATTTTGGCAGTCAGGACAAAAAGTACATACCATGACCTCAAATTAACTTTGTAATTATTTGTATGAAAACAAATCAAATATCAATTAAGGTCAATTCAGTTGAGCAGGAGGGAAATTCGCTAATACAGTAATTTTGTGTGTGTTATGGACTCCTTCAAAAGTCTGACGAAGACTGTGGACCTTTTTTCTGAATGTTATTTTATAATGCATAAAATAAAAAACAAGATTACAAAGAAAATAATTATATTAAAATAAAGATAATAACTTTTTTCCATCCAAACTTAGATTCCTTGAAGTCTATCTATAAATCCCCTCATGGAACATTAGCCCCAAGTTTAGAACCCCTGCTAGAATGGCTCACAGAAAAGATTTTTAATAAAATTCAGGATATGGCAGGATATTGCTTTAACCAAGTTATTCTTGCTGACTAGGTATGTCCTGAGTTCAGTTATTTCTTAAGAAATCTAAGTGCTAAATTTTTATTTTTTTTTATTTTTTTATTTATTTATTTTTTTTAAGTGAGGCAATTTGGGTTAAGTGACTTGCTCAGGATCACACAGCTAGGAAGTGAGATCAAATTTGAACTCTGATCCTCCTGACTTAAGGGCTAATGCTCTATCCACTGCGCCATTTGTCTGCTCCTTTTATGCCTTTTTAATTTTTAAAGCTATGTTGAGAAAAGTAGGAAATTCCTCAGAAGAATAGAACTATTGTTCAAGGTATGTGGGAAGACAAAAAGATGTTTCAGTTTTGTTTGCCAAAGAAAACGAGAACTAAATTTGAGAGATGAGAACAAAAATGTACAATAGGAAGATTTAGAATCTAGGAAAATCGGAATACAATTTTAAAAAAATATTATATTGCAGTTCAGTGTCCAGTAAGTTCAGATGAACTACATCTCAGGGTCCTGAGTTTGTGCTAGGGAGACTATGGAGAATAAGAACAGAATAAGAGCTGTGGAGCTGCACTGAAAAAGGGGAAATATTGGCTTAATTTTCATAAAAAATAAAAAGAAGGAAATAAGGGATGCAGTCTACAAACTAGGAGCCAGTAAGATTTTGCTTTAAATTCCTAGCAAAATTCTAATGTATTCGTAAAGGGGAAAAATTGTACACTTGTTTAAATTTTGATGCCTTGGATCAAAGCCTTAGTTGCTCTACACTAACTAAAAAATAATAGTAATTTAAAAAAAAAAAACTCATTAAAACCCCAAAGGATTCTTTGAACATTCTTGCTCCTGATATCTACAACCTGATGACTTTTAGAAATAATGACATAGTTAAGCTAGGTATGCCAACTGCTAGTATTTCTTCTGCAGAGAAACACCACAATATTAAATAGGTAACACCAAAATAAAAAGCAAACCAGCCTTTCTTATTATACTCATCGTTGATATCAATTTGGGAAATAATAATTTGACAGATGTTTAACTTGTTAAAGGTCACTTAGGGATAGTGCCATTTTTAACAGGTACTAACCTGTACTAATATTAGTTTTCAAAATAAATAAAAACAAAATCTTATATATATATGTATATATATACATATATAATGAAGTTATGAACTTTTCCCTCATTCAACTTATCCTAAACCTGTTGCCTAATCAACTTTAATGTAGCTACCAGAAACCCATTTCTTTCTCACCTTTAGATTGCTCAATCTTGGGGAGATTATTTTCAAGCTTTCTAATTTCTCCTGCCCAGAATCCCTTAATCAAGAATTTAATTTATTATTTATATTATATTTTTATTTATATATATTATATATATATAATTTATGTTATATTATATTTATAATTATATTTTTTGGAGAAAGCTGTCATCTAGTACAGTGCCTTGATATTGTTCATATCTTTCATCATCTGTAAGTTTTTACAAGGAAATTCTTATTCTAAACCAATATTGATCCTCCCCCACCTCCCTATAACTTTGTGTGACAAGAAGATAAAGTGCTAAAATGATTTCAAGTCTCTTTTAGTATCATTGTAGTGATTAAATTGTTTAATTTTTCTCAAGACATAACAATAGTTTGAGTTGATATATGTTCTTTTGTTCATTTCTCATTTTGAAATAGGTCAGGTTGAAGATACCACAATTGAATGATTCCTGTTTTTAATTCTTCTAACTTGTCATTTCTTTTGATTCTCTACTTTAAAACTTAGAATGGCAGATAGTTAACTTATTAAGAATGAACTTACTAGTCATTTCCTGTTCATAATTCAACTTAAAATTTTTTGCAATGTGATTTAGTGCTTGCCATTAAAATCAGTGCCTTCAAACTCCCTCTTCCAAAGTATAGAAGTAGTTGTTCCTCCTTTTACAGTGTGCTTGAGAGTATTAAGAGGTTCAGTGCCTTTTAATTCACTGGTCCAGCGTCACTTAGAGAGTATTTATTTATCTGCCAAAAGTGGGATTTGACCCTATGTCATGCTCTCTCCAAGGCTACCTTTATGTTATCTCTCTCATGTGATCTTTACAGACTCTTCTGCCTTGAAAATATTGTTCATGTTTTTCACTATCTTCTTTTGTAAGTGTTTACAAACAAGTTTATATTCTAAACCAATGGTGACCTTTTCCCCTTTCTATATATAACTTTATTTGGAAAGGGGTTAAAGTATTAAAATAGTTCCTATATCTCTTTTGGTCTCATTGTGGGTGAGTAATGTACACATGATACACAGGTATGAGATTTCTTTATAACTTGCAAGCCTTTGGCTTCTTTCATTTCTTATTTTTAAATAAAAATTTCTTATTTTTATTTTTTCCAATTACATGTAAAGACAATATTTAACATTCATTTTTTGAAAGATTTTGAATTCCAATTTTTTTTCTCATTCCCTCTTTCACTTCTTATTTCTCCAAGACAGTAAACACTCTGATATGGGTTAATCATCTATTTCACATTGGTCATGTTGTAAAAGAACAAATAGAACAAAAGAAAAAAATGAAAATAATATGCTTTGATTTGTATTCAGATTTTATAATTCTTTCTCTGGATGCAGATAGCATTTTCTATCATTTTTTGAAATTGTCTTGTATTATTGTATTGTTGAGAAGAGCTAAGTCAGTCCTAATTGATTATTACACAATATTGCTGTTACTGGGTATAATGTTTTCCTGGTTCTTCTTACTTCACTTTGTATCAGTTCATGGTAAATTAAATCTTCTAACATTTTTTCCTCTCCATGCCCACCCTTGCATTGAAATTACTAAGCACTGAAATACATGATAAAAAGTCTTTGAATAAATGTTTTACATACTGTCTGCCTACATATTATTAATTTTTTGTCTTTATATTCTTATAGACTCATATTTCATAGTAAATAAATTGACCTATATTTATTTCTCTGCCACAGATGGTTATATATATATAGACCACTGCTGTTGGTAAATGTTCAATAATAAATAATATTTATATAACACTTTTGTGCCAGGCACTGTGCTAAATGTTTTACAAAGTATTATCTCATTTGATCCACACAACAACCCTGGGAGGTACTTGCTATTATCATCCTTATTTTACAGTTGAGGACACTGAGGCAGACAGGTTAAATGGCTTGTCTGGGGTCACACAGCTAATATCTGAGGTTGAATATAATGATGATGATGATGATGATGATGATGATAGCTAGCATTTGCATAATGCATTCTAGGTCCCAGGCATTGTGCTCAGCTTTTATGATTCTTATGTCATTTGATCCTCACAACAACCCTGAGAGAGAGATTATTATCCTCATTTTACAGATAGGGAAACTGAAGCAAACAAAGGTGAAGTGTCCAAGATCACACAGCCAATGGAGTCTGAAGTAAGATTCAAACTCAGGTCCTCCTGATAAGCACATTATGAGAAAACTCATATCTTATGAAATGATGTTCCTTGTTGCTTCTGAATAACTAATAAAATCAACTTTGCCAACTCTTATTTTTCTCTCTACTGGAAACTTGTTTACTATCCTTCAATTTAACTGCAACTTTCTTTTTTTCTTTTGATTTCATTTATAGTGATAATGTAAAAATTGCTGTGATTCAGTTTTTCTAGTGGTATACCCACCCATTGATATGGAGTAGGATCCCATCTTTAAAGTATTAGGATTTGTAGACTACATAAAACCTGTGTGGTGTTGCATGGCTGCTACCTCTCTTGTCTACTGCCTTGCCACTGTCATTGCATAAGCAGAATGGGCTAACTAGGATTAACGACCATGCAATAGTTTCTTTTTTTTTTTTTTTTTTCTGGGTTGCCATGGCCAAAGAATTACCAAGTGGCTAGCCTCCTGCTAATGAGCTTTTCTACAATGAGCAAGGCTGGTCCTTGAATAGCACACCTAGTCTATTACTCAAAGCCTTTTCAGCTTGGTAGAATGTAGTAGAAGTTGTACTAAACTAGCATGGCCTTCAGGAACCCGAAGTCATTTCCAGGATGTGATAAGACATTCAATCAGGAGTGAGTAAGAAGTAACAAAGGGTAAGGTAATAAAGAGCACAAATGATTCAAAATTGAACAGTTCTTGTATGTATTTCTTTACATGTGTCTAATTCCCTGGGCTTTAATTTAAGTTCCAGAACTACCCCATGAAATTCAAGTTTGTTAACTATAATTCCAAGAGATTCAGCATCTTCCCTGGTCTGGATCTTCCCTGGTACCCAAAGATGGGTGAAGAATTGGCATCCTCTGGTTGAGAGCTCAATTTACTCTTTGGCCTTGGGACGGCACTTGTAAGAGAAACATTGATCATGTGGATCATCCTTTGACCTGGGAGGGAGGGGAATCTTCCAAGATGCAAATTAGGGAAAATGGGCAAATGAAAAAGTTCATGCAAATTTATCTCCAATTCTAAAATTCAAAGATTGGCCTATGCAGGCTAGTCAATCAATTTAAGCACATGTTTCTTGTGTGAAGCCCTTAGAAACCAACAAATTAAATAGCTTCATTTTACAGATAAAGAAACAGGCCCAGAAAGATGAAGCCTTGCTGAAGAATCGAGATTCAGTGTCCTTCCCATTACCACACACTGCTCTCTCACACCCCTAGTGGACTTAGTGAATGCAATAAATATATCCCTAAACTGTCATGTATGAGTAAAATTTCTATAAATGGAATCATTTTGAATTAATCAAAAAACATTACTACTATGTAATTTTAAAAGCATTCTATAAATTCTGTCATTATTTTGTACACTAAGAGAAAGTGGATACTAGGTAGTTTTGGGAGGAGATACACAGGTAGCTTTACCAGGAAAGATTTTATATAAAAGGTGGTGCTTGAGCTCAGTTCAGTCACTCAAATCAATTAAGAAAATTAAGTGCCTATTTTGTTCCAGGTACTGTGCTAAAGTGCTAAGGATACAGGAAGAGAAAAAAGACAATTTTCTGCCCTTAAGGAATTTGTATTCTAATGGGGAGGAGAAATAAACCAGGGATTTAAAGAGGTAAAGGTGAGAAGAAAGTAACATCAGACATGATAGGCTAGTCAGTACAAATGTATGAAGATGAGGGATGATGTGTGGAACAAATAGAGTAGGCTGGAGAATAGTGAATGAAGGAGAGTAATATATAAAAACATTAGAAATGGCCACATTGGTAAGACCTTTAAATGTTAAAAAGTGGAGTTTATGTTTGATTTTTTTTTTTGAGGATAAAAATGACATGGTTACATCTATACTATAGGAGGAAAATCATTTTGTTGGTTGTGTTGAGAGTGAATTGAAGTGGAGAGAGATTAGAGATAGGCATATGAGGAAATTTTTTTTTCTCCAGAAAGATCCTGTTTTCATTTCCTATTGGGAATGATATTGATACTTTAAACAGGATGGAAACAAACTTCATTCAAAATGTTTTAATAGACACTCAAAAGAATTTTTTAAAAAAGTGGGTAATATCCAAATATACCAAGAATTAAAGCAGAGTTCCTTTTAAAAGGATAATGATCTGATCAAGATGATGATCTTTCAATATGGTCTAGTCATCATGTATTTAGTTCATTTTCTGTGTTTCTGTATATGTGTATGTGTTGTTTTGTTGCACTTGTATGGCTATTGTAATAATTTGTGAGAGAAGGGATAAATGCCTAATCTAGAATCATGGCTATGTGAATAGAAAAGGAGAGGAAGGCAAGAGATGTTGTGGAAATGGCATTAAAAAAACTCAAACCCTAAACTTGGCAACTTGTTGGATCCATGGGGGAATAAAAGCGAGGCAGTGAGGATGGTACCAAGGTAGTAAGCTAGAAGGATGATGCCCTTGACAGAAAGTTTAGAAGAAGGTAAATTTGATGTGAAAGATGATGAGTTCTGCTTTGTATTGAGTTAGAGAAGTTTGCAGAATATCTAGATGGAAACATGCAGTAGGCATTTGATGATGGAGAAGCTTAGAAAAAAGTAGATAGGAAGGAGAACCATCATGTAAAGATTAGATGAAACCCTAGAATATGATAAGATGAGCAAAAGAGAGGCCACACTACAGGCTTTGGGACTAACCCTCATATAGCAACAGAACATAGGTGCTAATCTACAAGGTAGATCGATCCATAATGATGAGAACCAGGAAAAAGCAAGGAACTAAACTTGGAATAAAAACTGGAATAAGCCATTGGATTTGGTATTGAAAAGTCATTTATAAGTTTGGACAGAGCAAATTCAAATTCAAATGAATTTAAACAATAAAGTCAGAAGCTATACTGCAAGGGGATGACAATGAGGAGAATAACAGGAGTTTGGCTGTGATAAGAAGGGGAAATATAAGAGATAGGTATGAGGAGTTGGAGAAGCTATAAAAGTTTTTTGTTTGTTTTTAAAAGTTAGGGGAGAGATGGACATGTTCTAGGTAAAAAAGGAAGGAGAAAAAGGTATGAAGAGATTGAAACATAAGAGAGCTAATGACTTTGAGGGGGGTAGCTGCCAGGGATGGAAGAAGATAGGATCAAGCCAGCCTTGAGTTAGCCAGGCTTATTTTTCCAAGTTCAAATTTGACTGCAGACACTTATTAGCTATGTGACTCTGAGCAAGTCATTTACCCCTGTTTACTTCAGTTTTCTCATCTGTAAAATGAGCCTGAGAAGGAAATAGCAAACCACGCCAGTATCTTTGCCAGAAAATACAAAATAGGACCATAAAGAATTGGATATAACTGAATAATAACAAAAATACCCTGAAAATTTAACAATTGTTTCTCCAGACCTAGTCTGATCTAGTTCTGTTACACCACTATTTGGATTCTATCAAATCCAATCTATCTACAGATAGAATCTGTACTCCTTTTCCTCCTTCTAACTCACACCAGAAGTAACATATATTACTGCCCTTAAAAACAGGATTTATATTTTTCTTTTGAGCTGTTTAGTCCTGCCTGAATGCTGGAAATTCTTTGAAGCAAATCATCATCATCTTATTTTTCTGTCATAGACTCCATTGGCACTCTTCTGAAACCTAAGGACCTCTTCTTGGAATAATGTTTTTAAATACATGGCATAAAATACTTAGGATTACAAGTGACACCAATTTTATGAAGTACAGCTATCAAAATATAAACACAGACACATATGTAAGGTTCTGGTTAGCTTTCTGGAGGTCTCGGGACTAGCCTTGTTTGGGGATAAAATCCAAAGGCCTTATTATCTCCTTCACAGTCTGTCTCCTTCTCCTGGGGCCTGGCTAGCTTTCTGGAGGCCCTCCTGAATGGGTCTTGGCTTCAGTGCAGAAGGCAGGAGAGCCACCAAGAGCCTGATCAAAGATGGAATCTCTCTCTTCCAGGCCTTGTTGGCTCTTATATACTTTATTACAAGTACATCATCATAGGTGTCAATCTTGTAGAACAGATGTCAACTTGTAGAACTATATATAATAAGTACTAAGTATATGTAAACTAGAGGATCATTGTATTAATTCCATTAACACCTTGTTGTAAGCTAATTGTACAATATTTCAGAGTCTGATTCTTTTTGTATAGCAAAATAATGTTTTGGTCATGTATACTTATTGTGTATCTAATTTATATTTCAATATATTTAACATCTACTGGTCATCCTGCCATCTAGGGGAGGGGGTGGGGGAGTAAGAGGTGAAAAATTGGAACAAGAGGTTTGGCAATTGTTAATGCTGTAAAGTTACCCATGCATATATCCTGTAAATAAAAGGCTATTAAATAAAAAAAAAAATTTAAAAAAAATGAACACCTTGTTGTAAGATTAAATCAATCATACTGAACTAGAGAATTATTAATCACTATGCTGAACTAGATAACCATTCTCTTATCAATTCCTCTGAGTTAGCACCTTGTTTCAAGCATACTTCTCCAAAGTTCTGCCCTTTACACAGATGTCCCCAGATTTATAGACCACAGTGTAAGTCTCCCCGGCCAGATAATCTTAGCTTCTTCCCAGTTTTATTTTTCTTTCAAAATTTAGTATAAAAAAAAGTCCTGCCTTGGTTAGGATCTTGCTTTATCAAACCACTAACTTCCCCACCCCCATTACTTATCTCTCCCCTAATGGCTCTTTCTCTTAAATATATTTACATTTCTTGTGGCCTACAAAATTAACCTCCCCTTCACCATCTTATCTAACACCTTATCCTTCTCTCTTTCACCCCCATACTTGTTAAACCTATAAAAAGAGTGCTGGGTTGGGAATCATTAGATCTTATTTTATATCTTGGCTAAATTATTTATTCACTATGTGACTTTGGATAAACCACTTAATTTGGGGATTTTGTGTCCTAAGCTATAAAATCATGATGATTATAACATGATAACAATTAGGAAGACCTGAATTCAACTCTAACCTCAGATGCTTCCTACTTGTGTGACCATGAGCTAGTTTTTTCCACAGTTGCCTCAATTTCCCCATAAGTAGAAGGGGGATTATAATAGCACCCAGCCTCCTACAGTAATTATGAACATCAAATGAGAAAGTGTTTGTAAAGTGTTTCGCAAGCCTTGAAGCTATATCAATATGTGATATGTGATATTAATCTGTAAAATGAAGGGACTAAACCTGAGACTTTTAAAGATTTCTTCCAGCTCCAAATCCCACGATCCTTTAAGAGTGGCCTATATTAAAGTCGGTTATTGGTGGGGATGAGAGGGGGCTCATAGAAGGGTCTTCTAGCAGCAGCTTGGGTTCAGGTGGAGGCAGTGAATTCAAGAGTATTGTGTGGGGGAGGGGTCAGAATGAAACTGTTAGAACAGAGAAACAGCCAACATCTGAAAGTCAGACACAAGAGCAGATCAGGAGTAAAGGATGGGGGTTGGAGACGGTGAGTCCATCGTTCAAGGGAAAGTATGGTCACCACTTCTGTGCAATAGAGGCTGTTCATCTCAGCCAGTCATGGCTATGATTACTATATTACCATTACTGTACAATATTATGATTACTATATTACTATTGTTATACCATATTACTAAACATATATACTTGGATATCTTATCAGCATTTAAAATATAATACATCCCAAACTGACCTAATCATTCTCTACCTCTCAGAACTAATCTCAGAATCGCTTTTTCGTTCTATTGGGTTTCAAGGGGGACCCAAAAATATTGGGGTTCCAGACTGGTGTTGTGAAGTGTCTCAAAAGAATGTTAAGGCTCAGCTCCATCTTCAAGTCAAGGAGAGAAGTTTATTATACTTGTAACACCAATTAAAGCAGCTAAATTCCATAAGAAGTTGGCAAAGAGCTAGGAGCAGGAAAGTAAATTTATAGGAAAAAGTAAGAAAAAACCAGGTGCTTCATGTCACTGATATGCTAATTTTACATTTAGGGTATAAATGAGTAGAGTTGAGGAGAGGTGTGACGTGTGCTGGTATAGTACCCTTAGTTCCCTGGGCAGAGCCTGGGAGAGGGGAGATGATCTAGAGGTGTACTTTTAGGCCTGAAACGTCTCTGGGTCAAGTGGGCAGCACTCAATTTTGTTCAGTGCATGTGTTAATTTTAAGGATCTTGTTATTGTTGCTTATTAATCTCAAAAACCCTGTTGTCACTGATCAATAGGCTGTCATCTGAAAGAAAGCCAGCCATCTTTTGGGCTTAGCATCCTGGTTTATAAAGTAAACTAAGGCAACAGAGACTAAGGGAAGAAATACATCATTCTTAACTACATCATTCCCAAGGTCAGGAAGTCTTGGGATTATTCCTAATGACTGTAAACATATCACTTTTAAATCTTTTTTTTTCTTGGTGCTCTGGATGCAAGCTACCAGATCATTCAAGAGACATGATACCATATCATTGTTTGGCAGGGACATGACTTTTTTTGTTTTTGTTTTTTTTATTTAATAGCCTTTTATTTACAGGATATATACATGGGTAACTTTACAGCATTAACAACTGCCAAACCTCTTGTTCCAATTTTTCACCTCTTACCCCCCATCCCCTCCCCCAGATGGCAGGATGACCAGTAGATGTTAAATATATTAAAATATAAATTAGATACACAATAAGTATACATGACCAAACCGTTATTTTGCTGTACAAAAAGAATCAGACTCTGAAATATTGTACAATTAGCTTGTGAAGGAAATAAAAAATGCAGGTGGGCATGAATATAGGGATTGGGAATTCAGTGTAATGGTTTTTAGTCATCTCCCAGAGTTCTTTCTCTGGGCATAGTTGGTTCAGTTCATTACTGCTCCATTGGAAATGATTTGGTTGATCTCATTGCTGAGGATGGCCAGGGCCATCAGAACTGGTCATCAAATAGTATTGTTGTTGAAGTATATAATGATCTCCTGGTCCTGCTCATTTCACTCAGCATCAGTTCGTGTAAGTCTCTCCAGGCCTTTCTGAAATCATCCTGTTGGTCATTTCTTACAGAACAATAATATTCCATAACATTCATATACCACAATTCAGCCATTCTCCAACTGATGGGCATCCATTCAGTTTCCAGTTTCTGGCCACTACAAAGAGGGCTGCTGCAAACATTCGTGCACATACAGGTCCCTTTCCCTTCCTTATGATCTCTTTGGGATATAAGCCCAGTAGTAACACTGCTGGGTCATAGGGTATACACAGTTTGATAGCTTTTTGAGCATAGTTCCAAACTACTCTCCAGAATGGTTGGATTCGTTCACAACTCCACCAACAATGCATCAGTGAGGGACATGACTTTTTAAGCAATTTAAAATTACTTTAAAGATCCTTTTATATATTACTGTTATAGGTATATCTTTTATTCTAATCTTAAAGCCTTAAGACTGAATACATGATTCTTTGAAATTTGGATGCTAAAGGGAAATTGTGACATACTCGATAGTGTGAGCTTAAATTCTTTTAAATTCGTCTTTATGACTCTGCACAAGTCATGTGCACAATGTAATGCACATGTGCACATATACAATCTCTATATCCATTAGACTATTTTATTGGTAGAGTGTTTCCACACTAACAGTTTCTTATGCTAATGAACTCACAGATCTTTGTTGACTGTAGAAAAACAATGTTTGTATAATAACTTGCCTTTTAAATTTACAAATTGCTTTTCTCATGACAGCCCCCTATGAGATAGGTAGCACAACTATTAGCCCCATTTTATAGATGAGAAAACAGTGACTTGTTCATGATCACACAATTCTAAAGGGTTAAAGTCTAAAATTGTGACTGGGTCCTCATTTTTTCCCTAATCTAATGTTTTTTATCATTATACCTTGCTGAGGAATAATACTCCTTTCCTTCAAGGAGGTCAAGAAAGGATGGGCCTTACTGAAAGCTCCTTGTACCTATGAAGTGATACGGAGATGAAAGTAAATCCCTTTCAGGAATGATAGGGACTATCTAAAAATATGGCCTCTTGTGACTCACAGATTAAGAACTGAAGAGGCCACAGAGGTCATGATAGCAGATGAGAAAACTTGACACTGAGAGAGGTCTTGGTTAAAATCACAAGAGGTACCACTACATGGGACCATAGTGCAGAGTGCTAGGCTTAAAGTGAGGAAAACACATCTTCCTGAGTGCAAATCCAACTTCAGGACCTTAAGCAAGTCATTTAACACTGTTTGCCAGTTTCTTCATCTGGAAAATGAGCTGAAGAAGGAAACCACTCCAATATCTTTGCCAAAAAAGTCCAAATAATGTCAGGAAAATTAACTGAAACTACTAAACAAAACCAACAATCACAGAGGAAATAGAGAGTCAGAATTTAAATAATTGTTCTGATTACAAATTCAGTGCTGTACCACAATATCTCCTTTTTGGAGTATGCCTCCTATTAGAACTTCAATATGAATATGGGGATTTCTGATGTTTGGGGAACTTCAATCATCTTAAGGAAATCACATTACAATTCAGTCTTTGCTCACAAACGTGATATTGTTGAGTCAGCAGAGAGCTGGGTTGGAAACCTGAATCTAGGATCTAATTATTGAGTAAACACACAGTATATGGGTGCTTCAATTTCTTCATTTATAAGATAATAACAGTATTTCTGGTGCACGTGCTTAATTTTTATCAAATTGCTTGCTGTTCAGAGAGGAGAAATTAGAAAGGTTTGGGGAGAGGGGAGCAGAAAGATAGAGGAAAAAATTGGAACTCATAATATTAAAAATGAATTTTAAAACTATCTTTATATGTAATTGGGAAAAAACCTATTTAAAAAAAAATAGATCCATGACTTCACAAGTTTGTGGCAAGCAAAGTAAATCTTAAAGCACTATGTAATACCATTATTATTCAGGATTTGGGAAAGTTATGTAGTCTCTCCATCTTGACTTCTTGTGTTAACAACCCTTGATAATCTAATCCACGATCAACAGATTGCTCAATTTTTGTTGGATTTCAGTTTTGCCCTCTTTCAACCTTTCCTAGAACAAGAAAGGTGGTTAATTATTTGGATTTCTATAGCTTCTCTGTAAACAAAGCAAATACAAGGGAGCTGAGATGGCAACAGAGTAAGTAGGTGAACTTGCTTAATATCAAAATCAATATTTACACAGAGTTAAATGCTCTTTTTTTTTTTTTTTTTTTAAATAGCCTTTTATTTACAGGATATATACATGGGTAACTTTACAGCATTAACAATTGCCAAACCTCTTGTTCCAATTTTTCACCTCTTACCCCCCCACCCCCTCCCCTAGATGGCAGGATGACCAGTAGATGTTAAATATATTAAAATATAAATTAGATACGCAATAAGTATACATGACCAAACCGTTATTTTGCTGTACAAAAAGAATCAGACTCTGAAATATTGTACAATTAGCTTGTGAAGGAAATCAAAAATGCAGGTGGGCATGAATATAGGGATTGGGAATTCAATGTAATGGTTTTTAGTCATCTCCCAGAGTTCTTTCTCTGGGCATAGCTGGTTCAGTTCATTACTGCTCCATTGGAAATGATTTGGTTGATCTCGTTGCTGAGGATGGCCAGGTCCATCAGAACTGGTCATCATATAGTATTGTTGTTGAAGTATATAATGATCTCCTGGTCCTGCTCATCTCACTCAGCATCAGTTCGTGTAAGTCTCTCCAGGCCTTTCTGAAATCATCCTGTTGGTTATTTCTTACGGAACAGTAATATTCCATAATATTCATATACCACAATTTATTCAGCCATTCTCTAACTGATGGACATCCATTCAGTTTCCAGTTTCTAGCCACTACAAAAAGGGCTGCCACAAACATTTGTGCACATACAGGTCCCTTTGCCTTCTTTATAATCTCTTTGGCATGAGTTAAATGCTCTTAATAAATTTAAAAGCTTGTTGGGAAGGACCTGTGATTTTGTTGGAACAGGGAAGGCTTTATTTATTACCTACTATGTGCTGAGTACTTCAAAAATATGCCATTCGAGCCTCACAACAACCCCTGGAGGTAAATATAATTATTGCCCACATTGTAATAATAATAATGAGCTAACATTTATATAATGCTTACTATGTGTCAGGCACTTTGCTAAGTGCTGGCCTGGTGCACTGTCCACTATGGTGCCATCTGGTGGCCTCTCTAGGGGACTATTGTTTGAGGAAACCCTCTCCCAATGTAGATCCTGACCCTCTTTACAATTTAGGCTGAATTGCCTAGGACACTGAGAGCTTAAGTGATTTCTCTAGGTTCATATAGGTCCTACGTGTTAAGAGCAGAAATTGAACAGTTTTCCCTAGATCTGAGGCAGTTTCTCTGTATATTACACCTCAGTACCTCTGAAAGCTAGTACATTTGTTAGTAAAAACCAAAGGCAGATAATTAGAGGTTAATTTTGAATTGACCTGATTGCAATGTAATTTAAAACAGTTCTCTCCTGTTTACATAGATAGGGTATCACCCCTCATTCTAACTGGATTTTTTGTATTGAACTCCAAACTCCCTATCCTAAACCTATTAATATTCTGCATTGATGATAGTCTCATTTTATATGTGGGAACTAACACAAAATTGCTGCAGGTCCATTTGAAAACTCCCCCAGGAAAATTCTAGTAAAGATGGAAATGTTCATTAATGGAATTGAAAGTGTTAATAAGGGCTTATTAACACAAAATTATAGAATATTAGGAGGAGAAGAGACCTTAGAAATCATCTTGTCCAGCCTCCTTGTTTTATAGAGGAGGAAAAACTACTAATTAGTGGTAGAGTCAAGGCTAGCAGTTCAGTCTCCGGATTGCTAATATAGGTGCTTCACCTAACCTGGTTTGCTTTATTAAATACATATCAGGATTGTAATTCATGACTGAGAGACAAAAAAGTGATTCCATAAGATCAAAAATAGAGAAAGAAAAGTGAGAAAACACATAATGAGAAATCACATTTGAGTATTTAAAAAAAAAACCAACTATAATATGCATTGAAAAAAAAAACAACAGCCTGGGAAAGATAGAGGCCCTGACTTAGTTCTTTTATAAACTAACAACCACAACAAAGTGCAGAGAAAGGGAACCCTGAGCTGTGAGATCCAGTGCAATCATGCTGAATTTAAAATTCGGGGGAGTGGGGGTGGGGGGTGGGGTGGGAAGAAAAAAAGCTTTTTTTTTTTTTTTTTTTTTTTCATAACATGGCCTCTTGAAGCACATTTACAAGGAGAACTTTTTTTCCATAGGGAAGCTCAGCAAAATGAGGACCACATGTGCTTGAGGGCCGAAGCATGCAGTTAGGGCACCGGAGCGTGCCAGCAGCTCTGACAGACTCAAGGCAGAGAAAACCATGCTCTTTCTGTCCTCGGTGGGAGCGTGAGTGATGGGAGTCTCGAGAGGCCACTGGGTTGATTTGTGGCAAGAAGTGACCCGGGAGATGTGATATACAAGACTAGTGCAGGCGACCTCCACAGCCCCCAGGCCTCCTGAGCCCAAGCCTCTGAGCTGTTTCTTTCCCCATTACCATCTCCCCCCTCACCCCCCCACCCCCATCCCTCTCACTCTCCAAAGTTACAAACTGTGAGTTTCCTTCCTGATAAACCTCCAAGGCCCTCTCACTGATTGGTCTCAGTTTGGGAAAAGGACGTGACATCAGCAGCTCCTCTAAGAGCTTGGTGTCCTGAGGTCTCTCTGGGCTTGGGCCAGCCCCTAAGTAGCCAGGGGAGGTGGATGTAAGCCTGGGACCTGGGTGCTCAGGTTACCGGCAGGCTGCTGCTGCTGCTGCTGCTGCTGTTGTTGCTGCTGCGGCTGCTGCTGGCACCGAACCCCAGCCTGCTGCAGAGCCTGTGTGCTCAACAGATGAGTCACACGCCTGAGCTTTGAGTGGCGGGGAGGATGGAATTTGAACTCTCCTGAGCCACCGGAGGGGAACCCTGCCCTGCTCCACAGCCCAGCAGAGCCCATGGCCAGCCAGGGAGGCAACGGGAGCACCAGCAAGCCCCAGGGCTTTGGAGGCCAGCCCCAGCTCCAGGCCTTTGCAAACCCCCTGATGAGTGGTGAGTAACCCTGGATCAGGGCAAGTTTGTGCCTAGCTGGAGCCTGGGGCTGGATGATTGAACTGATTCTGAACTAGAGCATGTTTAGGGGCAGCTTCCAAGAAAGGCTGGCTCCGGAGATCAGTGACTTTTCTTTCTCAATTGGACAGATATGTAGAGCATTTTTCCCATTTGGAAGTTAATTTTATTAATGAAATTGTAAATCCAGGCTCTGTACACATATGTATGTGAATATATCTTTGTATTTTTAAGTGTGTGTATGCATAAATGTACATAGCTATACACATACATGTATGTGTCTAGATGTATATGCACACACTTTTGTGTGTCTATGAACACACATCTGTGATTATATATGTATACACACAATACACATTTGTGTAAAAGTATACACAAATAATGTACACGCATGCCTACAGACGTATATGTATTTAGATTGGATTGTGGAGAGTCGGGAATCTTGGAAAACAGTGAGGAGTCTGGTTTCCCTCTCTACCTATATCATCTATCTGTTGTATGTGTATATATATATATATATATATATATATGTATTAAGTATGCATGTTAGTGTACAAAGAAACACATGTGCATATACATGCACCAAACTCCTGATTTTCATATGTTCAAAATTAGTTTGTACTTTCAAATTGTTTTCCTCAGATAGACTTCAAAGAGACCTCAGTTTTGGTGGGAAAAGTGCATGGATTTCAAAATCCATAAGGTAGTGGTCAGCTGGGAGTGGAGAAGGTTTTATTTTCAACTCATATTCTCTAATAAAGTTCTTAATCCCTTAGTACCCAGTAGGTACTTATTTACCCTGTATAAAGCAGGTTCTTGAGTTAAAACTCTTGTTCAAATGATGGAGACCAACTGTTACTTAAAGAGAAAATGATAAACTAAAATAGATATAATAAATTCACGCTCTCTAAATGAGTGACTTATTTTGTAACTGCACATAGATGTGTAGCTGACCTGCATTGGTAGAAGGATTTTTCTCTTCTGGGAGATATCTTTATCTTTGCAATTGCATGTCTAAGCATGTCTCTGTAGAATCATATTTATAGATACATCTATAAATGTGCATATATGCATGTGTGTATCTTTTGAGTTGCAAGTATAGATAAACACCTATGTGTGGTATATAAGCATTTGTTGTTCAGTGGTTTTCAGTCCAGTCTGACTCTTTGTGACTCCATTTGGGGCTGTTCTTGGCAAAGATACTGGGGTAGTTTGGCATTTTGTTCTCCAGCTCATTTTACAGATGAAGAAACTGAGCAAACAGGGCTAAGTGACTGGCCCAGGGTCACACAGCTAGTGAGTTTCTGAGACCAAATCTGAGCTCAGATGTGTCTTGAGTGTCACATTGATGTGTCACACTTAATTAAGACGTGTCTTCCTGGCTCTAGCCCCAGAATTCTACCCACAATGCCACCCAGTTACTTCTCCCTCCTCATATACATGCATACACACATGTATAGTGTATATGTACACATACTTAAAACACAAACATATATGTGTGTCTATAGAGATACATATATAGACACATATATAAACACATGTATATGTCTATAGACACATATACAAATATACACTGTATAGAGACATAAACACTAACTTATAAACTGTACTTATATGTGGATGCATATGTGAGTGAATGCAGAGGGAAATTTCTTGTGTGTTTGTGAACACATAAGTTTGCAAACTATACACACACATTATATATATACACGTGTGTATTTGCAAACATGTAATCTATATGTAGATGCACATGTATGTGAGTAGAACTGCGGGGGAAATGTTCTCATGTGTATTTGTAAATATATCTATATATAAATGCACATGTTTGTGAGTGGGACTGCAGGGGGAATGTCTCATGTATTTGTAAATATAGATGTAGATGTACATATATGTGAGTGAGACTGCAGGGTTTAATATTTTTGTCTTGGGTATTTGTAAATATATCTATAGGTAGATGCACATGTAAGGGAGTGGGGCTTCAGGGGAAATGTCTCATGAGTTGGACACTTGTCTCTTTTGTTTGTGTGATCCTAAGGAACCGGGGGCCCCAGGGCAAGGCAGGCAGGCAGGGACTGCTTCATTAGCTCCTGATTGATGACTCTGTTAAAAACAGGGCACTGCATCAAAGAGATTATTTCATTCAGCATTCTGTGTTGGCAGTCTGCATTTGATTTAGGTAAGTACACAAAAGGGAGGTTTGGTTATGGGTTTACTCTCAGGAGAAGCGATTCTAAGAGATAACATTGCAGTCCCACTGACAGTGATCCTCCACCCATACCCTGCTCTGGGGTAGATGGACTCTGCCCCTTAGGGAATTCAAGTGCACCTGGGGAGTAAGAGAAAAATGTTCATAGGATTAATATGGTTCATGGATCAATAAGGTCAATAAAACCTTCAGAGACTATCTAGTCCAATTTTCTCAACTTAAGAATGAATAAAGGGAGTCCCAGGGAGGTTATGACTTGCCTCAATTTCCCCGGCTGCTAACATCCTTCCCTCAAAATTTTGCCTTGCATTTATTTTTTTATAGACTTAATTTTTCTTGGGAGGGAATAGTTGGGGTTAAGTGACTTGCCTAGGATCACACAGTACTTACTGTCTGAGATCATATTTGAATTCTGGTCCTCAGGACTTAAGAGCAGCTGCTCTATTACATATCCCACATACCTGCCCCATCCATGTTGAATTATTTACACTGTCTTTCTAAACTGATAAGAGTGTAAACACTTTGAAGGCAAAGGCTACTTTATTTTGGTCTTTATATTTCCATAGCTTAGTGCAGTGTCTAAGACATAATTAGATGCTTAATATATGCTAAATGTTAAAAGAAGAATTTGAACCCAGGTTCTCTGACTCAAGCCATTGTGCTGCTCTACATCCCTCAATATGTTATGCTAGGAATTTGGGGTACAAGGATGAGAAACAACACAATAGGGGGCAGGTAGAGTGGACTGAAATAGAGAAATCCCTTCTAAGCAGTTAAGTATGAAGTGGTGAATGATGATGGTGTGACTAGGGAGAATCAGGGGCAGATGGAAATATTTCAAAAGGAAAGAAAATGTCAAGATATGGCATATCTATATGGAGATGAAAGGGGAAGAATGAACAAAATTTTAATCTGAGATTTCAAACCTGCATATATTAAAATCTGGGAAAGTAAGAGTACTACTGACAGAAGCAGAGCTGTTTTAAAGGGGAGCTAATTTGGGGAAAGATGGATGCAGAGGGAGATAAAAGAGTTAATTTGAAGATCTGTTTAAGTTTATATTCAAATGGAAATCTATATAGACAGTTAATCAACTTTTTTTAGTCTCAATCTACCTTTCTGATCTGATTATCCAAAACTTTCCTTCCCCCACACTCTGTGGTCCAGCTAACCTAGCCTTTTCACCTCTCCATCTGCATACTTTCCCCTGCTTGGAATGCATTTCTATCTCATCTCTGCCTTATTTTGCTTCAAAGCTGCTCTTGACAACTTGTACATGAAGCCTTTCTCAATTTCCCCAGCTACTGGCATCCTTCCCTCAGAATTTTTCCTTAATTTTATTTTATGTAGATTTGGTGAGGGGAGGGCGGGAACAGGGAAGCAATAGGGTTAAATGAGAGATTGGATTTGAATTCCAGTATTTTTAAACTTGACTTCAGGACTGGTGCTCTATCCACTTATAATATCCATTTAAAATTATTTATGGTGTCCTTTCTGATAGAAAGTAAACTTCTTGAAAGTTAGACTACTTTATATTCCCAGAGTTTAGCTCAGAGTCTAGCATATAATTAGGTGCTTAATAAAAGCAGGTGAATTGAACCACAGTTTGGAGAGATGGGGCTGGAGCTGAGTAGAATTGTAGCAACATATTGGAGAAAGGTTAGCTGAATCACTAGAGTAGTTAGGATTTCCATGTCCTGTAGTACACAAAATCAAATGTTTCCCAAATGCCCACAGATCTCTCTAAGATCTTGAGAACTGAGAAAAGCTTGTTGGATTGGTGACTCCAGTCAATCTTATTTCAGTCGTGTCCAACTTTTCTTGATCCTGTGTGTGTTTGTTTATTTTTAAGTTTTGGCAAAGCTACTGGATTGCTTTGCCATTTCTTTCTCTTATTTTACAGATGAGGAAACTGAGGCAAGCAAGTTTAAGTGATTTGCCCAGAGTCACACAGCTCAGTAATTATCTGAGGCTATATTTGAAATCAGGAAGATGAGGCCTCTTGATTCTGGCACTGGCATTCTACCTGTTAATTAAGAGATGGCTTAGGTATCCTGTAAAGTCTTCTTCAGCTCCAGCTGAGATTTTTGTTCAAATACTTCCAGATTAGAAAACTAAGGGAGATAAGGTTCACACAGTTAGTTGGCTGTATAACTGGGTGAGTGAGGCAGCTAAGATTAAGAATCAGGAAAAGTCATTTTCATGAGTTCAAATCTGCTCTCAGACACATACTAGCTGTGCAACACTGGATGAATCAATTAACCCTGTTTGCCACAGTTTGCTCATCTGTGAAATGAGCGGGAGAAGGAAATGGCCAACCTCTCCAGTGTCTGTGCCAAGAAAAGCCCAAATGTGGTCACGACAAGTTGGGAGTGACTGAACAACAAATAACCAAGTGAGTGAACTCCTACTCCTGGGTTTTTTCCACTTACTAACTACACTGCCTTACTGATAGATAAAGATGAGTTAGTCTGAATAAGAGATTTAAGATGCTGATTGAAGGAAGTGGGATATGTATGTGTATTTGTGTGTGTATGTAAGAAAGTTCCAGCATCATTTACAACATATACAAAGATCTACTCTATCAACAAAGTCTACCCTTTTTGTTCTATAAAGCAAGCAGTGAAGAAAGAAGGGGGATTGCAGAAAAGGTGTGTTCTGGTTTCATAATGGGGAATATACCCTTCCTAACCCACAGGAAGGATCAGCTTGCTTGTTGGATTAAGATAGGGAGAAAAATCACTGATTTTAAGATCACTTGACCAAGGTTCAACTTTCAGTTTTCCTACCTACTTGCTGCCTTTGTTATAAAATTGCACAAATAAATTTTCTGACTTTCCAATCTGGAAAATGAATGGGTTGACCCAGCTGACCTTTAGGTCTTTTTCATGCTCTAAAGCTATAAGTTAGCTTTTCCCTCTTCTCTCTTTACCCTCCATTTACCCCCTCTCTCCAAACTTCACCCTTGCTCATTGGAATACAACATTTTCAGTATGATTCCAATGGAATTTTTCCATTGGAATCCTTCCATCAACACACACCGTTGAAACAAATCTCTCCGTTTCCAAGAACAAGGAGACTGTTTATCCCCTTCCCTCCCCACCCCCCTACCTCCCTAGCAGACGAATGCATTGTTTTTATATCTCACTTTGCAACAAATTCTCCAGTATTTTGAGAAAGTCATCTGATAGCATGTGTTATGTGATCATCAAGGAACTTTAAAAATATTATATTGGTCATTTATACTTTCCTAAAACATTCCTCCTCTCTCCCCCTTTCCAAGACCATCCCTTATAATATAGAAAAATAGAGAGGAGAAAAACACTTCAGGAAAAATAATCAATAAATCTTTTGTAAAGCATCTGCTATGTGCTAAGCAGGGCAGCTAGGTGGTGCCATAGTGCACAGAGTTCTGGACCCAGAGTTCAGGAAGACTCATCTTCTTGAGTTCAAATCTGCCTTCAGACACTTACCAGCTGTATGACCCTGGGCAAGGAATTGTTTGTCTCAGTTTTTTCATCTGTAAAATAAGTTGGGAAAGGAAATGGCAAAATTAGTACAGTATCTTTGCCAGGACAACTCCAAATGTGGTCATGATGAGTCAAACACAACTGAAATGATTGAGCAATAACATGTGCCAGCCATTGTGAAAAGCACTAGGTATCATAAATTTGCCAAAGACAGTCTCTATCCTCAAAGACCTATATTGCAAAATTCTGATATATCCAACCTCTGCAAAGAAATGAGGGTGGGGCTTTCTGGCAATATCTTGTTTGGGCTAAGTGTGATTCTTATAATTTGAGAGAATTGGGGTTTGATTATTTTGTTGTTGTTATTGCTATTTTATTGTTGGAATCATTTTGTGAAATATTTTCTTGCTAATTTAAATTCGCATTAATTCATATCTTCCCATGCTTCTCTGAATCCATTGTATTCACTATTGTTTTTCACAATATTTCATTTACATTCATGTACTGCAGGGAGTTTAACCAAGCCCAAATCACTTAGATAGCTACTTTATTTCTAAGCTTTGGCTAATCATTTCTCTGATTATTAGTGATTTGGAACATTCTTTCATGACTAAATATGCTTCTATTGGGGAATAAACTTTTGGTCATGTATATTTCCGCTAATTGTACCTACATATATATGTGTGTTTGTATGTGTGTGCATATATAGATATCTATGTATGTCTGTCCATCCATATGTCTATTCATCCATCTATTTGTGTCTACCCATCTATTATCTAATCTGTCTATCCTTCTAATTGATCTATCTGTCTTTTTATTCATCTTTCATCTATATATCCATGCAGCTATTCTTCTATCTATTGATCAACTGTCTGTCTCTCCATCTATTTATCTATCTATCTACCCACTTATTTACCTACTTGTCTGTCAATCATTTAAGTAACCTTATCATTGATAAGGTATTTTCATATCATTTCATAAGGTATAAGGTGATATTTAATAAAAGTATCTCATCTGGTTTTCTTCTGTTTTGATGACATAACTTTTAATGATCATTTTGCTTATCAATTTTCAAGATGCTATGGCATAGAATGCAAAATATTGGACTAAACCTAATTTCTGTCAGACTGCTTTCTAATTTCCCCAGCATTCTTTTCAAATAGATTATTTCCTAGGGACTTTGTTTCTGGGTTCATCATAATGCTAAGTTACTAAGTTCATTTAATTTTGATTTTGACATATTTATCTTGAATTTTAAAAAAATTTGTATGTAATATAGTTGTAATTCATTTGTTTAATAATGCCTGCCTTTTTGTGATCCCATTTGGGGTCTGCTTGGCAAAGAAAGTGGAGTGGTTTGCCATTTCATTCTCCATCTCAATTTATAGATGAGGAAACTGAGGCAAATAAGTTTTAAGTGATTTACCCAGAGTTACACATCTGGTATACTTTTGAGGCTAGATTTGAACTCAGGAAGAGAAATTCTGATTACAGACTCAGCTAATCTATCCACTGGACCATCTAGATGCTACTTTTTAATGATTTCTATATTAATGATTTCTAAATTAATGATTTCTATATTATTTTGTTCAAGGGTGGCATCAGAAACTTGAAGTATAGCTAGGTGCTGTACTTGGAGTCAGGAAAACCCGAGTTCAAATCTTCCCTTAAACACTTACTAGCTGTGTGACCCCAGGAGAGTCACTTGTAGACTCAGTTTCCTCATCTCTAGAATGGTTGAGACAAATGACATCTATCTTACTGGATTGTTGTAATGATCAAATGAGATGATATTTGTAAAGTGCTTGGCAAAACGTAGAGCACTATATGAATACTAGCTATTATCACTGTCGTCATCATCATCATCATTATTGAAGTTATTGTTTCTATTTTCTTTGCTGCTTTTCTAGGATTTTCTATACAAGCCATTATGCCATCAGAAAATAAGGATAGGTTTTTCTTCTCGTAGCCTATCTTTATGTCTTTAATTTCTTTCTCTTTTGCTGTCGTGGAAAAAATACCAAAAAAGGAGCCTTAGAGAAATTTACTGATTACCAACTAATATGGCTGTAATCCTATCTTTACAGAATTTTTTATGTGACTTATCTATGTACAAATTGAGGGCATTCTCCCTGATGGTATTTGTAGAAATCATGTAGGCTTTCAAATATAATAAACATGTGGGATCGATAGGTGGTATAGTGTCAGAGCACCAACTCTGGAGTCAGGAGGGCCTGAATTCAAATTTAGATTCAGACACTTGACACTTACTAGCTGTGTGACCCAGGGAAAGTCATTAAACCCTTATTGCCTAGCTCAAAATAACAATAATAATAAATGATGCACAACATCTTTGTCATTTCACAATTAACTAAAGATGCAGAAAATATAAGCCTTGTTGTGCTTATTATTTGTTCATTTAAAAAAATCAGCATTTGATCAGTAGAACAAAATGATATCTCATTTATAACAACAACAGGGTGTCTCTCATCTAGGCATCAAGATAGTAAAAATTTCCTTAGGTGATGTAACAATAGGAATAACCCTGTTCAGTGACCCTTTAACAATAAATGTGGAATAAAGCACAAAACAGGAAAATAAATGTATGCTTGTTAAAGACATTTACCACTATGAAGGAAGAGACCAGGATACTGTTTGGAATAGTGATTCCAAGTGTGTCATACCCTAGTACACTGCAGAACTCTCTAGGACAGATCTTTAATCTCACAAGAGTTTGATCCATACTGGAAAGACTATATGAAAAATGTCTACCATACACATTTTAAATAAAAAAAAAACCGCATAAAGAAAAAGAAAAACAGAAATGGGACAAAACAAAATAAAAAGAAAGAGAACATTATTTGCCCAGCAAAACATCAGGGAGGATTCAAAATATATAATAATTAATTGCCTCAAGAAAAAAAATATATATATATATTAGAAGAAATTATATTCACGAGTGTCCATCTTTTCTTTACTTCCTTATAAATTATTGTTTTGTTCTCTGTCATGCACCTTTTTTACTTTATTCTTTTTTCCTCCTTTCATCATCCCCATCTCTCCCAAGCAGGCTGTAGTTAAGAAAGGATATACACACACACACATACACACACACACCCTTTTCCTATCCCTGCTGACTCTTTGCTTTAATTCTGCTCCTTAATTTGCCTTTTCTTAACCTCCCTTGTCTTCTTCCCTTCTCTTTTGCTTCCCCATCTGCCCATCCCTACCCACTTATTTTATTTTTTTTTAATAGATTTTGGAGGATTCTATACCCTTTGTTTATCCTATTAAATCCATTTCTGATGTGAGTAGATTTTCTGAACGAGGAGCCTTCCTCCCCCTCGACTTTGTGTCTATTCTTCCTTTGCAGTTCCTTTGTATAACATAATTACTATTTTTACCTAAACTCTGCCCCAATCTTTCTTTTGAGCTACCCTATTGCTGATGTCAATCTTGAACATATGGTATACATTTCCCATGTTAAAAACACACACACACACGCACACACATGCACAGGCAATTTGTCATGTTGAGTTGCTTGAAATTGATCTTTGGTATTGACTCTTATATGTTAAATTTTCTATTGAGTTTTGTTTGGTTGATAGAAAGTCTTGAAAAATCTGCAAGTTCATTGAATATACATTTTTTCTCATCCAATATTATGGATATTTTTGCTGGAAATGATCTCTTTGGCCACATAGTTCTTTTGAGTGTCAATAGATATAATTCTAGGACCTGTGGTCTTTTATTGTGGCTGCTGATAAGTTCTGTACAATTCTAACTGTAGTTCCAGCATATTTGAATTTTTTTTCTTGTTTTTTTGAAAAATTTTCTCTTTGATCTGGGTTTTTTTGAAATTTGGCAATAATATTCCTATGTGTTTTCCACAAAGGATCTCATTGAGGTGGTAATTGAATTTTTTTCTATTTCTACTTTTCCCCTCCTGTTTCTCTTGGATTATTTCTTGCATTATTATATCAAGTTTTTTTATTTTTTGATCACAACTTTCAGGCAGTCCAAATATTCTTAAATTTTCTTTTTCTTGATCTGTTCTCCAGATCTCTTGCTTTTCTTATAAAATGTTAAACATTCTGTCCTATTTTTCATTTTTTATAATCTGTTTTGTTATTTCTTGATCTCTCATACCTTTTCTGGCTTTCCCTTACCTGATTCTAATTTCAAAGAATTATTTTCATCTTTGAGACTTTATCTCCTTTTATAATTGGTTAACTTTTTCCCCCCATAATCTTGTTTTTCTTGGGTGGTTTATATACCTATATGTATATCTATCTATCTATCTATCTATATTTTAGTTTCTCCTCAATGTTTCTCATTTGGTTTTTGAATTCTTTTTGGAGTTCTATTTCACATTACTCTTTGGGGTAGAAGCTTTTTTTAATTAGTATTATCCTCTGAAGATGAATCCTGATCTTATCTACTCCCAAAGTTTCTATGATTGGGGTCTAATTACCATTTCATACTGTGGAGATTTTAACATGCATTTGGATTGGATTCCATAGAGCAACAGAAAAAGATTCTGATCATTAAAAGTTGCTGTGGTGTCAAGGAAGATCAAAACACACATTGAGACAAAGCCTCCAAGAAAAATAAGAATTGGTCTCAGGTCATGGCAGAGCTCAAAAGGGATTTTGAAAATCAAGTAAAAAAGATAGAGGAAAAATTGGAAGAAATGAGAGTGAGGCAAAAGGAGATGCAAAAAGTTGATGAGAAGAACGTTTTAAAAAGCAAAAATGGCCAAATGGGAAAGGATGTATAAAAGTTTATTGAGGAAAATAATTCCTTAAAAATTAGAATTGAGCTAATGGAAGCTAATTGAGCTAATAAGAAATCAAGAAACAATTTAAAAAAATCGAAAGACTGAAAAAAATAGAAAACCATGTGAAATACCTCACTGGAAAAACAACTTTCTTGGAAAATAGATCTAGGAGAAATAACTTAAAAGTATTGGTTTACCTGAAAAGCATGATTTAAAAAAAGCCTAGACATAATTTTTCTTTTTTAAAATGTCAAACATGGTAGAAATATATGTTAAATCCAATATATGCATAAATATTTATATAATTATTGTACCGCGCAAGAAAAAAAGAGAAGCAAAATAAAACGCAAGCAGACAACAACAAAAAAGTGAAAATGCTATGTTGTAAACCATACTCAATTCCTACAATCCTCTCTCTGGGTGTAGATGGCTCTCTTCAACGCTGAACAATTGGAACTGGTTTGAATCATCTCATTGTTGAAGAGAGCCAAGCTAAACATAATTTTTCTTTTTTCTTTTTCTTTTTTTAAAATTATTTTTATTATAGCTTTTTATTTACAAGATATATGCATGGGTAGTTTTTCAGCATTGACAATTGCAAAACTCTTTGTTCCAATTTTTCCCTTCCTTCCTCCCCCAGATGGCAGGTTGACCAATATATAAACATCATTTTTCAAGAAATTAAAAAGGAAAACTGTGCTGATATTTAAGAACCAAAGGGTAAAATAGAAGTTAAAAAAAAAAATCTACTGATCACTTCCTGAAAAAGGTCCCAAAATGAAAACTCTCAGGAATGTTATAGCCAAATTCCAGATCAAGGAGAAAATATTGCAGGCATCCAGAAAGAAAGAATTCAAGTATAATGGAGCCAAAGTCAGGATAACACAAGATTAATAACACAAGATTTAACAGATTCTTCATTAAAGAATTGGAGGGTTTGGAATATGATATTCTGAAGTGCAATGGAGCTAGAATTACAACCAAGAATAATTTACTCAGCAAAAATGAGTATAATCCTTTTGCAGGGGAGGGGGAAAGGGGAGGTAGATATTCAGTGAAATAGAGGACTTACAAGCATTTGTGATGAAAAGACCAGAGCTGAATAGAAAATGTGATTTTCAGATAGAGGACTCAGGAGAAGCATATAATCAGAAGTAAGAGAAGCAGATAATAAGAACAATGAAATCATAAGGGACTTAATAAGGTTTAACTGTTTACATTCCTCCCAGAGAGGATAATGCTTTTAACTCATAAGAACTTTCTCATTGTTGTGGCAGTTAAGAGTATGTATACACAGAGGGCACAGGTATGAGTTGAATATTAAGGGATAATATCTAAAAATAAATAAATAAAATTAAGGGGTGAGAGAGGAATGTACTGGGATAAAGGGAAAAGGAGAGGTGCAATGGTGCAAATTATCTGCCAAAAAGAGTTTTACAAAAAGATTTTACAATGGAGGGGAAGAGAAGAAGAGGAAGAAGAACTGGCTCAAAGAGAAAATAAAAAACACACTCAATATTGGTATAGAAATCTATCTTATGGGGCATCTACATGGCACAGTGGATAGAGCACCAACCCTGAAGTCAGGAGGTCCTGAGTTCAAATCTGGTCTCAGACATTTAAGACTTCCTAGCTGTGTGATTCTGGGCAAGTCATTTAACCCCAATTGCCTCAGCAAAAACAAAAAAAAACAAACAAAAAAAAATCTATCTTACCCTGCAAGAAAGTAAGAGAAGAAGGGGACACAAGAAGGGAAGAAGGTGATAGAAGAGAAAGCATATTGGTGGAGGGAGTAGTGGAAAGACTGAAAAGTCTGATCCAGGATCAGGGTGAAAGGAGAAAGAAAAGAATTAAGAGGGGGGAAATACAGTGAGCAATAGTAATTGGGAGAATAATTTTGAAACTCATTTCTTTGATGAAGGCCTCTTTTTCAAATGTTTAAGGAATGGAGTCAAATTTACACAATATAAGATCCATTCTCAATAAATGATCTGTGAACTGTGTCATATGACATATGAACTATGTCAAAAGGACTCTAAAATCATGCATATCCTTTGACCTAACAGTACCACTATGAATTCCAAAGGAGATTTTAAAAAAAGGAAAAGGACTTACATATACAAAAATATTTTTAGCAGCTTTTTTCTCAGGGCAAAGAATTGGAAATTCAGGGGATGTCCATCTATCGGGGAATGGTTGAATAAATTGTGGTAGTGATTATGATGGAATATGATTATTCCATAAGAAATTATGAACAGGATGCTCTCAGAAAAACCTGGAAAGTCTTCAATGAGCTCAAGCAAAGTGAAATTGTACTTTGTACAACGTAATAGTAATGTTCTGAGATGATCAGTTGTGAATGACTTTGCTATTCTCAGCAATACAATAATCTAAGACAACTATGAAGGACTTGTGTTGAAAAATGCTCTCCATGCCCAGAGAAAGAACTGATTGTTTCTGAATACAGACTGAAGTATATTTTTGTTTTTTTCTTGCTTTTTTTAAATTTTTTTTTTTGGAAGGGGGGAGATATAGGTTTTCTTTCACAACTTGACTTTTATGGAACTGTTTTGCATAACTACACATATGCCTTCTCTGTGGGGATTGGGGTAGGGAGGAAGGAAGAGAATCTGGAACTCAAAGTTTTAAAAACAAATGTAAAAAAATTGTTTTACATATAATTGGGGAAAATAAAATATTAAAATAAAACAAAATTTTAAAAAAGTTTTGATAGGCTCACTGGACTGTCCCCCTCCCTGAAATTGGATTATTAAAGATCTCTACTTGGTATTCAGTTAATTTGGGTATTTTATAGTCCTGTAGGTAATTTTCTATTTCTTTTGAATTTTCAGGATTATAGGCACATAACTATTTATAAAAGATTTTAGTAATTCTTTTTATTTGTTGTGATTTTAACCTTGTTCATTTTAATTTTATTTTATTTTCCTCTTCTTTTTGATCAATTCACCTAAACATTTGTCAACATTGTTATTAGCCTTTTAAAAAACAACTAAAAACTTCAGTTTTATTTATCAGTGCAGGTGTTTAATTTATCTATTTCTCCTCTAATTGTGAAGATTTCTTCTCTTATACTTATTTTCAATTTACTTATTTGTTGGTTTTCTAATTTTAAAATTTACATATTCAGTCAATTAATCCTCATTTTTTCTATTTTGTTAACTTATGTTTTTAGGGATATAATTTTTCCTCTGAGGACTGCTTTAGCTGTATCCCAGAAATTTTGGTATGTTGTCTCATCATTATTATTGTCCTTCACATAGTTATTAATTATTTCTGTGATTTGTTCTTTGACCCTCTCATTGTTCAGACTTTCATTATTAAGTCTCCATTTAGGTCTCTGTCTTTTACTTGATCTCTCTACACTGCAATCTATTTTTATGGCATTAGTGATATTGAAGGATGTATACTTAGTGATAATTTCTGTGTCCTAGCACATGGTTTATTTTTGTAAATGCATTGTATATTGCTGAGAGATATGTATATATTTAATATTCTCATTCAGAAAATGTCATTAATTTTTTAGTCTAAATTATCACAGAGTAGTTCCATTTCTGTCCTTTGGTTTCCCTTTGCTAGATTTGTCCAACTCTGAGCAAGTAACAGTAGTCTCAGTCTATTTCAGTATTAGTAGGTATTTTTGTAATTCAGTTAACTTTTCCAATGTGTATAATGGTATGCCATTTGGTACATATGTATAATATTGATATTGATACATTATCTGTTTTTCTTAAGTATAATATAATTTCCTTATTTGTCTCCATTGAAATTATGATTAAAAAATTTTTTGCTTTGTTTGCTAGCATGATTGCAACTCCTGCTTTTTTGGACTCATCTGATACATGGTAAATTTTGATCTAGCCTTTTATTTTGATTCTATGTGTATATGCTTTTTAGATGTCCTTGTAAATAACAGATTGTATGGTTTTGTTTATACTTTCTGCCCCTCTCTTTCATTGTGTTGGCTCATTTAGTCCATTTATATATAAAATTTAGAGAATTATATTTGTGTTTTCTTCAGTTTGCTTCTCTAATATTTTAGTAGTTTTTATTCCTTCCTTTTAAGTTAATATTTTTGTCTTTGTGATTGGTCTTGCTTAAATTAATTTGATGTAACTTTTCCAAAACCTTTCTTCTCTTTTATTTTTTTTTTTTCATTTCCAATATTCTACCCTGTTCCTGTAAAATTCTGTTTGGAGTCTTACTTAAATTTATGATATTTTTTTCTTTTTTTAAAAATATATTTTATTACATTTTTCTTTCCTTTTGTTTCTCTTCTTTCCCCTGTTATTGAGAATCTTTCCTCCTTTCTGGCAACTTTGTTTTCTATGCCAAAGAAGTTTTTCTTTTGAAAGTTTATTTCCTGGCACAAAGGAATATTCACTGGGGAAGCAAATGAGGAAGAAGGTTGGGGAATTGTACAAAGAAAAAATGTCACAAATAAATCTCATTCTCATCTGAATCAAATGAAGATTTGTGTCCATTTGAAAATGCAAGCACAGAAAATAAAATATGTAAACATATACATACATATGCATGTATATATACAAACATATACACTTATATGCAAACACAAAAAGTCTGGCATAACAATCTATTAAACTCTACAGGGTAACAGGTAAGGACAAGGAAAGGGGATATATGGGTTTAAAAGGGAGGGAAGAAATGAGAAAGGAATAATGACACAAAATATGTGAATTTTTGAATGTGGATCATAAAGGGAGGATTTAATGAAAAAAAAAGATGGGAGAGCAAAAGGGAGTGAAAGAAAAAAAGGCAAGGAAAAAGAAAGAAAAGAAGGAAGAAGGGAGGAAGAGAAGAAAGGAAGAAATAAAAATGTCAGAGAGAGAAAGAAATAAAGAAAAAAGAAAAAGGAGAGAGAGAAAAAAAGAAAAGGAAAGGCGAGGAGAAAAAAAGGAAAGGAAACAGAAAGAAAGAAAAAGAAAAAGGGGAGAGAGAAAAAAAGAAAAGGAAAGGCGAGGAGAAAAAAGGAAAGGAAACAGAAAGAAAGAAAAAAAAGAAGGGAAGAGATAAAAGGAGAAGGGAAGAAGAAAGGAAGGAGGAAGGAAAAAAGAAAGAGTAGGAACTGGTAATTGAAGTCTGGCTATGGGTTAGAAAGGAGAAGCAGTTTAATGGAAATAGATCGATAGTGTTGATCACATTGCTTCTTCTACCTTTTCTTTTTAACAGGGGGCAGGAAACAAAGGGAACAAATAATGTAGGGAAGTACACAATCATCAATGATAGCACTGAATTATAAATCCACCTACAAAACGGGAAAAAAAGAGAACATTATGGATTAGAACAAGATTATGCTTATAAGAAGCATACAAATTGTAAAGACTTACAAAGTGTTAATATGAAGGGTAGGAGCAGAATTTATTATGTTTCAGCTGAATTAAAAAATAGCACTCATGATCTTTGACAAAGTAATTTTAAGACACGACCAAGATTAGAAGGGAAGCACAAAGCTGGGAAAAATGTATACAGCCAATGTTTCTGATAAAGGCCTCGTTTCTAAACTATATAAAAAGTGTATCAAATTTATAAGAATACAAGTCATTCCCCAATTGATAAATGGGTCAAAGGATATGAACAATTTTCAGATGATGAGATTAAAGCCATCTATAGTCATATGAAAAAATGCTCTAAATCACTATTGATTAGAGAAATGCAAATTAAAATAACTCTGGGGTACCACCTTATAGCTCTCAGATTGCCTAAGATGACAGGAAAAGGTAATGATAAATGTTGAAGGTATGTGGGAAAACTGAGACACTAATGCATTGTTGATGGAGTTGTGAACTGATCCAACCATTCTGGAGAGCAATCTGGAATTATGCCCAAAGGGCTATAAAATTGTGCATATTTTTTGATGCAGCAGTGACACTACTTGGTCTGTATTCCAAAGAGATAATAAATTAAGGAAAAAAGACTCATATGTGCAAAAATGTTTGTAACAGCTTGTTTTATGGTGGCAAAGAACTGGAAAATGAGTAGATGAATAGATGAGTGGATTGGGAAATGGCTGAATAAGTATATGAAAGTAATGGAATATTATTGTTCTAAAAAAAAGTGATAAACAAGATGATTTGAGAAAGGCCTGGAAAGATTTACATAAATTGATGCAGAGTGAAACAAGCAGAAGCAGGAATACATTATACAGCAAGATTATGCAATGATCAACTGGGAAGGATTTGACTCTTCTCAGCGGTTTAGTGATCCAAGGCAATACCAATAAACTTTGGATGGAAAAACATCATCCACTTCCAGAGAGAGAATTATGGAGACTGAATGTAAATCAACACAAGCTGTGTTCACTTTTTTTACTTTTATTTTATTTTTGTCTTGCGGTTTTTTTCTTTTGTTCTGATTTTTCTCTCCCAACATGATTCATAAGGAAATAATGTAAAAAATAAATTATATGTATAACCAAAATAAATATTTTTAAAAAGTAATATTAAAGAAAGTCCCTAAAATAGAGAAGTTATGTTATACTGTAAGATATAGATACTGAAGTAATATCAGAACTATATATATGAAATATATATATGAATATTTTATGTATAACTATATACATATATGTTATATATATATACATACACATAGACACAAATATATATGTATACATGTATATACACAAATACCAAATGGCATAGACTATAAAAGAGTTTAAAGGAATAGTAATAAGGATTGAATTGCTGTCTAAAAATAGAGAGCAAAACTATAATACTTAGGGACCTCAATAGCTAACATTTATATAATACTTACTATGTGCAATGTTAAATACTTTGTTAAATGTTAAATACTTTAAATTATTATCTTATTTGAATCTTAGAGCAATTCTGGGTAGCAGATGCTATTATTCTCATTTTGCAGATGAAAAAAATAAGACAAACAGATTAAGTGGCTTACTTATACAGGTCACATAGTTAAAATATCTGAGGTCAAATTTGAACTCAGCCCCTTAATGTATCCTCTTTAGACCTAGATGAATCTAGCATAAATGAATGAATGAATGTATGAATGAATGGATAAATAAACAAGAAAGAAGTTAAGGACCCAAATAGAGTTTTAGAAAAGTTATATAGGAGAGCTTTTTGATGACTGTAGGGTTTTTTCAATTATTAAAAAAACTACGAACATAACATCTTAAGAACAAAATAAAAACCACATGTTTACATTAATAGATGCAGAAAAGATTTGATAAATACAACATCTATTTCTATTTGGGAAATGACTGAATAGAATATGATATATGAATCTAATCTAATTTTGTCATTCAGCAAGAAAGCATGAAAAGGACAATTTAGAAGAAACAGGGTGTTGGACAAATTGATATAGAATGAAGTGAGCAAAACCAGGAGAAAAATTTATACAATGATTATTAGATCATAAAGACAGGCAACTTTGAAAGACTTAAGAATTCTGGTCAATGAAGTCATCATTTAATACTGTAGTAGTCCATTAATGACATATGTTTCTCATCTCTTGATTAAGAGGTGATAGAGTTGAAAGAGTTCAAATTTTAGAGTTCAAAGTTTAGAGTCCAAATAGAGTTGAAGGATGAGTTGTTCATTTGGAACATGGCAAGTGTATGGATTTGCTTTCCCTGATTATGCTCATTAGTTATAAGAATAGATTTAAAAAACTTGATGGAGGGAGACAATTGGGGGAAAAGAGTAATGAAAGTATATTTTTAAAAAAGTATCAATGAAGCATTGAAAAAAGTGCAAAAAAATGTGAATATAAAAGACAACTTGAACAGCTTTGGAACTAAAATGTGGTTTGCATCATCCTTAAAAATTTTTAATGTAATACATATTTATAATTTTATGTACAATTTTCTTTATACCTTCTTTACAATTTACATATCTTTACATACTGGCTGGCATTTTTCAAATTCCTTGCACCTTTTCAAGGTAAAAAAATTAAAAATTATTCTCTTATTTATTGAATTGCTATTATTCTTTAATATCCATTTTACAAATTGCTGTATTGGTTTTAAGCTCTACCTTCTAAGTGATTTCTACATTACTGTCTTTCTAGGTCATTTTTTATGCTGTGTCACACTCCAGAGTTATAAATTTTCAAAGCAATGTTGCATAGAAATAATTCCTTTGCCCCTTCTTTCTCACCTGCCTGAGTAGAATTAGTACTGCTTGTAGTCAAGTATATGAAGTCAAAAAGGGATTATGTATTCTTAGAGTATCTAAGCAAAATGGGAAAGACAGCAGAAGAGAAGGATTGAATCACGGGGACAAAAAGATAGGATTTCAACCCAACATAGGGGAAGGCAGCATCCACTGAAAAGCATTTCTATGGAAGAATTAGTAATATGGGAAATGGAGATGTCATGGGATTGGTGCCCATCTTCTATAAGAAAATATTGGACCTCTGGATAATAGTATCTTGACTTGGTAAAAGGGATGTATTAACTTTCAGTGTCAACTGGCACCCAGAAGGGGAGTGGGACATGAGCTCAGATATGAGATAGCACAGTCATTGGGAAGGAGAATGATCTTGGGGATGGCAGAGGTTCACATAAGAGTGCAGGAGTTGAGTCACAGAGTTAATTAAGTTCTATCCACTTGGTGGAATTTCTATAGCAAGGAGGATCTCAAGATGAATCCCAAACATAAATAAACCTGTGAGTCACTTTATCTGAGGTAGGAGGAAGGGAGAAGAAAAAAGTGCTGAGAAAATGCTTTAAAGTCCCCCAGCATTTACTTTTAGGGAGTTAACCTTGTCAATTGGTAATTGTTCTGTGGTTTTTGGCTGTAATTGTTTTGTGGTAGATACATAATTCCTTTTTGGAAAGGTTAGAATAAAAGTGGTCTGAGGGCTGCCCTTTCAAAACATTTACTGACTGGCCCATCTCTCTTTGAAATTGTGTTTCTTTGAGACATAATTGAAATCCTTTCTAAAATAATGAAAGTTTCTGAATTTAATTCCCTAAAAAACTAAAGGGACATTCTTTTCAAGTGTCACAGAGATAAAAACCCTTCAATTTAAGAGTCATGGAAATGAAAGGTGAGTCTAAAGAAGCTAAATTGATCTTCAGTTAGGTGGTGGGTGATTAAAACTGTGTTTCTCATCTCAGCTGAAAATTTTGGTAACTGGCTGGGTTACCACTGCCACTTTGCAATGCACAAATTTGTTCAGCTATAAAATGTTGCAAATGTGTGGTGAAAAAATCAATGCTTTTTTCAAGGCCTGAGATTTTTTAATACTTTGCTAAATTCCCTATTTGTTAGTATTCTTTTCCTTTTCAAATTGCCTTATAATTACTTATCTCTTTAAGGGGGGAGGGACACCCTTCTCGTAAACTCTTTGAAGGCAGGAATTATTTAATCTTTGTATCTTCCCCTGCTGACATAGTACGTTATAGATGTTGTAGATATTTAATATATCTTTATTTAGTTTATTTGATTGAAAGGGGCTCCGTAAAAACACAGGTTTGGAGTCAGAAACAGGTCTTGTTTTTAATCCTGACTTAAGTGTTTATTACTTTTCTGATATTGGACAATTCATTTCTCTCTGAGCCTCTGTTACCTTCTCTGTAAAATAAATGGTTCAGACTGAATTACTTCTAAGATCCCTTCCAATTTTAAATACCATGAGCCTGTAAAATTATTCAAATTATACATGCATATATGTAATATATGATTTATGTGTTTTGTATATATGTTAATATCTTCATCAACAGCATATCTTTCACCTTTTCTATTCAGAAAGCTATTGTAATAAATATTTTTTAAAAAGATAAAGAAAAAAAATCATTTTAGCGAATTAATCACCAAACCTATCAACATGATTCTGTAATGATTCTGTGATTCTTCACATTTGGAGTGCCATGCTCACTATAAATACTTCATATAGATTGATTATATCATGTGATAAATTCATCATAAGAGAATTACATCTTTTAGAGACTATCTTCTCAGAATGATTAGGAAAACTTTGTTGTAACTAATCTTTTATTTAAAAATTACTCTAGTTAAACTAAAGTTTAGATATCTTTATGATGCCCATAGCAAAATCTTATGGGCATAGATAAGCAAGAGAGACAAAGAGACTGCTTTGTTGGAACTTAGCCTGGCTATGGGGAAACTTGCAAGCAAGTATATAAAATGATGTTTTAGCATAAAATATTTGTGCAAAATTAGTTTAATTTGAATATATAAGTACTGATGGGACAGTGACTGAAGGATTTATCTGCGAGGTAGAGATGAGGTACGGCTTACTGAAAGTGATGGATTTTAAACTACTTTTTTTTTCCCTAAAATTTTATCTGTTTGTTACTTTATCTCCCTGTCATCCCTCCCATTGATGGGGGAAAAAGATTTTTAAAAGCCCCTTCTGATAGATAAGCAGACAAACACAAAAATTCTTGCATTAATCAGATTTTTTTTTTTTTTAAAGTCTAGTCCTGTACCTTGTAGCTATCACTTCTCTGTGAAGAGAAGGGTAGAATGTTTCATCACTGATTCTTTCAAGAAATGATCAGAATTCTTAAGTCTTTTTGTCATATGACAGTGTTGTTACTATATGAATTGCTTGCTTGGGTCTGAATCAGTACATACAGATTTTCTCAAATTTCTCTGAAACCATCCTTTTAATTATCATTTCTTACAGCACAGTAGTTCTCCCTTATGTTTATGTACCATAATTTGTTCAGCAGTTCCCCATTTAAGTTGTTCCCCTAAGTTTCCAGTTAAACTGATTCTTGAATGACTACTGTTGGGGAATGGGGGGAGGGCAGAATCTAAGTGAGAAGCAGTGTGTAATAGTTGAAAGAGCATGGGATGGGGGTCAGAAGATTAAGCAATCAGTTAACTTGCCTTTATAGCTATTACTACGTGTTAATTTCTATTACTATTGTTAACTACCTCTTTATTTATGAACCTATAATTGGTTATCACAATATTAGTAAAAGACCAACCCTGAAAATCAGGATCATCAACATGATGGAAAGAAAAGTAAACCTAGGGTAGCTAGATGATGAAGTGGATAAAGCCCTGGGCTTGAAGTCAGGAAGATTTGAGTTCAAATCCACCTTTAATTGGCTGTTATTCTGGGCAAGTCACTTCACCACTGCCTACCTCAGTTTCCTCATATGTTAAATAGGAAGGGCAATAATAATAGTAGTACCTACTTTCCAGCATTTTTATGAGGATTAAATGAGATAATACATGTAAAACATTTTGCAAATCCTAAAGCATTATATAACATTAGCTATTACTATTATTACCCGATTAAAATAATTTTGCATGAACAAGCAACTTTTTTTTAAAAAAAGCTTTCTTATTTTCAAAAGATATGCATGGATAATTTTTTCAACATTAACTCTTGCAAAACCTTGTGTTCCAAAATTCCCCCTCTTCCCCCAAAAGGGGAACTTTAGATGGCATGTAATCCAATATATGTTAAACATGTTCAAATATGTTAAATACAATATATGTATACAGAGTTATACAATTATTGTGAAGCAGCTTTTGATGAAACAATCGAGTATTTTGACATAATAGTGACACTGGGGAACAAAGAATTATCAACTTTTTGAATTATTATGAGAGAGGGTAGCCCTCTATGCCATCCAAAGTGAATCATCTTGACTTGAGGTCTAAGAAAATCCACAGCATAGTGGGATAACTTGTTATAGGATTTTATTTTATGTCTCAGTAGATTGTTAATAGGCAATAGGAAGATTTGATAAAGAAAATTAAGAATTTTGTCACATGCAGTCACAATTTAAGAGTTTTTTGTGTGTTTACAGTGAAGTCTTGTTTCTGTAGGCACAATTTATCTTTGTCCTTGAAATGTTGCATTCTAACTCAGGGTCATGAAATCCCAAGTAAGTCTTGTTTTCCCTCTGGAGAAGTATGCAGTGATTTCCTAAATAAAAATCTCACATCAAAAAAGGGGGTGGATGGGTCCCAATAATATGAACGGCATGTCTAGAACAGGAGTAGGAAGGGCAGAAAAAGGTTATAATGAGGGATATTGCTACAGCCCCAGGCACAGTGTTCTGAAGACCATCTAAGAAGGAAGAAATATAACAATAGTCTTGCAAGAAGCTAAATGCCCGGTGTACTGTTAATCACACTCTTGTTGGGACACGGCACAGCTCAGTCTTTTCTATAGGGACAAGGGAAACTCAGATGTTTTATAGGGAGGGATAAGACTTCCAACTCATTGGTTTGCCACCTCTGATGTCATGGGCAAAGGAGGTGTTTGCCATCTAGGAGGTTGGAAACATCTGCCCTAAAGTTTCCAGCCATAGACATGGCAATAGAATTCATAGGAGTGAAAAAGCAAACCAAATACATTGAAATGCAAGTTGTCAAAATATATTTTTTAAACAAGCTCACAGACCTCAAGTTAGGAGAATGGAACATAGTTGCAATTTAGGGCTGAAATCACTTAGCTCTCCTGTTTTGTTTTCTGTATTTGGTTAGTTTTATTTAAGAAGGGTTTAGGGTATAATGCAGCTGTGTTTGTTAGAACACTTGACTTGGACACAAAATGGGTTGGGGATGGGGTTAATCCTTCGATGTTTGGCTGCATACCGTGGCTATTTTCAAAAATGTATTTTAAAAAATTTTCAGTCAGCTTTAAAGGAATCCTTTGGAGGAATAGTGTGTGTGTACACATGAATGCACATTTGAATAGGCATCTGGTTCTAGAAGACCAGAGTTCAAATGTAGCCTCAGACACTCAGTGACCCTGGGCAAGGCACTTAATTTGTTCCCTATTTCTAAAGAGGGGATAATTCCAGCACCTAACTAACTCACAAGGACCTTGTAGGGATCAAAATGAAATAAGATTTGTAAGAAGCACTTAGTGCATTGTCCTGGACATTTCTATTTTTAAAGACAGTGTTATGTGGAAGATAGAGGGATAATTAGATTCAGAAAGATTCTGGTGTCAATCCAGTTTCTGCTACTACCTGTAATACCTTTGTAAGTCAAATCTGAGATCAAAGGTTTACCTAAAGTTGTGAATCTGATGATCAAAACCACATATTGAATGTGGGGGCTTCATTCCCCTTTTCCCCTTCTCCCAGGAAAGGAGTCATATCTCCCATTCATGTTGTTCTGACCCATATCAAGATGTTCCAGGGGTCGCCTTCATCCAAGTAGCAAGGATTGCGTGTTTTGGGTTTTTTTTGTTTTGTTTTGTTTTGTTTTTTTTAAGAATGGCTCAGGGTTATCACTACATCTGGTTGATGCACATATCTTTCTGAGCCAGAGTTCATAGTTGACACTGAGGGTGAAGAGAATCCCCAGAGAGCCAGAGTTCATTCTGTTGAGTTTTAGCTCCAGGCACTTTATGTAATTAAGCCAGTCATAAATATAAAAACTCTGTTTGCTGGGACTGAATGAGATTTAGAATCCATGCCATGAAATCAGGCTCTTCAAACACCATTTCAAACACCATATGATCTTAATTTGGACCTGAAGCTCTCACTTAACTAATGAGATTAAGCAGTGGGAGGAAAACCTGAACATCAACAAAATAATCTTTTTAAGCCCATTACCCTCTCTACTCTCCACTCCCACCCCGACTTTGATCATTAGCTGCAATTTGATCTTTTAGCCAGGACATTTATAAGGTTCATAGCTAGTATGTTGGTAAAGCCCCAGGTGAGCTCCTTGGAGCAAAAGGGTTTCCAGTCTGCCTACGGAGGCAGGAAAATGGACAAAGGTCAGACAAGGAGCAGGTTAAAACTTTGATCAGCAGTGGGGTTGGGCCCATGAGTGGCCATTGCATTTCTAGGCTGGGTGAGATAGGAGATCCAATTTCTAGGTCTATGTGTGAATACATGCACCCACACAAACACACATGTATATATGTAGCTAACACCCATACATATTTACATGACAGCATCATGTGTACATCCATGCACATGTATTATATTGTGTATATATTTCTATTTCTATATATGTATGCATATACTCCACTAACAATATATATCTGCATATTTTATGTATCTATATATGCATGCAGTACTCCATAACATGCATGTGTATTATATTGTATATGTGTTATATATTATAGATAATATACATATTATATTATATATATTATATTGTATATATGTGCATATACTCCACTATATATGTCTGCATATTTTTATGTATCTATATATGCATGCACATGTTATATTGTGTATGTATTTCTATTTCTATATATATGGATCTATATATGCATGCATATATTCTACTAACTATATATGTATGCATATATATATCTATCCATATACATGCATATACTCTAACGTGTGCATATGTTATATTATGTATTTTTATTTCTATATATATGGATTTATCTATATATGTATATCTATCTATAGCATATATATATACAGGTATAATTGTATGTGTATAGAGGTGTTTCAGTGGATTGGATATCAGGCGTTGAGAAGACATCTTCACGAGTTCAAATATGATCTCAGATACTCGCTAGTTGTGTGACCTTGGGCAAGTCCCTTAACTCTCCCTCAGTTTCCTCCTCTGTAAAGTGAGCTGGAGAAGAAAATGGCAAACTATGCTAGTATCTTTGCCAAGAAAACCCCAAATTGGGTCATCAAGAGTTGAGACAGGACTGAACAACAACATATATGTATATTTATATATCTATATATGTGTGTGAGTATAGTATGTATGTCTATATACTATATATAACATTTCTGTATATGTGTGGATGTATATGTGTTATAGACACATGCGTGTGTCTGTGGGGTTTTCTTGACAAAGGTATTGTAATTGTTTGCCATTTCCAGTGAATCACCTTTTATCAAAAATCTCTAGTTTCATTGAGCTATGACAGTCCCTTGCCAGGAGTACATATAAATGTACACACATATACTATACACATAGTATGTATGTACACACATCATATATCTATATTGTGTGCATGTATAATACACACACAGGTTTGTGTGTGTGTAGAAAGAGAGAATGGGGGGAGAGACAGAGACACAGTAAGATAGAGAGATTAGTGTCAAATAGTTAAAGTTCATTGATTTTGAAATAAAATTTATTTTAGAACCATTTAGTCCAGACCCCTTCATCTGACAAAGAAAACTGAGGTCCAGAGAAGTTAATTCCACAGGAGGCAATTTGGGTTAAGTGACCTGCCCAGGGTAACACAGCCAGGAAGTGTCAAGTGTCTGAGGCCAGATTTGAACTCCAGTCCTCCCAACTTCAGGGCTGGTGCTCTATCCACTGCACCACCGAGCTGCCCCCAAGGTTAATTCTTTGATCTCTTTTATGTCATAGAGATTATCAGGGGTACTTTTGAAATTTGACCCCTGGTCCTCTGACTCCTAAGCTATCCAGTGTTTCCATTGAATAGAAGGGAAACATATTGAGGCAAGCATAAAGCTTCTGTTTATTCTAGGGCTTTGAAGCAAAAAGGCTTTCATGTATTGAGAGATTATAACATGCCCTTAGATCTTTAGGCTTTATCAGACTCAAATATGGCCTATGATATCATTAAACATTTCCTCCATCTTTACACAGATTTTGTGTCTGATTGGTCTCCCATGCATGATGCTGCTGTTAATGGACGTCTCCTTTCTCTAAGGATGCTCATCAGTCAGGTAGCTTTTAAATTGATATTATTGATATTAATAACTAAAAGTAATGTTTGATTAATCATTAATCATTAATATTTTAAATACTGGTTATTATTCCAGTGAGCATAATATTAATATAACAAATATAGTAGTCATTAATAACAGTATTGATATAATTAATATAAGTAACATATAAATACATAAATAAATAATGTAAATGATGAATATAATGTCAGTTTCAATCCCTAGATGTTAGGGTCACATTTTGATGTCTTATCAAAATGGTCATCAGCAAGATGGTTATACTTCCAACTCTTCCTTAGTTTAGAGGAATACTAGTAGAGTTAGTCAAAACAGGAGTATCTTGCTTTGTGTAAAGAAAGAAGTCAATAAAAACTGACATTCATATAGCACTTTCAACACTTGCAAAACATTTTACATCATTTTATTTGGTCCTCACAATCCTAGAAGATTAGTGTTACAACAGGAACCTGAGAGAAGTTAAATAATTTAAGATCTTTGGATTAGTTGGACAAGTATTTATTTTTTAAATAATAGGCTTTTATTTTCAAAATATATGCAAAGGTAGTTTTCAACATTCACCCTTGCAAAACCTTGTATTCCAAATTTTTCTCCCTCTCTTTCCCCTCTCCCCCAGCAGCAAGTAATCCAATATAGGTTAAACATGTACAGTTCTATTAAACATTTTTCCACATTTATCATGCTGCACAAGAAAAATCAGATCAAAAAGAAAAAAAATGAGAAAGAAAAAGAAGCAAACAAACAACAACAAAGGTGAAAATACTATGTTGTGATCCACATTCAGTCCCTATAGTCCTCTCTCTATAAATGCAGATGGCGCTCTCTATAACTAGTCTCTTGGAAATGGCCTGAATTATCTCATTGTTAAAAAGAGTCCGTGGACAAGTGTTTATTAAGTGGTATATATATATACATTTGGTTTTGCTTGGATTGGCAGCTTAGTGGATAGCACATTGGATTTGGAATTAGGAAGACTGCTTTGTGAGTTCAAATCTGGCTTCAGACGTTTACTAGCTGTGTGACTTTAGGCAAGTCACTTAACTGTTTGCCTCAGTTTCCTCATCTGTAAAATGAGCTGATGAAGGAAATGGCAGATCTTCAATATCTTTGCCAAGTAAACCTCAAATGGGATCATGAAGAATCAAGCACAACTAAACAAACAATAAAAAAGATAAATTGGAAATAATCAATGGAACAAAGACATTGCTATTAAAGATGATCAGAAAGACCATCTTGCAAAAGGCAGATTTTAGCTAAGACTTGAAGGAAGCCAAAGTTTCCTTGAGTTTAGAGAAGAGGAGATAAGCAGAGAGATTCCTAAGTGTGAGGGAGAGTCACTAAAAATGCATGGAATTGGGAGGTGACTTATTATATTGAAGAAGGGGTGAAGAGAAAGAATATTCCAGGAAAAGAGGCACAGCGGAGACTGTCACAGAGAATGGAGATAGAATGCTGGATGTACAGAAAAGAGACAGGGCCAGTTTGGTTGGACAGCAGAGTGGAAGAGGGGGAGTATTGTCCAGGGAGGCTGGAAATGCAGATGGATTCAGGGGCTTTAAAAATTAAACTGGGGGGGGTGCAGGTAGGTGGCACAGTGGATAGAGCACCAGCCCTGAAGTCAGAAGGACCTGAGTTTAAATCTGGCCTCAGACACTTAATACTTCCTAGCTGTGTGACTCTGGGCAAGCCACTTAACCCCAATTGCCTCAGCCAAAAAATAAAGTAAAATAAAATAAATTAAACTGAGGAGTTCATGTTTGTACCTCAAAGCAATAGGGAGCCATTAGAGTTGATTGAATAGAGTAGTGACATGTTCGGATCCATGCTTTAAGAAAAATAGATATAGGGAAGAATAACCTGAAGAACAGAGAGACCAATTAGGTAGGACCAGGGATCCTCCAACTACGGCCTGAGGGCCAGATGTGGCAGCTGAAGTTTCTTTATTTAAAGGCCCACAAAACAAAGTTTTTGTTTTTACTATAGTCTGTCCCTCCAACAGTCTGAGGGACAGTGAGCTGGCCCCCTATTTAAAAAGTTTGAGGACCCCTGACTGGTAGTCCATTGAGTAATTTGAGTGATAGATGATAAAGGCTTGAACTAAGGATCATTGATTTAGAATTGGAAAGGACTTCAAAAGCTATCTAGTTAAACCTCACTCATTTTACAGTTGGAGAAACTGAGGCCCAGAAGTTTAAAACAACTTGATTAAGGCCATGCAAGAAATATGAATTAGAATTTGAACCCAGTTTCTCAGTCATATGGCTAATAAGTATCTTTAGAAGGTCTCTCTAATTCCATATCACCATTTTATCCACCTTGATATGTAGCCTCTTTTGGCCTGTTTAGTATGATTTTGTCATGTTTAGTATATTTTGTCATGAAGTTGAGACTTATCTACAAATTAATCTACAAATTGTTTTGTCTTCAGTTGATACTAGTTGTTTTTTAATCTTATTTTTATTTTATTAAATATTTCCTAATTACATGTAAAAATTGTAGCAAACATATGCAAAGATCATTTTCAACATTCACCTTTGCAAAGCCTGTTTTTCCTCTCTTTCTCCCTCCCTCTTCTCCCCTCCCCAAGACAGCAAGTAATCTTGTATAGGTTAAACATGTGTAACTTTTCTAAAAATATTTCCATATATCGTGGTACAGAAAAAAATTAACTCAAAAGGGAAAAAAACACAAGAAAGGAAAAAAATAAGCGAGCAAACAACAACAACAAAGTTGAAAATACTCTGCTTTGATCCCTATAGTTTTTTCTCTCAGGATATGGATAGCATTTTCCATTCCAACTCTATTGGAATTGCCTTGAATCATCTTATTGTTGAAAAGAGCCAAGTCCGATCATCACATAATCTTATTGTTGCTGTTTACAACATTCTCTTGGTTCTGCTCACTTAACTTAGCATCTATCCCTGTAAGTCTTTCTTTCCAGGCTTTTCTGAAATCAACCTGCTCATCATTTCTCATAGAACAATAGTATTCCATTACATTCATATACCATAACTTATTCAGCCATTCTCCAACTGATGGGCATCCACTCAGTTTCCAGTTCCTTGCCACTACAAAAAGGGCTGCCCCAAACATTTTTGCACTTGTGGATCATTTTCCCTTTTTTATGATCTCTTTGGAATACACAGACCCAATAGAGCTACTACTGGATCAAAGGGGATGCACAATTGTATAGCCTGTTGTGCATAGCTCAAAATTGCTCTCCAGAACAGCTGGATCAGTTCACAATTCCACCAACAATGTATTAGATACTAGCGGTTGTTGAGATGTTTCAGTTGTGTATGACTTCTGGTCTACAGAATATTAAATAGAGAGGAATAGTAACAGATTATCAAATGATCCTCAGAGTGTTTCTATAAAAACTTCAATACTAACAAAAATAAGATTGAGAACAAGGTAATAATAACTACAACAAAAATGAATAATAATGCCAGTTATATATTTTTAAACATTTTTTTTCCTTTGGTGAGGCAATCTGAGTCATGCGACTTGCCCAGGATCTCTCATCTAATAAGTGTCAAAATTTCTGAGGCTAGATTTGAACTCCGGTCTTCCTGAGTCCAGGACTAGTGCCTTGGAATCCATTGTGCCACTTGGTTACCCCTCCTTTAACATTTGAAATGCATTTTTGAATATATCAGTTTGATTACATAATCATATTTGAATTGTACTTGCAAAAAATCATGAGATTTATTGCCATTTCAGGTAAAGAAACATGGTCAGAGAAATTAGATCACAAGCCCCTGGTCAGAGAAGTGGTTACCCTCAGAAACAAAATTTGCATCTGGGTCTTCCCGATTCCAAATCCAGCACTGTCCACTATTTTGTAGGGAAATGGGAATGGGGGGAAGATCAGTTTCTGAAACAAATCAAAACAACTTTTGAGATGTCAACTCAGACCTTGAGTTGATGAACATTAATAACAAGGATGAGAAAATTCAGCTCATTCCTGATAACATTACAAATCAGTGAGAACTCTTCTTTAGGATAATTCCCTTAGACTGAATTTCCCATGGTGGGATTATTGAGTCAGAAAGTATACTACAAGAGCAAATAGCCATATCCTTTAACCCAGTAATCTCACTATGGGGAATGTGTCCTAAGAGAATTATTACTAAGAAGAACCATCTGTACAAGTTATTTATAGTAATATAATTTGTAATTATAGAAAAGTAGAAACATCCTATTGTCTGACTATAGGAAACTTTCCGAAAAAAAACATTGTGGCATGTTGGTATAATGGTCTAGTAGAAGACTATTTAAAAGACAGATATGAGTATTATAAAGAAATGAAAGATATTTTGATTCATGGATTTAGAAAAGAAAGATTGTTAAAGATCATTTTTATGTAGGAGAAAACTAAGGTTCAGAGAGGCATATAGCAAGGGGAACATTGGAGATTTGAATCCAGGTCCTCTTAAAATTTTTTGAGGTTTTGTCCTTTCCTCTTTATCAACCTTATTCTCTCTCATGACTTCAACTATTATGATATTTATTGACTCCCAGCCTTTTATATCTAATTCTGACTTTTATTCTTCAGAATCAAATGATTAATCAATAAGCGTTTATTAAGAGGTTATTCCAGTTATCCAAAGAACACATTCTGCCATTTTCTCAAACTCGGAATATTTAAAACTGGGACATTTTTCTCCCTTAATCTGTGCCTCCTTCTACTTTAACTATTTCATCCAGTCTTCAATGTTTGAAATCTTGTAATACTCTTAATTTCCCATTTTAGTTACCAGAAGCTGTTGATTAGCAACATCTTTTCATATGTGTGACCCCCCTCCCCATTTCCATTTCTACCAGTCTAGGATATAAAGCTAGTAAATGCACATCTAGCACTTGAACCTAGTTCTCTTGGCTTCCAATTGTACTGTGTGATAGAAGTGGATACACACACTGCACATGAAGGATGGGCTTTCAATGACATTATGTAGAAGTCTCTCTCTCTCCCTTCCTTCCTCCCTTTTCTCCCTCCCCCCTTCCCTTCCTCTTCCCCTTCTTTTATACTTCCCCCTTCCTTTTCCCCATCCCCTTTCCCTTCCCTCTACCTTTTTCTCTCTCATGAATATTACCCACCCTATACATATTTGTACCTGTACTTTCCCCACTCCAATCCATTTTTATACCACTGCCAGGTAACCTTCCATATGCCTACCCTATAACTCTCTCATTGTCCCGTTACTTACCAATTAAAGTTCAAGCTCCTTTGCTTTCAATCAACCAGTCATTAGACAATTTTAAGCAAGGGCTTATTAAGCAAGGGCTAAAGAAATAAATGGTGGAGGATCCTGGGAAGATGATGGAACAGGTCTGTAAATTTCAAGATCTCCAGATTTCCCTCACATACAGAACACATTGGTGCCTCAGGACAAATGTAGACTGGTGAAAAATCAAGAAGACTTGAGGCAGAACAGAGGTCCTCTTGGCATAACCCAACAAGGTCCGAAGAAAGACCCCAAGCCAGGGATTAAACAGTGGAAGTACAAAATTCAAACCAGTTTTGTAGAAACATCCAATAGGGACCCCTGCGGTGAGCTGGGTTTCACTAGAGCCTCAGCAGGAACCACAGGAAATTTAACATCTCGGACAACAAGGAATTGAGGGTCTGAGTGTGGGAAGACTAAGGGAAATCCAATTAATTAGAAATACTAGGCCCAGCTGTGCCACAGAGAAGGCACCGGTTAGGAATCAGCTCACCTGGTGAGTGCAAAGGCAGTGGGGCAGGGATGATGCTGGCTGGGGGCACCTGCAGGAGGGGGTGTGGGGGGGAAGCTCTTGGTTTGGGTTCCAGGTCAGAAGAGAGAGCTGAAGTGAAACCAGAGGCATCATCCCCCACACCATGATTAGAGGTAGTTTAATGAGAACTATTAGTTCTCATTAAAAAAAAAAAATGAGCAGGCAAAGAAGAAAGAACCTAACCATAGAAAGTTACCCTAGTAACTAGGGGAACAGGGAAGATTGGGGTTCATTTTCAGAGGAGGATACTGAAGAAAAAATAAAGTTTCTTCTACTCCAAAGAGTAATGGTAAACAGCTCCCTGCCCAAAGTGAATTTATTAGAAGAACTAAACTAAAAACTAAAACTAAAAAAAATTTTAAAAGCTCAGTTGTCTTTCATTTGAAACATTGAGAAAAAAGTAAAAAAATAAAAAACTATTCAAGAAAAACAAGAAGACATAAAAAAAAACTAGAAAAGGAGATATAGAGTTTTAAAGAAGAAAATAAAATTACAAATTAGAATTGGGCAAGGGGAAGCCAGTGGAGCGACAAGAGGCCAAGAAATGAAAAAATAGAACATATGTGAAATATAAGAAAAATAACAGATCTGAAGAACTGATCAAGAAAATATAAAAATAATTGTACTATCAGAAAGTTGTGACCAAAAAAAGAACCTTCACACAATAATACAAGAAATAATCCAAGAAAATTGTCCTGGAGTGATAGAACAAGAGGGGAAAGTAGAAAAAGAAAAGTAGAAAAAGAAAAAAATCCACCAATCACCATTGCAAAGAGAACCTCTGTGAAAAACACATAAATATTATTGCCAAATTTTGAAACCACCAGATCAAAGAGAAAAATTTGCAAGAAATAAGAAAAAAACAATTCATATATACTGGAGCTACAATGAGAATTGTACAGGATTTAGCAGCAGCTACAATAAAAGACGACAGGTCCTGAAATCATATCTACTGAGAATCAAAAGAACTAGGCTTATGGCCCAAAATATATCTAGCAAAATTATCCATAATATCGAATAGGACATTCAATTGAAAGGACATTCAATGAATTTGCAGATTTTCAAGACTTTTTTTTCCCCCAAAGGGTATGCAGTTTTATTTTATTTAAATTTTTTAATAGTAGTTTTTTATTTTAAAATACATGCACTTTTAAACATTCACCCTTGAAAAACCTTGTGCTCCAAAATTTTCTCTCTCCCTTCCCCCCATTCCTCTCTCCTAAATAGCAAGTAATCCAATACAGGTTAAATATTATAAGGAATTCGTCTAAACATATTTCCACATTTATCATGTCGGACAAGAAAAAATCATCGAAAAGGAAAATATGGGTATACATGTGTGTATATATCTATTAAATATATCTGTGCTTAACTATAGACTGCTCGGGGGAGATTGAGGGGATGAAAGGGGAAAAAAAGAATAAAGTTTAAAAAAGTGCTCAGCTGAGAACAAAAGAACAATCTGCAAGGAAGCAAAGAAAAGATGGACACTCGTGAATATTCTTCTACTATTATATATCCGTTTTTGAATTGTTGTATATTTAGAATTCTCCCTGATGTTCTGCCAGGCACATGACTGTTCTATTTTGTATTATTTTGTTTCTAAAATGAAACTTTTCAGTCTTTCTTTTTTTCTATTCTTTTTTTTTTTTTAAATAAACAGAAAATTAAGAAAAAAACACATCAGAAAAAAGACAGTCTTTGGCCTCTGTATTTGGCTGCCTCCATCCTTAACTCTGGATGTTTTATATTTCTTCTCTCAATCTGATGAATTCTTACTTATACTTTAAAGCCTAAATCAAATGTTACCTTCTCTATGCAGGCTTTTCTGATTTCCTTATTAGCTGAAAATCATCCCTTATTTGAAACAAATCTTCCTCTTCATATGACTCCCTGTCTAATCAAAAAAGTTTTAACAGTGCATCACACACATTAAACATTTAATAAATGGACAGCTAGATACCCACAGTGGGTAGAATGCTGGACTTGGAATCAGGAAGACCTGAATTCAAATGGACTCTGGGCAAGTCACTTAACCCCATTTGCTTCAGTTTTCTCATCTGTAAAATGAACTGGAGAAAGAAATGGCAAATTACCCCAGTATCTTTGCCAAAAAAATCTCAATTGGAGTTATGAAAAATCAAATGTGACTGAAATCAAACAACAACAACAGAATGTTGAATGAGCAAATTCTTCAAATAATAGATGTTATGAAAAATATTTGTTGAATTGAACTGAATTAAAAGAATTTAAACCATTATCAAATTATTATAATTATTATTGAATTAAACTATTAAATATTAAATTATATTAGATTAGTGATTCTTAATCTGAGAACCATGGACTTAAAAGAAATATTATGATAATTATAATTCAATATAACTGGTTCCTTTTATAATCATATATTTAATTTTTTTGTATTTAAAAACATTATTCTGAGAAAGGGATCCAAAGGCGGGTTCCACAGACTGAGTGCCAAAGAGTTCCATAACACACAAAAAAGTTCCTGAAATAAAGGAAGGGGTTAAAACACATTGGTTTCTTTTTCACCAGTCCTTAGCTTTATCTCAAGTCGGGGTCAAATCAAAATTTGTTGACTTCAATATTTATTCTTGCTTGGCCCTGGCTTACCTACCTTTAACTTGTTTCTCTAACTCTGATTTATGTACCTTCCCTGATTTATGTACCTTCCTTAGGCTCTCCATTTTAATTATAGGGAAGATTTAGTTTGTTTTTTCAACTTCTCTCTTCTCAGAAATCTTGCTTCCTTTCTCTGCAAGGAACCAGGATGGAGGAGCAGGTACATGCGGTGTTTTGATACTAAGAGTATAAAATCCTCTATGTCCTCCTCCTTTTTCTCTTTTTCCCCCTTTTCAAACAGGGTACTTGGTTTATTTTTTTCCTTATTTTTATTTCCTTTTCAATTTTTTTTCTTTACCATTTTCACTTCTTTGTGGAAAGCTAAGAAGCATCCTTGATGTGAGGTCCTGACTCTTGTCACACACCGGCTGTGTGATTTTTGAAAGGGTCCCTCTCAGTGCCCCCTGCCAAAACTCTTTAAGCTTACAAATTGAAAAACAGTTCATGAGTTTCCTCACCATAAGTTCCCTATAATAGTTATATCATAGATCCATTGCTAAATAATCTTCTGTTGATGGAGAAAATTTCCTCTCTGGAGAAGGTAGAAGAATTGATGTAGAGAGTGCTTTGTTGTTTGGTTATTTCAAGCCAACCTGACTCTTTGTGGAGTTTTTTTTTTTTTTTTTTTTTTGGCAAAGATATTGGAGAGGTTTGCCATTTCCTTTTCCAGTTCATTTTACAGATGGGGAAACTGAGGCAAACAGAGTAGAGTAATGCACAACTAATAAGTTTCTGGGGCCAAATTTGAACACAGGTTTTCTTGAATCCAGGCCCAGAACTCTATCCACTCTGCCACTGAGTTGTCCCTTCCCAAGATAGCATAAGTAGTAATTATCAGAAATGGTTTGAGCTCTTATGCATCCAGAACTTTAGGCTCCTCCCCTGCCTTTTGAGGAACATACATTCTAGTAGGAAGTAGTAGTTAGGTATGCCTTGCAGTAGAAGCTTTGAAGAATATAATATATGCCATGGAGTTTTTTTCTTTTTTTCTTTCTTTTTCTTCTCTCTCTCTCTTTTTGCTGAGGCAATTGGGGTTTAGTGACTTGCCTAGGGTCACTTGCTAGGAAGTGTTAAGTCTGAGGCCAAATTTGAACTCGGGTCCCCCTGACTTCAAGGCTGGTGCTCTATCCACTGCACCACTTAGCTGCCTTTGCTGAAGCATTTGGAGTTAAGTAACTTGCCCAGGCTCATACAGCTAGAAATACTCTATCCACTGTGCCACCTCGCTGCCCCATGTCATGGAGTTTCAAAAGACAAAGTGGTCAAATGATTATATCTCTCTGACAGCATCTGGAAAGGACTCATAAAGAGATCAGTACTTGACTTAACTCTGGATGATGGACAGTTTTGCTTTGTGAACGTAGGAGGGAAGGGTCCAAACAGAATGCTGAATTGGAGCAGATCTGTAAACAATTCATTAATTAAGTTAAATTCATTTTGGGAAAAATTGAGTTAAGGGAACCCCAAAGTCAATCTTTTTGTAGCATGAATAATTTTTTTAAATTCTGAATTTTCATAAATTATGGACATAGATAAAATACATGTATGGTTTTTTTCCCCCTTTGGAAGAAAAAAAAAAAAGCCCGTCATGGCAGAAATAGTAAGTATAATATATCAGGGGAGCCCATAAATAATCCTTGCTCAGGAACATTCTTCCTTAATCTTAAAATTTGCTCCATCAAAGAGAAAAAAAAAGTTATAATCTTGTTGTAAATGTCCACAGCATAGCAGAGAAATTTAGAAAGTAGCTGATACCACGTCCTGTAGAGGCTTATGGCGTACTCATCCAGGAACAAAAGGCCATAGTGAAGATTCAGGTTAAGGTCAGTTGGTCAATCAGCCTTTAATGGATGTTCATTGTGTACCAGATGAGATGAAGCTTTTAAGGAAAAGGGAAGACACAGTTTCTGCCCTCATCAAACTATGAACTATGAGCAGAAGTATAATGGCAGCCAATGGGCTGTTGCAAGACTCTTCTTCCAGTCTCATCCTAAAAAGGCCATAGATTTGAGCCCTTTTTGGCTCTCATATCCAGTTTATGTCCAGAACACCAGTTACTTCTTAATCTGGGTAGTTTTCCAACTAGAACTGGGAAACAGAGAATGCAGAACTATTTTGGATTAACTCTTTTAAGGGCCCACAAAAAAAGATTTAGGATTGTGCCAAATATACTATCTGAGGTTTGTTGAAATGGTATTTGAAAAGTATTTTAATTTTTCTGGAAAGAAATATTAAGATATTAAGAGTCATTAACCAGAGAAGTTGTGCAATTAAAGTTGCCTCAAGAATATTTCTAAAAATTGAATCTAATTTTCCCCTTACACTTCTGGTATGAGGGCTTGCTGAGCCCTTTTCAGGGCTGCTCATGCACTTTGGAGTCTGCTTGCCACTGAACACTCACTTGTGGCTCCAAGTAGCTGTAACATGGATAACAGTTCCATACTGGTAAAATCATCTCTGTAGACAAACTAAAACAAGTTGACAGTAACCAACAGGCTTCAAACCCATCTGTAAGTTAGAGGATGTCTATCCCAAGCATGTGAAGGCTTCCCAGGGTAGAATGAGCAAATTGGTTCCAATGGCTGAAGCAGGCACTGTAGAAAGTTTAAAGCTTGCTTTGACATCAAAGATGCTAAGATTATTCACTGCATTTGGGGCTGTTAGCCAGTTATCTTGACTTTTGTCCTGCCACTGGACTTTGATGACTTTGAAAGAAAGAGTGAAGCTGACAACTTTTTGCAACTCTACCTCACCTAAATCCAATTTACCTGTGATGATGAACAACAAACTCCCTAAGGGCTATTCAATAAAACAAAAATAAAAATATCCTTTTCAAGCCTTCTGATAATTCCCTAGTAGAGTCTCAATCTAGGGCCAAAACTTTAACATTTTTCCATTTTTCTTAGGGAGTAAAGCAGTCATAGCTCTGAAGCTTTTGGTATGATGTAGAAAAAGAGTAAATAGCACAAAGCCATTTCACTGTTTCAGGATTGTAGGATCACAGATTTAGAACTGGAACAAGACTTTAGATTGGGGACATCTAAGTGGTGCAGAGTGCTGGGCCTGGAGCCAGGAAGACTTTTCTTTCTGAATTCAAATCCAGACACTCTGTATGTGACTCTGGGAAAAATCACTTAACACTGTTTGCCTTAGTTTCCTCATCTATAAAAGGAGCTGGAGAAGATAATGACAAAGCACTTCAATATCTTTGTCAAGAAAACTCCCCAAAAAGGATCATGAACAGTGTGACAGGACCTAATAGCAACAATCAAATCTTTAGAGGTTAAGGAGTCCATTGTACCTCAATTTTCCTGGTGGAGCAATGAAATAATTGAACAATAAGCATTTATTTAAACACTTCTTATGTTTAAGGCCAATGCTTTGTGCTCAGGATACAAATAATGAAGAATAAAACAATCTGTACTTCCCCCCCCTCCTTTTTTTTAATCATTAAAAACTTTAAATTTATTTTATTTTAAATTTAAATTTATTTATTTATTATTATTATTTTTATTATTTATTATTATTATTTTTCATTATTTAAATTTAAATTTATTTTAAATATTTTAAATTTATTTTATTTTTAAAAAGAGAACAAGAAAAGAGAAAAACAGAAAAAAAAATACCAAAGCAAAATAAAACAAAAGAGAATATTGTCATGTGCTCAGTAGAACATCAATCCTTGCAAAAACTTCTGTTCCAACTTTTCCCCTCCTTCCCTCAACCTCCTCCCCTAGATGGCAGGTAGTCCCATACATGTTAAATATGTTAAAGTATATGCTAAATACAATATATGTGAACATAGTTATACAGTTGTCTTGCTACACAAGAAAAATCAGATTTAGAAAGAAGGTAAAAATAACCTGGGAAGAAAAACAAAAATGCAAGCAAATAATAATAGAAATTGTGTAAATGCTATGTTGTGGTCCACACTCATTTCCCAGTGTTCTTTTGCTGAGTGTAGCTGGTTCTGTTCATTACTGATAATTGGAACTGGTTTGGATCCTCTCATTGTTGAAGAGAGCCACGTCCATCAGAATTGATCCTCATATAGTATTGTTGAAGTGTATAATGATCTGCTGGTTCTGCTCATTTCACTTAGCATCAGTTCATATATGTCTCTCCAAGCCTCTCTGTTTTCATCCTGCTGGCCATTCCTTACAGAACAAAAATATTTCATAACATTCATATATCATAATTTACCCAACCATTCTCCAACTGATGGGCAGCCATTCAATTTCCAGTTTCTGGACACTACAAAAAGGGCTGCCACAAACATTTTTGCACATACAGGTCCCTTTCCTGTAGAGGGCTGAAACTCTTGAGTCGTTGCACTGAGGTTGGTTCAAGCACTTAGGGCTCATTACTGATTGGACAATACTCTATGGGCATATGCTTGGAAAATGGTCCTTCCAACTATCCTGTGATTGGTGTGTACAGAGGATTGTAGGAGGGATTAGGGGGTGGAATAAGACAAGCCAGAGTCACTTTTTGAGGTAGACGAGGAAGAAGGTGGTCGCCAAGATTCTGCTTCCATCCTGTTCAATCCTGCATCTAAACACCAAGAATAAAGACTAAGGACTTTTGCTTATCCTGACTCTGGCTGATTTCTGGGGTATCCTGGGTGCTAGCAGAGTTGTCACACTTTCCCTACTTTAATATCTCTCTAGGATATAAGCCCAGTGGTAATATTGTTAGATCAAAGGGCATGAACAGTTTGATAACTTTTTGAGCATATTTCCAAATGCATCAGTGTCCCAGTTTCCCCACATCCTCTCCAACATTTATCATCATCTTTTCCTGTCATCTTATCTCAAAGTTGTCTTAATTTGCATTTCTCTGATCAGTTATGATTTGGAGCACCTTTTCATATGGATAGAAATAGTTTCAATTTCATCATCTGAAAATTATCTGTTCATATCCTTTGACCATTTATCAATTGAAGAATGACTTGATTTCTTATAAATTAGAGTCAATTCTCTATGTATTTTGGAAATGAGGCCTTTATCAGAACCTTTAACTGTAAAGATGTTTTCCCAGTTTATTGCTTCCCTTCTAAACTTGTCTGCATTAGTTTTGTTTGTACAAAAGCTTTTTAACTTGATATAATAAAAATTATCTATTTTGTGATCAATAATGATCTCTAGTTCATCTTTGGTCACAGATTTCTTCCTCCTCCACAAGTCTGAGAGGTAAACTATCCTATGTTCTTCTAATTTATTTATAATCTCATTCTTTATGCCTAGAGAATGAATCCATTTTTGATCTTATCTTGGTATACAGTGGGTTTCTAGTTTCTGCCTAGTTTCTGCCATACTAATTTCCAATTTTCCCAGCAGTTTTTGTCAAATACTGCATTCTTATCCCAAAAGTTGGGGTCTTTGGGTTTGTTATTGACTGTTTTGTCCTATGAACCTAACCTATTCCACTGATCAACTAGTCTATTTCTTAGCCAAAACCAAATGGTTTTGGTGACTGCTGCTTTATAACATAGTTTTAGATCAGGTACAGCTAGACTACCTTCATTTGATTATTTTTTTTTTTTCATTAGTTCCCTTGAAATTCTTGACCTTTAGTTCTTCCATATGAATTTTGTTGTTATTTTTTCTAGGTCATTAAAATAGTTTCTTGGGAGTTTGATTGTTATAGCACTAAATAAATAGATTAGTTTAGGAAGTATTGTCATCTTGATTATATTGGCTTAGCTTATTCAAGAGCACTTAATATTTTTCCAATTATTTATATCTGACTTTATTTGTGTGGAAAGTGTTTTGTAGTTTTGTTCATATAGTTTCTGACATTCCCTTGGCAGATAGGTTCCCAAATATTTTATGCTGTCAACAGTTATTTTAAATGGAATTCCTCTTTGTATCTCTTGCTGTTGGATTTTGTTAGTGATGTATAAAAATGCTGATGATTTATGTGGGTTTATTTTGTATCCTGCAACTTTGCTAAATTAGTGGATTATTTTTATAGCTTTTTAGTAGAATCTCTGGGGACCCCTTATTTCTTTATAGATTTTGGAGGGTGTTATACTCTTTATAAATACATACACATACATACACTCACATATATGTATTGTTGCCTATTTAACCTTTTATGACACACACATACACATGTATTGTTGCCTATTTAATCCATTCCTGATGTGAGTAGTTTTCAGAACTATAAATCCTCTTCCCCACTCTACTTTGTGTCTATTTTTCCTTTGTACGTCATTTGTATAACTATATACTATATATACTATTTTTACCTAAACTCTGCCCCAATCTTTCTTTTGAGCTACCCTATTATTGATATCAAACTTAAACATATGGTATACATTTCCCAAATAAAAAATATAAATAATTTTTCCATGTTGAGTTCCTTGAAATTGATCCTTGATATTGGTTCTTAAATTTTAAATTTCCTATTAAGTTCTGGTTTTGTTGATTGAAAGTCCTGAAAATCTGTGAATTCGTTGAATATCTATTTTTTCTCATTCAATATTATAGATAATTTGGCTGGATATGATCTTTTTGGCCATAGGGTTTGTTCTTTAGATTGTTGGTAGATAGGATTCCAGAACTTTGTGGTCTTTTATTATGGCTGCTGCTAATTCTACAATTCTAATTGTAGCTCCAGCATATTTGAATTTTTTTTTCTTGTTTCTTGCAAAATTTTTTCTTTGATCTGGGGATTTCGAGATTTGACAACAATGTTGATATGTATTTTCCACAAAGGATCCTGATGAGGTGGTGATCTGTGGATTTTTTCTATTTCTACTTTCCCTTCCTATTCTATCACTCCAGGATTTTCTTGGATTTCTTGCATTATTGTGTGAAGATTCTTTTTTTTTTTTTTTTTTGGTCCTAATTTTCAGGCAGTCCAATTATTTTTACATTTTCTTTTCTTGATCTGTTCTCCAGAACTATTGTTTTTCTTGTAAGATATTTCATATTCTATTTTATTTTTTCTTTCTTTATGTTCTGTTTTTTTATTTCTTCCTCTCATAGCTTCACTGGCTTCCCATTGCCCGATTCTAATAATAATAATTATTATTTTTATGCTGAGGCAACTGGGGATAAGTGACTTGCCCAGGCTCATACAGTTAATATAACTAGGAAATGTTAAGCATATGAAGTCAAATTTGAACTCAGGTCCTCCTGTCTTCCAGGTTGGTGCTCTATTCACTGCGCCCCCTAGCCGCCTCCCCAATTCTAATTTTCAAAGAATTATTTTAATCTTTGAGATTGTATTTCCTTTTCTGGTTGGTTAACTTTTTTTTTTTTTTTCATAATCTTGTTTTTCTTGGATTGTTATTTTTATTTTTTAGTTTTTCCTCAATGTCTCTCATTTGATTTTTAAATTATTTTTTGAGTTCTTCTATACTTTCTCTCTAGGTAGGGAACCATTTCACATTTCTATTTGGGATAGAAGCTTTTGTTAAACTTTCCTCCTTTGAAGATGAACCCGCCTTCCCTGTTCCCACGGTAAATTTCTATAGTGGGTTTCCTTCATCTTTGCTGGTTAATTTTTGTTTTTAATGAGAAGTATTGGTGTAAGTACTTCTAATTGTGGGGTAGGGGGGCTGGTGCTTCTGGCTTCACTGCAGTTCTTCCCTCTGACCTGGAACCCCATCCCAAGAACTCCCCCTTCCTTCAGATGCCCACAGTCAGCAGCATCCCCCTGCCCCTCTGCTTCTGCACTCACCAGGTCGCCTGGTCGCCCTTCTGCCCCAGGGCTGCCTTTCTGCAGCACAATTGGGCCTGGTGTTCTCAATCAGAAGGGGTTCTCTCAGTCTTCCCACACTCAGATCCCGACTCCTCAAGCAGCCCGGGATGTGAAAGTTCCTGTGGTTCCTGCTGAGATTCCAGCCAAACCCAGCTCACTCTAGGGGTCCTCACTGGGTGTTTCTGCAGAGCTGGTCTGGATGTGTTTGCACTTCCACTGCTTAACCCGTGGCTTGGGTTTTACATGAACAGTGAAAACTCAAAGATTGTGTTAAAGCTCAAACTGTTAATAATTCAAACAACTGATTAACAGTTTACAATTTCTGTTATTTCATTGTTCTCTATTAATAGATAATATTTATGCCTTTATTTCAGAAAAGCAAAATAAGGGGAATTTAGCAATTCATAAAAGGAGGAAAATTGAGAGAAAGTTTATTTTTCTGAAATATGGCAAAAAAGATCCCAGAAATTTCTTTCTTCTTTTTTTCCCCTTCACATCTACATTTTCCAGTGGGTTTGTGATTTCATTGTTATGGATCTTTCTTCAAGAGATGTCAATCACAAACCATTCATGCCTGTTCATCTTATGCAATTGTTCTTCATAACTTTATGTGAATTCATCTATTATTCTGGGGGATAAAACCTGAATGCTAAAGATCTCCAAATATATACCCTAGATAAATAGAATTGTACATAATAAATTGTTATGTTCCTCAAGCAACAAAATAGAATGCTAAAATAAGTATTTCTCTTGATTTCTTTTTTTTTAATTTTATGTTTTCAAAATTAAAAAAAAACCACATTCATTTCTAGTCTGAGGCACCACATATTACTTTTGGCAAGGTTTAATACTAGGTCCTTACCAACTGGCATTATAGGTTGGTTTCTGCTCCCTTACATTTTGCCTGTTCTCATTTTACAAGGGATATGGTGTAAACCTCGTTACAGCTGATCGAGTGTCGCCACTTCATGAAGCTTGCCTAGCAGGCCACTCGACTTGTGCCGGTGTTCTGTTGAAGCATGGGGCTCAGGTCAGTTCCATTCATATCTCATTTTAGAAATTGGGATTAAAAAAAAAACTCATTAATTCCTCCAGGATATTTTTGAGTACTTTGTTCAAGGAGATTTTTGAATACTAACAATAGTCTTCCATAGAACATATCAATCATTTTTTTTAATTCTTAGAAAAAACTAAAATAATGAATTCCAAACTAATGGGTATTATTGTGATGTCTATATTTTCAGCTCAAAATGACATAGATAAATAGAGCTAGAAGAGCTCTTAGAAATCATCCATTTCCATCTTCCTCACTTTGCTGAATTCAATCTAGCATCCAGGTGGGCCTTAAGAGACTGCACCTCAAGCATATAAAAATGGGAAATTGTTATCCCCCAGGAGAGAGCCTCAAACCTTGCCATAAGCATGTAAATTGACTCTGATTTTCTATAATCATTTTCTTTGGTGCCAACAGGGAATATCTGCCAACAGTTCCTATTTTCTGTGTGTTTCTTACTTTTCATCCAATTTCTGGGAAGAGGAAAAATAACCTGGTAAAGGCATTAGTGAGGGAATAAATGAATGATAAATGAGGACATACCCCCCAAAACAAGGGTTAACAATCCTTTGACTATTTAGGAAAGGCGAAAGCCATCCATATATTATCTAACATCTCCACTTGGAAAGTTCTTCTCAGAGTGTGTAATCTCTTTTTGTTCCTACCTCCACACCAAGTACCCAATTTTCTCTCTAACTATATTTTATTTTTATTTTAGTATTGATGACATTCCTAAAAATAAAAATAAAAATTGAAGGCTCTTTGGTCCCAGGCCACTGGGAATTTATTTTTAAAATTTCACTGTTAATTATATGCCCTTCAGAGATAGATTTGTCTTCTTTTTTCTTCTTCAGGTGGATGGAATGACTGTTGATTGGCACACACCTCTGTACAATGCCTGTGTTAGTGGAAGCCAAGACTGTGTGAACTTACTGTTAGAACATGGAGCAAGTCCCCACCCTACATGTGAACTTGCATCTCCTATCCATGAAGCTGCCAAAAGAGGTAAATTTACAAAAGACTATGGGCAGCTAAGTGCTCAGACTAGCTGTGTGACTCTGGGCAAGTAACTTAACACTTAACACTTTTGCCTCAGTTTCCTCATCTGTAAAATGAGCTGGAGAAGGAAATAGTAAATAAGAAAACCTCAAAAAAGGTCACAGAGAATCAGACATGACTGAAAAACAATCCCACAACATATCTTTCTTATTGCACACTGAGCTGTTCTCAACTCATCTCCCTTTCCTTCCTTCAATTCAAAATTTCTTACTGATGGAGATTTTTGGGGGGTTTGTGTTTGTATCTATGACACCTCTTTTGTAGCAGGGGTTTTAATTCTTCTTGAGTCAGTATCACCTAGCACTTGAAAGAAAACAAGACAGCAGAAGGATGTTTCATAGCCTTCATAAAAACCCCTGCCCCAAATAAATCTGGTGAAAAAAAAGTATATAGGTCCCATTACTTAAGGTCATTAAAAAGAATGAAAAACATATTGTGTCAGACCATTTCCCTTTGTTAAGCAGAGTTGATCAGTTTCCTACCTGAAAATAGAATCTCTGTGACTGTGAGAGGCTGCAGACAAAGAATGCTAATTCTTTTTTCTTTTCCATGAATGCCTAGTTTTTATGCTTAGCTATGGAATATTACCGCAAATTCTTCATTTCCTGTTGAATCAAAAGCAAAGAGGTTTATTAAGAGAATCTAGGGCTGCATCTGTCTTATATTCACTGAACGTTCAGTAAAAAGATTTATGGGAACTTAAAAGATTCCCCATTTTTAAAATCGGAAATTTTGGATTTAAAGACCAGCCAGTTCAGTTTAAAAACTGGCTCTGTTTACCTTATCCTGACTCCCTGTTCATCATTATGTATCTTTTTTTCCCTCAGTTTTTTATCTTGTGTTTTCAGAGATATAAATTTGACCTGGGCAAAGTTTGTTTACAACCTTTCCCTGCCTTGTCTCTTGCCCCATTTCAAGGTGTCCTGTAATGAACCTATAGGATATGAGTTTACATCCCCATACCCCTTACGGAGTGCCCTATTTCCTCTCCAACTGTTCTTATTTCTATTTTAATAATGAGATATATCAAAAATGAAAAAAAATGAAGGCATTTTGTCCCAGGCTATTGGAAGATTTTTTCGTTTTTGTTTTCAAAATTAGACCTGCTAATTAATTGTCCTTCCAACAAAACCTTTCTAAGGTACTTATCACTACATGGAGTTCACCTCAGGTTCACAAGGACTCTATCTACCATACCAACTGAGCCAATCCTTTAACAGGTCCTTCCAAGTGGAAAATCTTCAAAAGTAGCCTGGCAATACATTGACTCTGTTTCTGTCCTTTTGAGTAGCAGCCTAGTTAAGTTCAAAGCAACCCTCACCAAAGGTTGGTTACCAGATGGTAAAAAGCCTGGCCACAGCACTAATGAAAGGGATAGATGAGGATTGGATGAGTATGGATAGAAGGGAGACCCATAGCTATTGAAAGCAAAGATCTTGGAAGCATTCAGATTTTCTGTTTGAATTTGCTCACTCTGCTCAGAAATTAACTTAGGTTCCAGCTTTATAGATAAGCCCTCTCCAGATCTCAAGGTCTGTCAAAGGGAAAGTTATTGTCTTTAAATAGGATTGCTACTGGACTCAGATGACTCTGAAAACTTTATATAGCCCTTCCTCAAAAAATCCAATTCCCTTGTAAGTCAAGACAGCACTCTCCTGAAGTCATTAGTTTACTTTGAGAAGCAAGGGCAACCAACAACAATTATAATGTTTTATTTGTCTTTGGCCCACAGGTCATCTGGAGTGTGTGGAATCACTTGTATCCCATGGAGCAAATATAAATGAAAATATCAGACACCTTGGCACTCCACTTTATGTGGCATGTGAAAACCAGCAGATAGACTGTGCCAAGAGGCTACTTGAATCAGGTAAAAAATAAATAAAATATATTTTATATTATTTAAAAAGAAATAATTTTACTTTATAATATAACATGATTTTATGATGTATAAATATGTAAATGATATAATTTATAATTATTTTATAATAATATATTGTAAATGATATAGTTTATAATTATTTTATAATAATATTTTAAAGAATTGAATATTATTGTTGTAACACAATATATTATATAATATTAAAATATTATATACATATATACATATAATATTTTCCAAACCTTTTTCATGTTCTGTGTATAATTTTTTCATGTGATATTTCATTCCCTTTTTCCTTGCCCCGAATATATGCAAAGGCCCCAAATCTCTTGCAAAACTGATATAATTATAGTTGTATTCTTTATTTTGAATCTCCTTCTTTAGTTTCAGTCATGATTAAGAGTGAAGATATTCCCTCATCCTGATCTTTCCCCCCTCATCTACTGTGAACATTTTCCAATAAAATTGGCCTGCTTATTGTTCTTCAGACATGGTTTCTTTCATTCTGTCATTGTTTCTTTCCTTATGTATTTTCTTCTTCTTGGAGTATGGTTATTTTTCCTCTCTGCTTTTCTAAGTGCTTCCTATATTCAAGATACAGATGGAATCCCACCTTCTCTGTGGATACCTCCCTAACTGCTCCAGAGAGGCTTCTTCCCTGAACTCCTATAGCACTTACGGTTTGTACCTCCCATCTGGTACTTGTGCTGTTTTTTAATATGTGTGTATGTATGTGTATGTGTGTGTACAGGTCTATGTATATAAAGATCTATATGAACAAATTTAAAATAATATGTGTGTATATATGTCTATAAAATCTATATACACATATACAAAAATATAAATATATATATATTCACATACATATGCACATATTTATAAATTTCTTGTTGTTCAGTTATTTCAGTCATGTATGATACTTTGAGATCTCATTTGGAGTTTTCTTGACAAAGGTACTGAAATGGTTTGTCATTTTCTTCTACAGTTCATTTTACAGATGAGAAAACTAAGGGGAAAATGGGGTCAAATGACTTATCCAGGAACACACAACAATTAAATGTCCAAGGCCATATTTGAATTCAGGATGATGAGTTTTCCTCACTTCAGGCCCAGAACTTTGTCCACTGTAAAACATAGCTGCCTCTCATGGCACATAATAGGTACTTCATAAGTATTTATTGATGGAATGATTCTACCCAGGTATAAAGACTCTATTTAAAAGTATAGACCTGGTGATGGATTATATGTCTCTTATCTGAGAATGAGAATTAATTCAGTTTGGAGAACATCCAGAAGTTGGCCATTGAGTAAAGACATGTTGTTTGGCCATAGCAACTCAAGAAGACTTTTCCCCTAAGGCATGGAGAAGTTGTGATCTGTTTTAGTGGGTAGAATGTCCACAATAGTAAAATTATGAAGTTTTAAACTATTGAAGTATATACCTGATTATTTTCAAGATGCTGTTATATACATGGTCTCATTTAATCCTCCTGTGGACCTTTGATGTGTATTGGGAAGGTGTTATTGTCATCTTAATTTTAGAGATAAGGAAACTAAAGTTCAAAGAACATTAAATGGTTTGCCCTAGGTCACATAGCTGATTAATGACAGGTCTGTTTAAGGGCATAGGTAGTCCTATGTTTTTACACTTCATTTTGCTCTTAATAGCTGCTCAATGAATATTCATTGATTCAGTGTGAAGGGTGGCATGGAATAAATAGTCTATAGAAATCAGGCTTTAAAGTGAGTAAAGATTGGTGTTCAGTCCCCCTTCTATTATAGAAAGGCCATGTGACCCAGTTATTTTTAGGCAGATCTCTAATACTACAAATTTCAGAGTAATTATTGATGTTCATAAGTAAAAGGAGTTTTCAAGAACAATGAAATATAGAGCCAATTTTCTTCTCTCCATCTATGTTTGGGGTAACAGATTATTTAAAGGCATAGGTCTCTAATGGGATGCCTAAGAGTTGGGAAATGGATTCAGACATAGGGTGACAAAGAGTCAAATAATGCCAAAATTACATTCTTTTTTCAATGGGAATTCTTCTGAACCTTCTCTTTGATTTTAGTATTTATTGGCCTTCCCAGTTTAGAAGATCCCTCAAAAATCTCAGAATCGCCCAGTATGTTGGAGGTGACATTATTTTGGGAGCAACCTGCTAGTAGCTGCTGAGGATCTAATTCTGACCAGCAGAATAGAGGCTGCTGATGACACAAGGAGATCGAGAGGCAGTTGCATTCTCTGACCTTCCTCCTTTTCCCTCTCGCCTCCAATTTATTTCATTGCCAATCCATAAACAACACCTGTGTCAGTAAAAGCTGGTTTGCAACTCCTTCAAGTGTGTTATGATTCACAGCTGTGGGGGCTTTTGGAGAATCATCCTGCTCCTTCACACTTAGGTGTGGTCCTTAACATATCGGCTACGTGGCCTATCTCAGAGAGAGCAATGCCTCATTGCCCCTAACATGACATCGTATGTGTAGCACTGGATATGGATTTAGGGGACCTGCGTGGGCTTGCTGTCTCTGACAGTAGCTTTGTGATCATAGGTAAGTCACTCTGAGGGCCTTAGTTTCCTCATCTATAAAATGGGGATGATAATGGCCCCTATCTTAAAAGGTTGTTGGGAGGGAAGCACTTTGCTCTCTAAAAATGCAAGTCACCACTACTACTACCACCACTATTATTACCACCACTACTACTACTCTTCCTACTACCACCACTACTACTATCACTACTACTACCATTAACATCATCCCTACTATTGCCACCATCACTATCACTACTACTACTGCTATTACTACTACTACTGCAACGCTAGCAACACTACTACCATTATTATTGCCACTACTAGTACTACCATTACCACTACCACCACTACTACTAGGACTACCACCACTACCACCACTACTATTACTATTACTCTTAGCATTTCCACCACCACTACTACTAGTACTATTACTATTACTATTGCTACTATTACCACTCTACTACCCCGTCACCATAACTGCTATCCTTACTGCAATTGTTAGTCCACAAAGTGACCTGGCAGAGTTGTTATTAGAAAGGAGATATCTCTATGTACCCTTATTCTGGGAAAATATTTATGTTTCATTAAGATTAAATATGAACATGTTACTTTCAGGCTTCAAAGTATTTTTGTGCTTTATTTCACTTGTGCTCAGTGAATCAGGGGGATTAACTTGATACTAGAGGAATTGAATAGTAATCCACATGGACATTCATGTAATAAATTAGACAAAAAGATATAGAAAATAATGGAAGAATGGCTCCTAATGTTAATGAGGCAAATAAAAGAACCATCAAAGTTGGCTTCATCTTATAGCTGAAGATAGCAATAAGCATCATTTCATGAGGGGCAGTTAGGTGATACAGTGGATAGGGCCCTGAAGTCAGAAGGACCTGAGTTCAAATGTGGCCTCAGACACTTAACACTTCCTAGCTGTGTGATCCTGGGCAAGTCACTTAACCCCAATCGCCTCAGCAAAAAAAAAAGTAATATTTCTGGTGGACATAATGACTATGAAAATAATTATAATATATGTACCAGACTCTATTATAAAAGAGAAGACATGGGAATTCAGTGAAGAGCATGGAATGTCCTCTAAACTTTAGTCAACAGACACTGTGATACTCAGATCCTTTAGTGTGAAGTCGGATAAAGAGGAAGACCATGAAAAATGTGGGGAAATATGATTCAGGGTCAAGAAAGAAATGAAATAAAAAAGAATGACTTGTAGAGACTACTTAGACATTTCATATCTGTACCTCTCGACTTTCTTCAAAATGAGAATGAATGATAAACTCGGGACAGCATCCCTACGAATGGATTTGATCATAGTTTAATTGGCAGTAAATTAATAGTTATAGATAAAAGAGTCTTCATGCATGCAGTGAGGTCAACTATTTATCTAGAAGATGAAAGTAAATGTAGGATTAGGAGACAAGGATAGAAATTAAAAGATACTATATGGTCCAGTCTGACCTATTTAAGTAAAGTATTTATACCAGAAAATGAGAAATGGATAGAATTTAAAGAAATCATCACCATTTCTTGGAAAAACTAAACAGATACAGAAGTGTTACAACTGGAATCAAATGCAAAATGCTCTCTTTAGCATTCGGGGCCTTTCATGATAGCATCTTCCCTAGCTTTTTGTCTTAATACCTTACTCTCTATTAAGTATTCTTCAGTCCAGGGACATTGGCCATTCTGTGAATAAGATACTTTATCTCAACTGTGAGCATTTTTTCTGGCTCTCCTCCATATCTTAAATGCTGTTCTTTTTAATCTTTGCTTGCTGACTTCCATTAGGTCTCAATAAAATCTCACTTTCTATAGGAACATTTTCCTAATCGTTAATTCTAGTGCCCTCCCTGTTAATTATTTCTTATTTGTCCTGTATGTAGCTTGTTTGCATGCTTGTTGATTTCCCAATTTTAATATAATTTTAATATATTTAATATAATTTAAAATAAAATTTTAATATAAGCTCCTTGAGAAATGGAACTATTTTTGCATCTTTTTGTATCACCTCATGCTTAGCACAGTGCCTATAGGTGTTTAATAAATTGTTATTGACTGAAATTAGGGCTCAGAAAGTGCCTTAGCCAGCAGTCAGTTGATCTCCTTGTCAAGTGGAGAGACATGTCAGAGAAGGGCACAATACCAATTTAGAAAATAAATTAATATGGGAAAACATTCTATAGGAGAATGATAAAAGATAATGAATGTTATTTGTATTTCTCATAAAACATACAATTATGGAGGTAACTTTTATCAGTGACCTTAATGAGTATTAATATCCACAAGTATCAAACGGAGAGAAAATTATTTGAAAGAGGTCAATTTCACCATTCACACAAGAAAAAGAAAGGAGATGAAATGTATGTTGTTGTATATTGTATTTATAATTATATATATATTTAGTAATTATAAATAAAAAATAAAATATACATTATAATCAGTGTACATTACATGTGTTTGTATATTACATTATGTATGATGTACATAATGTGTTTATAATACATTGTAAACAAATTATGACATTCAGACATGAATTAGAATTGGTTTTTTTATAAGCATGCATCTTGGACAGATGTGAAGAGAGACATTGATAACACAAATTTGGGTAGGAAAGGAGACCTGGAAAGGAGACTGCTTTGTTTTGTGTTTTGGAAATTGTATAGTATTTTTATTTGTCCTAACCTGCTTATTACTGCAAAAGCCCAAGCAGGACCTGTAACTTAAGGGACACCAGAATTTTAGAATTACCAAAGTTTTTCATTTCCCAAAGTCCTAAAGAAAGATACATTTAAATGGTTAGTTGTTGTCCTTCGACTAAAATGACATCACTGTGTTAGATTTGAGTTACAGTGTTTGCTTTAGAGATCATAGAATCAAAGTTTTAGAGTTGGAAAAGAACTTAGAGGTCAGTGAGTCAAATCTCCACTTTTTACAGATGGGGAAACTGAGGTCCAGAGAAGTTGGATGACTTGTCCATTTGACACATAGTCAAATCCAGGTTTTTCTAATTCCAAGTTCAGTAGTCTATCCTCATCCAGTCAAACTCTTTCATTTTCAAAGATCCAAAGAATTGAAATTCATATTGCCAGTTAGTGTCATAGATAGGTCATCTGATTCTAACACCATGCTTCCTTCTACTGTGATACTTCATTAGTGATCTGACTTGCTGGAAAAAAAAGATGATCAGTCATGTCATGAGAATGGAAGACAATAGATGAGTCTGAATGGCACATTGGTGACATAATATTACAAGAACCAGGGAAGCTGCTAGTTTGGGGGATCCTCTAAGAGTATTTATAGGAATGGTACAAGATAATATGAAGGTTACCCTTCATAGCACCATCCAAATAGCCAACTCTCTGAAGTATTTGATCTGCAGTGTGGCAAAGGTGAGATTATTATCTCATTTGGAAATTAACCAAAGTTGTATATTAATATGCAAATAATAAAACAGCAAATTTTCAAATCAAGTTGAAAGGGGATGCCCTTTCAACAACAAATTTGAACATGTCTCTGGGAGAGTATAGCTGCAGTTTGCTTAGGGAAGTTGGAGATTAATATCTTGAAAGGAACTTAGTGTGCGACTAATATAGATTTTTTTTCTTCTCCTTGTTGTAACTGTTTAGGAGCAAATGCTAATCAAGGCAAAGAGCTGGATTCTCCTCTTCATGTGGCAGCCAGGAACTCCAGTTCGGATCTGGTTCATTTGCTGATAGACTTTGGAGCAGAACCACACTCAAAGAATGCTGAAGGCAAACGGCCAGTGGATTTGGTTCCCCCAAATAGCACCCTAGCACAAGTATTCTCCCAGAAAGAAGGTGCTCCTGCTTTGTTCCAATTTAGGTCCAAATATATTTAGAAGCTTCTGTGCTGTCTATACTGAGAGAAAATGCTTCTGTTTTCATAAAAGATTGCTCATCCTTTCTCTTGGTGGAGTAAAAATATAATTGATTAGCTATTAATCTGAATTCATGATCAAATTACTAGTCACCCAGTGCAGCTAGCTTCTCTGATGATTCCATGCCTTCCCACACTTACACTGAGCTTGGGCATCCTGCATGGGCTGACTTCCCTGACCAGGGGGTCCCTGAGGGTATGGTAGCCTCAAGGTGACTGTGGGAGTGGGTGTGAGAATAATCATGCTTCCAGATATTGGTGCTTATGACAAAATCTGCATCATTCTAGTCTCTTCTTCAAGGTCTTCTTTATGGACGATAATTGTGTACAAACATTAGTTTAATAGAATTCTGGATAATAGCCTTGTCAAGTGACAATATAAGGACAGAGTGACATAGTGAAATAAATGAGTGGACACTTGGAGTCAAAAATTTATGGACCCAAATGTTCAGAGCCAGAAGGAACATGGAAATCTCATCTAATCCAGTCCTTTCATTTTAGTTATGAGAAAACTGAAACCAAAATATATTAATAACTTGCTTAAGTCAAGAGACTTGTATTTGACTCTTGGCTCTTGAATACCTACTTGCTCTATGACTTTGGGTCAATGATTTAATCGCTCTATGACTTTGGGTCAATGATTTAATCTCTCTAAGTCTGTTTCCTTTAAAATTGTAATAATACTTTCACTATTTATTTGCAGGATTATTTTATATGCCTTCAGACCTATAAAAAGTTGAGCTATTATTATTTGAATCAATCTCTCAAATAACTACACAATCTCTACCCCTAAAGGCCTAAGAATATTGGGAATTTAGGTATATGGTTGTGCCATCTGTGATGGTTTATAGACAATGTCCAAGAGAGTTATGGATGGCTTCAAAAGGCAAGGGGATTGAGGCTCAATTTCCATTTTGTCAATGCTCTCATGGCCCATGCTTGTATTTTAGGAACTGAAATGAATTCTAAGAAGTCCACTGGGAAAGGATTGTTTCCTGTCAGTATGACCCTGACCTAGTTATCTCATTTCAACCCCTAGAACATGGTCTTTTCTCTTGACAGATGTTGAGTATCAAGTTTAGCCACAGAATTAATTGTAACGAAGGCTGATTTTTCTTCATCATCTTCTTCTTCCCTTCCACACCTCCATCTCCCTTTTCAATGCCTTTATTTCCCCCCTTTTTTTCACTCTCCTCTGCTCAATCATTGCCTCCTGCCTGACATGGCTCTTGTCATTGCAACAATCTACTCAGTCCTGCCATTAGCAAATCTTGCTTGTTTTGCATCACATTCTTTCAAAGCTCTTCTTTGCAGCAGAGGTTCTTAGCCTTTTTTGTTTGTTTATTGAAATTGTTATAGAAATATTTTTAAAAACAAGTTTCACAATACCCAGATTAAGAATTTCTTGTTTACAGAATTTCAATTAACAAGTCCAATAACTGATTTCTGCTGATGAGTTAGTAATATACTAATGAGTTAATTTATTTTTCCCAGGCAAAACGCTTGCCTTATTCTCATTAAGTGCTCTTCATATAGCTATTAAATTCAGCTCAACACTGTTCAATTTTTTTTATTTATCATATTCTGTCAGTAGGGTGTTGAACTTTACTTATTAATTTTTTTGAAATTTTCTTGCAGCACCTAATTTTACCTTTACAAATGTAATTAGTATATAATCCAGCAAATATACATATAGATACATATATATGCACACTATATATATGTACATTCATATGTGTATATATAGTTGTGGTTAAGTTTTTTTGGTCGTGTCCAACTTCCCATGACCCCATTTAGGGTTTTCTTGGCAAAGATACTGAAGAGGTTTGCTATTTCCTTCTTCAGCTCATTTTATAGTTTAGCTCCTATTTTTCTCTATAGTTTTCACCTATAATTTCTATTATTGTATGTAATAGAAATTAAAGAGGTGAAAGATTTTGGCTCAAAATAATGAAAAAAAAATGTTAACACTTAGACCCATCCAAAAAATGGAATGAGTGGAATGGGTTGCCTCTGGAAATAGTGGTGTGGAAGGCTCATTTTTCCATTTATTGGCTTGAGAAGTCTTAACTTCAGGGATTATGGAAACCACAATATAATAGCAAAAAGATCTTTATTAAAATGATAGAAAGGATAAAGAAGGAGAACCTTCTAATAGCAGGTGGAGGTTCTGATAATATCCCTCTGGATGGAATAGGCCCAGCTCCTGGGAACATGGGTTTGTTCTGGTTAGAAGCTTCTCCAAGCTAACTCAGAACAGTGTTTTTTCATAAGTCTGAGATCTTTGTCTGAAAACGAGGTCAACAACTGGACCTTACTTAACAGGTACTGCCTAGTAGTTCAAGTCTTTGGTATTATACAACATATCAAGGACAAATCAGAGAGAGAGACAGTAAGAGACAGAGACAGAGACACAGAGAGACAAAGAGAGAAGAAAGAGAGAGTTACATACAGAGAGACAGACAGAGATAGACAGAGAGTTAGAGAGAGACAGAGAGACAGAGACAGAGACACAGAGAGAAACATAGAGAAAGAGAGAGGAAAGAGAGATATAAAAGAGAGAGAGAGAGAGATGAGAGACAGATAGAATTAGTTGCAGAGAAAGGACAGAGAAATTCTTTGTGAAATCTGTCTTTATGTTATGAACTTTTCTGCAAATTCCCCCTTTGCTATTGGGTCTCCCAGTGGACTGTTTTTCTTTTTTTTCTTTTTTCTAGAGATGTTGTAGAAAAGAGTATAGGTTGGAACAGTTAGCTTCAGAGATCTCTTCCAGCCTTGAGATCCTGCAATTCTCTGAGGGAGGGGATAGAAGAACAATGGATTGGTCACTGATAGTAGGGGTCAGTTATGTCCAACTAGACCCAAAAGCAAGGTCATTATGTTTAGAAACAGCTAAAATTAGTGTAAGGACCTAAAATATAGAGAAGCTTTATTCAGTCAGGGCACCAGAAAACTTGACAGTAGGTCAGAATTTCTCCCATCATCTTCATCTTTTCATGGGATTTCCCTGGGGGAGACCCTGAAGCTGAAGTCATGGTTTGTTTTTGGTAGGTTTGCTGGAATTAACTGTATAGAGTTTTGATGGGGTAAGTAAATGCCTTCCCTGAGCTTGCCAAATGAAAGCTGTTACTGGGCCCAAGCAGAGTGTTTCTCTGAAAACTGATAAATTTTTTGCTATTTGAATCACCTTTAAACATTATGGTTTTCTTGTTTCTTCTTTTAAAAATTATTGATGTACTTTGTTTTTACATTTTATTTACAGATTACCTCTACTCTGTGAGACATCTCTTATAGCAAAGCAAAACAATGAAGTAAAACTAATAATAGAGTGACCTCATCTGAAAGTGCATGTTAACATTCCAGATCTGTAGCCTCCTCCTCCGTCTACTTTTTTTTAAATGGACAGAAATCTATTTTTCCCTCCTCCACACTACTGGGGGTGGGGGGTGGGGGGAAGAAAAGCGAAATTCCTTGTAACAAATGCATATAATCAAGCAAAACAAATTCCTTCAGTGTTTATATACTAAGAATATGTCTTATTCTGCCTCCTAAATTTATCACCTCTCTGTTATAAAATGTTTCATCATCAGTCCTCAGGAATCTTGAATGATAATTGTATTGATAGAATTCTTACAAGTTGTTTATTTTTACAATATTGTATTGTAAAAATTATTTTCCTGGTTCTGCTCATTTTATTCTTCATCAGTTTATAAAAGTCCTCAAAACGGTTCATTTTTATAATATTGATGTTTATAATATAAATTGTTATTTCACTTTTAATCTGTTCAAATATATTTTTGCATGTCTCTTTGAAATCATCTATTTCTTCTAGCATGATAGATTATCTATTACATGATTATTTTTTTTTCAGTCCTTTTAGTCATGTCTGACTCTTTGTGACTCCATTTGGGGTTTTCTTGGCAAAGATACTAGAGTAGTTTGCTATTTTTTAGTCCAGCTCATTATACAGATGAGGAAACTGAGCAAATAGGGTTAAGTGACTTGTCCAAGGTCTAATAAGTATCTGGGGCCAGGTGAAGCTTCCCGATTCCTGGTCCAGCACACTGTACACAATGGCGCCACCTAGCAGCCCCTTATATTCCTATATCACAACTTTGTTGGGATGACTATCTCCCTGCAGCTCTCCAGCTTTTCTTCAGTTAGTTACAGCACAGTCAGTTTTATGCTATGCTTAAAATTAAAAATCCGTGTTCATTTTTAGGCATTAGTAATCTATTTCTTTAGTCACCTCTTATATAGGAAGGTCTTTGTGGACACAGTGCCTTAAACTAAAGAAGTAATTTTTCTTTTGGGAATTTAGGTGTTAAGGTGAGATAGTAGGAAAGATGGCCTTGGACAGGTATATTCTGGATTTTTAAAATAATACTACCTAGAGAGTTACTTCTTTCTCCTCTGCATGGGGCTGGCTCTTTTGAAGGTCTTTTTAGAAGGTGCATAGAAGATGAAAGCCTCACCATTGAGAGATTTTGCTTTCATAGGCACAATCAATCTCAAGTGGGCAATGGGATATCTGAAAATTTTGAAATTTCTCAGGGGTGGTTGTCAAGATGTCACAATATCTTGCCAACCCCTGGGCACGGAGGCTATATTTAGCATTTTATGGGCATTGTCAGACCCTGTCTCTTGCTCTTGCACCCTCTCAGCTACAACTTTTTATACTGTTCCTCTGGCCGTGCCTCAGGAAGGCTTAGAAGTAATAATCATAAAAACTCTAGCAACATTGCTATAGTCCTTTAAAATTTATAAAACACTTTACAAATATATGATTTTATCCTCCCCTCAATCCTAAGACACAGGTACTCTTTTCATTCCCATTTTACAGATGAATAAAGCATTTTAATGCATCATTAATTTAATGTATTATTAACCATTTAATTAAAATTTTACAGATGAGGCAGCCAGGCTCAGAACATTTTTCATTTGTGGTTTTCCATATAACTAACAAGGGTTAGAACCAGCATTTAGTCCTATGTCTTTTGGCCCAAAGTTTAGAATTTCATTCTCTATACCACTTTCTTTTCATAGTTAACATCCAGCCATCTTGATCTGTATCTAACCACTGGACCCAGATGGCTCTGTAAGAGAAAGTGAGGCAGGTGACCTTGCACAGCCCTCCCTCACTTAAACCCAATTTACTTGCAAGTCATGGCGTTGCCTCCCTGATGTCTAAGGTGTTCTTCGAGAATGAAGGACAAACAATAATAACAACCACTTATATTAATAATATCTTACTGCTACCATAGGGATTAATATTTTGTGTGAGGTAATATTATGATCCCCATTTTAGAGATGGGAAACATGAGTTTCAGCTAGAGAATTAAAATGAATTACTTAAAGTCACACTGCTAGTGACAGCTGGGGGATTTGAATTCTGGCTTCTGTCTTGCATTTCCAAAGACTTTCCACTTTGCCAATTTCCTCAATAAATTATTTCTGGGTCCTGTAGTAGCCAGGTATGAGATGGTCATATTTCAGATCCACCTGGATTTGATTACTCTTTCTCTCTATACTTATTAAAGGGTCATCACAAGGGCAATGCAAATAATATGAGTTCATACAGTAGCAGGGAATAAAATCTCTAAACACTCTTATAATCAAAATAGGGCCAAAACTGGACAATATCACCTTACCTTTTCACAAAGCTTTAATTAAACCCTCAGTAAAACGTTAGATATGCATATGGATGTGTGCCGATTGTTTGCAGGCATTAAATAATATCTCAAAAAAAAAAGATATTTTGTATCTCCTGTTTTCAGTATTTAATTTTAATGTGAAATTGAGTTATTAACTGAAAGTTATTTTAGGTTTTTAGCATGGTTTGAATTAAAACAAAATTCTTTATAATTAAGCAGATCCAATAAGTATTTACATTAAAAAAAAATTCCTCAGATGTATACCCTAATGAAATGTGCTAAGTATACCTGTGACTGATTGACAGGTTTGGGAGAAAAAAAGAAAGGTTTGGGAAGGGGAGTGGTGCTGTATATGTATTAAAAAAAAATCCCAATTCTTATTTTCCTATTAGAGCCTAAGGTTTCTAATGTTTTCCCCCTCCTTTTTAATGTATATTAAGCTCATATTCCTTGTTAGTCTCATTTTAAATGGTGACAAGGTCTGTAACAATTCCATTGGTTCATAAAAAGATTGTTTGCTGCTGAACAGAATCTTTTTATCTTTTTTTTGTTTGTTTCCCACATCCCTTCGTTGGAATAAGTTCCAACAAAGGGATTTCTCAGTTGGCTGGAACCACAGGCGGAGGCTGTGCCAAGCATTGCAAAAAGTCATGCCCACTGGTTTAACATGGCAATTTCTGTCCCTGAGTGTCACCTCCATCATATTTTCTTCAGGCCATCTGTTCCTTTGCACCTGGGGGAAAAGAAATTAATTAAATTACCACCCACTCTCAGCTGCGTGGATGACAGGGAATAAATTAAGTGGAATCCAGCCACATTCAGAGAGGGCAGCTATTTTCTTGTTTTTTTGTTTTTTTTTTTGGGGGGGGAATTCCCCCTCTTTCCTTCCAAATTTGTCTTCTTCTTTGGATGGTAACTTGCTGCATTTCAAGGCCGTTTCTCCCCTCTCCCCCTTTAAATAAGCTTTTAAAGAAACATTTGCTTGTAGGTCAGAAAGAAGTGTTAAGAGTGAATCACCCTGGACCAAATGGTGTAAAAGAAATCTCTGAATGTTGCCTGGTATTAAAGGGCCATAATGGATGCTTTCTATAATTCCTTAACATATTCTTTGAATGCAGTGGAGCACTGGAGTATATGTCATTGCCAGTGATGAACTGGAGCCAGGATTTTTTTTTTTTTTTGCATCAACTCAGGATTCCAGGAGCCTAATTTCAAATCCAATTCAACACTATGTGGCCTCAGGCAACTTCTCTTCCATTGACCTCAATTTCCTCATCTGTTAAATGAGGGGGCTTGGATTTAATGGCTTCTGATGTTCCTGTGATGCCATGATCTGCCATCATACATAAGCTCTCATACATCCACAAAAGCTTTAGGAACAGGCCTTTCTGAATTGGGGACACATGGAAAAGCTGATAACCCTCCATCTCTTCCTCAGTTCTTTCTTTGATTTTTGGATAGAATTATTTTGTTTGAAGTGGAAAGAATGATACTTGTTCATCTCTTAGAATTATCTGATAGAGAATATTTTATACAACTTTTAGGGTGATTTGAGAGATAGCTAGGACTCCTCATAACATCCATGAGACGATTGCTGGTTTTTTAAATGACTCAAAAAAATTGTTCATCCAGTTCCATGAAGAATCTCCCACCCTTTCACCCCATGGTGTTGAAAGAATTGTGATAGCATACTCTCCAATTTGTGCTGAAGTATTGAGTATAGTATAACTCTTAAATATTTTAGAACATATAATTATCACTGGGATAGAAATAGATTCTATTCGTTGTACTAACATATTATGCTTAAAGATCTTAAAATTACTATTCAACCATAACTCCAAGTTGATTGTGCTCAATTTAATGAGCTTTTTTGTATTTAGTTTTTTTTTTAATCAATTTAAATTGCTTTTTTATTGGAAACTTTTGTGAGCCAAGTAATTCATAAATTAGTCCCTTTAAAATTGTGAGGAAGGTCAAGTTATAAAATGTTTTCTCTTTCTTTTCTAAAACACAACCTAAGGACTGAAAATAATCTGAAAATTCCTCTTCAAAAAAAACAAAAACAAAAGCAAAACCAGATTCAATCTGAGATGTGTTTGGGCTGTTTATACCTTGTTAAACTGTAACCTATTCTCTGCTTTACAAAAACGAATATTAGGTCCATGAAATCAGGTGTGTAACTTATCTTGTGGCCTCTTTCTCCAGGGCCTCTGTCTTTGATGCAGATTTGCCGGCTACGCATTAGGAAGTGCTTTGGAATCAAACAGCATCATAGAATAAGTGAACTACTTCTTCCTGAAGAGCTGAAACGATTTCTCTTACACATCTAAACATGTTCTTGTTTTCAAAAATAAGAAGCCAACATATTAGCATATTAAAATTTCTTTGTTTAAAAAAAAGAAAAATGTGGGGCTGATTAGTAGTGTTGTTATTTTTGTGCCTTTTTTTTTTTCCAGAATAAAGTTGGATTATGTTGGACAATATCGCTTCTTTTCAGTTAGGAAAGGATTCTGTTTGAATGTTCTCTTTGTCCTGGAAAGGGTGGCCATACAGGTCTGGGGTCTAAGCAGTGGTGTGGTACAGGATTCAGTTGACTTTTTGATTTCAGAGCAGATTATTGGCTGGGGATTTATTTCCTCTTAAAGATTACTCTAATGATGAGGAGTGGTCCCCAATGAGTTTATTAGAGCTACAGCCTCAAGGTTTAACCTTTATCAAGATATAAGGGAGGCAGGAGAAGCTGGAAACTGGAGAACTGGGGGGACACAGGACAGAGGGATTATATTTTGGTTCTTTGGAGGGAAGACCCCGTACATACATCCATGGCTTCCCTCTAGGGAACCAGATATAGTTTGAAACCAGCCTCAGATAAAGAGAATCAGATAGAGGAAGGGGCTTCTGGACCAACTAGGAACTGTGTGGAGTGGTATGGAGCCACATTTGATGAATATACTTAGGTCTGTGCTAGTCCAAGGGAAAAGGCTTGACTGGCTTTCAGTACTGAAGTACTTGCCTCTCTAAGGGTTTGGGGAAAACCTTTGGGGGAGTTATATTACATGGGAGTATTGATAGTTAACATTAACAACCAGCTTCTGGTGAAGGGCAGAGTAATACACCTTTAAGTTTGATCTGTATCATTAACATTTTGTGCATCACTTATGCACAAATACAGAAAACAGAGCAGTAAATCAATCCCTGATTTATTGAGTTTGCCTATTTTTTAAGATATCTGGGTTCACACTGAGAATTTAAGAACTGTCTCTTGTGAGCTGGTTTAAGGTGGGTTCAATACATCACTGACAATAAATTTGAAGAATTTTACAGGTCCTTCTGGAATATGAGATTTACTGGAGGGAAAAGAGAGTTGAATGGACTGCTTAAAACTAAGTGCAAGTCCTTGTAGATTGTATTCTTTAATTGTAGTTTTTTTGGGGCAAGGGGAGGTTGGAGCATCAGCTTAAATAAAAACTGGCCTATATGGTCCATTAATTTCAGTGTTTGCATATACTTGCTGAAGACCTTTTCCTTTCTTTGTGGAGCCCAGCGTAAGCTAAATTGATATTTCTATGAGAAATCTTGGGTGATGACATGAGCTAGAATTATATGAGAATTGCCCAAGACTAAACTTAGTCTATGATTTTAAGTGGAGTCTATGATTTTAAGTGGAGGTGGAAAATTATTTATATTACATTGTGTTAATTACATTACTCATTTGACTTTTTTAAAATGCATAGCCTTATGTCATATGTAAACTATAAGTTTTATTTTTATTTTGGGGGTTCTTTTATTTTTCAATTATATATGACTTCAAGACCTGATTTGGGGTTTTCTTAGCAAGGATACAGGAGTGACTTGCCATTTCCTTCTCCAGCTCTTTTTATATTATATAAATATAAATATATATATATTTATTTATACACATAAATAAATATATATATATATTTATAAATATAAATATAAATAAGGAAACTGAGGCTAATAGGCTTAAATGACTTATCCAGGAACATATAGATAGTAAATGTCTGAAGCCATATTTGAACTTAGGAAGATGAGTCTTTCTGACTCCAGGCTTGGCATCCTATTCACTGTACAACTTAGCTGATTATTATTATTATTGTATGTGGTGATAGTGGTGATGGCAATAGTAGTAGTAATAGCATTAGTGGTAGTGGTAGTATCAGCTTGCATGTTGGAAGGGAGTTTAAGATTTGAAAAATCTTTTTCATGAAAATCATTCCATGAGAAACTAATAGTATATTGATTTTACAGTTGAACAAACAGTCACAGAGAAATGACTTGCCTAACATCACACATATTATAAATACAGGCCAAGACTCAAATCCAAGGCTTCTAACTCTAGAGTAAATTTTTTTCGCATTATATCATGACAAGGTTTTCAGTGAACCTTTCCCTTGACAACAAGTCAACAAAATTCATGTATTCACGATTCCATTGTTTGAACTGGAGCCATTAATTGTTTAGAAAAGCTATTGCCCTTTACTGTTAGAGGAAGAAGAATTATGGCTAGGTAAATAACACCTATACAGTTTACTATTTTGGATTGCATTCTGATAGTATAAACTCCTGTATCATATGTCTAGCAGCCATTTTCTTTTTTTCTTTCTTTTTTGCTGGGGCAATTGGGGTTAAGTGACTTGCCCCAGGGTCATACAGCCAGGACATGTTAAGCGTCTGAGGCCAGATTTGATCACAGGTCCTCCTGACTTCAGGCCTGGTGCAGGAGCTATTTTCTTAGCCTCCACTGTTCCTAGCAGGCTGGGTCTATAGAAGTTGCAGTTGCAGTGTGTCCCTTTTAGGTTCCATGAGCATCTCTAAGTAGTGGAAGGTATCTTTTTAATGGTGTTACAAGTCCCCATCAAGAGACTTCCCTTGTGTTTATTAATTGATATCCGTCAGTTAGTTTATACAGAAATATTTACTAAGTAGTACGAACAGGGGTTGCTGAGCCTTTTTCAGGGCTTTTCAACGACCTCACCTGCTACCCAACTCTCACTTGTGGCCCAAGAAGCTGTAACATATTGTAAACCATCTCAGCAGATGGGCTGTACCAGATTGAGACTAACCAACATGCCTCAAAGCTGCAGTGAGTTAGGGGGATGCCTACCTCAAGCATGTGAAGATTTCCTCCAACAAAATGAGAAGATGAGAACAATTTGTTTCCATGACCATGAAGGTGACTGAAGCCTGAAGACCTTGTGGAGCATGAAGAGCTCAATCAGACAAGGTCATCTATGCATCCTAGGCCATCGCTGGTCATCTTGAGTTTTACCCTGACATTGGTCTTTGATGACTCTGGAAGAGAGAGTAAGGCTGACAACTTCATGCAACTGTCTCACTTAAATGCAAATCACAGGTAAGTCCACTCCTTGATGCCATTAGTCTTCTGAAAATAAAGGATAGACAAGAACATAAGAATTGGTACCAAAAACATTCCTTTCTCAAGACTGACACATTTCTACAGTAAGTATGTCCAGGGGGAAATAAGCTTAAGGTTATGTAATGCATGTGACAAAAAAAAGTTCCTGGAAGTCCTTTCTATGGGAGTCTTTAAGATGTTCCCATACAGTATGATGTAGCTTCTTGACTATTGAACTTTTCTTAGATTTTCCTTTGGCAGATGGGTGAGCAGATATCTGGACCTGGAGTCAGGAAGGATCGCGTTCAAATTCAGCCTTAGATACTTTCAAGAAAATCAGTCTCTTTCTCCTTTAGTTTCCCTAGCTGTAAAATGGGAGGGGGCAGGATTAATACCACTTATTTCACAAGGCTGTTGTGAGAATCCAATAGGTAATGTTTATAAAATGCTTTATCAAAGTGCATGACATAATATTTAAACAAAGTATGTGATACATGATGCTTAATAAATGCTTTTCTTTCTTCCTACTCTTTTCTCACCTCTTGTTCCTGGCTTCTCATTAAAACATGACTGTTAGCCACTGCTACCCACAGAGATGCTGTTAGGATGCTAAAGAAAAGTTTAAACCATTTGATCCTTTGAAGTTCAAAATGTTCTCTTACACTTAAGAGTAGAGAGAAGACCAAGACCAAAGTCGAAGAAGGAACCAAGGCTCCTTTGCCCCAGTGATTCTTTCCCAGGTATTTGGCCAAAAGTCTTCAGCCCTAATTTACACATATTCTACAGATCATGGCCAAGTCTCTTAACCAATCTGAACAGATTTCTCATCAGTCTTAATTAAGATACTTTCCATGTATTGATTCACAGAGATGTCAAGTCCTTGTTCATGATTAGGTCACACTTTTGATTGATTTGATGTAGTGGGTGTATTCTTACTTGATAGAAAAATCATAACTAAGGAGTACAGGTGACATGATTCATTTGCCTCCCAAAATCACACAATGAAGGCAGAAGCCATTAGAAATTAATATCTTTTATTAAGAAAGTCACTTATTCTTTGAACTCGCTCTTTATGAAATGGAGAAAGGAACTAAAAATCCATTGTCTCCAGATCTAATATTGCCAGAATCTTAATTTCATGTCTTGATTTTGCCCAAAATTGTGACTCTAAGGAAGGCAAGAATTGATAAATTGTACTTTTTCAGTGGCATTTCTTTTATTTATCTTTATCCAGTTAGTTCACTGAACTCCTATGAAGTTGGCCTATAATATAAAAACATAAAGCATCATTGTGTTTGTCCTTCATTACAAAATGGCAGTTAGATAGCAGGTGAGTGGAAATAGTGTTGAAATTGAAGCCAGAAAGCACTGAATTTGGGTCCAGTCTCCTATACTTACTAACTATGGTACCAACCATTCTCACTCTCAGTTTTCTGACTTGTAAAATGGGAGTGATAATAGGACCTATCTCACAGGCTTCTTATGAGGATCAAATGCGATGACAAATGTAAAATAGTTTGCGAATCTTAAAGTGCTGTCATCATCATTATTAAATGGACCATATTCATATCATGCTTTGTGCAGTGAATATCCATTATTGATATTTTGAAAGCAATACCTTTATGTTTATAATACTTTGAGCTAGTCCATCTTGTCTTTTTTCTTTATAAACTAACATCTAAAAACCTGCCATCTTTATACTTTGAACCTATAATTCTTTCTCACTTTGACCTCTTCAGCCTTTTGAACTATTTGCAAATGTGCTACCTTTATTTCAATTCTATCATACAGAAAATAAACTTACCTTGCAAAAGTTTTTTTTAATTAAAGCTTTTTATTTTCAAAACAAATGCATGAATAATTTTTCAACATTGATCTTTGCATAGCCTTATGTTCCAAATTTTCCCCTCCTTCCCCCAATCCCTTTCCCTAGATGGCAAGTAATCCAATATATGTTAGCTCCAATATAAATATATGTAAACATATTTGTACAATTATCTTACTGCACAAGAAAGATCAGATCAAAAAAGAAAGAAAATGAATAAGAAAACAAAATCTTGCAAAAGTTTTTAAAGAACCATAATATATCAAGTTAAAAGTTAAAAAGAGTTAAAAGTTAAGAATTGTAAAATCCTGGTAAGAAAATTAATAGTTGGGAATAGTTGGTATAGTGGAAAGAGCACCAGCCCTAAAGTCAGGAGGACCTGAGTTCAAATCTGCCCTCAAACATTTAACATGTCCTGGCTGTGTGATCCTGAGCAAGTCACTTAGTCCCAATTGCCTCAGCAAAAAGAAAAAAAATTAATAGTTTAGAGGCAAAAATGCTATTTTTATCTTGACTCCAGGGAAGGTGAGGGCTTCAAAGTTTCATTGTTCAGGCATGTCCAGCTCTTCATGACCCCATTTGGGGTTTTCTTGGCAAAGATACAGGAGTGATTTGCCATTTCCTTTTCCATCTCATTTTGCAGATGAGGAAACTGAGTCAAAGAGGGTTAAGCAACTTGCCCAGGGTCACACAGCTAGTAAGTGTCTGAGGCCAGATTTGAACTCTGGAAGATAAATCTTTCTGTCTTAAGGCCTGGAATCCCTAACTGCCCCAGCTTCAAAATAGAAAACTGAATTAGCAAAGTGAATACTTGATGACAAAGATGGTATCTGAGAATTGGATTTTTATTTATGGATTTAAGATGTAAGAGTGATGGATTTTTTTTTCCTGCTGAGAGATTGAATGTTGCTAATGAAGGGCAATAAAACTATATTTGCCTAGATGTCTTGAATGCTGATCAAGTAGGCTTTAAATAAAAAAGAAGTGGAGGAAGAAAACTTCCCAGCTAAATCAATCAGACCAGTTATTACACAGTATAATATGGGAAGGAAAATGTCAGTGGAGAAGACCAAACATTTAACAGGACTTCATTTCTGAGAGTAGAAGTGATAAAACCCAAGACCTCAAATGTCAGTACATGAAACGAGCAAAATATGGATAAAATCCAAGGTATGCCAGAAATCTTAAAGTAAGGAGGTAAATTCAATCCTCTATATCTCAGAGACTTGGTGATATGACACATAACCAGATTGTGGCTATGGAAGAGAACACTTTGTTCAAAAGGAGCAGGCTAGTTAAAGAAGGTAGGAAAAAAGCATTGTTAACCAACAAGATGTGTTCTGCCAGAATAACCCTGAACCAGTGGGACAAAGATTGTAGAAAGCATTTACATAGTAATCATGCACCTCCATTTACTTCCTTTCATCCAAGGAAGAACGAGAAACTTGAGTGTAGCAGGAGTTCACACTAGTGGAAAAACACCTAACAAAAAAGAAAAGTAATAATACATTTGGGAAATAAATCACAACCTGGCATGAGAGTATGATTTTTTTTTAAGTATTAAATTGAAAAGTGATTGGTGTATTTTAACTATCCAGATGTGCTCTGGAGTTCTCTTTGTTAAAAACAGAGCAACTAATACATCCATGGCTTGCTTTAATGAACATTTCTTTTTTTAAAAAAAGTGGGGAGCAAGTGATGAAAGGAATTGGTTTTCTGGACCTGATCCGGACTAATGAGGAAGAACTCATTGTCAAAGTAGAAAAGGTGAGAGCTTTGAGAGAAAGTAACCACTCCCTTTTAGAGTTTGTGATAGGATTTTTTGGTTCAAATCAGGGATTTCATTGATGGAAGGCAAATCTGCAGCTGCTCTGCAAATCATAGTCAGAGATTTGCCTAGGGCACTGAGAGTTTAATTTTCTCAAGATCACATAGCCACTATATGTCAGAAATGGGACATGCCTTCCTGAGTCCAAGGCCAGCTTTCTATTATGTCACACCAATTCTCTTGGCCAACTGGATAAAAGACTTCATCATTTCTGTTTTATTAATTTCCTAGCATAATGTGGGAGGGCTTAGAAGAAGATTTAATATCTGTCTCTACCTTCTTCCTCCTCACCCCAATCCCTTCCTGAACCATCTCCTTGGAGAAGGGCAAATGTAAAATTTCTAGCGCAGAAAAGAATGCTTAATGTGTAGCCAAATTTGGGAAGAGTGGATTTCTGTGAGTTCAGAGAAAGAATAGGTGCAGTAGGATCTTACAGGATAAAGTTCTACATGGGAAGTTATTGAGAGAAGGTTGGTATTCATTCTCCCAAGAACAAAATGCTGATGACACAAGTGATTTTGATGGCCAATGAAAAACAGATCATATGAGAAAGATTCCTTGGTTTTTAGTAGACTGAAAACTCATTTTGACTGAACTGCATTTCATGGCAACCAAAAAAAAAAAAAACCCAACAATGAAATTTTAGATTTCATCAATTGAAGCATAAGAGAAATCTAAAAAAATAGTTGAGGGGCTGTCATATAACAGAAAGATTAAATGTATAGTCGATACTGTCCAGGCCTACTATGCCAGAATTAGACAGGATACATTGCCTATCAGGGTTATAGGGGTAGTCCTATGGGTTGAGGTACTCTACTCATGGACCTCCTGGTGGCTTACTCTTCTGGCCATTTGAAACTCACAAGGCGGGTGGGTGGCCTTCAATCTCCTTCATGTAAAAAAGAGCACAAATTCTGAGGCAAAAAACTAAAAGAACCATATTCATGGTGAGATCTCAAAGCAAAATGCTACAAGACAATAGTAAGAAGTCAGACCAAGGTTTTGTGAAATCATTTAATCTCCCTTTTTTTTCTCCCTGAGGCAATTGGGCAACTTGCCCAGGGTCACACAGCTAGGAAATGCTAAGTATCTGAGGTCAAATTTGAACTCAAGTCCTCCTGACTTCAGGCTGGTGCTCTATCCATTGTACCCCTTAACTACTTCCCTACTCCCTTTTTCAAGGGGGTGCAGAAATGGACACAAGGAATTGAAATGATTTGAGCAAAGTCATGTAACACTCTAGGACTAGAACCTGGGTTGTCCAATTCTATGCCTGGAACTCTTCGTACTGGGTCATCTGCATCTGAATTTGTATCCTTTGCTTGCTGTTGTAACTGATCTTAAAGCATCTCATTCTTTTCCCACGCTGGGAAATTCATTGCTTACCAACCTGGGTCTCCTCTCCAATTGACTTTTGGGTGGTCAGAATTTTTTTTTATGAATATGTTTTATTTTTTTTCACCTTTCCATTTCTAGAAATAGTTTTCTCCTTTAAGTTGAACCTTCCTTCCAGAAAAAAAGGAAATCAGTTAAAGTACGTAGCACAATAATGCATGTAATAATGCATCAACATTCTCCCTTAGTTGTCACCCACCTTTGTGCTCAGGGGAAAGAGATTTTAATTCTTCTTGAGTAGGACACTTAATTTAATTTAATTTTATTTTATTTTTTAATAGCCTTTTATTTACAGGTTATATGTATGGGTAACTTTACAGCATTGACAATTGCCAAACCTCTTGTTCCAATTTTTCCCCCCCTTAGGACACTTAATTTTAAATAAACAAATGTATATATGTATATAGGTATGTGTAAATAATGTATATTTAATCCAGCATTTAGCCATGGACTTTGTGTGATTCCAATACAGGTTAGACATAGGATAAGATTTTAAAAATATCAAGTCAAATTCAATTTGCTCTAAAGAAAGCTATCTGCTCAACTGCATCGAGTTAGCCAGCAGATGGAGTTATTGTTACATAGCTCATTAAAAGAAGTGAGATTAAAAACTAGTGAGATAAAAAAGCAGAGGGGGAGAAGATGCTACAAGGAGGATAAGAAAGGAGTCTGTTGCAAAATGATTAGTTCATAAAACAAGCTCTGGAAATTTCCATTCATGAACAAAAACTTTGGAATTGTCTCTAGGTTACAGTGTTCCTGACACTTTTTTCTTCCCCTGCTTTTCTAATTTGCTCAGTAATACAGAAGGTTTCAGATGTGGCCCTACATGGCCTTATCTTGCCTGCTGCCTCTTTCTTCTGTTTATCCTCCTTTCATGGTCAAGGCTAATCATTTTTCCAGTCACAGCTGCTCTGAAATCCAGACAGCTAATGAACGCTATGATCCTGATACTTGTTCATCAGTTGTCAAGGATCAAGTAATTACAGGTATTGTGCAGCGATTTCCATTTCAGAAAAAATGGTGAGTTCTTTCTCTCTTTACCTTGTATTTATTTACACTTACCTATGTTATATATTTTAAAATATTTACTGATAGTTGGAGCCAAATGTGCCAATGAAGTTATCATAGGGTAGGCATTAAAAAAAAAAAACAACAAAATGCACAATCGACAGAGCCTATGCAAACTTCTAAATCTTACAAATGACAAAATACCATGACAGACTCTTCATCCTTTCACATACTCTCCATATCATCTGGTATGAAAATTTTGGTAAGAAATTATCTTTTATTGGGATTTTAAATGACTCAGTAGTAAAGTTCTATTTAAATGGAAGCTAATTACTATGAAAATTAATTTGATTATACTGAAGCACCTGGTATTTACTTTGGCACAAAGCATTTGAGTACTTTACAATCAAAATCCTCATACCATTATCAAAAATCCATTAATCATAAAATTGGAAGGATCTGGGTCTAAAAGACTACCTATTATTTGATCTCCTTCCAGGGACAACTTTCCAATGTAGGGAAAAAAAGTATTGAATTTCTAAATAATCTCCACCCATGACAGGAGATTTCATATCTTTCCAGTTTCCCCAAACTATTTTATGTCTGTATGGTCAATTAGGTAATGGTTGTTGTGGATAGAGTATTGGGCTTCGAGTAAGAAGATTACTTTTCCTGAACTCAAATCCAAACCTCAGATACTTACTAGCTTTGTGATCTTAGGAAAGTCACTTAATCCTGTTTGCCTCAGTTTCCCTATCTGTAAAATGAACTGGAGAATGAAATGTTAAACCACTCCTGCATCCCTGCATGAAGGCATAAAGAATTGGACATGACTGAACAACAAAAACATTTTATATCCAATCTATACTCCATATAATGACAGCTTATATGTTCTTATCTCCATCAAAATGGAGAAAAGTTAGTTATTTCTTATATGAAACAACTGTGGCTTTAGATTCAGAGGAGCTGAGTTTTAATCCTTGTTCTGTCACTTATGAAATTCTCTGGTTAGCTTCCAAAGCCCCTTATATCTTAGCTCCTTCCTTACTTTTCATCTTCTTGCTGTTTCTTGGACAAGATACTGCATTCCTCAACTCTGGGCATCTTCACTGGCTAAACCCCATCCTTGGAATTCTCTCCCTTCTCATATCTCTATCTCCTAACTTTATGTGAGTCCCAGTTAAAAATCCAGCCTTCTACTTGAAGCCTTTTCTGATCTATTTAATTTTAATATCTTTCCTCTATTGATTATCTCCAGTTTTTTTTTCTGCATACATCTTGTTTGTACATAGTTATTTTCATGTTGTCTCATTGTTTAAACAATGTACCTCCTTGAGAACAGGAACTTAACTTTTTTCTTCTTTCTTTGTATCTGAAGTACTTATCACAATAGTTGGCATATAGATTGTTCAGTCATGTCTGACTCTTTATGACTTGGGCTTTTCTTGGCAAAGATATTATTGTGTTAGCCATTTCTTCTGCTCATTTCATAGATAAGGCAATTGAGGTAAACTTACCTAGGATCACATAACTAGTAAGAGTCTGAGGCAGCATTTGAACTCAGGAAGATGTCTTCCTCACCCCAATCCAAAACTCTATGCATTGTAGTGCCACTTAACTGCCCTCTAAGAATCCCTAATTTCCTTCAAAATTCAATTCAAGGACTACTCCTACAGCAGACATTGTGCAGCTTGGCTGGAAGTTTTCCCTCTCAATTCCTGATCTCCATAGTTATATGGGAAACATTAACATTTTCTCCCTGAAATTATACTTATCCATTATACGTTGTATTTATTTATATATACAATTGCTTCCAATTTGCTATAAGTTCCTTGAGGGCAAAGACAATTTCAATTTTATCTTGTATCACCAATGGTTTATGAACTTTCCATCTTCTTGACTTGATCTGTGTTAGTGGAACAAGTCCCTTGATTTGAAGTCCCAATATCTTAGTTTGAATCCCAGCCTTGATGCTTAGCTGTGTGACCTTGGACAAGTCTCGTTGCTTTTTAGACCAAATTATGCTTCTCTATAAAATGAAGAGATTAGATTAGATACCCCAGAAATTCCCTTTCAACTTTTGGTCTGCTACTTGATGCAAAGAGTGATGGTTGTAAGAATTTTTGATCAACATTTAGATGTTGCCTCCCTCTTGGTAAATTTGTTAGGCTTGAAGGGCTCAGATACCAAATAAATCGCCCATGCTTCCATGTTGCATGTGTGGTAGGCTGTAATTATGCCACCGGAGAGAAAGAAAGAAGTTTTAGGCATTATGTCATTTTACAAAAAGAGAAAGGTTCAGTCTAAGAGCTGTGGTCAACCTTAGGGAAGTGAATGAGACTGCCCATATATTGATGGGAAATGCCTTCAAAGATAACTGTGGTAACTTCACATGTCTAAATACTCATTGATTTGACATGATTGATTTTTTTCTACCTTTGTTTTGTCGTGTCTACTGTAGAGTCTATCCATTATAATTGATTTTTGCTCCCTCCCTTCACACTCCAGGCCTCTTTCCTCTCTCACCCCTAGCAATGTCAGATTTTCTAATTTCTAAGCCCTTTTTAAAAAAAGTGTTCTTTTCAAAGAAATGGTGTCAGACAGTGATTTTGCAGGAATTTTAAGAAGACCTTTAGGTGTGAACATTGCCCTGTCTCAAGTAGACAACAGCCTTGTGCCACAGTAAGTTTGAGAAATCATCATTTTAGAAACATAAGAACTTGGATTCAAAAGGGACATTACAGGTTAGCTAGTCCACTGATTGATTGGTGCAACAGATTAGGTACAAAACACACAGAAGAAATATGTGTGGTAACTTGGTGTTTTAAAAACCTATCCACCTTAGCTATTGAGTAGACTCATTATTTTATAAGAATAGTGAGAACACTGGTAGCACTATAGCAGAAATTAGGTTTAGTTCCAACACCTCATACCTCATACTAAGATAAGCTCCAAATGAATATATAACTTGAATGTAAAAAGTTATATTATCTACAAATCAGAGAAACAGGGAATAAGTTACCTTTCAGATCTATCCACAGGGCAAGAGTTCATGACCAAACAAGAGATAAAGAGGATCACAGAAGATAAAACATTTTGATTTTGTAAAATTAAAATTTTTTAGCATAAACAAACCCAGCTAAAATTGGAAGAGAAAGTTACCTAGGGGGAAAACATCTTTGCACCAAGCTTTGCTAGTAAAGAGCTTATGTCCAAAATATTTAAGGAAAGGATTCAAATTTATAAGAATAAGAACCATTCCATAAATGATAAATGGTCTAATTAATAGGCAGTTCTCAAGGAAAGAAATCTGAACTATGTATAGCCTTGAAATGCTTCAAATCACAAGTAATTAGAGAAATGCATAAAATCTTTCCCAGTCTTCATTAATATGAGTGCCTAACCTCTATCAATTTTCTTGTTTATCTATAGTTGTTTGTACTTTTTGTCTCCCCTATTAATTACACTGTGAGCTTCTTGGAATCAGGTATTTTTAATTTTTTATTTTTACCTTTCTTTGTCTCCAGGGTTTTCTTTTTTTTTTTAAATCATAGTTCTAGGCACATAGTTAATTCTTAATAAATGCTTGTTGACTTGACTTGAAATGCAAATTAAAATAACTCTGAAGTTGTACTTTATATTCATCAAAGCTGATTAAAAACAAAGAAAAGAAAATGACAAATATTGGAGGAGCTTAAGGAAAACAGGAACATTGATGCATCATTGGTGAAACTGTGAATGGTTCAACCATTTTGGGAAGCAATTTGAAAATGTGCCCAAAGAATTAGAAAAGAATACACTCCCTTTGGCTTAATACCACTGTAAGTCAATGCCATTAGCCACATCACCCCAATCACCCTCGAGAGGTCAAAGAGAAGAACTTCTGTGTATATAAATATTTTTGTAATGACAAAACAGGAAACTAAGAGTGTGCCCCAAAATTGAGGAATGACTGAGCATATTGTGGTATATGAACATGATGGAATATTATTTTGTTGTAAAAAAAGATACAAAGGGACATTTTAGAGAGGGAGACCTGGGAATACTTGCATAAACTAATGCATAATGCAGTGAGCAGAACCAGATGAACAATTTATAATATTATTACTGTAAAAACAAACAATTTTGAAAAACTTAAGAACTGTGATCAACTAAATTGAATTAACCTGAATTCCAGAGAACTGATGAAGAACACTGTCCATCTTATGGCAAAGAGATAATGGACAGAATGAGAAACAAATTTTTGTAAATAGTTAATGGAGGAATTTATTTTTTCTTGACTCTGCTTATATGATGATTAAATGATTCTGTCTGTCCTGTACTCGTAGAGGATGAAAAGCAAGGAATTTATGCATAATATGAGCCACTACCACTAGAGGTCATTATCACCTCAAGATGGTCTGTGCAAGTTTTTAAGAATTATGGGACCAAAGGGAAGGAGTGGCATTTTAATTGTGAACATTTCCCTTGGAAGAGTCTAATCTAATTGCACATGTGTAACCTTTATCAAATTGCTTACGTCTCCGGGAGAAGAGAGACAATTTGGAACTCCCAAAAAAAAAAAAAGTCTTCACATGTAATTGGGAAAAAAATTATTATTTAAAAAAAGATTTTAATTGAATTTAAAACACCACCTTTTCCTCTAGTGGATCCTGCAGGATTTAATATCCATGAAGATGACTTTCAGGAGCAGGTTTAAAATGGAGTTTTTCATTTGCACTTTCTCTGTCTTTAAAAGTACAGCACCTGAATGTGACAGTCCTTGGGTAGATGGAGGAAAACTTAAATCAAGAACTATACAGACATTAGTGCGTATACCTCTTCAACTTCTCTTTTCTCTTACTTGAATATCCATCTTTTCTTAATGCATTGTCTACATTTGAATGTGATCCGTAGGGTATCTGAATAACTTCTTTTGATCCATTCTCTTCCTGAAGCAATTTGGTTTTTTAGCTAAAATGTAGTTTGCTGCTCAGAGATTTAACCACATTTTTTAAAAAAAGAGGAATTTCCTCTCCTCTCATGAACAAGTCTCTCAGAGCTACCTACAAAGGAGATAGGAGACCTAAGGGGCTTTGGGGTTCTATCCAACTTAAAACTTTTGATTCTGATTCCAAATTTACTTTGCTTTTCCTTACCTGGGTGATGACAGCTGCTTATTTTAGGATTAATGAGTAATCAGTTCTGTGCCTTTAGTTCAATGGCCTGTGAAAAATAGGACAGCTGTTCTCCCTTAGCCCTGTACCAGTAGGGGCAAGAGAAAATTTGTCTTTTTTATGGGTCCAAGATGCTGTTGTGTTAGTTGGTGGATCCCTGGATGGCATTCCATTCCATTATTAACCAGGGCAGGCGGGAAAGCTGCCTTTGGAGGAGGGACTGAATTCTGACATGACCACCCAGCAGTACTTTGGGAAAGTATGGAAAGAAATAGACCCAAGTGCTTCTTCTGCACATATTGAATTGCTCGAGCTAATCACACTGTGCAGACGTCCCTCAAAGCAAAAAGGTTTTGGATAATTAGCTTCTCTGAAATGAAATTATTAATCATCAAAAGAGTGACTGGGAAATTCTAAATTTTTTTATCCCATTCATGTCTTCCCCCCTCCCCCTCTCCTCATATGAGCAATAGAGCAGAGTTAGCATTTACATACAAGACAGAGACAGTTTTATCAATCAACCCTTTCAAATGATCGTCGTATGGAATATTCATTGATAATCCAACTGTAACAGTGCAATAGTTAAAATGCTTGTTTAGAGCATTTAGATGTTAGAAAAGTCTGAGTTCAAATCTTGCTTTAGACGCTTATTAGCTGTGTAACTTGAACCTTTTAATCTCATTTTCCTCATTTGTAATGGTGATGTCACATCTCAGGGGCATTTGTGAGAATCAAGTGAGAAAAAAATTAAATGCTTTATAAATTTTAAAGTGCTATATGCACTGTTAGCTGTTATTATAATGTAATGTTTTTCATGTGACTACTGATAACTATAATTTCTTCTTCTGAAAACTGCCTATTCATATTTTTGACCATTTATTAACTGGGAAGTAGCTCTTATTTGTATAGATTTGACTCATTTTCCCATATATGAGAAATGAGTCCTATATCAGATAAACTTCCATTAAATTCCCTCCCCCCCACAACTTTTCTGTTGTTCTAAATTTGGCTCTTAGTTTTGTTCAAGTTAATTTCATGTAATCAAAATTATCTATTTTACTTCCTATAACCCTCTCTTATTGTTTGAAAGGACCTTATATAATGACGGATAGGTTTTTGTTTAACTCTCCTTTATAGCAGATGAAAAAGTTACGTTTATACTTAGGTATTGGCAGATAAAACAGAAGGGTAAAAAGTAAGGTCTCAGGCTCCATAGTGGAGCAATGGCGAGTTGAAGGTCCCCAACTAATATAAACGTAGGTCAAAGGTCAGAGCAGAATGGGTTTTTGGATACCTTTAGCAGAGATGTGGATGGGTCATGATCCAGTTAAAAGTGGATGCCCAGTGCCCAGTGGAAACTGGACAAAAGGACTTGAGTTGGGGAAGGCGAATGTCTATAGATTTCTATAGCAAGGCATAGTCCCTGATTTAGGCTAAATAGACTTTAAAGTGACTTTAACCTAAATGGGGGGAAAAATATGATTCACGAACCAATGGGTAATGGGGATAAGACAATACAACTAGTTGTAGGATTTTTGAAAATGATAGAACAACCTAGGCTGACATAACTATTTTAATTTATGATTCTCCTCATCTCTACACTACATATATTGTATATGTCTATACATGCATATACACTACTTACATTGTAAGGTCTTTATACCTCAACTTGCTGATGGGAACATCATCTCTCCCTGGAATCATGAGCCATGATAGGGAAAAGTAAAGAGTCATGGGAGCATTAGAATAGAAATAAATACTAACGGACAAAGAGCAAATATCCTCATTTTTAGCAATGATTTAAGTGACTTGCCCAGAATTACAGTTAGTCAGTGTTTGAGATGAAGTTTGAATTTAGCTTGACTCAAAATCCTCCACTCGGTTCTAGGGAGTATTTTCTTCAACTATGGCAATTTTGTGGTAGCTTTTTGAATTTTCCCATTTCCCGGACACTCATTTTAAAGGAAATGTTAATACTATTTGTTTGGGAAGGGTTTTGAGGATACAATCTGCAATCCACATCCCCCCTTCCTTTTTTTTTCTGACCCTCTCTCCCATCCCCCAAGTAACTACTGGTATCAAAGGATATCGATTGATGACCTTAATGAATAAACAGGTAATGTTCCTAAGAATTTGCAAGAATATGAACTTCAGAGGGTAAAATTTATAGTTCAGAATAAATATGCAAATCTATTAAAAACACTACCAAATGATGATATAATGCTTCATGATAATCCTAAAGACCCATAAATATTCCTGCAAAGAGATTATATTATAGGCCTTTCAATGATAAAAACATGGTGAGAAATGAGAAAGGCAGTTGCTTGACTCTTTGCCCTATTTATTAGTGTCCATTAACCTATCTTTTCAACATTTCCTAAGTGTCAGATAGAAGAATAACATTTGGATGCCAAACTATGTCAAATCTGATGGTCATTGGGGGAAGAATCTTCTTAAGAGAAAAGTCAGATCAAATTTAAAAGATCCAACCCTCTTAGTGACAGAAAATTACTTCCTTAATCCAGGAACAAATCTTGTTAATATCTTTTTGTCCCTAACACTTATAGATATGGCTAGAGCTGAGTGTGGCAGTAAACATACTGATTAGGTGACTGATTATGCCTCTCTCCAAATAGCCAACAGTAATAGTTTTTAACTATCACAGTGCTAAGGTTAGCTAAGCAAGCAAATTGCTAACAGTAGCACTGACTGCCTTGACTTATGTCTTCTTTCCCTTTTTCCTCTGTTTGCCTTCTTCAGGCTAAAAGATAAAATTAGGAAGAAAAAGAAACAGGAGTCTTGAACAAAATAATTCACAGACTGATCTTTCAGTTCCTAAATAATGGTGACCTGGTACATTTCCATTCATTCTGTGAACACAGACATATTGGTACTTCAGAGTCCTGGCATTTTAATATTTTCTCTATATAATGTTAAGAAGTCTAATTTGGCTCACCAATTATCCATCTGTCTACCTATCCATCCATCCATCTATCCATGCATCCATCTATCCATCTATAATCTATCTATTTTTAGTCATTTATTTGCTTATTTATCAATTCATCTGTTTATTTGTTTTTTTTTTTCAATAGGACCTAGACAGAACTCAAATTGTCTTATCAGTTATCTTTCTGTGACAGGAAAAGTAAATGTTAGAATTAGTATTGTTGGACCCGTGGTCAGTATTGGAATTTCAGAAAGAATGGAGGCCATTTAAAGACTAAATAATATTTTTGTTCATAGAAAGCAAATCATTGAGTGTATTGTACAGGCAAGTAGTTTTCCACTGAACTTTTAGTTCTCAGATCTTTTGCATCATCCTTTTCAGCACTTAGTGGCTGAGACAGGAATGCTGATATGGACTGTTAAACAGTTGACAGCATATGAATTCAAACAGAAAACGTGTTAGGGGCTTAGAGAAGGTGGAATGGAGAGGTTATCACACTTGGGGAATTTTGGATTGTCTTCTGGAACAGAAACACTCGATGGATTTTAAAACTCTTTGCAGTTTGGAAGCCTTTTGAGGAAATCAAATTTTGGCTTGCAAGACAAATTAAATCAGACCTATTGATTTAGACTATTGCTTGTCAGGAACCAGGTGAATCTGTTAAGACAATTTCATTTTCATTGGCAAGTAATCCAATTTCCATCTCAGTTTGGATTTTCTCAAAATCTCTTTTATTTAAAATTTATATAACTTTTATTTTACCTTACTTTAATTTCCATTTATATCTCTTCCCTCCCCTTGAAAACCATCCCTTCTAATCAAGAACAAAATTTTTTAAAAAGAGGGGGAAAAAGCAGGTTAGAAAAAACTATCAACTGAGTCTAAGCATATATGCCATTTTCCGTTGGTTATATTTTTTCAGCTGTTTTGAATTGGGGCAAAAATAATTTTGAACTTTAAGCAATTCCTTTGACAAGTACCTTTTTTTTTTTTTTTCAATTGTTCCTGAAACTTTCCTTCCTATTCTATCTGTATATTCATTCCTTCCAAGATGATGTAAATACAAGATTCATTTGTGCCAGTCACCTCCTTTTCCCTGGGATAATTTGAATTATTCAATTAAAATATTGTATTTATTCAATGGCTATTGAGTGCCTATGGTATATATGAAACTTCTAAGGGAAAGCCCAGAGCTTCCTAGCTCAGAAGAGAAGGAGTCTATTGAGAAGTATCTATATCAGACGATCAAATGAAACAAAAAATGTGGATGAATATTCCATGTTAGAGTGTGTTGAAACTTGTTCAACCCTACTGATCATTGTTAAATTTTTAATGTGAGCATTTATTTACATTTCAGAAACTGACAAATGCTATAAATCAGATTTATTGTTTTGTTGATGTTCTAGACCAGGTGGCCTATCAAACTCCCATCCCCAAAACAGATTAAAATCTAGTTGGGAAATTTTTTTTTCCTGAGGCAATTGGGGTTAAGTGACTTGCCTGGGGTCACACAGCTAAGACGTGTTAAGTGTCTGAGGTCAGATTTGAACTCAGGTCCTTCTGACTTCAGGGTTGGTGCTCTATCCACTGTACCAACAAGCTGTCTCAGTTGGGAAATTTTAAACAAAATAAAAAAAAATATATAATACAACTCTTAATGCTTAGCCACTTTAATCATATTCAACTCTTTGTGATTCTATTTGGCATTTTCTTGGCAAAAATACTAGAGAGGTTTGCCATTTCCTTCTTTATATTATTTTAGAGATGAGGAAACTGAGGCAAATAGGGTTAAGTGACTTGCCCAGAGTTATATAGCTACTAAGTGTCTGAATTCAGATTTGAACTGACTCTAGACCTGACACTCTATTTATGGGCCTACTTGGCCCCCCAAATACAATATAGATAATATTAATTTGTATGTGTGTGTTAAGTAAATATGTAGCGTGCAGGAATCTTTTTTACTTGAATTTGATAACCACTGGATTAGACCAAGTACCATACATCAAGCCTGCATTACTGCCTGTACCATATCTAAATGAGATTAAAATGTAATTAAGAAATATTTAACAAAATCAATAAAAATAAGTAAAACATAGGTGATGCTAATATGTGATTTTCTAAGTCAATGTTTGTTGTAAACATCCTACTGTATGGTGTAGTGGTCCCTTTTTCTATTTGAAGCTGACACTATTGAGAGTAATGGAGAAAATGCTAATAATACAGATTAAATTTAGAAGTTGGTCTCTTTTTTCCTTTCTCTGTCTCTCTCTGTCTCTGTCTCTCTCTCTCTCTCTCTCTCTCTCTCTCTCTCTCTCTCTCTCTCTCTCTCTCTCTCTCTTTTTCTTTCTTTTCTTTCTTTCTCCAATACATCCCTGATTCAAAGACAATGTGGAATGGTAATAAGAATGCTGACTTTGGAATCAGAAGACATGAATTCAAATTCTGCCTCTGATAATTACTACTTATTTCATTTTATTTATTCAGCCTCATTTAATTCACAAAAGTGAGTTATATTAGAGAGTTTAAACAATCTTACTGGCATGGCAAACTTTCCAGATCTAGATCTATGATGCCTGAAAATATTATTTGACAGTGAAACTTTTGTACCCATTAAACCATTACCCATTAAACATGTCCACATCCCTAGATGATGACTTAAGAAAGAACATTTCCTGTGAGTGGTTCTGAATTGCTATGGCAGGGTCTCCAGGATAACAGCTGGTAGTCTGAGAAATTGAATTTTCCAGTGCCAGGTAAGGTTGATGAAGTATTAGCTCCTGAATGGAATATATCATACAAGATTTGACAAGCTTGAATTAATACCTAATGTCCCCGAACGGGGAGGGAAACAGTTGGAAGGTAATCACCAAGTGTTTCCAAAGAGGCTGGGCAGACAACATGAAGATAGTTAAATATGAATATGACACTGTATTAGCAGGTCATAAATGGACTGACACCCACTTGTTATTGCTTCGAGGTAAATGAGAGTTTGTGGAAATGTGTGAGCACAGCAGGAAACTATCAAAGCATTTGATTCTCTTCCTCTTATAACTGCAGATGAATGTGTATATAGTATTTGGTTATATAGAAATACTATTTTCTGAGTAATTTTAATAAAAGTATGATCTGCTCAGTTTCCTCAGTTACACCCTGCGAAATGTATTTTTTCCAGATACAGAATGAGAACCTGTTTCTACTCTGTTCTCATAGTTTCTCTTAGGAGACCAAGCTGGACCTTAGGATAGAATCAAGATCTCTTAACAACAATGAACATTTATTAGGCAGCTACTCTGTTTCAAACCACTGGACTAGATATGAAAACAAAAATAAATATTCCTTGACCTCAAGAAGCTTGGATTGTATTAGGGGAAACAACCTGTATGTGGATAAAAATATACACAAATCCAAAATACATACACAGGATATACAAGATGGACTAGTTGGCATCCTAGTACACAGAACACTAGGCCTGTAGTCAGGAAGATGCAGTTTAAATCTAGATTTAGACATTTACTAGTTATGTGATCCTGTGCAAATCATTTCACTACTCATCTCAGTTTTCTCATCTATAAAATGGGAATAATAATAGCACCTACCTCCCAGGTTGTTGTGAGGATCAGATAAGATAATAACAATTGTTAAGTACTTAGCACAGTGCCTGAGATTAAATAAGCACTATATACATGCTAGCTATTGTTTTTATTGTTGCTTGGTGGAGGGGGAAGCATCAGTCGCTGGGGAGACAAGGTATGGACTTAAAAGTCTTATGTAAGAGGAATCATTTGATTTTGAAGGAAACTAGGGATTCTTAGAGGTGAAGATAAAAATAAAGAGCACTGGTATAGGGGAGACTTTTTTTTTTTTTTTTACAAGGATACAGAAATAGTAATTCAACTTTTGGATGAAGACTCACTATTTGACAAAACTACTGGGAAAAGAAAATAGTATGGCAGAAAATAAGCATAGAGCAATAGCTCACACCCCATACCAAGATAAGGTGGAAATGGATTCAGATTAGGAAAGCAAGGAATAATTTACCTGTCAGATCTTTGGAGAAGGGAGGAAGTTATGACTAATAAGAAATAGAGAACATTATGAAATGTAAAATGGATAATTTTGATTACATTAAATTAAAATAGTTTTGCACAAACAAAACAATGCAAACAAGATTAGAAGGAAGCTGGGATACAATTTTTACAGACAATGTTTCTGATAAAGGTTTCATTTTTAAAATATGTAAAGAATGAGTCAAATTTAATAAGAATATTAGTCATGTCCCACTTGATAGTTAAAGGATATGAATAGGCAGTTTTCTGTTGAAGAAATTAAAGCTATATATAGTCATGTGAAAAAAATGTTCTAAATCACTTTTGATTAGAGAAATGTTAATTAAAACAACCTGAGGTACCACTTCACACTGATCACATTGGCTAAGATGACAAAAAAATAGAAAATGATAAATATCACTGGAAATGTAGTAAAACTGAGACATAAGGTGGTGAAATTGTGAACTGATCCAATCATTTTAGACAGTAACTTGAAACTATGCCCAGAAGGCTCTGTGATCTGGCAACAACACTATTAGGTCTGTATCCCAAAGAGATCATAAGTGGAAAAGGACCTATATGTATGAAAGTATTTATAGCCTTTTTTGTGGTAGCAAAGAATTGGAAATTGAGAGGATGCCCATCAATTGGGGAATGGCTGAACAAGTTATGATATGTGAATGTAAGTGGAATACTATGTGCTATATTTCATTATCAGAAATGATAAGCAGGCTGATTCAGAAAAACTTGGAAAGACTTACATGAACTGGGGCTGAGTAAAGTGAGCAGATCCAGCAAAACATTGTAAGAGCAATATTGTGTAATAATGAACTATAACAGACTTAGCTCTTCTTAGCAACATAGTGATCCAAGACAAATCCAAAATGCTTGTGATGCAAAATGCCATCTACTTTTTGTTAACACCATAGAAAAGTCATTTAGTATCTTTGTTTTCCAGATAATCCTCCAAGACCATAGGTTATGGATGAGTTACTGATCTGAATTTGTAGAGGAAGTTTCCACACCAGGATTTCCCCACTTAGGAAAACACAAATTTGGACTACTTCCAAAAAAGCAATTTAGATTCATATTATTGCTAATTTCACCAAGAGAACTTATTTTTATGAATAGTACTTTTTATTATATGTTATATAGTTTTCAGTGTTCATTTTTAAATAAGATTTTGAGAAGGGAAAAGGAAGGGTAATATTTTTCTTCTCTCCCTTCCATTCGCCTTTCCTAAGATGGCAAACAATCTGATAAAGTTATATATGTACAATCATAAAAACATTTCCATATTAGTCACGTTGTGAAAGAAGAAACAGAAAAAAGGGAAAACACACAAAAAAAGCAAAAAAAAAAAAAAAAGTGAAAATAGTATGCTTCTATCTGCATTCAAATTCCATGGTTCTTTTTTTGGATATGGATAACATTTTTCATCTCAACTCCCTTAGAATTGTTTTGGATTATTTATTGCTGAGAACAGCTAAGTCAATCATAGTTGATTCGCATAATGTTGAAAAGCTTATTTTTTAAGGGACTTTGCAGTGAATCTTTTGGGAGAGCAAATAATTTTTTTATTATGTTAATAATACACACTAAGTTTAATTTTTATGTAAACTGTGAATTCTGTATGTTGTATTGTGATGGAGGGTTTATTCTCCTTGTATATGGGATAAAATGATTAGAAATAGTGAATAGATATATTCTACTCACTTTTGGGATAAAAAAAAACAAGGAATCTCTGAAAACAATGACTGTAGGATTTTAGAATCCTCCTGAAAGCCACATTTGCCAAATTGGAAGACAGCTAGAAGACTCAGATTTTAATACATATTCTGAAATTTATCTCTACCTCCTTCCAATTTTTCTATTTTAATAAAACACTGAGGTATCCAAGAAACCTCTATGCAATTCCAAAAATCTCTGGGAAAAAGATATATTTCTGTGATGGGGCACATTAAAGAGGAAAAATCATTTTTTTTGGAATATCTCCAGCTACGATTGATTGGGACCATTTATAGGTTTTGTCATTTGTTATGATAACAAGCATTATGGAAAAACTGGATGAAGTGTTTCCCCCAGAAAATTCCAAGCAGCTGGCCAGGGTTAGTTCCTTGAGAACAGGTGCTATTTTTATCTTTGGGTCAGTAGCATTGTGTATTACCTAGTCAGTGCTTAATAAATGCTTTTTGAGTTGCTTTGGATTGAAAGACTGTGTCAGTTGCTTGACCTATGGATCAACTCTCTATCCCTGTGATTCTCCAGATTCTCTTTTCTCTGGCTATCACTCCTTTTTCATGTGTTGCCTCTTCTTTAGAGTGAAGCTTCTTGAGAAGCAAAGTAAAAATACTATTATGGCAAAAATGATGAAAGGAATAGTGTTGGAAAAAACTGGGAATATACAGTGAATAACCACAGTTCTTGAAGGCTGAAGGCAGAGAGGTGATGGAATGATGATATTGGAGCATGAGGCATATGTTTTGGTAGAAGGCCAATGTGGAAATTTACCTTGTTTGACAATACATATTTGTTATAAAGGATTTTATTGTTCTTGTTTTCAATAGGGATGGAAGCAGAGAATTGGAAGTATGAGAAAAAAGTTTTAAAATTAAAAATAAATTTCAAAATAACAATTTTAATAAAAGCTCTAGAAACAAAATAGAAAGAATTAATTTCTAGTACTTTCAAATTAATAAAGTTTCTAGCTTAATTTTTTTTCTCTATGTACTCAGTCTGATCCATCTCTTTTTTTCATCTTCATCTTTTTAGTGCCATTTTCACTTTCTCACATTCTACATTGGGGACTTAAGTGTTAGAGTTCAAATGTGCTGGTTCTATCATCATTGGAAATGAAAATAGTTTGTAATAAAAATGTTGACAGATTTGTCCATTTATCGTTAGTTTTTGTCCTCTTTCCAGTTTCATTTACAAATGCTCTTGGGATTATTAGGCTTAATTAGTTCTCATGCCAAGTTTTCTGCAGACTCATTTTCTGCTTCACTATTTTGAGGCAATGTTATTTATAATCTTCTATCACTCCCCTCTGTATAGTTTTGAAAATGAATTTAATACAGTTTTGTCTTCACTGATTTCTTCTTGGTAAAAAAATATAATTTTTGTGACTGAGTCAATTTCTGGATTCTTGGTATTTTTTTTTTTGTGATTTTTAAAAATCCATTAAACTTCAATCAGAAATGATTATAGTCTATGTTGACATTTTTAATTTAGTTCCAATTTTTGCAATATAAAATGTATATCTTTGTAGTTTATATGTGTTATATACATATATATATATATATATATATATATGTTTGTCTGTGAGGAATGTGGCTATGAGGAAATTATTATCTTGAAAATCTTTTCCACCCCTTTTATTAGAAGACTTTGATTTCTGCTTGGAGGAGAGGAGATGGAGAGAGACTCTGTTGTCATCAATGAGGACGTACTGAATTAAATCTTAATCTACATTTATATCTTTACCATCTATCCATATCCATATATGTATGTCTCTGTCTCTGTAAATTTTTCTCTCTCTCAGTCTCTCTTTCACTGAATATTGAAAATATAGGAACAATGATTACTTTCTTAGGTTCAGGCTATTTTTCTGCATTGTTATCCCTTTAAAAGGGAAGGGTTACATCTTACAACTTAAAGTTTGATTCCTTCTAAATACCAGTTACACACACAAAAAAATCATTATTAATAATGAAGAGTAATTAAATTTATTTATTCAAGAATTCAGAAAACAGAAATCAGAGAAATTATATAGATTAAGATAAAACAAAGTATTAATAGAGTGAATGGGTTATAATGGGAGTAGGATATCTCATTTCAACAAAAGAGAGGCTTTTATTTCATCCCAGATAAAATTCCCCCAAATCCCTGGGGAGGCAAGATAGAAACCAAGGACATACTATCTTTTCTTTATATATCTGCCTTCTCAAATCTTTTTCCCTAGAGTTTTTCTCCAAAGTGTATATGAAACTGTATATATACTTTTTCTTCTCCTATGCTTCTGTGTTGGCAACACCTTCCACATGGGAATTTTCATCTTCTCTATCAGTGGCGAGAATCTTATGCAAATGATCCAGGCTTGAACACTGAATTACAATATCAGTTGCTTTTCTGGATAGATATTTGGATTATAATTTCACCCTATGTTTCCTAATCTTTACGCTTTCTTCTATTTTTTCTTTGTCCTAACAATCAAAGTCAGTGGTGAAACCATTGTAGAGGGAACTGGTTTGTAAAGGACACTTACATTGGTAGCAAGTTATTCATTGCCTATTAAGTAGTTTAAACCTTTTTTTCTGATGTTCTTAAATGCCCATCATGAACAGCATTTCCAAAACTTATTTCTTCAAGAAAGCATTCATGATATAGAGATGTTGAAACTTCTGTATAGTCTACTGATCTTCATTTTTTCCTATTTTTAAAACCAGAACAATATTTTCCAACATATATTTTGTTCCTCCTTTTTTCTCCTGATACCCATCTTTGGGCATTGAGGAAAATATAAATGATGCCTTGATGTTATTGTGCATAATCCATAGTAAATCAGACCGATGAGGTTTGCTTTTTGAGTCCTTCTCAACTAGTCTGGCTTGGGTCTAAAGAGAAACTCTTAGCTCTTTAAGACATTGATGTAAAATCAATGGCTGTAAAACCCAGTTTGGATACTTTCTGACTCATTGATTTCTTCATCTTCTGGATTGTTTTATAAGTTTCTTTGGTCAAGGTGCATTGTTTGCAGGGCAAAATGAGAAAAAAGTGTGGAGGGAGATAGTCTAAGGAGGCATTTTTAAAACAATTTTTGTTTTTTCTTGAAGAATTCAAGGTGTTCTGAGTTTTTAAAAGTTTGTATTATAAATTTAAGAAGAAATATATATGTGCATATATGCTATATATATAATGTGTGTATTCTTGTATGTATATGTATATATGCATGTACATATATATAATAATTATATATATATATATATTTTCTCAAACTAGTTCTCAATTTGTGGGCGAAAAAATGAGGTACTTCTGTTTTTTTTTCCACAGATGATTTGGAAAACAGATACAAGAATTTTAATAATCCTGCTCAGTTGCCCCAGGGGAAATTGTGAGATACCAGATAGATGGAAACACAGTTATAGGAAACTTAGTTATTCCTCCTAGTCAACAGATATGTAGGATATATGCCATCAGTGACAGAGAAAGGACAGGAGAAGGTGAAAAGTCACTAAATCAGATTGGAGGGGGGTGGGACATGAACTTTTGAGGTATATCATCACTACCAACCACTAACAAAATGGTACTTATGGACAAATAAGAATAAAAGCCTTTGAACCGCAGAGACCTGCCACTCCCACTACCACCAGTCCTGCTTCCAACCTGGCTTCAGTAGCCATTTTCCAGATGAGTAACCTCTGTAGAGATTTGACCTAGTAACTATTACCTCTCTGCAGGTGCTACGTGGCTTATTTTCTTAGCAGCCAAAGCTCCTAGAAACCTGGAAAAGCAAGTTTATCATTGGATATGTCATTTTAAAAAGTGCATTGAACTTGAAAGAGAACTAGGTTCTTTCATCTGATTTGCATCTGTGCTTTCCTGTTTTCTGTCACCCACTACTAGATAGAGAAATCCTAAGGGGAAACGGGATTATCTTTTTCTTTTTCTATCTTCAATGCTTAGCACTGTATTGGTAAGTACTGAAATGCTTCTCATTTATTCTCTCATTCATTCATTCATTCATTCATACTGAGGATCCTAGATTATCTGCATAGGGATAATAACCTAGAGAAGTGAGAAATTGTCCAAAGTGTACCTGCGTCTTCTGTATCAGGATGTAGAGGCTACAAAAGGAATAAACAGAGCACCAGTGGGTACAGATTCTTTTTCAAGGTGACTACAACTTATTAAGGCAAATAGCACAGTGGATAGACAGCTGGATCTGGAATCAGGAAGATTTTTCTTCCAGAGTTCAAATTTATCCTCAGACACATACTAGGTATTTGAATCTGGGAAAATCATCATAAATATAACCACAAATAATTATATTTGCTTCAATTTCCTTACCGCTGGACAAACCACTCCATTATCTTCTCCAAGAAAACCCCTAATGGCGTCCTGAAGAGTCAGTCATGACTGAAAAGTGACAGAACCACAAAATAAATTCTTATTGAATATGGTAAATCCACCTCCAAATCTGTTGTCCCATGATACTACCTATATGTAAAAGATATTGAAAGGAATGATACTGCAGTTTTCAAGCAGTCTATGTATCTATATTTACACACACACATATATGTAAATTATATATATGTATATACACACATCCCCCCCATATATAGTCCAACCTAAATTTCAAATCAGTTATATCATCAGTCAAATTATTGTCCCAACACCTCCTTAAATTCCTTACAGAGATAGTCATCAAAATACAAACTGTATTTGGCAAAAGATTTCAATGGTCCAAAAAGGAAAATGCCATTTTACCATTTCAGATTAAAATTCACTGAGGCAGGTAATTGTGTATGACTTTTTTTAGCCTAAATTGATTGAGCCCAATTTGGACTTCAGGTCATGTAATGATGATGACTTCATCATCCATAGATTTGTGGAGTCTGAAATTTAGAAATCTAATTGATTTTTGAAAATGTTGAAAGGCAGAGACCTGATATAGCATTATAAAACGTGGTCTGTAGTACACCATTGATGGAAACAAGGCCCAGTGACATTTGATGTGTGGGATCATAGCACATAAGCTGACTTTTAAAATTATGAAGTTGGACTTTCCCCAATTTTTTGTTTAATGATTTTTATGAGATGACTGAGAAGCTAATTGATATTAAGTCTTGAATTGTCAGCAAATTACAATGTATTCACTTAACTTAAAGCATTTCTCTTAAGGAAAAAAAATGTAAGGGGCAGCTAGGTGGTGCAGTGGATAGAGTACCAGCCTTGAAGTCAGGAAGACTTCAGATTTGATTTCAGACACTTAACACTTCCCAGCTGTGTGAATCCAGGCAAGTCACTTAATCCCAATTGCCTCAGCAAAAAAAAAAAAAAAAAGAAAAAATATGTAAGAATAGAAGTCACATTAACATATCTTTATGATTCATATAATATTAATTAATTATTAAAATTCTAGTCATGTAAGAGTTCAAATGCATATTTGTTCAACTAAAGGATATTGTTTTTGTATATAAAATAAATTACTGATCTTTTAATTGAGTTTTTCATAACAATCTCATCCTATTAACTTGTAAAATTAAATAATGAAATTAGATAAATCATAATTAGTAGAAATAAAATTAATGTAAATTATCCCTGGCATCAATGGAAAATATACATTTTTTTTCATATGCATGTGGTATAGAGTAGATAGAACATGAATAGCTGAATTCAGGTCCTCTGGCATATATTGGCTGTGTGACCATGGACAAATCATTAAAACTCTCAGTGATCCTAGGGCAGCACAGTTGATAGAGCACTAGCTCTGGAGCCAGGAAAATCCGAGTTTACATTTGGCCTCAGACATTTACTAGCTATGTGACCCTGGGCAAATCACTTAATGCTTCTTCCAAAAAAAGAAAAACAAACAAAAAGTGAACATGAATCAGATACAACAGAAATGACAAAACAAACATCTCAGAAAAATCTTAGATTCTGCATTGGTAAAGTTTTTTACATTGATGAGATCATTGGTCAAGATATATATTCAGATAACAAGATTGTTCTTTAAATAATTATATTCTGACTTACATGAACTGATGCTAAATAAAATGAGCAGAATCAAGAGAACAACAAAATTAAATCATCTCATCATTCTGATAGACGTGGCTCTTTTCAACAGCAAGGTGATGCAGGCCAGTTCCAATGGTCTTGTAATGGAAACCCAGAGAGAGGACTGTGAGAACTGAGTGTGAATCACAAGATAGTATTTTCACTTTTTTGTTGTTGTTTACTTGCATTTTTTTTTCTCATTTTTTCTTTTGGATCTGATTTTTCTTGTGCAACATGTTAATTGAGGAAATATGTATAGAAGAATTACACATATTTAACATATATTGACTTATTTGCTGTCTGGGGGAGGAAGTAGGGAAGAAGAAAGGAAGAAAAAAGATTTGGAACACAAAGTTTTGAATGTTGAAAACTATCTATGCATGTGTTTTGAAAACAAAAAGCTTGGGGCAGCTAGGTGGTGTAGTGAATGGAGCATCAGCCCTGAAGTCAGGAGAACCTGGCCTCAGACACTTAATACTTCCTGGCTGTGTGACCCTGAGCAAGTCATTTAATCCCAATTGCCTCAGGAAAAAAAAAAAGCTTTATTAAAAAAAATAAAGAGAATAATTATACTCTGAGGGGGAGTTAAATGATTCAGCGGACAAATCACTTAACCCCAACTGTTTTTACTCTAAAACTACTGTGACTCAGTAGTTCTGGGATTTCCCCAGGACAGAATTGAGAACCTACTGGGGCCATCATGCCCTTAATAAAAGAATCCTCTCCCTTAAAACCTTGCTAACCCTTCACCAAAGAGAATAAATCTCTGGTTAGTAGTTCATGCTGTGGAGGTCTAGTGAAAGAGACATATTTGTGCAGGTACCTTTCAAAGTTTCCTTCCCAGCTAACATTAGCAACCACATATTGAACCCCAAACCTAGGTCTAGGGAAAGCCTGAACAGAATGGATTCACAGACTTTTCCCACTTTTCCTACCCTTGAGGGAAAAATTGAGCATCAGGGAGGTGCATCATGGGCTTTACTCCAAGTAAGTATCACAATTTGCAGTGTCCCCATCTCTTATTCCCCCCCCCCCAACTTTGGGTGGGAAACTTTGGAAAGTAGGATTCCTTTGGATTTTCTGGCTCAGTAATCTCTGGTCTGGCGGAGTCTTAGATCTACCAAGTAGACATAAGACTGAATTTCTTGAGCACAGGTTTTGTTTTTTGCCATTTTTTTATGTCTAGAACTTAGCACAGTGCCTGTCACATAGTAGGTACTTAATAAATGTTTATTGACTGACTGATGACTGATTTTCAATTTCTCCTAGAGCTTCATAGGATTCAGAGTCAGATGGTATCTTACAGACCACCTAAGCCAACTCCCTTAGTTGATAGATGATGACTTCTTGACTCCTCACAAAGGTAAAGATTTTCTCAAAACCACAAAATGGTCAGTAGCAGAGATGGGATTTTAACTCTGATCCTTTGATTGTAAGTCTAATTCTCTTTCCACAGAACCTCTCTCTGCATAGCTGCTATTATTAATCTTTGGTAAAACTTTCTTACATTGACTAAAATAATGACATTTATACAGCATTTTAATTTACATATTATTATTTATATATTATATGATATATAATTATAGGTATATAATATACATATAGGTATGAAATGTATACATATGTATACATATAATATATGTATATAGTATGCATAATTATACATAATATTTATTATTATGTTATGTGTAATTATATTGATTAATTTGCAAAGTGCTTTACTTATATTATCTCATTTGATTCTTAGGTTGACTCTGGGAAATAGGTGCTATTATTATCCCCATTTTATATATGAGGATCCTGAGGCAGATACATATTCAATGATTTGCTTAGGTTTATAAAACTAGGGTCTGAAGCTGTATGTGAAATCTAAATCCAACACTATTCATTGTTATTTTTGTGGAATATAACAACTCACTCTATATTTCTTGAACTGTCCATCACCAAGAGTATAAGCATTCAAAGGACAGGGACTATATATGATTTTTTCCCCATTAGGATAGCATCCAGTTCAGTGCTTAATGGCAAACTATGAACACTTGCTATAATACTGATAAAAACATGATTATATCTTGGTACACAAGACTGCCTGCAAAACTATTTCTGGTCAATTTTCTCTCCTATATTTAGAATTAATAAGTTCAGGCATTTTCTTCTGCATATAAATGTATATTTTGTGAGTTGTCAGTTATATAATAGTGCACAAGGAAGGAAGCCATTCATAAATACATCCCTTGGACATAAAGTTATTTTTCAGACTATTTTGGAAGCTAAGTCTATTTTGTCTCTCTCCTGTCTTTGTACTGAATGAACTGTGACAAATGAAAGTTTAGGTAATCATTAGTCTCATTTATTTCACAAGGATAGATTGTCAGAAAACCTAGAGAGGCAGGATGGACTAGTGGAGAGAATGTTGATTTTAGAAGCAATATGACATGGGCCACTGACATTTTTATTACCAATATGACCTTCAAGATGGAAATATTGCCAATCTCACAATGTTTATTTGTGGCAATTAGATGGCACAGTGGGTAGAGCTCTGGGCCTGGAGCAAGTAGACTCACCTTCCTGAGTCCAAATCTGATCTCAGACACATACTAGCTATGTGACCCTGCATAAGTCACTTAATCCTGCTTGCCTCAGTTTCCTCAACTTGAGGTGGAGGAGAAAATGGCAAACCATTCTAGGATCTTTGCCAAGAAAATTTCAAATGGGGTTATGTAGAGCTGAACATGATTGGAATGATTGAACAACAATAGTTTATTTAAGGCACATGTGAGATTGTGTGTGCAAAGTTTAGAGACAAACAAATTTTTAAAAATTTAATTTATTTCATATTTTCCCCCAGTTACATTCCAAGCAATTTAAAAAAATATTTGCATTTTTTGATTTTTGAAGGTTCTCTCCCTTGGGACAAACAACTTAAAGACAAATTAGTCATGAAAGTATACTACCTGTACCTTCATATACTTTATCACATTATAAGAATCTTCATACTACTCTGAAGACTAATAGCACAAGCACAGTGTTTCGTGCTATATAAGAGAGATTCATGACCTCTAAGGTTCCTTCCAACTAAAAATCTCTTATTCTTTAATATAGGTGTTTAACATAGATATTTTGAATTAACAATGGGGGAAAAAAGCTGATAATAATGGTAGGAGTAGGTTGTCTTGGGGAGGAGGGGAGGTAAGAGAAGGAGGTAAGGGAGGGAGGGAGAAAAATTTAGAGCACAAAGTTTATAAAAAATGAATGTTGAAAACTATCTTTATATGTATTTGGAAAAATAAAATACTATTGATACAAAAAGAAACTTTGGTCTAGAAGGAGAGTGTGGATAGACAACAGAAGAAATCCTGAAATCTTAGCAATAAAGAACAAAAATACTTAGGAGACTTGAAGTAAAGGAGTGACTTAAGTTTAGTGGCAGTTAATAGGGAAAAACCTCTCAGGAGATATGATGTTTGATCTGGGGTTTGAAGGAGAGAGACAACCTAACCTTTTTTAGGAGAAGAATATAACATGGGCAAAGAATAAGAAAAAGAGATGAGCAAATAATATATGAATCATGTGAAGAATTTAAAGAAATTGCATTAGAATTAATTTGGCATTTCATTGGTAGAGACAACTCTATCAGTTGCTTTCTTCTCAATAAATGTTAGGTATCTATGTCTCTCTCTTAGAAATCTCCGCAACCAGAAAAAGAACTGTTAAATAAAAGTATGTATAGAATAATTGTACATATTATATATGCATACACACATTATAACATATTTTCATATAATATGTGTGTATTTATATATGTATTTGTATCTAATGGTAGCCATAAGTAGAGTGAGAATTAATAGGAAAAAAATTTAAATTTAAATTAACTTTATATAAATTACATTTAATTAAGATTAAATTTTAAAATTAATTGTGTTGTATATGTGAAAGGAATAGCAATTTGTGCATAATAGATTGCAGTTTCATGTCCAATAATCTTTTTGTTGTTGTGTACTATGTTATGGAAATGCTTATTTCATTCCATACATTAAAAATAAAATTAAAAATTTTAAAAACAGTAAAAAAATTATTTAAAACACTAAAGTAAACAAGTATAACTGAGGAATAATTCTGAAGACTATCTATCTATTATATTTTTCTAGGGATTGGTTAAGAGGCCAATGCTTTTTAAAATGTTGTTCATGTCTTTTGTGCATTGAAGTGAAGATTTCCTGTAGGCAACTGAAAATAATAAGACTTGAGGATGATGAGGTCAGACTAAGAGAACATTATAAAGCTGATTGTTGAAGTCTAGTAAACAGAAGGGGTTAGTTGTGGCTACTGAGTCATTGTGGTAGAAGACTAGACTTCTACCAGTAGTGGTCTGGAGAGATTTAGGATCTCATAAATGAATAAATTGTCACAACTTTTAGGAACTGCAGTGATCATCTAAGCCTCCTTCTACTCTTCTTTCTTTGAAACTATTATTTATTTTATTAATAATATATTATTTAATCCTTTATTTTTCTATCATTTTGTGTATTTTATGTTATTTTAAACATTTATTTTAGACATTTCTTTCATTTAAATTAGTTTTTTCTTGCATAATAGGCAAAAATTTCTAATAATTTTATCAATTTAAATTTATTTGTTGCAATTTTTTCCCAATTTGATTTTGATATTTTGTTGTGATGCAGGAGCCACTTGCCAGTGGCTGCTGGAGGTCTAACTCAGATCTGTAGAATGGATTTCTTCATGTGAGAGGATGATGATGATACAAGGAGACTTAGAAGCAGTTGCTGTTCTCTGACCTCTCCAATGAGAGGCAGTTGCATTCTCTGATCTCTCTCCTTTTCCCTCTTGCCTCCAATTTATTTCATTCCCAATTCACAAAGAACATCTGTGAAGGCTGCTTTGCAACTCTTTCAGATGTTATGATTCACAGCTGTGGAGGGTCTGGGAGAATTGACCTTCCCCTTCACTTAGGCATGGTCCTTAAAAATATTTTCCTTTTCTTTTTTGATCAAATTAACGAACATCTTATTTCTTCAACTATTCATCTGAAAATTAGGTATGAAGAAGTAACAAAAGGTTATCTAGGTCAGCTAGACCACAATATATGTGGAACAGAATAATAGAAGATAAGGATGAAAAAATAGGGTGAACACACCCAGTTAAGGAATATGAGCTTTTCTTGTTAGAAAGCTTCCATGGAAAGTGTCTGAATGGAGAAGGGATATAATTGCAATTGCTATATGATGAAAATTAATTTGAAAGCAGTGTACAGGATGGATTGAAGTGGGGAGTTAGTATTGGTGGACACAACTTATGTGATCTTGATTAAATTACTGAACTTTCCTCAGTGGCTTTTTCCTTGTATGTAAAATAAAAAAGTTTGAGCTACATGTATTTTGAGGTTTTTTTTTTTTCTAGTTCTAAAGCTATCACCATATCTATCATCTGCATCTCTCTCTCTCTCTCTCTCTCTCTCTCTCTCTCTCTCTCTCTCTCTCTCTCTCTCTCTCTCTCTCCTCATCCATCTATCTGTCTGTTTAATCTAGACTTACATAAATATCAAAATAAAACTAGTAGAATTTAGTAATTGATTGTTTTCAGAGTTTCAGAGGAGTCAAGCAACCAATTGCTGTCCAATGCTCAATATGTTTACAATCTCAATATTACCTATTCTTGCAGGCTCTGATACAGAGGTACTATGGGATTTGAGTGATGAAGTATAAAAATATTAGGAATTCTGCTTAATAAACAATTTATATTACTCTCTTCTTTTTAGATGGACCAGGACATGGTATTCTCCCCAATAATTCTTTTTTTTCTGTGCTTATGTTGATGAATAATATGAAAATTTATCACTTCTTTGCCTCACTGGAGTGTGACAGTGCTCTAGGAGGACTAACAGCTGGATGAAATGATAAATTCAACAGTTATACAGATGTTCCCAAAGTAGCTACATATTTGCTGTTGCCTAGAAAACATCTGGTTGGGTTTTGCAGTGATATTTATGAAGCTTGGCAGACGATCTGATAGTTTGTTCTCCTAAGAAGAGACAACTACCTACCATGCCAGGGAGCAGATTGCCCAAAGGGTTTTGTGATATCTGTACATTTTGTGAAAACACTTGAATAATTAGAAAGGATTTTCTTTAGTGATTGGAAATACAAGTTGTTCAGATTAATTTGTGAGTCTTATTGCTCTCATGTATTATTTTTGGGGGTCAAATCATAAAGTTTGTGACCATCAGATCTTATTTACAGATAACAATGAGTTTCCATGTAATATTCATTGCCCTTAAAGAAATCATTTCTGCTCTGTTGAAGCTGTACCTCAACAGATGTTTCTGAGTAAATTTTTTCATTCTATCAAGGGTTTCTTGCAAAGTAGTGCTTTACAAATGCCCCTTTTGGGTGAATAGATTGTGTAAACGTTAAGGGAATTTGAGGGAGTCGGTCAATACATTATAGTGCAAACAACTTTTCATTTAAGAACACCAACTATTTATATATATGTCATAATTCATTTATGTAGTATATTCTACATAAGTGTAATTATGTAATCTCCTCATAATTTTAAGCTATTACACAAAATAGGGAAACTTGACTGTGAACAGGGACCTTCCCACAGTTTTCACGACTCAATACTCTGATGGAGAACTTGCCAGTGATGGATAACTGGATCACAAGTCCCCCCACTCCCACCCCACCTTTTTAAAATGGTATTTTTTTCCAGTGACATGTAAAGACACATTTTAAAATTCATTAAAAAAAATTGAAGTCCAAATTTTCTCTCTCCTCCTCTCTCCTCTCTGAGACAGTAAACAGTTTAATATAGGTTATGTATGTGCAATCATGTAAAACATATTTCCATATAAATTATATTATGAAAGAAGAAACAGACCAAAAACACACATACACACACAAATAAAAATGAAAATAGTATACTTTGATCTGCATTCAGACTTCATTAGCTCTTTCTCTGGATCTGAATAGCATTTTTCGTTATGAGAGTGTTAGAATTGTCTTGGATCATTGTATTGCTGAGAATAGCTAAGTCATCTACAATTCCATATGAATTTCTGTTACTGTATACAATATTCTTCTGATGCTGTTCACTTCACTTCTCATCAGTTCAATAGGTTTTTCTGGAATCTACCTGCTCATCATTTTTTGTAACACAATAGTATTCCATTACATTTATATACCATGACTTGTCCAAACAATCTCCAATTAATAGGCACCCCCACTTTCTAATTCTTTGCCACCACAAAAAGAGCTGCTATAAATATTTTTATATATGTGGGTTCCTTTCCCTTTTTTGTGATCTTTTGGGATATATGCCAAATAGTAAAATTTCTGTATCAAAGGGTATGTGCAGTTTGGTTACCCTTTGGTCATAGTTCCAAATTGCTCTTCAGAATGGTTGGAACAATTCACCACTCCACCAATAGTGCATTACTGTTCCAACTTTCTCATATTCTCTTTACCATTTATATTCTCTTTTTTTTTTGTCAGATTATCCAATCTGATAGGTGTGGGGTACTACCTCAGAATTGTTTTAATTTGCATTTCTCTAATCAATAGTGATTTAAAGCATTTTTTTCCCCATATACCTAAAGATAGCTTTGATTTCTTCATCTGAAGACTGCCTATTCATATCCTTTGACCATTTATCAATAGGGGAATGACTTGTATTCTCATTTGACTCAATTCTCTAATATTAGAGAAATGAGACATTTATCAGAGATACTTTTTTTGTTGTTGTGCTGAGGCAAAATAGGGGTGACCCTGTGCTGACTTGCTCAGGGTCACACAGCTAGGAAATGTTAAGTGTCTGAGACCAGATTTGAACTCAGGTCTTCCGAGCTGCCCCCAGAGATACTTGATGTAAAATTTCCCGTTTTCCTGCTTTCCTTAGCAAATTAGTTTTTGATAATTTCCTTTATTTTATATATACAAAAATTTGAGAACATTTCTTAAATTCCTTTTTTCAGTGGAGGGTACCATTATCTTCCCACTTATTTTGGTTTATGACTTCAATTTTCCCCTTTTTCTTACCTTTTATATAGCCAATCTCTTCTGATGCCATAGTGTTACATATATTCTATGGTAATGTCATTGCCCTACTCTCTGAAGCTTTCCATTGGACACCATGTTATCTTTAAAGGATGTCATTTCTCTATTCTTTGTCTGTTAGGTTTCTTTGGTGTTCTTGTGGTTCCTGCATAGCTTTTTTTTTTTTTTTTTTTTTTTACATTTATTCATCTTTAGCTATTACAGGGGGATCTGCTGAGCTCCATCCCTACATGCTAAGGATTGGTCTCTAGAATGCCTCTTCTTGACAAGGGCAGAAATCATGACAGGTGATCCAAATCAAGACCCTCATTTTAATAAATCTCAGCTCCCATTATGGTATTCATTCTCTCATTACTTGGGGACCAATCAAAGCTGCACCCCTTAGGTGTACCCCTTTTTAAAAAGACTTTATGAATATTGAAAGTTTAACAGGTTTGCTCTCTAGGGTGCCAAGAGGACAAAGAACATATTTTTGTTGACTGCTTTCTATCCATAGTCAGTAAAACTGATTTTAATTTATCCAGAAATTCTGTCTTTTGGAACTTTTTATATGTCAGTCATATCACCATATTTCCTTTCCAAAACTAGAAGAAAGAGAGATATAAGCTAGGTTCCTTGATAGTCCAAATGGAACTGGGAAAGGATCCTAGATGGATAGACTTTCACCAATGTAGAGTAATCTCAATGACATTTCTATGTGGTGGGGCGGTTTTCAGATAAAGAAATCAAAAAGAAAGGGGGGAAAGGGGATGGAGGGAGACAGAAATAGAAACAGAATGTAAGGAATAGAGAGAAACAGAATGATAGACACAAACAGAAAAGAGTTTTGAGACTTAGAAACAGACACTTAGAGACAGAAAGATTTTATGGAAATAAATTTTCTATGGAATATCCTAAATATAATTTGAAGATCATGAAACCGTAAGTCTAGAAAGCCAGATCCCAAATCCTATGATATGGCTCAGAGCTTGAATATCAAAGGAGAAGGTGGAACACAAGGAAGGACCATGGGAAGATGTTTGGTTTAAATTAGGTCAAGGGGATGTCTGTTAATACAATTCTAAAAAGAAAATAGTCCTCAAAAGCAAGGAATTTTTTTGTTTGTTTTTTATATCTTTAAACCTGGCACAAAGAAAAGTAATCTTTCATCTTTTCCTATATTCTATCATTCTTGCTCCATTTAGGCCTTGACCAGATCTAGAGCTATATTTCTTTGCAAAACTGAAGTTCTCAGACAATTAATTTATACTATTCCTTTCTATATGACACACTATAATCACATTTTAGATACATTTACCATAAAGCTCTCAGAGCCAACTTATCTGTTATTCTATCAACAAAAACAATCCCCTGGGCCTGACAGGGAACTATATGGTCTTTGTCTAATACCAAATCAGCCCTCATCGCCATGATTTGATTTTATTTTTTCATTGTGTTGAAATAGATTTTTGCCTTTTTACCCTTTTCCTCATACCTCTTTTTATACTTAGTAACAATGCCTTTCTTTTGCTTGCCATCAGTACTTTTCAAGATTCCTTTTACTAGGTTGGTTTACATAATCCTAGATAATAAGCCATCTCTGTTGTCCCTTCACCTATCTAGATTTAACTCCTTGGCTGCTATAATACAAAAGAGTTGAAACAGGACATATTCTGGGAGAGAATCCAAAGGGCTTAAGATATTGAACAGGAAAAGAAGCTCTTTTTGGGATACAAGTATTTTCTAATAATCATACTTGAAGCTTATCAGCTGAGGTAACCTAATGTTCTAATAGAATCAGTAAAGATAAAGGATTGATTTCATGTTTTCTTTTTCAAAAATTTGAAAGAAAGGTAAGTTTATCTCAATAATTTTTTAGCTAGATAAAGATAAGAAAACACTCATGGAACCTACTATGAAGGGTAGTTAATATTCTTTTTCTCCTGGCCTGCATATTCTAGGAGATAGAAATATTTTATATTTACATTATACATAATGTATAACAATATAACATGTTATATTGTTATACATTATGTATAATATATACAATATATTATGTATATTTATAAAACCTTCATTTATGTGTAGACTATACACACACACATAAACATACATGTAACCTTCATTTGTGCGCTGCAACCTAAACATTTCCATCTCCTAGCATACGTCTACATAGCTTAGATGCAGTCCAAGAGTAAAAGAATATTAACTGCCTTTCATAGTAGTTTCATTTTTTCATATGTAATTTTTTTTTCATATCCTCCAAAATGCGTCAAATTTGGGAGTGTCAGTGGATCTTGGAAACAATCAGAAACCAACCGTACTTTCAGATAAATTGAAACAATCCTTGGACCCTTGACGTTTTCTCTCAATCTATAATATTTATTTATATCTTTAAAATATTAAGATCGTTGGTAAGATCAATATATCAGTATAATGAAAGATCATTTCTAGAGATGTTAGCATTTTGTCTGTCTCTAGTATAAGAGACTCTTCCTATAACATGCATTCCCCCCAGTCTTCCTACAAATATACATTGTCTGAAAAGCCAGAGAAAATGCATCACCTTTTTTGCATATGAGACTCTGGGACTAGAGTGTTGCTAAAATAGTCCATCAATAAATTCAAAAAGAAAAGAACACAAAATGGTTTTAAGAAAGTGAGAGAGTTTATTAAATATTGTTCTTGTTGTTAGCTTTATTTTGAATATGGTATGATTTGTTTTAGAACCTGGGTACATCGATATATACTAACCTTACTAACTGAATAGGCCAGCAAAAAATAATTCTCCAACCTCTTGATACGTAAAATGATCCTAATTAGGATTTACAATGCATATGATATTTCTCATTAAACTCTCCTGGGAATGTGTTGTATGAATTGGGAGTTCTTTATTAATGAAGAAATAGTAGAATATCACAATTGAAAATAACTTTAGAAAAAATATAGTGCAACCCAGATTAAACAGAATTCTAACTATAATATTTCCAATATTTGATCATAAAAGCTAGAATTTAGTAATACCTACCATTTTCATTACAAAGCACTTTATGTGTGTTAACGTGTTTGATTCTCACAACTGCTCCCTGAGGTAAATCCCCATTTTACAGATGAGGAAACAGACATGGAGTGGTAAAATGATTTGCCCAGAGAAATACTAAGTTTCTGAGGAAGGATTTGAACTTGAGTCCTTCTGACTTAAGGTTTAGAACTCTATTCATGATGCAAGCTAGCTAGCTGTTTCTGACATGCAATAACTTCTTCTGGAAAAGCTCCAGAAATGGAGAAGACAACATCTTCTTAGGCAGGTCTGGTTATTAAGTAATTTCTTATATAAAGCCTAAATCTGTCTCTCTATAACTTCTATCTTGTGTTGCTTATTCTGCCTTCTGAGGTTAAGTAAAATAAATGTAATTCCTTTTTTAGAGGATAGTCCTTCAAATATTTGAAGATAATGTTGTATTTCTATTGCCTTTTATTCTTCTTATGAAATGAACATTTTCAATTTTCTTTCAATCAAATAGGGCATGATCTTAACTCTTCATGTTATTCTCATCTAGACATATTCTTGACCAATGATGTGACACTCCAGTGGAAAAGGAGACCAACAAACCATACATAAGGATCCCTATGGATCTTATATTAACTTTCAAAGCCTTATATTAATATTATTTATGTTTCATGGACTATAAATTTGATACCTGTGCTATAGATGGTCAATGTCTTTTCTAGAATATGTCTTAGATGTGGACTGACTAGCATATAGTTAGATTATCACTGCCTTCCTTTTACACTTTACTTCGATGAATGCAACCAAGGTTTTTTTTGCTTTTTTTGGCTGCCATTTTTTTGACATAGTAAAGCAATGATATATTGGGAAAAGATGCCTTAATTTCAGTGGACTCAATCCTGAGTTTATAATCCACTAAAATTAGATATCTTTTCCCAACATATTGATACCTTACCATATCTTGTCCAGTAGTGTAACTTTTCATTGCTTTTTAAACAATGCAAGATTGGACATTTACCCTCATTAAATATTAATTCCATCCTTTAAATTGTTAATACAGTTAGAACTATGAACCTTAGATGTCATTGGTTGGTGCCTAATATGTCCTGTTTTGTTGAAGCTCTAACCAAAGAGAGTAGTATTTGGAGTTAAGATAAAGGACACGTGTTTAATGAGTTTACAAATAACAGAACTATCCTTAGAGAGAGAGAGAAACAGAGCCTGGCTAGAGACCAACATTTCTCTCTGACTATAGAAATATATTTAGTTAGCAGTCAAAGCTGGAAACATTTAATCTGTCTCTTGAATGGCTTCAGGGCAATATTCCTAATTTTTGGCCATATAACATACAACAATGAAAAATGAAGGATGGGAGCTGAATAAAATTATAGAATTACCTTTTAACCCCAAACTAGCATGAAAATCACTATGAAATTATTCTAAGGGGAGACCAGACTTCCTGATGAAGAGCTAGGATAGTAAAATATAAAAATCTCTTTGTTATATCCATGAAAAATTATTTTCTTTCAAAAGCTAAGGGCTTAAGGCCTTTGAGTTTGCCTCATTTAAGATGAACAATCCTTTCCTTTCCACTGTGCTCCACATTCTCCAACTCTATCTGTAGATAGAAACAAATGTTTATCTGTTACCTTTAATTTATAGGATTAGAGAAAACAGATAATATGTTGAAAAAGCAAGTTGGTGCTTTATTGAACTATTTCAGTCAGATACCTGGGGAAATATGTTTAATAGGGTTGAACATTTCTTATCTAGTAGAGTTTTCTGAGAGATCTAATTATTTTTTCTCCCAGTCATGATGCATCTCCAGAAAATTATGCTTAATTTTGGATAATACCATGATTAATGATCTTTCTGTAATGGTGTAGAATTATCTTCTAGTAATATAATACTCTCTGAATGTGGCTACATCTGGAAGACAGTTAGAAGATAAAATTTACTGTTCATTTTCTCTTCCTCTCCAATGACTGAAAGAAAGTGGAGTCATCTAATAAAGTATAAAATACCCACTGAAAAAATTGGGAAGTCAAGTGAACCAGGTATTCAAGTCAAACTAATTCTAAAAAATGAGTCCTTGGAATCCCTGCAGTAACCAATTTTGTACATGTGGTGCAAGTTAGAGTTTGATAAAGAGTTAGTAAAAAAAATATCACTTTATCTTAGCAAGCTTCATACTGTCATTTCCATCTTCCTCTTAAGTTCTAAGTGCTAATGGGAAGATAAATTCTGAGGGCATTATTGCTGATTCTTTTCTCTACAGTTCTCTTTAAAATTTATGGAACAGGAGAGAGGCTCTTTATCATATCTCTCATTTGTGTTGCTTCAGTTTTATAGTAACTGTGCCCAATTAGGAGATGAGAAAACACTGAATTTAGTCTCTAAAATAACATTTATAATCATTTTATTTGATTCCAGTGTCACAGGACCCTTTCATTAGGCTGTTGAGTAGCCTGAGTTGGAAGTCAGTATAGTTATTACAAAACAGTAAGAGTTTAAGGCTTAAGTTTCTGAAATATGGTTTCCAAATTTTGTAATTTCAGATTGATGCTAGTGTCTAAGTTGAGACATACCATGACAGAATCTTTGAGTTCATTCCTCTCTTTTACCCTCCTTAGTTAATCATTTGTCAAGTCTTTGATTTATTGACTATATTTCCATAACATTTCTCATATCCAATCTCTCTATTTACATCACAACCATCCAAGTTCAGACTCTCATTACCTCTTTCCTATACTATTGTAATAGCTTTCTAATTGGTCCTCCTGATCTGAAGTCCCTATTTTTCTACTCTTCAAACAATTCCACTGTGAGCACCTTTTGCCTAAGAAATTTTTATGTGAACCTATGTATATAAAATAGGTATATAAATCAAACATTTACTGATAATAAATTATAATATCCAATTATGAGACTCCATATAGGATTGCTGACCACAGTATAAGAAACTGAGAGTATATACCACCTCCACTGAAGTGGTGTAAGTGAGGTATTATAGCATCCAGGTTTTGGGGGGGATATTCATATAGTCTAGGTATACCTTTGAAGTAAATATTCCTCCATATAAACTAATCTGACTGTTAATTGGCTAAATACAACTGGAATGCTAGGGATCTCTAAAATAAAAATAATAAAAACAGTGAAGGTTTAAATGAATGGCAGAGACTATATATTCCCAGCCTTCTTAAGATTATTGAAAAACCCTGGAAACAGAGGGAATTATAATACACTTGGCCTTCTGGCAGTTGGGGTCATAGTAATCACTCAAAGATAAATATATACATGTAAAGCACACACATATATAGCAATATTGTGAATATATATGTGCATGCATGTATGTGTGCATACAATGCATACCCTTTGATCCAGCAGTGTTTCCACTGGGCTTATATCCCAAAGAGATACTAAAGAAGGGAAAGGGACTTGTATGTGCAAGAATGTTTGTGGCAGTCCTCTTTGTAGTGGCTAGAAACTGGAAAATGAATGGATGCCCATCAATTGGAGAATGGTTGGGTAAATTGTGGTGTATGAATGTTATGGAATATTGTTGTTCTGTAAGAAATGACCAGCAGGATGAATACAGACAGGCTTGGCGAGACTTACATGAACTGATGCTGAATGAAATGAGCAGAACCAGGAGATCATTATGTACTTCAACAACGATACTGTATGAGGATGTATTCTGATGGAAGTGGATTTCTTTGACAAAGAGAAGATCTAGCTCAGTTTCAATTGATCAAGGATGGACAGAAGCAGCTACATCCAAAGAAAGAACACTAGGAAACGAATGTAATAAACTGCTTGCATTTTTGTTTTTCCTCCCGGGTTATTTATACCTTCTGAATCCAATTCTCCCTGAGCAACAAGAGAACTGTTCGGTTCTGCACACATATATTGTATCTAAGAGATACTGTAACTTCTTTAACATGTACAGGACCACTTGCCATCTGGGGGAGGAAGTGGAGGGAGGGAGGGGAAAAATCAGAACAGAAGTGAGTGCAAGGGATAATGTAAAAAATTACCCAGGCATGGGTTCTGTCAATAAAAAGTTATTATAAAAAAAAAGAAATCTTTATTCAAATCTTAATTATTTTCTCAATTAATTTTCTTGACCATGTTATCTAAGAGAAATAATTCCAGTCAGCTATACTAACAAAGAATCATTTTCTCATTATTTAAACAATGTGACTAGATTAAAATTAAAGATGAACTTTTTTTTCTTAAAACTATACAGATATCTGACATAGCCAGGTAATTTCCAGATAAAAATCTTCCAGGGGATGGATGGAAAAAAATTTTCTCTTTAAGTATAAATCTGATTACAAAACTCTCCTATTGTTTCCTTAAAGATACAGTTACTTCTATGCTAACGATTGTCTGTTGCTGTTCACTCATTTTTCATTTATGTCAGACTCTTTGGGACCCTATGAGGATTTTCTTGGCAAGGACACTTTAATTATTTGCCATTCCCTTCTCTAGCTCATTTTATAAGTGAGGAAAGTGAGGTGAACAGGATTAAGTGACTTGCCCAATTATTAAGTCACAGAACTATTAAATGTCTGAGGCCAGATTTGAACTTACAGAGTTTTCATGACTCCAGGTCTAGCACTCAATCCACTGTGACATCCAGCTGCCCTGTAATGAATTCCTAAAGTTCTGCTAAATTATTCACCCTACTATTGATCTATTCTCTCTACTTCTTGGTTAAATGACAAGCTCCTTTAATATGATAGGCTGTAGATCTTTCCAGTTTCCATATATAAAGATTTTTAATGTGAGGTCTGTGAAGATGTGTGTGTGTGTGTGTGTGTGTGTGTGTGTGAATGTATTTTCTTAGGTTCTACTAAAATATATCCTTCATGTAAACCAAGAGCATTGTATAATCAATATCTACCAATGAAAAGAGTATTATGCAAATGGTCTTTGAATCTAATGTAACATTCCTAATAGTTTGGTAAATATTTCAATATAATTAGTTTCCTTTGTAATATTATGATTTTATTTCATGCATTTAAAAATAGGGCCTACAGGCTTCCCTAGACTGCAAAAGAGGTCCATAGCATTAAAAAGTCCTTTACTAAAGCTTGCTTGATTGGGGTTGACTGTTGAGGATGCTTCACCTATGTTACTATATAATTATCATCTCCAATTAACTGTGTATTAGCAATATCTCTGTCCATTTAATATGTTCCTCAAGCAGGGAATTCGTGGACTGCTTCAACATAAAGCATATACATAAATAATATTGGTCCAAAAGGGGCCATAAAAATCATCCAGTTCAAATCCATAAAATAAAAACCTTTCCCCAAACTTGTCCTAGTTCACATAATGAATAAATGTTAAGATTAGAATCTTCATGTCCTGAATCCTAGCCTAGCAAAGCAAGTATGATGTCTCTTTCTACCTACTCTGTTACCAAATCACTAAATGGTCTCTTCAAGACATGATCATTAAAAAACACCCAATGAACAATCATATCTGTCACTATATAAAAAATCCATAAGAAAATTCATTTTTATTTTCCTTATGTTGGCAATTTGGGTTTTGAAATTGAAAATACTGTAAGTATCCCTTGCTTCAATTTTGGCTTATGAAATCTTAACCCCTAATGATTGGAAATCTATAGCAAGAACATGTTTAGAAACTGGCCAGAACTTGTGGCTTTTGAAGTATAGTGAACTTTGTAGAATATAAGCCCAACAAAATAGGCAGACTGGAGTTAATATACAAATTACCTTTGACCAACTGCAGGTAAAAGTCAGCATGCAGATACTTCAGTACAGATTAATTACCCTTTGATAGCATATGAGCAAATTGCTGCTGTTGCTATCAAAGCATGGGGCACCCTTCCAGGAAGAGAAGATGGAGGGGAAGCCTTCATGAAAATAGAGCAAGGTCCAAATGAACTCTTTGATGATTTTGTGGGACATCTGCAGACAGCTGTCACAAGAACCATTGGTGAAAATTCAGCAACAGGAATAATGATCAAACAACTTGCTAGAGAAAATGCTAATGAGGTTTGTAGAAGAATTATATGGGGACTACACAAAGATGCTCCTTTAGAGATCATAAGACACTGTGCCACAATAGGCACAGATGCCTTTTATACTCAGGCTATGATGCAGAACATGGAAAGACGAGGTCTCTCTTGGCAGGGGACTTCAGAAAGACTTGTCAATGCTTTCAGTGTGATAAAGTAGGGCATCTGAAAACTCAATGTAGGCATAGAGATAGAGTGAGAAAACAGGATGGGACAACAAGACCTAAAAGCCTATGTCCAAAATGCAACAAGGGATTCCACTGGGCCTAAGGCCCAGGGAAATGAGAGGCTGGGCCCAGCTCTAAGACCTCAAACAAAAACCATGTGTGGCATGATGGTAGCCGAGGTTACACTGAGAGAGTCTTTAGAAGTTCAGTATCCTGATATAATCAGTTAGCAGAGAAGCAATCAGACGGCAGAAAAGGGTTACATGATTTATCAGCCAAAAAGTAATCTAATGGGAGAAAGGGATTACAATTGGGGAGAATACAGGCAATGTCCAGTATAAGCAGCTTCAATATAGTCTCCAGGTGATGTGAGAGATCCAGAAAGTGACAAATGGAAGGGACCAGATAGGTTAACTGCTTGAGGGAAAGAGTTTGCTTGTATCTCTACAGATGGAGAAGGAATCAGATGGGTGCCAAAGGGCACCTGGAGAAAGACAGAAAAAGAAAAAAACCTCAAAACAAAGGAGAAGACCTAAGAAATATCTGACACTGAAAGAGCATGGCTGATAATGAAACTGTTACAGAAGTTCAAATCCCACAGGAATCATTGGATTCCCTGAGATGAAAAATTGTTGATAAGACTATTGCAGGATTTCAAATCCTGCAATTTTGCAGGAATCACAATCTGACATATGAAGTAATGGACAATAGACTGGTTTTGGACTATTTCTAGGACTTATGGACATGTGTAATTCCTCATGTTGATTCATGTTATTTGTTACATCACTACTAGACTGTGTTATATTGCTATGTGCTTGTGTAAAATGGATTTTTGTATATCTGTTTTGTATCTGTTTCAAGTGAGACCCTTCAGAAACCTGCTAATCTGGTTTAATTCCCCATTTTCCTTTGCTAAGTGAGTAGAAACAAGAGAACATTGTACACAGAAATAACAAGATTATACAATGATCAATTTGATGGACGTGGCCCTTTTCAACAGCGAAGTGATTCAGGACAGTTCCAATGGTCTTGTGATGGAGAGCACCCAGAGAAAGGACTATGGGGACTGAGTGTGGATCACAACATAGTATCTGTAATGTTCTTGTTGGTTGTCTGGAGGTCTTGGAGCAGCCTTTGTTTCAGTAGCGTAATCACCACAAGAATAACCAGGTGTTAAAGTCCAAAGTCCAAATTCTTTATTGTCTCTTTGCCTGGGGCCTGGTTAGCTTTCTTTCTTGAGGCCCTTCAGATGGGCCTTGGTCTCAGTGGGGGGAGCAGGAGGACAGATCAGCCACCACAAGGTTGATAAAGATGGAATGAATCTCTCATCAACTTGGCTCTGAGAGCTTGAGCTCCCTCCTCCAGTCCTCTTGTTGTCTCTGGCTCTGATTGTGCCTGAATTTGTCCCAGCTTTATATACTCTATTTTAATTACATAATAGGTGTGAATCTTATAGAACTATATTAAGTACTAAGCATATGTACTGAACTAGAGAACTGTTAAGCACCATGCTAAACTCGATAATCATTGTCTCATCAATTCCACTAACTTAACACTTTGTTAGAATCCTTGTTTTAAGTACAGAGTTCTGGCCCATAACATCACACAAGAAAAATCAGATCAACAGGAGGATGATTTTAGAGAGGCCTGGAGAGACTTACATGAACTGATGCAAAGTGAAATGAGCAGAACCAAAAGATCATTGTACACTGGAACTTCAATTTTTTTCTTGTGCAACAAGAGAATTGTATAAATATGTTTACAATATTGGATTTAACATATATTGGATTGCTTGCCAACTAGGGGAGAGGATGGGGAGAAGAAGGGGAAAATTTGAAATACAAGGTTATTCAAGGTCAATGTTGAAAAATTATCTGTCCATATGTTTTGAAAATAAAAAGCTTTAAAAAGAAAAGAAGAAAAATCAGTTCAAAAAGGGGAAAAAATTGAGAAAGAAAACAAAATGCAAGCAAACAATAAAAAAGTGAAAATACTATGTTATGATCCACACTGAGACCCCATATTCCTCTCTCTGGGTGCTCTCCATCACAAGACCATTGGAACTGTCCTGAATCACTTTGCTATTGAAAAGAGTCATATCTCTCAAAATTGATCATTGCGTTATCTTGTTACTGTTGTGTACAACGTTCTCTTGTTTCTACTCACTTCACTTAGCATCAGTTCATGTAAGTTTCTCCTGGCTTCTCTGAAATTATTCTGCTGATAATTTCTTACAGAACAATAGTATTCCATTGTATTCATATACCATAACTTATTAAGCCATTTTCTACCTGATGAGCATCCATGCAGCTTCCAGTTCTTTGCTACTACAAAAAGGGGTGCCAGAATCATTTTTGCGCATGTGGGTCAAGAATTTCTCTTTTTTAATGATCTCTTTAGGATACAGGCCCAGTAGAGACACTGCTGGATCAAAGGTTATGCACAGTTCGATAGCCTTTAAACATAGTTCCAAATTTCAGCAAGCATTTCTTTTTTTTTTTTATTAAAGCTTTTTATTTTCAAAACATATGCATAGATAATTGTTCAACATTAACCCTTGTAAAACGTTGTGTTTCAGTTTTCTCCCCCTTTCCCCTACCCCCTCCCTTAGATGGCAAGTAATACAATATATATTAAACATTGTAAAAATGAATGTTAAATCTAATATTTGCATACATGTTTATACAATTATCTTTCAATAAGCATTTCTTAAGCACCTTTTATGTACCAGAAGCTAGTATAGTGGTAGCTAGATGTCCCAGTGAATAGAACTCTAGCCCTAGAGTCAGGAAGTCCTGGGGTCTCAGACAGTTACTATCTGTGTGCCCCTGGGTAGGTTACTTAACTCGGTTTACCTTAATTCACTGGAAAAGGGCACAACAAACTACTCCAGTATCTTTATTAAGAAAACCTTATGGATTTCTGGTAGAGTGGATCCAGAAGAAGGACATCCTTCTCCATCTTGGAACCATGTGAGCAGACAAGTTGAGCACTGAACCACATCTTTGGGAGACTTATGATACTTATATTGTTTCTACGTATTCTCTCTTTAAGATCAAAATTCTTCCGTCTATTCCAGTGCAAGATTTTGTTTGCCCAGTAAGATGGCCATGTAAAGAATTCAGAGGACCCAACTCTTCTATCTTTATTCCAGCAATGATTTAATAAGAGCACAAGTATCAGTATCAAGTAACATCCCCTAAATCCAAAGTGACCTTTCAGGAAGCTGATTCATCCAATTCAGAAGTAAACAAAAAGATAGCCAGAAGTTAAGAGCCTTAGAAGAGGAAACAGTCCAAAAGTCCTCTTCCCAGGGAAGTTTCAGAAACTCCCTGACTGGGAAAACTCCAGCAATAGTGAAGTGGTAGTATGACCAGAGTTGTCTCCAGAGGGTACAGAAGAGGCAGGATGCTGATCTTGGAAGCCTTAGAGGGGAGAGAAGACTATCCTTTGCCTTGATAAGGGACCACCACCCACAGAACTCTGACCTCATAGTAAAAATGTGTTTTGTTTTTTTTTAATGATCTTAAGAAAAGAGAAAGGAAAGGGAAATATATTAGGAAAAAAATAAAGAGAAAGGGGAGGGACTGTCTTGCATAGTTAGTGGATATGTTATGAAGAGTGTATAAATGTAGAGGAAGGGATGAGGGAATGTGTGATATGAAGCTCTCTTTCATCTGAGCTGAACAAAAGGGTTTAACAGTTTCACTCGCATAGTCACACAGATTTTTGGTGCACAAATATATTAATCCTCAACAGGGAAATATTGGGATAATAGGGAAGGAGGATAGTTTAAAGGTAGGTGAGGGATAGTATAAAGAAAAGAAGTTCTAGTGTGGCTATGATGGATTATGAATGGGAAATTAAGAGGAAAGAAAGAATAAGAATTTGAGATGGAATTTAAAGTGGGGAGCAAAGAAAGGGGAAAAAAGAATAAGAGGTCAGGATGGAGAGAAATACACAATTGATGATTAGAATCACAAATATAAATGGGGGTTAAATCACCTATCAGATGGAAGAAGGTAATAGTATAATTTAGAAAGCAGAGCCCAACAAGTTATTTATGAGAAACATAGATAAACTCACGCAGAATTGTACTAAGGGAACTGGGTTAAAATTTAGTTATACTTCAGTTGAATTTGATTTAATTTAATTTTTTCAAGTGAATTTTTTAAAAAAAAGCAAAGATAGCAATTATAATGTCAGACAAAACTATATAAATGTCCAGGATTAAAAGAGATAAACAGGGTAACTTCATTCTGTTTCAATTCACCATGAATAACAAATCAATATCAATAAAGCTGGGTGATGCCTCCAGATAGAATCTTGGTCTTGGAATCAGGAAGACCAGAGTTAAAATTTGGCCTTAGATACCTATTAAGTGACCATGGTTAAATTTCTTAATGTCTATTTGCCTCCATTTCCTTAATTTTAAAATATGAATAACAATATCACCTACCTTCCAGGTTTGTTATGAGAGTAAAATGAGATAATATTTGTAAAAGTGCTTAGCACAGTGCCTGATTAATAATTAGTACTTAATAAATTTTCTTTCTTAAATATCTATCTAATTGCACTGAATGTTATAGCATCTAAATATTTCCAAAAAGGTAGGTTTTGTAGCAGGTCACTAGGAGGTGCAGTGGGTAGTATTGGAGATAGTGTCAGGAAGACCCGTGTTTAAATCAAACCTTAGGCATTTATTTGCTGTGTAATCAATCAGGTTAGGCACTTAACCTCTGCTTTAAATTTCTTTATTTTAAAAATAGGAATAATAATAGTACAGCCATACCTCAGAGATATTTTGAGTTTAGTTCTAGGCTACCATAATAAAGAAATATAATGATAAAATGAGTCACATGAAAATTTTCCAGTGCTTATATTATACTATACTGTATTCTCTTAAGTATGCAATAGTATTATATCTAAAAAAAACCCCATACATGCCTTAATTACAATTTTTTTATTGCTTAAAAAAAAGAAAGAAAATCCTAGAAATAGCACGGTTCATGAGGCCATGAAGAGTCAGATGTGACTGAACAACAATAATATAAAATAATGCTAGATGTCCTGGGCCTGCCCAGCCTCAAGCCAATTTAGGAATTAAAGCTAAAGAATATTGGAAAAATATTTGTGGCCCGTAAAATTAAATGAAAAGAATATTAAAAGTGTACTAATTAAAACAGACATTATTCTTCTGTTAAATTTTCCAAAGTAGCAATGGTGAATCAGAAAGACACCCCAAAGGACAAATGGAACACTACCATATTTAAAGAACCCCAACTCTTCATAGGCTAGATTTCTTTTTATTGTGACAAGGATGCCACAATAAAAGTTGAAGGACTATTTCACCATAGATGAGAGAAACTTAGCTCAGTGGTCACACTACTGTTCTTGGCAGATGGGCTACACCAGATTGAGGGTAACTGACATGCATCAACCTATTTAGTGAGTTTGAGGGATGTTTCCCCCAAACATGTATAGACTTTCCTTAGTAGAATAGATGGATGAGAACAACTGTTCTAACAGTTGTGAAGATGACTGAAGCAGGTGCTGGAGAACTTAGAGCTTGGTCAGACATTAAAGTTACCAAGATCCCCCATTGCATGCATGGCCATCACCATTTGTCCTGACTTTTGTGTTGCCACTTCAAAAAGTCCACTGGAAAAGAGACTAAGGCTGTTGACTTTGCACAATTCTGACCCACTTAAATCTGAATCAAGACATTAATTGTGATGTCATTAGTCCTCTTCAAAAATGAAGGGTCAAACAACAACATTTCTCCAGGCTAATTAAATTCCAAGAACAGCTTCCTTCTCTATTTAAAGGAAAACAAATCCAGCCTATGTAAATAAATATTCCTTTTATCACACAAGGAATAACACTGATAGTTTCCACATACATTAAAACTTGAGAATATTTAAGCAGAAAAAAATACTAGAGAGCAGTGTTAGTCAACACTTTAGTGTTTAGTGTTGACAATTAGCCAATTGATTTTAGCAAGTTGAGAGAATTTTGTGGGAAGAATGACATTCTTCCAGGCAAAGGCCACACGAGGCTCACAGGACCACTGCAACAACACAATGATCATGTTCTGGGGAAAATTAGTATTTTTCTCTGTTTTCTCTTCATTTTACTCATGCTGGAAAGTTGGGACTTTGGGAGAAGAACATATTCAACATATGTGTTTATATATTTCTCTTGCCTTTGTGTGTGAGTATGTCTTATTCAGGAACTTGGAAACAGGCCACACCAAAAGTGTTCCCTGGATGAGAATAAATTGTGCTTCAGATACATTATAAGAATACATAAACTTTATCAAATAAGCCCACTCTCTGTCTTTTGACAGTAAACTGCTTCTTTGAGGCATAGTATTTGAATGTGTTCAGAAAGGGGCTAATATGATTATGAAGGGATTCTAAATCATGTTTTATGAAGAACAAATTATTATTATAAGACTAGTAAAACTACTATAACTAATACTAGCTGACATTTGTGTGATGTTTTAGAGTTTACAAAGCTCTTTATATGTGTGATTTCATTTGCTCCATCTAACATTCTTGTGAAATCAACCAAGCACATATTATGTATTATTACTATGTCACAGATGAGGAAGCTGAAACTCAGAGAGATTTTATGTAGTCTAAGATTTAGGAGGGAAGTCATAAATGCCTTCAAAAGAGTTGAAGGACTGTTTTAGAAAGAAAGATTAGTTTTATTTTGTCTTATTCAACAAGGTAAAATTAGACCTAATAATGGATTCAATCTAAAGGAAGGAGCCATAAAGCCATTTCGTACTATATGATCCTTCTAAAAATGCAGCAGCTATTCTTGCCCAAATGGACTCCTTACATCAATCAGAATTATCACCTAACTCACATTGTCCTATTATCTGTCTTCAAATTGTTTGTCCCTGCTAGTCAACAATTTTATAATCACACTGCTAACTACTAGGCTTAGATATCCCAATTCCCAGTTGCAATTTCAGGCATTCAATAAATATATATTAATTAAGCCCACTATGTGCCAGACACTATCTAAATTCTGGGGATACAGCCTTGAGGAAGATCTAATGGAGAAAGACATACATACACATTGCTTTTCTATATAATTCTAACAGCTCTCTCTGGCTTTTCCTTTTGTCTTCCTTGGCACAGATTTTCCAGTCTCTGTCCCTTCTGCACCCTAGGGAATTAGCACAGGTGTCCCTTATTTGGCAGATATCCATTGCTTTTGATTATTTCAGACAGAGAGGGCTTGGGAGCCTTTGAGATGACAAATAAAGTGAAACTGTTGCTATATAATTATGATAAATGTATATTTGTGGTTATCCTGAGGTTTTGGATGAAGGCAAGGGAGAGTCCTTATCCAAACGTCCATGAAATAAACCCTTAGCAGAGATCTCAATTAGGGCAAAATTTTGGAAAGAGGATATCCTGACTAGTGGGTCCTAAAACTAATATAGGGAAGTCTTCCTATAAACACTTGCAATGCAAGCTCTTGGTCAATACTTTTTTTTTTTTTTAATTCATTCACAAATTCACTCATCTTTCTGGTGAGGGGTGAAATACCCAAACAGCGATGGAGGTCCCCAACCGGTGTCCATGTGTCAAGTTTTGCAAAAGTATTTTCAATCCCAGTCTCTGAGTGAGGTTTGGCAAAATGGGTTTATTTTCATTGAGCTGCTCTCTCAGTGAGCCGCTTCCTGATTAGGAAGATAGCAAAGTTTGGGATATAGAGTCTTGATTTTATTTAGCTTTCTATGACTTGGGGCTAGGGAGTGATTGAGGGGCTAATTTTCAAATCAATAAAAGTGGTGATTGTTTCCCAGACCAAAGTGATTCCCAGATCATTTGGAAGGGGGAGTTTCCTGTGGGAACCAGGTAGTTTTCCCAGAGCTGAGAAGGCTTGAGATTCAGGGTTTTTCTAATCCAGGTTCATCCCACCCAAAGATCAGGGGGACACAGTTCTACTACATCAATTCCATACCATTTTCACAATTAAGTACAGGAGAAAGGAATTTGAGGTTTTAAGACCAATAAGGAGGCTGTTATAATAGACCACATAATAGATGATGTATGCTTGCGTGAAACTGTACAAATCTTGGTAACTGGACATTGTGCTAAACATTAGGGATACAAAAGTAAAATTTTTTTCCCCTCAAGAAACATGTTCTCTTCTGAACTTCAATTTTTTACTCTGTAAAATGATAATATTAATAATAGTATCAATAATGAATTAATAAAATATTATCTTTTCATGGGGTTGTTGGAATGTGAAAATTGAGGGTTGAGAGATCTCCTCTGATTGATGTTGCGGATTCTTTGCAAAAGAATTTGCAAATCTGAAGTTTGTGGCAAAAGGGGATTTATTTACACTAAGAAGACAGCTTTTTTAGAGGGCAAGATCCTGTTAGGACTATTGCAAAGATGGGTTTATACTGAGATGTTTTTACATCTTCATCAGTGGGCAAAATCCTGTTAGAATTTCTGCAAAAGTTTACACTGAGAAAGACCAGTGGGCTAGGTCCAGAAGGGCATTAGCAAAGATTCAGGGTGCAGAGGAATCTTTTATTAGCCTTCTGAGCTTTGAGGCTGAGGAGATTAAGGACTAATTTTTTGATTTAATAGAGGGCAGTGATTATGTCCCAGGCCAAGATCTCCATTTGAATGAGATTACTTTTCTGGGAAGTTTTCCTCATGACAGAAAGGTTTGCCCCTCCCAGAGGCCAGGAGGGTTTGAGGCTCAAGACCCCTTTTCCTCCACAGTTTACATCAGGGCCTTTCCAACCCTTCCCCCATAGAATAAAGGGGACAGAACTTACATCAGGGCCCTTCCAAAGATTAAAGGGGACCCAGTTTACATCATTTTCCCCCTCCCCCCCCCAATCAGTACTCCAAATTCATTTGTGGCAAAGGGACACAGGTCTCATCTTCTGTAGCTGCTTCAAGCTGACAAGAGTCAGAGAGTTGTCCCTATGTGCAAGATCTGAAGATGGCAGCAGCGGCATCTAGGGGATGTTGTCCCAGGATCTTCAGACTGAAGGAGTAGTTACAAGTTCATAGCTTGGAGGAAACAAATCCCACAATCAGATTAAAAGTGGGGTGGCATCCAAGGTGGAGATGGTGATATTTGGGGATGGGGCCTTAGCAAATTATGCATCAGGCCCCATCTGTGGGCTGCCTTGAAGATGCTGATAGCCCACCCAACAATCCTGAATGCCCCATTGTCCATGGAGGTCCCTAGCTGAAAGACTAAAAAGGAGTTAACTACTGGCAGGGGCCATAGAATGACATCAAGAAAAGCCAGAGCGAAAATGCTAAGAGCAAAGTTCTCATCCTTGGAGTGAAAAAGAGTTAGGAAGAAGAGTGAGAGTGAAAGAAAGAAATGACACAGATGATTTCACCCTTATTTCTCCAGAGTGCTCACAGGAGTACTCAAATACCTGAGAAATAAAGGCTGGACTATTTGTTGCTCTGCAGGGAGCTAGGCAAGCTTAGCAAATGCCTTGATGCCTCCAGAGCCTTCTCAGTCCTGCAGGGAAAAGCTTTTACCCAATTAATAAGAGGGTCAACAAAGACCAAAAGGAACTTAAAACCAATCTCCCCTGGGTATGTGCCCCTTCTCTGAACAGGCTTCAGGAGAGGGGGAGGTTTAACAGCTAAAAGTTGGTTTAAGCATGTTTGTTCCTGTAGGCTATAAGAATAAAGAATATTATATAATATAATTATATTATATAATTATTATTATAATTATATAATAATAAGTATAAGAATCAGGGAGTTGGAAGATTAAAGGTGCCATAGTTAGGGGTGAATGAGCAGCAGCTGTAGCTGCAAACGCATTCCCCTTGGTTTGAAGTGAATTTCCCTTCTGGTGTCCTTTGCAAAATATGACTAAAACCTCAATGGGTTTATGGACAGCTTGTAGTAGTTGTAGGGTTTCTCCTGCATATTCAATAGGAGAGTTCTTTGCTATCAAATGTCCCCTTTCTTTCCATATAGTCTCATGAGCATGCAAAATATGAAAAGCATATTTGGAATCATTATAGATGTTCACTCTAAGGGTTATTGTGGTGACACAAATATTATGATGTAAATAAATTCCTTTGCAAATCTCAAGACACCATGCAAATGTCAGTTATTACTATACCATGTTGCTTTTTCCTAAAAGAGTTTCTGTTTTCAAATTTACTGTGCAGTAAATCACTCGTCTCATTATACTTGGTTAAAAACAAAGAAACAAACAAAAAATAGGGATTCTTTCATCTGGGATAATTGCTTGCATTTTAAAAATAGTCCTGGTTTCAGATTGATTATGTTAAGTTTGCCACTAATTACAATTTACTATAGAAGAATTTAGGAATTTATTTTCTTTTAAAATTCTTCATAACTTGGCTTCTTCCTATCTTTCCAATCTTTTCATACCTTATTCTCCTTCACAGACTCTGCACTTTAGGGATCCTGACTTCCTTGAACACTCCTGATGTTCCTTGCACATGCACACTCCATCTGCAATCCTTACTTGTTGGTCACTCTGCTTGGATTTTCCCTTCTCCTGACTTCTGTGCCTTGCTAATGTCAACTTCTATGAGAAGCCTTTTTCCAGTCTTTAATCTTAGTCCTTTCTGAGAAGAGACAATTGCCAGTATCTATGCCTTGTGACTGGGTTTTGATGATTGGAAGAGAGACTGAAGAGTACATAGCCTTAAATCCAATTCACTCCTGTGAGTTCCAATATCATCCTCCTGATCTCATTAGTCCTCTTTGACAAGGAAGGACAAATAACAACTTTCTTTCTGAGATTTCTGCATAAATATATATATATATATATATATTTGTATTTGTATCTAGTATTTGCATGTTGTCTCACAGTTTAATCACAGTAAGATCCTTGAGGAAAGAATTGGTTATTTTTCCCTTTTTTGAATCCCCTGAGATTACTACATCAGTAGGAGCTTAATGAATGCTACTAATTGACTGGCCTATTGCTGTATAAACTAATGGAATACTAAATGCTCAAAAGCAATTCTTTGGGAAAAAGGAAAGAATTGCAAGTTGAATTTCTTGCTTACTAAGTAAGAATAATATTTTCTGCTGCTTAGAAAAGGAACACTAGAAAGTGAGAGCTATTACAAGTAAGTGTTACAGATACAGACCCAGGAAGAGGAGCAAACAGGACTCTAGCCAGCTAAATTGAGTCCTGATAAGGGGCACTGAAGTTAACTGCAATGCTGAGAAGGAGGGCATTACTGGAGGGCAGGTCTTATCTCCTACCTTTCCTCATTCACTCAACAGTGAAGGTTTTGACCACAACACAGTTCCAGTTTGAATTGTATTTACTGTCCAGAGTTAGCTATCCTTTGGATAGTCTGTTCCCAGATCTAAACTTATACTGCTATAGAATTCACAGGACATTTTATGTGAAAAGACACAGCGAACAAGGGCTTTGTTCCATCTATGGTAGTGACCATTAATAAAATTATATGCAATACTACCTCAGTCACAGACTGAGATGAATTGTTATGAGTTATGGGTGGGGTTAGTTTTGTCTGCTTGCATGGTCTGAATGAGGCTAGGAAACAGAGTTCTGGCTGAGCAGAAGGCAGAAGAGCATCTAAGCTGGGTCCTGCTTATCCAGAAAAGCCTTTCCTCTAAGTAGATAATTGGAAGATGTGGATTTTGGCCCCCACCTCCTGCTTCTCCTTCTGGCAGGAATTAAAAATCTCCTTTGAGGAGGAGATGGAGGTAGGGAAGAAGCTAGAAATGCTTATTTGGCCTCTCATTTATCTATAAAGTTACATCCCCATATTTTGTGTGGGAGATGACCTTGTTTATACACACACACACACACACACATATAAATATTTGTATGTGTCTGTATGTATATGTATGTGTGTGCATTTGTATGTATGTGGAGAGAAAGACAGAGAGATAGAGAAAAAGGGAGAGACAGAAAGAGGGAGAGAAAGAGGGAAAGAGAGAGAGAGAGACAGAGAGAAGAGAAAGATTCTTAGAGAGAGAGAAAAAGAGAGAGGAGAGAAAGAGGGAGGAGAGAAAGGAAGAAGGAGAAAAAGAGGAGACAGACAGGCAGAGAAAGAGAGAGAGGGAGGGAGAGGGAGGTAAGAAGGAAGAGGAAGAAATAAGAAGAAATAAAGAGGAAGAGAGAGAAGGTGAGAGAGAAAGAGATTCTTAGAGACAGAGAAAGAGAGCTAGAAAAAGAGAGAGAGACAGAGAGACAGAGAGAGACAGAGACAGAGAGAGAGAGACAGAGAGAAACAGATATGAGCGAGATGGAGTCAGAATCAGAGAGATTTAGAAAAAGGAGGAGGGAGAGATTTTATCAGACTTGAAGGAAGCCAGGAATTTTAAGAGACAGACATAAGGAGGGAAAATATTCTATGCATAGGAACAGTCAGTGAAAATTCTTAGAGATGGAGAGTTTTGTTCAACAAAGGATAAGAAGACCAGTATCTTTGGATCAAAGAGTACTTGTGGGAATATATGTAATGTATAAGAAAACTAGAAAGATAAAGGGTGGTGATAGTAGTGAGGAGGGCAGGTTATCAAGGGCTTTGAATGCTAAATAAAAGATTTTATATTTGATTCTGGAGGTCAGTGGGAGCCGGCAGAGTTTTTTAAGAATGGGTGGGTGACATGATCTGTGTCACGAAGATCACTGACTACTGAGAGGAGGATTGAATGAAGACTGGTGGCAAGAAGCTTAACCAGTAGAGTATTATAATAGCCGGGGTGGGAGGTAATAAGGGCCTGCTCCAGCATGGTGGCCATGTCAAAGGAGAGGAGTGTTAGAAAAATAAAATTGATAGACATTAGCAACATACATGGAGAGTGAGAAACAGGGTGGAGTTGAAGATGACATCTGGGTCATGAATCTGGAAGGATGGCGGTGCCTTCATTAATAATAGGCAAATGGAAGGGGTAAGAGTTTTTGCGTAAAGATGGGGAGTTCAGTTTTGGGCATGTTTAATTGGACAAATAGTTCTAGATGTCTAATAGGCAGTTGAATATGCAAGAATGGAGTCAGCAAAGAGGTTAGTGAAGAATAATTAGATTTGAGAATGAAGAAATGATATCCTGACAGCCATCCTTTACTGAGTTGCAAAGAATATTGGTTTGGGGTTTGGAAAGTCTCTGTTTAAATTCATTTTGGGAAAGCCAGCTTTAATTCCATGAATCTTAGTTTCCTGATATGTAAATAACCTGGGTAAGGGAGGTTATTGAGGAATCTGATGCAGTCATAGGGTAAGTGACTTGCTTGCTCAGGTATAAACAGGCTTATAGTGAGGTTCTATTGTAATGATTTATTTTTTTCCAGATCCATCTATAACCTTAATCTATCTTTTATTCTTTTCTAGTTTTTGCTTCTAGAATCAACCAGTTACCAAGGCCTGTAAATTCCTCCTTCATAATATCTCTTCTATCTCCCTTATTAGGGTAGGATATCACTTCTATACTAATATTACCTAAGTATCTTGTAGATTGTAGAATAGTTTGCCATTTCCTTCTCCAGTTCATTTTGCAGATGAGGAAACTGCAAGCAAACAGGATTAAGTGACTCGTCCAAGTTCACACAAATATTGTTTGAGGTCACTGCATTTGAGCTCAGGTCTTTCTTACTCCAGGCCCAGCACTCTATTCATTGTACCATCTAGCTGTCTTACATAAACATAGATCTAAATATGTCACTGTGTTAGAATATTCAGTGATTCTTTAATTTACATTTAAACTCTTGGCTACCATTCACAGTCCTACACAATTTAGGGCTGATTTACTTTTTCATACTCATTTCATATGACTCAATTCCATGTACAATATATTCTAGTCAAATTCGATAAATTTGCTATCCCCTGAATATACCCTATATTTTCCAGTCTCTTTATCATTGCCCATGTAATATCCTGAGGCTGGGGACATCTTTTCCATCCCTCTTCACTAATTGAATTCCTACCATACTTTAAAACCTAACTCAAATGCTATCTTCTCCAAAAATCCTCCCTTGTATCAGTCCATCTGGCAAGATGGTATCATTTCTCAACTAGCCATAATACATTAAAAGAAAGGAAAAGAAAATATGAAATATTCAGCCAAAAGCAAATAATAGCAACAATTTTATAGTAAATATTTCTAAGTAGTCTATGGTTCCTAGAGAAAGTATTGTTTAATATCAAGTTTCTAGGCGAATAGCTGAGTTGCTTTCTGAAAAAGCAGTTGTCAATAGTTGTTAGCATATTCTACTATATTATATATACTATATTAGTATATCCTAGTTGGCTAGTATATTCTGTAACTCATCTTGGGAGGGCATCCATAGATCTATCTTGGAACCATAAATATTTGTAGAGAAAGTCTGTAACAGCTAATTCAATATCTCTTAAATTTTCTTCATTTCTCCCTTCACCTGACTATCATTGTCCAGACCCTCCTCACCTCTCATTTATATCAATAGCCTTCTGACTGGTCCTTCTTTATTCTCTTTCTTTGTTCCAATCCATTTTCCATACAGCTTTTCAAATGAATATTCTAAGATGTAGGTATGATCATATATCAGTATGGTCAGAAAACATCACTAATCTGCTATTTCTTTTAGTATAAAATGCAAACACCCTTGCTAGAGCTCCATCTAGATTAAGCTCACTAATTGTAGGTGCTTCAAAGTCTTATCTTGGGCTCTCTTCTCTTCTCCCTTCATGATTGCACTAGATCTCATAATTTTAATATCACCTCTCTCTGTTTTTAAAGTATAGATCTGACCATGTCACCTCCTCTTCAACAAACTCTGTTGGTTTCCTGTAACCTCCAGGATAAAATAGAAAATATTTTGTTGTTATTTGATACCCTTCACAATCTGTCACCTTTTTATTCTTGCAAATTTTTTTTTTTTTTTTTTTTTGGCTTTACTCCTGTCTATGATCTAGCTACATTGGATTTGCTATCTAAAGGATACACAGATTGATGTTGTTCTACCTTAGCTGGTATACTGGATAGAGTTCTGGTCCCAGAGTCATGAAGATGAGTTCAAATCCAGTTTCAACTTACTGCCTGTTTGAACCTGGGCAAGCAAGTCACTTAACCTCTGACTGTATCAAATTCCTCAACTGTAAAATGAGAATAATAATATCAATTACTTCTCATTGTTATTGTGAATATCAGATAGTATGTAAATATTGAATAATAATGAGTAAAGTACGCATCACAGTATCTGGCACATGTTATTGTTCAGTTTCATGTCCAAGTCTCTGTGACCCCATTTGGGCTTTTCTTGACAAAGATACTGGAGTGCTTTGACATTTCTTTCAATAGCTCATTTTTACAGATAAGGAAACTATGGTAAATAGTTAAGTGACTTATCCAGAGTCACAGAGCAAATAAGAGTCTAAGACCACATTTGAACTCAGGTCCTTTGGATTACTGGTCTGGTGCTCATAGTGCACTCTGGTGTTCTATCTGGCACATAGTAAGCACTCAATAAATGTTTGTTCCCTTTCTCCTCTCCTATTCAGCCCTTTGCTTTTTTGGTTGACATCATGCCTAAAATACTCTCCTTCTCAGAGATGTGCTTGTAAATGTTTAACAACTGATTTCTCTGGGGGAAAATAAACAGGACACACTTTTAAATTTAATCTAAATTATTAACATTTTTTCCATTACTTTCTTAAGTTGAGGTAATTAATAATCATTTTTTCTAACAAAGATTAAAAAAGAAAAAGCGTTCAGCAAAACTAATCAACCTATTGATTAGCATATCCAACATTCTTCAAGCATTCTTCTATTTCTTTAATTAAAAAAGAGTGGGGATGGTATACATATAATTTGTCATTTCTTCTCTGGGACCAGTTTTATTTTGTTGGCAGGGAATGAGGCAGTGACATACATAAAGATTTAAACAAACGGTTTCTATCTTTTCCATCTAAATTTTTTTTCCTTCAGTTTGCAATGTGTTTCATGCAATCAATAAGTATTCCTTCACTTAGAAGTTTACCATTTTCTTCTTTGACCTATATGTGGATAAACCAAATTTTTATCTCCTTAAGCCCTCACACAAGTTCTCATCTGATACCTTCCCTCCTCTATTTCTTTGTTTATTAAATCCTCTTGACTATTTCATTATCACCTCAAACTGAATGTAATTAAAACCAAATTTATATTCTCCCTTTCATCAAATTGCTTTTCACTTGCCCAATTTCACGATTAGTATAAAATAATTGTTCTTCTTGTCATCTAGGCTTGTAATTTCCAAATCATCTTCTTAAAATACTAATCTTTCTCTATCCCTCCTTAACCTCTGCCCCAATTAAAAACCTCTACTCTCTTCCTTGTCAAACCAAGTCTACTTTGGTCAGGAAACCCTGTAATTTTATTGAGACTTCAGTTCAGGTAGCACTGGTACACTTGGTACATTCAAGAAGGATTCAGTCAGGTATGAAAAAAGATCAATACTTGCACAGAAAGACCCTGATGATGGTCCTTCATTCTCAAAAAGGACCAATGACATCACAAGAATGATGTCTTGATTTGCTTGTAAATTGGATTTAAGTCCAGAATAGAACTGTGCAAAATCTTCAACCTCACCCTAACTTCCAAAGTCATCAAATTTCTATGGCAAGAAAATAGTCAATAAGACTGGTGATGGCCCTGGATTCACTTAACCCTAACCCTAAAATCCCTGAATTTTTTTTTTTTTTTTTTTTTTATAGAAGAGCAGCATATATCCTACAGGATAAAGTCCTAATGTGAAATTCAAAGTTGTCCAGTCTAGCCCTAATCTACTGTTCCTAACTCTTATTCAAGTATTTGAATTAGATTGGCTTTCTCCCAGGTCCCTGAATATACAACATATATGTCTTTGCTTTTTTTTCACCTTTGCCCTGATCTCATTTTGAATTTGCTCAAGGAACCCCTTTCTTACCTCTCTTTATCTAAATTCTGTCCATATCTTAAGGTTCAGTTCAGCTCTCACATCCTCCATGAAACTCATGATTGACTCACAGGATGAGACTTTACATAATTTGAGATGAAGATAATAGAATCCATGAGCTCTAGGAGTAATATAAGTTCTTTGGGTCTCTTTCAGATTGAATGATCTTCTTGAGACCTATTCCAGTAGGAATCCTCATTCCTTTATAAGTTGTACCTTGATGGTCTTTGGAGGTGGTATATGATGAGCATGAGTGTATTCTTTGATCTTGTTTATCTTCTGACTTGGCCAATAATTATGAGAGTCTTTTATAGATGTGAGAGGAAGATTTTTTTTTTTGTTTTTTTTGTTTTTAAAAACCACCATTTGGTCAAGCTTCAAGCTTCACCTCTGAAGGTGACATCTCTCTGTATGACCCTAAATAAATTACCTCATCTTGCATATTCCCAGGCAACTCTATAATACCATAAACTACAGAATTGCATTGCTAGAGGGCATTTCTTCACTGGAAATATTCCTTTATAGCAATGCAATCATAGGTCTGCTACCAAATTCAAGATAGTATATATAGCATTTTTCAGTATTCTCACAACCCTGTTAGGTAGGCAGGGCAAGAATTATACAGATGAGGAAACTACAATTCAAAGAATTGAACTGCCTTGTCCAAAGCTTCAGAATGACTAAAGAATTCAATTCTTCTAATGGCAAATTTCTTGCTTTTTCATCAACATCATTGGTTTATCTCTGAATTGTTAAACATTCCTACCAGAACTTGTGGGGCTGTAGGAACAGCTGATGACAGCAATGTATCTATTTTTGCCAACATCGCTTAGCAATTGATTCAACATAAATTGTGAAAATTGTTTATTTCCTAGTGGGCTCATTGTGGACACATCAGAATCCCTGTCCTCTGTGGAATATATTCAGTGGTCCCAATTTACACAGGATTTACATATGCAGCTGCATAAATATCTAAACTTCTCTGCATCTTTATTTTTTTATCTATAAAGTGAGGACTAATCATTTACTTAATCATACCATCTCCTAAGCCTTCTCCCACCCTCACATGTTAAAATTACTCCCTACCTTCAAGACCTAACTCAGCTGACATGTTTATCAAAATGAAATAATTATTGGGTAATAAAATGAATGATTCTTGGTCTCAAGAGCTTACAGTCAATGTCACACCATAGTGGTATGAGTCCACAATTGCTGAAGTGACCCAGCAATGTTCTTTAATCTTTAATAAGGATCCAGATTTCTGGAATGTTTTCAGTAGACATAAATCCCAATGACTATCATAACTATAAGTCAGAATATCATAGCCAAGGAAGCTATCAATTTTAATTCCCTTATTTTATAGATCATAAATCTGAGACTCAGAAACATTGCCTTATCAATGTCAATAGGGCAATAATTGTCAAAATTACAACTTATAGGTAGGTCCTCTGATTTGAATTTAATATTCTTTTCACTATATTATTTAGGCATTATTCTAGAAAAAAAAGGAAAAAAGTTTGCAAGTTTTAAATTTTTCCATCTTAGTGAAGATGGCTATTTATCTTCACTAGGAAAATATGTACTCACAATTCACCAAAGTGATTGTCTCCATGTAGTGCAGACCTTAGGCATAATCTCAAGGCTACCTGACTTTGGGAATGATGTAGTTAGGAATGATGATAAAAGGATGCTTGGAGTTAATGAACATCAATAATGAAATATCTAAAGTTAACATAACATAAATTGAATATTTATCACCTGACTTAGGGATGTTAGGTCTAAAAACACACCTCCAGAAGGTTCCTCAGCCTCCCTCCTCCTCCCCCACCAAGATGAGATCTGCATAGGGAACTATGAACACAAAGTAAGAATCCCATCTCTCCTCTACTCCACCTTCAAGCCATAAAATTAACATATCATTGACAAGAAGGACCTGGTTTCTCTTACTTTTCCCAATAAATTTATCTGCTTGCTCCTTGATCTCTGCTATCTTCCTTTTTTGAAAATTACCCACTTTAATTGACATTACAATTATAATAAATTTTGCCCCTTGACTTGGAGATGAATCTGAGCCTGTAAATTCTTTTGAGATACCTCATGACACTGGTCTGGAACCCCAGCATTTTTTGATTCTCCCTTGAGCCCCAATGTCTTGTGCTGATTCATCCATATGACCTTGATAACAAATTTTTGTGAATATAATTTCAATTTTTGTGTATATTGGTAGAACAGAATGAATAACAGGCATTACAGTACAATCTTTGGGGTTAGAATAAACAATACTAAACTAATTTACCAAGACAAAGACCTAGGACCTGGACCAATCTCAACATTCTACCCTATGCATTCCAGTGAATTGACCCAGGTCATCATATGATATAATCAAAATTAATACAATACAATAAAATAATTAGATAATTCATTAATGTCCGGCTTTTGACCTCTAGAAGATTGCTTGTATTTTCTTTTTTTTTTTTAATTTTCTTTATTATTTATTGAATTAAATACAAAATAAGAAAAAAAAAAAAAACAAAGTAGAAAAAGATTGACAAAAAAGGAAAATAAAAAACCCCAATCAAAACAAAATATTTTCATGTGCCCCACAGACCATCAGGGAGGATTCAAAGTATTTAAAAATAAATTTCTATTCCAAGAAAGTACACATAACAATAGAAGAAATTATATTTATATGTGTCCATCTTTTCTCTGGTTCCTTGTAGGTTATTCTTTTGTTCTCTGCTGAGCACTTTTTACTTTGTTCTTTTTTTCCCCTTTCATCACTCTTACCCCCCCCCCCCAAGCTACAGTTTAGCACAGATATATTTACACACACATACATTCACACCTACCTACAGACCCACACACATGTACATATATCTATATATATGTGCATACACACATATACTCAGATACATATATGCATATACCTTTACCCATATGTAAACATACATGTAAATAATAATATGGCTGACATATAATGTGCATTTCTTTCTTGTTTTAATCTTTAAGTTTGACTTTGTCTAAGATCAATGATTGCTACCTCTACTTTTTTTTTTAGAGTGCTTATATTTTTAACTCTACTATTTTGTGTCCTAAAATACAGAGATGTTGCCAATTCCATGGAAAGTATTGTAATGCCGGAGAAACTGAGCAATACAGAGACTAGAGAACAATTTAATAGCTTATTAAAGGGAGAGATTTACTGGGACCAAATGATCCATGTTTGGTTCCAGGGCTGAACGAGACTATCGTCTTAAAGAATCCAGCCCTGAATGTCGGATAACAAAATTCTTTTATAAGGTAACAAGAACAATGACATAAGGGGGGAGGTACCTGGATGGGAATAACCTAATGGAGAGGAGGCATGTAGGATGACATAATGAAGGGAGGTACTGGAGAGGTTACTAATATTCTAATGATGTCTAAAATTGATAGACCTTTATCCTGTCAAACACTACTAAGAAGGAATGATTATAGCCTAAAGATATAAAACCTTTATCTCATCAAACATTAAGAGGGAAAGGTTATAACCTGAGGCAGAGGAACTGAATAGGACAATTAGAGAAACTGGGTCAGGACATTAAAAGGGAACTGTGGCACAACAGTATCACTATTAAAAATATATATTTATATATTTTGGAATGAGTGAACAGATTTATTCATATTTCTTTATACTGTGATAGACAACTTGAATCATTTGTTTGCCTGAAACGCTTCCATTTCCCTGGTAATCTTTTCATTCAGTGCTTCCTAAACTAATTTAATCCAATCTCTAACACTTTACAACCTTGGAGTTATTGATTCTTCCCTCTCTCTGACTCCCCCAATCCTCACCCCCTATCTAATCAGTTGTCACTTTATCAATTCTACCCCTACAATGTCTCTAAGAAGTATTGATCCCCTTATCTTTATTCACATGGTTACCACCATACATAGTTCAGGCCCCCAAAGCTTCTCAGCTGGGCTACCCAAGTCTCCTAATTGGCCTGTCTTCCTTAATTTAGTTTCTCTCCTCTACATTTCACCCTTCACACAGGTGCCAAGAACAAGTCTGACCCACTTTCCCACTTAAAAACCTCTATTTCTCTATTGATTGCAGAATAAAATACGAACTCCTTTTTAAAAAATTCTTAAAATATTTATTTCCAAGCTTATAATACACTAGTTCCTTTCAGTCGCTTTACATTTTAGTTATATGACTTTCTTTAATACTACACTTTGCATTGTTTGTTCCCTATTACTAAAATATATTTCCTTCCTTATCTTTACATCTTAGAATCTCTGGCTTTTTAGAGATTCAGTTTGAATGCTACTTTCTGAAGAATTCTCTCAGTCCCACCAACTGCTAATGCTGAAAGTTAGATTGACCTGACGATTTTGCTCATCCCTCTCTCATTCAAATCTAAGTTACTTGCATTCATGGCATCACCTCTGCGATATCATGCTCATCTTCAAGAGTAAACAATTAAAACAGCAATAACATACTACCTTTCATCAACTCAGTATGAATGGAAGAGGGTTAAATAAGTGGCTATTTGTATTTATGATGTCTTTATCTTTAAACATAAACTATTTAAGAGTAGGGTCTATTGTTGATTTTCTTTGTGCAGATTTTATTGTGCTTCACTTTGTTGTGCTACTAATTTCTTACAAATTGAAGTGTTTGTTCAATTCTTACAAATTGAAATCACTTCATAGATGTGAAGATTTGAGTACCTTGAAATCCTGAGTAGAGTAAGTAATTTTTTCAACAGCATATAGTGACATGGTGTTTCTGGGTCACATTTCTTGCAATATTCCAAGCTTTTTCATTATTATTATATTTCTTAGAGTAATCTGTGATCAATGATCTTTGATATTACTATAGCAATTGTTGTGGGGGAGCCACAAAGCACACCCATATAAGACAATGAACTTAGTTGATATGTTGCATGTGTTCTAATTGCTCCACTGACTGCTCTCACTCTCTCTCTCTCCCCTCCACTCTCCCTATTCCTTAAGATATTTCATTGAAGAATATTACATCAACTTAGCAGCTGTAGGGTTTGAGAGGATTGACTCCAATTTTGAAAGAAGTTCTATTGTGGCTAAAATGCTATCAAGCAGCATCTCATGCTATGGAGACCTCTTTTGTGAAAGGAAGAATCAAATGCTACAGCAAACTTCATTGTTGTATTCTTTTTAAGAAATTGCCACAGTGACCCTATCCCATCCTTCAACCTCAGCAACCTTCACCCTGATCATCAATGGGCATCAACATCAAGGTAAGATTCTCTACCAGTAAAAATATTTCAGCTTGTTGAAGGTTCAGATGATAGTGTATTTTTTAGTAATAAAATATTTCCAATTAAGGTATATGTACTTTTTCTTAGACATAACACTATTGCTCACTTAATAGACTACAGTATACAATAATAGACTATACACAATTACAGACTACAGTTTACAATAAACACAATTTTTATATGCCCTGAAAAGCCAAAAATATCATATGATTCCCTTTATTGTTATAATCACTTTGTAGTAGTGATCTCAAACTGAATCCATAATATCTCTGTACAATAAAGCCATATACCCAAGGTTTAACAAGGTGTAATAGTAAATACTTACAAACTGTTTGTTGGTTAACTAGTTGATTGACTAGTAGCTATATGAGCTTGGGCAAATCACACTATTTCCTCCTTTATAATGTAAAAATAATAATAACTATAGTAGTGATATCACCAGGCTATTGTTGAGTCTTAAATAGTAATAACCTGAACAGGCTACAGAAATATATTATTTCAAAATTAACGATTAGGCATTTTTTTATAAATACACAATCTAATATTTAAGATTTTGGGGGGGGGGGAAATAGCATGAAACATCTATTATAGAATATCATTCTATATTCATATCAGATGGGCATAAACCTAACAGTTAGGTGACACAGTAGATGGAGCACTGGATAAGATGTGGAGTCAGGAAGATGAATTCAAATTCCCTTTCAGACACTTACTCACTGTATGACCCTAGCCTCTGCCTGCCTCATTTTTTTCATCTGTAATATGGGGATGATATTACAACCTACCTCACAGGATTGTTGTATCAAATGAGGCAATAGTTGCAAAGTTATTGCTTAGTCATTCAATTGTCTTACTCTTCCTGAACCTAGTGAATTGTAGCCAAGCACTATTTCTGTGATCCATTATTTTCTGAAGTCTGTCTAAGCTTATTTATTTGTTGTCTGTCTAAGCTAAATTTGTTGCATACTGTCTGTGGGATTTTCTTGACAAAGATACTCAAATGATTTGCCATTTCCTCATCCAGTAGATCACCTTTTGTCAGCATTCTCTCCTATGAGCTGTCTACCATGGTTAACTGTAATGCCAGAGAAACTGAGCAAGACAGAGATTAGAGAACAATTTAATAGTTTATTAAATGGAGAGATTTTCTGGACCAAATGATCCATGTTTGGTCCCAGGGCTGAATGAGACTATAGTCTCAAAGAATCCAGCCCTGAGTATTAGACAGCAAGATTTTTTATAGGATAACAAGAACAATGACATAATGGGGGAGATACTTGGATGGGGAAAACCTAATGGAGGGAGGCACCTAGGATGACACAATGGAGGGAGGTACTGGAGAGGTTACTGATATTCTAATGACATCTAAAACGGATAGACCTGTCAAATATTAAGAAGGAGTGATTATAGGCTAAAAATATAAAACTTTATCTCATCAAATATTTAAGAGGGAAAGGTTATAACCTGAGGCAGAGGAACTAAATAGGACAATAGGGAAACTAGGTCAGGACATCAAAAGGGAACTGTGGCACAACATAACCTTGTGTGAAATAGTTCATAGTTTCATTGATCTACACAAACACCTCCACCAGGATAAGGAGAGGATCTTGGAGGAGATTTGCAAGATATTTGAAACTTAAAATGCTATATAAATGCTATCTAAGAATCACAGTTTGGGAAATACTACTTAAATGCATATCAATTACTGAAATAGATCTCAGGATATGCATGAACTTAAGGGGGAAATAGCATCTCATTTTCACTAACATTTGTAATTCTACATATTTTATTTTAAGCATTTAAAACATCATTCTGAGAAGGGATCCTTAGCTTTCATCAGGCTTCCATTCCATAGGGATTGTGACAAGAAAGGTTAAGAAATGCTAGTTTAGGAGATTAAGCCTTTTACCAACATCCTACTTAGCAAAACTGAACTAGTGTGGGTTGATTTTCATGACTTTATCCCAAAAGATAAATACGACTGATTTCTGATGTGAATTCATTAGTTTCTCCCTCTGCTATAACATGGATTTTGTTTTCATAAAGACAATCCAGTTTACAAGTTTACAAGAGATGCCTAAGGCTCTGGAAGGAAGGAAACAAAGCTGCTGTGAAAAAATTGATTTCCTTTTTCTCTTTCCCCATATAAGTAGGGGGAAAGTGAGACTTTCCTTGTAGCATTAGATTTAACTCATTTTTAAAATTTTAACTTTAACTCGATTTTTCTTAATAATTGCCTTTAAAATGTAGTAGTAGAAAAATAACAAGGTCAAGATAGTCTTTTTCATTGTCACTCTTTTTTTTTTATTAAAAGTGACTTGAATGACAGTTGGCTTCTTTCTGGACATTCCCCCATTTCCAAACTGCTTTAAGTCCAACTCTGATATTGTCATTGTACATTATTTCTCCAAGCTGGGGTGCAATGGTACAATGAATGAAATCAGGGAAATTGAATGAAAGATGACAATTTAAATTTGAGTCTATCTCTAGGTGAAATATTGATTGTCATATCTTTATTTCACTTAATTGAGAATCATAATATCCTTACTCAAATGTATCTGTGCTCTTATGAAATTCAAAGTTCCCCTTCCAAATAAACAAATAATAACCCATCCAAGCTTGTTCATTCTCCAGAATTTTTGTCCATTTTCTTTAAAGAGTTCATTATGAGGGGTCTAGGCAATGTTCTAGGTTGCTTCCTAGGAAATCTCTCTCAACATTGTGAGGATCACTCTTGCTTCTCTCTTTCTTCTTGAAACCTATTAGTTCTCTTGTTTCCTGACAAATCCTGCTTTTCTCCCTGTCATATAATTCCTTGAAAGATGTCATTTCTAATTTTTTTCAGAGGTCTTCCACTATTTCTTCTTTTGTATTATGCTCATCTTTAGTCCTTTAGAGACAGTGATATTTGAGGTCTCATTTCCATAAAACAAAACCCATAAAATATTTATATTAAAAATGTCTGTTAAAATGCATGTTGAAATCTGAGCAATAAACATTCTTCATTCATTTGATCTTTCCTGTCTGGATGGACAAAGTGATTACAAGTCTCTTCTTGGAGGTTATTAAATGCAATCAACACAATATCACCTACAATAGTAGCACAATAGAACCTCATTATCCATAGAGAATTCTTCCTTGACCTTGCCTTTGCACTGAATGTCCTTCATCATGATAGTGAACACATTTGGCAAGCATCCATCTTTCTGTTTTATTCTTCATTTCATGTCTATTATCTGAGGGTCATTGAATAGGGCTAATGCCACTATTATATATATATTCTAAGGAATCTGAAATGATCTTGACTACAAATATGGAAAGGAGACACTTTCAGGTAAAAAAAAAATCTATTAGGTGGGATTTTTTTTTAACTAAATCTAATGTTTTTCATAATAACAAACAATTGGCTTAATGAGATCAATTGTGAGATGTTAAGATGTGGTTCATTGATGAATATCATTTGTAAAAGTCTATTTTATTTGTAAAAATCTAAAATATCTGCTTCCTATTAATTCCCTTTTTGAGTATACTTTCTAAGGCATCCTGGCCCATTATCAGGACAATCATCTTGATCTTTGTCTTGCCACTGGACTTAGATGATTTTGAAGGAGAGAGTAAGGCTGATGACTTTGCACAGACCGACTCATTTAAAAACTTAGAAGTTAGGACATTGCTCTCAGAATGTCATTGGTCCTTTTCATGAATGAAAAATGACCACCAACTATAATGCCCTCAATTCATATTTAAATAATACTCATACAGATTTTGTATAGCCAGGTAAATAGGCATATAGGCAAGTAACTGTTTCCTTATTCACTTTATTTTGGGGAGAGGGTGGCCAAAATTGACATCTGAAATTTTTCCATGTTTTTATTATCTCTTCTTCTCTTAGAGTCATTGCATATTAATTCTTCTATGTTTTTACAACTCTATTGCAATAGTACTAATGGAAAAGATTGATAAATTCATTTGATGTAGCCCATTTCTCATTTGTATTCTTAGAAAAACAATCTAGTACAATCTTACAAACATGCTCAATGAATACTTTTTGAATTTAACCTACTGAATTTCCTCTTACTATTTCTCTATTCCTAATATACAGAAATATAGAACTACAGGTTAAGAATATTTTCTATGATTTCATGGGAAGTGGTCATCCAGTCTCAATTGGAAGATATCTAAGTGATCAAAACCCCCTCTCTTGCAGAGGAGGCATTCCATTGGGAAGTTTTTTCTTGATATCAAACCTAAATCTGCTTTTTAGTCCCATTCTCATAGTAATTGCATCTGTGGATTCCAGTGCCTGGTAGACCCCTTAGTCATTTTGAGAAGCCAGATGGCAGTAGAAGATGCTAACATTCAGATATTCCAGCCACATGCCAAAAGGAAATTGTTGTTTGTTTGTTTGTTTTCCATCCCTTACATCCTGGTCACAGCTCTGCTCTCATTCCTATTTCCCTCACTTGTGATAATAATATGTTAGTTATTATTCCCTTGCTAACTCATTTGTGGCAGTTTCCTTTCCTGTAGTGACTCTCTCTCCTTTCTAATTTCCTTATTACTATCCAGGGCACCACCATCCTTTGTAGTTATCCAGGTTTGGAATTTTTATGTCTTCCTTGACACCACATTCTCACCCTCTATATCCAATACAATCCTATTTCTCACCCTCTAAATCCAATCTGTTGACAAGTTCTGTTGGTTTTGCCTCTACACCATGCATCTAATACATTTCCTTTTCAGTTCTATTGCTGTCATTTGCTGGTGTATGCTCTTTTTGCCTTGTAGCCAAACTATTGAAAGAGTCTTTTCTGATTGGTCTTCCAGACTCAAGTCTCTCCCCTTACTAATGTATCCTCTACACAGCTATCCAAGTGTGGGTCTGATCATATTATTCACCTACTCAATCAATATTAGTAGCTATCTACCTAATACTTCTTTAGCTTTTAAAACCTTTACATTCTGGTCATTTTCGCCCTTCCAATCTTCTTACACTTTACTCCCATATACTCTGCAATTTGGTGATACTGATCTCCATCCTTGCATAAGACACCTTATTTCCTAATTTCACAAATTTTCTTTGGCTGTCTCCCATGAATAGAATGCTATTTCTTCCTGTCTCCATCTCCTGGATTCAATTCTCAAAGCTTCTTCCCATCTCTCTTTCTGTCTCTCCCTCTCTATTTGTTTTTCTCTGTCTTTCTATTCCTCCTCTGTCTCTTTCTCTCTATTCTCTTTCTTTTTCTTTCTCTATTTTTCTCTTTGTCTCTCTTTCCCTCTTTTTCTTCCTGTCTCTGTCTCTCTCTATCTCTGTCTCTGGTCTCTCTCTTTAACTCTGTCTCTGTCTCTGTCACACACACCTAGTCTGAGGTCAGAGCTGGTATTTTATTCATTGCACCACATGGCTGCCTCTTCCTAGTTTCTCTTAATATTAGTTGCTGTTCAATCATTTTTAGTGATTATTGACTCTCTGTGACCCTATTTGGGGTTTTCTTGCCAAAGTTATGGGAGTGGTTTGCCATTTTCTTCTCCAGTTCATTTTATACAAGAAAATGGAGGTAAACGGGGTTTAGTGGCTTGCCCAGGATCACATAGGTAGGAAATGTCTGATGCCAGATTTGACTTTAGGAGGAGCAGCCTTCCTGACTCCAGGTCCACTACTTTATGTATTGTGTCACTTTGTTAGTGCCTTTCCTCTAAATTTATCTCCCATTTATGTTGATTTTTTCTAGCATAGTTATTTGCATGTTATTACAAGCCCTTTGAGGTCTGGGATTAAATTCTCGCCTTCTTTGTATCTTTAGGGGTTAGTATGATTCCTGGTCCATAATAAATACTCATTAACTAACTATACCACCCATGTTTTTGGACATTGGTTAAGTATATAGAAAGTAATGCTTAGAAAAGAAGCAATTTAGCCGAAGACAACTCAAACTCACTCACTTGAAGAGGACTCCTTCCTCCTTATTTAGAAAAAATATTTGGTGAAATTCCTACTAGGCAGTGACAAAAATCTGTAAATTTTCACTTATTTCTGGGTATCAGAGTTTAGAGATTTTTATTAAACTGCAGAATGATCTTCCCTCTTCCCTTTTAGTCTTAGTCCCTTCCCAATGAAATTACCTTCAATGTATCCTGAATTTATCTAGTTTGTATATAGTTGTTTGTACATTATTTTCCTCCATTAGAACATAAGCTCCTTGAGGGCAGGGACTGCCTCCTCCCCTTTCTTTGTATTCAGAGAGTTTTGCACAAATAGCAAATACTTAACCAATGTTTGTTGACTGAGTGGTCAGATGGAAGTAATTGAATGGTGAAGAGTCTTGAATTCATGGCAGATAAGAATAGCTAAAGAAACTGAGCTCTGGCATGACGATGAGTGTCAGATTTGGAGTCAGTGACATTGACCAAATCCCTTGATCTCTCTGTTTCTTTATTTGTTTTTTTTTTATTTTTTTATTGTACAATTAGCTTGTGAAGGAAATCAAAAATGCATGTGTGCATAAATATAGGGATTGGGAATTCAATGTAATGGTTTTTAGTCATCTCCCAGAGTTCTTTTTCTGGGCATAGCTAGTTCAGTTCATTACTGCTCCATTAGAAATGATTTGGTTGATCTCGTTGCTGAGGATGGCCTGATCCATCAGAACTGGTCATCATCTAGTATTGTTGTTGAAGTATATAATGATCTCCTGGTCCTGCTCATTTCACTCAGCATCTGTTTCTTTATTTGTAAAATGAGACTAAATGATCTCTGAGGTCTCTTTAGAAAGTCTGTATTCCTAGGATCCTTCAGAAGAGAAGGAGGCTCAAGGAGGCTGTAAGCACTTGAAAGATCATCAGCTGGAAGACAAATTAAATTTGTTCTGTTGACCCCAGAAGATAGAATTTGGAATGCTGATTAGGAATTTCAAAGTGATGAATTGAGACTCAATATAGGGAAAACGGGAAAATTCTACACTTCCAAAAGAAAAAGAAAAAAATAACAGCCACTACAAGAGCAACAATAACAAAACCCCTTGTCTTAATGTTTGCTATTTTTATGTCTAGTTCAAGGAAAGAGGGGGCTTCCATACATCAATGTCCATACTCATTGGACTGTACCCAAATACATAAAGAAACAATTTCCATGAAAGTCATCCATCAAAAGAACATTCTGGCCAACCAGGTTTGTGAGGCCTGCATTTATAAATCCCACACATCTAGCATCAACTTTTATGAATTCACAAATCATTTCTCACATGTGGCTCATTTACATGACTGAAACTTTGATTTACAGGCCTGGTGTTTGGATATTTTTCTGAGGATAAGAACTGGAGTTCTGAAGTCAGAGGGTCTGAGTTCAATGTAGCGGGAAGTTCTTGGGTGGATCCATGGTTATAGATGTGGGAATGAACCTTTTATTTCTTATCCTAAAACACAAGATCCCTCCTTCATTTCTCTCCCACCCACCCTCAGTTGGCTGGGGATGATGAAATGCTTGGACTTCCCATTGCATGTTTCTCCTTGACATGTTTCCCCTCCTTCATCAAACAACACATGTTCAAAAATCTCCTTTGAGGGGGGAGAGGAAGAAGTTAATACTAATTAATTCATGAAGAATATGCACTCAGTGCTTGCTGTTACCTTTCATCCACTTCTTGTTTTTGGTTGATTTTTTATCAGTTCATCAGTTCAGCTGCTCAGTATCTTATTTTGTACAACTTGGCCAGTTGATGTGACTTATCTTTAAGTCCTTGTTCCTATATGGAAATACAACTCTGTAGGTTACTTACAGTTAGATGGGGTCTGATATTCCTTATAGCTCTATGCTTCTGTGATATTTTTTACTTCCAAGATTTATGACCCTATTGATAGTGGCAGTGCAGAGAGTTGTGGGAATCCCCTTTGGTTGGAGACACAGGTCCAATGTGAAAGAATTAATGAACCCAAAAAGTCTGAATGGCAAAAGGGATTTTTATTGGCACTGAGAAGCCAACTTTGCTAGGAAGACAGACTCCTCAGTGGCAAGAGGTCCTGCCAGAGAAAGAACAAAGGTTATCACTGAGAAGAAAATGTCTTCACAGCAGGCAAAAGCCTTGTAGGCAACTATGCCAAGAAGAGAGGTTACTTGGCAAAGCATAATTCTACTTCGGACTTCTGCAAAGATTTGGGGTTCAAAATTGTCTTTTTATTGGCAGTCTGAGGCTTGGTTCCACTTGAAAAGAGAATTAATGCTCCTGGGCCTAAATACTTACCTTGGAGTTTCAAGCCACTCAACAGGCCCAGATCTCCAACTGAATAAAATAATTTTGAAGGCTTTTTTTTCCAGAGCCTGGAATTTCCTGAAGAGGATTGGACTACCCCCAAAAGATCAAAGAAGGATGAATTGACCAAGATCTCCAATTGAATGAAGCCATTTAACTTGTCCAGGAATATATGCTTTCTCAGACTTTTTGGAGTCTGAGACTCTTATTCTCCCTTCTTTTACAGATCAAAGGGGATACAGTTTCAGAGTTCACCCCCATTGCTTCCCCCCAAAAGTCAAGGGGGCAGTTTCAGGATTCATCCCTGTCACTATGATCCCATAATCCTAACTTAAAAGTAATCAGAATAGAACCTTCCACTTTAGAAATTTTACCTTTCCTAAGCTCAGACAAATGAGGAAACAATAACCAATGCTGTAATCAAATGACAATGTCACTAATAATGCTAACAATGTACATTTATAACTCCAAAGTGGTTTAAGGCTTTCTTCCCCCACATCTCTGTGAAGCAGTCATTATTCTTCCCATTTTCCAGGTGGTTAAACTGAGGTTCAAAATATTGAAATGATATAGACTCTTAGATTTAGGCTGAGAAGACCTTAAAAATCATTAAAACCAATCCCCTTATAGATGAAGGACTAAGAGGACTCAGAAAATTTATGTAACAGTAACTAGTTACATGTAGTAAAGTTCTGTGGCAGGATCAGATCTGGTCTTCTTTATTCTAAATCTAATGTTCTATTTCTTGAAAAAAATGCTGAGTAAAGAATAGAACCCCAGTTTCTGGACTGCAGATTCACATTTCTTTCCACTACTTGGATTCCTTAATATAGGCACTCTATGACTCACTTTTGGGGCAGGTAGGTAACACAGTGGATAAAGTATTGTACTTGGAGTCAGAAAGAGTTTTTCTTCTAAGTTCAAATCCAGCCTTAAATACTTCCTTGCTGTGTGACCCAGGGCAAGTCATTTAACCCTGTTTGCCTTTGTTTCCTCTTCTGTAAAACGAGCTAGAGAAGGAAATAGCAAACTACTCCAATATCTCTGCTAGATAAACTCCAAATTGGATCATGAAGAGTTACATATGACTGAAAATGACTCCTACCCATCCACTACATTACCATCACCAACAAAAATACCACTTCTGAATCTGCTTCATGCCAGAAGCTGTTTAGAGGCAAATTTAACTATTAAAGAACAATAACAGAAAAGACAAGTATATATTAATTAACATAGGCTTCCACAAATTGGAGTGGGGTATCATTAAAAAAAAAAGATGCTGGGCTTGGGAATCAGAAGACCTTAATTATGACATTTACTTGTGTGATCTTCTGATTTTGATTCCACAAAATATTTATACAACTTACTTTTCAGAGTTGTCATGAATAAAACACTTTGTAAATTGTAAAGCACCAAATAAGTGAGGGTAATTATTATACAAAATATAATCGCATTTTCTTCTTTGCATTTACCAATTCAAAAATCAGTGCTAATGCTATTTTGAGTACTATCATTGAAATGTTAGTGCATTTGGTCTGATGATTCCTTTTATGAAAAACAACCCTTGAATATTATCTATTTTTATAGTTCAAAACTAATTTTTACTTTGATCTATTTTGTTTTTTTATTATTTAATTTAAAGATCACATTGTATCCCCTCTTTGCTTTTTAAATTTTGCTGTCAGTCTTTGAACCAAAAATAGGTCCTGCTATTTTGATAATGCTTCTTTAAAGAATAGGAAGGAATGTAAAAGATGCTTACTATAAAAGGTCATGCTGCCAGAGCATTAAGGGAGTGGACAAATTGCCACTCTGTTAATAAATAAGCTCCATGATTATTTTGTTTCCTTGACATATTTTGTTACATCATGACAATGTCCTCAGCTTGGTTTCAGGTCTTGCCTCCTACCTATTTGACCTAGATTATCCTCCTAATGCTCCTTTTCCTGCTCTCTTCTCTCAGGTTTGCCATTGAGTTGAACACTATTTCATCTTTTTAATTAATTAATTGATTCAGTTATGTGACTTCCCCAACCCATTCTTCTCTTTATTTGTCTCAGGATTCTATAGCTCTTAGCACTTAATACAGTGCCTGGTACATAGAGTTTAATAAATGTTGGGCTAATTGAATAATTGATTACATTGGTGGAGGGATGTCATTTAAGTTAGGCTTTGAAGAACAGTAATTTTACAAGCATAGCTGTGAGGAGGATAGGGATTCCAACTGGTAATTGTGTGGAAAAACTATGGACCTGAGAAACTAAAAAGTATATCTGAAAAACAGCAAAATTAAGGAAACTAGCTTTAATTCATTCTAAGCTTTAGAACTTCTGATAGTTATATGGAATGTAACTATTTTTTTAAAAATTAAATTCTCAGTTATTTGTTATGCTTCTTGTACTTCTTATATGTCTTCTGTACTTGTTTAAAAAATATGTTAGTTAGTACTTATTCTAAGCTTTAGAACTTCTGATACTTATATGGAATGTAAGTAGGTTGTTTAAAAAAAATTTTTTTTAAAGATTCTCAATTATTTGTTACACTTCTTGTACTTCTTATATGTCTTTTGTAATTGTTGTTTAAAAAAAAAAATCTATGTTGGTTAGTACTGTGCCTGGTATATAGTAGATGTTTAATAAATATTTATTGACTTGCCTTCCCTTAAAATTCTCTTTGTATGCATATTAATTTTTTTAGAAAACTCAGATACCCAATCAAGAAGGTTATTAATGAGAAATAAAATTGGAAAAAAAGGAACCTTATCTTAGGAAACCTAAGAGAGAGAAAAATCCTACAGTCATAGAGTCTCAGATGGTTACTTCAGTGACTATCTAGTCCAATGCCTTCATTTTATAGATAAGGAAGTAAAGGTTCAATGGTTCAAGGTTCCCTCATTCCAGAGTCCATGTTCTGCTCCCTATACCATGCCATTGTTGGAAGTATGATGATCCTTTTGAATCATTTTTGATCAGTGTCTTCTTTTCATGGAATCACAGACTCTCAAAATTTATAAAGTTTTCCAAGGCTACCAGGATAATTAAAAAAAAAAAAGGAATTCTGGATTCAAAGTATCCAATAGGGGATCAACCAGTCTTTGCTTGAAGAGTTCCTAGGAGAGTGAATCCATTACTTCCTAAATAGTAGTTAAGATATTTCACTTGGAGTCGGGAAAAAGTGGGTTCAAATCCCAGCTCAAATACTTCCCAGCTTTCTGACTCTGGCACAAATTTTATAACCTCTCTATAGCTTGGTTATTAATCTGTAAAAAAGAGATTGGAGTCAACATTTCCTTTTAGCTTTAGATCCATGATGCTATTTATTTAAAAAAAATTTTAAATTTTATATTAAGCCTAAATTTTTGCCTTTATTTGTTTCTAGTTCTGTCATCTGGGGACAAATAGGATACATTAAAAAAAAATAATGGTCTTTTTAAATACTTGATGCCAAATTTCCCTTTAGTTTTCTCTTCTCCAAGCTAAAAGTTACAAGTTCCTCCAAATGATCCTTCTTTGGAATGAATTAAAGATCCTTGTTTATTGGGATTGTTCTCTTTTGGACTACATGCATTTTATTAGTGTTGGTATCCTTCTTAAAATGAAGCACCCAGAACTGAACACAACCAGCAGTTTGCTGACCAATATTTCACAATTGGTTCTGGGGAAAAAATAATATAAGCAAGACACATTTTAAAATTTAATCTGCATTATTAATATTTTCTGAATATTAGACTTTCTTAATCTTAATCTTAAGAAAGAATAGAAAAACTAAAAAGAAAAATAAAAACTATCCAAAAAAAAAAAGATTATGAGAAAAAAGTTAACCAATTAGAAAAGGAGGTACAGAGTCTCAAAGATGAAAATAATTATTTGAAAATAGAATTGGGAAATGGGAAGGCAGTGAAACTTATAGAGACCAAGAAATAACAAAACAAATTATAAAGAATTAGAAAATAGAACAGAATATGAAACATCATATAAGAAAAAAATGACACATCTAGAGAACACGCCAAGAAGAGAAAATGTAAAAATGACTGGACTTCTGGAAAGTTGTGATGGAAAAGAGAACCTTGACACAATAATGCAGGAAATAATCCAAGAAATTTGTCCTGAAGTGATAGACCATTAGGGGAAAGTAGAAATAGAAAAAAAATCCACTGATTACCACCTCCAAGAGTTCCTTTGTAGAAAACACACAGGAATAATATTGTCAAATTTTGAAACCCCTTGATCAAAGAGAAAATTTTGCAAGAAACAAGAAAAAAACAACTCAAATATGCTGGAGCTACAATTAGAATTGTACAAGACTTATCAGCAGCTACAATAAAAAACTGCAGGTGCTGGAAACATATCCATTGACAATCAAAAGAGCTAGGTCTGTTGGCAAAAATCTCATCTTCAAGCAAGGAAAATTATGGAGCAGAATTTAACTAAAGAGGCAGCAGGAATAGGAAAAACATACGTATGTTTGTGTAAGTGTGTGTATGTATGCATAAATATATCTTTTTTAACTGTAACTTGCTTAGGGTTGGTAGTAAGGATAAAAAGGGGAAAAAAGAATAATGTAAATTAGGTGCACAGCAGAGAATAATTTACAAGGAAGTAAAGAAAAAATGGACATTTATGATTATAATTTCTTCTACTAATATAATGTACTTTCTTGATCTGGTAATTTATTGTTACATACTTTGAATCCTCCCTGATGGGCACATGGCAATGTTCTCTTTTGCTTTGCTTTATTTTGACACAAGACTCCTGATATCTGACCAAAGCAGACTATAGTGATACTGTCCCTTCTTTATTCCTGGAAGTTACTCTTTCTTTAATGAAGCCTAAAATTTCATTAGCTTTCTTAATTGTCATCTCACACTACTGCTTTATATTAAACTTTCATTCTAATAGACATAGTTCTTTTCCAGGTGACATGATATCTAGCCATATTTCCCTCATCTTGTATTTGTAAAGATAATTTTCTGAACCCAAATATAAGACTTTATCTGTTTCTCTACTGAATTTCATCTTCTTAAATTCAGCTCATTGCTCTAGCCTATCATGATCATTTTGAATCCAATCCCAAAACACATTCTGTCATCCAGTATGCTAGCTCTTCCTTCAAGCTTTGTGTCATTTGACAATTGGATGAGTGTGCCATCTGTGCCTTTTTTACAAGTTGTTGACAGAAATTGCTAAGCAGCATAAGCCCAAGTAAAGTGGTCCTGGGTCATTTCACTGGAGATTTCTTTATGAGATGACAATTCAATCATTAATGTCTCTTTGGGTTAAGTCATTTAACCAGTTCTAAATCCATCTAATTGTATTATCATCTATATTTCCATATTGTTTACATAGGTACAATCAAGAGAATTTAGCAAATGTTTCAATAAAATTTAAGTGAATTATGTCTACAGAAGGACAGCTAAGAAATGCAGACAGACCTGAATTCAAATATAACCTCAGATACTTACTAGCTGTACAATCCCAGGTAACTCACTTAACCTTGTTTACTTCAGTTTCCTCATTTGTAAATCAGCTGGAGAAGAAAATGACAAACCACTCCAGTATCTTTGTCAAAAAAATTCCAAATGGGGTCACAAAGAGTCAGATATTATTAATTGACTAAACAACATCTACAGAATCCTCCTGACATATTAGCTCAGAAAGATCCTTGATCCATGATTTAAAAGTTAACCCCTTCTATCTTCCCTGTAATTTACAATCTTAAAGAACTTCCAAGGCAATGAGTCAGTCAATAAACATTATCTGTTAATCACTATGCCAAACTCTGGGGACACAGAGAAAGGCAAAATAGTTCCAATCTTTAAGGGCTTTACATTCTAATGGGAGAGTCACTAAGACAATAATTAGATGTATAAAAGCTATATAGAGAATATATGGGATTCATTCTGGAAGGGGAAAGCATTTTAATAGCTAGTGGGCTTGAGAGATGCCTCCTTTGAAGGTGGAATTTGAGCTGGGTAAAGAAGGAAACCAGGAAGTGGAGGTGAGGTGACAGAGAATTTCAGACATGAAAGCAAAAGCCTGGTAAGGGAAAATGGAGTATCATGTTTGAAAAGCAGGTCAATGTAGCTGGTCATAGAGATGTAAATTCCAAATAGAGGTTGGTGTAAGATAATCTGTGGCTGGAGTGGTCCAGCTGGTTCTTGTGATAGGGAAGGAAGGAGAAAGATAATAAGCATTTAAATGCCTGCTATATGGCAGTACTACTATGTACTCAGCCCTTTCTATATATCATCTCATTTAATCCTCACAACCACTCTGGGAAGTAGGTGCATTTTACAGATGAGGAAATTGGAGCAGAAAAATGACTTTCTCAGAATCATATAGCTAGGAAATAACTTGTGATCATTGCTTTTTTTCACTTTTAATTATTCATTAAGCACCCTTTAATAATATATTACAGAATTTTGTAGCACTAGAAATTATATTCACTATCCTATAGTTTGAAGACTCTTCCCTTAAAAAAAAAAACCCACCCAAAACTTGGTGCAATGTTTGACTTTATCTAGTTCTATGGAATATGTCCTTTTTTTCAATCATTTAAAAAAAATTATCATGTGCTTATATTGACAATTCTTTTAGTTCTGAGGACTCAGTTCATCTGGACCATGTGACCTGAATCCATCCCTTTACATGCTGCATTCCAGATTCTCTGGAACTTTCTCTATACTGTCATTGAAGCATGGAAGCTCACTCACCTACATCTTGCATTGGAATTATCCTTTGCTTCTTCAGAATCTCCTTTGACACATTAGTTCCTTTCTGAGCCTCCATTTTTTTCTCCCAAAAGTGTTTTATTTTCCAAATATATGTAAATATAATTTTCAACATTCATTTTTGTAAAACTTTTGTGTTCAAATTTTTCTCTCTCCTCTCTTCTCCCCAATTCAGCAAACAAGCTGATATGTGTAATTCATTTAAACATATTTACATATTTGTCATGTTATTCAAGAAAAATCAGATTAAAAAGAAAAAAAAAAAAAAACCAAGCAAACAAACAACGATGACAACAAAAGGTGAAAATACTGTGCTTTTGATCCACATTCAGTCTCCATAGTTCTCTCTCTTGATGTAGATGGCTCTTTCCATCATGAGTCTATTGGAATTGCTTTGAATCACCTCATTGGTGAAAGGAGCCATCACAGTTGATCATCACATAATCTTGTTGCTGTGTACAATGTTCTCCTGGTTCTGCTCACTTCATTCAGCATCTGTTCATATAAATCTTTCCAGGCTTTTCTGAAATTTCTTATGGAACAATAAAATTTCATTACATTCATATACCATAACTTATTCAGCCATTCTCTAACTTAGGGCATCCATTTAGGTTCCAGTTCCTTACCACTACAAAAAGGGCTGCTACAAACATTTTTGCACATGTGAGTCCTTTTCTCTCTTTTATGATCTTTTTGGGACAGTAAAGACACTGCTGGATCAAAGGGTATGCTCTCTGGGCATAGTACCAAATTGCTCTCCAGAATGGTTGGATTATTTCACAACTCTATTCTAGTTTTCCCACATCCCTTCCAACATTTATCATTATTTTTTTCTTGTCATTCTAGCCAATCTGAGAGGTATGAAGTAGTACCTCAAAGTTGTTTTAATTTGCATTTCTCTAATCAATAGGGATTTAGAGCATTTTTTCATATGACTAGAAATGGCTTCAATTTCTTCATCTGAAAATTGTCTGTTCATATCCTTTGACCATTTATCAGTTAAGGACTGGCTTGTAGTTTTAGAAATTTGAGTCAATTTTCTATATACCTTAGAAATGAGGCATTTATCAGAAACACTGGATATAAAATATTTGCTCCCCTTCCCACCCTCCCCCCCAGCTTTCTGCTTCCCTTATAATCTTGGCTACATTGGGTTTTTTTGTGCATAACCTTTTTAATTTAATGTTAAAAAAAGTTAATCATTTTGCCTTTCATAATGCTCTCTATTTCTTCTTTGATCATAAATTCCTCCTTTTTCCACTGATCTGAGAGTTGGATTATCCCTTATTAACCTAATTTATTTATAGTTTCACCCTTTATGTCTAAATCATGAACCCATTTCAACCTTATCTTGGTAGAGTGCTAGATGTTGGTCAATGCTTACTTTCTGCCATACTGTTTTTCAGTTTTTCCAGAAATTTTTGTCAAATGGTGAATTCTTGTCCCAGAAGCTTGAGTCTTTAGGCTTATCAATCACTAGATTATAATAATCATTGACTATTGTGCCTGAGTCTTCATTTCAAATAAAATGCTTAGGCCAGCCAAATCTTTCCAGGTTATACTTTTGACACTTCAAACTTCTTCCATCATATTTTTAGCTAGATACCTTCAATTTTTCTCTTCCTCTCTTTACTCCAAGTTTTTCAGCTCCTGTTTGTGTATTGTCTGACAGACAAGAACTGTATTTCGTTTTGATTTTATTTGTATTTCCAGGGCTAAGCATAATAATTAACACATAGTAAGTATTTAATAAATGTTTGTTAACTTTACTTCATGGAAGGCAGCCAGGTTCTTTCTTAATATCTCCCTACTTATCCTGAATCTTTCTTCTTGATTAACTTTTTAAATAAAAATCTTTTCTTTGTAATGAAATGATAATTCCACTTGACATAGGAAAAAGAAACAAAACAGGAACTGACCAATTCTGTTCAGTCTCTAATTGGTTATCATCCCATATCCTTTACACTCAGTATTCACGTGTTGAGGTATTAAGTGTGTTATGGTGTCATTTCTGAATAAATACAGGCTTAGTCTCCAATAAAAGCAAAGGCATTTTAATGAGATTTAAATACCTAGTGGGTGGGTCAAGCTCTATGAAGGAGTCAGCAGCCCAGCAAAGCAATGCAATGATTTTTATAGAGTAAATGGTGCTGATTATATCACAAGATATGTAAATTTTGAGATTGTAGGAGAAGTTTGCTAACATGGGGAGGTCCTAATTCCTTGACAAAACTACACATATGGTTACCCAGAATGCATACAGAAAAGCCCACTTAAGGAGGGTATTAATTTATAGGAATGATATTATAAATAGCATAGATTCATCCAATGATAGTGAAGAAGGGGAAAGAGTTCTTGAGGTTTGTAGTCCAATGTCCTGTTCTGTATCTTGTTAGTGCTATTTTCTTACTGACTGATTGCTATGTTGTGTTTTGTGGTAACTGATATGTGGCAACCTGATGATTGTGGTTACAGAATACACTGGCCCACTCATTGTTCTAATGAGATGCATGATTAATGATTTCTGTGGATCTTGGGATTGGGGGTAGGTTTGGACTGGGGGCAACAAGTAGAATCCCATCACATCCTTTCTCTTCCTTGTTCCTCCTTCCCTTTCCTTCCCTCCTTATAGATAAAGATCAAAATCCTTTCTATTATCTTTAAGTTTCCTTTCTACTCTCAGATCATTCTGAGCTTAAGTATTTTTTTTTTTTTTTGGTAGTGCTATGCTATGTTTTGACATCCATGCTACATTGCTTGTCTTTATTTATATCTCCAATATATATATATGTTGTTTAAAAAAATCAAGTTGATTGGTAAATTCTTTATGAATGTGCATTGATCTTTTTAGACAATCCCCAATTTTCTTCATTAGGAGAACTAATCTTTGTATTTTCAGAATTTCATTCTTGTCAGCTTTTCCAATACACTTTTAACCCATAGAATCATCTAGTATTCCCTAAATCAAAGGTTTATGTCAGATTTCTCCCAATTTTCCTCTCCTTTAGCACAAACTCTTAGATGGGGTGGTTACTTCCCCTTTCCTTCCAATCTTCCCATTCCCATTGCAAAATTCCTATTATTTCCATCCCAGCAACTAGATTCTCCCTTTTGGTGATAATCAGATTGAGGATAGAATTTCCTCTCTATTGATTGGTTCCTTCATATTTTATTGAATCTAGCTTCAATGAAGCTAAGCTATAGTATTTTACTTGTCCTAATGAATAATTATCTCTCTACTAAGGAGATTTAGGACTTTAGGGTTGTGACATATGGCATGGTGTGGCCAAGAATCTTCCTGCTAGCTGAGGAATATCAGAACAAGGTACTGTATATCTGGACTAGGTGACCATCAGTGGTAGGATTAGGGGCCAGAGATTATTTATAGGATACCACCTAGCAAAAAAGTGGTTAACACAGGGGTGCTAAGGGGTCAGAAGGAAGCTAAATGTATACAAAGTAGTAAAGTGATTGATAACTTAAAAAAAAATAGAGTCTGAAAAAGACTAGGGATTCTTCCCTATTCTTAGTTCATATGAAACAAGCAAAATAAAAAAAAATGCCCATTATGTGACAAACATCAGGCTAAGTGCTTTAGAAACATTCCATTTGATTTTCACAATAATCTGGGGAGGTTAGAACACTCATTATCACTATTTTACAATTAAAAAAAATGAGGCAGACATGTTAAGTGACTTGCCTAGCTACTAAGTGTCTGAGACCAGATTTTAAATCCATATCTTTCTGACTCTTAAGTCTGCTGCTCTAGGGATAATGAAGAACACCCCGTCAGTGCCTTTATTTTGCCTAGTTGAACCTGACTTAGAAGAAGACAGAAGTCTGAAGAGAAGGAATGATTTTGTTAAGGACACCCACAAAATCAGGTTGGGGATTTGAAAACTAGTAGTCTCCTTCTTCAGCTATGTGGTGCAGTGACTAGAGGCCAGGGCTGGTGTCAGGAAAACTTATCTTCTTGAATACAAATGTGACTTCAGATATTTAACTAGCTGTGTGACTCTGGGGCAGTCACCGAATCCTGTTGCCTCAGTTTCCTCATCTGTAAAATGAATTGGAAAAGGAAATGGCAAACTATTTCTTTATTTTTGCCAAGAAAACCCCAAATGGAGTCATGAAAGTTGGACATGATAGAAAAACAACTGAACAACAACCACCTCTTTTTCCTATACAATTCTCTTTCATTATACTATGAGGTAGTAAAGTAGTAAGATAGCTATGAAGATCCATGTATGTATGACTTAATGCTTGGGAGAAAAAAATTACTTGTTCTGGTCAGATTTATAGGCACCCATTCTGGGCTAAGAAGTGACCAAGAAGTATGACCTGTTCAGGGTAATAGATAGCATAATATGTTTTACTTTTGCAACTTTGATAACAATACTGTTAATTAACAATAGCAAGACATAGTGATTTATTCAGGAATCTAATTGGCCATTATACAACAAAGAAGCTAGCCAATCTCCATTGTAGTGAACTAATTTCAAGCACAAAATTTGACTTAATATGGGCTAGGTACAGGGAGCAAATAGCCTGAAATGCTAATCCCCTTGTACTCTCACCAGTCACTACTGAGACAAATGGTCTGGAATAGTGAATGCTTCCTTTATGGACCCTTCTTCCTCTGGAGGGATTATAACAGAAGTGGACGATAATGAAGCCTTGATTTAATCTGCATTCCTGAACAGTGAGGAGCTTTCCCATCTTGGTACGACACAAGCTGAATGTATGGCTGGAATATCTGTGTATTCTTCCTCTAGAGTCTCCATTTAATGATTCAGCCTTTATGATGAGAGTGCTAAGTAATTCTTTTCCTCTGAATCCTGAAAGAGTCTAGTTTCAGTGCTCATCCTTCATCTTTTGCTTTTGACGTGATTGACTAGTCTCTCTACTTATATTCTTCTTTCTCATATTTTCATGACATTAAACTTGCTTGGCTCTCCTCTTACCTTTGTGACCTTTTCTTTCCAGTTTCCTATTCTGAGCCATAACATAATGGTATGATGATGATTATTTGTGATAATTAAAATAATACCAGCTAACATTTGTAAATTTTTAATATATTTCAGGCACTGTGTTAAATGCTTGATGTTGTGGACTTTGAGCTTATTCTCTTCCCATATCAGAAAGAAGCCCATTTGGCCATTTTTAGGCTTAACCAAGTCCCTAGCTCTCCTGTTTGTATAGAGTGACTATAAGACTATAAGTGTTTGTAAGAGTAGGATTGTAAGATTGTAACACTTTATTACCCTTAATTGTCTATCTTTTCAAACTCTGGGCATCTTTAACTCAGTGGAATTGATAAAACATGGAAGAATCCATTAAAGGAATATGCCATGAGGCCTGAGTAACCATGGAAAAATGTAGCCTGCTAACCAGAATTATAATAATAATAATAAGAGCTATAATAAAGAGAAAGATGCTATTAAAGGGAAGACACTATGAGGAGGAGAGAGAGTATCTCATAGTGGGCTTAGTTCTAAAAAGGACATAGCAAAGATCTTCATCATGAACACATCTTTTATAGGGGATGTATAACCTTAGGGGTTTCTTAGAGGTGGAGGGGAAATAGCAGGGAAGAATGTGGTAGCGCAGAGGGAGGCATCATGAGGAGCCAGATGGAATACCTGGAAGATTAGGTCCCAGACTGTAAAGTTCTGGTCAGTTTTCTGGAGGTCTTGGACAAGCCTTCATTTCAGCTGAGTAATTACCATGAGAATAGCCAGGGATAAAGTCCAAATTCTTTATTAACTGCTTTACAATCTGTCTTTATTAACTCCTTCACAGTCTGTCTCCTTCACTTGAGGCCTGGCCAGCTTTCTGGAGGCCTTTCTGGAGGGCCCTTCCCTATCTGGGCCCAGAACTCTATGCCTGAACAGTAATGACTCCAGAATCTGAATGGATGAGAACTAAGATAGCTGTGTCCCAAGTGTTTCAATTGAGGATTCTCTTCTTTTTTTCTCTTTATAATTCTCTCATTTGGTGATCTCATCAATTTTTTTTTCCTGAGGCAATTGGGATTAAGTGCCTTGCCCAAGGTTACACAGCTAGTAAGTGTTAAGTGTCCGAGGTCAGATTTGAACTCAGGTCCTCCTGACTTCAGGGCTGGTGCTTTATCCACTACACCACCTAGCTGCCCTGACCTCATCAATTTTTATGGATTAGATTGTTATTTCTGTGTATTGATTCTCAGATTTATATATTTTGCCCTGTTTTCTTCCTTTAGCTCTAGGACATCACACTACTACCACTATCAATGATAACATTTATATAGTGTTTTAAACTTTGAAAAGCATTATGTATGTTATTTTATCTGATTAATACAACTCTACATGGTAGGTACTATTGTTAACCTCCAATTTATGAATGTTGTTGTTTTCAGTCATGTCCAAAACTTTGTGACCCCATTTGGGTTTTTCTTGACAAAGATATTGGTGTGGTTTTCTATTTTCTTCTCCAAATCATTTTACAGATGAGGAAACTGAGGTAAGCAGGGTTAAGTGACTTAGCCAGGGTCACACAGCTAGTAAGTGTCTTCCTCTAAATATGAATTTAGGAAGATGAGTCTACTTCACTTTAGACTAGGCACTCTGTCTATTGTGCCACTCAACTATCTTTTGCTTATTTTTTGCATTCCTAGTCCTTAACACAGTGTCAGATCTATAGTATATTCTTAATGAATATTTATTGAGAGAAGAGAGAAGCTAAGTGATTTGATTAGGATCACAGGGCTTATAGGTGTCTGACTAAGAATTTGAACTCAGATCTAAACTCAAATCAACTCTGGCTTTCATTGACTAGCCAACAATAGATCCCAGGCCAAGTCACAGTTGGTCATTGTTTGGGTCCAGATTGACTCAGAGTAAACATAAATAACAAGTGTTTCTGTTTTGACCATAAACCCTAGATAAAGGAGGCCACTCTGCCTCAATTTTTACCTAACCTTAATCACTAAATGTGCATTACTTCAGTCAAACTGAGACCTGTTAAACACCTTAGCTTAAAAAAGGCCAAGGTTTCTCACTGCATCCAGAACCATCTCTCAAAGTCCTGATCTCTATTTGGCTACTAGACCCAGATGACTCTGGAGGGGAAAGTGAGGCAGGTGACCTTGTACAGCCCGCCCTCACTTAAAGCCAATTCATTTGAATGCTGTTGCATCACTTCCCTGACATCATGATCTTCAAGAACTAGGGAGAAACAACAACAGCAACAATCCTATTTCCAATTTCAATATTTCTACCCACTGCTACCTATCAATAAATTGCCTATGATATATGATTGTGATGGAATATTATTTTTGCTCTGAGAAGTGACAAGCAGTTAAACTACACATTCTTCCATTCTGAGCTATAAAATGGAAAACAACAGAAATACTGGCTGTAAAAATTATTTCCCAGATTTTTGCTTCTCTTCTGATTTTTTTATTTTTGCTTTGGTTTTGTTTGTACAAAACCTTTTTTAATTTAATGTAATCAAAATTATTCATTTTGAATTTCATAATGTTTTCTATCTCTTATTTCATCATAAATCATCTCCTTCTCTATAGATCTGACAAGTAACTTATTCTTTGCTTTCCTAATTGGCTTTTGATATTCACCCTTTATGTCTAAATCATGTATCCATTTTGACCATATCTTGGTATAGGGTGTTAGATGTTGGTCTCTGCTTAGTTTCTGCCAAACTATTTTTACAGTTTTCTCAGTTTTTGTCAAATAGTGAATTCTTATCCCCAAAGCTGGAGTTTTTGGCTTTGTCAAACACTAGATTACATAGTCATTGATTACTGTGTCTTGTATACATAACCTATTCTACTGATTGACAACTCTTTATTAGCTAGTACCAAAAAGTTTTGATGATTGATGCTTTATTATAAAGTTTTAGAGCTGATAGGATTAGGTCACCTTTCTTTTCATTTTTTCTCCTTTGCATTTTATTCTTGACTTTTTGTTCTTTCAGATAAATTTTGGTTTTTTTCTAACTCAATGAAATATTTTTTTTGTGGTTTGATGGGTATGGAATTGAATGAGTAAGTTAATTTAGATAGAATTGTCATTTTTATTATATTAGCTTGCCCTATCCATGAAGAATTCATATTTTTCCAATTGTTTAAATCTGACTTTGTGTGAAAAGTGTTTTGTAATTGTGTTTATATAGTTCCTGCATTTGTCTTGACAGGTAGATTATATTTTATATGGTCTACAGTTATTTTAAATGGAATTTTTCTTTTTTTCTGGGTTTTGTTGGTAATGTATAGAAATGCAGATGATTTATGTGGGTTTCTTTAATATCTTGCAACTTTGCTAAAGTTGTTAATTGTTTCAAGCAGTTTTTAAATGGATTCTCTAGAATTTTCTAATTATATCATCTGCAAAGAGTGTTAGTTTTGTTTCTGTGTTCCATTTAAAGGCTGATTTAACAATACTTTTGAGGAAAACTGGGATGAGCTTAGGCAGCTTTCTGGCTTCTTTCTCCTGTCTTGGCTGACAATATTTAGGAAAGGGAAAAGGGAAATGGTAACTTCTAGAAGTTGTGAATTTGAATGTTGGGAGCTAAATTCAAAGGGAAAGTAGCAAAATGTTTGAAAAGTTTGTTTTTTAATTCATGAAAAGCCAAATACTTCAAAATGATAAATGGAATGGTCTTGGGACACATGGAATTACTAGCTTATTTACAGAATCATAACTAAGAGTTATGTTGCCTAAAGTAAATTTAATTGGCAGGAAGAAAGTGTTGTGGAGGTAAAGGAAATAAAAAGATCCTGGAGAAGAGGTTGGTCTAGGCTGAGCAAAATTAAGGGAGGCAGGTGACAATATTATTATGTAAAGGAATCATACCCCAACCCATGTGCCACACCCAGATATCAGCATCCTGGGGCCTCCAGTATGATAAGACTCACTTTATCATTTGCTAAAAATATTCGAGGTTCCATTATATATGGTCCTTCCTAAGAACTCCACTGGGTCTTTAAGGATACAGACATGGACCCATTGCCATAGGACTTTGAGACAGGTAGAAATGATAAGATGGTATGAGGCAATGTCTTTTGATTTGTGCATAGATTGGATTTAAATGAGGCAGAGTTGCAGGAAAACTGAGGCTCAGTTTTTGCTGCAAAGGAATTTTTCTTGGTCATGGGGTACAATTTCATAATTGATTTCTCTCTTCCAGAATCATCACCGTCCCAAGGCAGGACAGAGTCAAGATGACTGATTATAGCACTCCACAGCACCCACTTTAGCTACATTCATAGCCATTGGAACAAATTGTTCTCATCCAACCATTCCATCAGGGAAATTTTCCTCTCCTTAGCTCTTTGACACATTTGAGACCCTTGGTCACCCTCAATCTGTTTAGCCCTTCTGCTGAAATATTTAAATGGGGTATGACTGCTGTGCATACTATAGCTTCTTGGAGTTATGTTGGTATCAAAGGTGGAAAGCAATCCCGAAAAGGGCTTAGCTGTCCTTACACCAGAGATACCAGTCTTCCTGGAACTCACCTCATCATGTGTCAGAATGTTAGTAAATTCCTCAGTAAATTCAAAAGATCCATTATTCTAGCGAGAGTTGACAAATTCTACCAGTTCTATTTTCTGAAACTGTGAATAGAAAGCCTGAAATAATCACTTCATTTGTCTTTATGCCTCCTATATATATTTTTAAAATCTTAAGAAAGATTTCTTTCTTCAAAATAAAAGATAGCTCCCTTAAATATGCCATTTCCTTTTATATTCTACCCACAGACTTTTCATTGGAATTTGGCAAAACAGATAGAAGAGATTTGGAGAGCCACATTTGAGGAAATATGTGGATGTCCAATAACTTTTTTGTAAGATGAGCAATTCAAATGCATGGCTTTAAAAAAATCAATATTATGTGATAAATGCTGGAGTCCCTGTAATGAATGAGACTGTTTGCTGTGTTGAGAAGCTATAAAGCATATGCTGGTTATGTGTCGGGGAGAGCAGAGATTAATTTATTTTCAAGGACAAAGGCAGTTTGTAGCTAAGGTGTGGTGTAAGAGGTTCTCCTATTGGCCTGCATTTGTGGAGGGTCTCTTCCAGAACTGATGCCTGTGAAAGGGATGACAATCATCCTTAGGGCATTAATCTAGGAAGTTGTTCTGCTGGGAAATTCAAACTGTAGAGTAATATGAGTTTATGGCTCTTTCTTTTAAAATGGTCTAGTTGCTGAGGGGGGAAGCATTATCTTGTTTTCTGATATGTAAAATAAAATGCCCAGAGTAGGTTTTAATGACTCAAGTTTAGAGTATCACAGTAGTCAATAATAACAATAACAAAACTAAAACCAACAAACTAAGAAACATAATAAAGAAAAACTTGAACTAATGGAGAGGAACCTGGTGTTTTGGTCAAAAAGACCAGGTTTCAAATCCTGTTTCTAATTGCTGTGGGGTCATAGGCAATCATTTATTTTATTTATTTCTCAAAAATCAAATCTTGTTTTATCTTTTTTTTTAATAGTTATTATAGCTTTTTATTTACAAGTTATATGCATGGGTAATTTTACAGCACTGACAATTGCCAAACCTTTTGTTCCAATTTTTCCCCTCCTTCCCCCCCATCCCCTCCCCAGATGGCAGGTTGACCAATACATGTTAAATATGTTAAAGTATAAATTAAATACAATATAAGTATACATGTCCTAATAGTTATTTTTCTGTTAAAAAAAGAATCAGACTTTGAAATAGTGTACTATTAGCCTGTGAAGGAAATCAAAAATGCAGGTGGACAAAAATATAGGGATTGGGAGTTCTATGTAATGGGTCATAGTCATCTCCCAGAGTTCTTTCACTGGGTGTAGCTGGTTCAATTCATTACTGCTCTATTGGAACTGATTTGGTTCATCTCATTGCTGGAGATGGCCACGTCCATCAGAATTGGTCATCATATAGTATTGTTGTTGAAGTATATAATGATCTCCTGGTCCTGCTCATTTCATTCAGCATCAGTTCATGTAAGTCTCTCCAGGCCTTTCTGAAATCATCCTGCTGGTCAATTCTTACCGAACAATAATATTCCATAATATTCATATACCACAATTTATTCAGCCATTCTCCAATTATGGGCATCCATTCAGTTTCCAGTTTCTGACCACTACAAAGAGACCTGCACAGGCAATTATTTAACATCAATACCCCCAGTTGTCCCTAGGCAACTCTTCAAGACTATAAATTGAAGAGAAATTGTAAATTATTTCCATACCAAGTCCATCCAATTATGAAATTGTAACCCATGACCAAGAAAAATTTCTTTGCAGCAAAAACTGAGCCTCATTTTTCTTACCTATACAATGGTGTTGGTGGTGGAACTGTTTTTAAAGGAGTATCTCAAGGCTCTTTTTGCCTCTAAAATCATTTAACTCTATATTTTTGGATTAATTAGAAAGAAAGTTCTAGTTTAGCATCAAGTGCTAGACTTAAATTTGGGGGACATAGGTTAAGATCCTGAGTCAGGTATCTACTACCTATGCCAATTTGGAAAAGGCACTTAACCTCTCTCGACCTTGATATCCTAATCTATAAAAATATAAGGACTATGCTAGATGTCCTTTTCAATCTTAAATCAATGATACTGTGAAGACCTATAAGAACCAATGAAAGTTCTGAATTCAAGAGTTATATAAATGTATATGTGCATATATACATGCATATATATATATACATATGGGTGTGTATACACATTGCTCTCTTTCTCTTACACATATATACATCTTAGATTCAAGACTCTCTTTTTTTGATGGATCTTCATAAAATTGCATACATCCATATATGTATATAAATTTATATATACATATATTCAGTTTTATTATCTGAAAGTAAATATAGTAAGACAATGCAATTTCAGGAACAGATACAAATACTTTGTTATTAGTTTTAATTTAATTAAAATTTAATAGTACTTTCTGATAACCTAATCTGTTTATTCCATCATTACACTTGTTATATATGAAATAGTCTATAAATGAACTCTCTAATATAAACTTCACCTTAATTCCTGCCCATTTTATCTCAGATGATGAATAAATGAGGTCTGAATCAGACCTCTTGATTCTATTTAAAATTTAAGCTGATTTGAAGGCTGTAAGGCAGGTCCTAGCCATATTCTGACTTATGGCTGTTCTCTCCCATTAGCTGAGTTATGTTAGCCTAAGTCTCTTCTTATTTCTAAATCAATAGTTTCATTCATTTTAATAACTACTCTATAGGCTGATCTTACTGACATAGTCAATCAATTTTTAGTGTGATATACATACAGTCTTAGGTCTTTAAGATCCTCCCACAATTATGTCATCTACTCTATTTCATTCTTACATTTAATTTGGCCCTCATCTCCTATGTCTAAACAATTTTTGGCAATTGATGTCTTTTCCATTTAAAGAATGAATTTTTCTAAAGCTCAGATCTTACCATGGCACCCCACCTTTCCACTCAATAAACTCCAGTAGCTTCCTATTATCTCCAGAATCAGATATAAACTACTTTGTTTAGCATTTAAAGCCCTTTAAAAACTGGTTTGTTCTTACTTTTCCAGAGTTGTTATATGTTACATTCCTTCACGTACTTTATAATCCAATAGTGCTGATCTCCTTCCTGTTCCTTGCCCAGGAAACTATCTCTCCATGTTGTTGTTCAGTTGTTTTTTTATTACCTGATTCTTCATCACCCTGTTTGGGGTTTTCTTGGAAAAGAGACTGAAATGGTTTGCCATTTCCTTCTCCAGCTCATTCTACAGATGAGAAAACTGAGGAAAACCAGTGTTCAGTGACTTGTAAGTGGCTGAGATCAGATTTGAACCAGGCTTGACAGTCTATGCACTATGGCACTGTACTCCATGCCTTCTCAATGGCTTTCCCTCATTCCTGGAATGTTCTCGCTCTTCACCTTCACCTTTTACATTCAACTCAAATCCTACCTTATATAAGGGGCATTTCTTGATTTCCTCTTGTCCCTTCTTAACACTACCAGTGCCTTCCCTTTAAGAGTACCTCCCAGTTAAAATGTGTATATCTTATATAGTTATATTTGTATGTTCTGTTCTCCATAAGAATATAAGGTCTGTCCTTGAGAAAAGGGATTATATATATTAACATTATTAAAATTTTTTGTATCTCCAGTGTTTATCAAAGTGTTTGACACATAATAATGACTTAATAAATGATTGTTGATTGATTGACTGACTTTCTGCACATCCTTTTTTTGGTGGAAAGCAGAAGGGATCTGGAATGCTATGTGAATCAAGAGAGTGACCTATGTGATTTAAGAGAGCAATTTTAGCACCAAATGATGTATTTGGAGTTCAGCACCAAATGATGAGATTGTACCTAATGTTAGGGTTTGGTAATGTGAAGAATTTACAATGACTATTATCTTTAGCAAAAAGTAGGCTTATTTAGGAGAAGAGATTACAGACAAAATGACCTAGATTTGGATGATCTAACTCACATATCTGAAGATCCTCATTTAAAATGGCTCATCTTCCATTATAATATTCATTTTCGACCCACACTTAACACCATACACCAAGGTAAGGTCAAAATGGGTTCATAACCTAGGCATAAAGAATGAGATTATAAATAAATTGGAAGAGTATAGGATAGTTTACCTCTCAGACCTGTGGAAGGAGGAAGGAATTTATGACCAAAGAAGAACTAGAGATCACTATTGAGTACCAAATAGAAAATTTTGATTATATCAAATTGAAAAGTTTTTGTACAAACAAAACTAATGCAGACAAGATTAGAAGGGAAACAATAAACTGGGAAAACATTTTTACAGTCAAAGGTTCTGATAAAGGCCTCATTTCCAAAATATATAGAGAATTGACTCTAATTTATAAGAAATCAAGCTATTCTCCAATTGATAAATGGTCAAAGGATATGAACAGACAATTTTCAGATGAAGAAAATGAAACTATTTCTAGCCATATGAAAAGATGTTCCAAGTCATTATTAATCAGAGAAATGCAAATTTAGACAACTCTGAGATACCACTACACACCTGTCAGATTGGCTAGAATAACAGGAAAAGGTAATGCGGAATATTGGAGGGAATATGGGAAAACAGGGACACTGATACATTGTTGGTGGGATTGTGAATACATCCAGTCATTCTGGAGAGCAATTTGGAACTATGCTCAAAAAGTTATCAAACTGTGCATACCCTTTGATCCAGCAGTGTTTCTACTGGGCTTATATCCCAAAGAGATACTAAAGAAGGGAAAGGGACCTGTATGTGTCAAATGTTTTTGGCAGCCCTGTTTGTAGTGGCTAGAAACTGGAAAATGAATGGATGCCCATCAATTGGAGAATGGTTGAGTAAAATGTGCTATATGAATGTTATGGAATATTATTGTTCTGTAAGAAACGACCAGCAGGATGAATACAGAGAGGATTGGCGAGACTTACATGAACTGATGCTGAGTGAAATGAGCAGAATCAGGAGATCATTATATACCTCAACAACGATACTGTATGAGGATGTATTCTGATGGAAGTGGATTTCTTTGACAAAGAGAAGATCTAACTCAGTTTCAATTGATCAAGGATGGACAGAAGCAGCTACACCCAAAGAAAGAACACTGGGAAATGAATGTAAACTGTTTGCATTTTTGTTTTTCTTCCCAGGTTATTTTTTACCTTCTGAATCCAGTTCTTCCTGTGCAACAAGGTTCTGTTCTGCACACATATATTGTATCTAGGCTATACGATGACATATTCAACATGTATAGGACTGCTTGTCATCTGGGGGAGGGGGTGAAGGGAGGGAGGGGAAAAATTGGAACAGAAGTGAGTGCAAGGGATAATGTAAAAAAATTACCCAGGCATGGGTTCTGTCAATAAAAAGATATAATAAAAAATATTCATTTTCTTATTTGTTGGCCAGTCAGATTGATTGTAAACCCCTCAGAAACACCTACTCTTTGAAGGGTATATAAACTATGATTCCACCACCATGAGAAGTCTTTGTCTAAGAGATATGGCTGAATTATCATCCTTTTATTTTAAAAAGTGCTTATTAATAATGTGACTAAATTACCCAGAAATTATGTATCTGGGAATTTTTTAATTGCCACAGACAAGGATTTCCAAACTGAGAGGAAATGGGACATACCTCATGCACATGAAAAATTTGAACTGAAGATTTCAAGGTGAGAAATGTTAAGGTAAGGGTGAATTATGGTCATGGTTTTCTCTTTGGCTTACCCTGATGATTCAGAGCCAAGAGATTAGAATCCCATTGGAATGTTGTGGACCATTGACTTCAAGAGGGTGAAGTCTTGATTTGCACTTGAATTGGATACAAGTGAGGCAGAACTTTTCAGTCATCAGACTCACTCTCTCTTCTAGTTATCAAAATCTAGTGGCAAGAATAAAGTCCACAACTGGTGATGGCCCCTGATGCAGTTGGTGATTTTGGCATTTCAAAATTAAGGTCTTTCCCAGGTCTCAGTTTGTCTGAGGCTTACACTCATTCAATGACTTAGGGCTAGGTTACAGCTGTAAATTACCATTACAAAGATCCACTTGAATTTCAACATATATAACATGTGTTGGACTACCTGCCAGCTAGGAGAGGAGGTGGGGAAAATTTGGAACAAAAGGTTTTGCAAGGGTCAATGCTGGAAAAATTACCCTTGCATATGCTTTGCAAATAAATAAATAAAAATTAAAAAATTAAAACCAAATAAATGAATGAATGAATGAATGAATAAAATAAATAAATAAAGCAAACAAACAAAACCAAAGATCCATTTGAGAGGGAAAAACTCTCTGAGTTTCTAGCCAGAATATAAAACAATTGTTATTTATGCTCTCTCTTAGTCATCAAAACTTAGACAATGAAATAAAGAGGCTTGAGTTAGGGCTCTTATTGATTATTCAGTGAAAGCAAGAGATGAAATGGAGTGAATGTGTGTTTAAGAAGTTTTATATTATTATTAGGAAGAGAAGAAACAGAAAAAGCTAAAATGTGCAAGGATTGTGGCAAGAGGGTCTTGGAATAACTGGATTCTGCTGACACCTTTGTACTGGAAGGGAGCTGAAATTAGGCTTGCCATCTGGTGGTTCATACAAAGATTGTACTCCTATCAGCAATTTCCATCCCCATCTAAATATGGTGGAGTGGGGTATCTTAACCCCTTTACATATATTTTATTTTTAGCAGTAATAATGACATCATTATTACTCCAGAAGTGTATACAATAAAATCTTCCTAAATAGAATAGAAATATAAGGGACTGGGGAAATAAAAAGTCCCTGACATATTAAACTATGTTTTACCAATGAGCAGAAAGACTGTTATTTGTCTTTGAAGTATGGGAGGATTGTTTAATTTAGCTTTAATTTAATTTAAGGAAAATTTATAAACCACTCATATTTCTAAAGGGCAGGTAGATGACTAAGTGGATAGAGAACCAGAAAGACTCACCTCAGACACTTCCTAGCTGTGTGATCCTGGAAAAGTCATTTAATCATGTTTGACTTAGTTTCCTCATCTGTAAAATAAACTGGAGAAGGAAACAAACTACTCCAGGATTTCTGCTATGAAAACCTTAAGTGGGATCATGAAGAGTCAGATGTGATTGAAAAATGACTGAATTGAAAAAACTTCTAAATGGAATTTCATGAAGTGAGGCATGGAACTACTATTCAAATCTAAAAATATAGAAGGAGATTCTTTGTTCCTTTTATTAAAACTCTATTCTGTAAGGATCCCAGACTTAATGAATCATCAGTTTAGGGTTGAAAGTGTTCAGGTTTAGATTTTTATTGTAATGTCAGAGAAACTGAGGCAAGATAGAGACTAGAGAGTATTTAATAATTTATTAAAAGGGAGAGATTTACTCGGACCAAATGGATCCATGGTTTGATCCCAGGGCTGAATGAGACTATCGTCTTCGAGAATCCAGCAAACAATCTGAGTTCTCAATGACATATATACACATGGCTCACACTCAGGGGGGTAGACTGAGGCAGGGGCGGAGTCCGAGTGCTGAGAGTGGGAAGAGGACTCTGACAGGGTGGGGTGAAACAGGAGAGGAAGGGAGGCACCCCAGAGATGGGGAGAGGCATCTTGATAATACAATATCTGATATTCTAATAGCTTGGGATGGAGAGAGGTATTCTGATATTCTAAAACATAAGATCTTTTATCCTTATCAAATATTCTGATTAAGAGGGAAGGGCGGTTTCCACAGGACTGAGCAGACAATTATAAACTGAAGCAGAACACTTAGGGAAACTGAGTCAGGACAATAAAAGAGAACTGTGGCATAACATTTATCTTACTCTAGATTTAACATTTTATCATTTTAAGGGAAGACTTTAGCTGTGATCTATTATATTATGAAGAATTACCTATAAGTGGCATAAAGGACATCATCAGATAAATGTAAGCCTATCTATAATCATTTGTTTTGCCATGTACATGGCAGTTTTTTCTATTTTATTTGTTTTTCTATTTTGAAATAAATAAAAACAAATATATGGTTAGAAAAGAAAATGAGCTAGTCCCATAAGAAGAACAATCATTAACCAAAGAACCGTTTACTGTCTCCTTTGATATGTATATGAAGTAAAGAAAAGAGACAGGAGAATCTCTAATATATTGGATGGATCTAAACATTGGTTGGTTGTCTTCTGGTGAATGTATGATAAGAAATGAGAGAGAATTATAGAGGATAGAGAAGTGTCTATGGGTTTTGATTTGCATCACTGGAGGGAATAAACATTGATCAGGTCACAGCTTTTTTGGAGTATTGTCTTATAGAGATTTTTACCTTTGTGTAAATTTTACATTATTGGCAGCAATAGGAAGTACTCTTACCTTAATAAATTTCATAGAGCCTCAGAACTGCTTAATTTGGTTAGTCTAGATGATTTCTAAATTTCCCCTTTATCTCTAAATCTTCTGATTTTTGGATCATTGGGATGATTTGTAGCTTCTACTGAATAGAGGAACCAGCTTTCCATTTGGAAGCAAACTGATTCTTTCAAGTTAAGTCAAGTCCACAAGCATTTACTGAGTATTTATTATGGTACTGTGCTAAGCATTTGGACTACAGATAGAAGCAAAAAGATAGCCTTTACCCTCAAGTAACTTACATTCTGGTGGGAGAATATACAAAAAGAAACTGAAAAGGCAGAGTGTCAGGGGTACAGGTTGGTGAGGTTGTTGTTTGTTTCCGGAAGAGGAGCATGACATTCAGGAGATGATGCCATGCCATACAATTGAGTTGGATTTAAGTGAAGGTGGGCTGTGCTAAGTTACTGATGCAAGTAAAACTCTGCTTTATCCGAGACAGCCCTGTAAAGTTATGTAAAATCACCAACAAAATGTATATATAAACCCGAATGGTCTTGCATTCTCTGGAGACAGGATTCTCTTAGACTTATGCATAAAATGGGTCTTCAGAAAATGTCTCCTTTGATATACAAACCCAAATGTTCTTGCATAAGCACTTGGAGGAAGTCTGACAGGATGTCAATTCTTAGACTCATATATAAAATGGGTCTTCAGAAAATGTTTCTTTGCAGATCACTTCTCACTTGAGAATGATATGCCACTAAAAAGTCTCTCTTGGTGTTTTCTTTAACAATAAAAGCTTTTTACCACAGCCTTTGTATTTAGCAAAATTCTTTCGCTGCGAACTCTGCCTTGGAAAACATGGAACCTTACCCATTCCTGCCTAACCTCTTCTTCTGTACCCTTGCCCTCATCATTACCAGCTTAATTTCCTCTTCCAGAGCTAGTTAGATCCAATGGCAAGATATAGGTGGAAAGTACATCCAGGAGATGGTCCTGGATACAGTGGGATACCTTGGTCTTTTTAAGATAAGATTTTTAACAGGTATCAATTTGTCTGAGTCAACATCCATCCATTCAGTGATTAAGGCTAGGTAAGAATTGAAGCAGAGTGGTCTCTTTTACTTAGTCAAAAAAATAAATCCAATCTGGGAGGGGAAGACCCTCAGGGTTTCTAGCCATTACAAAAACAAATTCCTATTTACTTTTACTCTTAGTCAATCAGGACCCAAACAATGACCAATTAAGGATTGGCCTCTGACCTATTGTTGGTCAATCAATGAGAGCCCCAGTGATTTGAGTTGAAGGCATGGTTGTTAAAAAAAGAAATCTAGCCAGTAAACTTCAAGATATCTTGGAGTGGGATTCAGCATTAAAAAAAATTCTTTTGGTAGAGCATTTTGAATATGATAGCCCTTATAAACAGAAGGAAGGGAAAGAAAGGGAAAAAGAGAGAGAGAGAGAGAGAGAGAGAGAGAGAGAGAGAGAGAGAGAGAGAGAGAGAGAGAGGAAAGGAAGGATGGAGGGAGGAAAGGAGGGAGGAAGGATGGAAAGAAGAAAGGAAGGAAGGAAGGAAAGAAAGAACTGTGTTGCTCAGCTGGCTAGTTCTAGCTGGGTACCTAGTGGGACCAGGTGAAGATTTCTCAAAAAGTCATATGAGGGGGAGTGGGTCAGACCTTAGGCATGCGGGCCTGTCATATGATCCCTATTTTAGAGGTCTGCAGGGCAGAAAGGTCAGACCCTAGGTCTAAGCTTCAGGAAGTATCATGACCCATAGGAAGCAGACAACATTATTGACCATTGGTCAATAACAGTCGCTTCCTTTTTAGTCTAATCAATGAAAAGACTTGAGTCTTTTGCTATTTAACCAGATTCACTATTTCTGGCTTGCTTTGTTATGCCTCAGTTCTCTTTAACTGTTCTGACTTGGTTTCCCTGAACTAGTTTCCTTTGTCTCAGTTTCCTTAGCTGTTCTGTCAAATCACTTAGTCTTAAAAACCCACTCTGGTCCATTAAGACTGGGAACAGTTTACTCTAAGGTTATAAATTGCTAGCAAGATAAACAAGAGAGCAGAACTCCTGTCCTCAAGAATTTACAATATTCCTCTAAAATATTCCAAGATACCTCACTGACATATTTATCTCTGGATATTCAGACATCCTGTCTCTGGGCTTTTAGGAGTTATGGTCTCCTCCCAACCTGGCAGAAGCCTTCCCGCCTTTTTGGGGTCTTTGTCTTTAGGGTTATTTAAAGAAGGGGGCCGCTCTTATTCTTAGCTGCATTCTTTGAGATGACAGCCCTGGGACTAACATGGTTTCCTTGGTCCCAGTATATCTTTATCTCTATCTGACTGGATAATTTGAGACGAGAGTCCTGTCCAGTCAAATTATACTCTCCAATTAATAAACTATTGAAAACTCTCTAATCTCTCTCCTGCTTCAGTTTCTCCGGCATTATAGCTTGGCCAGGCCCATGTTTGGAGATGGGAGCAGAGAGGATCTGGGTATGCTCAGGTGTGCTTGGGCCTCTCTTTGCAAGGACTGAATAAATACTTTTTCTTTGTATCTGAAGATGCCTCTGAGTAGTTAATTTGGTTAAGGTCTAGCACCCATCCCATACAGGCAGCTCTATTTAAATGCAACTTACTTGTGCCAGGATGGGATGTGCAAAGTTACTAGTATCATCTGAGTCCAGTGGCATAATATAGATTAAGATGACTGTATAGTCACATGACTGGATGAGGGATTTTTTTTTTTTAAATGAAGGTTCTGAGAGGACCAGTGAATCAGACAAAGAGGTCACAGGACAAAGGGTACTTCCAGTGTTAGAAGTCTATGACTGAAGTGATATTTCAGAGTAGAGTCTTTCTCTTCCTTTCTTCCTTCCTTTCCCTCCCTTTCCTTCCCTCCCTCCCTTTCTCCCTCTCTTTCTTTCTTTCTTTTCTTTTCTTTTCTTTTTTTCTTTGTGTTATGCATACTAGAGAAAGTTGGGAGAAGTGTTTAGGAGAGTAGGAGTTTAGTGTGCTGTATCATGTCCTTTTAGGGTAGTGAGGGCATAGTGTGGGTGTAAGACTGTGAAGAAGATAGGGATAAAACAACTAAAGAAGTGATTTGATGCTTTCAGGTAACAGAGATGCTTTTTAGAAAGTGATTATTTCCACGTATTTATTTGTTGATGAAGCTCTTTTGAGCCTTAGAAAACTAAAGCAACTTGTCCAAGATCAAAGAGGCAAACACAACTAAAATGGGACATGAATCTTTTCTTCTGACTTTGAATCCAGTGATTTTTTTTTTCACTCTACCGAGTGGATTCTTATGAAATAGGTGACCAGAAAAATCAAGCAACTATGCTTGATTCTACAGCCTTCATCTAGGAACCACATTTACTATAATAGAGCAGAATTTCATATTTATCCAGGTCTACCTCCTCTTTTTGTTTTCTCTCTTTCCCCCTCCTCTGTCCTCTCTGTTTTCTACCTCTCCCTTCCCCCCTCTCTTTTCTCTTTCTCTCGGAAATTTTCTATCTCTGTCTCTCTTTGAATGAGGAGGCATGAAAGAGATAAAATAGGCTTTTCTTCATTTTAAAAATTAAAATTATTTTTTAAAAGAGAAACTCAATTGCACTCCTTTACCCCTCTAAATGGAGCCACAGATTTGTGAACTCAGGGTCTTGATCTGAATGAATAGCTTTTAAGCTCTAGACACCCCTGCTGCCCCCCCCCCCCAACCCTCCAAACATGTGTGTGCATGCACAAAGGCACAACAGTGTTATTTCATAGAAATAGCTATAGGAAGAAACTTTGGGGAATAGTATAGGAATCTTTTATGAAGTGCCTGAGGGCACAATCCTTGAATTCACTAAGTGACTGGTAGGTTCTTTAAGGCTATCATTTACTTTGTTGAATGGGGAGTATTTCATTCACTTGACCCAAGAGATTCTAGGAGAGTTTCAGGAAAAGCATGCCCATATTTCATTTCCTTACCACATTCTTAAAAATTCCTTTTTCTTCCTTAGATGACTTTTTGAACTATTGGTATCTTATGACCTTGAAATGAGTCTTTTCTGTTCTTGTATATGCTTTGAAAGTGGCTTGGAGACCACTGGGGAGATGAATAAAAATGTGGTAACAGTGAGATCATGCTCAATCCACTTTTCTAAGGGGAAAGGAAGTCTGACTTTTATGGCTAAAGAATGAGAAACAGGACCAGGAGATCATTATATACTTCAACATCAATACTATATGATGATCAATTCTGATGGACGTGGCTCTCTTCACCAATGAGATAAACCAAATCAGTTCCAATAGAGCAGTAATGAATTGAACCAGCTATACCCAGCAAAAGAACTCTGGGAAATGAGTGTGAACCACAACATAGCATTTCCAATCCCTCTGTTTTTGTTTACTTGCATTTTTGATTTCTTTCTCAGGTTCATTTTACATTATTTCAAAGTCTGATTCTTCTTGTGCAGCAAAATAACTGTATAGATATGTATACATATATTGTATTTAACATATACTTTAACATATTTAACATGTATTAGCCTACCTGTCATCTGGAGGAGGGGGTGGGAGGAAGGAGAGGAAAAGTTGGAACAGCTGAAAAATTACCATGCATATATCTTGTAAGTAAACAGCTATAATAAAAATATTTTTACAAATATTTGGGGGAAAATAAAATACTAAATAAATATTTTTAAAAAGAAAAAAACCAAAATTTTTATAATGTTTTTGTTGTTGTATAAATTATTCTCCTGGCTCTGGTCACTTAACTCTGTATCATTACATAGAGATCTTCCCAGTGTCCTCTTGAAACTGTCCATTTTAAATAATTTCTGTTAGATTGTGAGCTCCTTGAGAGCAAGGGCTGTTTTGGCTTCCTTTGTATCGCTGATGCTTAGAATAGTGCCTAGCACATAGCAGGTACTTAATAAATACTTATTGACTTGACTTCTTATGATATAATAGACTTCTTATGATACAGTAATATTCTATTGCATTCATATACTATAATTTGTTTAGCCGTTCCTTAACAGATAAGCACCCTCTTAGTTTCCAATTTTTTTGGCTACTTTGGAAAAGAACTGCCTGCTACAAATATGTATCTTTTTCTTTTTTTTTTTTTTTTCAATTTCCTTTTGCTTACAGTGTTGTATCAGAACTGCTTATCGGGTTTTGAGAGGTACCTTTTAATTTTAATTGTGAGCATTTACCTCTCTGAAATTGAGAAGTTTTACAAATCAGTTGTATTTTATTATTTTGTTGGTTGTGTAGCTATAGAAAGTGATGGGGAAAGGTATTCATAATGCATATTAAAATTAAAAGTGTATCCTACCTACATTTTTTTTAGTGCCAGTTTTAAAAAAATTACTAACATATCCCCAGTTAGGGCACAACAGCAAAAACAATAATAACAACAAGACAGAGCAGCTTTAAAAAAAAATCTTTATAAGGGAAGAAGCAAAAGAAGGAGAAGCATCTTGTTTTCTGTTAAGTGAAGCTATTTAATTTTAAATTCTTGAATAGCAGAAGCTGACAAGGGTGAGCCATCAAATCAAAAGAATAAAATGCATTTATTTCACCTATTCTAGGCAACTAGTGTTTGGAAAATATGTGAAGCATCACTGAGTTCAAGATCAAGGTTAAGTTATACAATTAGATTTATTGTATAATAGTGCATCATAAAAATAGAACATCTTAAGCCCATCTTTGGGGCATGTTTCCCCTGTACTGTCAAGGTAACTGTGTAATGCTAATGGTGTTGATATTTTCAGTTGAAATATTTTAACATCCCTACATGTGATAATTGCACATTCAATGCATTATATATGCTTTGTTCAGAACAATAGAGAATTATAGGATTGATTAGGTCCCCTGAGATCATCTAGATGGATAGCTCTAGTCTGATCATTAGAAAACAATCTTAGTAGATCCCTTTCAATTTTGACATTCTCCATATTTTCCAACCTCATTCCTATTCTCTCAAATTCACATAACAGAGAAAGAAAACATGAGTCTGTTCTGTTCACTTGTTTAGTAGAATTTATCAGTACAGAAAAAGGGGTCAACAATGTTGGAACAGGCTTCAGCAGAGCCTTAATTCCTAAATGGGCAGTTGGCCACAGGGAATAGAAAAACAGGATGCAGTTGCCCAACCATCCAAGTGCAGGAAGTCACTGTTTTCTGCTAAATGTTTCATTTTGAAGCATGCTAAATGTTTCAAAATCTGGGGCCTCAGCAAAGCCTCGTTAGTTTCAAAATCTTGAGAAGTTCGAACCAATGGTTCAAGAGTAACCTCTCCTAGGAGGAGATAACCATTGCCCTATTCTATAAATACCCGTCACAAGTTACCTCCTCTGACCAGCCAGTCCCCTGATGCTGTTTTGTTCCATCTGCTTTTACAATATATAGTCCCTTCTTTTGAGAAATCAGTCGAGTCTCTTGGTTGTTTTTACTGATCAAACTTAAAATCCTACTGCACTGAGACCTATTTTTGAAAAATCTGTAAAAATCAAAGAAATACATATTTACTTTTCCTATTAACATATTTTCTCTTTTTTCATACCTTTATTAATGTTTGTATTACTCAGAGTTTAATCTCTTTTGAATGATCTGCATTTGCATTATTGTAGCATTGTGTGTATTGTTTTCTTGATTCTACTTTGTCCTGCATTAATTTATTCAAATTTTCCTATGTTTTTTCCAAATTTTTCTTACTGCATGCTAACATTCTATTAAATTTATATTCTATATTCTTGTTTTTTTTCTTTCTAGACATTTCTCAATTGATGGGGGTCCATTTTGTTTCCACTTCCTGGAAACTACAAGGACTGTTAAAATATATTCTTTTTTATTTTATTTGACATAATCCTCTCTTAACTTGTAAGCATAGATTCATCTAATACTCAAATTGATAATCTTATGCTCTTATCATTTCTTTTCTTTTTTAACTTATTGTTTTCTTTTTCTTTTTTTCCAATTATATGTAAAAATAATTTTCAACTTTTATAAGATTTTGAATTTTCTTTTTCTCCCCCAGACAGCAAGCAATATGATAAAGGTTATACATGTACAATCATATTAAGCACATTTCCATATTATCTTTTCCTTTTTAAAAAAATAATTTCTGGGACTAATTTATTATTAATTTTTCTGATTGAAGAAACACATGGGCAAATCATTCAATTTAATAATTCAATATAGTTCTCTAAGGCTCTTAGTTTCAGAGGAGATGCTGACCTCACTGGTAGAGGGAGCTTCCTTACTCAGCAGTTCCCTATACCAAGGAAATCACAGTTCCTCTCCCTTCTGAGGAAAATATGTCTAAAGACTAATTATTTTGATCAATCTCTGATCAAATGTAGAACAGCATCCACTCAAAACTAATGTAATCATTTAAAAAATTGGAAGACTCTTCTTATTTAATCCAGCAGGCATTTATGAAGTGTCTACAATGTGCTTCTGATATGGTAGCCATCAGGATACAAAGTTAGATATTTCCCATCCTTAAGAATGTTTATCCTATCGGGAGAATATAATTTATCTGTATATTGACAAATCAATGAAAAATAGATACATAGTAAATGCAAATAATTTTCTTTAGAGGGGGAACAAAATGTGATGTTACCAACACTTTAAAAAATATTTGTTGATTAACCTATTATCTTTCAGGCTATAAGCCTGGGTCTACCACTATCTATTGAATAATTTAAAGTAGACTATTCAACATACGGCAAAAGTCTTGATCCCAGGGCACAGTTCATGAAACACACTATTTTGTCTGTCTAGTTAGGTGAGAGACTGATTTTGAACTGCTGTATATATTGTCAGACGTGATCACTTTGTCCTCAAATTTTGCTTAACTAATATGTAACTGGGGTTAAGAAAATTAGACCTGTTGGGAGTGGTGTACTGGGAAATGACTGGTGTGGAAAATCAAAGGTGTCAATGAACTTATTGCTTTGAAAATGAAATAATAGTTAAGGTTCAATGAAAAATAAACATGACTTTTTTTTAATCTGATAATTTCAAATTTCTTCTACATTACATAATATCTATTGATTTAATGAACAGCATAATTTGTTGCTATTCCTGAGAGGCCCAATGACATAATGAGGTGATGTCTTGATTTGTACATGAAGACTCCAAGTTCATCACAGCATAAATAAATATTATTTAACAATGAAAGTTGTTTGGTTGGCCGTACATGCATTTGGTGTACTATATGGTTTTGTCAGTAGGTGGAGCTCATTCATTGTTTCTCTCCTAGTCTGCTTGAGCCATGGTTGATGAGTCCTTTCAGAAGTCATCATCCAAAGATCATAGGGATCACAGATTTAGATAGCATTTTCAAGTGAAGAAGTCAGTGAAATGACTTTTGTGTTCAGAGGTCTTGATAAGAAAGTGTTAAATCAACTCTAGGTGTCAGTTAGTTTGTTCTGTGTGAAAAATACAAAATGCTTACATTATGGAAATTTCCCCACTTTATGAGTTTGAGAAATCAAAATATGTTATTAACACAACTTCAATCTTGATTGTGACAATTATACTACAAATTACATTTAGCTGGGATAAGCACTTGTTCTTTCCTGATTTGAGCTAGTACAATAAAAGCCTTGATATGTAATACTAATCATATGATAATATACAATTACTGTTTGGTAAATACACTATAATAAATTATGTTACTTGAGGACAGGAATTACTTAATTGTTTTCTTTGCATTCCCAGTGATTGCTGAAGAGTCAAGGCATGATAAGTGCATGTTGTTTGCTTGCTTAATTAATAGATATTTATTTAAAGGCTTATGTGCATGGATTTACTTAGGTCTCATGAAAACCACGGAAGGCAAATAATTTAGGTATTATTATCAGAACTTTATCCATTAGGATACAGATAGGGAATAATTTAATGAATCTATAGATATATAGCTAATAGATAAATGACAGCTTCAAATGCAGCTCTTTAAAGTCCAAATTCAGTGACTTCTCTTCCACCAGAGCTGATTCTGTAACTTTAGCCAGCTAAGTGGTTTCACCACTTTGGACATTATTCATTTTTTCACTCTCATGACACTAGACTGGATGTCATGGGAAATATAGATATGAATAGCACTTTATCTCTACCTAAGTTGATTTTTTTAAATAAAGATGGTAGTGAATGAAACACATGCATATGAACCACTACAGAAATCAGAGTAGTATAGTGGTAGATTCATAAAGACCTGGGTTCAAATGCTGTGTGATCCTAAGCAAGTCACTTAATTTCTTAGTTCTCTAGTTTCCTAACTGGGAATTCCTTGAACTAGTGAAATTAGAGGTGTGGGCCCAAAATGAACAATAATGTAAGGTGGTATTTAACAAGTGTCAGAAAATTGGAATCCGTTACTATGGAAATTCAAATGCTGGTGTGATCTCTTGTAGGCTATCAGGGATAATTTCATGGAGTAGGTGGCATTTAAATTGTTTCCAGAGGAATGTTTTTGATAGGTAAAGAGAGGTCAGGGAAGGACATTTCAACTGAAGACAGTCTCTTTTTTTTTTAATGCTCTCCAAGACACTCCGGCAGCAAAAGAATAGGAGAGGTAGAAAGATGGTAAAAGGATATGCAGAGAAAAGACCAGTGATAATATCACAATCCCAAACTCAAGTGTCATTGAATCCTAAAAGCAGTATTGTATCCTAAAAGGATAGCTATCTCTCAAAAAACTAAAAAAACATTTAGTCAAGGAAATGATAAAGTCTATCTTCTGTGTCAGGAATTCCCTCTAAAGGCTGGGATTTTAACCTACATAGATTTTATAGACTGATGGTGAATAAAATACATATGTGTGAATAACTGTGCCTTAAAATCCCTCAACCTAAAATTCTGAAATTGGATTTATTCTCTGTACCCAGAGTCACTGAAATCTAGTGGCAAAACAAAAGTCAAAATGATTGCTGATGGCCTGGAATGCAGAGGATGATCTTAGTGTCTTCAAAGTTTGGCCAAGCCCTAAGTGTCCCACAGCATCTGTTTCAGCTGCCTTCAAAGCCTTTGGAATAAATTGTTCTCATCTATCTATTTCACCAGGTAAGTCTTCACATTTATAAGGTCTAACTTACAGATGGAGTTAAAGCCTCAATCTGATTTAGCCCATCTGCTGAAGTGGTTTATTGGGGTGTGGTTGCTATGAATGTTAGAACTTCTTGGACCCATAGGTGAGTGAAAGGTGGACACCAAAAATGGATGAACTGCTTTAAAAAGGGCTGGGCAAGCTTTCACAGAAGAGATGGTAGTCCTCCTGGAACCCCCTCAAACCTCATGGGAAGGTGTGATCGGAGGCAGTGGACACTTGAACTAGATCCTGCTACATATACATCACTTTAAGTTCTTAAAAATACCATTTTTTCCCTTTAGAGCTGATTTTTCTTGCACAACATGGTAAATATAGAAATGTTTAAAAGAATTGCACATATTTAACCTATATCAGATTGCTTGTTGTCTTGGGTAAGGAGGAGATAAAGGAGAGAGGAAGAAAAATTTGAACACAAAGTTTTATAAAAACGAATGTTGAAAACTATCTTTGCACATATTTTGAAAAAATAAAATAATATTGAGTATATATAAATACCACAAGATAGAAATTGGGAGATTTAGGTTTTAATTTTGATTCTGTCATTATTTAGGTGACCTTGATTATGTCCTTTACTGCCTTGCTTCTGTGACTCAGTTTTCTTATCTTTAAAATGAGAGAGTTTGATTAAATGATTAAGATCCCTTATACCTTAAAATTCCATGGATTTAACTAGGTTTTGGTGTGTTGTGTTTTGTTTGTTTATTAGTATAGATTCATGAGCACTGGGCTTAAGTATAGTTTCATTGAATTTTTTTTCTTAAAAATTTAAAACGATGATATAGTAAAGAGAATACTCTCTACTAGATTGTAGGCTCTTTGAGAACAAACATTTTTGATTTACTTTTGCATTTCCCTCCCCCCCCAGTGCCTAACACAGAATTTAAGCTAAATAAATGTTTATTGAATGACTTAATGAATAAAATAGATAACTATTTCAATAAAATTTATTTCATTTAAATCTCACTATATTTTATTTTATTCATTTAAAATTGTTTTTGGGAAGCAGTTTATACACTTCACCATATTGACAAAATGGTTCATGGCACACATAGAAACATTAGGCACCTCTGGTCTAGATTTTTTGATGTTACATGGGTATCACAGCAGCACACAGGCAATACTCTTGTTATCAATGTGGGTAGATCATTTCCTTTTCCTGTTATACACCACTTTTGTCTTTTGGTATGAAATTTTTTTTTAACATTTATGTAGTACTTTAAGATTTGCAGAATGTTTTATATATATAATCTCATTTGGCCCTCACAACAACCCTGTGGGTGTTGCTATTATGCCAATTTTACAGTTGAAGAAATGAAGCTGAAAGAACTTATTGACTTTTCAGGGTTACAGAACTCGAATATGTTCAAGGCAAAATTTGAACTGAGATCTTCCCTAATACAAGCCCCAAATTCTCTCCATTGTGCCATCTAGTTGGCTCTGTGCCATTCTCTTTTGCAAAAAACTACATCTTTGTGGCATGAGTTGTAATAGGGAAGTTCCCTAAATTGAATTGTCTTGTTCCATGGTATAAACCTTTTGTATATATAAGTATACAAAGTATATATACAAATTGTATATATAAGTTGTATATATTGTGTATATATTGTATACAATATATTGTATTGTATACAATGTATTGTATACAATATATTGTATATATATTGTATACAATACATTGTATATATTGTATATATAATGCTTTATATATACAATGCTTTATATATACAATTGTATACAAAGTATATACAAAGTATACAAAAAAATATATATATATACAAAGGTACAAACCTTTCTGGAAGGTAGTTTAAACTGAAATAGCACCCAATAACTCTGGATTCACTCTTAGAGTTTATAAGATCATTAGCTCTGATATCGAATATCCCAGAAGGGTTCTTTTTATGAATGTTCTCAGTGTTGGAAAAAAAAACCGAAAAGAAAAAAGAGACCAGTGGAATATAAAATCACAACTTGCTTTGGGTTTAGAGCTATGCTGATATGTGCGATTCTCCCATGCTTTCAAATGGGATCAGGACAGGAGAAAACTCAGAAGTTTAGGGATTCAATGTCTGACATTCAGACATAGAAAGATGTATCTAATTACAGACACTTATTACAATTCCCAGAAGCTACCAGTTAGTCTCATCACATTGTTATATGCACTAGTTTCACTTGAATTTTTAAGCACTCTGTCCCTTCAGACAATCAAGTGTTGCAAACCAGAAAATGAACTGCATTCATAGCTAGACATCAGTGGCTAATTAGAAGGCAGCATTATTTCCCAATTGTTCACTGAAGATACAATGCATTTTCAATAGGAAGCCATCTGCATGTTGCTTCCATGTGCAACAATCTGTCAAATTCAATACTAAAATGTGGAAACTGAGGGTTTGTTTAATTAGACCCCAAAATGCCTGGCTACCCAAGTAACCCTTCATCTTATGTTCTGCTGAATTTTACTCAATGTCAACAATTGAGGATTAAATGCAGTTTATAGTGCAACAGAATTAAAGGAAGTTCTATTAATGAGTTTTAGCTTTAGTATGACCTTGATTCAAATCTTACCCCTAATAATTACTTGTTTTGCCTTGGATAAGTCACTTAACCATATTTTAAAAATTAAGGCTAAATGGTCTCTGAAGTCCCTCCCATTCTTAGATCTTTGATTTTATAATTTTCCTATAACCTTATTTGATGTAGAGTTGCATTCATCATATATGACAGTTAACTCTTAGAACTTGCAATGTTGTTAAATTGTTTTTCAGTCATGAAAAACTTCCATTTTCATGACCTCATTTGGGGTCACTTTTCATGACCCCATTTGGGATTTTCTTGGCAGAGATAATGGAATGTGTTGTCATTCCTTTATATAGATCATTTTACAGATGATAAAACAGAGAAAAACAGGGTCAAGTGACTTGAGCAGAGTCACACAGCTACTAAATTTCTGAGGATAGATTGGAACTCAGGAAGAGCAGTCCTCCTGACATAGATCTCTATCTTCTGTGCCATCTCATTTTTTAGTGATTTATAGATTTGGCACTGTGGACCTAATAATTTTCTCTACGATGGATGAACCCTTCTCTAATCTGTAGTTTTCCTGTTAACTAGATTCCAAGTTTCTCCCTTCTTTTTCATTTGAGAAATATTTCAGTTTCCTCTGCATAATCTGCCAGAATACCATTGTCACTGAAGATCAATTAGTCCAATTTGTGTCCTCTTATAAATGAGGAAACTGAAGCCCAGGGAGATGAAATAATTTATCTAGGGTCACACAGCTAGGAAATGTTAAGTATCTGAGGCTAGATTTGAACTCAAGTCCTCCTGAGTTTAGTACTGGTGCTCTATCCACTGCACCAACTAGCTGCCCCCATTCTCTCAGTTCTTTTGACAATTCCCTAAGACTATAATTTGCAGAAAAGGTGTCAACCATTGTTAACTTGGGCAAGTCTAACTTCTCCAGGTTTTAGTAGCCTTATCTGTAAAATGAGAGAATTGCACTAGATTAACTCTAAGATCTAGATCCATGGTCCTAAAATGTTTGATCAAATTAAATATTATTTCATATCATTTTTGTTGTTGTTCAGTCTTATCCAAATCCTTGTGACTCCATCTGAAGTTTTCTTGGCAAAAATATTGGAGTGGTTTGCCATTTTCTTCTCCAGCTCATTTTACAGATGAAGAAATTAAAACAAACAGACTTAAGGGATTTGCCCAAGTTCATACAGTTAACGTCTGAGGCTGGATTTGAATTCAGTATTCAGAATTCCTGATTCCTGATAGTCTATCCACTGTGTCACTTTGTTGCTCCCCTTATCATTCTATCATTATATATATATATATATATATATATATTATATTATATATTTACACAAATATATATATCATGAAGATTCCTTACTCTAACATTCTCTGTGTTACTCACATAATAGGTCTAGTTGCTATCCCTATGTATAAGACACCATGATAGGTGCCAGGTGCCATATTATAAAGAAAAAGTTAAAAAAAAAGATTTCTGATCTTAAAGTATGTATTTTCTTGTGTCAATATTTTGAAGGATATTTGCTTTGTGTACATGTGGCTAACATGGCAGCAAAGAGAAATGAAAAAATATTACATTGAATTTGGGCCCAGAGGACTAAATTTAAATCCAGATTCTGCTACTCACCCTGTGTGTGTGAGCAAGTTTCCTGGGCCCCAGTTTCCTCATCTTTAAAATGAGGGAATTGGATTAAATACCTCTAAGATTCTCACTTCTATCTTTATAAGTCTCTGATCCTGTAACCTTATGCCCACAGTTTCCTCTCTTCCAATGACTTGCATTGGCTATCTAAACTAGTCAAAAGGAGACAAAAATAAGAGGGGAAAAAAAGGTTTTAGGGTAGTGAGACTGAAGACGTTCTCCTTCCTTATTGTGGGTGATAATTGAAACAGTCTACAAAGAGAGAGAGGATCCCCTAGCTGCAGGATGACTAACTGTAAGCAATTACTCTTATTCCTGAGTCTCCGAGTCATTTTCTCTCAGTTCCTCACTATCTTGAGAGTGAATGAAAATGCAAGTGTTTGATTCAGCATCAAGGCTCACTGATTCCTTCATGAGTAGAACAAGCAACATTTAGCATCCAAAGAAGATTGTATGATTTCTTTTCCTCTTGGATTTCAAAAGTAAACAAGTTCCCAGATTATCAGAAGCACAATTCAAACTAAATCATATCATACTCTGTTTCTATTTCTACCAAGATGTCTGGTGCTGCCCATTACCTGTTTGAGCATCTCTCCCACCTCCTGCACTCCTGGCTAGATTTCCAATATTCAGAATTATCTCAATGATTAGAGCTACTTGCTGAAGGAAATACAAGCAAACAGCTTGATCACCCTCCTAGTTACGAAATGTTGGAAAGATCACTCATTTTTCTTTTGTTTTTAGTGTCTACACACCCACATTAGTGACATTGTTACCTTGGAAAATAAAGAAAAAAAGTGAAACCTAGTCTGGATTTCAAAATCTTCCATCAAATATTTCTTCCCCTTCTACCATTGCCCATCCCCAGCTTCATGCTTCAAAGGAGAGAGTTGATTTCTAGCCATATGAAAAGATGTTCCAAGTCATTATTAATCAGAGAAATGCAAATTAAGACAACTCTAAGATACCACTACACACCTCTCACATTGGCTAGAATGACAGGGAAAGATAATGCGCAATGTTGGAGGGGATGTGGGAAAACAGGGACACTAATGCATTGTTGGTGGAATTGTGAATACATCCAGACATTCTGGAGAGCGATTTGGAACTAGCCTCAAGAAGTTATCAAACTGTGCATACCCTTTTATCCAGCAGTGTTAATACTGGGCTTATATCCCAAAGAGATCTTAAAGAAGGGAAAGGGACCTGTATGTGCAAGAATGTTTGTGGCAGCCCTGTTTGTAGTGGCCAGAAACTGGAAAGTGAGTGGATGCCCATCAGTTGGAGAATGACTGAATAAATTGTGGCATATGAATGTTATGGAATATTATTGTTCTGTAAGAAATGACCAACAAGAGGATTTCAGAAAGGCCTGGAGAGACTTACACGAACTGATGCTGAGTGAAATGAGCAGGACCAGGAGATCATTATATTCTTCAACAACACTACTATATGATGATTAATTCTGATGGACGTGGCCATCTTCAACAATGAGATGAACCAAATCATTTCCAATAGAGAAGTAATGAATTGAACCATCTACACTCCGAGAAAGAGTTCTGGGAGATGACTATGAACCATTACATAAAATTCCCAATCCCTCTATTTTTGTCTGCCTGCATTTTTGATTTCTTTCACAGGCTAATTGTACACTATTTCAAAGCCCAATTCTTTTTGTACAGCAAAATAACTGTTTGGACATGTATACTTATATTGTATTTAATTTATACTTTAACATATTTAACATGTATTGGTTAACCTGCCATCTGGGGGAGGGGGTGGGGGGAAGGAGGGGAAAAATTGGACAAAAGATTTGGCAATTGTCAATGCTATAAAATTATCCATGCATATAACTTGTAAATAAAAAGCTACATATCTATCTATCTATCTAGATATATAAAGGAAAGAGTTGTATTCAATGACCTCCATGGTTACTTTCATAGTCTGCTCTTCTATGATTGTATACATCTTGTTAACTTTTTTTTTTCCATCAAAATTTCTTCTCCCATCAAGGTAATTGGCTTATCTTCCTCTAGCAATTTAACTCGCATGCCTGTGATTTTTTTCTTCTCACAAACCATTATTCTCAAAGAGAAAACTGTCCTTTCTAACAGTTCATAGAGAATCATAGAATTTCATCCAATTCTGTACCACTAAAAAATCATAGAATTAGAGAATTACATTCAATTCTGTACAACTGAAGAGTCATAGAATTCCATTCAATTTTTTATAGAGGGAGAAATTGACATTTAAAGAATCCTGGATCTTATAACTCAAATCTGGCTCCTTAGTTTACTTTTTTTTTCCCCATATATTATAGTGTGCCTTACCTACTTCCTTTTTATTTGCTCTGCATATAGTCAACCTCCCTATCTCTTCTCTATTCCCTCATTGTCTAAACAAAAGCAAGCTAATTAAAAAAAAATCTTTTCTTGTTTTATTTATTTTTACCCCAACCTCCCCTCACTCTCTCCACAGATCCTTTGAAAGAAACTTTAAAACTGGTTTGTTCCATAAAGACTTTCTTTATGACTCCCTATATTAGTGTGATGCTGCATTTAGTCAGAATTCCATCAGCACATAGGGGTTTTTGGTGGACACAGTGAGATGATTTTATTAGATAACTTTTCTGTTCCTTCAGTTCAAATTTTTTAGGAATCTATCTTGATTTCAGCAAAGTATTTGACATTTGTCCTATGATATACTTGTGATAAGATGATAAAATGTGAGCTTAGGGAGGAACTATTAGAAAAAGTCATAGCTGTTTGAAAAACCACCCAGTAATGATCAATGCCTCTGTCAAGTGGGAAAGTCTCTAGTGTTTGTATCCTGAAGGAATTTATCTTGGCCTTGGGTTATTCAACATTTTTATCAGTAAGTTGATGACATAGAAGATAGACACTTTCAGATGACATAAGGCTGGGAAGGATAACCAGTTCCAAAAATGAAAGAATAAAAATTTAAAGCTGAACCAGTTGGAACCAGTAGGAAACATCTGGAAACTGATATGATGAAATTCAATATATTTCATGAATGCTGTATACGTACAGTCTGGCATTTAGAAAAATCAACTTTTGTATGATGGTTACATGATCAGAAGTAGTTTGTCAAAAATATCCAGGAATTTCCGTTTATCATAAATTTAACATGAGTCAAAAGCATGGTGTGGCTGCTAAACAAACAAACAAACTATAGCCAAAAAAATAATGAATACTTAACAGGAGGTCCAACATTTGATTTCATTGGCAGAGGGAACTTTTCATGTGAAAACTATTAGCAAGTCCCCTATGATTTATGGTTTAGAGAATTGTCCAGGGATATTAAGAAGGAGTCAACTGACTTACCTATGGTCACCTGGTCAGTGACAAGATTTAAACTAAGATCATTCTGACTCCAAAACAAGCTCTCTACTCATATTGCCACATTACCTCTCATTGCAACTTAGACTGTATTAATAGAAGTCTGCTGTCCAAATTATTCCAACCAATCATTCTATTCTATTTTGTGCTCATTGGATCACATATAGAGCACTATGTCAAATTCTCCATGACAATAAGCAAGAGACTTAGAATTTTTGAGTCTTTTTTTAAACTAAAAAATTGATGATATTTAAACTCCCTAGCTAGAATAAACATTTAGAGCTAAAAGACACCCTCAACTCTATGGAGTCCCATCTTCTCATTTTATAGAAAAGGAAACTGGAGCTCAAAGAACTGAAATAAAACTTTTCTAAGGTCACAGAGCTGATAAATAGCAGGGCTGGAATCCTAACTCAGTCCCTCTAATTCCAAATCCATTACTCTTTCCATAGTAGCACATGTAACAGTGCTAAAATTTTTTTTTATAAAATATCAAATTTCATGTAAATGTCACCTATTTTTAGTATGATAATTCTTGGCACCAAAGTTCAGGAGGGACATTGATAAATTGGTTATTACTGAAAGAGGTGAACAAGATGGTGTTCAATTTAGAATATAAACCACCCTCTACAAAGGGTAATTAAAGAACCTGGAGATGTTTGGCCTTGAGAAGACCTAGAGAAAAAAAATGATTACTTTCTTCATATATTTCCTGTCAGGTAAAAGAAAAATAATTTTGTGCTGTGGCATTCCACTGGGCAACACCAGTCCAATTAGTGGAAACTGGAACTAGATAGATTAGGTATTAATATAAAGAAGTAAAAATTAGAATTATTTGAAAATGTAAGGTGCTACTTGAGGAAAATAAGAACAATTCAAGCAATTATTGTATGCCCACTTATTAGACATTCTGTGAAAGAGATTTCTTGTTGCAATAGAAGCTGAGACTGGATAAAATTTAACGTTCCTATAAAGGATCATAATCTATGACCTTTTACTCACCTATTATTTTACTTGAACTTGCTTCTATGTTTAAATTGTGGTTTCATGTCAATCAACTAGCATTTATTCAACAACCTGTTGTTTATCATAGTCCTAAGATGTCATGGTCCTCTTCAAGAAGGAAGTACAAATAACAACAACAAGTTTTGGGGATACAAAAACCAAAAAACAAAAATACTCAAGTAATCTAGTCTAATGGATGAGAAAATATGCAAACAACTATGTACAAGTAAGGCATATACATGATAAGTTAGAGAAAATCTTAGCAGGAATGCACTAAGTTAAGAGTTATGATAAAAGTTTATTACAGAGGGTGATGCTTAACCTGAGACTTGAGGGATGCCAAGGAAGGCAAGAAGGGGGGATGAGGAGAGAGAATTCCAGGTATGAAGGACAGCTAGTGAAATTTTGAGGAGTTGGGAAATATAGTGTTTTGTACAAAGGATCCCTCCATCGCAGAATACATGAAGGGAGATATGGAGAATGAGAGAGAATAAAGCCAGAAAAAAAGCCAGAAAAAGCAGGAAAATGGCAGTTTAAAAGAAAGGGGTTTAAAAACTAAAAAGTATTTTACACTTGATCCTGGTGGTTATAGGGAGTCACTGGAGTTTATTGGGTAGGGTGTTGACATGGTCAAATCTGTGTTTTAGTGAGGAAGATCACTTTGACAGTGGATGAGGTATTTTAGTAGAGAAAAACTAGTGATAGGCAGGTCAATCAGCAGATTATTGCAATAAGAAATATAAGGGAGGAGATAAGGACCTGATCAAGTTCATAGCAGCGTCAGAGGAGACAAGAAGGTATATGACATATTATATATACATATATATATATATATATAGTTTAAATAGGATATATATAGTTTAAATAGTATTTTATTTCTCTAATTCCATGTAAAGATAATTTTTGACATTCATTTAAAAATAAGTTTCACAATATCTGCCTTCCTCCTTCTTCTTTCTAAAATAGTAAGCAATTTGATATAAATCATATGTGTTCAATCATATTTTTAATAGCTTTTTATTGACAGAACTATGCATGGGTAATTTTTCAACATTGATCCTTGCAAACACTTCTGTTCCAACTTTTCCCTTTCTTCTCTTTACCCCCTCCCCTAGATGGCAGGCAGTCTCATATATATTAATCATGTTAAAGTATATGTTAAATACAATATATATGTACATATTTATACAGTTTTCTTGTTGCACAAGAAAAATCAGATTCAGAAAACTAAAAATAACCTGGGAAGAAAAACAAAAATTCAAGCAATCCATACTCGTTTCTCAATATTTTTTCACTAGGTGTAGTTGGTTCTGTTCATCACTGATCAATTGGAACTGAATTGTATCCTCTCATTATCGAAGATAGCCACTGCCATCAGAATTGATCCTCTTTTGTATTGTTGTTGAAGTGTATAATGATGTCCTGGTTCTGCTCATTTCACTTAGCATCAGTTCAAGTAAGTCTCATTAAGCCTCTCTGTATTCATCCTGCTGGTCATTTCTTACAGAACAATAATATTCCTTAACATTCATATACCATACTTTACTCAGCCAATCTCCAATTGATAGGCATCCATTCAATTTTCACTTTCTAGCCACTATGAAAAGGACTGCCACAAACATTTTTGCACATATAGGTCTCTTTCCCTTCTTTAATATCTCTTTGGGATATAAACCCAATAGTAACACTGCTGGATCCAAAGGGTATGCACAGTTTGATAACTTTTAGAGCATAGTTCCAAATTGCTCTCCAGAATGGTTGGATCTGTTCACAACTCCACCAACAATTCATCCTACCAATAGTGGAATGTTGGACGTCATACCAAAATGTGTGAGATGCAGCCAAAGCAGTAATAAGGGGAAATTTTATATCTCTAAAGACCTACTTGCATAAAATAGAGAAAGAGAAAATCAATGAATTAGGCTTGCAACTGAAAAAGCTAGAAAAAGAGCAAATTAAAAACCCCTAGTCAGACACTAAACTTGAAATTCTAAAAATAAAAGGAGAGATTAATAAAATTGAAAGTAAAAAACTATTGAATTAATAAATAAAACTAAAAGTTGGTTCTATGAAAAAAACAACAAAATAAATAAATCCTTGGTAAATTTTATTAGAAAAAGGAAAGAGGAAAATCAAATTGTTAGTCCTAAAAATGAAAGGGAGAACTTGCCACTAATGAAGAGGAAATTAGAGCAGTAATTAGGAGTTACTTTGCCCAAGTTTATGCCAATAAATTTGACAACCTAAGTGAAATGGAATACCTAGAAAAATATAGATTGCCCAGATTAACAGAAGAGGAAATAAGTTACTTAAATAGTCCCATTTTGGAAAAAGAAATAGAACAAGCTATTAATCAACTCCCTAAGAAAAATGCACAAGACCAGATGGATCTACCTGTGAATTCTACCAAACAGTTAAAGAACAATTAATTCCAATGCTATATAAACTATTTGAAGAAATAGGGATCAAAGGAGTCCTACCAAATTCCTTTTATGACACAGACATGGTACTGATACCTAAACCAGGTAGGACGAAAACAGAGAAAGAAAATTATAGATCAATCTCTATAATGAATCTTGATGCAAAAAATCTTGAATAAAATACTAGCAAAAAGATTATGGAAAATCATCCCCAGGATAATACACCATGACTAAGTAGGATTTATATCAGGAATGCAGGACTGGTTCAATATTAGGAAAACTATTAGTATAATTGACTATATTAATAGCCAAATTACCAAAAACCACATATTCATGTCAATAATGCAGAAAAAGCATTTGATAAAATCCAACATCTATTCCTATTAAAAACACTTGAAAGTATAGGAATAAATGGACTTTTCCTTAAAGTAGTCAGTAGCATCTATTTAAAACCATCAATAAGCATCATATGTAATGGGGATAACCTGGAACTATTCCCAATAAGATCAGGAATGAAACAAGGTTGCCCACTATCACCATTACTATTCAATATTGTATTAGAAATGCTAGCTTTGGCAATAAGAGTTGAGAAAGAGCTTAAAGGAATTAGAGCAGATAATAAGGAAACCAAATTATCACTCTTTGCAGATGATATGATGGATTACTTAGAGAACCCTAAAGATTCTACTAAAAAGCTATTAGAAATAGTCCACAACTTTAGCAAAGTTGCAGGATACAAAATAAACCCACACATATCATCACCATTCTTATATATCACTAACAAAATCCAATAGTTAGAGTTACAAAGAGAAAATTCCATTTAAAGTAACTGCCGATAGTATAAAATATTTGGGAATCTATATGTCAAGGGAAAGTCAGGAACTATATGAGCAAAGCTACAAAATATTTTCCACACAAATAAAGTCAGATATAAACAATTGGAAAAATATTAAATGCTCTTGGATCGGCCAAGCAAATATAATAAATATGACAATACTTCCTAAACTAATCTATTTATTCAGTTTTATACCAATCAGACTCCTAAGAAAATATTTTAATGACCTAGAAAAAAATCACAACAAAATTCATATGTAAGAACAAAAAGTCAAGAATTTCAAGGCAACTAACGAAAAAAAAAATCAAATGAAGATGGCCTAGTTGTACTTGACCTAAAACTATATTATAAAGCAGCAGTCACCAAAACCATTTGGTATTTGCTAAGAAATAGACTAGGTGATCAGTGGAATAGGTTAGGTTCACAAGACAGAATAGTGAACTATAGCAATCTAGTGTTTGACAAACCCAAGGACCCTAACTTTTGTGATAAGAATTCACTATTTGACAAAAACTGCTGGGAAAATTGGAAATTAATATGGCAGAAACTAGGCCTGGACCCACACTTAACATCATACACCAAGATAAGATGAAAATGGGTTCATGATTTAGGCATAAAGAATGAGATTATAAATAAATTAGAAGAACATAGCATAGTTCGCCTCTCAGACTTGTGGAGGAGGAAGAAATTTGTGACCAAAGAAGAACTAGAGATCATTATTGACCACAAAATAGAAAATTCTGATTATATCAAGTTAAAAAGATTTTGTACAAAGAAAACTAATGCAGACAAGATTAGAAGGGAAGCCCCTTTGCCCCAGAAGTATTACTACTGGCTTATATCTCAAAGAGACATTAAAGAAGAGAAAGGGACCTATGTGTGCAAAAATATTTATGGCAGCTCTTTTTGTAGTGGCTAGAAAGTGAAAATTGAATGGATGTCCATCAATCGGAGAATGGCTGGGTAAATTGTCATATATGAATGTTATGAAATATTGTTATTCTGTAAGAAATGACCAGCAGGATGAATACAGAAAGGCTTGGAGAGACTTACTTGAACTGATGCTAAGTGAAATGAGCAGAACCAGAAGATCATTATACACTTCAACAACAATACTATATGAGAATAAATTCTGAGGGAAGTGGGTATATTTGGTAGTGATAAGATCCAATTCAATTCCAATTGATCAGTGATGAACAGAACCAGCTACACTGAGAGAAAGAACACTGGGGAATGATTGTGGACTACTTACATTTTGGTTTTTCTTCCCAGGTTATTTTTACCTTTCTGAATCTGATTTTTCTTGTGCAACAAGAGAACTGTATAAATATGTACACATATATTTTGTTTAAGATATACTTTAACATGTTTAACATGTATGGGACTGCCTGCCTTCTAGAGGAGGGGGTGGAAGGAAGGGAAAAGTTGAAACAGAAGTGATTGCAAGGGACAATGTTGAAAAATTACCCATGCAAATGTTCTGCCAATAAAAAGCTATAATAAAAAAATAAAGGAAAAAATATTAGAAGGGAAGCAATAAACTGGGAAAACATTTTTTAACAGTTAAAGGTTTAGATAAAGGCCTCATTTCCAAAATATAGAGAGAATTGACTCTAATTTATAAGAAATCAAGCCATTCTCCAATTGATAAATGGTCAAAGAGTATGAACAATTTTCAGATGATGAAATTGAAACCATTTCTATTCATATGAAAAGGTTTTCCAAATCATTATTGATCAGAGAAATGCAAATTAAAACAACTCTGAGATACCACTACACTCCTGTCAGATTGGCTAAAATGACAGGAAAAGATAATGATGAATGTTGAAGGAACAATAGTAGGATCTATCTATTTGCTGTCTATTTCTCCTTGCAGCTCTCTTAACTTCTCCTTTAGGAATTTAGATGCTACACCACTTGGTGCATATATGTTTAGTATTGATATTGCTTCATTGTCTATGCTACCCTTAGCAAGATATAGTGCCTTTCCTTATCTCTTTTAATTAGATCAATTTTTGTTTTTGATTGATCTGAGATCAGGATCCTAACCCTGCTTTTTTGGCTTCACTTGAAGTATAGTAGATTCTGCTCCAGTCTTTTACCTTTACTCTATATGTATCACTCTGCTTCAAGTGTGTTTCCTATAAACAACATATTGTAGGATTCTGACTTTTAATCCAGTCTGCTATCTGCCTCTGCTTTCACCCCATTCACATTTATGGTTAAAATGACTTATTCTGTATTTCCTGCCATTTTATTAACCCCAGATTATGCTTTTCTCCTTCCTTTCTCCCTTACCCCCCTCCACAGTATTAAACTTGTGAACACCACTTGCCTCATGCAGCCCTCCCTCTTTAGGATCTCCCCCTTAGAGTACCTCCCCTTTCCTTAAACCTTTCACTTACAATTTCTGTATTCCCTTCTATTTAACTTTCTCCTTCCCTTTTCACCTTTCCCCTCCCACTTTTCAATGAGGTGAGAGAAGTTTCTCTGTAAATCGAATATGCCTTGAGCCAATTCTTATGAGAATAAGATTCACACTGTGTTTATACCCCTTCCTTCTTTCCCTCAGATATAATAGGTTTCCTTTGCCTTTTCGTGAGATATAGTACCTCCACTTTTCCCTTTTTTTAGTACAATTTCTTTCTATCTCTAGCTTCTTTTTTTATATTATAACAATAAAACCAAATTGTACATGTATTCTGTATGTATACATAAAAGAAACATATTTCCCAAGATTTCTTTTTACCTTTTTATGTTTCTCTTGAGTCTTTTATTTGGAGGTCAAACTTTTTGTTTAGTTGTTGTTTTTTTTTTTTTGTCAGAAATAGATTGAATTCATCTATTTCACTGAATGTCCATCTTCTTCCCTGGAAGAAAATGTTCATTTTAGCTGAGTAAGTTATTCTTATCTGGATACCAAGTTGGTTAGCCTTTTGGAATATCAGATTCCAGGCCCTTTGATCCTTTAATGTTGGAAGCTGCTACATCCTGAGTAACCCTTACTGTGGCTTCTTTGTATTTGAATTTTTTTCTAGCTGCTTGTAGTATTTTTTCCTTGGTCTGATAGTTCTGGAATTTAGCCACAATATTTCTTGGAGTTTTGATTTTGGGATCTCTTTCAGTAGGTGATCTATGAATTCTTTCAATGTCTATTCAATTGTCTATTCAATGTCTATGTTTCTATAACATCTGGGCAGTACTCTTTGATGATTTCCTGAAAAACAGTGTCTATTTTTCATCATGATTTTCAGGAAGTCCAATAATTCTTAGATTATCTTTCCTAGATCTATTTTCCAGGTTTGTTGTCTTTTTAGTTTTGCTTGACTGATTCTTGGTGTCTCCTTGAGTCATAAATGAATGCATTTATTTCCCTTTGTTCAATTCTGATTTTTAATGAATTATTTTCTTTATTTACTTTTTTAAAAATTTATTTTTTGTAATTGTCCAATTGAGTTTTTAAATGAGCTTTCTTGTTCTATGGAATTTTTTTCCATTTCACCAATTTTATTTTTTTAGGGAACTATTTTCTTTTTCCAATTCACTAATTCTGTTTTTCAGGGAGTTGATTTCTTTATCCACTCTATCTTTTAATGAATAACATGATTATCTATACCCTCTTGCAAAGCTTCCCTTTCCTTTCCCCATTTTTCTTTTAGATCTTTTGTAAGAGCCTTTTAAATTTCTTTTATGAGAGTCTTCTATGATGGGGAGCAGGTTATATCACCATTTGGGGCTTCATCTGGAGACAATCTGTTTATAGTCTCCTCAGGATTTGAAGTCTGCTCTCTTTCAGTATAGAAGCTATCTATAGTTAGAGCCCGCTTTGCCTTTTTACTCATTTTGACAAAAACAAACAAACAAACCCAAAAACCCAAAAACAACTGCAGTCTGCTTTTTGGGGCAGTGTGGTGTTATCAAACTTCCTAAATAGACAACAGGAAGTAGCAGTGAAGCAGCAGTGGGACAGCAGTGACTGTGCTGGGATCAGTGGTTGCATGGTGAAATCATGATGAGTCCCTTCCAGTGCTGGTTGGGTGTGCCCAAGTCCCAAGAGACTCTAGTGTTTTGGGGTTACAGTCTTTACCCTCCGTGTTTATAGCCTCTCTGTTGACCTGGCTTGCTGCCAGAGCAGAGCAGCTGACACTGTGGTAAATTTCTCCCCACAAATTTTCCGCTGGTGCATCTCCCACCCCACTCCAGTCTGCTCAGTGTGAGCTGCTTCCTGTGCTCTCACTGCTAACTTACCTGATGCTGTGCCTGGTCTAATCGTTCCTGCCTGTGGGCAAAAATAGATCTATTCTGGTGAATTTCAAGATTATCTTCTATTGGTAATGTGTTGTACTCCCAATATTCGTGGGTTTTGACAGTCAAACACCAGTTCTGAAGCTGTTCCATTAAAAAGGTAGGGTAAGGGAGAGCTTAGACAGATGTGTGCCCTCTTCACCATCTTGGCTCCTCCTCTCATGTTCAACCATATTAAAAATTTTTTTTTTGATGTTAGTCATGTTATAAAAGAAGTAACAGAACAAAAAAAAAAGATTTAATCCATCAGTTTTTTCCTCTGGAGATGGATTGCATTTTTTATCATAAGTCCTTTGGAATTGTCTTAGGTCATTGTGTTGCTAAGAAAAACTAAGTCATTCATAGTTAATCATCCATACAATGTTGAGGTTACTGCATATAATGTTCTCCTGATTCTGCTCAATTCACTCCACTACAGTTTATGTAAGTATTTCTGAAATCCATCTACTCATCATTTCTTATGGTACAATGTATTCTATTACATTCATATATCACAACTTGTTCATTCATTTTCCAATTCATAGTCATTCTCTTAATTTCCAATTTTGATATAAATTATGAAGGTAAAATTGTCAGGCTGGGGAAACATCATATATGGAGGGTAAAAGAGACTAAGATTGAAAATAGTATTTATATTGTGAACTTAAGTATGACTAGGAGGATTGTTGTGTCTTTGTAAGTAATAGAAAAATTGAGAACAAGGAAGGGTTTGGATGGAAAGAAAATTAGTTCGCTTCTGCATTTGCTGAGCTTAAGATGTCTTCCGGACATAGTTAATTTATCCAATAGGCAGTTACAGGTAAGTGATTGGAGGTCATTCCAGTTTAGAGAGATCTGGAAATCATGTGTAGTCTGCCATCCTACTTAGATATAAATTGCTTAAGGTCAGGGGCAGTGCATGGGTAATTCATTTGGATTCCTTCTAACTAGCCTAGCTCATTACTTTTCATTATGCAGGTACTCAGAACAGATGTTGGCTGACTGACAATTTATGTAGCTAAAAGCAAGTGAAGGTATGCATGGGAATGAGATCTCCTTGTTTAACACTTTTTGATATTTATTTTGTTTGAGGGAGTTCTTGAATCTTTTTTTCATTTCTACCAAACACTGAATTTAGTCATCCTCGTACATGCTACACTGCTGGGCACTTTTAGTTTCATTGTATGCTACATGTATGAGGAGGAACCAATAATGAAAATGAAGTGAAGGGAATTTTCAAAAATATTTTAATTCAGAGCTACTAAAAGAAAGGTTATCAATTTTATATTGTATAAAATATGAGAACTATACTTCTACTAAGATATGCTATTTGAGGTGCATGTGATGACTACATTAAATACAAATGTCTACAAAATATGAAAATTTAACTTAGTTATCAACTTATTCTTTTATTTTGTTATTCTTATAGCTGTTCCCTTCTCCTCATTCACATGGCTTTTTTGGGACAAGCCCTAATGAACTCTTGCCTAGACTATACACTGCCCCCATATACACACATACATACATATATACATATACATGTATAGACACACATACAGGTGTATACATGCATGTATATGAATGTGTTGTATACCTGTATATGTATATATATGGGTATACATGTATATATGCATGTAGATATATATGTAGGTATATGACTATAGGTGTATATGTGTATATGTGTCTCTCTATATTTACCTATATGTATATATGTATATGTGTGCATATATAGTTATATATATTATCTAACACACATTAAGTGCTTAGTAAATACTAATATATCATATATATAGTTATTCAGAAAAATATATACAGAATATATGCAGAATTTATGTATGCACACATGAACAATTATTCAACATATTAAGCACTACCTATGGACCAAGTTATTTAAGTTACATATATACAAAATTAATATAAGACAAATTGGTATGGGAGGCACTAGTCACTGAGGATATCAGAGAAGGTCTCTTGAAGGAGGAATCTTGAACTGAGCTTTGAAGGAAATGAGCGATTCTTGGGAATGTAGGTGGGGAAAAAGTGCATTCCAGGTATGGGAGACATGTTATGTGTAGTAAACAGGAAAAAGAACAGATTTGATAGATGGCAGTATATGTGAAAAAGAAAAACCCATAATAAGGCTGGAATGGTAGATTGGGGTCTGGTTGTTAAGGATTTTAAATGACAAACAGTTGGCTTTTTAAGTTTCTAAAGATTTAATAGGGAGCAAATGGAGTTTACTGAATGGGAGAGTATCTTGGATAGCTAGGATAGCATTATGATAGAATTCCAAATCTGAAGACCTGAATTCAAATTCAATCTCAGATACTTACTAGCTGTGTTATCTTGGATAAGTCACTTGACTTTTGCTTTCTTCAGTTTCCTCATCTCTAAAATAGGGATAGTAATAGCATCTAATTCCCAGGGCTATTATGAGGACCAAATGATCTCATTTGTAATTGTAAAGTGCTTAGCAAAGTACTTGAACATTGTAAGAGCTATATAAAATTTAGTTATTGTTGTTGTTTAGCATAGTAAGATCTGTGCTTAAGAAATATGTCAATTTGGAAGCTGGACAGAGGCTGGATTGGAGCAGGGAGAGACTTGAAGCAGGGAAACCTATTGAGAGGTTATAGAAATAGTCTGGGCAAGAATCAATTTGCCCTAAGTGGGTGGCCATGTGAATGAACAGAAAGGGTCGGCTATAAGAATAACAAAATGATAACAATTCTGGAAATACCTCTAATTAATAATTAGCAATTCTCATTTAAAAACTTTGCTACAAGACTTCCTCTTCTTCCTGAATTTTCTGTAGTATTTGGTTTGTACTTCTTGTATGCCCATGTTATGTTATTTTGAAATATAGTTTGTGTGTATATATATCATATTCCCTCAATAAAATAATGTAGGAAGTTCATTGAAACCTCGCTGTATTTTTTTATGAAAGTGAAGAATTGCTAAGTCCAAAATATTTGATTTCATATTTTGTCACAGATTAATAGAAAAATTACCTATGATTCAAGATCTTTTAAACATGATACTATCTTATTTTCCAGTGTTATTTCAGCCTTTTTTTTTTTTTTTCCACATAACCTACACTGCAAATTAAAGCTCTTGACATTTCTTGTTGATGCTCTGAGCTTTTCTCTTTCCCTACTATGGCTTGCAGTACTCTTTGTGCCTCAAATTCCCTCCTCCTCCTCCTCTTCTTCCTCTTCCTCCTTCTCCTTCTTCTAATCCTCCTCCTCTTCCTTCTTCTTCTCTTCCTCCTCGCCCTCCTATTTGTCTGTTAAAATTCCTATTTGTCTTTTCAAAACCAATTTACATGCCATTTCCTCTATTAAACTTTTCTTTTCTATCTCTTCAATTGGTAATGACTTTTTTCCCTCCCAAGATCTCAGGAAGTATTTAGGTCAGATATCTCTAATGTAGTTTTTATGTTATTTTGCATGAAGGTATTTTGTGTATATATCATAATTCCCCTACTGTACTGTAAACTCCATGAGGACATAGGCCATGTCATGTATCATTTATGTCTTACTCAGTGCTAGAACAGTGTTCTGCATAGGGTAGGAGCTTAATCAATGGTTGTCTGTGAATTCATTAAGATTTCTTAATGAAACATCATTAAGTCAAGTATTTCACAAATTATTACAAAACCTTTCATAGGTAGTAATGAGTCTTAGAGCCATATGTCTGGTTACATGACCCCCATGAAAATTATGGTCAGGGATGACTGATTTGATAGGTTGGCTATGCTGAAGATATTAAATTTCATGCTTTGCTACAGATTAATAGAAAAAATTGCATTAAATCTTTGTGCATTATTTATCAGCCTAAAGCATATGACTTCTAAAGATTGCATAGCCTTTTTTTTTGAAAAGAATTCTATTAAACTCTAATATTGTAGAGATTTTATAAAATGAGCTTTTGTCCCCATAGTAAGAGGGGTTGGGGGAATAGAATAGGCATGGAGATAAAGGTAGATGAAAAGGAGAAATGAAATATTCAAAACCTATGGGAGTGGGGGTGGGTGGGACATTCCTAGTGTAAATGAGTAGTAAAAGATGAGTAGGTTTTTGTCAGAGGGCATTGAACCTGATCACTTGATACCTCACATTAGACTCGCCATAGAGAAAAAGGTTCTGATTGATTTTTATCCAGTGCAGTTAGTGAAATGAAAAGATTTATAAGGGATGGTTGTTGGAGAATTTTGAAGGAATGATATAGAGAAGTTTCCTGCTTCTCAGAAATGAATGAATTGAATTAAAAGCCTAAGTAATAGCTGGAGCCTATTTCTTGTTTTCTCTTCATTTTCTATCCCTTTCATAGGGATTTTGGATGCCATTTTGGATGCTGCTGGAAGGCATATTAAAGATGAAGCTGGTAGCCATATAATATTCTTTTCCCACACAATGATACATCATCTGATAGCAATTTTGTATCATCGATAAAATGGGTCACATACAATAACGTGACATTCAATAGAGATAAATATAAAAATAGGGTAAAGTCCCTTGCTTGGATTGAAAAATTCAGTCACATAAAATGACAAATATATAATGAATACAAATTATTAAACTCCTACTAGGTGACTTAGTCACCTTAGTCTTACTAGGGACTAAGAATATAAACACAGGCAAATAAGACATCTCTTGCACTCATGGTGCTTACAAAGGGGAAGACAACAAAAATAGTAGAATGTTGGCTAGGGAGAAATGTTTGAGACAAGAAAAATCAGCGGGAATAGTGATATAAGCCACAGGGCAAACGATTATCATGTTCTTTCCAGTAATGATAATGTTGAATTGATTACTATTCTTCAAACAAAAACTGAAGATTTGTGCAGTGAGAGTGTTAAGTTTCCTGAAACAAGAAGATTATATTCGAGAATGGGGACAATAGGTAAGAGAGCCTAAGTTGCTTTTGTAAATGGAGATTGGAGAACAGGCAGCATAGCATGAAGCAAACTTAGCTAGAAAAGTCTTAGCTTGGTGGAGTATTATTTTAATATGAGTTTACAGTGTGATATGCTTGCCAATTCCCACTCCTTCCCCCAAAATGAAAAAATTCAAAATTAATATGCATTAGCAGAAAGCTAGTGTCTCAAACAATGGACATGATAGCCTTACTAAGATCTCTCTTAGCAAGACCACATCTGAAGTACTTTGTTTAGTTCTGATTGAAATGTTTTTAGAAAGAACATTAATGTCAACAATGTAATTTTTCTGCAAACTCTTTTGACTTCTATTACATGGCTCTCTTCTATTTTCTTCCTACTAATCTTATTCTTTCTCAATATCACTTATTGATTAGCATCCATCTCCTACTTCTTTCCTGTGTATGTCTCCCAAGATTCTTTCCTGTGCCCTTTTCTCTCTAAACGTTCCCATGGAGGGTTCCATTACCCTCTCTACTCATGAGACTACTCAACTCAACCCTAATTGCTCTACAGAACAACAGTACTTCATTGCCTTCTGGACATCTCTCATCTCTGCTTGGATATTTTGCCAAATAAAGAACAAAACCAAGAGGATATTATTTACAATAACAGAATTATTGTTTTAAGAACAACTTGGAACAACTGAGTCATTTTGACTAACCAATTAAATACACAAATTAAAAGAATTGATAAATAGAAGCACATATAGAATAATTTTACATATATACACACATCTATCTATCTATCATCCATCTATCTTTTTGTGTCTAATGTTGGCCATCTGTAGGGCATGGAGGGTGAGGAGGAAAAAGAAAAGAAAAAAATTTACATAACTTTGTTTTTTATTTGGAGAAAACAGAAAGTTGTACATGGTGGATCTTTTTATTGTACTCTTTTGGTTCTGTCAGTTGAAAATTATGTATATAATATTTTATAAAATATCTAAAATTCAACCAATTCAAAAAAGAATTTTCCCCCCTAACCTTATCCTTTCTTCAAACTTCTCTATTTTGATGAGGCACTTCAACCTATTCAATCACCTAGGTTTATAAACTCAGTTGTCCTTGACATCTGTCTCTCTCAAATTCCAATTTCTAATTGTGGATTTATAAAATATTAGGGCTGGATGGAATGTGAAAAGTCATCTATTCTGCCTCTTCATATTTGCAGATATATATTCTGATGTCTAGAGATATGCCTAAAGTCATATAGCTGGAAAATAGTCAAGTGAAGACCTTAACCTAGGTATTGATTCATTTCTAGTATTTTTTTTATTAATAATACCATGTTTTCTTCCAAATTAGTTATGAACATTTAAAAAAAATTCTATCCCTATAAAATCTTTTCCATCTGTCCTTTTTACTCTCTTTTAGGCTCTCATTATCTCTTTCCTGGCTTATTCCAATAGCTTTTTAATTTATCTCCCCACTAACATTATGTCATAGCTAGATGGCACACTGGAAAAATAAAAACAAGGTCTGAAATTAGGGAGACATCTTCCTGAGTTCACATATGGTCTCAGACTGTCACTAGGCTTGTGACCCCAGACAAGTCACTTAACTCTATTTGCCTCACTTTCCTCATCTGCAAAATGAGCTGGAGAAGGAAATGACAAAACCATTTCAGTATCTTTGCCAAGAAAACCTCATTTGGGATCAGGAAGAGTTAGACATTACTGAAATGACTGATGAATAACAACTAATAACAGTTTCCTCTTGACAATCCATTTTTTTTTTTTTTTACCAATTGCCAAACTAATCCTGAGGTGCAATAAGAGCATGTCACTCCCCTGAAAGAATTTTCAATGGTTCCCCATTTCATTTAGGATAAAATACATATTTTTCAATCTGTCATTCACAGTTCTCCAAAAGCTATCTTTCCAAATACATTTAATATTACTCCATTTCATGCATTTAAAATTCTAGACAAATCAGCAGTTTCCAAATTCAATGTTTCCTGTGATTGGGAAGCATTGTCCCTGTGATTTTAATTGTCATTAATTGATATTGATGGTGACACCAAATCATCTGGCTACCTCCAGGGTCCTAGGGCTTTTAGACCTATGAGGGTTATGTGAGTCCATATGGGACTTTGTAAGAAAAGAGACAGAGAAAGAGATGGACAGGAAAGAGAAATCAAAGAAGGAGAAAATAGTTGAAGGAAGTTCTACAACTGATCTATACCTGTCCTAAATTATGGCCCCTAGAAGTTAGTAAACTATCAAAGATCTGTGAACACAGATTTGGCCATGTTGGAATAGAGTGAAATTATCTATTTTTATTCCTAGAAACTCTGCTTTTCTTAATGTACATTGAGATCATTTTAGTTAAGTGAATTTATTTGGCTACCGTATCAAATCCTAATTCCTATTGAGCTTTCAGTCTACTAAAATCCCCAGGTCAAAACAATAGAAACAATTGCATTGATGAACAGAAGCGTTTTAATACAGGTTAAGCACAAGGAGATATCTCAACTGCAGAGATATACTCTTTGTTCTATATCTGATGGAATGAGTTATTTCTTCACATATATACATGCAAGTTAGTTATGTGTATATATGTGTATGGATGTGTACACACAAATATCTTTGTAATAAATATATAATATCTATAAAATTTAGTAATGTAAAAATTTATGTATTTTAATAATAGAAAATGTTTATATAAAATATAAAATGTGTGTATATGTGGATATATGGAAAAGGAAGTAGCAAACTACTGTGGTATCCTGTGTAAATATTTTTTAAAAATCTTTTGGTTCATGGATAGTGATGATAGCAATCTAATATGATACTTAGTTTATTCCTTTCCAAGAGAGGCTGTGATTTTTACTTTATAGGGAAGCAGGAAAAGAGCTTTGACTGGCTGTTTGCTCCTTCCTTTCCTTACTTCCAAGAGAGAGTGTTTGACTAGTTTTATCTATCCATTAGTTTTTTGGAGGTCACACTTCAGAGAAGAACAGAGTAGAAGTGAGAGGCAAACTTTTGAATGGCTAACAAAAACCTTTATATTTTGTTGAGGGAAGATGATATGCAGAGCTTAGCTGGAAGGGGAAGGACTTTGCAGATTTAGTGACTTGGCTGAAGATGTCTCAGAAGTGCTGTTATGGTCTGCAATGAGCAAAACAAGTCAAAGTTGGCCCAATAAAGCCCATGGTATTCCAAGTACAATTTTTCAGTAGAGAGGGAGCTAAGAACAGGAGGACCTTAGAAACCATCTAATTTAACCCTTTGAGTTTTCAAACCAAAAAAAAAATGTCCAGAGAGATTAGATAATTTTTCATCCAACAAATATTTTAATAAAAAGACATGTTAGGAGAACAAAGAAACACTTGATTTTCATATTCTATGTCTGTGATGAAAACTCCTTGTGTCTAGTTATATGTACATGTTAGGAGAACAAAGAAATACTTGATTTTCATATTCTATGTCTGTGATGAAAACTCCTTGTGTCTAGTTATATGTACTACAATTATATGCTGTTTTATTTTCTGTTTACTATGTTTCTGTTTTAATGCTGGTTTTGTGAATGTAAATTTAAGGATTAGCTGGAAAATGGCTGACCAGTAGAGTATTAATGTAATAGGTAATTTGACCTTAGAGAGAAGGGAAGCAGTAGAAAAGAAAAAAAGCTGAAGAAAACAAATTTAGGATAGTTGGATTATGTAGAAAATCTAAAAACAGTGGTAATTAACAAGGGTTTCTGATTTGGGAAAACAAGGAGGAATAGAACATCCAATTTAGGATTAGAGTTTCAATCTTAGTTTAGTGGCTGAGTAAAGGTCCAGTCACAAAAGTTCTTTGTTTTCTCGAGACTCAGGGACTGAAAAAGAGGAAGGGGGAAAGGGAAGAAGTTTGGTGTGTGTCTGTGTGTGTGTATGTCAGAGGTTAGAAATGAGACTAGAAATATATAATGAGACTGAAAGTAATATGAAAATAAAAAATCAAATCTGAACAAAGCTGGACTTTGAAATTATATTGTTCATTTATAATCTGCCACCTATACATGGTTGTTACCCTTTGAGATGCTTTGCATTCTTGTAAAGGGGTTCTTCCTACCCTAAATGGCCTGCTAAATGTTTTGTGGTTTATATGATTAATATGAAAGAGTGGTGAACTCGGAGGAAGCTGAGTGCTGTGCTTCTTTAAGGTCAAGGCTTAACCAGCCCCACCGCCATATCTTTTTATCTCTTGAATGGTATTAGCCAAAGTAATCTGCAATAATTTTAGGGAACTTTCAGGTGGTACTGAGTTGCAATTCTACCTTATCTCTAAGTCACAGGCTCTAGAACTGATCATGGGAAAATGAGGCTCATGAAATTTGATATCCAGCCCATTCTGAATATGTTTGCCCATTAATAAGATGACTGAATTTAACCTTGAGCTCACCAACTATCAGTTGGGTTTGTGACTGAAGTCTAATAGATTAGACAGCTGCACATTGGGAAGATCACAGGATTAATCAAATGGTTGGGCCATGGGACATTTGCAAGATATAGGTTGTGTGATTGTGAGCACTTGGTGATCTTAAGAGATATCACCCACCAAGGTAATTAGTAGGTAGGTTTTCTTCCATTTTATTGGTTAGGAAAATAATCTTTAGAATGGTTAAAGCATAGGAGTACTGTGAAAAACCTTTGATGAAGCAGGAAGGAGAATTTAGAACTAGCCTGCTAATAATTTTTTTCTGGATATGTTTTAAATATATTCTATCTTTTAAAAAAATATTTAGAAATCCTGTTCTGAAGACTCAGAGATTCATAGGCATTAGAAATAGAATGGATCTTAGTTATCACTGAGTCCAGTCTCATGATTTTACATATGGGAAAACTGCCACAAAAAGATCAAGTGACTTTTACAGAGTTATACTCAGGTAATAGAGTCAGGAATCCAGCACAATTTACTCTAGATTTGTGGCCTTTTTTTTTTTTTAAACTACAGACTAAGAAGGTTATACATTTGAAGTATTCACTGTTAAAAACAAACAAACCCAGGATGGCAACAACACCAAAAAACAAATATCAAGGGCCAGGTATGATAGCATAGCCCTATCCTGCTATTAGTGGAGAGTGAGACCGATAGATTGCTTGAGTTTGAGAGTACTGAACTGTACAGGAGGTAAAGCAAATTGTACTTCCCCAATGGAATCTTTCACTTCTGAGTTCTCTGCTTCTCAAGCTTTTGTAATTAAATTTTCGATTAACATTAAATTGTTGATTTTATTCTTTGTACTTATTTGACTGCTTGTATCATCTTAATCTTTTGACTGTTACCAAGATAGTGAGTCCCTGGGACTTAAGGAACATAGCACCAGACTGTCAGAGTAGGGATAAAAAAAAAAATGGAATAGGTCAAAGATCCTGGGTTGATTCGCAGTGGGGTTAGGCCCTTCCAATCTGAGTGAAATAGGAACTTCTAATTTCAAAACAAATCCATAAAGAAACCAAATGAAAAGAACTAAGTACCTTGTAAGAAATGGCCAAATAACTTAAAAATGTAGGAAATAATATTAAATGATATGATAAATTACAGTCACAGTATATAAAATATACAAATACAAGAAGAAGACTTGTAGCCTCTGCTAACAAATAACCAAGAATAATAGGCCTAAAGAAAGAAAAAAGAGATTTTTTTCCCTCTGAAATGGCAGAACATTCCCCAAGCATGTGAATAGAAGCATCTTCAGATGAAAAACCCAAAAGAATAGAAAATATATTTGAAATTCTTAATGCTCTTAGGAAGCAAGATGTCACATTAATTCACTCTGACACATTTTCTCTCTCTACATATTTGAGAGAATAGACCTGTAGTAGTAGGAAAAGCTTATAAATCTTTTCTAGCTTCAATTTATTTAACAACAAAAAAATTACCCCCTACGTGACTTCTTATCAAAGTTACATCTAGAGTAAAAGGCATGAAATTAGAGAGGATAAAAAGACAACCACCAAGACAAATTTTCAATGAAAGAAAAAAGCAAAAAAAATTCCACATCATGGAACAAAGGTCGATCCTACATTCACACACACACACACACACACACACACACACACACACACACATACACACACAAAGGCTTTGAGTCAGGAAGACTCATTTTTATGAGTTCAAATCTAGTTTTATTAGACACTAGTGAGGTGACCCTGGCTGAGTCAATTAACCTTGCTTGCCTCAATTTTCTCATCTGTAACATGAGCTGGAGAAGGAAATGCAAACCACTTTTATATCTTTGCCAAGAAAACTTTGAATAGGGTTCAGAAGAGTTGGGCACAGCTGCAACAATTGAAAAATAAATGTATATGTGTTATATATAATATATTTATATATGTGTTTGTTATATATATGTTATATGTATACCATATGTGTTTATATGTATATATGTCATATACATGTATACATATATATACAAAACTTAAAATAAACTATGTAGTGTTTTAACAAAATGTTTATATAACATTTCAAAATCAAAGAATAGAAGCACTTCAGAATTATAAGAGATTCCAGGGTACAGCCTGGGCACTTTGTACCTGATAAAGGAAGTATGTATCTGAAATGTATCTGAAAGCTGTATGTCAGAAAAGGACATTGTTCTGTCAAATTGGAAAAGCTTCTGGTACCACAGAATGAGTTTGTTTTCTGTGGATCCATCCAGCTAAGTACAGAAAGAATCCTATTGACTGGTTACTTGGTGATAAATTCATAGACCCTAGAAATCAATGAAATCATTCAACCGAGTATTTTTAAGTGCTTGATGTTGTTGTCCAATGGTTTCATTCATATTTGACTTTTTTGTGGTCTCATTTGGGGTTTTCTTGGCAAAGACACTGGAGTTCTAACTCACACAATAATGTATTTCCAACCAGGTCAAAACAATCATAAATAGAAAACTTTATTACTAGCCCTAGTAAATGCCAAAAATAAAAAGTAGATGCCAAAGTAAAAGAGAAAATTGAGGAACCAGTAAAATCTGAAGAAGGAAAAGTTGATGAACCCCAGGTCACTGAAAATCTTCATTCAATGAAAATTCCACGTTATGATGAAAAGATGACAAAGCCAATCTGAGAGCTCAAATTTCAAAAAGTGATGGATATACTTATACTAGAATTTCAAAATTTTTTTTGAATTTGATAACATGAATTTAACTAGCAGTCTGATTATACAAAAATGGAGTAACTAAAAAATAAAACAAAACAAAAAATCTAACATTTAGCTATATTCATTACAAATAAAGTCATTTTTTCACAACACTGGACAGAAAGTATAAACATTTTTCAAGACATAGAACACAATCATTCACCATGACAAAAAGCTTAGGAAAAAATTGAAGCTCTCAAGAAATATTCACAAGTGAAGGTATAAAACAATATCATGTCAGATGTGATTTAAGAGAAATATTGAAGATTTGAGAGAAGCACTGGGAAATTACATCTGTTTTTAGTTCTTCATTATATGCAGAAGAAAAACTTGAATGCTATATTGTCCACCTAAAAGCAACAAAATAGAAATATACCAACAGGAATTTGTTAAACGAAAGTATATGGGATGTCTAGATTCCATTAATTTTCACTTGGGGGCAAATGTAAAAAAATTAAAATTATACAAACAGTTAAAATAGCACAAAGAATAAAATCAATGATTTTATATTAATAAACAGAGAGGAATCAGGAGCAAAAGACACCTCATGAGGAAGATGTGGAAAATTTCTGACTATCTATAATATTACAATGAAAACATCCATTGGCTCAAATAAGAAGTTTATATACTTTTAATATAATTAGTCACAAAATGGTTATGTCAAGGGAGGAAATTGAAACTCTGATTTCTCTTTAAATTAGAAAGTAATTGGGCTGCCTAAGATTTATAATTACTGACTGAAATCCGAGGTATATTGGAACCAGCTTGACTGGTGTGTGAGAATTGATTGTTAAATTTACAGTATAAACATTTACAACACAGAAATAAGTGGATGCTACAAATCTGCTTTTTCCCCCATTGGGTAGACGTAAGAAAATGATGCAAAGGGTGCAGCCAGGTAGAACAATGGTTGGAGTATCAGTTCTGAAGTCAGGAGGACCTGAGTTCAAAAGTGGTCTCAGACACTTAACACTTCCCAGCTGTGTGACACTGGGCAAATCACTTAATCCCAATTGCCTCAGCAAAAAAACAGAAACAAAAACAAAAACCTATGGAGAATGCATTAATAATCTAGATTAAATTTAAAAGGATCTTGTGCATTTTGGAGAGCCAATTATTAAACATCTACTACTTGAGCCCCTGGTTCCAGTGCTTCTCATAAAGCACTTCTATCAGATAAACTCATTCCCACTTAAAAAAAAAAAAGATTAGTTTTTGACATTATTTTTATAAGATTTTTATTTCTATTCTTTTTTTCCTCCATCCCCTCCCATTTTTCCAAGTGATCCCTCCAAGTATGGACTATTTACATTTTAACTTCCATTTGAATTGTTTTAGGAAGATTCTAGAGATCTCCTGCCAAGTTAAGGTATTAGACCTTGAGGTCCTTTCTCAAGCCGAATTGCCAAGCATTCAAACTCTCTTGCAGAGAGGACCACTCTGATGGCTTGGCCACATTGTTCGAATGAACAAACAAGTTTTCCTAGAAGACTATTTTACAAAGAGCAAGGCAAATGATCACACAGAAATAGGAAGAAGCAATACAAAAACACTCTTAAGGTCTCTCTGTAGAACTCTGGACTTGATTGTGTGACATGGGAAATATTGGCACAGGATCTCCCAACATGGCATGTCTGAATCAAAAAAAATTCTGTACTATATGAGCAAAACAGAATTGTAGTAACTCAAAAGAAATATGAGATGTAGAGACATCTCCATTCCAATTGTTCACATGTACTATTTATGCCTGATCTGTGGGAGAGCCTTCTAGATCTTATTGGTCTGATCAGCCACAGTTATACACATTTGGGTCCTCTTCAAGAATGAAGGACAACAAATAACCAACTTCATGCAAAGTATTCACAGCTTATAGGATTTTTAAAAATTTATAAGCACATAAAATATATTAACTGACCTGAGGGTCTAAAAAAGCAATAGATTGTTGATTCATGGATTATTGAATGAGTTATTTGAAAGTACAATACATATATGCTTCTTTTTTGATTGTTGCAAAGCCTCTGACAATTTTACACTCATGGCTTATCCATGTACTTCAGATATATAAAATAGACCCAATAATAGTGAAAATATTAGAAACTCTGATGACTTTATGGGAAATTATGGTCTATTTAGACATCAATACATATATTCCAAGAATAATTCATGTAAAATGTGCTCTTTCTTGATAGAGATTAAACCCATTATGGCTTTGTTTAGCCTGAAATCAATTATAATCTCTTGTAAATAGAATCAAATATAGTCACAAATGAAAAAACCCAAATCAAAATACCTTTATCTGTGTAGGTAACATCTGACAGTATGGGTCTACCAAAACATATGTACATATGTACATATATACTTTTATCTTAATCTCATAAAACTTCTTTATTTCACAGGATCTTCTTTCTCTAATACTATCAAAATATCATATGGACTTGGCAAGTATAAAATTAATAACATACACTAGTTAAAAATAACTAGTATTTTATATAACTAGTTATTTTGCTTAAATTAACAGCATAATAAACAATAAATGAAGGCAATACTTACAAATACCTTGGTTTCCTTTTGACAAAAACACATAAAATTGTCAAGTAAAAACATATAAAACTGTGGATGAATGTGTTAAGAGATTTATTGACATCTATAAATCAAACTGAATAGGAAGAACATCTTTAGTCCATTTATATAATTAATTCCTAATTTAATGTCCACTCTGGACTATAAAATGGGCCATAACTGGTAGTAGCCTAAAAAATGTGCTATGTTAAGAAAACAAAAGGGTTCATTAATTAAAGACAGCTATAGAAAGATGAATACTTTTTTATCTTAAAGGAAAAAAAAGGTTGATAGCACATTATTGGAGCATATGATTACTAGTAAAGACTGCCAGAAATATTTAGCATAAACAAATATCATTTCACAAGAGAATTTCATTCAAGGCCATTTCATAAGGCCCTTGTACTCAGCCTACCCATCAATAATACAAACATTGTCCAACTAGGCAATGAGTTAGAAAGTGATAATTCAAATAAACAATACTCTTTGTATTTCAACCCAACAATCTTACTTCAAACTGAGCAGAATCTCAGTTCAGACACCCACAGAGAGGACTTAACTCACTGACCAACACTTTTCCTGCTTAGAACTTCAATCAGAGATTTCTAAGGGTGGAGTGGTGGATAAAAAGTCCAATATGGAGTAATATTGACTTGAGTTCCAATTCTACCTAGCTGTTTGACCCCAGGAAATCCATTTTAATATTCTTGTCATTTTCCTTATGTATAAAAATTAGGAGGTTGCTCTTAATGGCCAGTAAAATCCTACATCTAAATATGTCATCCTACAATATAAGGGTAGCTACGGTAGCACAGTGGATAATGTGCGTGGCCTGGAGTCTGGGGTACTTGAAACCAATTCGAACTTTAGACACATTACTAGCTGTTTTACTCTGGGCAAGTCACATAACTCCATTTGCTTCAGTTTCCTCATGTGTAAAATGAGCTGAAGAAGGAAATAGCAAATCACTCCAGTATCTTTGCCAAGAAAGCTTCCCAAATGGAGTTTAAGAGAGCAGATATAACTGAAAATTAAAAAAAAATAAGGCCATAGAAAAAGGAAAAGTGAACCATGATGGTGGCTGTGAGTAAAAAGGAGTAGTTGAGTGACAGCTATATTTGTTGTGAACTTAGAAATAATAAGATTTGGTCAGTTATGCAGGATCAGGGAGAGTGAAGAATCAATTGAAATTCTTTGAGATTATGAACCTGGGAGGTAGAAGAATGGATGTATGCTTGAATGAAATAGGGAAGTAGGTTAGATTTAGGGGAAAAGATAATGCCTTTTATTTTAGATATATTGAATGTGGGATGTCTCTGGGACACTTAGTTTGAAAGGAAGATGATACTGATTGCCTTATACCATCACGTACCTCAGATTTGTTAAGTCATTTTTGTCCTTTCCAACTCTTTGTGATCCAATTTGGGGTTTTCTTAGCAAAAATACAAGCATGGTTTGCCACTTCCTTCTCTGACTCATTTTACAGATGAGAAAACTGAGCCCAGGGTCATACAGCTAATAATTGTCTGAAGTCAGATTTGACCACAGATGTTCCTGACTTTAGGACCAGAACTCTACCCTTTGCCCCACCTAGACGCCCCAGTATAGGTAACAGAGGTGATCTATTTATAGGATAATAAGGGCCATCTAACCTGTGTCTAGACTAGCTTATGATATTAAAGGGAAAAAAAAAAACTTTACAAGGTGTTACACATGTAGTTAGATAATAATACTGTTTATCCATATAATTTGTGCCTTACATCTAATTACATATATTTATTGCTACTCATATTGCTTGTTTTATGTACCTATTGTGTTTATTTTTGAAGCTTATTTCTTATGTGCTAGTATAATACACATATTGCAGCTATGCTTATCTGTTAGTAATGCATTATTTTGCTATTTGTTTATTTCCAGTAATGCTTCAGTATGCTGATCATTATGTAGGTCTAGTGATATTATTGCTTATTTGGTTTTTGTTGTTGTTGTGATGAATGCTTATTTGGTTGTGCAGCATAGATCTGCATTTGTTATAATGAAATACATGTGTAATATGCTTGGCATCTAATTTAGACATCTAGCCATTGGAACAGCCTGTAGAATGAGGCTGAAATTGCTCTCTCCAAAGATACAATCACTTTCTTAAAGTACCATATCTAATAGCCTTTCCTCAAACCTTTTCTTTCCTGATTTGTTGCAGCATTTAACACTGTTGTCTACCTTATCCCTCTGGATACTCTTCCATTCTGGGCTTTTTTGTCAATGCTCCCCTTTGATTCTCATCCTATCTGTTTAACCCTTGCTTCTCAATCTTTGCTGGATTTCATTTAGTTTATGCTCTAATTGTTTTTTTTTGTTTTATTTATTTATTTATTATAAAAACTTTTTATTGATAGAACCCATGCCAGGATAATTTTTTACAACATTATCCCTTGCACTCACTTCTGTTCCAATTTTCCCCCTCTCTCCCTCCACCACCTCTCCTAGATGGCAAGCAGTCCTATATATGTTGAATATGTCGTTTATGCTCTAATTGTAAGTTGCCCCCAAGGTTCTGTCCTCAGCCCTTTCCCTTTATATTCTCTTAGTTGGTAGTCTAATCAGCACTCATGGGGTTTAATTATCTTCTCTTTACAGATGAGTCCCAAATCAATGGTTTCCTTTCTCTCCCCTATTTTGCCTTTCTCCTAAACCCATCTTTTCAATAGCCTGCTAGTTGATTTCTTGCTTCAATCTTTGCCCATTTTAATTTATCTTTCCTAAATTGCCCAAGTAAAAATTACTAAGGTGAAAGTCTGACTGATGTCCTGCTTTCCTAAAACTTTAATGGCTCCCTCTTGTCTGAAGGATCAAAATTAAACTACTCTGGCATTTAAAGCTCTTCACTACTTGATCCCTTTCTATCTTTTTAGTCTTCTTACAGATCACTCCCATCCATGGTCCTGACATACTGGCTTACTTGTTACTCATCACTTACCTCACTCCTTATTTCATGCTTGTTGACTGTTCCTCATGTCTGGAATGCTCTCCTACCTTGTTTCTTCCTTTTAGAATTCCAGATTTCCTTCAAAACTCACTTTAACTTCTTGCTATAGCAAGTCTCCCAGTGAGAGGAATTATTTTATTTAGTATATTAATAACCAATTATTAAGCTGGGATTCATGTTTTTCCTTTATTTCAGGATTTAAAGCCCAAATTCTGCTGAGTCAGTCTCTGAAAGACATGACCCCATCCAACTAATTTCTGTTTAAGATGTAAAAACAATCCAATCTAGGCAAGTTCTTACCCTGACCCATTCTACTACCTTTCCACTGGAGTTGGAGGGATCCAACTCATGAAGGAAAACACCAACCAGAATAGTCTGAAAGGAGATGAATTTCCCTATTCAGATTACAGAACATGAGACTCTGTGTCTCATGATCAAACCACATTTTCAGCTGGAAAACTTGAAAACTTTTAGCTCATTGCCTCATCTATCAATCAGGGTTGCTTTTCACTTGTTAGGAACATTCCCTTTCAAAACATATTTAAACTTTCAAGCTCTCCATGTTTTTGTTTTTGGTTACTGAATCCATTGACCACCAATTTATTTATTGCTAGTTAGCCTAATTAATAAATTGATCATTAATTACTCAGAAACTCTGTCTCAAGGAGTTTTTCATTCATCACAGTGGTCTTCCCACAACTATTAGTGAAGTGTTTGACAGAGATACCAGATGATCGCAGGCACCAAAAGTTGGGGTTTGGTCATGTGAAAAATTCACAATGGCCATTCTCTTTGGAAAAAGGTAGATTTATTTAGGGGAATAGTTACAGACAAAATGAAGGAATGCAACAGACACCAGGGATAGTAAATATGAAATGGAGTGGGAGAGCATATGAAAGACAAGTTCCTCAGTGGAATTCACAATTACCCAGGAGAGAAGAAATACCCCATGAGTTTGGGGCATGTCCTTAGCTGGCAGACTTAATAATGAAAGGAGCTCAGCATCCTAAAAGAATTAGTTAGCTGTAAGAATAAGTGGGATTGAGAAGCACAATGGAATTAGGGGAAATACCACATGGCTTGGGGGAAGGGTTAAAGGGAAAGACAAGAAGAGTCCATAGTGGACTGACCCAAAGGAAAGCATCAGCCATGGGATAAGCATATGCAGATTTTATAGGGAAAATTGAAGCTCAAGGACATGACTGAGATTTCTGACAGGACATGCGCAGGGTGAGACTGTTCTAGATCCCTGCAGAAGGTGAGTCTCAGTGGTTTGACATAACTTGGATTTCAGACTGAACAACTTCCCCAGAAGGTAGGATCATAAAACTACACTAATCTCTGTCACTGCCTTCTCCCTGCTTACCTCAGGGATCATTTATTTATTTATTTTTGTCCAACACACCATTCAGGACTTTTTTACTAATATTCTCCACTTAATGCTATTTTTCATTTATTCAGCGTGTATTTTGGACATTTTCTTTTCTTCAATAGGCTGTAAACTTGAGGGTAAGAATGATTTTTACTTTTTATTTGAATCCTCATTGCTTAACACATAGTAAGCATTTAATAAATGCTAATTGAATGAAAAAGTGATCCTTGAATACAGACCTAAAGGATCATAACATTTATACCACTTTTAATTATCATAAGGTCTTTGACTCATTTATGTGTTCATGACATAGGCATGTACTGTAAATATATAAAATATATCCAGACACAGTAAGAATCCTGGATAATGTCAATTGCTTTTGATACAAAAAGTGATTATCTTCCATAGAAAGATCACTGTGAGTGAGAAGTCTAATCTATTATCTATATTTATATCTATTAATATATTAAATTAGCTCCTACTGAAAACTTAATTTCATTGTTGAATTATCTCATGGAAAATTTCTTCAATAATTTAAAAAATGTGACTCAGAGTTCATAAATGTAAAAATTTTAAGGTATACTGAGGAAGAATGGATACTATTAAGGTCAAAATTTTGAGTTCTAACCAGAGACCAAACTAAGTCAATAAAAAAGTTAACACTTAACAAAAGCTTTTGTCATCGTCAGGTAAGATTTATTGGGTATAAAGCCATAAAGAGGAAGCTGAAATTACTTAAAACATTGGCAACTTAAAGTCAAGCCTTACATTTAGAACCATTAGCATCTATTGAATAGCAGTATTGATGTATACTTTTGATAAGGTAAAGTGGATGAAAATGAATCTAGAAAGTATACAAGCAAAATTCCAAACCCAAAATATGTCACTAAAAGGTGATACATCACAAAGAAGAATGAGGACCAATAAATGTCAAAGAACACAATTAAAAAATTAAAAGTGACTGGAAAGACTTTTGCTAATCAGTCAGTCAATAAACATTTATCAAGTGCCTCCTGTGTTTCAGGCACTGTGTTAAGTAAGTACTGTAGTTACAAAAAATAGAGGTAAAATACAATTCCTGTCTTCAAGGAGCTAATGGGAGAGAAAATAAGCAAATAAATATATACAAATAAGCTATATTAAATAATAAAAGTAATTAATAATGAATTAGAATAAATTACAATATTTGAGGAAATAATTTAGAAGAGAAACATTGGCATGAAGTCGGATTGGGAAAGTCTTCCTGTAGAAGATAAAATTTTAACTGGAACTTGAAGGAAGCCAGAGAAGCCACTATGTAGAGTTGAGAAGATGGAACATTGCAGGAGTGAGAGATAGAGAAAATGCCTGTAGCTGAGAGATGAAATATTTTGTTTATGGAATGGCCAGAAGGTCAATGTTACTAGACCAAAGAGTGTGCAGCAGTAAGATGTATGAAGACTTGAAAGATAGGAGGTTATGAAAGTTAGAGTAGAGGAGGAAGAATTTTAAAAATAGAGGATTTTGTATTTTTGCAAGAAACAACTTTACTCCATAAAGTAATAGTGAATATTGAAAATGGATGCTTGCTGTTGAATTTGTTCAATATTGCTAAAAAAGGTTTATCTGTCTATGTAGACTATGAAATAACTATAATCCAACAATGGAATCTAAAGATTCTTCATGAGTGACATCCACATGAACTCTAGAAAGAAGTGCTATACATAGGACTGGGTCGCATAAATTTGTTTATAGGAATGGATGGATTTATGATAGTGATTTAGTATAAAATCATTATCATCAGAAATAAAGGTTATCTTTAAGAAAATTAGATTCATTTATCAGTGCAGATAATGCCAGGTGACAGTGAAAACTGGGTAATGCAGGTGGCAAAACCCCCAAATGAGCATATATTGATTTTTAGAGAGACATGATCAAGGGACTAGAATTATATACCACTTTTTCTTTTTCATAAAGGAACAGATGATAATCTATATAATACAAAAGCAGACCCCAAAATGTCCTTGAGAATTCAGCAAATAAATTGCACTGCACTGGGAAAAAATATTATTATGGTTAGATCTTAATCATCATTTGCTAGAAATAAAGGCACTGAATTTAAGAACAAAAATTTTAATATTTTTTGATAGATGTAAGCCAAATATTCACAACCTCCAAATTATATGGAAAACAGTTTTCAAAATATAGATACCTAGAGGAAGAAATTAAACAGAAATTGTTGAAACAGAAAAAGGGACATGTTGTCTCTGTCACATTATTCCTGCTACTAGAATTATTCTGAAAATGCTTTAAAGGACTCTATTGAAAAGGAGTTCACATTCAATCCTAATTCCATTCTTAAAATCAGTCATTTGATCCATCTGAGCAATGGATAGGTAAGGAAGAAAGGGGAATTTGTAGTTATGGCCCTGTGTAAAACACTTTGAAATTATCTTCTCAGTTGATTCTTCAACAGAGACGCAAGTGCTATTATTATCACCACTATTTTACAATTGAGGAAACTAAGACAAACCAGTGTTGACTGATTTTCACTTTCTAAACATTATCTTATTTGATCTTCACCACAACTTGAGATATATTTGTTATTATTATTCTCATTTTAAAAATGAGAAAACTGAGACAGGACATTTAGTGACTTCATTAGTATCACAGAGATAGCAAGTATTTGAGATTAGGTTTGAATTAAAATGTTCCTAACTTTAGGCCCAGTGCTCTATTCTGTACTGTTTCACTGCCTTTATATACACGATAGTTTGCAGAATATTAATGTTCAAAAATTATAGGGGCTGAGCCAAGATGGAGAAAAGGCAGGGACTCACCCGAACTCTATCAAATTTCCCTTCAAACAACTTTAAACAGTGTTTCAAAACAAATTCTAGAGGACCAGAACCTACAATTTAAAACAATTTTCCAATCTAAGACTACTTTAGAAGATTGGTTAAAAAAAAAAAAAGTCTATCATACTGGGGTGAGAATGGAGCACATACTATACTAGCACAGGTGATGCCCCAGTATGTTAGGAATAGGCCCTGGGGGCAACTGGATCATCATCATCAGTAGTTATTTCCTGGAGCTCTCAGCACAGAGACTATATAAGGAGTAGGAAGGAAATTACAAGGATTCTTTTGGTGTCACTGGGTGCAATACTACATTGCCTATACTTACATCTGGGTCACAGTTCTGATCACTGTCCCAGGGCAAGGAGAAGCACATCAGAGGAGTGGAAACCCTGGTCATAATTCCAGAATAGAAAAGAATCCTTAGAAAGAAACCAACCAGAGCATTGGTTAGGACAGTAGTAAACACATCTCTTCTTAGATCACATATCCTTAGAAAAACTGTAAGCTTACAGAATCCCAGAACTAGTTCTGAACACAGCTGAAGAATGTCTTAAATGCAGAATTGGCCAAATGGAAAAGAAGAGGTTAAAAAGCTCAATGAAGAAAGTAATTTCTTAAAAATTAGAATAGGGCAAGTGGAAACGAATGACTTCATGAGATCAAAAAGCAACAAAGCAAAGTCAAAAGAAAGAAAAAAAAGAAGTGGGAAGATATTTCATTAGAAATACAACTGATCCAGAAAATAGATATAGGCAAGATAATTTAAGAATTATTGGACTACCTGAAAGCCATGATAAAAAAAAAAAAGAGCCTTGACATCATCTTGCAAGAAATTGTGAAAGAAAACTACCCTAATATTCTAGAACCAGAGGGTAAAATAGAAATTGAAAGAATCCACTTATCAACTCCTGTAAAAAAGTACAAAATGTAAACTTGTGAACATGATAGCCAAATTCCAGAGTTCCCAAGTCAAAGAGAAAATATTTCAAGCAGCCAGAAAGAAACAATTTAAATGTTGTGGAGCCATAATCAGGTTAACATAAGATTTAGCACTTCTGCATTGAAGAATCAGAAGGTTTAGAGTGATATTTCATGGTGCAAAGGAATTAGGATAACTACCAAGAATCGCCTACCCAATAAAACTGAATTTAATCCTTCAAAGGGGAAAATGTATATTCAATGAAAAAAAAAAAGGGCTTTCCAGCATTCATGATGAAAAGACCAAAGCTGAACAGAAAATTTGACTTTCAAATGAAAGATTCAAGATCTCTAGTCAAGATCTAATCTAATCATGTCAAGGATCATGTCTTATCCTTTTCATTCTTGATCCAGATATATTCAGGTAGCACAAAAAGATAAACAAGAAAGTGAAATCATAAGGGACTCATCAAAATTAAACAGTTTATTTCTACATGGAAAGATGATATTTGTAACTCCTAAAAACACTCTCACTTTTAGGACAGTTAGGAGTGTACATAGGCAGAGGGAATAATTGTTGAGTTGAATATGAATAAAAAATAAGAGATAAGAAAGAAGAATTCATGGGAAGAAGGGAAAAGGAGGTGATAGAATGGAGCAAATTATCTCACATAAAACAGGCACCAAAGAGATTTTACAGTGCATGGGAAGAAGGGGAATTTGAGGTGTGTGTGTGTTAAACCTTACTTTCATTAAAATTTCCTCAAATGGGGAATAACATATTCAGCTGGGTGTAGAAATCTATCTTGCCCTACAGGAAAATAGGAGGGAAAGAGAATCAAAGAAAGGGGGAGTGCTGTTAGGGGGATTGGATTAGGAAATTGGAGGAAGCAGCATTCAGAAACAAAAATCTTTTGCGAATGGGCAAGGGAAAAGACTAGAAAGTAGAATAAATAAATAAAGAATAAGAAAGAAGGAAATGCAGATAGCAATCATAAGTGTGAAAAAAATTTATAACAAGTTTCTTTGATGAAGGCTCATTTTTTAAATATATAGAGAACTGAGTCAAATTTATAAAATAAAATCTATTTCTAAATTGATAAATGGTCAATGAATAGGAGCAGGAAGTTTCTGGATGATGTAATCAAAGCTATTTATAGACATGAAAAATGCAGATTAAAACAAGTCTGAGGTACTTATATCATACCTATCAGATTGGTTAATATGACAAAAAAGAAAAATGATAAATATTAGCGGAGATGTGGGAAAATTGAGACATAATGCATTGTTGGTGGAGTTATGAACTGATTTAACAATTCTGTAGAGAATTTTGAACTATGTCCAAAGGGCTATAAATTCTTGTCTAATCTTAAACCCACAGGTGAGAAACCTTTTTTGTCTGCTATACAAAATTATCAACTTATAGAATTCAAGCAATGGGAGGTTGTTGTAACTAGCTTTTAGTTCATCTTCATCTGCAGTAGTCTTCACAAATGCTTTTGCTGGCACATAGTTTGGACATTCCCCTTTCCTCTTTAACTCAGCAATAATACTGCTAGGTCTGTATCCCAAAGTGATAAAAGGAAAAGTACAGAAATTTTAATAGTAGTTCTTTTATGGTGCAAAGCATTGAAAATGAGGGGGATATAAAAAATAACAAGGATGCAGACATTAGAAAATCCTGGAAAGATTTTCATGAACAGATGCAAAATGAAATAAGCAGAACCAGGAGAACATTATATACAGTAATGAAGTCTGGGTACATATTGAGGCATATTTTCCCACAGTCTTTATGTTACTTTCTTTTTTTCAACATGAAATATAATTTACCTGATTTCACATGTACCATCATTTACATAAATTTAATGTCACTTTTCTTGTTTTATTAAAAGTGGGGAGGAATGGAAGGGAGGGTAAGAATTCAGATTTTAAAACATTTTTAAAAATGTTTAAAAATAAATTAAAAATAAATTTGTTTTAGAAGTACTAACACTAAAATAATTTGATTTACTCACTTTGCTCAACAGAGGCAGTATTATACAATATATATAGAGAAGCCCTTTTGGCCTACAAGACCTACATTTAGGCTTTGCTCCTTACATATATTGACTGAATTGATACTGAATACTAATTGCTTGCTGCCCTAGGTTATTCTCTGAGGGCGCAAATTGCATCAGCAGGGGGAGTTGGAGTCTTCTCATCTGGGACTTTTGCAACAGGTATGCTAACTGACTATTGAATTTTCAATGTCAACATTAAAATCTCAAAAAATCAGCAAATGCTAATAAGCAGGGCTTGGTTTATTATTATTTTTCAGTTGTCTAATACTTAAAATGACAAAGACAATGTTAATAATGCATATTAATTATAATAGCATACCTATATAATACATACACACATATTTATATATACATAAATACATGCAAACACACATATATGTACAATTTTTTTGGAGGCAATCGAGTTTAAGGGACTTGACAAAGGTCATATTTACAGAGTATTTGAGGTCAAATTTGAACTCTCTACATTCTTCACCACCTAGCTACAACCTGTATACAATTTTAAAATTTCTTCAGAGAGCCAGTTATTAAATATTTGGTTGTATATCTCTGGTCAGTTCCCGATATGGAATACTTATCCTTTTCATTCTTGATCCAGATATATTCAGGTAGTAAAGACAATTTTATCCTCAAAATCATTTTTAACCATGAAACCAGAAAATCATTTACTTTAATCCTGTGTAAATTCAACTTTTAAGGCTAACCAAACACTATCTTATAGATTTATTATTTGCCTTATCATGTTATCTCTGTACCATATAAAAATAGCCCTAATTATGAATTTTATTCAAGTAAAAGAGACAATACTTACTAGAGCATCTAATTAGTTTCCTCACCCCAGGGCAAACCAGTTTGCACTTTTTGCCATAACCCAATCAACTCTGTGATATTTATAAAGAGGGTTGTGGGAGTTTGATTCCACTATTTAACTGCATAAAGTTCCTTGCCTCTTGTTTTCTTTTTCATTAAAATACTTAAATTAAACGGCAAAAGCTGTTTGTTATTCTATTATCACAACATTTATTATTATTTGAGAAGCTATAGATGGAAAATGTACAGCAATAATATCAAACTCATATAAAAATAGGGACCACTAATCCACATACAACAATTCTTGCTAACTGCACGTTGATTTAGTTTTAAATTTAATATTATTGGTACTTTATTGCATTTTTTTTATTTTGTTAAATATTTCCCAATTACATGTTAATTTGTTTTGGGATTCACTTGGGATTATGGCAAGTAATGTGCTTCATACCTCTAAAGGAGAGCATCAAGATTAGTATTTCTAGGGAAACATTGTAGAAGTACTATGGCTATTTTTACCTCTTAGGTGAATAGATTATTCATTATTGGCATGATCTGTAGGGTTCCTCTTGACAGGTTGAATCTCTTTTTTGAGAGTTATCAAGTAGCTTGTTTAATTTCTAGTGGAAAAATTAGAGTCTAGCATTATGATTAGCACTAACTGGGCCCCTTGTTGTGTGGGGTGTATATAGCCACATTTTAATAGATTTAAAATTGAATATTAATCATACTTTCAAAGGATTTTCAGAACGTGTTATCTGAAGACATCAAAGGATGCTACAAAATTAGCCTGAGATATCAAAAATCTATATCACATAGAAGATGTCCTAAAATTCTCAATATAGTTATAAGCTTATTAAAACTTAAACTAATAAAGCTGTTCAGAGACTTTTTGGACATCCTGTATAAAAGATGGCCTTTCATTTGAAAGCAGTTGTTTTATATTATTTCCAGAATAAATGATACATTTAAATGACTTTCCAAACTTAAGATTGCTATATAAATATAATAAATAATCACTCTCATCTCTATTGATCAAATGAGATAATATATGTAAAGTTCTTTGCAAATTTATAAGTGCTATAAAAATTCTAGCTTTAATTGTAGGGGTAGTGTGCATAGTGGATAGCATGCTGACTCTGTTGTCAAATAGCTTTATTTTGGACCCTGTCTCAGATCCTTGGTAGTGGTATGAACTTGAGAAGAAGTGGAATTAGAAAGACTCATCTTCATGAATTCAAATCTGACCTCAGTCACACTAGCTGGATGATTCTGGGACACTAACTTATCCTTGTTTTCCGCAATTTCCTTCTCTGTAAAATGAGCTGAAGAAAGAAATGGCAAATTTGTCCAGTATGTTTGCTAAGAAAACCTCAAATGAGGTCTCAAAGTGTCAGACATGACTGGAATCAATAGCAACAACAAATAATCCTGACAAAGTCACTTAACTTGTAAGAATGGATAATAATAGCACCTACTTCATTGCAGTGTTTTAAGGGTCAACTGAGATGATTTGCAAAACCTTAAAGCATTATATAAATGTCAAAATATTATATATCTTCAATTTATAGATGAGAAGCTATAGAAAGATTAAACTTAACTGGGATCAACAGGAAGAGAATAAAGTTACAAGTCAATTGTGCTGACTTTTCTAGATTTAATTAAACTAAGTGAAACAAAATTATGATGATTGTCTAGTTGCTTTGATTATTAAAATGAACTGGACTCAGAATTTTCCAGGTTGAAAAAAGCCAAATTTCCACCTGGGTAGTATGTATATATATATGTATATATATACACACACACGTGTGTATGTGTGTGTGCAGTACACACATATATATGTGTATGTATATATACATATATGCTGTACATCTTCCATCTATAGCTTCTTAAATGATAATAAATGTTGCAATAACAAATGTATTTGCCATTGAAAACATTTCCCTTCTTGAGCTTTCATTTCTACGTTTTCAAATAAAAGGCTTAGATTAGATGCCCCCTGAGGTTCCGATGGCTCTTAATTTATCATTCTATTATCTATTGGTATGGCTACATCTAGACAGGAGAGATTGTTTGAGTCTATTGTGTCTGTGGTCTTGTATCTTTGTAGTTTTCCCAGTTGTAAAATAGCATTATATGAATAGGTACTGAGTCAGTGAAACATATTGCAAATAAAATATTTTTTAAAGTTAGAAGTTTAAATTTGTTTTTAAAGGAAAGCCAAAATGGTGTATAGAGAGCTGACCTTAAGAAAGACAGAGCTCTTATCCACACTTGCTATATAACCTTTCAGGGAGTTTCCTCACCTGAAAGTTCCTCTTTCAGTGAAATCACAGGGTTAGTCATTAACCCAAGAATCCATTATAAACCATTTTGTGAAAATGTTTTGCTTCTAAAAAGAACATTTTGCTTTAGGGAGTTCAGAATTCCTCTTTGTGAAACGATCACAGTGAGATCCATATGGTTACAAAAAGCTTTATTTTAAAATTTATTTTTATATTTTTATTTTGTGAGCAGAGATTTCTAATTAAGAAGTGAATGAATTAGGAATTTTCAATCTTATCAGGGGAAACAACATCTACACATATAATCAGAAACAAAATACAGAAAATTCAAAAGCATTTGCATGAAATTGGAGACCATGCCTCAGTCACATACAACTATTTTTAGAGTTCTTATTTGTCAACATATTGAGATTGCATTTTTACCTAACTATAATCTAAGAATTACAGAACCTTATTATTATTATTAAGATTATTAAGAACCCCAGATCTGGATTTTCTTCCCTCAGACCTTTTCCTCTTTTTAGGAGGAACAAGGACATGCAGTGGATAGAGACTTGGATTCACTATCAAACAATAAATCTGAGTATGAATCTTGTTTCAGATACTTTCTATCTGAATTGCCTTGGAAAAGTCAAATAGTTTCTACATGCATGATCTTTTCTCAGCATCAATTACTTCTCTGAAAAATGGGATTAATAATAACATTAAATGTGATGATATAGGTCAATCATCAAGCATTTATTAAGTGCTTACTAGTTGTCAGGAGCAGTGCTAAATAGAGAAAATGTTCTGTTAATTTTATAGTGCTATATTGACATTATTGTTATTATTATTATTATTGATGCATATTCTGTTTCCCACCATGCCTTTCACCTGTGTTCTTTTTGTATTTGATTTTTACCTATATGGGTTTATCTTCTTGACTTTCTTTTCAATAAACTCAATGAGAGAAGTAAAGTTACTAGGTTCATTCATTATCATGGAATCCTTCTCAGTTATAGCTCTAAGTGATGCAGTAGATGGGGTGCTGGCCCTGGAATTAGGAAGACAAAGTTCAAATTTGGCCCCAGGCATGCAAGTGTCTATGTGATCCTGGGCTGTCTAGCTCATTTTCCTTATCTGTAGAATGGGGATAGCAAAAGCATCTACCTACCAGGGTTGTGATGAAAATCAAATATGATAAAATTTGGAAAGTTCCATGCAAATTTTATATATACAAATACATGTATATGTACATATATACACATATATGTAAAACATGCATTCACAGTAGTAGGCATATATGTGTGTGTTAGCTACTATTATTATTGCTAAGAAATAGTGAAATAATGCAAATAAAATAAGTCCAGTGAAATAATGCGATCTCAGGATCATATTTAAATTAATTTACTCACTCTATAGATCTTCAGTATCATAGGGAAGTATTCATTTGATTGAGAGATGTCTTTAACAGGAGGCCCTGCATGTGAAAGAAAGAACAAAATTAACTTTTATGGTTCATTTATTTTCATTATCTACAAACAGCATGTCTCTGAAATCCAACAGATTTTACTCATTCTTTTTTCCCCTTATCTATGCAACACTGGAAAATATCTCTGAAGGGAGAAAATGACATTATAGGTCAGATGAGAGAGACTGAGTAAAGCAGGATTGAAAGTATAGAGGACCCAGGTATTTAATTCTAATAGAGATGAGATGAAATAATATTTAGAAAGAAGAAAATTATACTTGGTATAATCTAAACTTTCTGACCTGTGGAATGGAGACTGGATTTCCCATGGACATTTGAAGAGGTAAGGTTAAATGAAATATTCCAATTTATATCACTTCATTCACTCATGTCTAAAGCACTGAACTAAGGATGTCCTTGCTTCAACAACATTTTTTAGCTTTCCTGAATACTCTTCATTTTTCAATTGTTTTATAAACTAATATTTCATATAGAATAAGGACTGAATTTATCAGCAAAATGAGAATGTTGGGCTTGGCCTCTGGGCTCAAGTCCATGATATTAGGATAAGATAAATTAACAGGGGGAACAAGACAGGATGGGGCAAGTGTATGCTTGAATGAGTCCTGTGTTATTCTGTGTGTGTGTGTGTGTTGTAACAGACAAGTATTTAGTCATTACATAGACAAAATTTTTACAAGAACATTAACATAGAGGAGATTGTTGCTGCTGTTTGTCCTTTGTTCTCAGGAGGGTGATGTCAATTCACTTGCAAGTGAGTTGGATTTAAGTGAAACAGAGCTGTGCAAAATCATCAGCTTCATTCTCTCCTCCAGAATTATTGAAAACCAGGGGCAAGACAAAATTAGGGATGATAGGCAATTGATATAGAGGAGAATTTAAGGAAGCAACCAAAAATGAAGAGGGAATTGAAAAGCACCTACAGAAGATTAAAAGGAACATTAAAAGGAGGTTCCTGAAGTCTAAGTTCATGTTCATTCCTTCCATCACACAATCTAACCATCTCATCTTCTATCACCCCCTTCTCTTTTTTCCTTTTATTTTTCTCAACATTGGATTCTTTTCCAATGATTGTTCGGGTCATCCTTAATCTTTATGATTTTGTTATATTCACTTTGCTTTTTTTTTGGTATGTGTTCTTTCTATTTACTTTATAGTAATTATTGTGTATGTTGTTTTCTTGGCTTGATTATATTAGTTTGCATCATTTCATGTGAATCCTTTGAATATTCTCTGGATTTGTCACATCTATAATTTATTACAACATAGAGTTATTCTATTATATTGTTGTACTACAATTTGTTTAGCCATACCTCAATAAATTTAATTCTTCTTTGTTTCCAATTCTTTGCTATCACAAAAAAGTACTATTAATAAATAATTGGTATATCTGGTAACATTATTCTTATTAATAGCTTCCTTGGGCTTTAACCCAATATATTGGTGTTTATGGTGACATTATTCTTACTAATAGCTTCCTTGGGGTAAAAGCCCAGTAATAGATTTTATGATTTAAAGAATATGACTACCTTAGTCAACTTATTTGCATAATTCCAAATTGTTTACCAAAAGATTTGTATCATTTAGAGCTTCACCGACAATATATTAATGTGCCTATTATTTCACAACTCTTTCAACACTGAATATTTCCATTTATTTGGTCATCTTTGCCGATTTGCAGGGTATGAGGTGAAACCTAAGGGTTATTTTGATTTGTACTTCTCTTATTAGAAGTAATTTGGAACATTTATGTGATTGTAATTTTTTTGAGAACCATTCATATCCTTTGACCACTATTTATTGTGGAATGGATATTAATTAATTTCAATCAGAGAAATTTGATACAAATATTTTTTTCCTTTTTATTTCTGTGCATTGTTTTTGTCTGTATAGAAGTTCTTCAATTTCATGGAATCAAAGTTATCTGTTTTATATCTTGCAATGCTTTTCTTTCTTCAATATTAAAATACATCTTCTAACCTTAACTGTGAAAAGTGTATGAATTGATTCTCACCTGGTTAAATATTAACTTCATTTATTTATTCATAATATTTCAAAGGTCATTGAAAGTATTTCAACAATAACCCATGCTATTTCTTTTAGTACCATATTCTAGGAAATACATCATCCCAGGCATGGTGAATTAGACACCTTGAAGGCACCCATGTGCTTTGCTATTATGTTTTTACTTATTAATTCTGATTAGCTGTCAACCATTTTGCTTGCTCTACTTCTTAGCTCAAAGGTCACTTCTTGGGAGAGAAAACAAAATAAGAATAGAACAGTTTAGCCATCTCACCAGCATTGTTCATTCTTGTTCAGCTCATCCTTAGTAATAGGCCTATTTCTTTCTTTGATTGCCTTTTTGCCTCTAAAATAGCTAAAACAATGCTTTTTGCTATCTTTAACCTTTATTGTTAGGCTTAAGTAATTTTGAATGCTCCTGACACCATTCTAAGAGAATCTTGCTATGTTTCTTATTTATCTTTAGTAATTTCCCCTTGCTTTGAACTTCTTTACACATCTTTTCCAAAACTGAATTAATTGATAAGCTCTTTCTTTGTCCAGCCAAATAAATCTTTGTAGGCAGTTTTCCCTTTTCCTCCTTAAGAATCATTTTTATTTATGTTTTCAGATGGTCATTCTTAAGAGTCTTCTATTCCACTTGAGAGTGACTTCTCCTAAAGGATATTAGTCTAATGTATTTTGCTTATAGTTTCTCTGAATGCTTTAAAAATTGTTTTTCCCAATTCTAAGAAGGACATCAAATTTTAATTGACTTTTTCTCTTTTCTATCACAAATTCTAATGGAGTGAAAGTCACTCATCTCCAAGGTGATTTAGTTTTTTTCAACAACCAGATACACTTTGTTAGTCTGAATTAAGTCCAGAAAACCCCTCATTACTTCTTCTAACTTATGAAGAATAAGATTATCATTAAGGTAAGTAATAAATTTCTCAGCTATTCTTCTTTAGACAAAGAAATACTCTTCTCAACAAATGTCTATAGCATTTAAATCCCATTGATATAAATGTCATGCTTCCATCATAGGTTTTTTTTTTATTGGGTTCCTAAGTCTTCTCTCTAATTTCACTTTATTTTCAGGTACTATCCCAACAAAAATCACTTTTGTGATTTTTTTCTTATGCAAATACTATTGCAGAAGTGCAGTTGGAAAAGGACTGAACTTTGGATCATAGTTACTGATTTTAAATTATGGCTCTGTCAACTAGCTTCCTGTGTAACCTTGTTTTCTCATTTGTAAAATGACACGGTTGAGTTAGATGAGTTCTAAAGTTCCTTCCAACTGAGAGGATGCCCATCAACAGACCAAAAAAATTATGATATGTGAATATAATAAAATACTATTGTGCTGTAGGAAATGATAATGAGGAGGGTTTCAGAAAAACTAGGAAGATGAATAGAAACAGGAGAACTATTTATATAGTAAAAGTAACATTATAAAGATAATGAACCATGAAAAACTTAGTAAATCTGATCAATACAATGATCTATCCCAACTCCAAAGGACTAATGATGAAAAATGCTATCTATCAATCTTCAGATAGAGAATTGACAACCTCAGAGTAGAGAATGAAGCATATTTTTTCTTTTCTTTATTCCTCCCTTGAAATTTGACTAATGCTGAAATCTTTTAAATGATTTCATATGTTTAATGAGAATCATCTTTCTTGCTTTCTCAATGGATGGTTAGGGGGGAGGAAGTAGAAAGAGAATTTGAAACTGAAAATCAAATAAAATAAACTTATGATCTTATGTTGACTTTCTGTCGTCAACATGAAACCAATGTTTCTAGATTTCTTTATACACATACATATTCTTAATATAGTGTGGGCCTCTTTGACTAATTTTATCCCTATTAAATAAAGTATAACCTTTCAGAACCATATTTGAATTTCATTTTTTTCTGAGAATCTTTAAAAATTCCCTTTAGTTCCTAAGGTCTCAGTTTTCTTAAAAAGGAAGGATTTAGATTACATTATATTACATTCCTTCCAGTTACCAATTCTTTGACCCCAAGGAATCAAGTTAAACATTTGTGGTCAAGCAGAAGAAACACTTTAAAAGGAAGATTTAAGAGAAGCTGGGGATGAGCAGAGAATATAATGTTAAAGGTGAAGAGATTATATGGAACAACCCTCTCATTTTATAAATTGAGGAAATGAGATCCTGAGAGATGCAGATTAGGAGATGCCAGAATAGTCTAAGAAGGAATAAAGACAATTGAAACTAGATAGTTAACTACTGCTTCATGACCTTTTAAAGAAAATGACAAAATCCTAAGAGATATATTATAATCATAGGGTGCAAGGTTTGGAAGGGAAATTTAACATCATTTAGTTCAATTTCCTCATTTTGACATGAGTAAATTGAGGCTCAGAAAAATAAAATGATTTCCCAAGGTTTCCAGTTGACAGCATAGCTGTTTCTAGAACATAGATCTCTTGACCCTAGAATATCAATTTCTTGACTCTGAGACCAAGTTTCTTTCTTCTGTAATGCTTTGGAAGAATAGGGTATCTTAAGAAAGTTAAAAATAGAAAAGAATCACTGGTAACTGCAAAACAAGGAATTTTACAAATCAGTCATTCTAACTACCTCATTTTACACAACGACAGCATTTAATCTAGGCATGCATTCTATAGTATAAAAAGTCATTCCAAATCTATTAATTGCATACCCAAAGCAAATTTAAGGTAGTACATTCTATTCAAACACAGTTGACTTTGTGTATACAGGTCAAATTAAGTCAAGCAGACAACTAATTAGCAAATGGAAAAATGTATTTGCTACTATGAATTTAATTTTCCAGTATTAAATACATTTGCTAAAGTGAATTTATCAGACATCAAATGTTTATTGAGCATCGACTGAGTGCAGGGTTCTGTAGGAGACAGTGAGGGATATAAAAAGCAGTAACTTTATTAAGAATTTTATTTATAATTTTATTAAGTAACAAAAGTTGACATTCATATAGGTGACCCAAAATTTTTAGTGCATTTGTAAGTTAGCTTATAACTTTTTGAAATTGAGAGTTTGGGATATTCTGTAGGAGGTTTTAAGTTTACAAAGCCTTTTTCATACATTATTTCATTTGATCCTAAGGTCAGCCCTAATAGATAAGTGTTATGGCTATTTTCAATGCTATTTTCAATTCCACCTTATAGCAAGAGAAAGAAATTTGAGAAGCCATAAAGCAAGGAGTGGAAGATTTGACATCACGAAAGACCTGTGTTGGAGTTCTGCTTTTGATACCCACTCTATGACCCCAGACAAGTCATTTAATTTTTTCACAGCCTTAATCTTGTCATATCTAAAAATAAAGATTTTATATTATTTGCCTTTATAATAGGTGGACAGCACAGTGGTTTAGACATTAGGTTTGAAGTCAGGAAGATTGCTCTTAGTGAGTTTAAATCACTTACTAGCTGTGTGACTCTGAGCAAGTCACTTAACCCTGTTGCCTCAGTTTCCTTATGTATAAAAAGAGCTGGAAAAGTAAATGAAAAACCATTTCAGTATTTTTGCCAAGAAAATCCCCAATGGGTCATGAAGTATGGGGAAAGACTGAAATGTGTGAACAATACTTGTTATTCATAGCATTAAATGACATAATGTATATATAAAATTCTTGACAAGTTTTAAAAAGCTTCAATATTAATTAAATTAATTGTTGTTCAATACAATATGATGATCAATTCTGATGGACATGGCCCTCTTCAACAATGAGATGAACCAAATCAGTTCCAATAGAGCAGTAATGAATTGAACTAGCTATATCCAGTAAAAGAATTCTGGGAGATGATTATGAATCACTATATAGAATTCCCAATCCCTCTATTTTTGTACACTTGCATTTTTTACTTCCTTCACAGGTTAATTGTACAATATTTCAAAGTCCGATTCTTTTCGTACAGCAAAATAACTGTATGGACATGTATACATATATTGTATTTAACTTATACTTTAACATATTTAACATATATTGGTCAACCTGCCATCTGGGAGAGGGGGTGGGGGAAGGAGGGGAAAAATTGGAACAAAAGATTTTTACAATTGTCAATGCTGAAAAATTACCCATGCATATATCTTGTAAATAAAAAGCTATAATTTAAAAAAAGAAGTTAAAAAATATAAAAAAATATTAATTGTTATTGACTAACTTGACAGTGGTCCTTTCATAAAGCTCCTTATAACTTGATCCCTTTCAATCTTTCCAGTCTTCTTATCAGCCACATAATCTTTAATCCAATGCCATGGACCTCCTTGCTGTTCCTTCCTTGCACATGATATTACATGTCACAATTTAGTCCTTTGTCACTAGTGGTCCCCCATATCTGGAATTTTCTTTCTCTTCATCTGTACCTTTTATTTTCCCTGGTTTTCTTTAAATCCCAGCTAATATCCCACTATATACATTTTGGACCTGCCTTATGCTACTGCTTTCTTTCTGAAATTATCTAAATTTCTCCTGTTTAAATGTATATATATATATGTGTATATATATATATATATATATACACATATATATATATACACACACACATCTATCTATAACTATATCAATATCAATATCTATATCTATATCTATCTATATCTTTCCTCATTAGAATATGAGCTCCTTGAGAAAAGGCACTAAGAATTTCTTTTTTTAAGTTTAGGAAATGGAGTCAAGATGGCAGAGTAAAGGCAGGAATTCACCCAACCTCTCTTCCAAACTGCTTCAAATAATGACTGAACATATTTTAGAGCATCATAGCACCCAAAAAGAGAGAGTAGAACATTTTCCATCTGAAGACTACTTAGGTCAGCAGAAAAGATCTGTGACACCAGCATGGGAGCCTGTTGTCCAGTTCTGGTGCAGGAAGCACTAGCACAGCCCTAGTCCCATGCCAGTAAAGTAGGAACAGGTCTAGGAACCTCTGAATCAATGTCATCGATGTCAATTCTGGTGATTTCTAGACCTCTCAGGCTAGAGACATCAAAGACAACTTGGAAGTTCAACATAAAAGGTCTGTGAAACTTGGATGGCCTAGCACATAATCCCAATGCAGGCTGCCCCACTGCAGCCCCAGCCCCAGCCCACCCACAGCTAAGCAGATCTCTATTGCTTTAACACACTAGATCTTACAGCTACAGATGCGTAGGGACACTCCTAACAGTTCCAGGGCAGAAAAGTGTGGTTGGAGTCAAGTCCTAAGAAGTATCTCTGAAAACAGCTACACAAAATCTCTGAAGCTTGAAACAGCGTACCCTCCATCCTGGAAACAGAGCCCTATTTTAACAAAGAGTTAAAAGCCAAGATATAGGCTAGAAAAATGAGCAGGCAACAAAAAAAGTTTCTGACTACAGAAAGTTACTATGGTGACAAGGAAAATCAAAACACACACTTAGAAGATAATAAAGTCAAAACTCCTACATTTAAAGCCTCCAAGAAAAAAATAAGATTTGGTCTCAGGATATGGAATAGCTCAAATGGGATTTTGAAAATCAAGTTAGAGAGATAGAGGAAAAATTGGGAAAAGAATTAAGAAAGATGCAAAAAGAAATACAAAAAGCTAATGAAAAGAATGCCTTAAAAAGCAAAATTGGCCAATTGGGAAAGGAAATACAAAAGTTCACTGTAGAAAATAATTCCTTAAAAATTAGAATTGAGCAAATGGAAGCAAATGACTATGAAAAAGATACAATAAAGAAAAATTAAAAAATAGAAAAAATGTGAAATATCTCATTGGAAAAACAATTTATCTGGAAAATAGATTCAGGAGAGATAATTTTAAAAGTAATAATCAAAAAAAGACCTTGGGCATCATACTTCTAGAAATTTTCAAGGAAAACTTTCCCATTATTCTAGAATTAGAGGATAAAATAGAAGTTGAAAGAATCCAGTGATCACCTCCTGAAAGAAATCCCAAGATGAACACTCCCACAAATATTATAGCCAAATTTTGGAACTCCCAGGTCAAGGAGAAAATATCGCAAGAATCCAGAAAGAAACAAAGTATAGTGGAGCCACAGTCAGATAACATAAGATTTAGCAGCTTTTACATTTAAGAACCACAGGACTTGTAATGTATTCCAGAAAGCAATGGAGTAAGGATTATAACCAAGAATCATCTACCCAGCAAAACTTAATATAATACTTCAGAGGAAAAGGTAGTGATTCAATGAAATAGAGGATTTTTCAAGCATTTGTGATGAAAAGATCAGAGCTGAATGGAAAATTTGATTTTCTAATACAGGACTCTGGAGAAGTATAAGGAGGTAATCAGAAAAATGACATCATAAGGGACTTAGTAAAGTTAATCTGGTACATTCCTACATGGGAGGATGATACTTGTAACTCATTGGAACTTTCTCATTATTATAGCAGTTAGAAGGAGAACATATATATGTATATGTATGAGTATATATATATATATATATATATATATACACATACACATACACATACACATACATAAATATATACTTGAAGAAAGGGAAAGGGAGAAGTAGAGTTGTGCAAATTATCTGCCAAAAAAAGAGGCAAGTCCACCTGCATTTTTTATTTCCTTCACAAGCTAATTGTACAATATTTCAGAGTCTGATTCTTTTTGTACAGCAAAATAACGTTTTGGTCATGTATACTTATTGTGTATCTAATTTATATTTTAATGTACTTAACATCTACTGGTCATCCTGCCATCTGGGGGAGGGGGTGGTGGGTAAGAGGTGAAAAATTGGAACAAGAGGTTTGGCAATTGTTAATGATGTAAAGTTACCCATGCATATATCCTGTAAATAAAAGGCTATTAAATAAAAAAAACAAACAAACAAAAACAAAAACAACAACAAAAAAAGAGGCAAGAAAAAGCTTTTATTATAGAGGAGAAGAGGGAGAGAAGAGGGGCAGTGAGTAAACCTTACTCTCATCAGAATCAGCTCTAAGAGGAAATAACATACATACTCAATAGGGGTATAGAAATCTATTTAATCCTGCAGAAAAATAGGAGGGAAATGGGATATAGAAAGGAGAAAGGGTGATAAAAGAGAGGGTATATTGGAGGAGGGAATAGTCAGTAGCAAAATATGTTTGAGGAGAGACAAGGTGCAATGAAAGAGAGAATACATGGGGGTAGATACAGTTAGCAATAGTAATTGTAAAAATAATTTAGAAGCAAGTTTCTCTTATAAGGCTTCTTTTCTCAAACAGAGGGAACTAAGTCAAATTTATGAACAATAAAAGCCATACCCCAATTGATAAATGATCAAAAGATATGATCTGTGCCCAAAGGACTACAAATTCATGCATATCCTTTGACCTAACAACTCAACATTAGGCATGAATACCAAAAGAGATTTGAAAAAAGGAAAATGACCTGTATGTACAAAAAAAATTATAGTAGCTCTCTTCTCAGGGCAAAAAATTGGAAACTGAGGGTATGTCTATCATTTAAGGAATGGCTTAATAAAGTGTGTTTGTGATGGAATACTATTATTCCATGGGAAATGATGAGCAGGATGCTCTGAAGGAAAAAAAAAAACCCTAGAAAGTCTTCCATGTATTCATGCAAAATGAAATATACTGTATACAAAGTAATGACAATGTTCTGGGATGACATTTACAGTTGTAAATGACTTTGCTATTCTGGATTTTATGATGAAAAATCCTATCCATACCCAAAAAAGGAAATGAATACAAATTGAAGCATTCTCATTCTCTCTCTCTCTCTCTCTCTCTCTCTCTCTCTCTCTCTCTCTCTCTGTCTCTCTCTCTCTCCCTCTCTCCCTTCCCCTTTTTCTTTAGGTTTTTTTTTTCCCATTAGGGTGGGAGATCTATGTTTTTTATCACTGACTTTTATGGAAATGTTTTGCATAACTTCACATGTGGTTTCTTAATTAGGAATGGAGATAAGGGAGAGAACCTAGAATTTAAAAATTTTTTAAAAGAAATATAAAAAAAATGCTTTAAATACAACTGTAGAAAAATATTAAATAAATAAAAAAATATTTCTAGTCTTTCCAAAGGGGAAAAATTCTTTCTTGACATCCATGGAACTTAGCATAATAATGCCTGGCTGACTGATTAACATCTGACACCAAGTTTGTTGCTTTGTCTGCTATGTCATAAATATAATGCCTGGTATTACAAGATTATCTATATTTTACAAATGTGGAAACTGAAGCTTTGAGAAGTTGTACCTAATCTAAAGTCATATCACTAATAAAAAATAGAACCAAGGTTTGGACTCAAATTTTCTAACTTTCTAAGATCAGTGTTCTTTTGGCTTTATCTGACTTGATTGCATGCATTATATTGAAAATCACATGTTTGTTTGTTTTTCCTTTCCCGTAAAAGTATAAATAGGATTAATGAGCAAAATTTGAGACTAGCAAGTATTTACCTTCTCCATCCTTACAAATCAAAGAAAACAGTGTCATACAATCTCATTTTATAGGTGAAAAAACTCAAGCATAGAGTGGTTAAATGACTTGCCTCATGTCATGCTGCATATACCACTGTTGTGATATTCAATGTTATTCCATTAGAAATCATATCTTGCTCATCTAGGCTGTAAATAATAGCAATAATTATAAAGATTGATAATGCTAATAAGTAGCATTTAAAAATATTTACAGATATAACCTCGTTGTCTTCTCATGACAAGTCTGGGTGATTATTATTAACTCCATTTTACAAATAAGGAAACTGAGGTAGAGATTAAATAATTTGCTAAGGGTTGCATAGTTAGTTATATCTGAGGCTGAAACCAACCTAATTTGTTAGTTCACACAGACCCTTTTTTGGGATCAAGTGAGATGATAGATGTGTAGCACTTTGCAGACCATAAGGCAATATATAAAGACTTATTACTTGCTGTGATTCAAGGCAATTTCAATAGACTCAGAATTGAAAATGCCAATCACATCCAGAGAGAGAATGATGGAGACTGAATGTAGATGGAAGCATAATATTTTCACCTTTAGTTTGTTTGTTTTTTTCTTTCTCATGATTTTTTCCCCTTTTGGTCTGATTTTTCTTCCACAACATAACAAATATAGAAATATATTTAAAAGAATTGCACATACTTAACCTATATCAGATTGCTCTCTTTTGGGAAGAGAGGATATGAGGGAGGGAGAAAAATTTAGAACAAAGATTTACAAAAATGAATGTAGAAAACTCTTTTTACATGTATTTGGAAAAATTAATTACTACTGAGAAAAAAAAACTAATTATTACCATTATCATCATTATTATTATTTCATCAGGAGTATTCTACGATTAAGTTTTCTTAATCTTCTAAGGAAAACAGTTTACATTTGATATACTGACTTGATGTTTGTTACTTTGATTGAACCTTTTTACACCACTCAATAAATATCTAAAGCCATCAACTTGGAAATGATAAGTTTATTCCAGTGAACCTGGCAGGATTCAGACCATTTTGGGGAACTTCACTGAAACTGGGAAATGCCATAAAAGTCAGCTGACAAGCTACATGTGAGACAGTTAATCTTAATTCTTTATAATAGTTGTAGCTATTTTCTTATCCCGGACCAGATTGCCCAATCTGATCACTTATTTCAATCATAGGATCATGGGATCATGGGAGTCATTCATTGCCTACAATCCTTCATTTTATAGTTGAGGAAATCAAGGTGTGGAGAAACTAAGTGATTTATCAATGGTCACATAGTATTAGAATCAGAAGTTTAACTCTATTCTTTCCGAGTCCAAATCCAGCACACTATCTACTATGCCACATTATACTTGCTTCCCAGTGACATTTAGGTAATTCCAAAAAGCATATCTAAATTAAAAGGATGAAAGATTTTCAATCCAAAGTGATTATTTTTATCATTATTGCTGTTCAATCATTTCATTTGTGTCTGTGACTCCATTTGGAGTTTTCTTGGCAAAGATACTGGTGTGGTTTACCATTTCCTTTTCCAGCTCCTTTTATAGATAAGGAAACTGAGGTAAATAGGGATAAGTGACTTGCCCAGGGTCACACAGCTAGTAATTACCTGAAGTCAGATTTGAACTCAGGAAGATGAGTCTTCCTGACTTCAGATCCAGCACTCTGGGCACTATGGTGCCACCCAACTGTCTTTAAAGTGACTGTTCAATATTCACTCAAATGTACTCTTCAGATAGCATTCCTGTTTCTCTACTCTATATGCAAGGTTGACCATCCATGAAAGTGGCTGAAAAGGAGATGACTGAGAAGGTATGACTTAAAGAAGAGAACACTGGATTAAATATTAAACCTGAATTCTAGTTGTTCCCCTAACAATCAACATCTATGTGGATCTTTGGAGAATTCTCTTATTTCTGTGGGCTTTCCTTTTTTTTAATCTGTAAAATGTGGCTGCTGGAATTTGTTCATTTTGTTTGATGTCTTCTTCTATTTCTATTTTCAGCTTATTTCTTGGATTGAGATTTCATCTTCAGGCCAGTCTCTTGAAGCACCCTTGGTTTGGCTGGGTAAGCTTTCTTGGTCTTGGGACTTCTCTATTGTGCTTATTGCTGCCATGATCAATCTGGATTGGGTGGTGATTAGTGTCTACCTTCTACCTCCATCACTGGCTTCTGACTCCACATAGGGTTATGGGCTTGGCTGGTTTCTCTCTACTTCTCTGCATAATTATCCATTAGAACTTGCTTTTGGTCCTTGCTGTAGTCCCAACAGATCTCACTAGGATATTGGCACTTATGCTTTTCCCCAACCAGTCATTCCAGCACTATACATTTAGCTGTCTCTTGATATGGTTCCCAGTGCTCTGAGGAGCGTGTGATAAGATACCGTCTTTTTGCAGAGGGATACATATTGGCTGGCTCTTACCTCCTGCTTCTGTGATGGCAGGCCAAGGCAAATTTTCTCTTTTAAAAAGTACTAATTATGCAGCAATCTCCAATGGCTGGGACAATTAGCCAATAAATAGCAATTTTGACAAATACAGGGAGAATCCACATAAATGAGATTATGATTACATCAAATTATGTGCATGTATTGTGGACTAAAATCCCATTCAATTCCAATAAATAGCTAAGTGCTTACAATGTGCCTGGATGATAGAGATAACAAATCAGGTTTTAAGTGCCTAATAATTGATGGTTTTATTGGTTTATGATGTTCTTGTTATGATGCTCTGATGGACTTCAAGTTTTTCATAGGAATTTACTCTGGCTCAACTGCTCTCCTCAATTTTGCTTTTTTCCCCCCGGTTATCAAAATGCATATTAGTTTTCCTGGTGGGACCTTTCTCTTGCTTTTTTCTGCTTCTTAATTTAACCAGGCTAACACTGGCATGCTGATTGTGACCTTTCTACTACCTACCACTCTCTTTGACTATGTTTTGCACAGTCTTAGATGGAGAAATTTCTGTTCTTTATCATTGGTCTTTCTAGGACCCCCACACCCCCTTTTTTGGATTTCTATTGTAGTTCCTGTGGGAAAGCTTGGCTTCTTTATGACTCAACATCATCAACTTAACTAGATGTCCAATACTTATTTAAAAAAAGAAAAAAACCCTATTACTATTATTACCTTATGAATAGTTAGTAACTGGCTGAAATATTAAAATCTCATCTTGAGCTCTTGATCTGTGAAATGTGAACTTTCCATTTACAGAAGTGAAGAAAATATTGTTTAATTTATCCATATGCTAATACTCTGGCTATAGTTGAGTCTTTTGGTATGTAGATTTTGAGAAGCTTTCCCAAATGATTTTTTCTCCTAGTTTTTCAAAGCTTACCTTTTTTGGGATCTCATTTTAGAGACTCAACATACTAGAAAGGTCAACTACATGCCTTCTCTACATCATTTTTGTTTGTTCTCTCAGCACCTACTTCAGAGCTTGGCACATAGTAGGTTCTTAATAAATGGTTGGTGGTTGATTGAATCATTTATTAACCGATCAATTGACAATAGTCTTCTTTTGAAATTTAGTAATTTAGTAGGTTTAGTAGATTTAGAAAACATTTTTTCAAAGTTTAACAGTTTGATATAATAGGACTTCCTAACCAGGATCTTAGTCACTTTATACAAGAACATATAGTATTAAGGTTTTAGACCATTCCCCCTAAGGACATTTCAAAGAACATACAGATATTTCCAAAATCCTATTAGATAGGTTTACATCAAAATGTACAATTATCCTTACATTTGGATAAATATCTTGAGCCTATGAATCTTTGTAAAATATACTTTTTTTTTTTTTTGCTAGACAGACATTAGGAAGACAATTCAGAGGTAGGGTTTAGATAGAATTTATATAGTAATATCTCACTGATACCTATACATTCAGTAACAGAAGAAACTTTAATTTGTAAATTAATCAAAACACATGAAATTTTTTTATACTCTTGTTCAGTCAGAATCACTGACAGCATTTTCACTTTGGAAATCCAATCTAATTCCAATTTGGGGATTAAATAAAGATCAGATGAGGAAATGAATACTCTAAGAGGTGAACTTTCAATTCAATTTTATGAAGAGGAAGGTTAAGTGGTTAGGAGTAAAAGTGCTGTACCTAGAATCAGGAAGACCTGACTTCAAATCCTGTTCAGATACTTACTAGCTGTATGACCCCAGGCAAATCATGTAACTACTGTTTGCCTCAGTTTCCTGATCTGTAAAATGGGGATAATAAAGCACTTATCTCCTACTGTTTTTATGTAGGGTATGTGAGATAATTATTGTAAAGTACTTAGCACACACTAATGTCCATAGTAATCACTATCTGAATGATATTTGCTGTTGTTCACTAATTCACTAATTAATTCACTGCCTCCTGTGAATATAACAGTCCCATCTTGCTTATAGACAAAACCACTCCAAGTCAATGAGACATATTTTCCCCCTGGAAAGTAGGAAGAAAACAAGTATTTATTAAACATTTACTATTTTCCAGGCTTTCTAAGCTCTTACAGATATTGTCCCATTTGATCTTCACAACAACCTTGAGAGGTAGGGTGCCATTATTATACATCCCCACTTTACAAATAAGAAAACTAAGACTGAGATTAAATTACTTGCCCAGAGTCTCACAGTTATATTCTAGATAGGATTTAGATTTTTGAAGAATAAATAGATTTGAATTTATTCAATGTTTACAAGTTCATGGGGCCTTCAAAATTCATTTCCCAATAAGAGACAAAGTAATTTAATGGAAAGTGTAGTGAGTGACCTTTCAGTCAGAGTACCATTTGTTTTAGCCTTGCTAAATGCTGTCCTCTCTTAACTTTGTTTATCTCTTCTGTCAAGTGGGAATAATGCTGTCTGTATTCAATTTCACAAGGCTTCATGAAAGAAGGAAGAATCATTTTCCTGAGTTCAAATCTGGCCTCAGATACTTAGCAGCTGTGTGACCCTCGGCAAATCACTTAACCCTGTTTGCCTCAGTTTCCTCCTCTGTAAAATGAGCTGATAAAGGAAATAGCAAATTATTCCAGCATCTCTGCCAAGAAAACTCCAAAGGAAGTCATATAGTCAAACACAACTGAAAAATGACTGAAGAACAATAAGCAAAAATTAGAGCATTATATGTATTTGATAAAAGTTTACTTAATTGAAGTGGCAAAGCTGAATTGGAACTCCAGGCTCATCACTCTAAGCTCAGTCCTCCAAATTCAGAACTCTTTTCCTTGTCTCATTTGTATCCTGAATGTTAAACACAGTGCCTAGCATAAAATAAGTACTTAATAAATGGATTGTTTGCTAAAATACTATGCTGGAGTATGATGCTCAGAATTAAACACAATATCTCAGATATTGTCTGAGCAAGGCATATTATAGTGGAATTATCACAGTCCTTGAATAAGTCATATTACTCATTTTCATTAATGCAAATTAAGTCCACAGTTTACTCGAATAGAGGGCCAGATTTCCACAAATGTTTCAGCTAACACATCTACAAGTTTTTTTGTATCTTGGAATACAGTATGTCTGGGTCAGATGATCTGGACACATTAAAGACAATAAAGTAGTTCTTGTAATTCTTCTATTCACCTTGGTCTTAGGAAGAATTGGTTCAGGTCCAGTCTCTGCTATGTGTTCCTGGGTGAGTCACTGGAATTCTTTGTTCCTCCAAATAATAGACTAAAAACTACATATGACTAGCTTATCTTTATTGGCAAAGGGAATTTCCAACAAACCAACTGCCCACACTAATGAAATGGCAGTTCAGGCCCACTCTTCCCTCCTACACACACACTCAAAAAAGATCCTATTGGCTTTTAGAATGCCATAGCATACTATTAACTCATTGAATTTTCAGTCCACTAAAACTCTTAGGTCTTTGTCACATGGACTATGGTCTAACAATGCCTCCTCTATCTTCTATTTATTAAGTAAGTTGATTTTAAATTCACATGACATACTTGAAAAATTAAAATTTAATCTTACTAGAAACTGGCCCATTGTAAGGATTTTAGACAAGATTGTGTCTAAATTCTCTTCCAGTTTTAAATGATATGATTCTATGATTTTATATTATAGCTTATAGAGTCCTTTGAGAATTCTGTACCTAACATTAGTCATTGTTCACTGTTTCATGTCACTGATAATATACCTTCATCCATATCATTGATAAGTGACTTGGGGCACTTCCCTTCATGTTGACTAGATCCATTCAATAATACCCTTTGGATTGTCTTTCAATCAGCTCCAAATGTACTCTCATCCAGATCACATCTCTCCATAGAATTCCAAGGATTTCAAACATAGAAAGGGTCAAATAAATTATATCTAAATATTATCCTGATCTATGTATGAGTCTAGTAAGCCTGACAGAAAAGGAAACAATTAGTCAAACATACTTATTCTAAATGAACTCATGGGGGAATGTCACTTTAAAAAAAGTAGTTGCAAATAATTCTATGAATAATACATCTGTTTCTAATCTACAGATTTTATCTATGATACAAATATGGTGCTGAAACCTAATCCAGGAAGGGCCAAAACAGAAAGAAAATTACATACCAATCTTCCTAATGAATATTGATGCAAAATTTTTAAATAAAATATTAACCAAGAGATTACAACTTATTAGCAAGATAATACACTATGACCAAGTGCAGGGCTCGTGAAATAAAAGAAAAACCATTGGCATAATTGATCATATCAATAACAAAACCAAAAGAAATTATATGAGAATCTCAATAGATACAGAAAAAAGCTTTTGACCAAATTTACAATACCAATTTCTATCAAAAACACTAGAGAGCAGCACTAGAAGAAAGCAGCATCTATCTAAAACCATCAGCAAGCAATATTTGTAATGGGGAGAAGCCAGATATATTCCCAATAATATCAAAGGTGAAAAAGAGATGCCCATTATCACCACTATTATTAAATATTGTACTAAAAATGTTGACTTTAGAAATAAGAAAAAGAAAAGAAATTAAAGGAATTGGAGTAGGCAGTGAGGAAATAAAACTATCACTCTATGATACTTAGAAAATCCTAGAGAATTATCCAAAAAACAATTAGCATTTCTACATGTTAGTAATGAAGCACAGCAGCAAGAAATAGAAAAAGACATTTCATTTAAAATAACTATAGACAAAATAAAATATTTGGGAGCCTACCTGCCAAGACAAACTTATGAACTATATGAACACAATTACAAAATAAAATAAATAAAAATAAGATGGGGAAGGGTGGCCACATGGAATCCTCTCTTCCCCTCAACCTCCTGAGTATGTTCCTGCCGTTTTTTTTTTTTTTCTTATCTGATTACGGCCAGTGCAGCAAACTGTGATTTAAAGGAACATGCTTACTTTTAGATTAATTGATTGAATATTTGTTTCTTGATACATAAATGTTTTCTTGTTTAAGGAATAGGGTCATAAATGTGATCCATACTTTGGTACGAATATTTCTAAAAGTTTAATTGCTATGTTTTAAAAACCTTCTTGAATTCTTTTATGTGGAATTGGGTATTCTGTATAAGTTTAAATTGATTGTATTGGGCCATCCTGAGGTTATTTAAAGGACCTCTGAAAATAATAGTTTTTCTCTTTGTCCTTTTGAAAATGTTTCTGTTATGGATAATATGCAATTTGGGATATTTTTCTATGTATTGGGTATTTTAAAAGCAAAATGATTTGTATGTATAATGTTCACTTATGTAACATCCACCTAGATATGATAATTGTTCTAAGTTGTGAACTTACTGAGACAAAATTTCTTTCTGTTATTACTATAAAGTTAGGGTAAATCTTTGTTTAAGAGTTATCAGAAATTTGATTAATGGAATCTGTTATTGGAGGTCAAATTTCTTGGGCTTATAGTTAATAAGTTAATGCTATTTGGGAGTTTTAAAGCTCCACCCTCTGACAATTAGTGAGATGATTGATGGGAATAAAACTAGGTTAAAGCTGTTTTATTCTGTATGTGCTGAAGGTTGAGTTTTGATTGCTTATGTTATGTTCTAATTATGTTCTTGCATTTTTTCCTTCGTAACTGATCTCTGGGATCAGAGCAATGGTCAATAGAATTATTAATGCAATTCAATTATGTCATGCCTTGCTATTTTCAGTCTGGTTATGTGTAATCATTGTATCCTAAATTCTTGGGCAACTAAGTATTTGGCCTGGTCATCTATCTGTTACTGGATATTTGTGTCTTGTTTCTTTAAGGTTTCTACATGATAAGAGGACAATTAATAATGGTCTGTAAGACTGCAGCTGTTTGCCTGGTCTGTAAAGCAAACTCATCTCTTCACATAGGAAACTATTTTGGCCTCCTCATGTTTTGCAGCAGTCTGGTGAACTGAGTCTTTCTATCTGAGACTGATCTAATCTTTCTTTGTTAGATTTGTGTTTTTGTTCTAGATTTTGGTCAAATTACAGATATTAGCTTGCTTCTGGAACCTGGATCAGCTTTGATCAGCTTTGACTGTCAGCATGGCACACCCACATTTCACAGCCTGGAGCAGCAGTTTTTAAAATGAGACCACGGACTGGCACCTGCATCCAGGCCACTGTCTTTCCTGATATTGACATCATTCCAGGGGATGAACCAGTCCCCCTCCTTAGCCTTGATTACGTCAGTGGCAGAACCAAAAGAGCTGTCTTTTTCATACTATTACTGGTAAGCCTTGGTATAGCTGGCACAGTTGGGTCAGCGGGTTTAGGGGTTGCTGTGCATTCATATACCAAACTTTCAAATCAGATTATTGATGATGTTCAAGCACTCTCTAGTACCATTAATAACCTACAAGATCAAATCGATAGCCTGGCAGAAATAATATTATAAAATAGACACGGTTTGGATCTTCTTACAGCAGAACAAGGAGGGATAGGTTTAGCCCTCCAAGAACGTTATTGCTTCTATGCAAACAAATCTGGTATTGTTAGGGACAAAATTAGGAGATTCCAGGAAGATCTGATTAAGTGGCACAAGGAAATGTTTGATAACCCTTTTTTGAGTGGGCTCCATGGGATCCTCCCTTATATTCTTCCCTTATTTGGGCCCTTAATTAGCTTTCTCTTACTTTTGTCTTTTGGACCCTGGGCCTTCTGGAAAATCACATCCTTTGCAAAATCCCAAATAGATGGTGCACCAGCAAAACCCATTCACATACACTATCACTGCCTTGAGACTGGTGATGACCCCCTTGATGCTTATATGAGCAACAAAAATTTTCAAAAAACATTGAGACTTGATTAGCCAATGATTGGTAAGATTCCTCAAGGACAAGCCAAACTAAGCCAGGAAGAGATGTTTCTGTACATCCTTCCTATAACAGGTAAGGCTTCTCCCCATAGGGACAACCTAAGCCAGGCACAGGTCGGGAAATGAAAAATTCTATATTTGATTCTTTTTATAAATACAAAAAGGGGGACCTGTGGGGAGCCAACACTAATCTACGGGTGAAGGCCACATTCCTAAGACTACTCTAACCTTGGATAGGCAGACTTCTCGGTGCCGTTCTAATCACATCTTTGAGCTTCCTGCGTCACCAAAGACCCCTGGTCAACTTGTCTTTGGTGGGAAATTAATCCTTTGTCTAGGGCCCCTCTGAATTGAGTTTGTGCAACCCCTACTTCCTTTCTTCTTGCTATAAATGCTTGTACTTTTGCCCACAATAAACAAGACTTGATCAGAAAGCCTGTCTTGTCTCCATTCTTCCCGTCTCCTGTCCCTTGCCCCTTCTCTTTTCTTTTAGGGTCCATGCTCTAGTCCCATGGGTCGAGACATAAAATAATAAATATAATACTACAAGTCCTTGTTGATTCCCTCTCAAATAGTTTACAGATTCTACTTTCTATTTCTTAAAATAAATTAAACTATTTACCTATTTCCAGTCTGTAACAACTCAGCCATTCCCCAGTGATCCCATTGGCAACTTCTTTTGGTACTCTTCATATAGTTCATTGGGGTCAGATGATTTGAACACATAACATAGAGCTAAGCACTTGTGATCGTTTCATTCACCTTGAGTTTCAATTCAATGATGATAATTTTTGTTTTGTCATTTTTCAGTTTAAAGATCATACTTCTTAAAAGGGAAAACAGAAGCAAAATGACGACCAATGGAAGTCAAGTAAAGTGAAGGAACAAACAAGGTAATCTATATGATGACATCCTGATCTTAGTACTATGGTTTTTATTAAGAGAGAAGAAATATGTTGATGTGGTCACTAGAGCTATCCCTTTATGGTCCTAGGTTACCTATTTTCTTATGTTGCTCAGAAACTTGGGGAAACTAGTTTTACAGATAGCCAAGCTGTAGGATCCATCAACTTAGGAAGATAATGAGGATACTCCTAACTATAAAACAAAAAAGATATAGATAATAAAAACAATAATCATAAATAGTATCACATGCCAAGAATTCATGATGGATTTCTTTTTAATGAATGTAGAACATTTTGTCTATCTTGAAGAATTTCAAGTGTCCTTCAGTGGTGAATTCCAGAAGCCGTCTTCAAATGGATGGTGAGAATATGTAAATGTGATTCATATCTTAGATAAGGGCTGATCTAGAGCATGGGTTCTTAACCATTTTTTGATCATTTTTTTGAATAAAATAAAATACATAGGATTATAAATGAAACCAATTATATTAAAATGTATTTATTTGTCACACAAACACATTTGTAATATAGTAATATGTTTTAATTAATGTATTTATGTAAAATATAGGAAAGTTAAGATAAAATTTCATTTAAAATTTTTTTTATATTTTTAGTAATACTTTATACATACTTTAAATACTTTAGATATACATACTTTATAACTTTCATGCTAACCAAAATCACTGAAAGAGAATATAAGTGATAGTGGTGTAAAATACCACAGATCAATCTTTTAACATTTTAACAAGTTTTCCCCTCCTTCCACCCACCCCCTCCCCCAGATTACAAGTACACCAATACATGTTAAATATATTAAAGTATATGTTAAATACAATATATGTGTACATATCCATACAGTTATTTTGCTGCACAAGAAGAATCAGACTTTGAAATAATGTAAAATTAACCTGAGAAGGAAATAAAAAATGCAAGCAGACAAAAACAGGGGGACTGGAAATGCTATGTAGTGGTTCACACTCATTTCCAAGAATTCTTTTGCTGGGTGTAGCTGGTTCTATTCATTATTGAACAAATGGAACTGATTTGGTTCATTTCATTGTTGAAGAGAGCGGTGTCCATCAGAATTGATCATCATGTAGTATTGTTGTTGAAGTGTATAATGATTTCCTGGTCCTGCTCATTTCACTCAGCATCAGTTCATATAAGTCTCTCCAGGCTTTTCTGAAATCATCTTGCTGGTCATTTCTTACAGAACAATAATATTCCATAACATTCATATATCACAATTTATTCAGCCATTCTCCAGTTGATGGGCATCCACTCAGTTTCCAATTTCTGGCCACTACAAAGAGTGCTGCTACAAACATTCTTGCACATACAGTCCTTTCCCTTCTTTAAGATCTCTTTGGGATATAAGCCCAGTAGTAACACTTCTGGATCAAAGGGTATGCATAGTTTGATAACTTTTTGAGTATAGTTCCAAATTGCTCTCCAGAATGGCTGGATGTATTCACAATTCCACCAACAATGTATTAGTGTCCCTGTTTTCCCACATCCCCTACAACATTCACCATTATCTTTTCTTGTCATCCTACCCAATCTGAGAGGTGTATCTCATAGTTGTCTTAATTTGCATTTCTCTGATTAATAATGACTTGGAGCTTTTTTTCATATGGCTAGAAATAGTTTTAATTTCTTCATCTGAAAATTGTTCATTTCCTTTGACCATTTATCAATTGGAGAATGGCTTGATTTCTTATAAATTGGAGTCAATTCTCTATATATTTTGGAAATGAGGCCTTTATCAGAACCTTTGACTGTAAAAATGTTTTCCCACTTCATTGTTCCTCTTCTAATCTTGACTGTATTAGTTTTGTTTGTATAAAAGCTTTTCAATTTGATATAATCAAAATTTTCTATTTTGTGATCAGTAATGATTTCTAGCTCTTCTTTGGTCACAAATTCCTTCCTCCACCACAAGTCTGAGAGGTAAATTATCCTATGTTCTTCTAATTTATTTATAATCTCATTCTTTATGCCTAGATCATGAACCCATTTTGATCTTATTTTGGTGTATGATGTTAAGTGTGGGTCAATGCCTAGTTTCTGCCATATTAATTTCCAATTTTCCCAGCAGTTTTTGTCAAACAGTGAATTCTTATTCCAAAAGCTGGTTTCTTTGGGTTTGTCAAACACTAGATTATTAAAGTTATTCACTGTTTTGTCCTGTGAGCCCAACCTATTTCACTGACCAACTATTGATCTATTTCTTAGCCACTATTAAATGGTTTTGGTGACCACTGCTTTAGAATACAGTTTTAGATCTGGTACAACTAGGCCACTTTCATTTCACTTTTTTTTCATTAGTTCCCTTGAAAGTCTTGACCTTTTGTTCATCCAGATGAATTTTGTTATTTTTTCTAGGTCATTAAAATAGTTTTTTGGGAGTCTGATTGATATAGCACTAAATAGTTTAGGTAGTATTGTCATCTTTATTATATTTGCTCAACCTATCAAAGAGCACTTAATTTTTTTCCAATTGCTTAGATCTGACTTTATTTGTGTGGAAAGTGGTTTGTGGTTTTGCTCATATAGTTCCTGACTTTCCCTTGGCATCTAGATTCCCAAATATTTTATACTACCGGCAATTACTTTAAATGGAATTTCTCTTTGTAACTCTAACTGTTGGATTTTGTTAATGATGATATATAAGAATGCTGATGATTTATGTGGGTTTATTTTGTATCTTGCAACTTTGCTAAAGTTGTGGATTATTTCTAATAGCCTTTTACTAGAATCTCTGGGGTTCTCTAAATATACCATCATATCATCTGCAAAGAGTGATAATTTGGTTTACTCATTACCTGCTCTAATTCCTTAAATCTCTTTCTCAACTCTTATTGCCAAAGCTAGCATTTCTAATTCAATATTGACTAGTAATGATGATAGTGGGCAACTTTGTTTCACTCCTGATCTTATTGAGAATGGTTCCAGTTTATCCCCATTACATATAATGCTTACTGATGGATTTAAATAGATGCTACTGAATATTTTAAGGCCATTCTTTCTTATACTCTCAAGTGTTTTTAATAGGAATGGATGTTGCATTTTATCAAATGCTTTTTCTGCATCTATTGAGATGATCATATAATTTTTATTAATTTGGTTACTGATATAGTCAATTATGCTAATAGCTTTCCTAATATTGAACCAGCCCTGCATTCCTGGTATAAATCCTACTTGGTCATGGTGTATTATCCTGGGGATGATTTTCTGTAATTTCTTTGCTAATATTTTATTTCAGATTTTAGCATCAATATTCATTAGGGATATTGGTCTATAATTTTCTTTCTCTATTTCAACCTACCTAGTTTATATCTGTGTCATAAAAGGAACTTGGTAGGAGTCCTTCATTCTCTATTTTTTCAAATAGTTTATATAACATTAGAGTTAATTGTTCTTTAAATGTTTGGTAGAATTCACATGTAAATCCACCTGGTCCTGGGGATTTTTTCTTAGGAAGTTGATTAATAGCTTGTTCTATTTCTTTTTTCTAAAATGGGACTATTTAAGCAATTTACTTCCATCTCTGTTAATCTGGAAGCCTATATTTTTGAAGGTAGTTATCCATTTCACTTAGGTTATCAAATTTATTGGCATAAAGTTGAGCAAAGTAACTCCTAATTATTGCTCTAATTTCCTCTACATTGGTGAAAAATTCTCCCTTTTCATTTTTAAGAATAATAATTTGATTTTCCTGTTTCCTTTTTCTAATCAGATTTACCAAAAGTTAACCTACTTTATTGTTTTTTTTCATAAAACCAACTCTTAGTTTTATTTATTAATTCAATAGTTTTTGTACTTTCAATTTTATTAATTTCTCCTTTTAATTTTAGAATTTCAAGTTTAGTATTTGATTGGGGGTTTTTAATTTGGTCCTTTTCTAGCTTTCTAAGTTGCAAGTCCAATTCATTGATCTTCTCTTTCTCTATTTTATTCAAGTAAGTCTCTAAATTTCCCTTATTACTGCTTTGGCTGCATCCCACAAATTTTGGCATATTCTCTCATTGTTGTTAATTTTTTCAGTGAAATTATTAATTGTATCTATGATTTGCTGTTTCACCCATTCATTCTTTAGGATGAAATTATTTAGTTTCCAATTACTTTTTGGTCTGTTTACCCCTAGCTTTTTTTTTTTTAATGTAGTGTTTATTGCATCTTCATCTTAAAAGAATGCATTTACTATTTCTGCCTTTCTGCATTTAATTTTGAGGTCTTTATGTCTTAATATATGGTCAGTTTTTGTATAGGTTCCATGAACTGCTGAGAAGAAAGTATATTCCTTTCTGTCTCCATCCAGTTCTCCAAAAATCTATCACAATCTAACTAATATTCTATTTACCTCTTTAACTTCTTTCTTATTTGTTTTGTGGTTTGATTTATCTAATTCTGAGAGTGCAAGGTTGACATCTCCCATTATTATAGTTTTGCTGTCTATTTATTCTTGCAACTCTCTTAACTTCTCCTTTAGGAAGTTAGATACAATGCCACTTGGTGCATATATGTTTAATATTGATATTGTTTCTATAGTACCCTTTAGCAAGATATAGTTTCCTTCCTTATCTCTTTTAATTAGATCAGTTTTTGCTTTTGCTTCATCTGAGATAAGGATGGCTATCACTGCTTTTTTTCACTTCACCTGAAGTATAATAGATTCTGCTCCAGCCTTTTACCTATACTCTGTATCTCCCTGCTTTAAATGTGCTACCTATAAACAACATATTGTAGGGTTCTGGCTTTTGAGTCAGTGTGCAATACGCCTCTGCTTTATGGGAGAGTTTATCCCATTCACATTTATGGTTAAAATTACTAATTCTGTATTTCCTGCCATCTTATTATCTCCAGATTATGTTTTTCTTTTTTTTCCCCTTTCCCCCCTCCCCAAGTTTAATACTGGGCCCCACACAAATTTCCCTCTTTAGAATCTCTCCCATCCCCTTTGAGTCTCTCCCCCTTTCTTATACTTTTTTCTTATTCCTCTTTTCCTCTCCCACTTTTTAATGAGGTGAGAAAAGTTTCTCTGTAAACTAAGTATGTCTATTGTTTTCTCTTTGAGCCAAATCTGATGAGAGTAAGATTCACACAATGTTCCTCCCCTTCTGTAAATTCTCTCAGATATGATCTATTTTCCAGGACTGTTGTTTTTCCAAGTAGATATTTAACTTTTTTCCGATTTTTTTTTTTTTTTTTGGTTTTGCTTGACTGATTCTTGATGTCTCAATAGAGCATTCATTTCTATTTGTTCAGTTCTGATTTTTAATGAGTTATTTTCTTCATTAGCCTTTTTACTTCTTTTTGTATATGGCCAATTGAGTTTTTAAATGAGTTGTTTTGCTCAATGGAATTTTTTTTTTTGATTCACTAATGTTTTTTTTTTTTTTTTTTTTTTTTTTTTTTTTTTTTTTTTTTTTTTTTTTTTTTTTTACTGAGTTATTTTCTTTTTCCAATTCAGAAATCCTACTTTCCTGGGAGTTTTTATTTATCTTTTCCAATTCACAAATTCTGTTTCCCTGGGAGTTCTTCACCTTTTCTAATTCATATTTCAGAAAGTTGTTTTCTTTTTTCACTTTATCAAAATTTTCTTTTAGTGAGTTATATGCCTTTTCTGTTGCAGAGCTTCTCTTTTAAGATCTTTTATAAGTTCTTCTAGGAGAGCTTTGTGTGATGGGGATCAGGTTACATCCCTCTTTGGTGTTTTGTCTGAAGACTATCTGCTTATTAGTCTCCTCGGGGTTGAAAACCTGTTCTCTTTCTGTATGGAAGTCATCAATGATTAGGATTGGCTTGGCTTTTTTACTCATTTTTTAAAAGTCCTTAGGGTCTGCCTTCAGGGCAAGGAGGTTACCAGCTTCCCCTTGAGAAAAGGGATAGATAGATGGATAGTAGATGTCCTGCAAATGGGCTGCAAAGAACAGCAGAGTTGCAGAAGTGCCTTGGGAAGAGCCCTGCAGCGGAAGTGTCTTTGCTCTAGGAAGCGTGTTTGCTCTGCAGAAGTTGTACTGCCATGGGCAAATCCCCTTCCCCTCCCCTCCACCCCCCCATCTGCAGAATGCAGCTGCTCATCTGTGCTGTGGTCTGTGCTGAGTCACTTCTGCTGCTGGGTGCATACAGCCAGATCCTGTTAAATTCTGGCGTTTTGGGGGGAACAATTGTCATTTGTGTAGCTCCTCTGCTGCTCTACTGCTTTGCAACCAAAGCAGAGCAGCCAACCTGTGGTACAGTCCTCCCTTCAAACTATCCACTCTCAAGACCTCTCCACCCTGGTCCACTCAGTGTACTGGTCTCTGTGTTCTGCCTCCCTGCCTGCACTGTCCCCACTTCTCCCTCTTCTCCACCCCTCCCCTCTGCCCCAATCAGGACAAACCTTTTCTGGCAATCTTCCAGATTATCTTTTGTTGGTAATTTGTTGTAATTCCAATATTCGTGGATTTTACCAGTCAAGCACTATTTCAGAGGCTGAATATGGTAATTAGTAGTGAGAGTAGAAGAGGAGCTTAGAATGAAGCGTGTGTGTTATCTCTGCCATCTTGGCTCTGCCCCCTAAAATTTCATTTCTTAAAGGCATCACCATGAAGATTATTGTTGATTAATTTGAATGAAAACATTAAGTGGAAAGTGGTCTTTGATAAGGCTATATTCATATCCTATTGGATATTTAATCAGTTTTAAACTAATAATACATGAAAATATCTGTGATTTCTATAAGCAACAAAGTCAAGGCACTGTTAACACTACTATGTGGTGTGTGTGTGTGTGTGTGTGTGTGTGCTTACACCTCTAATTGCAAGAAATACTAAATTTCAGGAATTATATATATATATATATATATATATATTTGTTCCCATTCATTTTGATAGATCTTCTAAAATCTGTTTGCAGACTCCATTAAGAATTACTTCTCTACATGGTCCCTCTTACACAATCTCAATTCTCTTGTTCTTTGAATTAAAAATAGTTCTAGTTTTGCCTCAGATAAAATATTGTGAACTTAGACAAATCTTTCTCTCAACTTCAGCTTCCTCAAATGTAGAATGAAGGAGTGGAAAACTTCTAAAATCCTTTTCACTTCAGAGTTGTTTGTTTCAATAATTAAAAGCAATTTAATCTAGTGCACCAAGCAGTTCTCAAACATGGTCTGGGGATCTCTCGAATCTTTTCAGGAGGTTCATGTGTTCAAAATTATTTTCATTATAATATTAAGATATTTTCAAAAAGCCAAGGTCTCCTATCTCATCTGTATCTTGCCACTGGACCCAGATGACTCTGGAGGCAAAAGTGGGGCAGGTAACCTTGCACAGTCTTCCCTTGCTGAAATCCAATTCACTTGCCCATCATGGCATCACCTTCCAGATTTGAGAATCTTCTTTGAGAATGAAAGACAAACAACAACAATAAGATGTTTTGATCTTTAATGTGGTATCACCAGATATAACCAATCTGTGACAGGATTGTTAAATTTTCAGTGTGAACATCCACACCTCACAAATTGGGAACTGCTACAAATCTGGATTTGAATTACTGTTTTATTTTGTGGATTATCTTGACTTAAGGAAGATAAACTTAAAAGTGTGTTTATGCATCTTTTTTCTTTTTGAGAGAGAGAGCCAGTTGTTAAACATTTATTAAAACACCACTAGATATAACATGCAAAATAAGTATGCTTTTGGATGGAAAATGGGGTGGATAGAGTGGGCATCAATAATTTTTAAGAAAGTAAAGGGATCTTAGAATTAAAAAAAACATCTAAGAACTGTTTGGAACTAGAGAACCTGGCTGATAGTCCCAATGCTACTACTTATAAAACTTATGATCTTAGACAAATTAGATAATTTCTCTGAATCTCAGTTTCCTTATCTAGAATATAGTTTGAACTAGGTAACTTTTAGGGTCTTTTTCATCACCAAATCTATCATATATCTATATCTATATCTATCTATCTATCTATCTATATACACAAATATATGTATACATGCATCCCCTTTCTTTCTACCTCCATATATATATATATATATATATATATATATATGCACGCGTGCACATGCGCACACACACACATACACACACACACACACACACACACACACACACATATATATATATATATATATATATTTGTTTTTTATTCAGTTCTGAATTCTCTTTTTGATTCCCTTTGTGATTTATAGTCAGTTTCCCTACCTTCTCCCATCTATCTCTTCTATATTTCTATCCCTTATGCCTTTAGGCTAGTTCAAATTCAAAAAGAGAACAAAGCCGTAAGCATTTCACTAAAACTCCATAAATACAAACAAAAAATAGCAAGTAGCAAACTATTCTTTTAAGACAGTGAATATTTTACAGTGTTTCTCTCTTCCTCCCTGTCTAGCCTATTTCCCTCTGGTAAATGTAAGTGGTTCTGATTATATGGGTATTGATTCATCTTGCAGAAACCTGCCTTGCCAGGCAGACTCTTTACTCTTTGACCTTCATCTCTCAATTTCTCCGAGCACCTGTGTTACTGCTTGATGGTTTTGTTTTCATAAACAGAATAGCAATTTCTCCCTGGAAAATACATTTTATGTTCCTGATGAAACTTTTGGAAATGAGATTGCATTCCCCTTTTCTCCAACAAAAGAGAGAAGGGTAAAATTGAGAAATTAACTTTAGAAATTCTATATACCACTGTGTTTAGTTCTTAAAATATTTTTATTTTATTCTAAAATAATAATTATATTTTACTAACATGTTTTATGGATTGCAGTTATGCAACAATATGGGAGAAGACATTGGGGATGTCAATCCTTGTTAATGAAATCAAGCTATTGAGTTTATCTCACTGTTTCCAGTATAGAATATTTAAAAGAAAGTCTTTTTTTTTTTCTGAGGCAATTGGGGTTTAATGACTTACCTAGGATCATACAGGTAGTAAGTATTAAATATCTGAGCCTGGATCTGAACTCGGTTCTTTCTGACTTCAGGGCTGGCATTCTATCCACTTAAAAGACAATTTTAAAGAAATTAATTCAGGTTATTCACTGGAAGGTCAAATACTGAAGTTTAAATACTTTTTGGTCATATAAAGAGAAGATGGAACTCATTGGAAAAGAGCCTAATTTTGGGAAAGATTGAAGAAAAAAGGAGATGGGGGTAGCAGAGAATAATATGGATAGATATTGTCATGGAGACAATGAAAATTAACTTGGACAGACTTCAAGAGACAGTGGAAGATAGAAGGACTTGGTGTGCTGTATTCCATGAGGTCAGAAGAGTTGGACATGACTGAAAAACAAGAACAATTTCATTTATTTTATAATGACCTTTCTAAGCACAGATCTTCCTAGACAAAGGACTTGTGCCTTTCTTCTTTTCATCTAGGTACATGATGAATCATGTACAAATATGTAGCTGAAAAACACATCTTGACTTTATATTAAGCTCCCCTGTGAATAACAGGTATCTGACAGGTATGGATGGTATTTCATTACAGAACCAATTTCCTTCTTATAGATGGGTCATGTTTATAGTAAGGTTTTTGATTTTTTAAAAAAAATTCCTTTATTCCTCTCCTGAGTCTTACTTTGAACTCTTTGGTCTTTGCTAGCTTGCCTCATCTGCCTTCTTACACTTCTCTCATTCAAGAGTTTCTATTTTTGGGAGAAGCCCAAGTGGAACATCCTTCATTTTTTTCTGGATCTAGTTTTGATTGATAGATTTTACTACTATTTCCTCTAACCCACCTCCTGTTTTTTAGCTCCCTTTTATAGTATCTTTCCCCCTTAGAAGGAAATTGCTTGATGCCAAAAACTATTTCTTTTGACTTGGTAGTAAGTACAATAGCTGGAACAAATTAAACAGTTAAAAAAGATTTCTTGATTGAATGAATGAAAATTCAACTTGTGAGCCCAGATAGGTGTACTACCATGTTCTTTATATGAATAAATGATTTGCTCAGGCAAAATAATTTGATCTAATATTTATTAATTCATTTAATTTTTTCAAAACTTTTTGGTTATTTGGTAGAATATATGCACTTAAAATGGAATGGCCAATCTAGCAAAATATAGAAGTATATTTAAAAATATACTTCTACATATAATATATATTATATATGTAAAATATGCTTCTCTATATATATTTTTTTCTCAAAACACAGGGCTTTTTTGATCATTGTTGGTCCTTCAAAAAAAAAAGATAATAGATTTTGATTAATGCATAACAAGGTATTGCTTTATAGTACTTTAGGCTTAAAAGATAACTTCAATGTTATTAAAAAATTGCTTCCTATTTTGATGAACCTGCAATTTCTCTGAGTTAATGAAAACATTATTTATTGTTTAAAGTTATACATGTATATACTTTTTTTCCTTTTTGCCAGGCAATTGGGATTAAGTGACTTGTCCAGAGTTACACAACTAAGAAGTGTCTAAGGTTGAATTTCAACTCAGCTCCTTCTGACTCCAGGGTTAGTGTCACTGTATCATCTAGCTGAGTACATTCATGTTTAACATATTTCCATATAAGTCATGTTGGGGAAGAAAATCAGAAAAAAGGAAAAAATATGAAAAAGAAAAAACACAAGAAGAAGGGGGGAAAAGGTGAAAATAGAATGCTTTTATCCAGATTCAGATTTCTATAGTCTTTCTCTGGATGAATATGGCATTTCCCATCCCAAGTCTATTGGAATTATCTTGGATCAATGTATTGTTGAGAAGAGCCAAATCCACCATAGCTAATCATCACATAATCTTGCTATCATTGTCTACAATGTTCTCTTGGTTCTGTCCACTTCACTTAACATCAATTCATGTAAATTTTCCCAGACTTTTCTGAAATCAGCCTATTCATCATACAGAACAATATTTTTTTTTATCACATTCATAACCTATTCAGCCATTCCTTAATTGATGGGCATCGATTCAAATTTCCAATTTTTTGCCACGACAAAAAGATGCTACCAACTTTTTTGCACATGTGAAACCTTTTCATCTTTTATTATCTTTTTGGGATATAGACTCAGTAGTAAGACTGCTGGATGAAAGTGTCTGCACAGTTTTTTAGCCCTTTGGGCATACTTCCAAATTGCTCTGTAGAATGGCTGGATTAGTTCACAACTCCACATTAGTGTCCTAGTTTTCCTCCATTCCCTCTAACATTTATCATTATTTTTTCCTATCATCATAGCCAATATGATAGGTAAAACACATTTATTTATGAAATGCTTACAGAGCATCGTGCTCTAATGATACAAATAAAAAAAAATTAAAAGTCTCTGCTTTCAAGAACGACATACTCTAATTTAGGAATATAATGCATATAATAGAATTCAACTGAGGGGCAAATGGCAAAATGTCTAAGGGTACAGAAGGATGGATGGCAATGCCCAGAGTTTCATTATCAGGAAAAATAGTATACTCTTGGATGGGTGGGTGGAGGGAGTCTGGAGAAGACTTTGAGAGAGGTAAAGTTGTCTTAAGACTTTTTTGTGAAACAGACAAGAAATTGGTATCGAGGAGTTCTAAATCTTCAAAGCTCTTTGAATTTTGCTCTGAAATAATTGATCTTACTTGGATGTTTCAGATTGATGCTGTGCCATAGCATAGCAGAGACAGCAAGAGATTTTTATATTTGTCAATAGATTCAAATCACAGAAATACCTAGAAAGAGGCAAGATATACAGAGAGACTGGGAGGGGTTCTATTTTACCAGAAGAATTAATAGTTGGTAACTTCCTGCCAATATGAGTAGTAGGAGAAGCTCTAGACATGACTTCCTCAGATACTTACTAGTTGTATGACTCTGGAAAAGTCAATTGACTTCTATCTTCCTCAATTTTTTCATTTATAAATTGGGGATAATAATAGTGCCCACCTTGCAGAGATGTGAACATCGAATGAGATAATATTTGTCCATGTAGTTGATACAGTATCTGGTATACAATACTATATAAATGCTTATTCACTTGTTCCTGCTGCTTTCAGGTCAATTTCTATTCCCATTTTTTATTTTCTTCAGTACAATTTCCTCTTTCTTATGCATCACATTGTGCCTAAAGTGTTAGAAGCCAAAAAATTCTATTCTTTTCTAAAGTGGTGTTGCTCTCAGAATAATTATGCACCCATGCCATGGAAAGAAATATCTAGTAGAAATGTTCTATTGGGAAACAAAACAAAACAAAACAAAAACAAAACTTTTTAATTCCCAAAGAATACTGAAATTTAATCTTTTATATAAACAAAGAAAATCCAAAAATATTATTATAAAGAACTAATGAGTTTGAACAAAATTGATAGAATTATGGCATTGCCAATTTGGAGTTAGGAAGGACTTTAAATACCACCCAATATAATCAGAGTAGCTAGGCAGCATAATACATAGAGCACCCAGCCTGGAGTCAGGAAAACTCATTTTTCTGATTTAAAATCTATACTCAGACACTAGCTGAGTCAGTTAACCATGTTTTCCTTATCCGTAAAAGGATTTAAAGAAAGGAACTGGCTAACCATTCCAGTATCCTTGCCAAGAAAACTCCAGATGGCATCAAAAAATTGGACACAACTGAACAAACGAAAATCCGATCAGAATCTTGTTTAGGAATTTCAGATCTTGAAGCAGATGTAGGTGAAGCTAGTGCTTCAGTCACTGGGACACAATATCTTGTGATGGAGAAGGTCAGGAGAAGGTATCACAGGTATCATCTGTAAAAAGCATGGTGTCTGTTCCCAGAACAGTCTTCTTTGAGTACAGAAATATTGGAAAGAGAAAAACTATTTCTTCAAATTGCAATTGGAGTGCCTGAAGTGTTGGGGTCAGTATAAGCTTTCTTATTTTATGTCTTTGTAGTACTTAAGGTACCTCTTACTTTCATTCAGGGCCCCTAAGATCATTATTTCAGGTTCAGGATGCTCTGTGTCCACATTCACTTAAATGCCTTGGCTTATAAGCTCCTAATAATTTTATTTTTGTCAACCAAAGTATACAGTTAGTTCAAATAAATGACATTTAATGGGAAAAAAAGGTTTTTTTTTTTTTTTTTTTTTTTTTTTTGGTTTGTTTTAAGTAGGAATTGAACATTTACCTCATAAAATCTGGTTCACATTCTTCCAAAAATAGACTTATAGTGGGAAGAGAGTACCCATAGTGGAGGGTACAGAAAGGGAGCACATGGATAAGGGTGCATACATGAAGAGATCCATAAACAGAAAATTCAAGTATACCCTTAAATCAAAATTATTGTCACAAAGGAGGAACTCCCACTTCTCAGGTATCACTATCCTTTTGCAATGTTATTAAACCATTTTCTTAGGGCCAAAATCCTTGCTGATGTTTGTATGTTTATGGCAGACATTCATTGTTTCCTACTACTATCATGTAGTTGAGTCTGGATGGCCCTTGGTGTGATTTCAAAGATTTTGTCTGCTATAACCCGTTAAATTTCATCTCTTCAATTTGTTTCAGCTTCTTTCTGATAGTTTGCATTGAACAGAAAACTTCTAACATGTCTTCTAGTCCTAAATCTATGGTCCTACAATTAAACTTTTGATAACGCTTAGCTTATAGTTCTTTAGTTACAAGATATGATTAAATCTATTTTTAAAACTCAACTTTATCTTTCTGAGAGACTTCATATTCTTGTTCCAAACCTCTAGCTGATATAGGGTTATGAAGTCCTATTTTAGTCTCTCATATAGATGCAAACTCATTTCAGAATGAAAACAACTACATAAAAGTTATGTGGGTCTCAAACCCTATAATTTTCTCAACTCCAAGTGCCTCTGGCTTCATGAAAATGAAAGGGAGTGAGAAAAACAAAGAATAAAAGCCATTAGGTAGAGCTGGTATTGTGGAACTCAGACTTCTATAGTGTCTGGTTCTAAAATATTGCCTTTATTATGGATATGTGGTTGGAAATTACTATTCTATGTCATCAAATTAGAAGGGGAAGTTCTTTATAATTGTTCATTTCAGTTTAAGATTGTGTCTCAAGTTGCTTCAGAGATCATATAGATGGCTTTTATATAATGCTTTTAAATTTTGTAAGGTACTTTGCAAATACTATCTCATTTTATCCTCACAACAACCCTGGAAGGAAAATATTATTATCACTGATTTATATATGAGAAAACTGAGGCAGACAGTAGTAAAGTAATTTGACTAGGATCATATAAGTAGTCAATGTTTGAGGCAGCTTTTGAACTCTGGTCTTCCTGATGTCAGGATTAGCACTGCCTTTGTTTCTTTTAAACAAAATATGCTTATCTATTTTCACATTTGAGTTGAGAATTCCACCCTACTATAAGAAATGATGAGCAGGTGAATGCAGAAAAACCTGAAAAGATTTGAAGTGATGCTGAGTGAAGTGAGCAGAACCTGAAGAACACTGTTCACAGTATCAGTAGCATTGTATGATGATCAACTTTGATAGACTTATCTTTGAAAGCTCTTTGAAAACTAACTTTGGTAACTTTTTTCAGCAATACAATGATCTAAATCAATCTCAAAAGACTTGTGATAGAAAATGATATCCATATCCAGAGAAAGAACTATGGAGTCTGAACACAGATTGAAGAATATTCTTTTTACTTTTTGTTGTTTTTGTAAAAGGCTGAAACTATGAAAAGGTATATTTGAATCAGACAACCGAGCACTTAAGGCTAATTACCTATTCAATATGAGACAATGACTCTTTTAGCATATGTTTGGATAAATGGCTCTTCTCACAGTTGATGCTGGTTGAATGTTCGGTGTTAAGATAATCATAGGCAAGGATTAGAGGAGGATGGATAGAGTCCAGAGTCATTTTGTGGCAGGTCAAGGAGGAGAGAAATTGGTGACTTTGGACTCAAGAACTGAGGATACATCTTTGGCGAGCCTTGGGGAAGTTTGCCTGCTTCTTTCACTTGTCTCCCTGAAGACCAAGGACTTTTGCTTAAGCTGACTCTGACTGATCCTGAGGCCTCCAGGGAGCTAGCCTGAACTTAGCAGTTTTTGTTGTGGTTTTTCCCTTTAGTTCTGAGTCCTTTTACAACATGACTAATGTGGAAATATGTTTAATATGATTATACATGCATAACCTATGCTTGCTATCTTGGGGAAAGGGAAGGGGAATGAGGAAAAAAATGGAATTCAAAGTAAATTTTGAAAACTAAAATATATAAATAAATGAAAGATAAAAGTTTTGTTTTCAGCTTACCAAGTTTTCGTGTTATACATATGAATTTATTTTCATCTCCTTATGGTGAAATGTTGTTAGGTTTATCTTGTTTACTGCCCATATTCAGTATGGTATTATCAAGTGAGGTAACATGGTATAATGAATAAAAAACTGGACTTGCCTTCAGAAAGTATGAATTTGAGTACCAGCTCTGCCACATACTAGCTTTGAGACTTTGAACAAGTATTTAAATTTTTGGAGTCCCAATTTTCTCATCTGTAAAATGGACATGATACTACTTTGTATTACCTATTTCAAAGAGATTTTTTGAAGATCAAATGAGATGAAGGCTATAAAACAGTTAATAAAAAATAAATTGCTAAATAAATTCCAGTCATCAGTAATGCATATAAAACTTGTAGCATGACATGGAAATATAAGTTGTTATTTTATGTACAATAATAACATAGCTGATAGTCAATACATAAAGTGGAATAATAGGTAGGAAGCTAACTTCTGAGTTAAGATTACCTAAACTGCCTCTAATATTTCTTTTTTATGAGGCAATGCCTGAGACAACACTTTAAGATCACAAATTGACAGATCTCTAAGATCTCTGCATTGACAGAGAAAGCTTTCTCGTTGGAGAAGTCCCTATATTAATCATAGGTCCAGAGGAAAAGAAAAAAAAAAACAAACTGAGCATTAAAGCCCCAAACCAGGAATCATTATTATTCTTTATGATCTTATTTTATTACCCATTATTTTTATATGATTATCTTCTCCACTAAAATCATTTCTATAGCTAATGTCCTCCAAAGTATCTTTTTTGACAGGTTTATCTTGACCTTTTTCTTCCTTCTCTCTCTATTTTCAGTTTAAAGGCCTGATGATCAAATCTCATCAAGTGTCTGGCCAAATGTGTTCTTCTCAGTCTTCATGAGATACAACCTGTTTCTTGCCAGGAGCCCATCATTCTGGTCTCATAAGCCATGATAACAGAAAACTGAATCCTATTTATTGAAATGATCTATGTAGACAGCTGTTTCCCTCTCATAGCCTCTCTTTTTGAAAGCTTCAATTGGGAGAAGAAGTAAAAACACCATCTGTGCTTTCACATACTGAGTTTCCTATCCAGGACTTTCAAGTCAACAGATTTACATTTTAGATGTCATAGGATCATAGAATCATACATCTCAGAGGACACATCACCCAATTTCCTCATAAGATATAGAAGGAAACTGAGGTTCAAAACAATCAAGTGCCTAGTACAAGATCACACAGAAAGTGAATTAGCTTTTGATGGTAATCCCTAATCGGTTAGAAGAAAAAAATTTTTTTTTCTATTTCACCATGTTAAGGAAATGCTGGTTTTGTTTCTTAAATTAAGAACGAAATTTTTTTAAAAAGAAAAAAAATAAGTGATACCTAAAAGCTTTGACAAGTCTTGGTAGTCTTTTTTTTTTCATATATCACAATTTTAAAAGATAGCATAACCTCCAAGTGGCCATATGCAGCCACTTAACAATAACTTAATAACAACTTATCAAAATAATAAATAGTATCAGCCAATTCTTCCCCTTCTCCCTCTTTCCCCTTCTCCTCTATATAGGTAGAGTTTTGATGGAACCAGATTGAATTGGCTTGGAAGGATCATTTCAATTATTTCAAAATTGGCATTTTTATCTCAAACATTGCCAAACACTACAAATTGGGACTTGTTTTATTGTTTTATCGATTGAGCAGATTTAATTAAAAGATGGAAAAAATGTTAATAAGGCATATTAAAACCATGCCATATATATATATATATATATATATATATATATATATATATATATATATATATTAAGTGTGTTAAGTTGTCTGAGGCCAGATTTGAACTCAGGTCCTTCTGACTTCAGGGCTGGTGCTCTATGCACTGCACCACCTAGCTGCCCTGAACCTTTCTATTTTCAAACAGCCCTATTTGTTAGGAAACTGTTTTTCCACAGAACAAACCAATAGTACAAACCTAATACCTTTTTACAAATGATGCTTCTTTAAACACTTGAAGACAGCTGTCAATTTCCTCCTGAATTTTTTCTTCCCTGAATTAAAGACTCCCAGTTCTTTATATGTTTAGCTTAAAATCCAAGCCTTTTCATCATTCTTGCTACCTTCCTCTAGATATTTTCCAGGTTATTAATTTCCTTCTTAAATTATGATGTTTAGAACCATATGCAATATAAGTATTCTGAAATAATTGCCTCCCTTTTCCTGAAAGCTGTGCTTCTTTTAATGCAGCCCAAAGTGGCACATATGTCTACCACTTGGCTGCCACATTACTTAATATTCATATGGGGACTGTAATCATTAGATTGTGAACTCCGCAAGGGAAGGGACTGTCTTTTGTTTTTCTTTGGAACTCCAGCACTTAGCACAGTGACTGACATATTGTAAGCATTTAATAAATGTTTCATTTCTTCCATTAAAACTCTTAGATTTTTTTTTACAGAACAAATTCCATCAAATTATTCACAATATTTATGAACTTACCCAACATGTAGAGTTTTACATGGATTCTTACTGAGTTTCATCTTGTTAGATTTCAGCCCAATACTCTAAAGTGTCAAGATCTTTTCACATCCTCATTGGCATTCATCTTATTAGCTGTCTTATTAGCTACAGATTTGATGAGAATGTCACTTAAACCTTTATCTTGGTAACAATAAAAATCTTAATGAGCACACATTCCCTTGTGTACTGTTTACAATGGATAGAGGACAGGATCTAGAATCAGGAAAATCTGATTTCAAATTTGGACTCAGTTATGTATTAGCTGAGTTACTCTGTACAAATCTTTTTGCCTCTATTTGCCTCAAATTCTTCAACTTGAAATGGGAATAATAATAGCTCCTTTCTTATAAGATTGTTATGAGGATCAAATTGGATAATTATTTGTAAAAGCACTTTAGCATGGTTCCTGTCACATAATGAATGGGCACTATAAAAATGCTTATTCCCATCTCCCCACTCCACCTCACTGGCAACATCTTGCCACAATGACACATATTAAACCTAAAAACAGTGAATTTAGCAACCAGTTCTAAATCTATTTAACCCATATGTGTTGGAATCTTTACAAAGTGTTAAGCCATTGGAGTTGATTTAATCTTAGAAAGCGTTATTTTGGGCCAGAACTTGAAACAAGGTACTAAGTGGAACTGATAGAACAATGCTTGTGTTCACACCTCTAGTACTCAATGGAGTTCACAGTTTGGGAGATTCGGGGTCTAGAAAGAGATATCTGAATTCACACCTTCCTTAGGGCCAGAGAGCATGCTGGGAGATATCCCACAATCCCACTCTCGGAGAAGTAGCATAAATAGAGCACTCTGGGACATACAGGAGGGTACTCGCCTCAGTTTGAGATTGAGAAGCCATGAGTTGGAGTTGAGCTGGAGGCTGAAGAAAGCAGAGGCAGAAGCCAAGGACAAAGCTGCAAGATCTCTTGGAGCCAGGCAGAAAGATAGGCCTCAACCAACCGGGCTAATTTGGAAGGAGAAATAAACGTTTGCATTTTTGCCCAGCTGGCTGCGATTTTGGAGTAATTATTTATTTCAACTGAAACTAAGGCTGCCTCCAGGAAAACCTCCACACATATGTCTTTATCTTCTCATAAGAATTCTATGAGATAGTTTATCTAAAACTTTGCTAAAACACAGGTAAAATATATTCAGAATTCCCATCTATTACTTTATTATTCCTATCAAAAAAGGAAATGAAGTTGCTCTTTGTAACCACTGTAACTTTTTCTAGATGTTTGCCAGCTATCTTTAAAGATGAATTTATAAGAACTAAGTTCTTAAGACAATGATTTTTACTCATTGGAGGCTCATATAACAAAAGACTGAGAAATATTTTCTTTCCATAGATGGATGGAGTTTCCATGAAACTACATGAAATAAAAAAGATCTTTAGTCACAATAAAGTTTATTCATTAACTTATTCTTAAATGTATGGTGACTATCTAATGAATACTAGCTAATGAAAAGATGTCTTCCAGAATGTTTTCAAGAATCAAAATCAAGTTGGCTTTTATATCTCTTTAAATGACTCATTATGCTACTCACCATTGTGACTTTTCCCAAATTTTCTCTCTCTCCTCAAATCTTCTATGACTGCCTCATCCCCTAAGTTGAGACCCTTGCTTCATAGTTAGTGGAAGAAATCAAGGCCATTTTCCAATAACTCAATATTCTGCCATCCTCATTCCACATTACTTAGAAGTGTCTTTTAGTACTCTCTCCTTCACCCCTCTCATATAATGAGATGATCCTATTCTTTTCCAAGACAAAACTCTACATACAATCCAATTCCATTTCATTTTTTTTAACAGATTGCCCCTTCTATCATTCCTACTCTCCCATATATATTCAATCTCTCTTTATCTCCTTTCCTTCTTTTAGTCTTTTAAAAAATATATCCATAGTTTTCAACCTCCATCCTTGCAAATCCTTTTGTTTCAAATTTTTTCTCCTTCTCTTCTTCCTTTTTTTTTTTTTAAATTTAATACCCTTTTATTTACAGGATATATACATGGGTAACTTTACAGCATTAACAATTGCCAAACCTCTTGTTCAAATTTTTCACCTCTTACCCCCCCACCCCCTCCCCTAGATGGCAGGATGACCAGTAGATGTTAAATATATTAAAATATAAATTAGATACACAATAAGTATACATGACCAAAACGTTATTTTGCTGTACAAAAAGAATCAGACTCTGAAATATTGTACAATTAGCTTGTGAAGGAAATCAAAAATGCAGGTGTGCATAAATATAGGGATTGGGAATTCAATGTAATGGTTTTTAGTCATCTCCCAGAGTTCTTTTTCTGGGCATAGCTAGTTCAGTTCATTACTGCTCCATTAGAAATGATTTGGTTGATCTCGTTGCTGAGGATGGCCAGGTCCATCAGAACTGGTCATCATATAGTATTGTTGTTGAAGCATATAATGATCTCCTGGTCCTGCTCATTTCACTCAGCATCAGTTCGTGTAAGTCTCTCCAGGCCTTTCTGAAATCATCCTGTTGGTCATTTCTTACAGAACAGTAATATTCCCTTTCTCTTCTTCCTACCCCCTTCCTTAGTTGGCTGTTTCCTTATTGGTTTTGAACATGTCTGTGACTTTCCAAATCTTAATAAAAGACACTTGATACATATATGTCCATAGCTATTATCCCATATCTTCCTCCTTTTTTATGACTGTCTACAATTTTTACCTCCATTTCCTTTTCTCTTACTCTCTTCTTAACTCTCTAAAATCTGGCTTCTTACTTTATCATTCAACTACAGTTTGTGATGATCTCTTAATTAGAAAATATCTCAGTCTTTATTCTTTTTGATTTCTCTGCAGCCTTTGACATTATTTATAAACTTCTTGATACTTCTCTCTAGGTTTTTCCTTCTAGATTTGTGTGACACTCTTTTGGTTCTCATCCTATCTATTTGACTCCTTAGAGTCCTACTTTATTGGATTATGAGTGTTCCTAGTCCTCTTTCCCGGGTACTCTTCTCTTCTACCTCTCTTCTACTTCAGTTGATTATCTATCAGTTCCTATGGATTCAACCATCATCTATGCTGTTGTTTCTCAGAGCTACTTAACCAAACCTAATCTTCGAACCTCCAAAATTGTATCTTAATTGTTTATTGAACACTTTGAACAGGATGCCCTATAGACATCTTAATCTTGGTTCCATAAAAGAGCCCAGAATCTTTTTGCTCAACTCCGTCCCTTCTGAATTTGCCTATCACTGTTAAGAACACAATCATCCTCCCAGTCTCCTTCTTATTTAAATCATGTCCTTCTCTATTCTCCTTCACCTTTTTTCATAGAAGTCAGAAATAGAATTCCATACCTTTTGTATAGTATGTGTTTTTTGTTCCTTTGAATTAGATATTTGCTTGGTATTTGAAACTGGTTTAAATTCTACTCACCAATTCATAATTGCAATCTATGTCCAATTGTTTTCCAAATCTCTGTTAATTTTACATTAATAATGTCTTTCACATATATCCCTTTTCTGAGAGACAGTTTTTGGGTAATTAATAATCAGTTTATTAATTAGTCTAGCAAATAATCAATAAATTGTGGTCAGTGGTTTATCTCAGTAACCAAAAACTCCATATAGAGGTTGCTGAATGTTTCAATCAACTCTTATTGGTTAATAATTAAAAAGAGAATGACAATTATAATGAGATGTAGGGTTTTTTTTTTTTTTCTAATGAAGGACTGGGGAATATGACTTTGATCATGTCAGCATAACCAAATCTTTCTGTCTCCAGCAATCTATACAAAGGAATCAGATAAGGTGGTCTGGGTGGACTGAATTTTTGGGCACGGTCAGAAATGTCAAAGACTGGGCTTTGAGTGAACAAGCAAAAAGAGTATGTTTGAGTTGCATATATAAAATTGGTTATTCAAAGGATAAGAAAATGATCATTTATTTTCATTCTTCTACCATCACATCAGTTCATTAACACATGCATCTGTTTTTACAATAGAATGCTGGTTGATTTCCCTGTCATAAAGCTCTTCTTATTCCAATATATCTTCCTTTCACTCCCACTTAGGCTGTGATCCCTGACACTAGCTTTGATATTTCTCAAACAAGATGCTTTGTATATTTTCATTGGCTATTTCATATGCCTGGAATCTTCTCCCTCCTCTCTCTGCCTTTCTAGCCTTCTTGTCTTTGTCCCAGTTAAGTTTTACCTTCTTCAAGAAACCTTTTCTAAATTACTTTAATACTAGTGGTTTCCTTTTGTTTATTATCTTTAACTTTCCCTCTATCTATCTTGGTTTTATATAGTTATTTTTATATTGTCTACCTATTTATATTTATCTCCTTGAGATCTTTTTTTGCATTTCCAGTGTTTGTCAGTATCTGATTCATTGTAGACATTTAAATGCTTGCTTCCTTGCCTACTGGTTCCTTTCTTGGATTTTGTCTTTTGTAAATGTTTAAATGTTGCAACAGTTTTTCTTCTTTATTTGTATCTACATTCCATGGTAGCTAACTTGAAAAATATGGATAGGCACTCTTCTTTCTCTATTTTAGTTTAAAGCAAAATTAGTACCCACTTAGGTTACCAAAATACTTGTCTTCCATTTTGAAAGTTTTGGGAAGTCCTCTGTTATATATTAGATAGTGATTTTTTTGGAGGAAGGAGATACAATTCAGCAGCTAGATTTCCAGGAAATTGAAAAAACAGGGACACTGATACATTGTTGGTGGAATTGTGAATACATCTAGTCATTCTGGAGAGCAGTTTGGAACTATTCTCAAAAAGTTATCAAATTGTGTATACCCTTTGATCCAACAATGTTACTACTGGGCTTATATCCCAAAGAGATCTTAAAGAAGGGAAAGAGATCTGTATGTGCAAGAATGTTTGTAGCCACCCTCTTTGTAGTGACCAGAAACTGGAAACTGAGTGGATGCCCATCAATTGGAGAATGGCTGAATAAATTGTGGTATATGAATGTTATAGCATATTATAATTCTGTAAGAAATAACCAGCAGGATGATTTCAGAAAAGCCTGGAGAGACTTATATGAACTGATGGTGAGTGAAATGAGCAGGACCAGGAGATCATCATACACTTCAACAACAATACTATATGATGATGAATTCTGATGGACCTGGTCCTCTTCAACAATGAGATGAACCAAATCAGCTCCAACAAAGCAGTAATGAACTGAACCAGCTACACCCAGAGAAAGAACTCTGGGAGATGACTATGAACCATTACATAGAATTCCCAATCTCTCTATTTTTGTCTGCCTGCATTTTTGATTTCCTTCACAGGTTAATGGTACACTATTCCAAAGTCTGATTCTTTTTGAACAGCAAAATAGCTGTTTGGACATGTATACTAATATTGTATTTAATTTATATTTTTAACATATTTAACATGTATTGGTCATCCTGCCATCTGGGGGGAGGGGGTGGGGGGAAAGAGGGGAAAAATTGGAACAAAAAGTTTGGCAATTGTCAATGCTGTAAAATTATCCATGCATATAACTTGTAAATAAAAAGCTATAATAAATTTTTAAAAAGAGAGAGCTTCCTTAGCAAATATAATTCTATTTTGGATTTCTGCAAAGATTTGGGTTCAGAGTTGTCTTTTAGTAGCCTTCTGAGGCTTGGAGCTTCAATGTTGTCAATGCCTGGGGCTTAGATCTCTGACTGAAAAGAGATTGTTTGTCTTGGGAATTGAGCTACTGGGAATGGTCCCAGACTAATCTTCAATTCAATAGAGGGTGCAACCATATCTCTGGCCAGATCTCCAACTAAATGAAACCACTTAACTTGTGGAGGAGGATGTAGACTTAGAAAGGAATGCTTTTTCCAGGGAAGAGCTTGAGACCCCAAGTTACCTTTTTTTTTTTAACAGATTAAAGGTGACACAGTTTCAGGGTTCACCCCCATTAGCTGGAACTTCATTTATTTAACAATCCAAATTTAATATTTTGTGGCAATTATATTTATTTATTTTTCTTTTCTTCACATTGCTAAAACTATAGTAGAGTTTCTACTGGAAGTAAAAGGATGATCTCTTCAAAATTTCTGTAATTTTCCCAATATTTTGCCACATTTCTCTTTCCTAAATTCAACTTCTGACAAAATTCACTAGTCTAAACTCTTCCCAGTCACCAATATGTTTTCCTTCTTCTTCTTATTTAGATCATGTCCTGGTCTATTCTCCTTCACCTTTTTTCATAGAAGTCAGAAATAGAATTCCATACCTTTTATATGATGTGTTTCTTGTTCCTTTGAATTAGATACTTGCCTACTACTTGAGATTGGTTTAAATTCACCTCACCAATCTAGAATATTTGTATAGCAATCCCTACAAGGCCAAATCACTGACATCCACTCATATTCATAGGCCAGCTCCCCAGAGGTTACCTACTTCTCTCCTCAGAGCCTTAGAAGTAACTCTAAAGGGCCAGGGCATCAATTGATATGCTTATAAGCCCCCACCAGGATACTCTCTGACAATTATATGCAAATTTAGTTGGCTTTTAGAAAAGAATATATAGATATTTAGAAAAGGAAACAGTTGTAGCAAAAGCAATTATTGCAGAAGTATCCCACCTCTCTTCCCATTCTAGGAATATACTTTCTGAAGGCACATATAGGTCACCAGGAAGAATGAAGTCAAATTTAGAAAACATCCATAGCCAAAAGATAAATTCACAGATCCTGACTAATAAAAATTCTTTTTCTCTCTGCATGGAATCATCAGGTCTTTCTCATTAGATGTAGCTCTCTCATATTAGGATCTTGAAGCTGCCTTTCCTTCTCATGGTATAGATCTGGGAACACTGCTATTGACTCAAAAGATACTACTACAGTTAATGATGAGAATTCTAGATTTTATAATCATTGAAAGTTTAACAATGTTGTCATATGATCAAAAAATGGGACTGAGAGAAGAAAGAGGAACTACCTCTACCATTATTCCTTCCTCCCCAAACCAAAGAAAACTCATTGTTGTATTTTACCTTCACTCAATTGGCCTTATGTTGGAATATCTATTTCTGAATTTACTTATTTTGTTATAGTAGGAACAAGCTGTTTCTGATTCAGCCACTCACAAAATGTTTCTTATGTGACCTCATTTGCTTTCATTCAATGACTCCAAACTCCTGTGATCTTTTGAAAGTAGGGACTTGTTTCACATAATTTACTTTTGATTTATTGATTCAATTGAAATGTCTGAATCTTTTTTATTTATATTAAATGGGAATAGAAGTAGAAATCTTTATTCATGAATTTATTTTTCTGGTTTTCTTTATAAGATATTCTTTCCATTCTGTTTTTGAATTCATCATACTCCACTGGTTGTTGTCCTTCTTGAAGAGGACCAAAATGGCAACACTATGTTAGAATCAAGTTACAGTATGTCTAATAATAATACAAGTGTAGAATGCTCTGCCACAGGTTGGTCAAATAGTTCCTATGAATATTTGTGATAGCTTCTGTAACTTTGCACATCTCTCATTTCTTCTAAGCTTTGCTCATAGAGCATAGTACCTTTTCTGATGAGGGCATTCTATGCTGAATGGACCTGTGCTAGTGTCTCCCATGTCATATAATCAATTCTAAAGTTCTTAAGAGAGACCTTGAGAGTTTCTTTGTGTTGCTTTTTCTGACCACCACATGACTGCTTACCTTACGTGAGTTCTCCATGAAACAGTTTTTTGGCAAACATACATTTTGCGTTCAAAGAATGTGACCAGACCAGCAGACTCACACTCTCTTCAGTAGAGTTTGAGTACTTGGCAATTTAGTTCAAGAAAGGATCCCAGTGACTGGTATCTTAATTCTGCCAAGTGATCTTCAGAATTTTCCTAAGACATTCAAATGAAAGTGAGTAAGTTTTCTGGCATGACGCTGGTATACTATCCAGGTTTCATAAGTATACAAAAATGAGATCAGCACATACTCCATATTAAATTAATGTATAGGTTTTTAGTTTCCTCAGGGAAATCAGCTTTTTTATTTTTAGGACAGGTAGTTGGTAAATGCCTCTGGCAGGAAAATAAATAGGGCATAAATGAAGCATTTATTAACACAAATGATGTGCAAAGTACTATGCTAAATGCTGAGGATACAAGTAGAATATAAAAACAGTCTTTGCTCTCAAGAAGCTTATATTCTAAGGGAGAAAACAATACATGTAAAAAACTTCTTTTGCAAGTCATACAAAAAGTCATTGCACTTTTGTAATGTCTGGCTAGCCCTCTGGTGGGCCTCAGGATCAGCCTTAGTGGAGGAGTGAAGTGAAGGGAGCAGGAGAGCAGCCATGTGGCTGGTCAAAGATGGAGTCTGGAGCCTGAAGTCTTCCCTGTGGCTGAGAGCTCTGTGGCCGAGAGAGCCCTCTGTCTCTGGGACTCATTTAAATACTCCAGCACGATACATCACCACACCACACTGGGCATGCACAGATGTAGAACATCACATTGAAGAAGGGACCCTGAAACTCTGAAACTCCTTGAAGGAGAAAATCTCCTTCAACCCTGCCTCAGTGACCCTGCCCGAGGGAAACAAGAAAAACAGCTTCATTCTGTTATGTAGGTGGGGCTGGTTCAGTCCTGAGCTAAAAGAATTCCAACCTTATTGAATTAAAGAGACTCATTCAATTCTATTCAAATTCTAGCCCAAGCTGAAAGCCAGGTTGTAGATAAAAAGAGCCAACTTGAAACAACTCCTTGCAGAGGTTCTAACATGCCATCCCATGTCATGCTATGCTGTGCCATGCTATGCTCTGCCATTCTATGCCAAGGAAACCTCTGCCTGCTAGAATAATATTCTCTTCCAGTGCTATCCTCTCTTTATCCTCACCTATTTCCCTAACGAGACTTTATGTATCTCTGTCGGGCTCTCTACTTCTCTGTCAGACGCCTTTGAGGAATTCAGCCTTTTTATTCTTGAGTAGTAAAGGCTGACTTCCCTGTGACAATAATAAACCTCTTTTATCAGTCTAGCCTTTTTGGGTTTGTAAATTCCTTTACAGAGAATCTCTGCGTCATCAGAAGGAGGTTCCAAAACTCCCTACCTTGTGCCAAATCCCAACGGAGTGTAGGGGAGGCAAACCTCTCCATTTGGTTCCCTGAACCCCAAACCTGTCACTAGACCATATCATTTAACTCCCTGACCACCAGGAACTTAATCTCATTTTGGTTCCCTAAATTTAGACCTCATCATTTGGTTCCCTGAAAGGGAACCCCAAAACCTAAACCTCACCAACATCACCCCATTACCCTAAGTATACACCTAGATTGACCACATCAATTACCTCAAGTATGTGCTTAGAGAACCACCCTTTCACACTGAGTGGGTACTTAGATTCAAGTACACCCTTTCAGAGTTCCAGCTGGCTACACACTTAGGATGCAGTGGAAAAATAAATAATAACAACATTTCTTCTTTAATGTCATTTTCACTGATAAAATAATGTGAATTGAACACCATTTGACAATGCCAAGAACTTCAGTAGCTGAAACTTTAATTTAACATTCTTTATTGAATTTTTGCTATTGCTATTGTATTTATTTTTTTCTTCTGGCCTTCACATTTCTTAGACTAGAGTACAACTTCTGTGAAGATTTACAATGGAACTGTCAGGGACCTCAAAGATTTCATGTCAGAGATGAAGGGCTGGAAAATTGAGTATAATTTAAATATAGCTGGGAAACCCAGTACACCATTGGAATAATTCCATTGGGGACCTCAAATAAAATATCAATGAGGTAGTTAACTCCTGAAAACTCCACCTAAGAAGCACAGGTACAGTGAAAAAAATGTATGTTTCTCATGCCAGATAACAATTCCATGGACTCCTTGATTCAATCTTGTAATGCTGGAGAAACTGAGGCGAGATAGAGATTAGAGAGTTATACTTTAATTTATTGGAGAGTAAGTCAATTGACTGGATTGGACTCTAGTCTCCAAATATCCAGTCCTGAATGTGGAGTATGGAGATTCTTTATAGGGAATCAGAAACAATGACATAATGGGGAGCAGTTGAGGATGACATGATGGGAGGCACCAGAGATGGGAAGATTATTTGATATTCTGATGGTGAAAGGTATCTAATATTCTAATAGATTGGGAGGGGGAACAGCATCTGATATTCTAAAATATAAGATCTTTTATCCTTATCAATTATTCTGATGATCAAGAGGGAAGGGTGGTATGATAGCAGGAGATTTGGGGCAGAATGACTGAGGTAGGGCAGTTCAAGGAGACTATGGCATTACAACCTAGAATTCTGGGAAGGGTGTTTTTTAACTAGGCAAATAACTGTTTTTTTTTGCTTTCTACACAAGGCAAGCTCTCACATGGAGGTCAGAAGAAGAAATACAAAAACATTCTCAAGCTCTTTCTGAAGAACTTTGGAACTGATAGTGAGACACAGGAGATACTGGCACAGGACTGTCCAGCATGGCATGCCCACATTAAAGAAGGCATTATGCTCTATGAACAAAGCGGGATTACAGTAGCTCAAAAGAAATGTGAGATGCAAAATTTAGAAAAATCTCCATCAAATGTTCACAGGGACTATTTGTGCTGGACCTGTGGTAGCACATTCTGACATGCTTTGGTCAACCACGACCACTGTACCTCACCCACAACATAGTGATGTCATTTTGGTCCTATTTGCCAATGAAGGATAATAACTAGAGTCTACTAATCTGTTCAAGGAAAATAATGTAAAAATTAAACTATTTTTTTTCTCAGAGATAAGCTATACTTAGGTTATACTTTTTAAAGCAATTTCTAGATACAATGAACAAACACAAAGAGACCATTGAAAAAATATTCTGAAAAAATTTTATCCTTTCTTGCCTTCTTTGCCCCCACCATGTTCTCTGTACATCATAGCTATTCAACTTTAAAGTGTAATGAGATATATCAGTGAATATGATATAAGATTAAACACATAAAACATCAAAGGTGGAATGCTACAAGCTAATTTTTTTTACCCAAATGACAAAGTCTCCTCAATTTCTACTATCACATTTTGAAGCATTGCAAATGTATTCAGTGTAAGGAAAAAAAGAAAAGGTAACAATTCTGAAAACCCAAGTTCACCTTTGTTTTCATAAAAGCAAAATAGCATTCCTATGGAAAGGTTAAAATGCAATTACTTACATAGTGAAACACCCTTTTCTTGTGCTTGAGATTTCATTATTTACTATTCTTGCTAATTAACATCATTATTCATACTCAGCAGCAAGAAACATACCTGTTGATTGCTTTGCTTTCAAATGATACCTTTATAAGTAAAGAATGCCTAAGGCAAATGAAGTTTGTTTTCATGTGGAATGCTAAATTCCTGAAACAAAAATTTCTTGGGGCTATTTAGCAATCTTATTTCCTGGTAACTAAATAATAGCCATAGGAAATAATGGTGGGAATATTTATTTGAAATGGCAGGCATGTTTTCATTCTATGTTAGATTACTACATTTTTTTCCTAGTATTATATGGCATCATTTTCAGCAAACAGTTGTATATTGAGCCCAATTATCTCCACAACAGGGTAAGAATGAATCATTAGAAACACAGATGGCTATCCCAACCACACTATTGTTATTCTCTGAGGGATGGGAAAGGAGAAATGCCCATTCTTCTCTTCTCCCCAGTGAATATAGTGAGTAGTTACAAAGTTTAAATTAAATATTAACAAATGTGAATACTGTGACATGTAAAGAGCAGAAAAATTACACATAAAAATGTGAATTTCTATTTTGTTGTTCAGTCAGTTCAATCATATCTGACTTTTTGTTATCCCACAATTAAGAAACAGTTTCTTATAATACAAAGAAACATGTAGACATGCAGACATGTAAACATGCACATATATAAACACAACCATGCAGACAAACAAACACATATACATAGATGCTTGCTAAATAAACAGAATTAAGCAATAGCTGACAATATCACACTGCATCTGATAGAACAAAAAACATTCTTCATCTGCAGCCCACAGCCTCTCTATCAAGTGGAGGGAACTGTAGTTCATTTGTTGTTTTTGTAGGCTAGAGTTTCTATTATTCAATACAATTAATGGCAAGCTTGCTTTCATTTATATTTATGTATACCGAAGAATCTCTTTATTCTTCTAATCTCATTTTGCAACATGTGATAAAGGTTTAGCCAAACTGTTCTATAAATTTATAATCTAAAAATCTACTATGTATAATTTTGCATGTGTGGTTTGCCTGTTGAGGACAAGCTTCTTGATGATAGCAGACTTTTTTTTTTTTGCTTTTCTTTGTATCCCTTAGATTTCAGCATAGTAGAGAACTATTGATAAATGTTCAACAAATCAGAACAGCTCTTTTAGTAGTGGCACTAATTGGAAATTGAGGGGATATACATCAACTGGAGAAGGGCTAAACAAGTTGTGGTATGTGATTATGTTGGAATAACAAACATGTAGTTTTCATAAGAACTTGGAAAGAATTACATGAACAGATGCTAAGTAAAGTGAGTAGAAGCAGGAGATATAGTACACAGTAACAGCAAGATTGTGTCATGATGAACTATGATAGACTTCACTCTTTTCAGCAATACAGTGATCCAAGACAATTCCAAAAGACTTATGATGGAAAATGCTATCCATATCCAGAGAAAGAATTGTGGAGTTCGAATGCAGGTTTAAATATACTATTTTCACTTTCTTTCTTTCTTTCTTTTTTTTTTTTTTTTTTTTGGTATTGTTTTTCCTCTTGTTCAGATTGTTCTTTCACAATATGACTAACATGAAAATATGTTTTATATGGTGGTAAATAAATAAAAATAAATATAATCTATATTAAATTGCTTACCATCTTAAGGAGAAAGGGAAGAAGTAAATTTGGAACTCAAAATTTTATAAACAATAATTTTTTAAAATTCCCTTTACATGTAGTTGGAAAAAATAAAATATTATTAAAAAAAGAAAATATCCATTTCATGTCTTATGAAACAATAATATTCATTTATATTCATATACCATAATTTGTTTAGTCATTTTTCAACAGCAGCACATACAGTAAATTGCTTTCAATTTTTTGTTGCCATCATAAGAAATGCTATGAATGTTGCTAAAGATAGAAGTCCTTTTATGTTTTCTTTGATTTCTTTAAGGTATAGATCTAGTAATGGCATATCTTCAGATCAAATTATTCAGGAATAGTTCCCAACTAACTTCAGATTTAGCTTTTCTCCATGACATAGGACAACTAAGGGGATAGAGTGGATAGAGCCTAGAGTCAGGAAGGGAACTAGATTAGCTGATCAGTGGAACAGGTTAGGTTCACAAGACAGAATAGTCAACTATAGCAATCTAGTGTTTGACAAACCCAAAGATTTTAACTTTTGGGATAAGAATTCGTTATTTGACAAAAACTGCTGGGATAACTGGAAATTAGTATGGCAGAAATTAGGCATGGACCCACACTTAACACTGTATACCAAGATAAGATCAAAATGGGCCCATGATTTAGGCATAAAGAACAAGATTATAAATAAATTAGAGGAACATAGGATAGTTTATCTCTCAGACTTGTGGAGGAGGAAGAAATTTGTGACCAAAGATGAACTAGAGACCATTATAGATCACAAAATAGAAAATTTTGATTACATTAAATTAAAACGTTTTTGTATAAACAAAACTAATGCAACCAAGATTAGAAGGGAAGCAACAAATTGGGAAAACATCTTCACAGTTAAAGGTTCTGATAAAGGCCTCATTTCCAAAATATATAGAGAATTGACTCTAATTTATAAGAAACCAAGCCATTCTCCAATTGATAAATGGTCAAAGGATATGAACAGACAATTTTCAGATGATGAAATTGAAACTATTACCACTCATATGAAAGAGTGTTCCAAATCACTATTAATCAGAGAAATGCAAATTAAGACAACTCTGAGATACCACTACACATCTGTTAGATTGGCTAAGATGACAAGAAAAGATAATGATGAATGTTGGAGGGGATGCGGGAAAACTGAGACACTGATGCATTTTTGGGGGAGTTATAAACGAATCCAACCATTCTGGAAAGCAATCTGGAATTATGCCCAAAAAGTTATCAAACTGTGCTTACCCTTTGACGCAGCAATGCTACTACTGGGATTATACCCCAAGGAGATACTAAAGAAGGGAAAGGGACTTTTATGTGCCAAAATGTTTGTGACAGCCCTGTTTGTAGTGGCTAGAACCTGGAAAATGAATGTGCCCATCAATTGGAGAATGGTTGGGTAAATTGTGGTTTGTGAATGTTATGGAATATTATTTTTCTGTAAGAAATGACCAGCAATTGTTGGTGGAGTTGTGAACGAATCCAACCATTCTGGAGAGTAGTTTGGAACTATGCTCAAAAAGTTATCAAACTGTGCATACCCTTTGATCCAGCAGTGTTATTACTGGGATTATATCCCAAAGAGATTATAAAGAAGGGAAAGGGACCTGTATGTGCACGAATGTTTGTGGCAGCCCTTTTTGTAGTGGCTAGAAACTGGAAACTGTATGGATATCCATTAGTTGGAGAATGGCTGAATAAATTGTGGTATATGAATATTATGAAATATTACTGTTCTGTAAGAAATGACCAGCAGGATGAATACAGAGAGGCTTGGAGAGACTTACATGAACTGATGCTAAGTGAAATGAGCAGGACCAGGAGATCATTATATACTTCAACAACAATACTATATGATGACCAGTTCTGATGGACCTGGCCATCCTCAGCAATGAGATCAACCAAATCATTTCCAATGGAGCAGTAATGAACTGAACTAGCTACACCCAGAGAAAGAACTCTGGGAGATGACTAAAAACCATTACATTGAATTCAATCCCTATATTTATGCCACATGCATTTTTGATTTCCTTCACAAGCTAATTGTACAATATTTCAGAGTCTGATTCTTTTTGTACAGCAAAAATAACGTTTTGGTCATGTATACTTATTGTGTATCTAATTTATATTTTTAATGTATTTAACATCTACTGGTCATCCTGCCATCTGGGGAAGGGGGTGGGGGGTAAGAGGTGAAAAATTGGAACAAGAGGTTTGGCAATTGTTAATGCTGTAAAGTTACCCATGCATATAACCTGTAAATAAAAGGCTATTAAAAAAAAAAAAGAAAAGAAATGACCAGCAGGATGAATACAGAGAGGCTTGGAGAGACTTACATGAACTGATGCTAAGTGAAATGGGCAGAACCAGGAGATCATTATATACTTCAACAACAATACTATATGAAGATGTATTCTGATGGAAGTGGATTTCTTTGACAAAAAGACCTAATTCAATTTCAATTGATTAATGATGGACAGAAGCAGCTACACCCAAAGAAAGAACACTGGGAAATGAATGTAAACTGGATTTCTTTGACAAAAAGACCTAATTCAATTTCAATTGATTAATGATGGACAGAAGCAGCCACACCCAAAGAAAGAACACTGGGAAATGAATGTAAACTGTTTGCATTTTTGTTTTTCTTCCCGGATTATTTTTACCTTCTAAATCCAATTCTCCCTGAGCAACAAGAGAACTGTTTGGTTCTGCACACATATATTGTATCTACGATATACATATTCAACATATAGGATTGCTTGCCATCTAGGGGAGGAGATAGAGGGAGAAAGGGGAAAAATCGGAACAGAAGTGACTGCAAGGGATACTATTGTAAAAAATTACCCTGGCATGGGTTCTGTCAATAAAAAGTTATTATAAAAAAAAAAAAAGAATTCATCGTCAATTGTGTAATAGTTTGGTTATCTTTAGTGGAGATCCGTGTGTAAAATTTGGAGCCATGGCTAATAAAATTTGCCACTTTGGGATGGTTTCACAGCAGTTATGGTATATGAATATTATAGAACATTATTGTTCTATAAGAAATGATCAGGAGGATAATTTTAGAGGCCTGGAGAGACTTACATGAGCTAATGCTAAGTGAAGAGAACAGAACCCGGAGATCATTGTACACATCAACAATATGATGATCAATTCTGATGGATGTAGCTGTCAACAATGAGATGATTCAAGGCATTTCCAATTATCCAGAGCATCCAGTTTTAATGAGGAGAGCCATCTGCACCCAAAGAGAGGACTATGGGAACCAAACATGGATCCTAACATAGTATTTTCACTTTTTTGTTGTTTGTTTGCTTTTTGTTTTCTCTTTCATTTTTTTCTTTTTTTAATTTCGTTTTTCTTGTGTAGCATGATGTATAAATATGTGTAGAAGAATTGCACATGTTTAACATATATTGGCTTATTTGCTGTCTAGGGGAGATGGTGGGGGGAATGGAGGGAAAAACATTCGAACACAAGGTTTTGCAGGGCTGAATGTTGAAAATTATCTATGCATATTTTTTGAAAATAAAAAGCTTTAATAAAAATATTTCATAAAATAGTACTTATGCATCTATCTGTCTTCTGGTTTCATTATTTAAACATGTTAATATAGATGTGTTGGAATCTTTACAAAGTGTTAAGCCATTGGAGTTGATTTGATCTTAGAAAGAGCTATTTTGGGCCAGAACTTGAAACAAAGTACTAAATGGAACTGATAGAAACAATTGCTTGTGTTCACACCTTTAGAGACCTCATAAGTATCTAAGTACTCAATGGAGTTCACACCTTTGGGAGAATTCAGGACTGGCTTAGTCTGAATTCACACCTCCCTTGAAGTTCTTAGGACCAGAGAGCACTCTGGGAGATAATCCAGAATCCCTCTCCCTCCAGAAAGTGGAGTTAACCTTTGGGAGATCACATAAATAGAGGGAGCTCTTGGAGTTTGGGAACTGACTGGAGGTACTTACTTGAGGTACTTTCTTGAGTTAGTTACTTGAGGAGTTACTAGAAACTCTGGGAGCTCCAGAGAGTTTTACTTGGAGTCGGAGAGAGTTCTTGGAACCCACAAGCCCTATCTTCGAGGCAAGAGGTTCATTGCATCTCCTACCTTGGTGCTGGCTGGAGGCTGAAGAAAGTAGAGGCAGAAGCCAAAGACAAAGCTGCAAGAGCTCAGGCAGAGAGATAAGCCTCAACTAACCGGGCTAATTTGGAAGGAGAAATAAATTTTTGCATTTTTACCAGCTGGCTGCATTTTGGAATAATTATTTATTTCAACTGACACTAAGGCTGCCTCCAGGAAAACCTCCACATAGATATATTTCAGGTCCACCTAGAGTATGGAATTAATTACCAGTGGTTAAATGTATGTTTGTAGATAATCTGAACGTGATTGCTGGTACCCTCTGGTTTCACCTCTCACTCTCCTTTCCTCCTCCATTTCTGAGGTAGCAGAAGGGCTTATATGTAATTAAGAGCCATTTTGTATTTTTATCACTTTAATGAGTTGCCATATTATACTAGTTACCTGCTGGTCTAAGTTAAGATGTGAGATACCTCAATGTATGAAGTACTGAAGAAAAATCTGTAAATGAATGTTAGCCCTGGAGAATACTTTGGCTTGTAGAGATTAGCTCATGAAACTTAAAAGTTAATTAAAAGTCAGACCACAGACAGACTTTGGCATCTTTGTACTTTATATGAGCCACCATGGCGAGCATGCTTTTATCTTTATGAGAAAAGACCCAAAGTCAGCCATGAAATCAGTCACATTCTCTTCCCACTTTGTTTTTTTCCTCCTTTGTCCCCTCAGTCAATTGCAATATTCAAAATTCCTAAAGCATCTTGCTTCCTTACCAATCACTACTGTGATACTCTCTTCTCTCCCTCAATTCTCCACTCTCATAAAATGAGAGAATGTCCTTAATTATATTAGAGATTGGACTTTTCTTATCTAAAATATACATATTTCCCCCCTATGAATATCTCTCAATATTTCTCCTTCTCTTGGTCCCCATTTCTCTTCCCTAATGAAGAACAACCAAAGAGAAATAAAAATTAAATGCTCAAAGCAAATATGAGTAGTGAGGTGAATCCAATTCCCTAATTAACCATATCCAAAAGTCTGTCTCATTCTGCATAATGAGTCAATTGCATCTCTGTCAGTAGGGGGGGGCAGTGCAATTTATTAGTCTTCTGAAACTGCAGATTATCATTGTTTTGACTAGAGTTCTTAAGTCTCAAAATTGTTTTTCTTTATAATGTATTTGTTATTGTATAAATAAATAAACTATAATTAGTACTGATAAAGTGCTTTCAAGTTTGCAAGGCAATTTGCAAATACTTCATTTCACAATACCCCTGAGAGACAGATAGTCTTTTTCTCATCCTGTTTTATAGATGAAAAACTGAAACAATCAGAGATTAAATGACTTGTACAAAGTCAGACAATAAGAAAGTGTTTGTGGCTGGATTTACACTCAGGTTTTCTTGACTCCAAGTCCATTGACTGCTTCTGTTTTGACTGTGCTTACTTCACTGTGCATCAGTTTAAAAAGATCTTCCCAGATGCCTTTAAAATTATTCATGTTACTGTTTCTTGTGACACAATAATAATCATTATATTCACATGCTATAATTTAACTGTTGCCCAATAGGATACCCTCTTAGTTTTCAAATTTATACAAGCTGGAATAAAGATAATACAAATACATTTTTGTATTTATGGGTCTTTTCTTTATTTGCTCTCTTTGGGGGATATGGACCCAAAATTAGAATCACTGGATCAAAGGATTTATGCAATCTAATGATTTTGGAGGCAATGGTCCCAAATCCTTTTCGAGAACGATTGTTCTGATTCAGAACTTCACCAGCAATGCACCAATGGATCTATTTTTCTATAAGCCCACTTATGTTTATAATTTTCTTTGTTCATCAACTTTATTAATCTTATGGGTATAAGGATGAAACTCAAAATTCCTCTATTTTTCTTTTTTTCTAGTTATTAGTGATTTTCAAGGATTTTTCATAACATTGTTGATAGTTTGGAGCATTTCCTTTGAAAACTGTTTATTCATATACATTTGCTTTTTATTTATTAGAAAAGGGTTCTTAAAAGTTTGAACAGTTCCTCATATATTTCAAAATGAGAATTTCAGAGAAACTTATGGCAAAGATTTTTCCCAAGTAAACACTTTATCCCTCCTAATTATAACTGCATTGATTTTATTTATCACTGTTTTAATTCTATATGATTAAAATTTGTATGTTTTGGTGATCCTCTTCATTCTTTAACTGGCCATGAACTCTTCTATTCATAAATGTGAAAGGTAATTTATTCCTTGCTTATTATGCCTTTTGCTTCTGATACAACCTTTATCTAACTATGTATCCATTTGGAGTTAATGTTGGAATAGGATGAGAAATGTTGATCTCTACATAATTTCTACTAAACTGTTTTTCAGTTTTCCTAGAAATTTCTGTCAAATAGTGACTTTCTCACTAGTAACTGGAGCTTTTGGATTTATCAAGAACTATGGTACTCTATTATTGTTTTTTAATGTTGTATACCCAATTGTTCCACTGATTGACCTTTCAATTTTTTTAATGGAGAAACAAATTATTGTTATGATGACAAATTTTTAATATAGTTTAAGATCCTGGTATTAATAGTCCTGCTTCTTTCTTTTTTTCATGATTTTCTTTGAGTCTTGTTTTTGTTAATCCCTTCATAAGAATTTTATTATTTTTTTAGCTCTGAAATATAATTTCAGAGTGTTTGAATAGTATAACATTGAATATGTCATTTAAGATTGGTAGCATTATAATTTTTTTAATTACATTAAAATAACCTACCCAAGAATAATAAGTATTTTCCAAATATTTAATTCTATCATTATTTCTAGGAAAAGCATTGTATAGTTGGATTAATATGATTCCTGAATGTATTTGGATAGATATAGTCCCAAATATTTTATAATTTCTGTCATTATTTTGAATGGAATTTACCTTTCTATCTCTTTCTGAAGGGTTCTATTGGTAATATATAGTTATGATCATAATTTACATGGATTTATTTTATTTCTCACAACTTTGTTGAAGTTATTGCTCCAATTAATTTTAATTGACTCTTGAGGGTTCATAAAGAGCAATTGTTTTGTTTCCTCTTTGACTATTCTTATTTCCTCAATTTCTTTTTCTTGTTTTATTACTTGAGTTAACATTTTAATAAAACAATGATAAATAATAGTACTTCATAATAAGAATCCTTGCTTTACCTCAGATATTATTGGAAAGGCTTCTTGCTTTTCTTAATTGCATATAATGTTTGGGTAATTTATCATGGATAATTTTTCGACACTCACACTTGCAAAACCTGGTGGTCTAAATTTTCCCCTCCTTTCCCCCATTCTGTCTTCAAGATGGCAGGTAATCCAATACTTGTTAAAAGCATTAAAATATATGTTAAATCCAATATATCTACATATACATATGTATACAGTTATCTTGCTGCATAAGAAAAATTGAATCAAGAAGGAAAAAAACTGATAAAGAAAACAAAATGCAAACAAACAACAGAAAGAGTGAAAATGCTGTGTTGTGGTCTACATGCAGTTCCCATTGTTCTCTCTCTGGGTATAGATGGCTCTCTTCATTACAAGATTATTGGAACTGATCTGAATCATCTCATTGTTGGAAAGTCACATCCATCAGAATTGATCATCTTATAATCTTGTTGCTGTGTACAATGATCTTCTGGTTCTGCTCATTTCACCTAGCATCAGTTTGTCATTTATTATATTAAAGAAATGCTTATTTATTCCCATTAATTACAGAGTTTTATAGAAATGAGAATTGAATTTTGTTAAGGAGTCTTTTTAAAATCTATTGAATCTAGAGGCAGATAGGTGGCATTGTAGTTAGTGTTGAAGCGTGAGTTCAAATTTGGCTTTGGATACTTAATAGCTTTCTTGTCATGGAAAAATTATTTAAACTCTGTCTCAGTTTTCATACTTGTAAAATGGGGATGTAGTAGCACCTATCTCTTATGATTGATATTAAGATAAAAAGAGTTAATATATATGTATATAAAGTACTTTGTAAATAGTAAAGTGGTAGTAAATGATGGTGGCTATCATCATCAATCTTTCATAATCATTATCAGTTACTATTGTTATTATTGGTGGCAATTTTTTTTTTTGGATAGATATGAAAATAAGCAAGTGAAATCATCAAATAATGAAATTCGGTTAGCGTTGAATAAGCAGCATGGCAAAACATAGGACATTGGAATGTGATAGTGATTAAATAGTAATGAATGCCCCCAAATGGCAATTTTTTTTTTCAGAGAGAGAATAAAATCTACTATATCCACTTTTAAAAAGTTTCTTGTTCTTATTCTCATTAGCAAGACTACATGATCTGTTTCTAATCACAGTTCTAGCAAAATGATTGATTTCCTCATTTCTCTTTGGATAAACATTGATAACCAAATCTCCCAAATTAGCAGTAACATTCAATCTGTTTTCCCCTGAGGCTCTTTGTAATTAAAATACCTTCAACTCCAAAAATTCAAACATAAATCTAATCAGTGGTTGGGGAAGAGGAGGGGAATAATATGCCACATAACTTAAAAAGGGAAGAAAAGACTACTCTAAGCCTGATGTTACTGGAGAATATTTCCTAGTGTTACATAATCCTTAGGATATGTTAATGCACACATTAGATGGCAAAATTTCCTCAGTCTGTGGCAAAATATATTCTTGAGCTATTTAAGCTTTTTTGTTTTGAGTTAATGAACTTGTTATTTAATGTCATGCCATTTCACAATGTGAAAAATAATGGACTACCTTCAAATACATGTGTTTATTATAATGGATGGTATACTCTCTTACAAAGGAGACTTATTTCTGAATAAGCTTCTTTATTTAAAGCTTTTCATTTTTAAAACATTCATAGATAGTTTTCAACATTCACCCTTACAAAACCTTGTGTTCCAAAATTTTTTTCTTCCTCATTTCCCCCACTGCCTTCCCTAGATGGCAACTAATACAATATGTTAAACATATGCTATATTTCTATAGATATTTCTACAATTATCATGCTGCAAAAGAAAAATCCAATTAAAAAGGAAAAAACGAGAAAGAAAACAAAATCCAAGCAAACAACAATTAAAAAAAAACAAAAATAATATGTTGTTATCCACACTTTGCAGATAGCTCTCTTCATCACAAGACCATTGGAAATGGCCTGAATCACCTCACTGTTGAAAAGAGCCATGTCCATCAGAATTGATCATCTTGTAATCTTCTTGTTTCTCTGTACAATGTTCTCCTGGCTCTATTCACTTCACTTAGCATCAGTTTATGTAAGTTTCTCCAAGCCTCTCTGAAATCATCCTGCTGATTGTTTCATACAGAGCAATAATATTCCATACAATTCATGTACCATAACTTACTGAATAGATTTATTAATGAATATCAATAAACCACAATGCAAAGTGAATTCAGGAAATCAGTTTTCTCACTACCATGAAATGCATTCACATATTCACAGAAGCTAGTTGTAAGGGAACTCAGAATTCATTTAGTCTAACCCATAGTTAAACAGGCATTCTCAAAATAGAAGCAACAGTCTCCCAAAAAATCACCTGGCTTTTGCTTCAAGAATTCTAGGGGAAATATATAATTTCTCAAGTAAGCCTCATTTCACATTCTTCTGGTGCCTACAAAATATGAAGCCCTGATTTTTAGCATTTGCAGATACCTGAGGTACAAATGATTACACTGAAAATTTAATAATCTGCTCTTAAAAGCTTATTAGATCTGGCTCTAGCATAGCCAGATTCATTTTCTGATTTGTAATATGAGGAAATTGGGTTAGATCATATAATTAGACAATCACAGCATTTGAGAGTTGGAAGGGATTTCATGGCCATCTCTTTCGACTCATACAGGAAAGAAATCCCCACTATTATTTGATAAATGGTCATTTAGCTTCTGAAGACCTTCAAAGACTCCCTCCTGGAGGAGGAACTCATGTAATGGGCTGAAACTGAGTTCATGCACTGAGGTCCAAGCACTTAAGGCTAATTACCAATTAGACAATACTCTATTATCATATGCTTGTTCTGGCTCGATCTGTAGGTGTACAGAGAGATTTGGAGGAGGGATTAGAAGGTGGAGTAAGACTAGCCAGGTGACTGCTGGCCTGGAGAGGAGAAAGAGAGGGGTGGAGTTTGCTGTGTCTATTCCTCTCATTTCGACCAAGAATAAAAACCAAGGACTTTTGCTTATCCTGACTCTGGCTGATTCTAAGGTATCCAAGGTGCTAATTCAGTCTTCACATTTGGTGCTCAGTGTGGTTCAAAGGGTACTTTCACTGAAGAAGTCACTAGTGACCAGGAAACTGGGTGAGTATTTTAATAGAAAAACAGGGAACTTACTTTGTTAAGGGCTAAACTAGCAACCTTTTCTGGCTGAAATGGGGCAGATATTAGGAAAAGATTCTCCTCCATCCCCAGCCCCACACCTGCACACTTTTGTGCACAATATAAGATTTTATACACCACTGGCATACCCTTTAATCCTCAAGGACAGGTAATAGTAGAGAGGAGAAACAGAGACATTAAGATGCTCCTCCAAAAACTAAAGATAGGGGGAGCCATGGGTAACTCTAGAGAACTTCTAAATCTAACTCTTTACACTATTAACTTCTTGATTTTTGACAAAGATTCACTGGCTCAGGCAGACAGGTTTTATAACCCATTGGAAGGGCAGTGTCCAGTGTGAGCAGCTTCGCTATCTTTAGATAATCGCCAGGTGATGTGGAGAGACCCAGAAAGTGGTGAATGGAAGGGACCAGAGAAGGAATCAGATGGGTGCCAATGAGCTGTATTCACTTTGTCCTTTGGAGGAAAACAGAGCAGACCCTTGAAAAGAAGGAGAAGACCCAAGAAACATTGGGTGCTTCTGTTGCTGACTGTGCCCACCACTGAGAGAGCATGGCAGTTATGACGTTTGACTCATGGACATCAAAAATTGTTGGACTTGAAAACCCTCAGGAATCAATGGATTCCAACCATTCTGGAGAGCAATCTGGAATTATGCCCAAAAAGTTATCAAACTGTGCATATCCTTTGACCCAGCAGTGCTATTACTGGGCTTATACCCCAAAGAGATACTAAAGAAGGGAAAGGGACCTGTATGTGCCAAAATGTTTGTGGTAACCCTGTTTGTAGTGGCTAGAAACTGGAAAATGAATGGATGCCCATCAATTGGAGAATGATTGGATAAATTGTGGTATATGAATGTTATGGAATATTATTGTTCTGTAAGAAATGACCAGCAGGATAAATACAGAGAGGCTTGGGAGACTTACATGAACTGATGCTAAGTGAAATGAGCAAAACCAGGAGATCATTATATACTTCAACAACGATCCTGGATGAGGATATATTCTGATGGAAGTGGATTTCTTTGACAAAGAGAAGATCTAACTCAGTTTCAATTGATCAATTTTGGACAGAAGCAGCTACACCCAAAGAAAGAACACTGGGAAATGAATGTAAATTGTTTGCATTTTTGTTTTTCTTCCCGGGTTATTTCTACCTTCTGAATCCAATTCTTTCTGTGCAACAAGAGAACTGTTTAGTTCTGCACACATATATTGTATTTAGCATATACTGTGACATATTTAACATGTATAGAACTGCTTGCCATCTGGGGGAGGGGGTGGAGGGAAGGAGGGGAAAAATCGGAACAGAAGTGAGTGCAAGGGATAATGTTGTAAAAAATTAGCCTGGCATGGGTTCTGTCAATAAAAAATTATTTAAAAAAGAAAAAGAGGAATCATTGGATTCTCTGAGACATAGGACTGTTGTAGGACTTGAAAACCCTCAGGAATCATTGGATTTTCTGAGAAATGATAAGACTGTTTCAGGACTTCAAAACCTGCTGGAATCATTGGATTCCCTAACACATAAAAAAACTATTGCAGGACTTCAAAAACTGGCAGGGATCATTGGATTCCCCAACACTGAAAAAATGGACAATAGATTGGTTTTGGATTATCTCATGGCTGCTGAAGAAGGCCTATGTGTGACTGTTGTTTACATACCCTCCCTCTAGGACTTCTGGAAACCTTTTACAATACCATGTTGATTCATATTGTTTGTTATATCACTACTTGCATGTTTGTTGCACCACATTGAGCCTGCAATGGCTGTGGGGAGAGTTATCACTAATAGCCTGTGCGTTATTGCTATATACTTGTGTAATACCTCTCATACTGATGGGTTTGTGTATACCTGTTTCTAATAAGACCCTTCAGCCCAGAAACCCGCTAGCAATTCCCACTTCCCTTTGGTGCTTTTCATCTCCCTTCCTGAGAGGTCAGGGAGGGCATGATCATCTCCATTTTAGTGCTTTCACCTCCTTTCCTGAGAAGTCAAGGAGGGTGTGATCACCTCCCTTTGGGGGCTCTCACCTCGCTGAGAAGTCAGGGATGGCATGACCACCTGTGTTCTAAAACAAAAGAAAGCGGGAGATGTAATGGGCTGAAACTGAGTTGATGCATTGAGGTCTGAGCACTTAAGGCTAATTACCAATTGGACAATATTATTATCATATGCTTGGAAAATGGCCTGCCCCACCATTCTGTGCTGGCTGGATCTGTTTGTGTATAGAGAAATTTGGAGGGGTTAGAGGGTAAAGTAAGACAAGCCAGGTGATTGCTGCCCTGGAGAGGAGAAAGAGAGGTGAGGAGATTGCTGTGTCCATTCCTCTCATTTTGACCAAGAATAAAGACCAGGGCTTTTATTTATCCTGATTCTGGCTGATTGTAAGGTATCCAGGGGGCTAACTCGGTCTTCACAACCCCCCATTCTCAAAGTAACTTCTTCTACTCAGGAACAGGTCAACATTGTTGGGAAGATTTCTTCATAATGATCTCTAAGTTTTTTTCAATTTTATGTGTATATTTTAATCATCTTTTTACTTATTGTGACTACCACAATGGATAAGTATTTGGCAAAATTATAGATTATTAACATCTGAACAAGGAAAGTAAATTTTTTTTTAATTCCATAACCATGAATTAATTGTTTTACTTTAAAGGTCGACTACTACTATTACTACTACTACTACTACTACTACTACTACTACTACTACTACTACTACAACACCTTCTGGAGAAAATGAGAATATTAAATTGAAGAGTCTCTTTCAAAAATTCATTTCAGCATTATCAAAGGCCATTGCTTGAATTTTGAGTGGTATAGAGCATCAGTTGAAGAGCATCCTTAAAGCTAATTACAGAATATTACAAGATACATAAAGGATGAAAGATCCAGCAATAAAATTATCTTTACTTTTAAGTAATTTAGAATGCCAGCACTAGAATAGGAAGGAGCAAGTTTCTAATGTTTACTATCTCTGCTTTTTTTTGCTTTTTTTGTCACAATGTTTGGTTTAGTTACATACTGTTAAGGGGATGCTAGTGTTCTGTTTTAATTTTATTTAAGAAAAACTAATTGATAGGAAGAACATTGTTCTCTAGTTGAATGCTGACAAAATAGTAGCTTCATTAAAAAATAAGAATAGAAACAAATATATTCCATGGGCAGGAAGCTGGCATATTTTCCTTATGAAAAAGTGATATTTCCCTAGATCGAGCTTTTTCCCCATCTGTAAAGGGTTTGATCTAAGGCTCCTTTTCCAATCAACAAGTAAATAACCTCAATTCTTCCATTCAGGTGATTGGTACTTAGGTCAGTCCAACTGGATGAAATCCCATGACATCATGATACACCATGATACTGGATATAGCTCCTTTTTTTTCCTGAGACATTTGAGGTTAAGTAACTTGCCCAGAGTCACACAGCTAAAAAGTGTTAAAGTGTCTGAGGCCAGGTTTGAACTCAGGTCCTCCTGACTTGAGAACTGGTGCTCTATCCACTGCTCCACCTAGCTGCCCCCAGATATATTTTTTAAGTATGACTCATTTAAACCTTTCACAACTTTTCACATGTTCCAGTTATAAGTCAGGAATATAACTTTCCTGTATTTGACTATTCCACTTCTTGAGGCTGATATTGTTCAGTCATATTTGACTCTGTGGGATTCTTTTTGGGGGTTTTTCTTGGGAAAGATGCTGAAGTAGTTTGTCGTTCTTTTCCTCCAATCATTTTACAGATGAGGAAACTGAGGCAAATAGGGTTAAATGACTTTCTATCCACTGTGTCTCCTAGCTACCCTTTGAATCTACTGACATCATCATTATCACTAACATATATGTGTGTGTATACACACACACACACACACACACACACACACACATATATATATATATACACATATATATATAGGCACTGTATTAAGCATCTTATAATTATTAGTTCATTTGATCATCATAGCACCTCTGTGAGGTAGTTGCTATTATCATCCCCATTTTATAGATGAAGAAACTGAAGCAAACTGGCTAAATACTATATAAAGAAAACAGACTTTCAAAATGAAAATCAAAAAATTCAGTGGCCCCGAGAGGATCAAAGTTTTGCTTGGTAGCACAGTATTATCTATATATTTCCTAGGAGGAAGATCAAGCAATCCAAGCTGGCTCCACTTCCTACTGGAGTGATTTTCCTGCTTCCACCTCCATCAGTCTCATAAAATCCATTCAGAATTTTAAGTGTCTCTTCTTATGGTTCATGCCTCCTCTACAGACAGCTACACTCCTCTGTTCTCTAGTGAGGATAGGATTAAAGATTTAAAGGGTATTTATCCCAACAGACCCAAAAAGGTTAAAAGCTTACTGAAGCTCATGCAACTAGTAATTGGCAGAATCATGATTGGAATCCAGAAATTCCAGATCCCTTATTCTGTCCATGACACTATGAACCCTATAATTAAATCTTTGGCAAAGAGCCCCAGAGAGTCAGAGAAGGAACATCTAGACAGACAAAAAGATTATAAGGGCTTGTTGAAGCTTCCATATTATTTTAGTTAAGCTTAGGGTACTGAATCATTACTCTCTTCAAAGATGTAGCACTAGTGAACAAATAAATAATTTAATAATAATTAATATTTAAAGCTAATAATGTATCTTTAACTAAATTTCCCAATGGATAATCTAATGGGTTGTGTTCATTTAAGCTTTACCTTCTGCTAGTGGGAGAGTGTTTCTGAATGATAGGAATGATTTATTTTTCCTGCCTTTCAGAAAAAAAAAAGGAAGAAAGAAAAGAAGGGAGAGGGAAAAGAAGAGGGAGAGGGAGAGAAAAAAAAAGAAAGAGAGAGGGAAAGAGAAAAAATGAGAAGTAAAAAGGAAGAATGGAGAGAAAAAAGAAGGAAGGAAAGAAGGAAGGAAGGAAGGAAAAAAGGAAGAGAAGGGAAGGATGGAGGGAGAAAAGGAAGGAAGGAAAAGAAAATAAGTACAAATTTATATCAAAACATAGTGTCCTTAAGTTTTGTTGTTACTTTCATTTCTGCCCAGGTCAATATCAGAGAACAGACAAACTGCTGGAAGTCCCTTGTCTTGTCATTTGCAATGTCACTGAACACAATGGGCATACAGGGAGGAGTAATCAAGGCAAAGCAAGAGAACCAGAGTAAAGAAAAAAGGAAAAGCATATAGAAACCTGGCATAGAAGGCAGGGAAATTGGAGGGATCAAACAGCTTTCCTTCACTAAAAATGAAACCTTTTGCTGTGCCTGCCTCATTCAAATGCTGTGATCTAGCTGCAAGCCCTGTTGTCCCTGGTGCACCACCAGAAGCAGAGTCTCACTGTTGATAGTAGCAGAATTCTGGTCTACTTATTGATAGTAATGAGTTCCTCCTTAAATCTAGACCTGGAAAACATCCCAGACTGCATCTGCTCTTCGCCTGTCCCTCTGAATAGAGAATTGGTGAAAATCATAAGGGGATGCCTTTCACTTTCTGTTCATTCTCCCAGAACACAAAAGGATCCAAACAGGATTATGTGGGCAGTACAGCTGAGTGTAATGAGTGTTTAGTTCAAAATTTAAGCTGAGTATTGTGAACACAAGAAAAATTCAAACTTATAATGGATGTGAAACAAAGATCAGATTATTCCTTCTGTGTTTTCTACTTTCTTCCTATTTGTTCCTTGTTGTGGAGCATCGAGCTGTTACATGATAATAGCTTCAATTGTCCAAGACAGAGAATGGTACTGGTTGTATGGAAGTTATTCAGATAACTGCTATCACATCTCTGAGCTGAGACAAAATTGCTGAAAAAGGCAAACTTAGAGAGAACAACCAGTCAATTTGCTGTTCGCCATCAGATGAAGTAGATAATTTTGCAGTAATGGGGTTCATAGTTCATAAAATGACTGATTCTTGCTAGATCCCTCGAGATTTAATCATAGATAGTATTCTTGAAGCCAGATGTTACAGATACTACACCAAGGGTAGATGAATTCTTTTTGTAATCATGTTGTTCTTCAGTCATTTTCCATCATGTCTGACTTTATGGTCCCTTCTTTGTACCAATCCCAGACATTCTCTCCTGTCTTCTTTATCATTTTGCATCCTCAATTATTCTTCCCACTGTTATTAATTTTCAATTTGTCTCTGATTACTTGTTTCTTCCACATTGCCTTCAAAAATACCTGTGTTCAGGTGGAGCCAAGATGGTGGAGAGGACACATGCTTCATTCTGAGCTCCCTGCTACCCTCACTACTGATGACCAAATTCAGCCTCTTGACTGGTACAATCCATGAATACTGAGAGTACAACAAATTACCAACAGAAGATAATATGGAAGATCATCAGAAAAGGTCTGTCTTGATCGGTGGGAGGAGGTCAGAACAGGCAGGGAGGCAGAACATGGTGGCTAGAGCATGCTGAGTGAACTGGGAGCTGGGTGTGATCTCCACAGGTGGAGAATTTGCAGGGAGGACTCTACCACAGATTAACAGCTCTGCTTTGGTTGAAAAGCAATAGATCAGCAGAGAAGTTACACAAACCCCAAAGATAAGAGTGTACCCCAAAATACCAGAGTTTCAAAGGACCTGGCTCTCGAGCACTGGGAGTGACTCAGCACGACTACAGTACAGCTGCACAGCTACATTCTGAAGTGCTGGGCTCTGCCCAGGGCAGTTACACTTCCACACAGGGGGGCTTTTCCCAGGGCAGTCATACTTCAGCAGCACTGCTGCTCTTCCTAGGACAGTCACAATTCCACACAGTGGGACTCTGCCCAGGGCAGTTACACTTCTGCACAGAGGGGCTCTTCCCAGGATATTGGCATTTCCTATGCTTGGGACTCTTCCTAGGGCAGTCATACTTCAGCAGCTCCACTGCTCTTTGCAGTCCATTCAACAAGACAGCTACTGTCCATCTGTCCCTGTTCTGCAGAGGAAGCTGCTAACCTCCTTGCCCTGAAGGCAGAACTCATTTACTCATTTAAAAAATGAGTAAAAAAGCAAAGCAAGCTCTAACTATACATAGCTTCTATACAGAAAGAGAGCAGATTTACAACTCTGAAGAGACTAATAGCAGACAGTCCCCAGACATAACCCCAAATGGGGATATAATCTGGTCCTCACTATACAAGGCACTCCTAGAAGAAATTATAAAAGATCTTAAAAGAGAGCTAGAAAAAAAAATGGGGAAAGGAAAGAGAACCTCTGCAAGAGAGTATGGAAAAGGCATATAACTCATTAAAAGAAAGATTTGATAAAGTGGAAAAAGAAAACAATTTCCTGAAATGAGAATTGGAAAAGGTAAAGAACTCCCAGGGAAACAGAATTTTGTGAACTGGAAAAGATAAAGAACTCCCAGAAAAGTAGGATTTATGAATTGGAAAAAGAAAATAACTCAATAAAAAAATTAGTGAAATGGAAAAAAATTGTATAGAGCAAGACAACTCATTTAAAAACACAATTGGACATATACAAAAAGTAAAAAGAATGAAGAAAATAACTCATTAAAAATCAGAACTGAACAAATGGAAATGAATAATTCATTGAGACATCAAGAATCAGTTAAGCAAAACCAAAAAAATTAAAAATAAAAAAATATTAAATATCTACTTGGAAAATAGATCTAGAAGAGGCAATCTAAGGATTATTGGACACCCTGAAAACCATGATGAAGAAAAGAGTCTAGACACTATTTTTCAGGAAATTATCAAAGAGAACTGCCCAGATGTAATAGAATCAGAATGTAAAATAGGCATTGAAAGAATTCACTTCACACCTTCTGAAAGAGACCCCAAAATAAAAACTCTGAGGAATATTGTAACTAAATTTCAGAACTATCAGACTAAGGAAAAAATATTACAAGCAGCCAGAAAAAAAAAAAAAACAATTCAAATAATTGAGGAGCCACAATAAGGATCATTCAGGATCTAGCAGCTTCTACATTAAAGGATCAAAGGGCCTGGAATCTGATATAACAAAAGGCAAAGGAACTTGGAATGCACCCAAGAATAAACTACCCAGCTAAGCTGAGCATTTTCTTCCAGGGAAGAAGATGGACATTCAAATAAACAGGTGAATTCCATTTTTTCCTAATGAAAAAACGAGAGCTAAACACAAAATTTGACCTCTAAATATAGGACTCAAGAGAAGCATAAAAATATAAAAAGAACTCTTGAGAACTGTATTTCTGTAAAGGGCATACATAAAGAGCATGGGTATAATTTGATTTTACTGTTATATTATTTTAAAAAAAGGAATTAGAAATGGAAAAGAGATTGTATCAGAAAAAGGGAAAAATGGAGGTAAAAAGAGGGAAATTACATCTCACGAAGTGGCAAAGGAAGCCTATCATATCTGAAAGAATTAAAAGAGGAGGATGATTGTGTGGATCTTATTCTCATCAGATTCTGCTCAAAGAGAAAATATCAGACATATTTGGTTTACAAAGAAACTTCTCTCACCTCATTAAAAAGTGGGAGAGGAAAAGGGAAAAGAAAAGAGTAGGCTAAATAGAAGGGAATACAGAAAAACAATAAGGGAAAGGTATAAGAAAGTGGGAGGGACTCAAAGGGGATGGGAGGGATTCTAAAGAGGGAGAGCTGCATGAGGCAAGTGGTGCCCATAAATTTAATACTAGGGAAGGGGGGGTAAAGTGGGAAAGAAAAAGAAAAACATAATCTGGGGATAATAAGATGGCCAGAAATACAGAATTAGTAATTTTAACCGTAAATGTGAATGGGATGAACACTCCCATAAAGCAGAGGTGGATAGTAGACTGGATCAAAAGCCAGAACCCTATGGAGTTGTTTACAGGAAACACATTTAAAGCAGGGAGATACATATAGAGTATAGGTAAAAGGCTGGAGCAGAATCTATTATGCTTCAGGTGAAGTAAAAAAAGCAGGGGTGGCCATCCTTATCTCAGATCAAGCAAAAGCAAAAATTGATCTAATTAAAAGAGATAAGGAAGGAAATTATATCTTGCTAAAGGGTAACATAGACAATCAAACATTATCAATACTAAACATATATGCACCTAGTGGTATAGTGAGTAACTTCCTAAAGGAGAAATTAAGAAAGTTTCAAGAAGAAATGAACAGCAAAACAACAATGAGATGAACCAAACCTGTAACATTTGTTCAATAATGAAGAGAACCAGCTACACCCAGTGAAAGAACTCTGGGAAATGAGTGTGAACCACAACATAGCATTCCCACTCCTTCTGTTTTTGTCTGCTTGCAGTTTTGATTTCCTTCTCAGGTTATTTTTGCCTTATTTCTAAGTCCGATTTTTCTTGTGCAGCAAAATAACTCTGTGGATATGTATACATATATTGCATTTAACATATACTTTAACATATTTAACATGTATTGGTCTACCTGCCATCTAGGGGAAAGAGGGGCAAGGAGGGGAAAAATTGGAACAGAAAATTTTGCAAGGGTCAATGCTGAAAAATTATACATGCATATATCTTGCAAATAAAAAACTATAATAAAAAATAAAAATAAATAAAAAATAAAAATTCTCATCCCCCCCCCTCAAATTCCCCATCCTTAAAATAAAATTAACAAAAAGCCTCTACTAGTTGTTACTTCTATCACTCTTTATCTGTCCTTCTTGTACAAACTATTTCAGCTACTTTGATTTCTTCTCACTCCTTAACTTTTAGAAATTTGACTTCTGACTTCATCATTCAACTCCTGTTCTTTCAAAAGTTACCAGTGATCTATTAATTACTAAATCTGCTTTTTTTTTTTTCAGTGCTCATCTTTCTCCACTCATTTAATGAATTTGAAAATGTAAACCATTTTCTCCTCCTTGATAACAATTTCTTATTTGGGTCTTCATAAGACTATCTTCTCAAACTCTCTTCTGCTTCTCCTTCTAATATTCATAATTGTTAATATATTGTTTGATATTTTGCTTAGATATTCATTAGAGGTATTATACTACAGTTTTCTAAAATTCTATTTTATCTCTCCTTGAATTAGATATCAAAATCATATTTATATCATTGAAAGAATTTGGTAAGACTCTTTTCTAATTATTACAAATAATTTATAGAATATTGGAATCAGTTGTTCTTGAAATATTCTTTGAATGTTTGTTTATGGCTTGTTCATTTTTTCTTTCTGAGACTGGATTAATTAAATTCTTTATTTCTTTTTGTAGGTAAAATCTAGGTAATTTATATATTAAAAATTTTTCCATTTTATTTATCAAGTATCTTTTTGAAAATTGGCACAATTGTTTCTAATGACTTGATTTTCACTTATTTATTATGAATTTTCCCTTTCCCTTTTTGTATTATAATTTAGTTTTCCCTTCTTTAAAAATAAAATCAGATTAACATCCGATGAATGTACTTTATTAACTTTTTTAGTTTTAAAGAAGTTGCTAATTTTATTGATCAAGTCAATGCATTAAAATAGTTTAAAGTTTTGTTAATCTCTAGTTTAGACTTTCTAATTTTACATTTATTCAGGAAGATATTATTCTGTTGTGTTTTGCTTTTCTGTTTTATAACTTGCATGAGTAATTTATTGATTTGTTCTCTTTCATTGTATTGAGAGATAAATTTTTTCCTAGGACAGATTCAGCTATATCTTTAAAGTTTGTGTCATTGTCTCATCATTGTTATTTTATTTGATGAAACATTTATTGTTTCTGTGATTTTTTTCTTTGACACACTAATTTTTCAGGGTTAAATTATTTAGTGTCCTATTAAGATTGATTCCTTTCTTCAATTGCCCTTTTAATGATAACTTTATTGTACTGGAGTAAGCAAACATGTGTTTATTATTTTTGCTTTTAAACATTTATCTGTTCCCAAATTTTTAATATCCTTAGATACTCAATTTTTATAAAGGTGTATTTTGATTTACTACTGAGAAATATGTATATTCCTTTCTATTCCCAGTCATTAATCACAATTGATTTATCATGTCTTAATTTTCTACAATTCTTTTTAGAACATTGATTTCTTTGTGTTTTAACTTTTTAAAATACCGTATACTTCTGAAGGAAACACATGCAAAGTCCTTATCTATTTTAATTTTGCTCCATATAATTTGATTAATTTTCCCTTATGTAATTAGTTACAATGCCAGTCAGTGCTTCTATATCAACTATTGACATCATTTTAGCTTGGTGCCATTAAATATTATATTGCATTCCTATCCATTTCTTTTAAATACAAAAAGTATTCCTACTTTTGTTTTTTAAAATTTATCTGAATGGTGTGGAATAATAAATTCTATGGAACTTACTCTTTTATGTCTAATTATGTTGTTTTAAGTCATGAAATAAAAAAAGCAATTTTAGCACTCTTTGAATTGCATTAGTTTGTAACCTATCGTCTGACACTGAAAAAAAAAGAAACCCTATTTAATATCTTCATTAAAATGTTCCACATACATCGGAAAGGGCAGCAAAATTATATAAATAAAACTGGAGAGTTTAGGAATGTGGGCAGAAAACCCCCCAACAGGGATCCTACCTGACCAATTACAAATTAATGCATCTGGCAAAAGAAAATACATAATGCTTATTAAATAGGAAAGGAAAATATTGGTGAAATGGAAATGTCAAAGAAATCTCGAAATTACAGGAAGAAATTATGGAAAAAGATTTGCTTCCAAAAAATAGCAGACCAAGAGTTCACTGTGAATAGTAAATTATATTACAGGCACTCTTAAGCTAGCTCAAGTAGAATATGTGTTAGAACTGAATAGATTTTTTTGATGTCAGAAAGAAAAAATGATTTTTTAATTTTCTTCTTCCAATGCAGAATTATACAGATTAATACAGACAAATCTAAATCTTCTCTCCTCAAATCTTTCCCCACATATGTATATCTCAGAGCAGATGACCTTGCTTTCCATTTTTATGAAAAGATTTAGGTCATCTTTCATGAGTGGCCTTAGCTTCCCTCCACAACTTAAAACCTTTCTCTCTCTTCATCCATTCTTTCTTCTTTCCCTCTGGTCTCAGTATAAAAGATTTTTTCTCTTTACTGATATTAGCCTGTTACAGTTGTTTTGGAATAGTTATTTCTCTGGTTGATGGTCATGGAGAAGAGCACAGATGAAATGTATTTGGAAATAAAAAGGAAAATAGACCTACCTTGATAATATTGGCATAAAAATGTATAAAGGTAAAGACATTTTAAAAAATGAGAAAGCAAATAGATCAAATCATATTGAACTATGTACAGAAATGGAACCTCTCTGTAGATTCATCTCTTTTTATGCCTGTCCCCAATCTTCTACTTCTTCTTTAAGATTTAATGATGAAACTTATATGATTATTGTTTTTATGAAGAGTATGGGAGGAGATAACAAGATGCTATGGTTTTATCAGAATTTCTGTGATTTTGATTAATTGACTCCTTAAGCTGAAGCTCCCTTCCCTGGCCACCCACATTTTACTTTCCTCTCCAAAGAGATGACATCATATGTAATGTTCTACATCTGTGGTAACTTTTTCTAGGTTTCATTTATTTATTTATTGAAACTTTTTATTTTAAAAACATATGCATGGATAATTTTCAACATTCACCTTGCTAAGCCTTGTGTTCCAAATTTTTCTCTCCATTTCCCCAATCCCTTCACCTAGATGGCAAGTAATTCAATATATGTTAAACATGTGCAATTCTTCTATACATATTTCCACAATTATTGTGCTGCACAAGAAATATCAGATCAAAGAGGAAAAAAATGAGGAAGAAAACAAAATGCAAGCAAACAACAACAAAAAAATGAAAATATTATGTTATGGTCCACATTCAATTCCCACAATCCTCTCTCTGGGTGCAAATGGCTCTATCCTAAGATCATTGAACTTGGCCTGAATCATCTCATTATTATTATTATTATTATTACTGAGGCAGTTGGGATTAAGTGACTTGCCCAGGGTCACACAGTTAATGTGTATCTGAGACCAGATTTGAACTTAGGTCCTCCTGAGGACTGGTGCTCCTGAATCATCTCATTATTGAGAAGAGACACATACATTAGAGTTATATAATCTTGTTGCCATGTACAATGATCTGGTTCTGCTCACTTCACTTAGCATCAGTTCATGGAAGTCTCTCCAGGTTTCTCTGAAATCATCCTGCTGATTGTTTCTTATAGAACAATAATATTCCATAACATTGATACACCAAAACTTATTCAGTCATTCTCCAACTGATGGGCATGCATTCATTTTCCAGTTTCTTGCCATTACAAAAAGGGTTGCAACAAACATTTTTGCACATGTAGGTCCCTTTCCCTTCTTTATGATCTCTTTGGGATACAAGTCCAGTAAAAATATTGCTGGATCAAAGGATATACGCAGTTTGATAGCCCTTTGGGCATAGTTCCAAATTACTCTCCAGAATGGTTGAATCAGTTCATAGCTCCACTAACAATGTACAACCTGAGAGGTGTGTAGGGATACCTCACAGTTGTCCTAATTTGCATTTCTCTGATCAACAGTGATTTAAAGCACCTTTTCATATGACTAGAAATAATTTCAATTTCTTCATCTGAAAATTATTTGTTCATATCCTTTAACCATTTATCAATTGGAGAATGGCTTGAAGTCTTATAAATGAATCAATTTTTCATATATTTTAGAAATGAAGTCTTTATCAGAATCTTTCAATGTAAATTTTTTTCCCACTTTATTACTTTCCTTCTAATCTTCTCTGCATTACTTTTGTTTGTACAAAAACTTTTTAGCTTAATATAGTCAAAATTATCTAATTTGTATTCAGTGATGTACTCCAGTTCTTCTTTGACCACAAATTCCTTCCTTCTCCATAGATCTGAGAAATAAACTAACCTTTGTTCTTCTAATTTGCTTATAATATCACTCTTTATATATAAATCATGAACCTAGTCTGGTTTTATCTTGGTATATTGTGAGGTGTACATCAATGCCTAGTTTCTAATATATTAATTTCCAATTTTCCCAGCAGTTTTTGTCAAATAGTGAATTATCATTCCAAAAGCTGGGGTTTTTGGATTTGTCAAACACTGGGTTACCATATTCCTTGACTATTTTGTCTGGCAAAACTAATCTATTCCACTGATTGACTATTCTATTTTTTTAGTCAGTACCAAATGGTTTTGATGATGGACTAACCTATTTCTATAAAGAACCAAGGAAAATAGTTTCTCATGTCTCTTCTTTAAAACTTATTTTGGTCATTATAACCAAACCATTATAGTGGTTTGATTTTTTTTTTGTTTTTGTTCTTTCCATTAAGAGTGTTAGAGTCGAAGTGTTATAGGTTTTGGGTATTTCACTTTGCATCTTCTCATACATTACAAGTCTTCCTATATTCTACATAGTCATTGTTTCTTACATCACAGTAATATTTCATAGCATTAGTTTGCCACAGTTTGTTGCCTCAGTTCACAAGGATATACTTTGTTACATCCTAATTCTTTGTCTCTACAAAAGGGTCCTTATAAATATTGTGGTATATATAGATTCTTTCTTTTTGTCATTTATGTCCTTGGGATGGTGGATAGCAGTCATATCTCTTGGTCATAGGCTATAGATATTTTTGTCACTTTCTTCATATGATTCCAAATTGTCTTCAGAATGGTTGGACTGATCCACAGTTTCTCTAATAATGCATTAATGTTCCTATCTTTCTATGGCCTCTCTAAAAATGACTATTCCCAACCAATTTGATTAATGCAAGGTAAAAGCTTAGGGTTGTTTTGATTTTAATTTTTCTCATCATTAATGATTTGGAGTCAGATTTACTATCAGACTGGAGTATAACTGATGAAAGAAATCAAGGAATCAGGCTTAAATTAGGAAGGAGTCTTTAAGTACATATAAATGCAAAGATTTAGCATTGATCTTATCAAATCCAACACTTAGTCAAAATATGAATCCCACCTACAATATCACTGACAAATGGTCCTACACATCTGTACAAATAACCTCTAGTTACTTTTTAAAATGTGTTGGAAATTACATCAATATCATATGTATTACATTGTAATATCTAATTTCAAGCATTGATGAGATCTTCCTTCCTACAAATTCCACTCATCTGACCTAGTTATTCTTTTTAGAGCCAAACAAAATAAATTTGTTCTCAAATTTTGACCAGGGAATTTAAGAGTCCAAAGATACAGAAAAACTACAAATTGGAAGAGAAAAATGAAAGAATTTCCAACTAATATGTGGAAATTACAAGTTCACTAAACATACATAAGCTTTTCTCTATTCTTTGTGCAGCTGTACCATTGTCTCTTACACTCTTCATATTTCTGGAATGGTCCCAAAGCAGTGTTGGCCTCAGGGATAGAGAGGGATTTTGCAAATTCCCTAACTCACTGGACAGCTTCCAAATTCATAGAGAAGAGTATATATATAGTAAAATTCCCTCCTTGGATTAAGTCAGATTGATTCTCAGAATCCAGTCTGGGTGCAATCTACAGGGGATAGGACTTTCAAGGTATAGGGCTTCAAAGTAACCTATTTCATATGGAAAATTTAAAATCTAATTTGCATTCTTCTGCTTTGTGGCAGTCTATGGAGTCTATTATTAGTTTTGTGTAAATGTTTCTATCTGCAGAGTTAGAATATTTTATTCCTGTTTTTGCTTATGTAGTATTGTTAAAAATTCAGTGCCAATTTTTATAAAGCCAAGAATGTTGCATTTTTTTGCCACTTCCCTGTCATATATGTTTTGCTGAACTTGGCTAAGTATTTTTTTTGGCCATGAAACAAACCCATCTACAGTAGTCTGGATTGCATGCATTTCCATATTTTTCCTGAAAATTTGCAACAGATTTAATGCCTATTCTCATAGATTCTCTGACTTGGGCTACATTGGGCATCAACAATATGGAAATGGAAATGATGGCAGTATTACTTATAATAGGCTATCCAGTTAAGCATTCTGTTCATCAAGTGAGGAAGGCAAACCAGGAATGTTGGTCCATATTTTGCATCCATGATAGATTCCAGATTGTCCAATTTCTTTTGACCAGGTGATGAGGAAACTATCTTTGTATGGTTTCTATTGTGCTGCATGAAATCTCAAGAAGCTGTGAAAGTCATCTCCACCATGGGTATGGCTGCCAAGAGTGTTAAATGTAGAATCATAAGTTATATTAATCTGCCAAGCCTGAGGAAGTGTTGATAGAATGTTTTCTTCAGCTAGTGGGTAAATCTTAAATTGAACTTCTTTCCTTCTCTTATAAAACTTCTCAAGGATATGAACAGACAATTCTCAGATAAAGAAATTGAAACAATTTCTAGTCATATGAAAAGATGCTCCAAGTCATTATTAATCAGAGAAATGCAAATTAAGACAACTCTAAGATACCACTACACACCTGTCAGATTGGCTAAGATGACAGGAAAAAATAATGATGATTGTTGGAGGGGATGCGGGAATACTGGGACTGATACATTGTTGGTGGAGTTGTGAACGAATCCAACCATTTTGGAGAGTAGTTTGGAACTATGCTCAAAAAGTTATCAAGCTGTGCATACCCTTTGATCCAGCAGTGTTACTACTGGGATTATATCCCAAAGAGATTATAAAGAAGGGAAAGGGACCTGTATGTGCACGAATGTTTGTGGCAGCCCTTTTTGTAGTGGCTAAAAACTGGAAACTGAATGGATGTCCATCAGTTGGAGAATGGTTGAATAAATTGTGGTATATGAAAATTATGGAATATTACTGTTCTGTAAGAAATGACCAACAGGATAATTTCAGAAAGGCCTGGAGAGACTTACATGAACTGATGCTGAGTGAAATGAGCAGGACCAGGAGATCATTATATACTTCAACAACAATACTAGATGATGACCAGTTCTGATGGATCAGGCCATCCTCAGCAACGAGATCAACCAAATCATTTCTAATGGAGCAGTAATGAACTGAACTAGCTATACCCAGAAAAAGAACTCTGGGAGATGACTAAAAACCATTACATTGAATTCCCAATCCCTATATTTATGCACACCTGCATTTTTGATTTCCTTCACAAGCTAATTGTACAATAATTCAGAGTCTGATTCTTTTTGTACAGCAAAATAATGTTTTGGTCATGTATACTTATTGTGTATCTAAGTTATATTTTAATATATTTAACATCTACTGGTCATCCTGCCATCTAGGGGAGAGGGTGGGGGGGGTAAGAGGTGAAAAATTGGAACAAGAGGTTTGGCAGTTGTTAATGCTGTAAAGTTACCCATGTATATATCCTGTAAATAAAAGGCTATTAAAAAAAAACAAAACTTCTCAAGGATTCTAGTTGAGCAAAGTGATAGATTTTAGAGGAAAAATGAAGTTGGGTTATATTTCTCTTTGGATAGACTGGGGAATGAATCATCATATTATTAAACTATTTCATTCCATTGGTTTGGCCAGGTTCATTCATTTATTTATTCAGTCAAAAAAATTTATCAAGAGACTTATATCTGTAGGACTCTGTGCTTAGCATATAGTTGCCAGAGACCTTGCTCTTAATGTATTTACTATCTAATGAAAGGGAATAATAAGCACAAATAGTTATTCTATAAAAAAGAGAGAAAAGTAAGTGCAAAGGAGAGGTCCAAAGTAGATTTGCAGTGGGAGAAATCATTTTCATGTGATAGAGGGCAGAGACTGAAGGATCAAGAAAGGTTTCATGGAAGAAATGGTACTTCAATTGGGCTTTGAAGGGTGAAGAACATTAAAACACAGGGGTAGGGATTGAGGTAACTCATCTTAAGTATGGGGAAAAACAAAGGTATGAATAAGCATGGCACAAAGCCTGGCACATATAGGTGCTTAATAAGTGCTTATTGACTAGCTGACTAGCAAGAAGAGAAGAATAGGAGAGGGAAAGTGGCCCAAAATGACTATAATAATTATTATAATAATGTAGTAAACATATAGTAATAATAAACAGTTAAACTGGAATCAGATTTATGGGGAGTCTTGAATACTTAAGGAATTTATATTTTATTCACTGAGTTGTTTTCTTTATCTTTGAGGTAGACTTGTAATGTTATTGAAAACAGCATCTCTTTAAAGATGAACTTCATATTCAATAATACCAATATATTCTTTGCCATGCAACTTCCCCTCCCCCCAAAATAAATAACTATTCAAACTCAGCTGTAGTCCTAAACATTTGGTGAAAGGGAAAAGGCATGAAAACTATCCTATATATTCCAAATCTTTTGGATTCTGATCTGATGTCACAGTTAGCATAGGATGAAGAGAACATCAATGTTTCCTTTCATAAATATAGAATTTTGGTGAATACTTTGCCCTAGATTCTTTCAGATGGACATTTAATGGAAACTTTTAGCATCACAAACTGGGGCTCTTAAGTCCAAGCCAAACAAATATGAGACTGATAGGGCTGATATGATGAATCAAACATATTAGAGAAGAGAAGCTTCAAACTCATTAACAATCTTACTGATTAAGTCACCTAGAAGTATCTTGTCTTTCTTGTTTAGTTCTCTTTAGATTAAAAAAAAAACTTTTCATTGTTTGCAGGATGAAACTCTTATCCACTGGTAATTTCCTTCCCATGAATCTCTCCTTTTCTCAATCCAACATCTCCTTTACATTTGTAATTCATTACCTTATATCATATTTGCGTTTGTCTTATTCCCATTATTATTTTGTAAGCTCTTTAGTTAAGGTGACTTTCTTATTTCATTTTTTAATCTTAGCTTCTGTGGTTGTCTTGTATCTTTTGTTGTTGTTCAGTTATTTCAGTCATATCCAAGTCTTTGTGATCCCATTGGGGGTTTGCTTGGCAAAGACACTGGCATGGTTTGCTATTTCCTTCTCCAGCTCATCTTACAAATGATTAAACTGAGGCAAATAGTGTTAAGTGACTTGCCCGAGATCATTGAGTTAGCAAGGGACTGAGGCTAGATTTTTACTCAAGAGGAAGAGTCTTCTTGACATAGGCCCAGCACTTTATCCATTGAACCACCTTGCCACACCACCTGGTAGAGCAACAAATTTCCTTTAATGGAACTGAATTAATTTTGAAATGTATCAGACCATATAATTTAAAAACCAAAATGAATTTCTAATCAGTTAACCAGGTCTGTCGTGGGCTTTTGTCTAGTTTTCTAAATTTGTCCTTAACAAACAAGACTGATCTTACACATGGGTTAAAAAAATAACATTCTGCCAATCAGTTAATAAATCATCTGTTAGTTAATAGGTCCTTCTTAAGCAACTATTATGTGTCAACCAATATGCTAAGAAAGGTAAAAGATGGTTCCTGCTTTCAAAAATCTCACAATCTAATTGGGGTAACAACATGTAAACTGCTATGTACAAGAAGATATATGAATGATATAACTGGAGGAGAGCATCAACATTAAATGTGTCAATTGGACCCATATAACCTCTAACCTATGGATGGCTAGAGCCAAACAGAGTTTAATTTTCAAATTGAGGGAAATAGCTTGCAAGCACAGTCTTCCTTCCTAAGAAAGGGGATTCACTTTCTTATGGCAGGTAAAGGGTTTTTAAATGTGAAACCCACAAACAGCTAAATCAAAACATGGATATTCTGGACTCTTGAGTAAACAGTCTCCAAGTCCATGACTGGATCACAACAAATAGAATTCAAGGTGTTAAAGCTTCTGAGCCATGTGGTTGTTCATCAGAGCACAGAACCAGGATCAGCATGGTCAGGAGTGGCAGTGAGGCTTTTGATTTGGTTCATTTTGTGGTTGCAAGTGGTGATTACAAGTGTAGGGAGTTGCCATTATACCAAACTCAGGACACAGCTTGTTTGCTGGGCATTAGCTACTGAAAATAGAGTTTTTCCTAATAGTTATTTGACAAGTCTGTGACCTCAAGGAAGTCAAGGAAGTTAGAAGATGTTGGACTGCCAATGAAAATGCCCAGAATGAGTGTCCTGTAAAAGAAAAGTGAAACCCACGTCATTGGATTACATAGTCTGTGCAAGGGTTTAGAAGAATGATGGAGGATAGACAGAACATAAAAGCTGTAAAGGTAGAGGGGAATTTTGAATGAAAAATAGAGGATTTTATATTTGATCCTAAAGGAGGTGATTAGCCAACAGAGTTTACTGAATAGAGTAATGATAAGGTCAGATTTACGAGTTAGAATCATTTTGCCAGCTGATATAGAGGATGGATTGGAGAGGGGAGAGATTTGTACTAGGAAGAGCAACCAGCAGCCTAGAAATATTAGGGATGCTCATCAATTGGGGAATGGCTGAACAAATTGTAGTATAGGAATATGTCAGAATATTATTGTGCTATAAGAAGTAAAAATAAGCAGGCAGATTCCAAAAAAAACCCTGTCTCCATAAACCTATCTCTGAATATTGATAGCATTTTCTATCATGATACTTCTTAAATCATAGCATTGCTGAGAAGATCCAAGTCTATTATACTTGATCATGGCATTATGCTATTGTTACTTTGTACAATGTTCTCCTGGTTCCACCCACTTCATTCAGTATTAGTTCATATAACTTTTTCCAGGTTTTTGGGGAATCTGCCTGCTTACAACTTCTTATAGCATAATAGTATTCTAAAAACATTTATATACCACAACTTGTTCAGCCATTCCACAATTGATGAGCATCCTCATATTTCCAGGTTTTGCCAACACAGAGAGCTCCTATATAAATAGATAATTTTCCAGTGAAAAAGTCAAGACAATCTATAGTCATATGACAAAGGTCTCTAAATCATTGTTAATTAGAAATATGCAAATTAAAACAGCCTTGAGATACCATTTTACACCTACCAAATTGTCTAAAATAATTGAAGGGGAAAGTGACAAATGTTGGAGGGGATGTGGAAAAATTGGGACACTAATTCATTGTTGATCAAACTGATCCAATCATTTTGGAGGGCAATCTTGAATTATGCCCAGATATTTATATACCCTATAACCTTTAACCCTGTAATACCACTACTAGATCTATGTCCAAAAATGATTAGAGAGGTAACGGAAAAGAACCTATATTTTCCAAAATGTTTATAGCAGCTTCCTTTGTTGATGTCATTATTTATATATAAAATTCCATCCCTTGCTCACTCAAAAAAGGTACTAGCTATTCTTCTTTGTTGAAAGCCGGGATTTAAACAAAATCAGACATTTGTAATTCAACCTTAAGAAACCAAACATATTACTAAAAAGTACAATTAGAATGGGAAAAATTCTCTGTAATTTCTTTGGTTTTGCGGTTGACATGTTGTTTCTTTGCAGCTCTCCATTTTCTTTACCTTAGCAAAACAGATAACTAGAGCAGTGAATAAAGCTCAGGGCCTCAAATCAGGAACACTCATCTTTCTAATTTTTAATATGGCCTCAGTCACTTATTAGCTGTGTGACACTGGAAGAGCCCTGTAACCCTGTTTTGTCTCTGTTTTCTCATCTGTAAAACAAGCTGGAAAAAGAAATAATAAATCACCCCAATATCTTTGCCAAAAGAACTTAAATGCAATCATGAGTTGAATGCAACTTAAAAACAACTGGACAACAACAAAGAATTATATTTAAAAATTTGATTTGTATTCAACAGAATGAGACTATGCCACCATGGACATGTGTTTCACTTACATAAAGAACATTAGTGATTCAGTATTTTATGACAGAGCCAATAGCTTACATATATGCAGATTTCTCTTCAAAAACAAAAGTATATATGTTGTTTGCTTAGGGGAAGTGTAAGCTCAATGACAAAACCACAAATATAAAGAAAATAACAAGAAAAATGTTAATATCCCCAAACTTCATAATTTAGTAATTGCATAGAAAAGGCATACCAATATGTTTATTTCCTATATGTTAGGGAATATTGGAATTACTGTTCAGGATTTTTCTTAAAGTAGTGGAAAAGAAAAAAAAATATATCCCAAAAGTAATAGGAATCTAAAACTCCACAACCAATAGGGGGAAAAATCCACCTTAAAATAAAGAAAGGCATTTGAGGGACTTAAAATCATCTGGCATAGATTTCAGAAAGAATTCTCAGGGAAAGAGAAGATGAAAGCTCTTTCTACCTCTGTTTTTTAAATGGTTCCTGTTCTTTTTATTTTTAGTAGTATTTTGTTTTTTCATATACATGCAAAGATAATTTTCAACATTTGCTTTTGCAAAACTTTGTGTTCTGAATTTTTCTCCTCTAGTCCTACCCTATTCTCCAAGACAGTAACCAATATTACAGAGGTTAAACATGTGCAGTTCTTCTAAACATATTTTCACATTCATCATGCTGCACAAGGAAAAAAACTGATCAAAAGAAAAAATATAAGAAAGAAAAAAACAAGCAAACAAACAACAACAAAAGAGTCTACTTCTGTTGTTTCTGGAGGTTCAAAAAGAAAGTTCTGTTCTTCACTAACCAGCTTTACATATCTTTCATTCCTCCCACCAAAACATTGGTCTGGGAAGGGAACTAGGCTGGTTTACAGACACACAAAGTATTTTTTTCCAATAAGAAACACATAAAATTTAATAGATAAGAAGTCTGTATCAATTGCCTGACAAATGAAAATATTTAAGAAAGCTTTATCACAAAGCATTTAGGAATTGAAACTGCATGAGGGTCCACTTGTACAAGAGTGAACAAGATGAAGAAGAGGAGAACTATTTCAGTAAAAACTAGGAAGAAGTTGAAAAACTGCCCACCAAGGAAGAGTTTCATAACTCAAAAGATGAATGCGTATTAATAGGTAATTTTGTAGTCACAGAGCAAGAAATAGTAATATGCAACTGAAGGAAGGAAGATATAAGACTTTGGTGTGCTTACATGTGGCATTTAATGTTACGTAGATAGGTTCCAGCAAAGATCAACAGAACTGAGTTGGGTTAGAGAAATATCAGGTCTCTCCTTTAGTGTTCTTTACATAGATTTTTGAAATAAACTTTGTTAAATGTCTATTTCTAAACAGTTCAAGTTATCCTAATTCTTCCAAGGGGAAGATAGTAGAAGCAGAGATAGATAAGTGTTGCATTCACAGCCAGGGGGAAGAAAATTAGGGCTCATAAGTCATACCCTTCATTCTCATGTTATCTTCTTAGGAAGCAGGGAGGGTGTGGGGAAAGAGGAAGAAGAATCTTCCGTGGGAAGAAAGATGAGTAAGACATCCCTACATACTCTAGACCTTAAGTGGAGGATACCAGATCAAATATTGAATTTCTATAGGACCTAATACCCTTGTCCTTTCAGTGTTCTATATCTTAATGTTTTCTCACCCTTCTTTGGGAGATAAAGGTTCAAAATGAGAGCATATGGTCTACAACTTCTCTACCATTTCCTATTTCCTTTTGCTATTCCCAGAAGCAGGCTAGATGACATATCCTATAAACAAGGAGACAAGAGTCTCAGAATTTCTGCCTCTCCATTGCTTAGGCTATTTCTTTTGTCTAACTGAGATGAATGAAATTCTAAGAGACATGGTTTCTGAGTAATTTACAATCAATTTATTAATTGGGCTAGCAGATAATCAATCAAGGCCAGTGAGGCTATTTGAATGTTTAAATACATTTGGAAAAGGAACTGTCCCTGACAGATAGAGATCAAATCTAATTGTCTAACAATTAAGAAGAGAATGAATATTATAATGAATGCTGGGCTTATTTTAATGAGAAGGTAGGGGAATGTTACTCAATGTATTATTTTTCTTGGATAAAAAGACTTATCTCAAGTCAGATGCCTATTGCTTTGAACAATTCAGAACAATGCAATACACCCAGTTATACCTGAGTAAAACAATGGACCAGAATTTACCTAGGTGTTAGATCCTCTTTACTCTTTAATAAACTCTTCCAATTGTAGTCTCACCCAAGACTGAGCAGAATGTCTCATTGTCAACCTGGTCCTTCATAAGGAAGTAAAATAAGAAATAAAAAATCTTACTAATAAGTGGCTTACTAATAATTGGTTATTAATAATCAAAAAGAGGATCTTTGGCTCCAAGATATGAAATTGGTTATTAATATATAAGAAAATAATCACTTTTATAACTGTGCCTAAATACCTAACTTCATTTCAGTCAGCACTTGCCATTGGTAACCTCATGAAAAAATGAAGTATATTCAGAAGTCAGATACTTTAATTTTATGACACCATGTTCACCAAGTATCAGAGTATGACTAAGGGTAGCAGTGAAGTTGAGAATAATAATCTGGAGTCAACATGATAACCAAGAACAATAGCCAGCTGCCCCAGGCCTCAGGTATGTTATCTTACCATTGAGGAGAACTCAGACTTCATATGCAACCAGAGCAGCAGTGGTTTTAGAGATTCCTAGGAACCTCCTTTAAATTGACATTTCTGTAACTTTTTTTTTTGACATGTTGATTTATGGGAAAGCAGTCAAGGATGTGGTGTTTGTTGGCATTTCATGCTTCATCAATGAAGAAAATTTGATCTTCAATAAAATAGAGCATAAAATGAGGCATTTGAGGAACTCATGAAAGAAAATCTTGAAATGAGCAGAAATATTTGACATGAATACACTGAAAACAAAAGAAACAGAAGTTGAATAAGTACAAGTAACAAGTAAAATAAGGAATGAAATCAATGCTCTTTTTTTGATATACTGTTGTTTAAAAAATTAAGAAGTTAAGAAGAATCCTTTAAGGACAAAAAGGACACTAAATTTGAAGGAAAGAGCTAGCTGTATTAAATTCCAGTGAAACTTTATATATGAATTAGTATCTTTTCCCATAGAGAAGACTTTGTTGTTTTTGTTGTCCAGTTATTTCATTCATGTTTGTTTCATGACCACATCTGGAGATTTCTTGACAGAAATACTAGAGTGGTTTGCCATTTCATTTTCTAACTCATTTTACAAATGAGGAACTGAGGCAAACAGGATTAGGCGATTTTCCCAGGGCCTCCAACCCCTATTTCTTAATATCTTGTTGGGTTTTTCAAAAGATATATGTTGTAAAAGCTATTGATGCCTATTGTATGGGGTCTTTTTGCTAAATTTTTTCTCTTTTTTTGGCTGGGTCTGAATGATATGTCAGAGAAAAAACGTAATAGAAAAACAAAATTTAAACCTAAATTAATAAAATAATATTTGTTATCTCCTAAGTGGCTGGAGGTGATCCTTCTGGCATGTCAGTCTATAATGACAAGGTCTTCCTCAGATAGCCTTCTGTGTATCTGATAATTCAAGATCAATTCTGATATTGCAATGGTTTAAGCTCCTGACCCATCTACAAAATGGAGAAGTCTGAGAGTTCCAGATATAGCAAAACATTTTTTATTCTATTTCCACTTAGCTATACAATTGTGGGGGCAGCTAGGTGTTAACAATAGTTAGAGCCTTACCTTGGAATCAGGATCACTTCTCTTACTTGAGTTCAAATCTGACACACTAGCTGTGTGACTCTGGGAAAGTCAATTAACCTTGTTGGTCTCAGTTTTCTCAGGTGTAAAATGAGCTAGAAAAGGAAATGGCAAACCACTCTAGTATCTTTGCAAGAAAACCCCAAATGGGGTCACAAAGAGGTGGATGTGACTGAAATATGACCGAACTACTTAACCACAATAAATATTATTGTGCCCCCCACTCATAAGCCTGAAATGATGTACAAGAGAATGATTCATGATAGTTTTAACATAATCAAAGGTGAGCAACCATTGGATAATAAAACATGGAAATATAAAATCCTTCCTTTGGAGAAGCATTTTCACTACTAATCAACATTCATTTTTTTTAAAGTGTTTACTATATGTGGCTTGTTATGGATGTAAACATAAGAGAAAGCCTCTGCTCTGAAGTTTTCCTTCTAATAAGGTAAACATACCACAGGCTCATACACTCATACATGGATATATATGAAATCACTTGGCTGAGTTCTCTTGGCAGGGTTAGACATATAGATGGGGGGAAAAAGGGGAAAGAAAGATGAATCTGCTTTCTCATCCTTGCTCCTACTTTTTGTATCATAGCTTTTGCTCTACTCTTCCCCTAGCTTCCACAAAAGCACGAGCCTCTCTTACTTACTATTTTGTCTCTCACTCTAGAGCAGTTACGTTCTTCCTTTGAATTGCTCAGGAAAGGGTAATGACTTTTGGGATATGGTGGTGATGGGGGGAGGTAAACTCTGCTATCAGGGAAAAATATTCTACTTTTTCCTAAATTGTCCATACCTCATAAGTTTGTTTAAACATGACTCGGTAAGTCAGGATAAACCATCCCAAGTCATATGATTTTATCTCTTCTCTTATGTAGTTTATGAATTATTTAAAAATGAGGCCATAACCATATGTTTCTCTCATACTCATAGCTCATAGTCCCTAGAGTTGGGGGTGAATTCTATATATTCCAAACTATATGCTGATTTCCTCCTTTTCAATCAATGTGTATACTCTTTAATAAGGGACACATATCACACACACACACACACACACACACACACACACACACACACACACACACATTGTGCCTGGTCAATTTTTCCGAAGCAAATTTAAGATTCAGAAACAGCTTTAAGAAATAAAGAAATCATAGAGAATATTTTTGTTTTTTAATCATTTTTCAGTTAACAGCTGACTCTCATAGCTCTATTTCAGGTTTTCTTAGCAAAGCTACTGGAGTGGTTTGCCATTTTCCCCTCTAGCTCATGTTACAAATGAGAAAACTGAGGCAAGCAGGATTAAATGACTTTCCCATAGTCATATGGCTAGTAAATGTCTGAGACCAGATTTGAATTCAGGAAGAAAAGTCTTCCTGATTATGAGTCAACTGCTCTATCTACTACAACATTTAGCTGCCCTCACAATTGTACATCCAATTGGAAAGAAACTAAAAGAGATCTGGTTATATTAAGAGCTCTTGAACTTGTCTTGAGGTGAATAGGTCAGGATCTTAGACCACTGAATTATCAGAAATCCAGGACAGGCTCTCCGAGGAAGACCTTGTCATTATAGACTGACATACCAGAAAGCTCACTTCCAGTCACTAAGGAGATAATAAATACTATTTTTTAAAAATTCAGGTTGGTTTTATTTTGGTTTTTCTATTACATTACACCCAGGAGAAAAAAAGAAAAAAATTCAGTAAAGGCATCAATAACTTAATTTTTTTTTCTCTTTAAAAAGACCATATTAAGTGCAAGCCTGACCTTTACGATTCTCATCACACCTCAAACTGTTATTAAGATATTAATGTTAAGATATTAAGAAATAGCATTTTAGGCACCCTAGGCAAGTCGTTTAACACCTGTTTGCATCACTTTCCTCATCTGTAAAAATAAGCTGGAGAAGGAACTATTTAACCACTTCAGTATTTTTACCAAGGAAACTCCAAATGAGGTCAAGAAGAGTTAGATATAACTGAAGTGTCTGAACAATAAAAATGTTCCAGTCACTATGCTAAGTGCTGAAGTTGTAAAAAGAAGCAAAAGATAGTCCCTATCCTCCAAGAGTTTACAATCTAATTGAATGGAATATCTCTAGTATCAGTCTATTACCTGTTATCAAAGACTTGCTCCTTTCCAAACCCAAACAATACTTCCTTCTTAGCTGCCTCAGCTTAGTATCCTGCCCTCACTGTTTCTTACCAGCACTGTCCATCAGAAAAAAGATTCCAAGAAATTCACGCCACCAGGTTTCTAAAGTTCTCTACTAGTAGAGAAAGTGTTTGAATATCTGCTACACAAGAAGCAGATACATGAAAACTTTGTTTGGCAGAAGTAATGAGGATAGAGGAGAGGAGACATTAGCATTTGGAGAAGCCACTTTCTAGTGGCTCTTAAGCTGAATCTTAAAGGAAGCTTTAGATTCTGGGAGGTCTAGATGAAGAAGAAAAGCTTTCCAAGCATGTGAAACACTAATGTAAAGCAGGGGGACTTCACAGGAGAAATAGCAGAAAGTACAGCTGGGTCGTAGAATGTTGGAAAGGGAGTAATGTTTAATAAGGTTGAAAAGGTTGATTGGGAACATGTTTAAAAGAAGGATTTTAAAACAATTTTAAAATGAGAGTGTGTCTTAGAAGTAAAAGAAAGTCACTAGAGTTTAATAGGGGGCAGGAGGAAAGAAAAACACACACATACACACAGAGAAAGAGAAACAGAGAGACAGAGAGGAAGCAATTTTGTATCAAATGCTACAGAAAGGTGAAGAAGGATAAGGAGCAAAAAAAACTTTTTGGTTTGGTAATTAAGGGATGATTTAAACTAGAGAGAACAGTTTCTGTTGAGTGATGATATTGGAAAACAGATTGCAAAGGATTTATATGAGAATATTCAAAGAAATAGAGGCAATCAGAAAAGGTGGATATTTTCCCAAGGATTTTGTTTGATTTTCCCTCTCTCCCATGCCTAGAATTTTCATCCACCTCATCTTCACTTCTCGACTTTTCTGATTTCTTTCATGAGCCAACTAATTATGCCTCTATGATGATTTCTTATTTATCCTGTCCATATCTTGTTTGTACAAGTTGTTTTATGTTATCTCCCTGATTAGACTCATCTCCTTGAAAGCAAGGTTTTTTGGGATGTTTTTTATATTCCTAGTAATTAATAGGAATTTAATTAATTTAATAGAGTGTGGTACAAAGTAGGCACTTAACAAAAGCTTCTTGGCTTGACTTGAAAGAAATAAGAAAACAAGTTTGGCTATTATGGCACATCCTAAGAGTTTTTACCTATCTGAATATTCTGTTTTATAAAAATTAAATTTTATAAAAATTAAAAAAATATTCCGTTTTATAAAAATACGTGATGACACTGGCAAATATGTAGGCAGAAGGGAAGGAATAAATGCATAAGGAGAGGTTGAAAATTAGTTAGAAAAGGGAATGACAATGGGGGAAATCTTCTGAATGAGTCTAAAGTAGGATTAAGAGTACCTCTAGAAAGCACAGCATGATGAATATGGAAATACATTTAAAAGAAATACACATGTTTAGCCTCTATCAGTTTGCTTGCTATCTTGGGGAGGGGTGGATCTGGAGGGAGAAAAATTTGGAACACAAGGTTTTGCAAAGGTGAATGTTGAAAACTATCCTTGCATATATTGGAAAAATAAAATACTATTTTTTAAAAAGTATGTGATGAGTTCCCTTGATGAAAGGGCAAGGGGAAAGCATCCTGTGGGAGATTAAAGAAGATTAAAGAAGAGAAATTTTGGAAGAGTCATTGTGATGAGCAGGATAATTAGGGAAAAGTAGAAGGATTGCCTTGCTGCAGTGAAGGCTCAGTTGAGATCAAATAACACAAATTTGTTGTGAACCTGTCTGCCAATTTTAGTGACTTCTTCCACAACTGTTTATCAGTGATCATGAATAGAATAAACAAGATGGTATGAGCAATAGAGAGGTGGATTTGGCATGGCATAAGCAGTGACATGAAAGGGGACAAAGTATTTGGGAGTAGAGGATAAAGTGAGCTTAAATGCAAAGCCTGGGAAAGCAGGAGAGTTTAGTTAGAGCAGGGGAGCAACAGTGGTGGCCTGGAAAAGAAATGAGGGAGAACAATTTAAACTGAAGATGGAAAAGCAGTTTAAGAAGTAAAGTATAAGGAAAGATGGAATGAAGGGAGATTATAATTGGATAAAAAAAATTCCAGAGTTCTCTTAATCATAGAAATAGAATATTTTTGAATGATGACAAGATTTTATCCTTTACTAAAGTGGGAGTATAGGAAGAGTGGATCACAGAAGTTGAATAAATTGAAGAACTAGGAAGTTGGGGTATTTGAGAGGACATCAACAAATATCTTAAAATTTGCTAAAGACAGGCAAGTGTGTCACCTTATTTGTATAGACTGGGACATTTTTCTCTTCTACATGAGAGACATTTTTGCCATCGATACTTATTTTTGATAATGTAAAACTAGAGGAACAGGTGTGACAAAACAAATCCCTAATGTAAGTGACTGTTTCAGTGATGACCTCTTTTAGCAGATTCCTGTGAATAATTCAATTGTTGCTATCTTTCAGCTTGTATCACACCTGGATAGTCTGGCATCTTAGCCTGGCTCATTTATTGATTTACATGCACTGAGAGTTTGCCAAATCTATGAGTAGAAAAGAAGTTAATTTGATCAAAATGGATTCCAATTTTGAACAGTTCTACAATTTTTAAAATAAGAATTCTCTTTAGGATCCCTCCTCCCAAAACATATTCTCAACACATTTACTGGCTGATCCTTAAGATTATTGACCACAATGACAACTTAATTTTTGTTATGAACTTAGCAAACACCAATAAAATGAAATTTCCACATATACTGAACGGAAAAACAGGATTGTTAGTGAAACCACATCTCTGTTGTACTTAGAGCGTATTTTAAAAAGAATATATTAAGTGTAACAGGGTCCTGCCAACAAGATGGTACTGTTCTGGTTGTTTATTTTCTTTTCCTAAATTCCTTCTGTTATCTTTTTATGTGTTTCAAAATGTATTTTGATGTTATTTCTTCTCCTTTTTTGTTGCTATCATTATTGTCACACAACTCCCTCTCCCCTTCTAAAAAAAAAAAATCTCTCCTTTGCAATTAACTACAGTACAGTACAAGAATAGTAAAACAAAACAAAACTCCACAATTGTCTAGCTATGAAAATATGTTTTATTCTATACCTTTACTCCATTACCAAGAGGTGGGAAACAAAAATCATCATATCAGTCTTTTGCAGTTGTGATGGGTCATTGTATCCTGTTTATATTATTTGGTAACTATACAAATTACCCTTCTAATTCTTTTAACATAATTCTTGGACAGTTTCCAAGAGATCATAATCACATCATTTATGTAAGGAGTCAGTTAGTAGAATGCCTATGTTGGTCCTGCCATTCTGAGGCAACTCCTTCCCATAGGACTTTCAGTGAGGTAGCTCTTCCAACAAGAAGTGTACAAATATTCCTTTAGCATTATGAAGAAAGGAAAAGTTTCTTGTTGCTGTAGTGATTTTTCTTCAAGATAAGTAAATGATAAAAGGTTGTAAGACATAGGGTATAGTTTGAAACGTCTCCGCTGTGAGAGCACAATTGAAAAAAAAACGTGGAGAGGAAACATGGCATAAAGACTGGGGCTCAAGTGCCTGACACTTAATAGTAATTCATTTATTTATTTAAATTAAAGCTTTTTATTTACAAAGTATATGCATGGGTAATTTTTCCATCATTGACCCTTGCAAAACCTTTTGTTCCAAATTTTCCCCTCTTCTCTCCACTCTCCCCCCTAGCTGGCAGGCATTCCAATACATGTTAAATACATTGAAATACATATTAGATCCAATATATGTATACATATTTATACATTTATCTTGTTGCACAAGAAAAAATCAGATCAAGAAGGAATAAAAAGAAAAACTGACAAAGAAAACATAATGCAAGCAAATAACAACAGAGAGAGTGAGAATGCTATGTTGTGTTTCACATTCTGTTTCCATGGTTCTCTCTCTCTGGGTGGAGTTGGCTCTCTTTGTCACTGAACAAGTGGAACTGGTTTGAATCATCTCAATGTTGAGGAGAACCAGGTTCTTCAGAATTGATTGTTGTATGGTCTTGTTGCTGTGTTATAATGGTCTCCTGGTTCTGCTCATTTCACTTAGCATCAGTTCACGTAAGTCTCTCCAGGCCTTTCTGAAATCATCCTGCTGGTTGTTTCTTACAGAACAATAGTATTCCATAGGATTCATATGCCACAATTTATTCGGCCATTCTCCAATTGATGGGCATCCACTCAGTTTCCAGTTTCTTGCCATTACAAAGAGGGTTGCCCCAAATACGTTTGCACATGTGGGTCCCTTTCCCTCCTTTAAGATCTTTTTGGGATATAATCCCAGTAGAAACACTGCTGGATTAAAGGGTATGCACAGTTTGATAACTTTTTGAGCATAGTTCCAAATTGCTCTCCAGAATAGTTGGATCTGTTCCCAGGTCCACTAACAATGTGTCAATGTCCCAACTTTCCCACATCCTCTCTAACATCATCATTATCTTCTCCTTTCATTTTTAGCCAATATGACAGGTGTATGTGGTATCTCAGAGTTGTCTTAATTTGCATTACTCCAATCATTAATAATTTGGAGCACCTTTTCATATGGCTACAAATAGTTTCAATTTCTTCATCTGAAAATTGTCTGTTCATATCCTTTGACCATTTATCAATTGGAGAATGGCTTGAACTATTATATCAATAATGATCTCTAGTTCTTCTTTAGTCACAAATTCCTTCCTCCTCCACAAATCTGAGAGGTAAACTATTCTATGTTCTTCTAATTTGCTTATAAATTCATTCTTTATGTGTACATTGTGAACCAATTTTGACTTTATGTTGGTATAAGGTGTTAGGTGTAGGTCTATGTTTACTTTCTGCCATCCTAGTTTCCAATTTTCCCAGCAGTTTTTGTCAAATAGTGAATTCTTATCTCAAAAGTTGGGGCCTTTGGATTTGTCAAATACTAGATTGTTACAGTCATTGGCTATTTTTTTCACTGATCAATTTGTCTATTTCTTAGTCAGTACCAAATGGTTTTGATGACTGCTGCTTTATAATATAATTTTAGATCTGGTACAGCTATTCCACTTTCATTTGCTTTTCTCTTCATTAATTCTTTTGAAATTCTTGCCCTTTTGTTCTTCCAGATGAATTTTGTTGTTATTATTTCTAGATCAGTAAAATAGTTTCTTGGGAGTTTGAAAACTCTTCTTTTCCCTTCTATTCTTTCTCACAGTGATATCATCAATTTCAGTGATTTCAGTCATGTAGATCATATACAATCATCCAGGTTGCTAGTTTTTACACCATTCTGTCTCTCCAGATGATGCAGTCTCTTATTGCCTACTGGACACTGGAACATAGATGTCTAGTAGGCATTCAACTTGTCCAAAACAGAACTCATTATCTCCTCTTTCAACTTCACTTCACTTGTCTTTATTTCTATCAAGGTAATCATTAATTTTCCAATTACACCATCTTACAATTCTAGCATCATTCTTTAGTTTCCCTTCATTTATTATAACAAATCAATTGATTGACTCTTGTTGATTCTACCTCTATATTGTATCTCTTCTTGATCTCCTTTCCAATCATATGACCATATGACCATATAACTATAATAGTTAAAACCCACACTATCTATGGTCTCCATGTTCAAATATCTCTCAAATCCAATCTACCCTCCATATATCTGCTAAATTGTTGTCCCTAATGGAAAATGTCATCTGCATCCAGAGAGAACTATGGATAATGAATGTGGATCAAAGCATAGTATTTTCACCTTTTTTTTTGTTTGCCTTTTTCCCCTCATATTTTTCCCCTTTTGGTCTGATTTTTCTTGTACAACTTTATAATTATAAAAATATGTTTAAAAGGACTGTACGTGCTTAACCTAAAAAATTTAGATAGATTAACATCTCTAATATACAACTTACATGGTGTCACTCCCTTGCTCAAAAAGCTACAGTGCCTCCCAACTACACTCAAGATAGAATAAAAACTCATCAATTTGGAGTGTAAAGCCCTCAAAAATCTGGATTCCATCTTCTGAGTTTATTTATTATCACTTTTCTTCATTTACTTTATGTTTCTGACAAGTCTCCTATTGCTCTTTATTCGCACAAACTGTTCCTTTTGCTAGAATGCAGGTTTTTTTCATCTCCACTTTTTAGCATCCCTTTCTTCCACCAAGGTTAAACTGCATGCCATTTTCCTATGAGATTCTACTTGGTAGAGTTCTCTTTTCTGATTATTATGTATATACTTATAATTGATATGTGTGTAGTCCCTAGTAGAAGATAAGCTATTTGATGGCAAAGACTTCTTTCTATTTTGTCTTTTTTCAGAAGGGAAATCAGCAATCTATTCCAGCTTTTCCATTTCATAATAAAGAAAACAAGTCCTGGAGGGCTAAAACAAGAAGTCAGGAGTGATCATATGATTCTTCAATTTGTAGAGAGAATGATACTTTTATGTTAGCTGAATGAGGGTAGACTTGGTATAAGAGAATTAAAGTGAGGAGGTCCTCCATTGTGCTTTCACTGAGAGAGATATTGGTGGCTCCAGAATGACTCCAGTGAGAGAGAGAAAGACTTTGGGAGGTAGGCAATATATAGTGAAATCCTGATTTGTAGAGTGTTTACCTAGAGATTTCTGGGAATTTACCATTAGTTGAGGTTTGATTAAAACTCTTATTAAAATCTTATTGTTCAACTCTTGGTTGAAATCTTGATTGAGACATCTTATTCACAGCAGGTTAAAAGAACTTTAATAGCCTCTTTTCCCCCAACAAATGAAGAACCTGAGGAAATCTCAAATTTCCTGAGTAAGCCAACTGTAGTGAGGCTTTCATGAACTCCAAAAGCTCCTTCTCTATTCCCCCAATTTAAATACAAACTAGCCACCAATAGCTCAGTTATTACTCCCAGGCTTGAATCAACACTAGCCCCCAAATCTTGATCTAAATTCCAGATTCGGTACATTACTCCTTCACCCAAAGAAGTACTTCTTGACTCAGATAAGAGGCCTATTTTTTAAAAATCACCTCATTTTAGCTGTCCATTCTATTGGACTCTCAGTGAACTGCCCCATGTCCATTTCCTTGATTACTCCTTTCATTGTGAGGCCAGTGGTAGAGAAATGAACCTGGAGTCAAGAAGATCTGAATTCAAATCCAGCCTCAGACATTAAACTGTGTGATCCTGAAAAAATCACTTAACTGTTGTCTGCCTTAGTTTTCCTTACCTATAAAAAGGGGAGAATAACAGCCCCTTCCTTAAATTATATATCTCCAGTAGACTAGAGTGCATATTTCTGAGTTTCTTCTTTCTCTATCCTGTTAATTCAATCAAAACTTGCTGAGAATGATTTATCAGCATTTGCACTTTCATGTGAATTTAATAAAATTTTTTTTCAAGAAATCTTGACATTTCAAGTTTTATTAAAAATTGAAAAACAAGCATCATCCCTGCTTCCAAAGGAATTTCAGCATTAGGGAGAAAAGTGAGGTAGTTAATGAATTCCTTCTCAGTGCCAGTGAAATCTTAGTGACCTTAGTATTCCAGTCAGCAGAAGGTAGAAAGCTGGTCTTGTGGATGCAAATATAACTACAATATTGTTACTTTGGCAATTATTCAATTACTTTGATTTTACATGATTAGTCTTATAGAAGCTGATTATGATTTTGATTCATGCCAATAAAAGCAAGGAAAAAATAAAAAATTTGAGAAAATATCTAGTTTTCATCTCATAATTTTAAAAAGTAGGAGGTGGAGCCAAGATGTCAGAGTAAAGGCAGGAACTCCTCAATCTCTCCCCCAAACCACTTGAAATTCCTTTAAATAATGATTCTTAATAGATTTTAGAGCATCAGAACATCCAAAAAACAGATCAGAAGATTTTCTAGCCGAAGGCAATTTAGAAGTTCAGCAGAAAAGGTTCCAGGGTAGGAGTCCAACATGCAGTTCTGGTGTGGGTTCTGCCAGCGCAGCCCCAGCCGATCTTGGCCATGGTCCCAGACCCAGCCACAGCCTGGCTCAGGCCCCAGGGTCAGTGAGATGGGACCTCTGAATCAGCAGCAGTGCTGGTGGCTTCTGGACCTCTTGGCCAAGGGACACCAGGGAGGACTTGGAAGGTCAGTGACACCAAGACAGGAGTCCAGCAGGTAGTTCCAGTGCAGGCTGTACCAGCACAGCCTTAGCTCTAACCCAGGCCCCAGCTTCAGCAATATAGATTCTTGCTTTAGCACACTAGGTCTTATAGCAACAGTGGGGCAGGGACATTCCTAATAACTCTAGGGCAGAAATGGTCCTTAGGTCAGGTCCCTAGAAGTGTCTTTGAAAACAACTGCACAACCCTCTTTGTAGTGGCCAAAAACTGAAAACTGAGTGGATGCCCATCAACTGGAGAATGGCTGAATAAATTGTGGTATATGAATGTTATAGAATATTATTGTTCTGTAAGAAATGACCAGCAGGAGGATTTCAGAAAGGCCTGGAGAGACTAACAGGAACTGATGCTGAGTGAAATGATCAGGACCAGGAGATCATTATATACTTCAAAACAATACTATATGATGATCAATTCTGATGGACCTGGCCCTCTTCAGCAATGAGATGAACCAAATTAATTCCAGTAGAGCAGTAATGAATTCAACCAGCTATACCCAGTGAAAGAACTCTGGGAGAAGACTAAGAACCATTACATAGAATTCCCAATCCCTCTATTTTTGTCCACCTGCATTTTTGATTTCCTTCACAGGCTAATTGTACACTACTTCAATTGTACACTACTGTACAGCAAAATAACTGTTAGGACATGTATACATATATAGTATTTAACTTATACTCTAATATATTTAACATGTATTGGTCAACCTGCCATCTAGGGGAAGGGGTGGGGGGAAGGAGGGGAAAAATTGGAACAAAAGATTTTGCAATTGTCAATGCTGACAAATTACTCATGCATATATCTTGTAAATAAAAAGCTATAATAAAAAAATTTAAAAATAATAAAGTTAAAAAAAGAAAGAAAACAGCTGCACAAAACTTCTGAAGCTTGGGACAATACACCCTCCAACTCTGGAGACAGAACCCTACTTTAACAAAGAGATAAAAGCTGAATAATAGACTAGGGAAATGAGCAGACAACAGAAAAAGTTTCTGACCATTAAAAGTTATTATGGTGGGGGCGGAGCCAAGATGGCGGAGAAGGCACACGGGACTTTCTAAGCTTTTCTCTTACCCTCTTTATCAATATTATATCAAGCCTCAAAAATAGTCTTGACTGCTACAATTCATAAAGATTAGAAGTATAACAACTAACCAGCAGAAGAAAATCTGCAGTCTCACCAAAAAAGGTTTGTCCTGGGCCGGGGTGGGAGATCAGCACAAGCAGGGAGAGAACTAAGGCTCTGAGCAGAGCCCCAAACTGGAAGTGAGAGCACAGATCGCAGCTCAAGCTTGCAGCCCCTGCAGTAGGGGCTTTTCCTTGGGGCAGTTGCGAACCTGCACAGCAGGAGGGCACAGCCCAGGTTAGCCTCTAATCTGCACAGTGGGGGGCTCGACTTGGGGCAATAGAGCTTTCACAGGGTGATTTGCATCCAGACAACTGGGAGAGCCGGGCTATCTGCTGGTCAGCTGGTAATACCCACAGCCCAATAAGGGGCTCTGGCCTGGGGCAGTGACACTTTCACCCCTTAGTCTCTAGCCTTTGGGCAGTCGTTAAACCACACAGCTCAACTGGGCACTTCAATAGCTCAGCCAGTGCTGAATCCACCTCCAGTTGGGGGAAGGGAAAACTCTCACTCAGAGCACTCCCATACCTCCGAGCCAGAAGCTGGTTTACATCTCTCCCTGCTCTGCAGAGGAAGCTGGTAACCCCCTTGCCTAGAAGGCATACCCTAAAGGCTTTAAAAAATAAATAAAAAAATGAAAAGAACGATCAGGTCTGCAAACCTGAAGAGACTAATAGCAAACAGGCACCAGATAATACCCCAAAGGGGAATGTTACCTGTCCCCTTTTACATAATGCTCTCATAGAAGAGACCATTAAAAGTCTCAAAAGAGAGTTAGAAGAAAAATGGGGAAAGGAAAGAGAAGCTTTACAAGAGAGCAACAACTTCCTGAAATATGAATTGGAAAAGATAAAAAATTCCCAGGAAGTGCAGGGAAACAAATTTTGTGAACTGGAAAAAGTAAAAAAATCTCAGGAAAGTAAGATTTGTGAATTGGAAAAAATAAAGAATTCACTAGAAAGTAGGATTTGTGAACTGGAAAAGACAAAGAACTCATAAGAAAGTATGATCTGTGAATTGGAAAAAGAAAATAAAGAAATAATTCACTAAAAAAAAATTAGGGAAATGGAAAAAAATTCCATAGAGCAAAACAATTCATTTAAAAACTCAATTGGATATATACAGAAAGAAGCAAAAAAAGCTAATGAAGAAAATAATTCATTAAAAATCAGAACTGAACAAATAGAAACTAATGATTCATTGAGACAGCAAGCATCAGTCAAGCAAAACCAAAAAAATGACAAACCTGAAAAACCATGAATTATCTACTTGCAAAAATGACAGACTTGGAAAATAGATCTAGGAGAGATAATCTGAGGATTATTGGACTTTCCAAAAATTATGATGAAAAAAAGAGCCTACATAATATTTTACAAGAAATCATTAAAGAGAACTGCCCAGATGTAATAGAATCAGAAGGTAAAATAGGCATTGAAAGAATTCATCGAACACCTTCTGAAAAAGACCCTAAAATAAAAACCCCAAGGAATATTGTGGCCAAATTTCAGAACTATCAGATTAAGGAAAAAATTTTACAAGCAGCCAGAAAAAAACAATTTAAATACCGAGGTGCCACAATAAGAATCACCCAAGATCTGGCTGCCTCCACATTAAAAGATCAAAGAGCCTGGAATCTGATTTTCCAAAAGGCAAAAGAACTTGGAATGCAGCCAAGAATAAACTACCCAGCTAAGCTGATCATTTTCTTCCAAGGAAGAAGATGGACATTAATGAAACAAATGAATTTCATTTGTTTTTAAAGAAAAAATCAGAACTAAACAAAAAATTTGATCTCCAACCATAGGACTCAAGAGATGCAGAAAAAGTAAAAAGAACCTTGAGATTCTGTTGTGGATATACAAAAAGACTACAAGTATAATTTGACTTTACTGATATAACATAAAAAAGGGAAGTAGATATGGAAAAGGGATGATGGCAGAAAAGGTGGGAAGGGGGGATAAAAAGAGGGAAACCACATCCCACAAAGAGGCAAAGGAAACATCATATCTGAGGGAATTTAGAGAGGGGAGGAACATTGTGTGAATCTTACTCTCATCAGAGTTGGCTCAAAGAGAAAATAATTGACATATTTGTTTTAGAGAAAATTCTCTCTTGCCTCATTAAAAAGGGGGAGATAAAAAGGGAAAAGAAAAAGAGTAATAAGGGAAGAATACAAGAAAGGGGAAAAGATTCAAAGGGGGGGAGGGAGGGATTCTAAAGAGCAAGTGGAGCACATAAGTTTAAAAGGGGGAAAGGGTTGGGGGGGACAAGAAAAGTAAAGCATAATCTGGGGAATATTAGGATGGCAGGAAATACAGAATTAGTAATTTTAACCGTAAATGTGAATGGGATGAACTCTCCCATAAAGAGGAGGCAGATAGCAGACTGGATCAAAAGTCAGAACCCTACAATACATTACAAGAAACACATTTAAAGCAGGGAGATACATACAGAGTAAAGGTAAAAGGCTGGATCAAAATCTATTATGCCTTCGGTGAAATCAAAAGGGTAGCCATCCTTATCTCAGATCAAGCAAAAGCAAAATTGATCTAATTAAAAGAGATATGAAGGAAACTACATCTTGCTAAAGGGTAGCATAGACAACGAAGCAATATCAATACTAAAATATATGCACCAAGTGAAGCATCCAACTTCCTAAAGGAGAAGAAGAGAGTTAAAGAAGAAATAGACAACAAACTGTAATAGTAGGAGATCTCAACCTTGTATTCTGAGAATTAGACAAATCAAACCACAAAACAAATAAGAAAGAAATTAAAGAGGTAAATAGAATATTAGAAAAATTAGGTATGTTAGATCTTTGGAGAAAATTGAATGGAGACAGAAAGGAATATACTTTCTTCTTAGCAGTTCATGGAACCTATTCAAAATTGACCATATTTAGGACATAAAGACCTCAAAATTAAATGCAAGAAGGCAGAAATAGTAAATGCTTTCTTTTCAGATCACAATGCAATAAAAACTACATTCAACAAAAAGTTAGGGTAAATAGACCAAAAAGTAATTGGAAATTAAACAGTCTCATCTTAAAGAATGATTGGGTGAAACAGCAAATTATAGATACAATTAATAATTTCACTCAAGATAATGACAATGAGGAGACATCTTACCAAAATTTGTGGGATGCAGCCAAGTGGTAATAAGAGAAAATTTTATATCCTTGGAGGCTTACTTGAATAAAACAGAGAAAGAGAAGATCAATGAATTGGGCTTGCAAATAAAAAAACTAAAAAAAGACCAAATTAAAAACCCCCAATCAAATACTAAATTTGAATTTAAAAATTAAAAGGAGAAATTAATAATATTGAAAGTAAAAACTATTGAACTAATTAATAAAACTAAGAGTTGGTTCTAAGAAAAGCCAGTAAAATAGATGTTTGTAAATCTGATTAGAAAAAAGGAGGGAGGAAAATGAAATTAGTAGTCTTAAAAATGAAAAGGGAGAACTTTCCACCAATGAAGAGGAAATCAGAGAAATAATAAGGAGTTATTTTGTCCAACTTTATGCCAATAAATTTGATAACATAAGTGAATGGATGACTACTTCCAAAAATATAGACTTCCCACACTTACAGAGGAGGAAGTGAATTGCTTGAATAGTCCTATTTCAGAAAAGAAAGAACAGGCTATTAATCAACTCCCTAAGAAAAAATCCCCAGGACAAGATGGATTTACATGTGAATTCTACCAAACATTTAAAGAACAATTGGCCCCAATGCTATATAAATTATTTGATAAAATAGGGAATGAAGGAGTCCTACCAAATTCTGTTTATGACACAGACATGGTAATTGATACCAAACCAGGTAGGTTGAAAACAGAGAAAGAAAATTATAGACCAATCTCCTAATGAATATTGATGCTAAAATGTTAAAAAGATATTAGCAAAAGACTACAGAAAATCCATCCCTCAGGATAATACACTATGATCAAGTAGGATTTATACCAGGAATGCAGGGCTGATTCAACATTAGAAAACTATCAATATAATTGGCCAATTAATAACCAAACAACAAAACCATATGATCATCTCAATAGATACAGAAAAGCATTTGATAAATCCAACATCCATTCCTATTAAAACACTTGAGAGAAGGAATAAATGGACTTCTTCCTTAAAAAATCAGCAGCATCTATTTAAAACCATCAGTAAGCATCATATGTAATGGGGAAAACTGAACTATTCAATAAGATCAGGAGGAAACAAGGTGCTCCACTATCACCGTTACTATTCAATATTTATTAGAAAAGCTATTTGGCAATAAGAGTTGAGGAAAGAATTAAAGGAATTAGGAGAGGCAATGAGGAAACCAAATTATCACTTTTGCTGATGATATGATGGTATACTTAAAGAACCCGAGATTTGCAAAAAGTTAGAAATAATCCACAACTTAGCAAAGTTTCAGGATACAAAATAAACCACATATATCATCAGCATTCTTACATATCACTAACAAAATCCAACAGAGTTACAAAGAGAAATTCCATTTAAAGTAACTACTGATATATAAAATACTTAGAATTTATCTGCCAAAGGAAAATCAGAAACTTTATGAGAAAATTAAAACCACTTTTCACACAAATTAAGTCTGATCTAACCAATTGAAAATATTAAATGCTCCTTGGATAGGGCAAATATAATAAAGATGACAATATTACCTAAACTAATCATTTTTTAGCACATACCAATCAGACTCAAAACATTTTAATGACCTAAAAAATAAAACAAATGCATATGGAAACAAAGGTAAGAATTTTAAGGAATTAATGAAAAAATTAAATGAAGGTGGCTTAGCTGCACGATCTAAAATTATATTATAGAGCAGCAGTTACCAAAACCATTTGATTCTAAGGAATAGATTAGTTGATAGTGGAATAGGTTAGGTTCAAGGACAAAACAGTCAACAAGTATAGCAACCAGAGTTTGAAAACCCAAAGACCCCGCTTTTGGGATAAGAACCTACTGTTTGACAAAATTGCTGGGAAAATTGGAAACTAATATGGAGAAACTAGGCATTGATCTTAACTTAACACCGTAACACCAAGATAAGGTCAAATGGGTTCATGACCTAGGATAAACAAGATTATAAATAAATTAGAGGAACACAGGATAGTTTACCCTCAGACCTGTGGAAGAGGAAGGAATTTATAACCAAAGAATAACTAGAGATCATTACTGATCACAAAATAGAAAATTTTGACTATAACCAAACTGAAAAGTTTTTGACAAACAAACTAATGCAGACAAGATTAGAAGGGAAGCAATAAACTGGGAAAATATTTTACAGTCAAAGGTTTTGATAAAGGCCCATTTCCAAAATATATAGAGAATTGACTCTAATTTATAAAAAATCGTTTCTCTAATTGATAAATGGTCGTTGATATGAACAGACAATCTCAGATGAAAAATTGAAACTATTTCTAGTCATATGAAAAGATGCTCCAAGTCATTATTAATCAGAGAAATGCAAATTAAGACAACTCTGAGATACCACTACATACGTGTCAGACTGGCTAAAATGACAGGTAAAGATAATGCGGAATGTTGGAAGGGATGTGGGAAAAGAGGGATACTAATACATTGTTGGTGGAAATGTGAACACATTGAATGGTGGAACTGGTTTTATCCAACCAGTCTGGAGAGCAATTTGGAACTATGCTCAAAAAGTTATTAAACTGTGCATACTCTTTGATCCAGCACTGTTACTACTGGGCTTATATCCCAAAGAGATCCTAAAGAAGGGAAAGGGACCTGTATGTGCACGAATGTTTGTGCAGCCCCTTTGTAGTGGCTAGAAACTGGAAACTGAGTGGATGCCCACCAATTGAGAATGGCTGAATAAATTGTGGTATATGAATATTATGGAAATTATTGTTCTGTAAGAAATGACCAACAGGAGATTTCCAGAAAGGCCTGGAGAGACTTACAAGAACTGGATGCTGAGTGAAACGAGGAGATTCAAGAGACCATTATATACTTCAACAACAATACTATATGATGACCAATTCCGATGGACTTGGCCATCCTCAGCAATGAAATCAACCAAATCATTTCCAATGGACCAATAATGAACTGACCCAGCTATGCCCAGCAAAAGAACTCTGGGAGATGACTAAAAACCATTACATTGAATTCCCAATCCCTATATTTTTGCCCCCCTTCATTTTGTATTTCCTTCACAGGCTAATTGTACAATATTTCAGAATCCGATTCTTTTTGTACAGTAAAATAACGGTTTGGTCATGTATACTTATTGTGTATCTAATTTATATTTTAATATATTTAACATCTACTCGTCATCCTGCCATCTGGGGGAGGGGGTGGGAGGAAGAAGGGGAAAAACTGGAACAGGAGGTTTGGCAATTGTCAATGCTATAAAGTTACCCATACATATAACCTGTAAATAAAAGGCTATTAAAAAAAAAACTATTATAGTGACAAGGAAGATCAAAACACATACTCAGAAGATAACAAAGTCAAAGCTCCTATATCCAAAGCCTCCAAGAAAAAAAAGAATTGGGCTCAAGCTATGAAAGATCTCAAAGGAGATTTTGAAAATTAAGTAAGAGAGATGGAGGAAAAATTGGGAAGAGAATTGAGAATAGTGCAAAAGGAAATACAAAAAGCTTATGAAGTAAAGAATTCCTTCAAAAGTAAAAATGGTCAATTGGGAAAGGAAGTACAAAAGCTCATTGAGGAAAAAAAAACTGCTTAAAACCAGAATTGAGCAAATGGAAGTTAAAGACTTTATAAGAAATCAAGATATAATAAAGCAAAACCAAAAAAAAAAAAAAAAGGAAAAAAGTGAATTATCTCATTGGAAAAACAATTCATCTGGAAAAGAGATTCAGGAGAAATAATTTTAAAATTAATGGCCTACCTGAAAATCATGATTAAAAAAAGGAGCATGGACATCATCTTTTAAGAAACTATCAAGAAAAACTATCCTGATATTTTAGAATCAGAGGCTAAAATAAAAATTGAAATAATCCATCAATTACCTCCTGAAAGAGATCCCAAAGTGAAAACTCCTGGAATATTATAGTCAAATTCCAGAACTCCCAGGTCAAAGAGGAAACATTGCAAGCATTCAAAAGAAACAATTCAAGTATAGTGGAGCCACAGTCAGGATAATACAAGATTTAGCAGTTTCTATATTAAAAGACCACAGGGTTTGAAATATGAGAGAGCAATGGAGCTAGGATTAGAACCAAGAATCACCTACCCAGTTGAGTATAATGCTTCAGAGGAAAAGGTGGTCATTCAATGAAATAGAGGATTTTCAAGCATTTGTGACAAAAAGATCAGAGCTGAATGGAAAATTTGATTTTCAAATACAATATTCTGGAGAAATATAAGTGGGTAATCAGGAACGTGATATTATAAGGAATTTAAATAAGAATTATCTGTTTACATCCCTACATGGGAGGAGGATGTTTGTAAGTCATTAGAATATTCTCATTATTATGGCAGTTAGAAGGAATATATAGACAGAGGGAACAGATATGAGTTGAATATGAAAGGATAATATTGTTTTTAAAAAATGATGAAATTGGGGCAGCTAGGCAGCACAGTAGATAGAACACAAGTCCTGGAATCAGGAGGACCTGTGTTCAGATCTCATTTGATTTGATCTCAAATCTCAAATCTGAGCAAGTCACTTAACCCCAATTGCCTCAGCAAAAAAAAAAAAAAAAAAATGAAATTAAGGGATGAGAGAGGAATGTGGTGGGAGAAAGGGATAGGGAAAAGATGTGGAGAAGGTGAGTGAATAAACTTTACTCTCATCAGAATTGGCTCAAAGAGGAAATAACATTCATATTCAATAGAGGTATAGAATCTAACTCACTATGAAGGAAAATAAGAGGGGAATGGGATATGGGAAGGCAGGGAGGGTGATAAAAGAGAGCATATTTTGGAAGGCAGTGGTCAGTACTAAAACAATTTTGATGAGGGATTGGGTGAAAGAAGAGAGAGAATAAATGGGGGTGGGGGGAAGATATAGATAGCAATAGTAATTGTAAAAAGTTGTTTTATTTGTTTTTGTGAGGCAATTGGGATTAAATGACTTGCCCAGAATCATACAAGTTGTAAATGTTAAATGTCTGAGCTTGGATTTGAACTTGGATCCTCTTGATTCTAGGGCCAGTAATTTATCCACTGTGACAACTAGCTGCCCCCTAAAAAGAATTTTGAAGCAAGTTTCTTTGATAAGGCCTCATTTCTCAAACATAGAGGGAACTGAGTCAAGTTTACAAAAAATAAGAGCCATGCCGCAATTAATAAATGATCAAAAGATATGATCTATGTCCAAAGGGCTATAAAGCCATACATATCCTTTGACTTAACAATGCCATAACTAGGTATGAGTACCAAAAGAGATTTTTTAAAAAAACAATCTATATGTACCAAAAATATTGATAGCAATTCTCTTCTCAGGGCAAAAAAAAAAAAAAAAAAAAAAAAAAAAAAAGAAAATTAAGGGGATGCTTATCAGTTGGGGAAGTTCAATACACCGTGGTATGTGTTTGTGATAGAATTATTGTGTGAGAATTATTGTTCTATGGGAAATGATGAACAAGATTCTCTCAGGGGAAAAGGACCTGGAAAGTTATCCATGAACTCAAATAAAGTGAAGTGTACTGTATACAAAGTAATAGCAATGCTCTGGGATGACCAGCTGCAAATGATTTTGTTATGCTCAGTAGTATAATCATCCATGACCACTCTGAAGGATTTATGATGAAAAATCCTATCCTTACCCAGAGAAGAAACTGATTGTGTCTGAATACAGATTGAATCATTTTCTCTTTCTCCCTTTCTTTTTTTAAACTTAATTTTTCTTGAATGTTTTTATTTTCATTAGGGTGGGAGATGTATGTTTTCTTTCATAACTTTACTTTTGTGGAAATGTTTTGTATAACTTCACACATGGTTTATTAATTGTGGATGGGGATAAAGGAGAGAACATAGAACTCAAAAACTTTAAAAACAAATGTAAAATTTGTTTTGAGTATAAATAGAGAAAAATATTAAATAAATCAACTAAAAAAAGGAAAGCTAAAAACATATAGTGCTTTATTTAGAGAAATAAAGTGAAATGCCTTTAATGTTTTAGAAAAATAACATGAAATATCTTTAATTTTGAGAATTAAATATTTCTTTAAAAATTAACTCTGAAGTCTAGTTTCACCTATAGTCTGAAAAAGTATTGATTTTCTGGGGCTTGTGCTTACAGAAACTGATTGTGAATTAAAAGTCCTTATTAGACTTTGTATGCCTGTATTAATTGTCTTGCTTTCTTTTGGCCCCACAAAATGCATTCTCATAATCATAGAAACCTAGAAACCATACATCTTTGCCTATAGGAGAATTTGCTCTTCATATGGTTTCTTTTTATTTTCTGCGGTCCCTTTAAACCTCAAATCTATAATTCTGTCATTCTATATCCCTTCAGGCTCAATTATTCTATAGAAGAAATAAAGAACAATATAACTTTAGGACTGAGGTTCTTGTGTGTGTGTGTGTGTGTGTGTGTGTGTGTGTGTGTGTGTGTGATAAATTCTTTGGCAGTCTGGTTAAGCCTAAGAAATCTTTATCAGAATAATGTTACTAAATGCATAAAATAAAAATGCATAGGATTACAAAGGAAGCCAATTATATTGGAATGCAGTTATCAGTGTGTGTGTGTATATATATATATATATATATATACATGCAAATTCATCTTTCTGAGATTTAAAATCCCTTCTTTAGAAGACTTCATTTGCTAAACTGAAAAGTTTATCAGTTAAAATAAGAAAATACTTATTTTGGGGGATTGTAATTTGAGGGTCAAATTAATTTACATAAAATTCTTTTCATTGGTGGATAATGAGTACTAGAGCATGTATCTCTTGCAAGGGGGGATAGAGAGCCTGGGTGAGAAATCAATCATGTTCTCTCTCTTTTAAAAAATTTGCACTTAACTGGGGCAAGAAAAAAATTGCATTTAATTAGGATAATTAGGATAAGTAATTCATTTCTTATTTAATTAGGATAATTAAAATATGTAATTTATGTAAGGAAAATTATTTAAAATGCAATTTTTCTTTTTTTCTTTTATCTGCAAGTGTTCTCAGTCAGTGCTCAGTCAGCCTGTGTTCATTTCAGTTAGTATACCTCAAATGTGGAGAATTCATATGATTTAAGTAAGGAATTGGATTCTATCACCTCTGAAGCCCCTTCAAATTCTAAGAACTTATGATTCTGTGGCAACTCATTCTCAACCTTTCTAGGAGAGTTAAATCCCTTCAAGGCATCTATGTGTATCCTAAACTAGTCCTAGAAATTTGAAACTTCAAGGAAGCTTGTTCTGAAGCCCTTAACTGGCAGTTCCTATTTAAACTTTAGACTTTGTAGAGAAGTAAAGACTTAGCATCTTTATGAAAAAACTTCATGTTTTGATTTCCATGTTTCGGCTCTCATGGCAAAGCAGAGAGGAAAAATGTTTTCTCAGAATGATATTTTATGAAAAAACTCTGTGGTGGTGTAGCATTAACAATTTGCCTGTGAGATAGCTTAAAAGCAAGAGTGTTGTGTTAAAAGAAGCAAGGTCTCTCATCTCCTAAGTTCTTGTCAACTCTATTCCAGGTGTAGGTACTAAGCATTGAATAATTATTTTCCACCAATTAAGAAAATCTGCTACAAATGGTCTTGATCCCTAGGTTACATTTCATTATTTAACGTCATAAAATCTCTATTTGGAAAAGTTTCTGATAATATCTACAGGTGTAGTTCAGAGCTTAACATAGAAACAAGTGACATTTTAAATTAAAAAAAAAAAGACAAAGTAGACAAATGCAAGTAGAAAGTCTAAATTTTGGGCTCTGTTAAACTTAATGGGAAATTGTGAACACTGGAAGCCAACTCATGTAGTTTCCACTTGGCATTGAATAAACTGTTAGTTGGGCAAATTCCCAGGATGTCATAGCATGTTGTAGGGTAACTGCTATCATGATTTCCTTCTCTTCTTAAAAAGGTTCATGTAACCTATTGTTTTTGTGAGATATTTCTATCTGATTTTTGGTGATCCCATTTCAGGTTTTTCTTGGCAAAGATACTGCAATAGTTTGCCATTTCCTTCGACAACTCATTTTACAGATGAGGAACTGAGGCAAACAGGGTTCAATGACTTGTCCAGGGTCATTCAGCTAGTATGGTTACCATACTGAGGCAAGATTTGAACTCAGGTCCTCCTGATTTCCAGACCACAGGTCTGGCACTCTCTCCAGAATGCCTATTAGCTGCCCTATACCAAAGTAGAGAATTCATATAAAAAGGGAAAATACTGTGTCGTCATTAAAATTAACAACTCTGGTTTCCCCCTGAAAATTTTAGCTATTAGTAGATTTAAGTGGTACAATAAGAATAGGAATCAGATATGATTCTAGTTCCAACTGTGGCAATAACTATTTTACTTTGGTCCTTTTCTGTAAAATGAGGAAGTTGGAACCAGAAGAACTTTAAATTCATTCCAGTTCAAATCTTCTATCACTTTATCACTGTTGAGATTCACTTTCAACTATCATTGTGCTAATACATAAATCCATTTCTTTAAGATCTGGGTCTAACTCCGTAAATAAGGAAAATGTCAGCAAATCTTCAGAGGAAATTGTTGCACGATGACTCAAGGAGAGTTACAATGAGAAAAATAATCTTCAAAGTTTATGATCTATTGAACTTCTAATTAACTCTCTAGATAGAAACTGTTACAAAAGAAAATGAATTCCATTTTTCTCAATATTCCCTTTAGAAGTTTGAAAAGGAACTTTTCATAATTGGTTTTATTAGTTGAGGGATTTTTTTTTCAATGTAGCTACATTTTGTACACTATACCCATACACTACATTAGTGAAGAAATAAAACTTGCTTCCATGACTATAAAATACCTTTATAAAAAGGCAACTGGAGAAAGAATGAAATTAAGGAAAAATTATTTGATAAGAGCTTGCTATCGTGGCATGACATTTAAATTAAATTACAAAGAAAATTATAATTTCTAGCAAAGAATAAAGGGAGAAGACAAATTCACATTTATTTAACATATCTGCATATGTTACATTATACAAAATTTCTTCAGAGTTTTGGGGAAAATTATGGAGCATCTGGATGACATGGTGGATTGAATGTCAGGCTTGGAGTCAGGCAGGAAGGTTGAAGTTCAAATATAGTCTCAGTAATTTACTACTTGTGTAAGCCACTTTACCTCTGTTTGCCTCAATTTCTGCCAATGTAAAATGGGGATACCTCATAAAGTTCAAATGAGATAACGCTTGTCAAGAATTTATCACAGTGCCTGGTTCATAATAGGTGCTAGATAAATGTTAGTTATTATTATTATTGTTATTATTAGATTAAACATCAGATTCAGGCAAGTTCTAATGATCTTGTAATGGAGAGTGCCATCCGCACCCAGAGAGAGGACTCCACAGTCCTCTGGAGACTGAGTGTAGATCACAACATAGTATTTTCACCTTTTTAAAAATTGTTTGCTTACATTTTGTTTTCTTTCTCATTGTTTTCCTTTTTGATCTGATTTTTCTTGTGCAGCATAATAACTGTGGAAATTTGTATAGAAGAATTGCATATGCCATCTAGGGGAAGGAGTTGGGTAATGGGAGGGAGAAAAAAATTTGGAACACAAGGTTTTGCAAGGGTGAATGTTGAAAACTATCTATGCATGTGTTTTGAAAATAAAAAGCTGTATAAAATTAAAAAAAAAATTAACATCAAATATATGAAACATAAAAACAGGGATAAATATTCCTGCTATAGGTGTTTCTCACTACCAAGGAGTGTGTGAAAAGTCAATAAAAAACCATTTATTACATGCCTGCTATGTATCAGACATTATGTTAGGTGATGGAGATGTAATTATAAAAATCAAATGGTCTCTAATCTCAAAAACTTAAATATTATGGAAATCAATATATAACAGTGACAGGTTGGATCTATATAAGATTATAGACTTGCCCACACTTTAAAGCTTGAGGCCCTCTCACTCAGGTGTGTGAATACATATTCTATATTTATATTTGTTTTTCCAATTCATTCCAAAATGGTCTCACAGTGGCAGTTCCAACTTCCCATAAATAGACTACTGCCATTTGGCTATACTTAAAATCTTTCTATCCTAGGGATAATTCTTTGAAGGGGAATACATTCTCTTACCTACCATTTCTGCTCTTGAGCCCCAATGACACATTTTTATTTTACACATAACAAATTCTCACAATAGCAAAACTTTTAGTCTTCAACATGATCATTTATTTATCAATAAGGCAAAAAAAATAATAATTTCCTTTGGTCCATGAATGACAAAACATCATAATCCATATGTAAACTTGAATTGTAGTCCCAAACCAGTGCCCTCGGGGTGCATGAAGGAAGTGTAAGCACACATTTACAAGAATCTGTCAGGGAAAACCCAAAAGCTTGGGCAGCTTGCAGTTCTGGAGTGCAGAATTTGTGTCATTGGTCATTAAGGAACATGTACACCACACAAAATTGCTTCTATCTAACTGTCTGCTGTTCCATACCATACATCAGTAAGTTAAATCTTTACTATATTTGAACAAAGAATTCACAAATTTTCTCCATTTTTAAAAAATTTTTAGTTGTGGTTTTCTTGGCAGAGATATTGAAACACGTTGGTATTATCTTTTACAGCTCATTTTATACATTAGAAAGCTAAGGCAAATAGGATAAGTGACTTGCCAAGTGTCACACAGCCAGTGAGTATCTGAGTGTGAATTTAAATTTAGGAAGAAGAATTTTCTAGACTCCAATATTGCACTATCGCTTTGTCAACTATCTATCCACTTACAATTGCTCTTAAAGGTTTGTTTAGCAAGTGTTTCCTCATAATGCAAATAGAATTTCCTTAAAATCTGTTGAGTTTATTTTTATATTAAATATTATGGAACAGGATTATAAGGATGAAAAACGCAGTCAACATCTGCTTCACAAAGGATAAGGAAAACTCTACCATGATATTAGCAAAGGCAAAGATGAAAATTTACACTGTAAGATGCAGCATTTCCCCACAGATTGTCTCTTGGCATATTCCTGAATGAGTGGGATTAGATATATAAATAAATCATATTTCAAGAGTAACAGCAACAGATAAAATTTTAAAAGCATTATTAAAATAACATGTACAAGACTGAGCAATTCTTGAACTTTTATTAAAAACACAAAGAAAAAGAAATTCTTTATTTATGAATTTCATAAAGGATTGAATGTGCAACTGGCGGCTGCTATTGATGATCTGATAATATACAATTTGGCCAGTAGCCAAATGGTTTGTTTTTATTGTGTTTTCTAAGCATGAGAGATCATTAAAGGCAAAGCATATTATGATACTATTACTACTACTACTACTATTACTACTACTACTACTAAACACACACACACACACACACATACACACAAACGCACAAAGTGGTCACTGGGGGGTCATACTACCAGTGAAATGTGGGCAAATAAATCTTTTCTGGTCAAGGAAAGAAAAAAGAAAATAGCACTCTGCATGCTTTATTTTATAAGATGAATTTCCCTAGAAAGAATCCAATGAAAATGGCTGCAGTTATGACAAGATAAGAAAGAGAACTGGTGACTGAAAAAATTACAGTTGACCCTGGATCAATAATCCCATTCTTTGGTGTCATAGAATTCCTGTTTTTCTCACTTTAAAACAAATCTGTCTCATGGATTTCAGAGTTTAAAATGTGTAGTGCCTATGTCTGTGAAGGGGCCTATAAATTTGGGGTCTATGGGTGGGTTTGCCATGATCTTAAAATCTAAGAGGATATTGAAGCACCAATATCTGAAACTAAAATTCTTATTCAATCTTTCCATTCAACTGGGAATCATGCATTAGATTGGTTTCTTCAAACAGCTTAAATAGAACTACCTCTTCTAATCTCCCTGTTTTCTTCCTCTTCTATTAGGTCAGACATTCATTAGCCTCTATCTTTTCTATCATTTCTATCTTTCCATGGCTTAAATCAGAGCCTCCTGGCATACTATGACTCAGTTTTCTCTTAAAAACAACAATTTACTAAATTTTTTCATAAAAATTAATGTTTTTTTTAACTGTTGCCAGTTATCTGATATCTCATTTTTAGTTTTGCCCTCTTACTTGAAACAAGTCTATGTGAAGGAACAAAGTGACTATAATACCTTGCAGCTTTAAGTTCTCAATATTTCATCTTCATTTCTAGTGTCTTTGAAATTGTAATTCTTAAAACTCACAGTCTTCCAATTTTTTATAATTTTTCTCAGTTCCTTTAAGCATCAGAATCTATATATAAACAAGATATCATCCTACATGGTGTACAAGGTTATTCAAACCTTCATTTTAAAGCCTCAGTTCATTTTCTGTCCCAAATATTCAAATTTCTAAATCTAAATCTAAAACCTGAATGTTTTTATACATCTATTTTAGACACCTTTGATATTAATATTTTAATCCTTTTTTGTTTTCATTTAAAAGTATTTTTTGCTCCTTTCAGACATCAAAATGTTCATTACCAATTTAACTCTTGTATGTTAGTTACATAATAGTATTTTGTTCTGATCTTTTTCCAGTCTAAATTGTTCAAAACAGAAAGGATCTTGTAGGGTAAGTACCTTATGTAAGTATCTAAAAAAAATAAAATAAAATACATAATACAATAAAAATATTAAAAGTATCTTAAAAATAGATACAAAGTAAATTTGTTGGAGGAAGGACACAATAGATTTTGAGGATAGAAGGGGGTCAGGAAAGAAATCATGTAAGAGGTCAGCTCTTAAGACAGTGAGGTCTCCAGAATCAGGAAGATTTGAGTTCAAATCTGACCTCAGAAACTTACTAGCTATGAGACCCTGGACAAGTCATTTAACCCTGATTGGCTCCCTTCATTCTTGTAAAAAAAAAAAAAAGTGGCACTTGAGCTGAGCTTTGAAGGAAATAAGGGATTTTTAACAAGTTAAATGAAAAGAAAGAATGTTTCAGGCCTGAGGGACAGTCTGGTAGGTGTGATCAAGAAGAAGAAAGATGGAATGTCTTGGGTGAGAAACAGTAAGAAGACCATTTTGGCTGAATTAGAATGTGTGAAGGAGAATGATGTATAATGAGTCTGGGAATTGTGGCTCAAATGAACTTGTTAAGGACTTTATATGTCCTTATATATCCAGAGAAGTTTTCAATGGAAATCAGATTTCCTACTGATCCTGAGGATTTCTAGAGGCTCCCATTTACATATAAGACTATACTGATTGTGTCAAACACCAGAGTATTTCAGAACTTTCTAAATGAGAAATCCATAATCTTTTCAAAAGAGTTCAACTTGTCTATCCACACAGAAAAAAAATAAGTAGAAATTATGAAATATAAGTGGTCCATCAATACATATAACAGGTATTGGAGATGAATAAGAATTTGGGATTAGCATGCAATATTTTTGATTACTTCAAATTTTCTCTAAAATAAAGAAGTCTCATTTGTTTCCATAACTGGTGATCTTCTATGACTGTGAATAAGAAAACTATGGTTCTTAAGAACTGACATTACAGATCAATCAAAGGACAGTGGTAAGGAGCATGATAATATATGCAAATTGAAACTTTTGCTAATGAAAAATTGTGTATGAGAAGCTCTATAAGAGGTATCACAGAATGATTAGAGAAGGAAATGTGTGGTCACGTAAAAAAGAAGGAATGATAACTGATAATGAAGACATGATTGTGAGACTAACTAGTCTCCAATATTTAATACCAGGAAGTCTAAAGGAAGGCTTCCAAAATTTTAGGTTTACCCACTGTAGAGTATTTGTGGGGACACATTGACAAGCATAACATATTATGTGAAGATATGACAAGATTGCCATTTACACTCTTAGAGGAAGTGCCTATGTAGAGAAGATCACTGAAATATTCAAACCTTTATTTAATGTTTTCTTAAAAACATTTAATAGACATTATATTGTCCTTATACCATCTATATAATTTGGAGGGAAGTAAATCCTAAATTTATTATGGCTATCTCAAACTTCTAATTATATCTTCAAATTCTCAATCTTTCTGTAGCGTCCTTAAGTGATACTGGATGGAAAAGAGAAAAATTGCCCACTAAAACTCCATTCCCCAGTTAAATTTGTTCACTTTTCTCCATCTTCTGTTCCTCATTTATTTGTGCTCACACAGAGGTAGCCATGACTTTTTTCTTCCTGATCCTGGATACATATATATATATATTCATGCAAAAAATGAGACCTTGAATTCACTTCTCCCTTTTTCTCTGCTTTTGAGCAAATCCAATTCTGCTTAATTCTAAAGTGAGTGATTACATCACTCAACCTTTTTGCATCTTCTGATTGCCTTCTTATTTTTCTTATATACAAGATTAAAATCAAAGCTTCTCTATAGTAACAAATGCCTCCTTTTATCTCAAAAAAGAGCATGGCTTTTGTCTTCACTATTCAACTGAAATATTTTTAGAGGTCATCAGTGATGGTTTCTTCAAAGATGATCTCATGCTTCTTTCTAGCCATTTGGCTGTTCTTGAGCATCTTAGAATCATCGAACCTTTTTTTTTTTTTTGGAAGGAGCTGTTAAAGGTCATTTAGTCAAACCTCCCACCATATGGCTAAATTTCTTTATAAAATCCCTGATAATTCAAAACTTTGCTTTCCTGAAACTTTCAAAATTTCAAAAGGTTTTGCAAGGGTCAGTGTTGAAAAATTATCCATGCATATATTCTGAACTTTCTGAACTTTCAAAATCCATTGAACCTAGTGAAATAGCATTTGAGTTGCTGTTCAGTTGTTTCAGTCATGTCCAACATTTCATGGGGTTTTCTTGGCAAAGATAATAAAATGATTTGCCATTTCCTTCTCCAGCTTATTTTACAAAGAAACTGAAGCAGATGGGTAAAGTGACTTGCCCAGAGTCACATAGCTAGAAAATGTCTGAGACCAGATTTGAACTGAGAAAGATTAGTATTTTGGACTTCTGGCCTGAAATTCTATGCACTTGGCCATTTATCTGCTCCTTTGCAGTTGAGATTTTATCACAAATTTTCTTGGCTTCAAGAACAGTAGTTCTTAGTTGTACTGAAGAGATTAAATTCATCTTCTAGATCATAGATCTTAATATATTTGAGGAAGTTGTGAATTACAGAATCTGAGATCCTGAAGGGATGACAGAGACCATCCAATCTAATTATATCTCATCAGAAATCCCCTCTTCAACATACACCAATAGTTATCAAGCCTGGAAGACCTCAGGCCAGGAGGAATCATTACCTACTGAGCCTGGGAATTCCACTCTTAAATAGCTGAAAATAATTATGAGGATATTTTTCTCATATAGAGCACCAATTTGCCACATTTACAACTTTTACCCATATCTCCTATTTCTGTCCTCTGGGATGAAGCAGAACAAGTAAAATTCCTCCTCTACATGATTTCTCATTTTTGAAGACAACAATCATATCCTCTCCAAGCCATCTTCTCCTCAAAATAAAAATCTCCAGTTCCTTTTACCAAAAGTCCTCCAACTATCTAGGTCAGTTTGATCTGGTAACTTGTCAATTTTGTTGTTGTGTTGTTATTCAATGATTTTAATTGTGTCCACTCTTCATGACCCCATTTGGGATTTTCTTGGCAAGATAGTCATTTGCCATTTTCCTCTTTTACTCATTTTGTGGATGAGGAAACTGAGTTAAGAGGATTAAGTGATTTGCTTAGGGTCCAACAATTAGTAAGTGTCTGAGGCTGAATTTGAACTCAGGTTTTCTTGATTTCAAATGAGGCTCCAAGAAAGGGGGAAATTGGAACACCAGGTTTTTCAAGGGTCAGTGTTGAAAAATTATCCATGCATATATGTTCTAAAAATAAAAAGCTTTAATAAAAAAAAATCAAAAAAAGTAACTCTGCCTAAGATTTTGTTTATTTTATTTTTTTGCTAAATAATCACCACACAATTGGCTAACACAGGACATAGAGCACTGGAAGGAAGATCCAAATTCAAATCCAGCTTTATAGCTATGTGAGGCTGGCAAACCACTTAATTCCTTTTTGCTCGAGTTTCCTCCACTGAAAAATGGAGATATTAATAGCATCTACCTCTTAGAATTGTTATAAGGATCAAATGAGATAAAATTTGTAAAGTGCTTAGCACAATACCTGGTACATAATGTCTCCTATATAAATGTTAGTTCTTATTAGCTATTATTATATAACTATTATCTTCTATTGAACTTATAGTCAACTAAAACTGTTAAGTCTTGGTACTTGTATTAATTCTGAGCAGGGATTTCCCATTTATGTCCATCCTATTGCTTTTTTTAAGTGTAGAATTTATATTTATACCTACAAAATTTCATAATTAGCTTAACTCATCATTCTGTCATAACAAAATCTTTTAAATATAATTCCTATTTTCCAGCATTAGTTATCTTTTCTTCTGTGTCATTTGAAAATGTAACAAATACCTCATCAATATCTTCATTGAAGTAATTTATAAAAGACCTGAATGAAGCAGGACCAACCAATGACAAAGTCCAAGATACTAACAGCTATTTCTCCAGGTGACATCAATCTAATCAACAAGCACACTATTCAATCAGCACTAATAAAATTTGTTATACCATCATCCAGCCCAAATCTCTCTATTTTCATTTAAGGATTTATTAGGTATCTTCTCTGTGCTAATTGTTGAGGATACAAAAATAAAATAATATAATCCTTCCCCTCGCCCCATGCCATGCCCAAGAAGTTTAAAATTTAGTACAATTTAATAGGGAGGACACACATGCAAATAATTCTATACACAAATACAAGGAATAACATGAGGAGCTTTAGGAGCTTTGCTGGAATCTCAACATACTATGTCTGCAGCATTATCTTCTCATCTTCTACTTGATGTTCTTTGTAACTTTAGCCATAAAGGTTGAGAATTTTCTTTCCCATCATGCCAATCTAACCTCTCAGTGGTTTCTCATCTTTCCCTGGCTTTTTGATTGTGGGTATTTCCCAGAAAGTGGGCAGCTATGTCTTGCAGCTGGAGAGAGTGCTAAGCATAGGCATAGGAAGTCTCATCTTCCTGAGTTCAGATCTGGCTTCAGCCACTTACTAGTTGTGTGACCCTATTTGCCTCAGTTTCCTTATATGTAAAATAATCTGGAGAAGGAAATGGCTAACCACTCCATTACTTTGCCAAGAAAACTACAAATAGAATCACAGAATCAGATATCACTGAAAAGAATTGAACAAGAGCCATAATCTCTCAAGAGAATATTCTGGTTTCTCTCTTCTCCCCATATTATATAATTCTTCAGGCAAGAACCATACCTATGGAGTTTTCTTTTCTTTTTCCTTCTATACTACTGCATCTTGTAATCTCTGTTTGCCTCAGTTTCCTCAACTGGAAAATAAGAGTGATTATACCATTTATTTCCCTTCACTGATAGGAAGATCAGATGAGATAATAATTGTAAAGCACCTATCAGACTATTTGGCACATAATAGATACTATAAAAATACTTATTCCATCTCTCTTCCCTTCTTTTCTCTTTCCAACTGCAGCATCCCAACTTTAGAAGTGTATTTCCTTTAAATTTTTTGACTGGCTATTATTGTTATCATTACTTTGAAGGCCTCTTTTCTCTCAGCATGATAGTAATTTAAGAACTGAGATTAGAAGGATGGGGAAATGTTTATTAAGGATAGAGATTTTGGTGTCGGGATTTACATTTCAGCATGTCATTCCCCATACTTCAGACAGTAAGCAAAGTGCTCCATCAATATCTGGTTTGAGAATTATGCTCTGTATTCTTTTTATGTTGGGAATGACCCAACATCTTGTTTACTGCTTTTACTTCTCATAATTTTGGCAGAAGTGGATTTAATATACTGAAAAGGAGGCATAGGTAGAGTTCTATCTCTACTGAAAATTTTATTTGGGATCACAACACTGACTGTTTACTGAACCTGAAAAATTGGATTGCAGAATATATTGTGGACTAAACAGTACCTTGTAATTAGCATCTGAGTGTATTTTTTCACCCCCAATTAATGATGAATGGGTACACACCATTGTGTATTAGCCCAGGATTCACATTTCCTCAATTTTATGTTAACATTTGTCTTATCTGTTTTTGTTTTTCCATTGTCAGCATGAGAATTTTGTATTTCTGAAATACAATGATATTGAAACAGACACAAAACAAATTACTTTTCAGACTCTATTGTGTGAAACAATTTTTCTATCCCCCTTCTTCCAATAAAAATACAATCCAGAGAAACAGCATTGCATTGCTGTTCTATATATTTTCTATATATTAGAAATCATTCAAAGGCTAGGAAAAAGATGGAATACCCAGAAACTGACTTGGGGACCTAATCTAAATTTTTGAGTCTATTACAAAATCTTTTTTTCTAATTTTTGTTTTTTAAAACTTTAAATCCTCATTACCTTCTAGTTTCCCTGGCTTTCTTCAGTCTCGGCTAAAGTTCCACTTTCTGCAAAAAAGCTTTCCCAGTCCTTCTTAATATTAGTGCCTTCCCTCTGAAACTATCTCCAATTATTTGCTATCTATCTTGTTGGTGTGTAGTTGGTAGATATTATCTATCCCATTCACTACATTGTGCATTTCCTGAGAATAGGGACTTTTTTGGTTGGTTAGCTGATTTTGTATTTCTTTTTATCTCCAGTGCTTAGCATATTGCCTGACACATAGTAGGTGCCTTATTACTTGTTGACTTAACTTGATATGACTAAGCAGGATATTTGAAAAGCTAAAATCTCTGCTAAAGAGGATGAATCAAGATTTTGAATTATATAATTGACATCCAGGTAGCACAGTAATTAGCATAGTGGGCCTAAAGTCAGGAACATCTTCTAGAGTTCAAATCCGGCCTTAGATACTTACTGTGTAAGTCACTTAATGCTGTATGCCTCAGTTTCCTTATCTGTAAAGTGAGTTGGAAGGGGAAATGGTACTTTGCTTTAAAAAAAAGTTCATATGAAATCATAAAGAGTAGGATATGACTGAAAAGACTGAAGAAAAAGTTATAAATACTAAATATAATATTAAACAGAATTTTTGCATCACAGAAAATGCTCCTCAGCATGACATCAATATTTTTAAGTCCCCAAAGCATAAGAAGGCTTGGTAAAATATTGGTTTTATTTCTCTTGAGAATTTGTTAAACAGGGGAAAGGATATACATAGAATATATATATATATATATTATATATATAAAATACAAAGAATATATTTACATATATTACATAGAATAGAGAATCTAAACTCTGGACTTGTGGCACACATTTCCTTTGTATGAACAGGTATAGCACTTGTTTTATGGATGAAGTCAATAAAAGTAAATACCACAAGTAAAAGAAGATTCAATATCCCTGAGAACTAGGAGCTGTTTTTCTTTGTACTCCCAGAGATACAGTCATCATAGCTGAAGCAAGGAAAGATCTCCCTTACATTACAATACAAAGGTTTGATAGAAAGCAAACAAATCCATATCTGTTCATCTCAAGACATGTTTAACACATAAATATGATCAGCAAAACTAGATGTCAAACATATGGGGATAAAAAAAGAGAAAGGGAACAAAGATACAGAAGTGTAACAGATAAGACAGTGATATATAATGTATTTGCTATGCTAAAAAGCCAAGTCCCTGTCACATGGTTGGTGCTTAATAAATGTTTGTTTTACTGCCTGAAGCTGTGATCCTAAGCTGCTATTATTTAATCATTTCAGTCTTGCCCATTTGAGATTTTCTTGGTAAAGGTATAGAAGTGGTTTTGCCATTTTCTTTTCCCAGCTCATTTTGTACAAGGAACTGAGGTAAATAGGGTGAAGTGACTTGCCACTTAATTACACAAGTATTTGAAGATAGATTTGAACTCATGAAGATGAGTCTTCCTGATGTCAGACCCAGAATTCTATCCACTGTGCCATTTAACTTCCCATGATCTAAGCACTAGACAATCCTATTAGATCTCATTTAGTAATTAAGTAATTAAACAAGTAATTAAGCAAGCACTAATACTGTCTGAGAGTGGATTGTACTCATGAAGACTCATCTTCCTCATTCTTCCTGATTCCAAGTCCAGTACTCTATCCATTGCATCAGCTAGCTGTCCCATGTAATTCTATGAGTCTATTATAAATGCTTGTTGATTGGCTATTTGGATCTTCTGAATTTGATGTCCTAGAGCCTTTGAAAACTCAAAAACCTCCTTATAATAAGAAAGTATCATAGGATGATAAGCCCTACCAGATAATGTACAAGAGTAACTATTGTTAGAAAAGAACAAAAAAAAAAAAAAAAAAAAGTTGAGTTAGAAGAGACCTGAGTCTTTCTAATCCAATCCATATCTGACAGAGACTCTTCTTTTTAACATTTCTTTAAAATGACAACGAATTTTCTAAGACTTCCAAAGACAGAGAATTCATTACTCTTTCAAGTGGCTCCTTTTGCTATTAGATAGTTCTAATCATTAGGCAGTTTTTCTTTACATCCAAATAAAAACTTGCTGAATTCAAACTATGCCTTTTAGTTTTGTCCTTTGGGGTCCAGAACAAGTCTCAAATTCTTGAAGATTTCTATTGTGTTACCCCTAAATGATCTCTTCTGCAGTACCTATGATCTTTTTTTCTCACTCCCAGTCCTTCAAACAGTACAATTTGTCTTACACTGGAAAGATCTCTGGGCTTGAATTCAAAGGAATAACCCTTGGTGGGGGAAGACACCTATATCTATCATGTTTTCATCAATTAAAGGGTCAAGGAACCAATAAACAAATTGGATTTCTTGTATCTTTAAAAAAAATAACATTCTATACTGTTTTGTGTCAGGAATAAAAAAAATCCTTGTGAATTTGTTTATAGCCGGGGCATTGTCCCTCTCTGACATTCCAAGTATGTATTTGCTTCATGGTGTTTATATTAGTATTGTGTGTCTGATTCAAGATTTGAGGCCAGAATCAAAGGCATTTGTCATCTCTCTGCCTTCGTGTGTTATAATATCATAATTATAATATGATATGGTCTAAACCATAGGAAACAAACTGCACAATAAGAGGGTTAGCATCTCATTGGCAAGAGTTCCCATGATTATAGCTGAGTAATACATTATTGATTCCTGTCAGACATCGCTATTAGTGATTTCCCACTATTTTCCACCAATACTAATGAATGATAGCATTGTGACCCCACTACTCATATGGTTGCAAGCTGAATTTTGTTTACTGGCTGATTCATACTTTATTGACTTCAATGAATTGATGATTTCATGGATGTGAACACACTCTTCACCAATACAGAGTTAGCAGATACTAAATCTGTGTATTCCTTAGCCATGTTTACATAAAACCTCCATAGTGAATCCACTCAAACAGCTAAAATTGTTCCTCTGCTTATTTTATTTTATTTTAAATTATTTAGAGGTTTTAGTTTTCAACATGCATTTTTGTAATACTTTGTCTTCAAAATTTTTCTCCATCCCTTCCTTACCTTCTTCCTCCCCAAGACAGAAAACAATCTGATATAAGTTAAATATGTGCAATCCTTTTAAGCGTATTTCTATATTTGTCATGTCAAGAAAAATATCACACCAAAAGGGAAAAAAAACAAAAGAAGGAAAAAAACAAACAAGCAAAGGTGAAAATCTATGCTTCAATCCACATTCAATCTTCATAACACTTGATCAAGTGTGGATGGCATTTTCTATCCCTAATCTATTGGAATTGCCTTGAATCATCACATTGTTGAGAAAAGCCAAGTCTATCACAGTTGATCATCACATAATCTTGCTGCTGTGTACAATGTTCTCTTGGTTCTGCTCACTTCATTCAGCATCAGTTCATATAAGTTTTTCCAGACTTTTCTGAAATCTCTGCTTATTTTAATATGTCCAAACATTGGGGTTTTTCCTCTCTTCTTTCCCATACTTACTCCATGCCTAGCTCACCTCCTCTGTAGGTCATAATCTGGATATTGTTCAGGTCACTTCTCAAAAAGAAGTTATTCTCAGTAGGAGGAAGCAAGACCACTTATAGTTTCCATGCATGTCTCTATTGACATTCAGGTTCAAGCAACAGAATGTCTGTGTCTATAATCTGAGAACCTGTTAAAGTAAGGGCAGAGAGTTTCATCATTACATTTTTTTTGGGTCTATGGTAAGCCATACTTCCCTGAACCTGTGATCTCTTTTGTATGATTATTCCTGGTGATATAATAAATTGCAACGTATTCAAATGATCTCAGAATGATACTTGTTCAGATCATTCTATGAGTCCTTCATAATGATGACCATTGAAAGAAATTTATATTACTTATATTCTTTTTTCTTTTCTATTCTTCCCCTTCTTTTCTTCCTTTCTTCCCTGTTTCCCTTCTTTCTTCCCTTTCTTCCTTCCTTTCTTCCCTCCTTCCTTCATTGCTTTCCTCCTTCCTTCCTTTATTTCCTTTTTTTCTTAGCCAACCAGGATTAAGTGACTTGCTTAGTGTCACACAGCTGGTAAATGCCTAAGACTATATTTGAGCTATAAGGCTGGTAAGCTAACACACTACGTAGCTACTCCCATTACTTGTATTCTTTTCACATGATTAATCACAAAGCTGATTCTGTGAGTTTGAGCTGCATTCCCTGGACCAAAAATTTTTAGATAAAACTTTGGGGGTAGATATAACTGTAACTAAAGTACAAAGTACCTCTAGGGACTATCAGTGATTTACCGATAACTGGGGTTTAATAGATGTCTAATAATAGTATTTACATAATACTTTAAGGTTTGTTCTACAAAGCACAATATGTTAAAGGTGTTAGTATATTAGATGTATGTAACACATTTAATCTAAATGTTAACTAATTTGATCTTTACATTAGCCCTTATTAATTATTATTATTATTATCATTTTAAGGATTGCTATTATAGTTCTCATTTTATAGATGAGGAAGACACTAAGAGAAATAAAGATAGTTACCTTAGTTTAGTGTCTGAAAAAGGATTTGAGCTTTTTTTTTCCATTACTTCCATCCCACTCTATCCACTGGATCACCTAATTCCTTATGCTTGAAATTCATCTTGGGAACTAGAGAAACTAAACCATGAAAAAAAGAACTAGGGATTTCTCAAAACAGAGTTCTAGGAAGTATTATCAGGTTAATGTTAGTTCTAGAATTAGGAGAGAAATGGAGTCTTGGTTCTGAAATACAGTAGTGTGTAAATTTGGTGAGACAGTATAGCCAAAGATGTCTATTACTACTGGCCCTTAACCCAAGGAGAAAAATTGTTGTTGTTGTTGTTCAGTCATGTCTAACTTGTTGTGACACCATTTAGGAGTTTTCTTGACAAAGAATCTGGAGTGATTTACCATCTCCTTCTTCTGTTCATTTTATAGAAAAAGAAACTGAGGCAAACAGTGTTAAGTAGCTGTCCTAGGATCATCTAGCTAATAAGTGTTTGAGGCCAGATTTGAATTCAGGAAAATGAGTCTTTGTGATTTCAAGCCCAGTGCTACATTCACTATACTTCAAGCTGCCCATGGAGAAAAATGCATACAACTAATTAGTAAGATCATAGATTTGGAACAGGAAGGAAGGATTTTCAAAAGCCTAATCTAGTCTGTTCACTTTTATAAATGAAGAAGTGAGACCCAGGGATATTAATTGATTTGCCCCAGATCATATCAGTCATAAATGGCAAAGAAAAAAAAAGGGAAGGCCACCACTAATTAGACTTTAGATGCTGGCACATCTGTTCCATGAGTTATGGACACTCATGAGAGAAAGCAATGTAAACTAAGAACTACAGTTATCCCTTCCACATGGCAACTTTCTACATCATAACTTTCCCCATCAGGGTTTTGATCATCACATTGTTATAAGAAATGAAATGGGAGTCTTGGGGAGCTGCAGATGGACACAGAAAAAGTTTAGAATTTTAGAAATGCATAAAATATATGTATAGTATTATATAATATCAACATATTTTAATCTTTGAATGCCATAAATATGCCAAAATTTTACAATAAGTTATTGTTAACTATTGTAAATTTCACAATTTACAATAAATATACCCTAATTTTATGGGGTGTAAATATCCCATTAAAAAAGGAAAAAATTCAGATTTTTTTCTGCTATAAAGAGAGGGCCAAATTTTTTTACACAGATTCTCCAGATCTTGCCCCTCACCCCTGCAATAGGGAAAGGATAATTATATTTGAACTCAATCTTTAAAAGCTTCACCAGCTTTTGTTCTCCTTTTTCTTCTTTAAAGGACTTGATCTGATTAACCTGTTGGGGATGGAAAGCAATATGTTCTCTGATAATTTATCTGTGGGAGTAATAGGTACTTGGGATACTGATGTCCAAATTAAAAAAAATTGAGAAAAATAAGGGGGTTATCCCTTGGGCTCCCCAATGTGACATTTCTATAATAGCTACTAACCTGTTATAAACCAGCTATGTGACAACATTTGCCTTTGGTTTAAAGATCCTCAATTTCTTCATTTGTAAAATGAAAGGGTTGTACTAGCTGGTTTCTAATATTAACTCTCATACTAAATCCTATGATTCACTACAAATGGCTAAAATTGTTATCTGCAGGTCCCGGTGATGCTTTTAGCATCTCTCAGTTGTTCTGCATTCTCCATGGTGTTTTTACTCCCAGACAATTTGTCTGTTCTTTTTGCACCCAGAGAAAATTTGGAAGGTTGGGAAGGGATAAGTCAGTGTGACTAATCTTTATATAGAGGGAAAGTAGTGTGATAGATGACAGCTTTATTAGATGTTCTGCATTTGGCTGAAGAAAGAGCTGACATAGAAGCAGCATTAGCTTCTGTTCTCTCGGACAAGATCTGATGGTCCATTTTGTCCTGGATGTACTTGCATTAGTAACTTCCAGAAAGTGGGTTACGTGAAAACATAGTACAAAGAAGAGTCTTCAATTTTGAGCCAAAGACCAGAATGAGTTAAACTCTAGAACTCAGTTTCCTCTCTGTAGAAGGAAAATGTTAGACCAAATCACCTCTGAGGATACTCCCAGGTAAAAATCTATGATCTTAGAAACCAAAATATCTACCTTAAGTAGCTTAAGTATCACAAAGACTTTTATTGATTAGATATTTCATCCTCATGCGACTCTAATTACATTTAAGATAAAAGATTTAGGCTTTCAAACATCTTCAATAGCATCTAGATTAAGAGTTCTTAATCTATTTTTTTAAAGATGGACTCCTTTACCAATATGATAAGGTCTGTGGATCCCTTTTCAGAATAATGTTTTTAAATGCATCAAGTAAAACACATGGGTTTACAAAGGAAGGACCAAAATGACATCACTATGTCAGAGTCAAGGTTCAGAGTATCTGATAGTGGCTGATCAGACCAATATGAGCTCAGAAGAATCTACCACAGGTTCATAATCCATATGAACATTTGGGATGGAGAAGTCCCTAAATTTGTGCATCTCATTTTTTTTGGAGTTATTGCAATTCTGCTTTGCTCATAGAGCACAATAATGTAGACACACTGTTCTGGGCAGTCCTGTGTCAGTGTCTCCCATGCCACATAATCAATTCTAAAGCTCTTCAGAGAGACCTTGAAAGGGTTTCTGTATCATTTCCTCTGATCTTCCTGTGAACATTTGTCTTGTGTGAGTTCTCTGTAAATTAGTCTTTTAGACAAATGTATGTTTTGAAATTCATTTGAAATTACCTATGGGAATAATAGGTACTTGGGACACTGATGTCCCAATCAGAACTGTGCTCTCTGAAGTAGAACCTGAATTTTTGGCAGTTTAGCTCAAGAAACCACCTCGATGTTTGATCCCTTATCCTGCCAGGTGATCTTTAGAATCTTTCCAAGACAAATCAAATGGAAGCAATCCGCTTACCTGGAATGTCACTGATATCCTTTACAAGTTTTACAGGCATACAAAAATGAGATCAGCACAATGGCTTGAGGCAGCCTAACATCTCTTCTTTCCCACTCTTGCCTTCAGATTTTCCTTAACACTGAGCTACTCTAACAATGTGTGCATCAACTTAACATTTATGTATACATCCCTGGAAAGTATACTGCCAAGGTAAATATACATTCCTGGAAAGTATACTGCCAAGGTAAATGAACTTATTCACAGCATTCAAAATTTCTCTAATGTAAGTAATTGTTTCATGTATGGATGGCATGATGCTGGCTGGTGGAGAGCCTCTGTTTTTATGGTGTTAATTGTCAGGCAAAAATTAGCTTGAGCACCAGAGAATTTGTCCACACTCTTGCCTCAGAGAGGCCATATCTCAGCCTCAGAGAGTGCATTGAATGAGTAATGATAGCTGAACAAAAAAATCATTTGCTAACTCTCCCTATATTTTAGTCTTGGTTTTTAGCCTTTTCAAGGTAAATAATTTACGATCAGTGCCGTAGCTTGACCTTGATGCCATTCTGTCTTAATTATTTCTCCTCAAACTCTCCACTCTTCCTAACTTTCCTGTAACTATCCATGGTCCCAGTCACCTAGGCTTAAAACCTAAATTTCATCTTTTACACTTTATCAATATACAATCAGTTGTCAAGTTCTATCATTTCTACATTTAGTGCATTCTTTCCTTCTGGTATTGCATCAGTCTGGTGCAAGTCCTCATCATCTTGTATCTGAATAACTTTCTTCTTACCTCATTTCCCTTTGCATTTTGGGGAAGAGGCTGCTCCAAGACCTAGTCTTGGTTTTTTTTCAATTTTCTTTTTTTTAATCTTTCTCTGTTTCTCACTCTGTCTCTCTTATCTTTCTCTCTCTCTCTATCTTATCATCAGTTTCCATCATGGATGCAACTGTCATTTCTGTGCCTATTATTCTCAAATCTATATATTCAGTCCTTGTCTTTCTCCAAAGTTCCAGAAGTCCATTTTAAATATCTCCATCTCTTGATTTCAGCATTTTCTCTAGCTGTCTCCCATTCCTGGAATACTCTCCTTCCTCATGTCCACCTATTGGATTCTCTTGTTTCTTTAAGTTCCAATAAAATCTAAATTTTAGCAAGTCTTTCTCAAACCATTTTAATTCTAAAGTCTTTCTCCTCTTATTTATTTCTTCTCAACCCAACATATAAGTTTTTTGTTGTATTTTGCTTGTTGATTCTTCCATTAGAATGTAAGTTCCTTGAGGGCAGGAACTATTTTCTGTCTCTTCTTATATCCCTAGGACTTAGTATAGAGCTTGACACATAGTAGACCATTAATAAAACAGCTTGGATGATCTAATTCTAATCTAATTGAGAATTCTAATAAATATAAAACTAAAAAAATCCTAAAAAGTAAAAACAAACAAACAAAAGACTCGAGGAATCTGATGGTCAAAGTGATAAGCAGCAGCTTTTCTTGTATGGTTTCAGGCTTGACATGCATAGATTGGATACTATGTCTGATCAGTTGAAACAGTAAATTGAAGCTACAAGAGTAGTTCTTGTGTAATTGTTCAATTAGTATCTTCTTGAAACTGAGATGAAGTTCCTTCTTTCCTTGACCCAGAAGAAGGACATTTCAAAGTATTGTAAAAGACTGATGAGTTAGATAGGGTCCCAAAGATTTTTTAAAAATTACCCTGTTATTTGACCACTCTATTATGTTTCTTTTCTTATCATCCTTTCTTTGGTGAAAAAGGACTATTTATGAGTTGTTGAGTAATTTCAGTAGTGTTTGACTCCTTGTGATTCCATTTGGGGTTTTCTTGGCAAAGATACTAGAATTGTTTTCAATTTCCTTCTTCAGCTCATTTTACAGATAAGGAAACTGAGGTAGAGTTAAGTGACTTGCTCAGGGTCACACAGCTAGTCTGAAGCCAGGTTTGAACTCCTGAAGAAGAGTCTTCTAATTCTAAGCCTAATACTTTAATCTGCTGTGCCACATAGCTGTCGCCAATGTATATTTAAGGAGGCAGATAAAATACTGCCACAGCTTGATTACTGTAAAGTAATTTACAAGAAATTCATCCATACACTAATCAATTAATGAAAAATTTAAAAGAATTTATTATGTGCTGTATTATGTGTTAAGATACACCAAAAAGCAAAAACAAAAAACAAAAACAACAAATACCAAAAAATGTTTTTAAGAAGCTGAAAGAAGGAAATAAATGTGCATAATTTAGTAAAGATACATAGAGAGTAAGAGAAAGTAATCTTATATGGGAAAATACTAGCAGCTGAGGAAATTCAGAAAGGTCTTCAGCAGAACATGATATTTATGAAGGAACTCAGGAATTGTCAGAAGAAGGGATGAGGAAGAAGAACATTCCAGGCACCGAAGACAGCACAAGGAGATAGGATGTCTTGTTTGAGGAACAGCAGGACAGCCAGTAAGTATGGATTGTAGAGTCCATTCAAAAAGTCAAGTATAATAAGATTTTTAAAGGCTAGACAGTGAAGAGCTTTAAATGTCATACTAAGGATTTTATATTGATTTTGTAATATTATTGTAGGTCATCATGGAACCCTGATAAACTTGTCATAAAAAATGCTAACCTCTGAAGCCTACAAGTTTGTCTACCTATTTACTTACTTTAATGATTTCAAAATAATGCCTCCTTCCTAAGGAACTCAAATCACTTCAAAGAGATTTTTTTTCTTCATTGTATTCCTTGCTTTGACTTTGGCTGTCACCAGAGTACAATTCCTCTTTGCCACCTGCCAAGGCTACTTCTGTCATGTCTTCTTTTCCTCTTTTAGTCCACTCGTCACATCTCAGTCAAAATAATCATTTTCAGACATATAACCAGCCATGGCACTGTTTTGTTCATCTTTGGTGGATTCCCCTAACTTACTAAATAAAGTTCAAAACTCTTTGCAGAAGATAGTGGACTGGGCCAGGAGTCAAAATAGATTTGTATTCAATTTTAGCTTCAGACTTTTACTAGATGTATGACTTTGGAGGAGTCTTTTAATTTCTGTTTGCTCAGTAATCCCAATCTTAAAAAGGCAGTAACAACATCATCTACCTCCCAGGGTTGTTGTGAGGATCAAATGAAATGATATTTGTAAGGCACAGGCACATAGTAGACCCTTAGTAAGGACTAATTTTCTTTTCTTCCCTCTTTCCCTGCCTCTTTCTTTCCTTCATTCCCTCCTTTTCCCTCCCTTTCTTCCTTCTCCCTCCCTTCTTTCCTTTCTTGTTTCCTTCTATCCTTCCCATGATAAAAAAAAAAGGCAATCCACTTCCAGAGAAAGAACTGATGAAGTCTGAGTACAGCATACTTTTAAAAGTTTTGTTTCTTTTTATTATTTTTAAAAATATGACTAATATAATGTTTTGCATGACTTTGCATACAGAGTTGATATATTGTTTGCCTTCTCCAATGGGTGAGGGAGGAGATGGAAGAAGGGAAAGAATTTGGAACTCAAAATTTTTTTTAACATGGATCCTAAAAATGAATGAATGAATAAACACTTCCTCCAGGAAATCTTTCCTCTCTCCCTTTCACACCACTACTGCTCTTAATGACCCTCCCTGTCAGATCTTACATAACTCTTTAGTTTGGGACTTTCCAATGTACCTATTATTGGAGATGGCTAAATGGTGCACTGCATGCAGTACAGGAGTCAGAAAACCTGAATTCAAATATGATCTCAGAAACATACTAGCATCTAACAGCAAATCATTTAACTTTTCTTAGCCTCAGTTTCCTCAATTATAAAATGGAATAATACTAGCACTTAGTTCCACATGATTATTGTGGGAATCAAATGAAACAATATTTGTAAAACACTTTATACAATAGTTTTGTTATATTTCAAGTCATGTGCAACTCTTCATGACCTCAACTTTTGGGGTTTTCTTGGCAAAGATACTTGAATGGTTTACTGTTTCCATTTTTAGCTCATTTTACAGATGAGGAAACTGAAGCAAACAGGGTTAAGTGATTTGCTTAAGATTACACAGCTAATAATAGACTGATGCCAATTTTGGAATCAGAAGATGAGTCTTCCTAATTCTAGACCAGGCACTGAATCTTCTAGTTGGCCACAATAATGCATTATACAAATGCTAGCTATTCTTATATAATAGTTATATAATATTCCTTTTTGTTTTATCCACTTACTATAATGTTTTTATATAAACTGTCTTTACTCGACACTTAGCACAATATCCCATATACAGTAGGTACTTAATCAATTTTGTTTTATTTGTTTTGATCGCATCATTTATAGAAATTTATAGAAAGTTCCAGTGAAACAATATGATGCTTTTGTTAAATGCATTTTTCTAAGGAAGAAAAATTTGGTCAAGTGAAATTCTAAGTAACAGTGCATTACAATCAAATTTCTGTCAAATTTTTGCTACTTTTAATTTAGTAGCAAGTCTCCAAAGTGCAGAGATTTTTTTTTTTATGGTGACTGCAAAAATGTTAGTTTCCTTTAACAACCATTTATAAAGTTGGTTTATGAACCATGGCTGCAGACAGTTGTGGAGTCTTAAAGGGAAAGACTAATTGTTGTGACTGGATCCTTGTTTTCAGAGTACTAATTCTACTCTTCATTACCATGTGTGTACATTTGCATATACAGGTTTGCAATAACACTTCAAAAACTGTCAGTTAACAACCCATAACGAATAATGATTAGGTTGTATAAACAAACACAGCTGGGCAAATCTTATGTGTTGTTTCTCAAGTGACTTCAATCACCTTGCCAATCCTGATTTTCCAGTCTTTGTGTTAAACTCAGAAGTTGGCAGGATTTTAGGAGAAAACTTGGGCTAGAAAACTTTGTGGAACTCAAGTCAAAGAGGGTTTTATTATTCAACATGGGGATGAATGAAATAGACTTTTATAGTTCTGTTCTTTCTACTTCTTCACCCATTCATTTTAATTGATAGAATGACAGAAGAAATTTAGTGACTTTAACAAGCTACTCCTTGTGTCTAGCCTTTAACCTTAAAGATGACAAAAGAAGTTAAATAACATATCCAAAATCACAAAAGTAAGAAAATGGCAGAACTGGATTTAAACTGAGGTCCTGAGATCCTTCAGAGAGCTAGTTTGGATGGTACATTTTGGCACCCCAACATGGGGCTCTAGAAAGCACACTACATTTCTTCAGTGAGTTTCTTTACCTCTTCCATTTAGCCAATTCTATTTTTTTCCTTCAATTTTTGTGTGTCTTCTTTGGCAAGCTATTGTCTCTCTTTTTGTAATTTTCTACATTAGTCTTCTTTCTTTTCCAAAATTCCCCCCTCTCTTCTTTATTTTATTTTTAAAAATACTGTTTGAACTCTTCCAGTAATTGTTTTTTGGGGGCTTAGCATCAATTCACATTTTTCTTTGAGGTTTTGCTGTAGTTGTTTTGACTTTGTTGTCTTGCCTGTTAACCATAGTGACATTTCATGGTCAGGTCCCTTTTTTGGGGTTTGTTTTATTTTCTCATTTTTCCAACTTATTTGTTGACTTTTAACTTTACCTTCAAGTTGGCTCTACTTTTGGGGTGGAAGGGATACTGCCTTAACCTTGCTGCTGTTTTCAAAACTAGATTTAGGGAAACTTTTTTTTTTAAGTGTTATAATAGAGAGGGCCATGGTCCCTGCTTTTCTGGTCTATACTCTGCTCTATGAGTGTCCTCATAGTGGTATTGCTGGTTCAAAAAGTATTGACAATTTGATAGTCCTTGATAGCTCTGAAATATTCTATAGAAGGGTTCACAACTATGTCCAAAAGGCTATAAAAATTGTATACTTTTTGATCCAGCAGTGCCACTACTAGTTTTGTATCCCAAGTAAATCATAAAGGAGGAAAAAGGAACCACATGTGCAAAAATATTGGCAATGGAATGTTATTTTTCAATAAAAAATAATGAACAAGCTGATTTTAGAAAGCCTGGAAGGATTTACATGAACTGAGGCTGAGCAAAAGAAGCAGAACCAGGAAAATATTGTATCCAACATCAAGACTGTGTGAAGATTTAGTTCTTCTCAGTGGTTCGATGATACAAGGCAATCCCAATAAACTTTGGATGGAAAAAACCATCTGCATCCAGAAAGAGAAATATGGAGACTGAATGTAAATCAATATGGGCTATGTTCACTTGTTTTCTTTTTCTACCCTTTTTTTCCTATCCCATGATTTTTCTCTTTTCTTATGATTTTTCTCTTCCAACATGATTCATAAGGAACTGTGCCTTTTTTTTTTAATGATTGCACATATGTAACTAGAAAAATAATTAAAATAATAAAATAATGATTCACAACTCCACCAACAGTGTATTAATGTTCCTGGTTTACCGCATCTTCAGATTTTCTCTTCATATCCTCTCACCAATTTTCAACTGGGGGATTGTTCATATTTATAGTAAATTTTGCTCAGTTCCCTATATATCTGAGAATGAGGCCACCTTAGAGAAACTTACTATAAATTTTATCCCATTTTACTGTTTTCCTTTTAATTTTGACAGAATTGGTTTTGTTTGTGTAAAATCTTTTAAATTTTATGTAATCAAAATCATTCATTTTACTTCCCAAGATCCTCTCTATTTCTTGTCTAGTTACAATTCCTTTTTCTATACAACTGAAAGTTCATTTTCCCATGCTCCCTAATTTATTTGTAATATCATCATTTATACCTGAATCATTTATCTATTTTGACCTTATTTTGCTATATGGTGTGAGATGTAAATCTATATTTAGTTTCTGCCAAACTACTTTTTAATTTTCCTAGCAATTTTTGTCAAATGGTGAATTCTTATCCCCAAAGTTTGAATATTTGGTTTTATCAAATAACGAATTACTACTATGTATTATATTCCTAAATCTGTTCCATTGTTTTATCACTCAATTTATTAGGCAATACTAGATTGTTTTCATAATTACCACTTTCTAAAGTAGTCTGAAATCTGTTACTGATAGATTACTTTCCTTCATTTTTTTTTTCATCAGTTCCATTGACGTTCCTGACCTTTTGTTCTTCCAGATTAATTTTATTACTTTTTTTCTAATTTTATAACATAATTCTTTGGTATTTGATTGTATGGTAGTTACTCAAGGTCATAGATACCTTGTGATCAAAAGTGATAATGAATGTCTTGACCAAAAGTACTTCACTCTTGAACTGAGACCCAGAAATAAAAAGAGACAATGGAGTTTTCAAATCATATACCCAGTGCTAGCATGGGGGTACCTATAATCTCTTTTTGATGAGTTTCTGGGTTCTTTTATTATTTCTGGTTTAAGAGTTCTCAAAGCTGCTGCATTTTCTGTCATTACCACCTAGTCCCACTATCTACCTCTTAGGGTTGTTGTGAGAATCAAATGAGATAATAGGTGTTAAATGTATATTAGCACAGTCTTGATCCATTATAGGCACTTAATTAGTGCTTATTTCCTTATTTTCTTACTAACTAGAAAAAAAAAAGAAGAATTTGAATTTAGATCCTCTTTCACCAGATTTAATACTCTTTTCAAGTGTCATGGAATGCATTTGAGACATATGAGTCTTTTTAAATGTAGTATTTGATTAATATTAAAATAACAATATTACTGAATGTCAAAACCAGTTCCAGAATAAACAAAATTGACCCAAACAAAATTTGGATCAATTATCTGGTAAAAAGAAAAAGAAAAGGATTTTCAGAATTAACATGGAACAAAATAGGTCATTGCAAGAAGGTGGTTTAAACATCTTTTAGTCCAATTACTCTATTTTACAGCTAAAGGAAGTGAGTGCAGAAGAAATTGAAGTTCTCAGCTAAGGTCACATGGCCAGTGAATGGCTGGGATTAGAACACAAATCTCTTGATACTACACTCCTCTCAAACAATTGTTGTTTCTAATATATCCCTGCTATCTCTCATTAAATTGCCTTTTACAGAAAAAATGAAAATTTAATTTGCGTTCAATTATCTTCTTTTACCCACCCAATCATTCTATTTTCTTTAAAGATCAGTGAACTATAAATAAAATATGCTGTACCTTGTTTAAAGAATGATGCTATTGGCCCACTTTGAGTAGGATAGACTTTTAGTGCTGTTTTTCCTAATACTAATGATAGGCTTATTATCTACTGTCTTTCCTTATTTGTCTGGGTTTTTTTGTTTTTGTTTTTTTGTTGTTGTTGCTATTGTTCTTTTTTTTTTTTCCAGATGTATCTTACCTAGGAACATAGTTGACCAGACATAAACTTAAGAATGTAGACTCTGATTATGATAGAGAATATTTTCTCTCTCTGCCAAGCTAATTGTCCCATCTTCAGATAAACTATAATTGTGGACTCAGTTTAAGGGGTTTGGAAAAGATATAACAGAAGGGTCTTATTGTAAATTGTTTTCATTTAATAATGCAAAATTGTAATGGGCCAGAATTCTGAAGAAATGTACTTGAAACCAGTACAACAATTTGTTGTACTTCTTACAACAAGGTGTTTACTCATTGGAATTGATAAGACAATGGTTATCTAGTTTAGCATATGAGTTCTCTAGTTCAGTAGGATTAATTTAATCTTACAACAAATAATGATTCCCTAGTGATATAATGATTGGTTTACACTCAGTATGCTGTAATAATGTAATAATTATTGCAATGTAATCCATCTTGGATCAGCCTCTGGTGGCTCTCCTGCCTCCTGCATTCTCCAACCAAGACCCTTTCTGGAGGGCCTCCAGAAAGCTAGCCTGGCTCCAGGCAAAGGAGGCCCCTGTGAAGGAGATAATAACGACCCTGGACTTTATTCCTGACTATTCTCATGGTGATTACTCTCCTGAACCAGAACGTTACACAAAATAATTTGTTTAGAAGATAATATAGCTAGGATCATAAAAGAGTCTTAGATGTCATTTAGATCAACTCCTGTACTTCAAAAATCAGGAAACAGCAAATATCAGGAAACAGCAACTCCCAGAAATAGGAGTAGCTAGGTGGTAGAGTGTATAGATTCCTAAACCTGGAGGCAGGAAGACTGAAATTCAAATTCAACTTCAGTCATTTAGTTATGTGATCCTGAGTAAGTCATTTAACCTCTTTTTGATTATTTTTTCATTTACAAAATTAGGATTATAATACTACTTATCTCCCAGGGATGCTATGAGTATTACATGAAATAATATGTAAACCACTTAGCACATAATAGGCAAGATATAAATAGTATTACTTGTTGTTATTATGATTATTATTAAATGAATTATCCAATAAACACAAGATAGCTAGGATGTGTACAGTGCCAGGGTTGGAGTCAGGAAGACTCCTTTCTGTGAGTTCAAGTGTGGCCTTAGTTACATACTGGCTGTGTTATTCTCTGGCAAATCATTTAATCCTATATGCCTCAGTTCCTCATCTATAAAATAAGTTGGAGAAGGAATTCACTCCATAATCTTTGCTAAGAAAATTCCAAATGGAGTCATGAAAAATCAGAAATGACTGAAAAATTCAGCACAGCCCAATAAATAGCAGAGTAAGAATTTAAATCCGCAGATTATTGTTGTTTTGTCATTCAGTTTTGTTTAATTCTTTGTAACTCCTTTTTGAGGTTTTCTTGGGTAATGGTTTGTCATTCTCCATTCTCTGGAGTGGTTGTCATTTCCTTCTCCAGCTTATTTTATAGATAAGGAGACTGAGGCAAATAGGGTTAAGTGACTTGCCCAGGATCACACAATCAGGAAGTATATGATATTATATTTGAACTTAAAAAGATGAGTCTTCTGTGCTTCAGGATCATCACTTTATCCATTGTTAACTTTGCTGCCCATCAAACCCATATCCTATGCTCTTTCCAATATATGTTTAACAGAGAAAAGTGTCATAAATCTTAGTGACTGACATGATGACTTGATGCTGTAAACTGAAAATTTCATCATTTCAGAAACCCAACTTGCCTTGCTTTCAAGATATTCCTAGTCCCATCCAGTTATCTCAGAAAAGATCATAATTAAAAAAAAAAGAAATCCAAAAAGACTTTAAAATAATTAAACATGATTTTCAATAAATACAAAAACTTTTAGTTTTGGCTGGGAACGACAATAAAACTTCAATTAAATTCAATTTAGTACTTACTATATGCCAACCTCTTAGATCTGGGGATATAAAGGAAAAAAATTATCTCTGTCCTCACAGAGTTGCATTCTGCAGTTAGAATTCTACTTGTGAAGTTAGAGGAAGTTAAATGAGAAAAAGTGAACTTAGCTGTGAAAGAAGGTTCCCCCAACATCAGTTGGTTTCATTGGTTGTAAAAATGACATTTGTTGTATCTGAAGGCCAGATTAGAATGTTTAACATTTAGCATTGTCCATGCCTGTGCAAGATTTTACCTGGCACTACTATTTAAATTTCATCATTTGAGAGGATACTCTTGTATAAACAAAGCAAGACAAAGCAAAGAACATATGCAGGAGACTGAAGCTCTGACAAGATCAGAAATTATTCCTAACATGAAGAGATCAGAGGATTTGAAGCTTTCCTACTGTGCAGGCCTTTTACTTCCTAGAATAACAAATTCAATAATTAAATTGAAACTTGGAATCATTAGTCAAGAAAATGAGATTAGGCCTCAGAAAGTCATAAGAACCAATTATAGCACAGCCTGTGGGATAAAATTTAATAATGATTCAATTGTGAAAAGTCAGATCAAACCCAGGATTTTGCCTGCAGAGACACCTGAGAATCATGACTTGATTGTTTGCTCAGCTATGTGAGTAAAGGAAATATTATAAAATCACACTAACAAAACTTTCCATACAGATAATGTGGGCTTTCTGTATTTCCCAAGCAGTTTCTAGTTGTAGAATATTGACCAGATGAAATAAGATGGAGGAAATCTTAGATAAGCTTTTAATTAAGAATTGTGAAAACTATATTTTTCTTTTTTTTCACTAGTCTCCTAGGTTCTTTGTTATAATTTTAGACCTTTTACACTCCAATATGATTTCTGTGATTTCATGGTTCAAACTACAACACATGGATTACAGGCAAATTTCAATGTGTAGGCAGACAGTAAGGAGGAAAATGAAGATACTGGATTGCTGTTAGGAGTGAAAACAATATTAAATGCCAACAAAATTTGTCTACAAAATTTGGACCCCCATATATTCCTTGATTTATTCATTCAGGGATAGTACATGTCCTATTTAATATGATGATTATTTAAATAGCATCTTTGCCCATTTCCTGATTCAAAACTCTCTTGCCCTTCTCTAATTTTTCTGTTATATACCTGCCAAAGTAATTTTTGTTAAATGCAGGTGTGACCTTGTTATTCCTCTATTCTATAATCAACAGGGGATTCCTGTTGCCTCTATGATTAAAAATAAACATCTCTAATTTTTAAAAATTGTAAATCTGACAAACATTGTGAAATATGAATATTTCAATATACAAAGAATAATAGGAAAAAAAGAGTGAATTTATATTATGTACAACTTGAACTAAAAAATATTAATTCATCTGGTTAATTCCAAAGATGTCTCATATAACTGTTTTTTTGCTGAAACTTCTCTTCTATACCTTCTAAAAACTATTTCATTAAGACTCTCTCCTTCCTTCTTTCATCCCCTCTGACTCTTCCTTCCCTCCTTCTTTCTTTCCTTTCCTCCTTCATTTCCTCCTTCCTCTTCCTCACTCTCTTCCTTTCATCCTTCTCTCTCTCCTCTTCTTTCTTTCTTTCCTTCCTTCCTTCCTTTCTTTCTCTTTTTCCTCCTCTCTAATCTTTCTTTTTTCTTCCTTACCCCCCCAAAAAACCCTACCTCATAATGAAGAGGCCCCCCCCAAAAAAAAAACTCTAAAAATCCTTGAAGGAGAAAATGTTCTTCAACTCTGCCTCAGTGAGAGACAGCCCCAAGGAATCAAATGAAGTGGTTTATCTAGGTGGGACTGGTTGAGTCTTGAGCTAAAGAATTCCAACCCTATTGTACCCAGCCTCATCAAAAGCAAACCCAGCTAGGAGCCAACTTGGGACTCCACCCACGATTCCCTTCAGGTAAAGCTCCCATTGTAAAAGAGCCAAACAAAAGCCCTCTCTTTGCAGAGGTTCCAAACATGCCAGCTATGCCATGCTTGAAATGCCAAGGAGCCTCTGTACACTGGAATATTCTTTTCTAGTGCTACCTTGTCTTTACCCTCATCTATTTCCTTAACCAGACTCCATGACTCTCTGTCAGGATTTCTAACCTTACTTCCAATCCCCATAATAAACTTCTTTTATCAATCTAGGTTTTTGGGTCTGTAAATTCTTTCACAGAGAACTCCGTGCTTCCATAAGGGAGTCCCCCAAACTCTCTATCCTTGCGCTGAATCCCAAGGGGTTTCAGGGGAGTCAAATCTCTCCATTTGGTTCCCTGAACCCCAAACCTGCCACTAGACCTTATCATTTAACTCCTTGACCACCAGAAACCCTAATCTTGTTTTGATTCCCTAAATCTAAATCTTATCAATAATAGCTTAGAATTATTAAGCAAAACAAATTCATGTACTGAAAATAATCTTTAATAGATGCCTTGTTCTGCATTTACAATCTGTCTGTAATAATATCTGTCTGTAATAATACCTGTCTATGCTCCATTATCAGTCCTCTGAATTTATAGTTGGTTATTGCATTTATTATCCCTTTAAAATCTTTCAAATTTTTCTTTTCAGTGTTACTGTTTTCCTTGTCTTGCTTACTTCCCTCTGTATCAGGTTGTACAATTCCGATTTCTCTGAATCTATCCCTTTATTTTATTACATTAACATATAAAATGTGTTTAACCATTCTCCAATTCAAGTTTATACTGTTAATTTATAGTTCTTTGATATTACCAAAAGTGCTGTTTTAAGGATTTTTTTTCTTCTTCTTTGATCTCTAAGGGAATATAATTAGCAATGGTATCTCTAGTTCAGAGACTATGCAGTTTAGTTAATATAATTCCAAATTGTTCTGTATAACAGCTGGACTGATTCACAACTCCACCAACACTGAATTAATATGGTTTGTCTTCCCCCATCCACTCTAATAATTGTTACTTTCTTTTTTGGTCATATTTGTGCATGTAATAGGTGTGAAGTAGAACCTCAATGTTGTTTTGATTTGCATTTTAATTATTAGAGATGTGAAGCATTTCTGCCCCCTCCTCCTACAGCTTGTTGAGGACATGATTTCTAAAGCTGCTTGCTCATTTATCAATTAGAGAATGAATCCCATTCGATCAGACCCTTATTATAGAAATTTTCTGTAAAGCTCTTTTTCCAGTCAAGGAAGGAATGAAGGAAGGGGAGAAATATATTTAATAAGCACCTACTATGTTCATTTCATTTTCAAAAGCATGCTAAAAAGGGGGAATAAATATTATTATACCTCCAAGCTGTCAGAAGGGAGTTCCCAAAACTCCCTATCCTTGCGCTGAATCCCAAGGAGTTGCAGGGGGGCCAAGCCTCTCCATTTGGTTCCCTGAACCCCAAACCTGCCATTAGACCTTATCATTTAACTCTCTGACCTCCAGAAACTCTAATTTCATTTTGGTTCCCTAAATCTAAACCTTATCATTCTTCAAGAATGAAGAACAAATAACAACAATCCAATTATGGGGAACAATTATGGTTGGTTATTGCATTTATTATCCCTTTAAAATCTTTCAAATTTCTTTTTCTTTTCAGTGTTAAAGTCATGGTATAAACTGTTTTCCTAGTCTTGCTTTACTGCCCTCTGCATCAGGTTGCATAATTTCAGGTTTCTCTGAATCTATCCCTTTACTTTATTACATTAACATATAAAATGTGTTTAGCCATTCTCCAATTCATATTTATACCATTAATTTATAATTCCTTGATACTACCAAAAGTGCTGCTTTAAGGATTTTTTTTCCTTCTTTGATCTCTTAGGGAATATAGGTATTACCTAGAGTTGAGATATGGAGTAGTTTGTTCTTGGAACAATCAAGAAGCCAGAGTCACTGGATTAAAGAATATGTTTAAGGGACTAAGGTATAGAAGAATGAAAACATAGGAAGGGGATTTGTAAAGTCTTTGGATGCCAGAATATTTAGTATTTAGTTCTGGTGGCAAAAGAGAATTACTAGAACTTATGTAAAGGCAGCTAAGTGCACCATAGTTACTGGGCTTAGAATCAGGAAGAATCATATCTTCTTGAATTCAAATTTGTCCTCAGATACTTATTAGCTGTGTGACCCTGGGCAGATTGTCTGCCTCAGTTACCTTATCTGTAAAATGAGTTAGAGAAGAAAATATTACACCATTGCAGTATTTTGACAAGGAAATTCCAAATGAGGTTATGAAGAGTCAGATATAATTGAACAAACACAAGTTTAACCTTAACTTTGTTTCATAAAGAATTCTGACTTTGTCCATACTTCTGATAGGGACTTCCCTTCATGCTTTTCAAATTAGTTTATGATATAGCCTTTTCTATCTCAGTCACATTTCTATTTGGGACATTTTGTGGCATGTGGTATGATATATTGGTATAAACCTCATCTATAATTAATTTTTGGTTTTCTCAGAAATTTTTCAAAGAATGTTCTTTGGAGTTTATCAAATGCTGTATTACTATGTTCATTTGTTTCTGAATCTTCTCTCCATAATCTCCAGAATAGAATACAAAATGCTTGGTTTGTCATTCAGAGTGCTTTATAACTTAGCTGCCTCCTATCTTTCCTGTCTTTCTCACATTTTACTTCCCACCACTTGCTCTTTGATTTAATGACATTGGCCTTCTTGCTGTTCCACTCAAAATATACTCCATCCTGACTCTGTGCATTTTCTCTGGCTGCTCCCCCATACCTAAAATTTTTTCCCTCCTCATCTTTACTTATTGGTTTCACTGGCTTCCTGTACCCCAACTAAAATCCCCTCTTCTACAAAAAGTCTTTCTTAACCCCTCTTAACTCCAATGTCTTTCCTTTCTTATTTGCTTCCTATTTATTCTGTAAATAGTGGGTTTTGTACATATTTATTTGCTTCTCATCTCTTCTACTAGATTGCAAGCTCTTTGAGGGCAGGGATTCTTTTTTCATGTATATATATATATATATATATATATATATATATACATGTATATATATATCTACAGGACTTAGCACAGTACCTGGTAACACACTAGATGTTTAATAAATGTTTGACTTTTTTTCCTCAATAGTATTTTATTTTCCCCAATACACATAAACATAATTTCCAACATTCATTTTTGTAAGATTTTGTGTTCGAAATTTCTCTCCCCCACCTCTCTTACCTTACCCATCCCCTAGTCAGCAAATAATCTGATATAGGTTAAACATGTACAATCCTTTTAAACATATTTCTATATTTGACACATACAAAAAAAAATCAGAATGGGGAGGGGGGAATCACAAGAAAGAAAAAGCAAACAAAAAAGGTGAACATACTATGCTTTCGATCCACAGTCTTTATAGTTCTTTCTCTGGTTGCAAGTAGCATTTTCCATCTCCAGTCAATTGAAATTATCTTAAATCACTGCATTGCCAAGAAGAGCCAAATCCATTACAGATGATTATCACATAATCTTGCTGTTACTGTGTACAGTGTTCTCTTGGTTCTGCTCGCTTCATTCAGTATCAGTTCATGAAAATGTTTCCAGGCTTTTCTGAAATTAGTCTGCTCATCATTTATTATAGAACAATAATATTCCATTACATTCATATACCATAACTCATTCAGCCATTCCTCAATCAATCCACTAAACTTTTAATTCCTTGACACTGCAAAAATAGCTGCTACAAATATTTTTGTACATATGAGTCCTTTCCCTTCTTTTATGATCTTTTTGGGATACAGATCCAGTAGTAAGACTGCTGGTTCAAAGGTATGCCCAATGTTACAGTCTTTTGGGCATAGTTCCAAATTGCTCTCTACACTAGCTGGATCAGTTCACAATTCCACCAACAATACATTAGTGTCCCTATTTTTCCACAACCTTTCCAACATTTATCATTATCTTTTTCTGTAGTAGCCAATCTGAGAAGTATAAAGTGGCATCTCAGAGTTGTATTGACTGATTTTTAAAAGAATTTCTAGATAAAAGGATACATAAAGGTCCTTAATATTGTAATTTCATTCTTTATTTCTTTCTGTAATTTGATTGTCTTTAAGTATCAGATTCTATGCTGTATTTATAATGTATTGATATTAGTGCATTATCTATGGTATCTTTAAACATGATGTACTTTCCTTGTTTATGTCTTTTAATTTGATCTACTTTTACTGTTCTCTTGTGTGAAATCACGATAGCTATTCCTGATTTTTTGTCCACTTACCTAAAATAAAATAAGCTCTACTGTAGGCCTTCATTTTATATCTGTGTGAATCTTAATGTTTCAAATATGTTTCTTATAAATGCCACATTCTTAGATTGTACTTTCTGATCCATTTTGCTAGCTTTTTCTTATTTTATTGTTGTATTAATCCCATTAACAGTAATAATTGTGATCGTTAAGTGTGTATTTCCCTGTATCATATCCTTTTAAATGTTTTTCTCTATTTGTCACCAGATCCTCTCCTTGTGAGGAACATGAAGGTGAGAAAGGAAAATTAATCTAATTAGAACTAATAATATGTAGTTGAAGTAGTTTGTTTCTACTCTTCTGCTTCTTTCTTTCTTTCTTAGATCATGATAACTGGTTCTTCTACTCTCCTTCCATTTTTATCTGCCCTTTATGATCTTTTCTATAAAAAAGAAATTTTGTTTTACAGCAACTATTTGTCCCTTTTCATTTCCTCTCCATTTCCCATTCCCTGATGATTTCCCAACTGTATTAATACGTCAGATTATATGTTTGTATTCACATTTGCCAGTGTATTCAACCATCATTTATCCATTTATTTTTCTCCCCTGAAGTTGTTTTAGTGCTAACTGTGGAATTACTCTCCTGATATGTACTTATGGAATCTCTACCCTCATGATAATTCATTATAGTATTCTGTTTACTCATATTTCTGACCAAAATTACTAATCTGGGGTTTTGTTCCATGGCCAGGCTCTGCCACTATTTCCCTTCCTTGTCTTTCACTCTCTTGCTCCTCACTCTTAGATAGAATAATCAGGCCCTGAGTAATCCTGACCTTAGTTTCCTGGGTTCCACCTACTGATTTATACTTCTATCATGTTGGCATTCAGAGTGCAAGAAGACTTCAGTGTCTTTTGCCAAAGCTTTATGATCAGTCTGTGTAGTCCACTTTTTCTGTGATATTCATGTTCAAATTACTATTTTATTGGTTTCCATCTGCCATGAAGCATCCCTGGTCAATAAACTTATGGAGTCTTCTGGACCCCTGGGCTTTTTCCTTTGAGGACAATATTATAATTTTCTGGTCCTTATCTAGACACTGATGTTGTCCTCCATTCTTTTTGGGGTATCCCTAGCCATACTTCCAGGTCACTGCCATGTTAAAGCAGTATTGGAGGTCAAGAACTCCTATGGATGCCAAGGCCTCTAAGACATTCCCAAGCTTCCTGGGGTTATCCCCCATTAGAGATATTTTATAGACTTCTAACTCCTCTTGGTGTGTCTAAAGTAAGATGGATATGCATGTATGTGGGAAAATGTGTGTGTATGTTAGAAGATATGTGTATATTCATGTAAGTAATGTTTATCTACATATGTAGATATGAGTCACAGGGAAGCAAGAATAGATATTTCTATAGTTTCCTTCCCCACTTCAAGAAATATTTTAATTTCTTCCAGGAAAAGATTCAGAAAATTGAGGTCAGAGGCAGGATATTTTGCTTTCCTCAGAGAAAGGGTGTACTAGGCTAAAACTTTATTTATTTGCTTTCTTAAATATCATTATTTTAGGGAAAATAATTTGGTAGTTTCAAGCTACACTCCTGATTGCTATATGTTAACAAGAAAGGAAAATCCCCAAGTTATATATTCAAGGTTTGACTCCCTTCCCACAAAATGCCAGCTTCACAATTAACACAGAACAAATAGCAATGAAACACATTTAGTCAATTTGATTAGAAAAGAGAAACCAGAAATACATAGAAGAGTACATATAATACAGACATTACAGAATGAATGAACTTGTCCATTAGGAGCAACATAACACACTTTGAGATTGTCTCAGATCACAGTGGAAATGCTCTGAAGTCTCTAATGTTGGAAACTGGGGATTATTAGGACATGATAAAGGTTGTTGGGTTCTCTTGTATGTCAGCTTGTCCCCAGAGACTTTCTCTCCTTCAGAACCCTGCAAAGAATCTATTTTCAAAACCTTTGAAACATAGAAGCCAGAAAAGCCCAGGATCTCTCTTTTTTCCAGCTTTCACCAGCTCTACTCTTATAGAGTTAGGGAGCTCCAGGTGTCAGCTAGGTGTTACAATGGATAGGGCACTGAGCCTAGTGGGGAAAATCCGAGTTCAAATTTGGGTTCAGGCACTAGCTATGGGCAAATTACTTAACCCAATTTACCTCAGTTTCCTCATTCATAAAATGAGCCACAGAAAGAAAGAGATACTGCAGTATCTTTACCAAGAAAGACCCCAAATGGAATCATGAAAAATTGAACATAATTGAAATGACTGAACAAAAACAGGATAGTTGCATGCAACTGGTCCTTTGAGTAAAAGATTACATTAGTAAGGGCACTATTGTGTTAATCTAAATCATCCAGAGTGAGCTCCTAAAAGAGCTCTATCTAAACATAGTAACTATCTAAAAATAGTTACTATGGCTTTTTTTTTTTAACTTTTTATTGACAGAACCCATGCCAGGGTAATTTTTTTACAACATATCCCTTGCATTATCCGATTTTTCCCTCCCACCCTTCTCCCCCTCCCCTAGATGGCAAGCAGTCCTATATATGTTGAATATGTCGTAGTATATCCTAGATACAATGTATGTGTGCAGAACCAAACAGTTTTCTTGTTGCACAGGGAGAATTAGATTCAGAAGGTAAAAATAACTCGGGAAGAAAAACAAAAATGCAAACAGTTTACATTCATTTCCCAGTGTTTTTTCTTTGGGTGTAGCTGCTTCTGTCCATCATTGATCAATTGAAACTGAATTAGGTCTCTTTGTCAAAGAAATCCACTTCCATCAGAATACATCTTCATACAGTATCGTTGTTGAGGTATATAATGATCTCCTGGTTCTGTTCATTTTACTTAGCATCAGTCATGTAAGTCTCTCCAAGCCTCTCTGTATTCATCCTGCTGATCATTTCTTACAGAACAATAATATTCCATAACATTCACATACCACAATTTACCCAACCATTCTCCAATTGAAGGCATCCATTCATTTTCCAGTTTCTAGCCACTACAAACAGGGCTGCCACAAACATTTTGGCACATACAGGTCCTTTTCCCTTCTTTAGTATCTCCTTGGGGTATAAGCCCAGTAGTAGCACTGCTGGGTCAAAGGGTATGCACAGTTTGATAACTTTTTGGGCATAACTCCAGATTGCTCTCCAGAATGGCTGGATTCATTCACAACTCCACCAACAATGTACAGTTTTCCCGCATCCCCTCCAACAATCATCATTATTTTTTCCTGTCATCTTATATGGCTTTCTTTCTTTGTCCCCCTCAGAAAGCCTGAATTTGCAATCATAAAGCTTGTATTCTATCATCTGCAGTGATAACATATCTTGCAGCTATAGTCTTCCAGCATCCCATCCTCATCCCAGGAGTGTCAGAGTTCAGTTTTCTTATTCCTCTTGGTTGTACATCACTGAGGCCCTCTTGTGGCCATCTATTATACCTGGGGCCCCTATGATTGAGCCATTGCTCCTGGGTCTTCTACTTTAGAGCAACAACTACAATTTATTTACCTGATTTCATGCTAGCTTCCCTGATAAAACCCTATTCCTAGTTGCTATGGCTTTGTGTAAAGTCATCTTTGTGTAAATCCTGAATTAAATGAAGAAGTCTGCTGATATTTCTCTGTGGATTTCTTGATCATTAATCAATCTGGCATCCTTTTAAGATTTTTGGTGGAGCATATTAGGAAGAATGAGACTTCTTGACAGCCTTTCACATTGCTATTTTAGCTAAAGTCGTGTTTGGCTTTTAAAACTCTTTACAACTTGGTATGAAGTGACATTTCTCATTTTATTATATGTTATTCTCCTTAATCTTCCCTACAATCTAATCAAGCTGACCTTATTACTGTTCCCCACATCTTTGCACTGCTCATTCCTAATCATCTCCCTCTACCTGCTTAAATAAATTGTTTCCTTCAAGTACCAGCATCTACACAAATGCCTTTCTTGACCTACCTCTTCCTCCTCAGTGCCTAGTGTTCTTCCCAGAATTATCTTGTATTTTTAAAAAGACATTCTGTATAGCCATATTTATCTATTTTTGTTTCCTGTGGTTCAGGTATTATTTCATTTTGATCTTTTCCTAGTGCCTAGTACAGCTTTTGGAATATTGTATGAGCTCAATTAGTGCTTATTGTTTGGTTCATTGTGTCATTAATTAATGAGGATCTAATGATATATAGTATATAAAGACTTTGCCATTAGAAAGTACTATATAAAGAAAGCTATTAACAAAAATGCTACATTTCTTCAAAAAGAGACTGATAACAGGGCACATCATAGTCTTAATTGTGAATTTTCATTAAACTTATGTTTTGGCTATAATTTAATAAAATGAAATATTAGTGTGAAATCATCAGTATTTTGGTGGATTGAGACTGTTACTGTTTACTATTAATAGTCACAGTAAATTATATGATATTGAAAAAAAAGAATTTAAAAAAAATCATTCCTTCTAGATAGGGTCACAATCTTCATAGGTTCTAGACCATTTATATTTTATAATATAGTCATATTTGTAATGTGTGTTGCCTACCCTCACCTTAAATTTATTTCTAAAAGCTAATTCAGATTCAAGGCAAACTTTGGGATAATATTTATCCAAAGCCACAGCTTTCTATTCCTTACCAAAGTTTATCTTTCACTATACCAAAACGAAAGACACATTAGTTAAAGACTAAAGACATTTAATTCAATAGAACTTTAAGGCAAATAATGAGGAAAATCTTTAGTCTACCCACTCATATTCACAGGAACACAATGTTCTGAACAAGTATAGAGAATATGTCAGTATAGCACATGATCCCAGGGCTGTGTCCTGCTCCTGAAACTATTGTTGATGTTATTAACCACTGCTCTCCTGATATACTGACACTTATTTTTCTCTTTAGCTGTGTGGGTTTAGCTCTTTTTATACATGTAACCTATTGGTTCAACCTATTTTATCTCTTTGTAAATCAGATCTATTAAAGCATTAAAAAAAACCCCCAAACCTCAGACTGTCTGTTTTGCAACTCCTCCCAATTTCAACTGTTTCATGTCTAATAGCCATTTGGATGAGTTTTTAAAAATCCTTTACACACATAGAATTCTATCTGCAAGCCATGTGTCTATGCAAATTACTCTAGAGCATCACTTAGCAAGACTGAAGAAGTGGGATAGAGTGGGTGACCTTTATGCCTGCTTTCCTGCTGGCATGAAAATTATTGCTTTCCTCCACAAGTATTTTCATAAACTAACCTTAGTTCATTATATGCCTTAGCAAGCCACAGTAATGCAGATGAAATTTTTTTCTATCAAACAGGGAAATGTAAATAGTTTATAGGAATTTCATTTCCTAATTAATGCTTTTGTTTGTAAAATGAGTCAGAGGGTAAATTTTTAAGGTTAGGAGAGTCTGGTTTCAAATTCTGTGCTTCAGGGACACACTCAAATAGTCAAATTAATTTAGCTTACTTTGGTATTATAATTCTTCTTTAGCTTCTTATTTAAGCAGTATGACCAACTCAAGCCATTATTCCAGTTCTTCATTTCCAGAACAGACCCAAATATAGACCAAGATTCTACATTTTCCCATGAGAAAATAGAAAAGATGTCCTTTCTTAAGTACAATATTCTCGCACAGAATTCAAGAAAGGGACTCAACCTGATGCCCTATATTACAAAAAAGGAACAATATTCCTGGGATTTTCCCAGGTGGATGTAAGCTTTTTAATTAAAAATATATGCAAGGTATCCTTGCAGCAATTGTCCTAGAAATGTAGCTAAGAAAACGAATTAACAGAATCTTAATTGGGTCACCAAATATAGTGTGTAGTGTACTGCTATTCTTGACTATTTTAGACTAAATAAACTACTTTTTATGGAATGTTACATCAGCTAGTAAAAAAAAAAAGCCCTATCTACATTGCTGAAGTTGTTATTTGTGTAATGAGTCTGAATCTTCACATTCTCTCTCTTCCAATATTCTTTGATAACTGCTTTTTGCCTTGCACATTTTACTTTGCAATGTGAATATAACTTTTGCTTCTAGCCTCCAGTTCTGGGTTTTGTTTTTCTTATTGTTTGTTTGCTTATTTTTTGCTTTTTTGCTAAGGTGACCTACAGTTATTTTTCATAGTAAATGTAGCTTATTTATTCTTTTTATTTATTTTCTCTCCTTTTCATGTGTCTTTGAAGAGAGTATTTTCTTCCTTGTCAACTGAGTAGATACTGCTCTCAGATCAAGCAAAAGCAAAGATAGATCTAATTAAAATAGATAAGGAAGGAAACTATCATACTATAGGATACCATAGATAATGAAACAATATCAATACTAAATATATATGCACCAGGTGGTATAGCATGGAAATTCCTAGAGGAGAAGTTAAGAAGAAATAGATAGCAAAACTATACTGGTGAGGGATCACAGCCTTGCTCTCTCAGAACTAGATAAACTGAACCACAAAATAAATAAGAATGAAGTTAAGAAGTTAAACAAAATGTTAGAAAAGTTAGGTATGATAGATCTTTGGAGAAAATTAAATGGAGAAAGAAAGTTTACTTTTTTCTCAGCAGTTCATGTAACATAAAAAGTTGACCATGTGTTAGGGCACAAAACCCTCAAAATCAAATGAAGAAAAGCAGAAATAGTAAATGCATTTTTTTTTCAGATCATGATGCACTAAAAGTCACATGCTACATAAAGTCAGGAAAAAATAGACCAAAAAGTAATTGGAAACTAAATAATCTCATCCTAAAGAATGAATGGGTGAAACAGAAAATCATAGACACAATCAACAACTTCATCCAAGAGAATGACAATAATGAGACAATTACCAAAATTTGTAGGATGCAGCCAAAGCAGTAATAAGGGAAATTTTATATCTCTAGATGCTTACTTGCATAAAATAAAAAGAAAATCAATGAATTGGACTTGCAACTAAAAAATCTAGAAAAAGAACAAATTAAAACCTCCAATCAGATACCAAACTTGAAATTCTACAAATAAAAGGAAAGACTAATAAAAGTGAAAGTTTAAAAAAAAGAAACTAGATAAAGTTTTAGTTAATTCGATTAGAAAAAGGAAAGAGGAAAATCAAATTGTTAGTCTCAAAAATGTAAAGGGAGAACTTTCCAACAATGAAGAGGAAATTAGAGCAATAATTAGGAGTTACTTTGCCCAACTTTATGCCAATAAATTTGATAACCTAAGTGAAATGGAGGAATGCCTACACAAATATAGACTGCTCAGATTAACAGAAGAGGAAATAAATTATTTAAATAGTCCCATTTTAGAAAAAGAAATACAACAAGCTATTAATTAACTCTCTAAGAAAAAATTCCCAGGACCAGATGGATTTACATGTGAATTCTACCAAACATTTAAAGAACAATTAACTCTAATACTATATAAACTATTTGAAAAAATAGGAAATGAAGGACTCCTATCAAATTCCTTTTATGCCACAGACTTGGTACTGATACCTAAACCAGGTAGGATGAAAACAGAGAAAGAAAATTATAAACTCATCTCCCTAATGAATATTGATGCAAAAATCATAAATAAAATATTAGCAAAGAGATTACAGAAAATCATCCCCAAGATAATACACCATGACCAAGCAGGATTTATACCAGAAATGCAGAGCTGGTTCAATATCAGGAAAACTGTTAGCATAATTGACTGTATCAATAATTAAATTAACAAAAACCAGATGATTATTACAATAGATATAAAAAAAGCATTTGATAAAATCCAACAACCATTCCTAATAAAAACACTAGAAAGTATAGGAATGAATGGACTTTTCTTTAAAATAGTCAGTAGTATCTATTTAAAAACCATCAGCAAGCATCATATGTAATGGGGATAAACTGGAACCATTCCCAATAAGATTAGGGGTGAAACAAGGTTGCTCACTATCACCATTACTATTCAATAGTGTATTAGAAATGCTAGCTTTGGCAATAAGAGAAGAAAAAGAGATTAAAGGAACTAGAATAGGTAATGAGGAAACCAAATGATATGTCATACTTAGAGAACCCTAAAGAATCAACTAAAAAATTATTAGATATAATCCACAATTTTAGCAAAGTTGCAGGATACAAAATAAATACACATAAATCATCAGCATTTTTATATATCCCTAACAAAGTCCAACAGCAAGAGATACAAAGAGAAATTCCATTTAAAATAACCATCGATAGTATAAAATATCTGAGAATCTATCTGCTGAGGGAAAGTCAGGAGCTATATAAGCAAAACTACAAAACACTTTCCAAACAAATAAAGTCAGATCTAAACAATTGGAAAAATATCAAGTGCTCTTGGATAGGTTGAGTGAATTTAATAAAGATCACAATACTACCCAAACTAATCTACTTATTTGGTGCTACACCAAACTCCCAAGAAATTATTTTAATGACCTAGAAAAAATAACAAAATTCATCTGGAAGAACAAAAGGAATTTCAGAGGAATTAATAAAGAGAAAAGCAAATGAAGGTGGCCTAGCTCAACCAGATCTAAAATTATATTATAAAATAATTGTCATCAAAGTCATTTGGTACTGCCTAAAAAATAGAGCAGTTGATCAGTGGAATAGGTTAGGTTCACAGAACAAGATAGTCAATGACTATAGCAATCTAGTGTTTGACAAACCCAAAGATCCTCACTTTTGAGATAAAAAATTCACCATTTGACAAAAACTGCTGGGAAAATTGGAAACTAGTATGGCAGAAATAGGCATTAACTCACACCTAACACCATATACCAAAATAAAGTTGGAATGGGTTCATGATCTAGACATAAAGAATGAGATTATAAATAAATTAGAAGAACATAGGATAGTTTATCTCTCAGACCTATGGAGGAGGAAGGAATTTGTGACTAAAGAAAAACTAGAGATCATTACTGATCACAAAATAGATAATTTTGATTATATTGTTAAAAAGATTTTATGCAAACAAAACTAATGCAGAAAAGATTAGAAGAGAAGCAATAAACAGGAAAAACATTTTTTACATTCAAAGGTTCTGATAAAGGCCTCATTTCTTTTCTTTTTTTTTTTTTTTTATTTGAGAATAGCCTTTTATTTACAGGTTATATGCATTGGTAACTTTACAGCTTTAACAATTGCCAAACCTCTTGTTCCAATTTTTCACCTCTTACCCCCCACCCCCTCTCCCAGATGGCAGGATGACCAGTAGATGTTAAATATATTAAAATATAAATTAGATATACACAATAAGTATACATGACCAAACCGTTATTTTGCTGTACAAAAAGAATCAGACTCTGAAATATTGTACAATTAGTTTGCGAAGGAAATCAAAAATGCAGGTGGGCATAAATATAGGGATTGGGAATTCAATGTAATGGTTTTTAGTCATCACCCAGAGTTCTTTCTCTGGGCATAGCTGGTTCAGTTCATTATTGCTCCATTGGAAATGATTTGGTTGATCTCATTGCTGAGGATGGCCAGGTCCATCAGAACTGGTCATCATATAGTATTGTTGAAGTATATAATGATCTCCTGGTCCTGCTCATTTCACTCAGCATCAGATCGTGTAAGTTTCTCCAGGCCTTTCTGAAATCATACTGTTGGTCATTTCTTACAGAACAATAATATTCCATAATATTCATATACCACAATTTATTCAGCCATTCTCCAACTGATGGGCATCCATTCAGTTTAAAGGCCTCATTTCTAAACTATATAGAGAATTGACTCAAATTTATAATAGTTGAAACCATTCTCTAACTGATAAATGGTCAAAGGATATGAACAGACAATTTTCTAGTGAAGAAATTGAAACTATTTGTATTCAAATGAAAAGGTGCTCCAAATCACTATTGATCAGAGAAAGGCAAATTAAGACAACTCAGATACTGCTACATACCTGTCAGATTGGCTAAGGTGACAGAAAAAGGGAATGACAAATGTTGGAGGGGATGTGGGAAAACTGGGAAACTAATTCATTATTGGTAGAACTGAACGGATCCAACCATTCTGGAGAGCAATTTGCTCAAAAATGCTCAAAAAGTTATCAAACTGTACATACCCTTTTATCCAGAAGTGTTCCTACTGGGCCTATATCCCAAAGAGATCTTAAAGGAGGGAAAGGGATCCATAGGTGCAAAAATGTTTGTGGCAGCCTTCTTTGTAGTGGCAAGAAACTGGAAACTGAATAGAAGCTCATCAGTTGGAGAAAGGCTGAATAAATTATGGTATATGAATGTTATGGAATATTTTTGTTCTGTAAGAAACAACCAACAGGATGATTTCAGAAAAACCTGGAGAGACTTACATGAACTGATGAAGACTGTATGATGATCAGTTCTGATGAGTGTGGCTCTCTTCAACAGTGAGATGATTCAAAACAGTTCCAATTGTTCAATGATAAAGAAAGCCATATACACTCAGAGAGAGGCCTGTGAGAACTGAGTGTGGACCACAACATAGCATTTTCACTCTTTCTGTTATTGTTTGCTTGCATTTTTGTTTTTATTCTCAGGTTTTTTTTTCTTTCTAGATCTGATTTTTCTTGTGCAGCAAGATAACTGTACAAATTTGTATACATATATTGGATTTCACATATACTTTAACATATTTAACATGTATTGAACCACCTGCCAAGTGAAGAGAGGATGGAGGGAAGGAGGGAAAAATTTGGAACAGAAAGTTTTGCACAGGTCAGTGTTAAAAAATTACCCATGCATATGTTTTGTAAATAAAAAGCTTTAATAAAAAAAAGAAAAATTTCCATGAACTGATGTAAAGCGCAGAACGGAATCCAAAACAACAATATACACAACTATAATAAGGAAGGTGAAGAAGGCCAAAAAAAAAAAGCAATAGGAAGAAAAAGGAAAGATCAAGCAAATCAAAGGAAAACAAAAAGGGTGATTGAGAAATTGTTGGGAACACAATATATACCTCTAGTAGACCTTTTCTTTTCTTTTTGTAAGAGGATGATAGTGATTCAAGGAGACTGAGGGCAGTTGCGTTATGACCTCTCTTCCTCTTCTCTCTGCCTCCAATTTATTTTTCCAGTCCACAAGCAATATTTGTGTCAGAAAGCTGCTTTGTAATGCTTTCAGATGTTCACAGCTGTGGAGGCTCTCGGAGAATTGACCTGCCCCTTATAGTTAGGCATGGTCCTTAACAAGAAATCTCTTTTAAAACTGGCAAAGACAGAATAGAAGGTAGGCCAGAAAAAGCATAGACAATCAGGATAGCTTTGAAATCTATAGGTGAAACTTATTTGTAGTATATATTAAATATTAGAAAGAAAGGTAAAGCAATAGAGATCTGCCGTTTCATATATAATCCTTCCTCCTCAGGAGGGTTCAAATATGTATAGAAATGCCTATTTTATCATTTTATTTGGTATTTGTTAAATAGAATTAAAAAAAAATTCTACCTGGAATTCATTACATCAATACAATAACAAATGCAAAGAGAACCCTAAAAATAGGGTTGAAGGTAAAAGTGGAAATCATTATTATCTAGTCAGTCAACATGCACTGACCAAAAAGCCAAGCATCATTTTAAATGAGGTCTGAAAAATATGATTTACATTTACCTTTTTAAAATTCTATTTTAGTTTTTATCAAGTTGCTTTCCTTTTATGCCCTATAGACTCCTTTATCTTTAGAGTATATCTCTACTCTTTCTTTCTTTTTCTGAAGTCTATTTTTCCCTTCAGGATACTAAAGGCTTATGTTTTCCAACACACAACAATCCTTTTTTTCTTCTTTTATGTATTCTCTTTTTCTTTGTAATATACTATCCTCTGGCCCTAAAGGGATGTTCTATTGTAAACCCCCAGCTCTCTTCTTGGGAACTAGACTTTAGAAATCCACAATAAATGGACTGAGATTTCTGTATGCACCTTAAAAGTCAAGATAAATGATTTCTGTAGGCTAGATTCTGTGATATACTAACCTTGTCATCAGATTTTCAATAAAGAAGATGAGATTGACAGTCTAAACTTACTTTAGATTGCTAGATTTTTCAAAATCATACACCAAAGTTAAGAGCTTATATTTGTGCACAATGATGGTTTTTTTTTTTTTTTTTGAGCTGTTCTCTAACCTTGAGGGATAGGAAACTAGTAAGATGATTTCCCTTTAAGTCTCTATCAACCTGTCTACTGTGTTGTTTATTAAGAAACTTAGAGAGTATGGAGTGATATACCATGTTTTCTTTTCTCCCCCAGAGAAATCTCATGTTACTTATTTATTCAGGATGTTGTTTCCAGCCATTTTCTCTCCTCAGTTCAAGTAATGCTTTGTACCTTAATTTGAGAGACAGAGGTAGGAAGAAATTTACCTTACCTCCACAAGAAATCACAAAATCTCCCAAAAGATTGGAGAAGGGAGGGAAAAGGAAGAAGCTTGGAGAGGGGTTAGGTAAGAAACAAAGATAAAAGTTATTGAACGTAGTTCTTGGATTTCTGTTTCTAAATGTTCCAAATGCAAAGATTTCTATAACATGTTCAGCTTAGCAGTTTCTGGAACATAGTAAGTTCTTAATGAATGTTTATCAATTAATTGATTGAGTGATGTAGTTGTGCAAAGAAACTTTAAAAATGATGATAAATAAAAACTTGGATAAAAAATTCTTCAGGAAAGTATAAATGATAACTTTTAAAGGCTGACTAAATTGACAGAATTCTCTGGGGGAAAAATGCGGCCAACAACAATTATTAAGAACTTACTGTGTGCTGACCATTGTATTGGGCACTGAGGTGGTAATAGGGCAGAGGAAGAAACAGTGGAATAAAAATAAAAGAAACAGAAAATAAAGTGGGGGAGGAGACATCTGCCTTCAAAATCCTTTCAATTCTAGTTGGGAAGATAGGAAACAATTGTAAAACTAAGGAATACTTAGAGAAGACAATTCAATCAATTGAAAAGTTTCAATTAACAAAGTAAAAACTGAATATTGTTTGTGTGTTTAGAATGAATGGGGCAGGGGAGAGAAAGATACTCTGCCTACTCCTACTGAATTTAAGCCCTTCATTTTAATCTGTAGGGAATTTAGAGTGGTTGAACTCAAACCCTTTCTCCTCAATGAAATCTTTTCTGGTTCTTCCATATTCTAATGGAATATACTTACTTCTCTTTCCAAAAAAAAAATCTGTTTCAAAAATAAATTTTGCATCTATTTATATGCATACATATTTTCTCCCCCACAATAATCCTCAATACCATTCATTGGAAGATTAAATACTGAAGTTAAAACTCAATACTTTGGCCATATAATGAAAAGACAGGACTCATTGGAAAAGACCCTAGTATTGAGAAAAATTGAAAGTAAAAGGAGAAGGGCACAGCAGAAGGTGAGAAGGAGAGATAGTGTCATGGAAGCAATGAACATGAGCTCGAACATGAGACTTTGGGAGATAGTGGAGGATAGAATGGCCTCATGTGCTGTGGTCCATCGGGTCACTAAGAGTTGGACAAACTGAATGACTAAACAATAATAGCAATTGATTTTCACAATAATCTTGTGAGGTGAGTGCTATTATCAACTCTGTTTTAGAGGTGAGGGAAGTTAAAGAGCTATGACCAAAGTTAGTTTCATAACCATGATTTATCTGATGCCAGATTTGAATACAGATTTTCCTCACTTTAAGTCCAATACTCTAATTACTATATAAACTTGTTGGGCTAGTAAGTATTTATTAAATGTACTAAGTATTTATTAAATGTATTAAATGCTACGAGTAGCAGTTTGGTCCTGGCATTTGGAAAGTGAATTATTCAGGGACTGAATTGTAGCATCTGTATTCAAAGGAAGATTGATTCTATTCCACAGCCAAATGTGTGCTGGGCTTGTTCATTGTGGAAACCCAAACTCATTGTAAATATTTATTGGTCTTAGTTGCTGACTATTCCTCCCTGCCTGAGCTTATTACTTTAAAATGTCATTCTAAGACCTTGTGCCTGAGGCATGTTAGAACTAACCTTCCCCTCCCTCTCGAGTCTGATTAGCTTTATCTACCTTCATAGAACTGCTTCCATGACTTATTTCTCTTCTTGTCCCCTGAAATGAAAGCAATGCTTCCTAAAGCAAAGGTAATTTAATGAATTTGTTATAAAATTTGGTGGTAAATATATACATCATATTTCATATACTTGAAGCAAAAATACTTACAGCAGAGTATTAACTCAGGGTGATTAATGAGATGATGGTTCTCTAGATCACATATATATACTTAGTATTTAGCACGGTGATGTAATGATTCTCTAATTCATACATACTCAGTATGCTGTAATGATGTAATTGTAATAGGGTATTTAAGGGCTGAGAGAACTGGGGACAGAGTCAGTCAGAATGAACAGACTGTGAAGGAGACAATAAAGACTTTAGACTCTATTCTTGACCATCTTTGTGGTGATTATCCTGCTGAGACCAAGGCTTGTCTGGAGGAATTCCAGAAAGCTAGCCCAGACATTATAACATACATATCTGTATATGCATGTATGTGCATACACATATATAATCACACATTTTGTTCATATATTTTGCACATGCATATATGTGTATATGTATATATTATACATGTGTGTATGTGTGTATATATACACAAATATATGTATGTATATATGTATTTCATAGGTGTTACTTGGAGGAAACTGTATATAAGTGTGTATACCCTGAGAAAGTTGTATGTGTACACACACACACACACACAAACACACACACAAACTCACACACACATACACATGGATATATTTGCATTTATCTATATAGGTGTGATTGTACATATGTATATCTACATATATGCATTTGCTGCATCTGATTCTTCATGACTCCATTTAGGATTTTCTTGGTAAAGATACTAGAGTGTTTTGTCATTTCCTTTTCCAGTTCATTTTACAGATGAGGAGACTAAGGCAAACCCAAGAGCCACAATGAACATATTTGAAGTCAGGAAGATGAGTATTCCTGCCTTTAGACCCGACACTCTTTCTACTTTGCCACCCAGCTGCCTCTTCATATATAATATGGATATGTGTATGTATATGAACTAGTATTTGCCTTGTTCCATAATAAAAATATCCTCTGGATTTTTAAAAATATTCTGCATATACTTAGATGGGTACGTATTTTTCCCCCACAATAATCTAAGATGTTTGAGGGCAAAGGGCTTTTTCATTTCTGTGTCTATATTTCTAGTACTCAGGAATAATAATAATGTACTACTTTTATAATCCTCTAAGGTGTATGTGTATGTATATATTGTATTGTGTGTATGTTCACGTGTGTGTGTATATATAGCATATATACATTTATACATATACAATAGGTTTACACATACATATAGATATATTTCATATGCACATTTAAATATATACACACATATACATATATTTTACATACATATATATTTATATCCATGCATACATATATATTTGTATATATACATTCATACACACACACACAAGCTTAATTTCTATAAGAAGACTCCTCTGCCTGACTTCTCACATCTGACTTCCTTCTTTCCTCATGCGATGTGCTCTGTCTTGAATCTTCATTTTTCACTCTCTTCAAACAGCATCCTCTGGCGAATAAAACTTAATTACTCTGTTGAAAACTGTCTTGGAAAATCTGATGTTTATTAGCCTCTAAACTGCACTTTCCCTTTTTTTTTTTTTTTGCTAAAGCTAGCATTTTGTAAAGAACCATTTGAACCATTTGGGGTCTCTGGAGGAGAAAAGGTCTTAAAAGGAATAGATAGGAACAAAACTAATTAAAAACTTCTTTTCTTAACTATGCTTAGAGTTGTGAACAATTGTAAAGCTATGCATTTCCCAAAGTAAAATAAACCACCAAATCTAAGACTCTGACTGAGTAAAAGAATCTATACATTGAACAACATCACAAGATTGGATTAGTTCTCTATGGGAAAACTACTGGGAAAAAAAAAAGAAAGAAACCTATCCATAATGTGATTTACAAGTTTACTGAAGAAATAAAGATATCTCCTTATGTATCATCTTGAAATCTGGGTGGCTCTTTTATGATAAGCTAAGCAGCTCAATAGTGAAACTTGAATTTATTGCTAAGTTTAAAAAATTATTAAATATGCTCTGAATATCTTCACTTCCCAAATGTATTGTTACAATATAATGAGGTTATGAACTTTATTATCATTCCCATCCGCAGCCAATTTATGACAAAAATTCAAATTCATGTCTCTGCTTTAAAAAAAAAAAAAAAAGACTGCTTATCATCCAATGTCTGAGGGCTTCTTTGGCCTTATTACCTCTGATTGTGCAGAAGTGTAGAAGAAGCATAAGCTAAGAACTATCCTTTGAAAATATGCTTCAGTGTGCCCTGTGTTCCATCTATGCTGTTCCCAGTAGTCTCACTTCAGCAAACCAGAATGGAGCTGCCATTCTCTGTTGTTCTCTATACATGTTTAGCCTAGTGAAGGGCACCATGATGCTCCTGCTAGTCCAGTATAATATTGATGAACTCACTGAATCTAAAAGGAGCTAAATGGTGCAGTAGAGAGAAAGAGACGATCAGAAGTCAATAAGACTCAGGTTCAATTCCCTGCTTCTATCATTACTAACGGTGCAACCCTGGGCAATTTACTTAACCACTGTCTGCCTCAGTTTCCTCAACTATAAAATAGGAATAATACTAGCAGCTATATCCCAGAGTTGATGTGAAAATCAAATGAGATAATATTTGTAAAATGCTTAGCCCAGCACTTGGTACAAAGTAAAATAAATGCTTATTTTGTTTTTTCCCTTATCACTAATAGGTAGCAATGAATAGAGTGCTGGACCTAGAATCAGGAAGATTCATCTTTCTGAGTTCAAAAAGGCTTCAAAGTCTTAGTAACTGTGTGACCTTGAGCAAGTCATTTAACTCTGCTTTAGTTTCCTCATCTGGAAAGACCTGGAGAAGGAAATGGCAAATCACTATAATATCCTTATATTATATATAATATCCAACAGATCATGAAGAACCATAGTGAAAAATGACCGAACGACAAAATTATCTTTTACTAGAAAACTGCTATTATATGATCCTGTATGCAAGACTCTGTGGGTGATGCAAACACTATGAAGCAGTATATTTTCTCTCCCCAAAGAATCTATGATTGAGAGAAATTATTTTACTATTATACTAATAAGCAATAATTAAATTAGGATCTAGGATATTCTCCTTTCTTTCCTCATTTAAGTCATTGTCCATGTAAAAAGTCAGTCTCTGAAGAACATGACTGATGAGATTGTCCTGGCTCTCAAGGAATGGGTTCTTCAATCTTGGGCAGGATCCCACCCATACTAGGAAAACTTACTTCTATTTAGAGTGTAAACAAAATCTAATCTAGGCAAATTCTTGAACCAAGAAAATGAGCCCTTGTCCTTGCACCCTTCCATTAGAGTTTAGGGTCACAAAGGAGAGAACCAATCAAATCGGTCTTCATGTAGATGGATTATCCTGTCTGAATTGTTGGAGGTGACTATCGTGATCAAACCACATTCTCAGCAGGAGGAACTAAAGACTTCTAGTCCACCTCCTTACTAAATATCCACCAATCAGAACTGGTTTTTACTTCTTGGGGACATTTCTTTTTACAAAGGTATTTAAGGCATTCAATGTTTTTACTGGGGGTCTTTAGTTATCAAAAGAAACCAGACCATCAATTTATTGACTTTAGGCTAGACTAATCAATAAATTAATTATTAATTTCTCAGAAACTCTTGTTTCTTGAAGTTTTTCTTTCATCACATGATATAGATGGGTAAAAGAGACAAAAACAAAAGAAGGCAAAAATGTGAGGAAGCATATGATAAAAGTCCAATCAATTATCCAGACAAATATAGAAAGGTAAATTTTAGTTCAGTTTCTAACAACTAGAGCTGTCTGAGATGAAATGGAAAGACTTTGGTGGTAGTGGACTTTTTTCAATCATGATCCAATGTCACTCAATCAGCAAGTATGAAAACTGAGATTTAAATTCAGATCCTTTGACTTCCAATTTAGATCCTTGGACTTCAAGCCATTTTTTTTTTTTTTTACTACTTTTTTTAAACTACTTCTTCAGTTTTTTCTAATGCCATGATTGTATTTTTACCGTCCTCAGAAGAGGTGACAATGATACAGAGAAAAAAAGTCAGGATTTAGAAGCAGGTTCTTTGAGTCAAAATCAACAAGCATTTATTAAGTACTTACTATGTGCCAACTCTGGTCAACTCTGGGAATATTCATACAATAAAAACAGTAAGTAACTCTAAAGAGGCAATGAAGAAAGAAAATCTATAAAAGTGAAAAGGAGTAGTGGTGGGAGAAAAGAGTACTGTTGAGGATGCTCAACAGTTGCTGTTGAAGGAGTCTAGTGAGTCAGAAGTAGAGTCCAGAGAGTAAGGAAAAAGTGAACATGGCTAGCCTGAGCAATATCTGAAAATGGAAATTTTAGAGTAAATGATCAAATAGAGGAAGTGCTGAAGAGGAGAAAACTTCTAGGGTAAGAAATCTTGGACTTTGTTATATTGAAACACTATTTATTTTTGAGAGGTTATTTTGTAGCCTGAAACTTTGCTGTCTCAATGAGTATTTTTATTGACTCCCTAGGATTTTTCAAGTATACATCATATCCTTAGCAAGTAGGGGTAGTATTATCTTTTGTTTATCTATAGTTATGCTTTTAAATTATTTCTCTTGTATTTATTGCTATTGGAAATTCCCATTTCCAGAATTATATACAACAATAGTGGGGAGAATTGGCATCCTTGCTTCACTCCAGCATTTACTGGAAAAGGTTCTAATATATCTCTATTACATATGATGCTTACTTTTGGTTTTATATGGATGATTTTGATTGTATTTTTAAAAAAGTTCTCTGACTAAATTTTGAAGGTTTTTGTTTTTAGTACAATAGAGTTATATTTTGTCAAAAACCCTTTTCTATATCTATTGAGATAATCCTGGAGTTTGAAGTTTGGGTTTGCCTCATTTTCCGCCTGTCTAAAGTGAGCTGAAAAGGAAATGTCATATCTATTCCAATATCTTTGTCAAGAAAACCCCAAATAAGGTCACAAAGAATTGGACATAACTGACAAATGATTGAACAATTAATTAATTATGTATATTGTTTTCCTACTAATGAATCGTCCTTGCATTCCTGGTATAAATCCCACTTGATAATAATGAACAATTTGTTGGATAAATCACTGTGATTTAATTCAAAATTTTGAATCAATATTCTTTAATGATATTCATCTATACTTTTCCTGCTGTGTTTTTCTTTCTCTGTTTTAAGATTATATTTTTCTCATATGAGGATTCTAGTTGGGTGCTTCTTTTCTCAATTTTTGAGGATAATTTGTGAAGTAAACATAACAAATTAGTCTCTTCTTATAAGTACCAGTGATTAGTAAAAAAATAATTCATTTATGGCTAAATATTTTTCTTTTTGAGTGGATTATGTAAGATCCCTATTTGGTTTTCTGAAAGTTATTTAACATTTTCAAAGCATTCCTTTAGTTCTCTCATGTTTTCAGTTTGTTAGTATATATCTGTGCTCAATCTTTTCTAATTATTTTATTTCATCTGGTTTTGTTGCAATTTTAATTTGTTCATTTTCTATATTATTGATTTGATTTTCTGCCCACTTTTTAAAAACAATCAGAATAGCTAAAAGTTTGTCAATGTTATTAATCTGAATTTTCAAAGAACCCATTTTAATGTTTAGGTATTGTTTCTGTGTTTTCTCTTTCCACATTATCTATTTCTCCTCTAACTTCTAATATTCTTCTTTTGTGTTTGTTAGCTTCCTAATTTTTAATGGTATATTTAGTTCATTAATCTTTTCTTTTTTCAATTTTGTTAATGCATGCTTGTTGGGATATGATTTATGCATTGAGAACAGCCTCAGCTACTACTAGAAATTCTAGAATGTTGTTTTATCATTATGTGTGGTGTTTTCTTCTTTTATATAATATAATGGTTCTTTCTGGGAGCAGGTTTCTTCGGGAGGTTTTCTGGGGGCAGCCTTAGTTTCAGTTCAGAGTAATAATCACTCCAAATGAAGCCAGCTGATAAAAGTTCAAACATTTATTTTCTCCTTCCTTGGGCCCAGGTAGCTTTCTTAGAGGCCTCAGCTTTCCTTGGTTCCAAGAGCTCTTGTTGCTAGTCTTTTGCCTCTAGTTCAACTCCAAATGTCTCCAGCCAGCACCGAGGTGAAAGTTGGAATGAATCTGACTCCACCTCTGAGAGTGGGCTTGTGGGCTTCCTCCTAGAGTGTTCCGTGTCTGTCCCAGAGTGCTCCTCTCTGACTCCTGGCAATATCCCCAACTACCTAATTTGAAGCTCTAAGAGCTTCTTTATATATGATCTCCCAAAGGTCGACTTCTCCTCTGAGGGAGGGATTAAGGGAGGTGTGAATTCACAAAGTTACAAAGTTAACTTTGTGAATCTCCCATACTTGTGAATTCCAATGAGTACTTAAATATAAGGATTTGCTCTAAGGTGTGAACCAATAAGCATTGTATCAATTCCACTGAGTTAACACTTTGTAAGGATTCCAACAATTATGACCATCTTTTACATAATTAGTTGTTTCTATGATTTGTTCCTTGATCTCTTCCTTATTTAAAATTTCACCATTAAATTGTCCTTTGCATCTGTGTCTTTTGTTTGTGGTCCCTGACCCAATTACTATTTTCATTTCATTATTGATTGTAAAATCTATTTACTACTTCTGCCTTTGTGCATTTGTTTATAACATCTCTATGACTTAGGACATGGCCATGTTTTGAAAAACTTTCATATCACTGACAGATATATATTTGTTTATTGTCTCATTTGGGAGATACCATAAGTTTAACTTCATTTCTCCAGCAATTTGCTTAGTTTCATAATTTTCCTGTCATACAGAGCAAATTATTTTCTCTTTTTTGGCCTTAGTTTTTTTGTTTTAAAATAAGGAAATTGGACACCATGACCTCTAAAGACCTTTTCTTCTGTAAATCTTTGTCTCTGTGAAATGCTTATGTGGTTTAACTTGGATGTTATAATTACACTCTAGCTCTATCCAAGGTGGAGAAATAACATAGCTCTAAACTCCCCTATATTTCCATCTTTAATGAATTGCATTATCTGAATGTTGTCACCTCCACTGTCCAATAGATCAATCAAGAGTGCAAAGGATACTCCCTTATATTTCCATCTTTGATGAATTGCATTATCTGAATGTTGTCACCTCCATTGTCCAATAGATCAATCAAGAGTGCAAAGGATAAAACACAAATGAAATAGATCTGCCCTTGAAGAGCTTACATTATATTAGTTGACACCAATTTTAATGCTTCCAAATCTCCAATTTCATCAGCATGGGTACACACTGAATCAGAACAAATTGAATCTCTCCAGAAGACAAGTCATTATGAGTTTCTCTGATCAAAATAATGTATCAGCCCATAGCTATTCATTTTGTGGATCTCTGCACCTGCAGTCAGGCCTTTTTGTCTTGGCAGTTCCTTTTGTACCTTGATTTCCAGGATACATTCTTCAATCAACCCAGAGCTATCTATAAACAATTCTGGGATTTCAATGACTTTGTTGATTTTCACTTCGAGGATATAAAAAGTAGCTCCTCCTCAGGAATGACACTAGGGAGCCATAACAACTTGAGCATATATACACACAGCAGCAACTTTGTAAGTCATCATTTGGAAATGACTCCTTTAGGGAGAAGTAACTATGTAAATACACCTCCACATCATTAACATGGTTGAAGTGACAATTTCTAAACATATAGAATAAAACAATAATTTTGCTTAGCAGGAAAAGAAAGAAATGAGCAACTAATGTTTTCAAAATAACACTTCCAAGTATCCCCTTAATAGCTGACTATTATAATTGAAGTTGTTTGGAGTTTGGTCCAACATGAGATTATCACATTAACTCCCATTACATGGTGATTGTTACCATGGTTACTTTTCTTGAGCTGGAAAAGTACAGCTGTTCCTATGCATCTCTCATGAGAGCCACAGGAACAGAAGGTAACCAAACACCCATGCTTGTCTCTATTTAAAAATTTCATGAAGTAGTAGCAATAGTGAAAATTATTTTGAGGATGTTCTAATATACACTGTCATTTGGTGTCATTTGGTTCCAGCTTTTTTGTAAGTGATAAATGTTTATCACTTACTTATAAATGTTAAATGTAAGTTTAAAAGTTTATAATCTCACAGTTGATCTCTACAAACACACACTCTCTGTCTCTCTCTGTCTCTCTCTCTCTCCTTCCCTCCTTCTCTCTTTCCATTTCTCCCTCCCCTTCTCCCCCCCCCCCATAAGATCAGAATCTTCTGTATCAGAGTTCCGAGTGGCTTAACTTAAGTGGCTGTTAATAGCTTCTGTTTTTATGAGCATCTTCGGGGAAGGGAAATTTCTTTTCCATAACATGCTCTCCTACCCTGATTCAGAACTGAACTCTAACTGAACTGGACTCTAACTTATACAAAAGTTTTCCATTGGTATCCATTGAGAAAGTTTCCTAAACAGGAGTTTACTGTACCAAAGCAATCATTGCCTCCGGGGAACATTCCCCTTTGCCTCCCCAAGTTTATGTATTTTATAGATAAGGATATCTGCATTCATCTATCTATAATATATATATGTTAAATATATGTATTTAAAATATATACAAATTTAAATATATAAAATTAATTAAAATAATTGAATTAAATAAATACATTAAAATTTAAATATATATAAAATATACATTATAAAAAGAAATGTATATGTTAAACAATATATAAATAAATGAATGTAAATAAATATTTATAAATATATATACGGAGAGAGAAGAAAGACACAGAGACAAAGAGACACACGCAGACAGAGACAGAGACACACAGAGAAAGACAGAGACAAAGAGAGAAAGAGAGAAGAGAAGAGAGAAAGAGAGGAAGGGAGAAAGAGAAAAGGAGAGAGAGAGAAAGAGAGAGAGAGAAGAATGTAGGAGGGAGGGAGGGAGAGAAAGGAGGCAGGGAGGAAGAGAGAGAAAGGAGGGAGAGAGGGAGAATTTGCCAAGGACACAAAATGCCTTCTGCAGAATATATTGGGTCTTCTTTTGGGGGATGGAAAAGAAGTAAGCATTTATTAAACACCTTCTATATTCCAGACACTCTGATAAGCATATTATCAATATTATCCTCTTAAATTAAATGATTTCTTTGATCATTCAAAAAACAACATTTAACAGTCAGTTATTTATTTAATGAAGGTAATATGAAGAAATGAATGATATGCCCAATGATTTCTTTGATTAATCATGCTAAAACTGAGGACATCACAAAACCCACTAGCAATCTCTCTCTCTCCTTAACTGAACACAGTATTCTAAAACATTTTGCTCTAAAGGTCCATATACTCAAAAATAAACATGTCCTAATTAATTAGCACACAACAGCCAATTTACAAAGAAAATGTGTAAATCCATAGAAAATCAAACAATTCAGAACAATATAAGTCAGGACAATACAGGAAAAATACTACTTACTTAGAAAGATCAATTATAATAGCTAAAAGTTCACTCTAGCTTATATATATTCTCAGTTATTGACAGGAGGCACCCACGTAATAATGCTAATTTTATGCCATATTTTGTCAAAGAAGATGTATGTGTTTGTATGTATATAACTAGGTATATGCATGAATATATATGCATATATGAGTATATATATATATATGCATACATAAATATATTCATATTTAACTCTAGCCTCTTTGTGGGAGGCAAGGGGGGGAAGAAAGTAAAAAAATATGTGCAGCAGAGAACAAAAGAAAACCAAAAACAACAACAAAGAAAAGATGGGCAACTCTGAATACAGTGTGTAATATTTATTATATAGATTTTCTTGAAATGGAAACTTATTGTTAAACATTTTGAAAAGATGGGCAACTCTGAATACAGTGTGTAATATTTATTATATAGATTTTCTTGAAATGGAAACTTATTGTTAAACATTTTGAATTCTCCCTTATTTTCTTCTGGGCACACAATTTTTTTTTTCTTTTTTCTGTCTTTCCTTTTTTTATTTTGTTTTTTTCTTATTTTGTATTTAAGTTTTAAATTCAATCTTGTATAAGTCAAGACATCACCCCTTCAAAAATGAAGGACAAATAACCTGTCAGGTATTATATGTAGACGATTTTTACTTTTGTGTTAATGAAAAAAATTCAATCCAAGATGCTTTTGATGAGTATGAAGTATGTTTCATAATATATGAACAGATTATAAGAATATGTATATATATAATGCTAGAGTTGGAAGGGATCTTAGTACTATTTAGTTTTCCTCCCATCCTTAAAAAATAAATTAGGTCTACAGAGATTAATAACAATAATAATAATTATATAATTTATGTAACATATACAGTTTTAAAATTTACAAATCACTTTACAAATACTATTCAATTTTACCTTCACAAGGATACTGAGAAGTAGGTACTAATAGTATCCTCATTTTACAGATGAAGAAACTAAAGCAGATGGATGCACTTGCTCAGTGGTCATACAACTAGCAAATGCTGGAGATCAAATTCAAACTCAAGTTTTTCTGATGATTGCAAGTTCAGCAACACTCTCTCTACTATGTTACCTTCCAGGGCTTTGTCCAAGGTCACCCTGGCAGTACCATTCGTTCAATAAACATTAATTCAATAAAATTTTATTAAGTGCTTACTGTTCTAGGCACTGTACTAAACTTTGGGATTACAAAAAGAAGAAAATGACAGTCGCTGCCTTCAAAATACTTTGTTGACAGGTTAAAGAAAATACGTCTTTTATTTCTCAGTCTAGTGATCTATGATTCTTTATACTGCTTCCTCAACTCCACCAAGCAAATATTTTTGATCAGAGTTGGGAGTGTTAGTTTTTCATTTCTGATTTTTTTCTCCTCTTTTTCTTTGTGGTAGTTAGCCATAGATTTTCTTTAAAAGAAATATCTAACAAATATTCAAAAAGTTGATATTATCAGAAGCAGCTTTCATATGGGGGAAGATACTTGTCAAATGAATTGTATAAATCTGAGGAAAAAATGCTTTGATTTTAATCTGTGGTGTCAAGAGACTTTACTGTCAATCTGTGAACCGCATTTGTTGAAATCTGTTGCAGAAAGCTGCCCATTTGCAGTTGTTGCCTCCAGTGTCTTTGGGGAGAAGAAGGGGAGAGTTATGTTGACATACAGAAAATGTCATTTGTGTTTACTGGGCTCATCTAGATAGTGGATGGTGTTTGAATTTAAGCAGGCAATATGTCTCTATCTGCAGAGAAACACATACTTATCTCATGTACTGAAGCCCCTTAATGCAGTATTTCCTAAAAAGATTTAACTATGGAATTTTGTAGGAATTGAAATATGAAGGCAGAGCCCCTATGTGCTAGTCTGAGGAAAATGGAGCTTTGTAATCTCAGTTGTTCAAAGGGGGACTGGGAAAAAGATCATTCAGCTTGTTTTCTACTATAAAAAATTATCAATATAATAAGTATTTTTGATGCATCAATACTTTTACACCTGATATTCTAAAGGAAAATTTAAAACATCAAAATTTTCTTCCAGAAGCCCTACATCCATTTCACAAAAAACCTGCATTTTATGGGGCATAGATGGAGGAATGCTCTTGATAAGGTCAGAAACTCATAAGAAGGAGAACACAACAAATGAAGAGGTGTTCTAGGGTCTATTTATCCCCAAGATAGGGCACAAATCCTATAAATGGGACAGGGAATCTAATTCAAAGATCATCAGGAATGCTCTCCTGCTTCTGAAATGTCTCTTATGAAATTTGACCATTACAAATATATTCCTTCAGGTCCAAAAAACCATTTTGAAAAAATGTTATTATGTTTTGGAGGACTGATTTTTAGTCAAAGAAACATCAGCTGAGTATTTTCTTCCTAAAACCTAGCTAAAAAGATTTGTCCTGTGGAGTGTGTGTGTGTGTGTGTGTGTGTGCATCGAGTGGCAGAATAATTTTGGAGCACAGAGTACCAGTCTAGGATACTCTAGATTGAGAGCAGTAGAGGTAAACATAAGGCATTGGACATTTGAGAGTCTAGGATATGAGGGTGTTAAGTGGTGAAAGATGCCTCATCAAGTGAAAGGAGAAGGAAGAGCAAAGAAAATACTTTTTTCTGGGGTAGTGGAAGGGTTAATAACCAATTGTCAGGTCATTAAATAATGTTTTGTCCTATCAAATAACATTTGAACAACATATTTGCTTCTCAATGTCTCAGATGAAAAAAATATATATTTGTTGAATGAACAAATGAATAATATTACTATTTTTATGCAAGAAATACTTTTGCTTCTTTATTGGGTTTTCCTGTAGAGACTGATAGGTGACCTCAAAAGCTGGTCCTTGGGTACACTGACGTCATTAGGATCATAGTTGAAGCAATTATAGATTGGTGAAAACTTCCACAACACATGCTCCACTTCCATAGCTTTTGAAAAACTTGTCATTTTTTCTGGTATATTGGATATATACAAATACATATATGTATCTATCTGTCAGTCTGTCTATCTATCTATCTATCTATCCATTCTATTTAAGGAAATTGTTTCTACTTAGCCATTCATATAGTTTTAAAGCAGAGAACCCTGGGAGACCAACTTGTTCTTTTTGAGCCCAAGATCCTGAGAACCAATCTAGTATTTTCCCCTTCATAGCACTGTATTGGAAATTTCTGAGAAGACAGTGATCTATTTTGGAAATGAGAAAGATAACCATTAAAAAAATGTTAAAAAACAATAACATTTACTGAGTAGAACCAGGAGATCATTATATACCTCAACAACGATACTGTATGAGGATGTATTCTGATGGAAGTGGATTTCTTCGACAAAGAGAAGATCTAACTCAGTTTCAATTGATCAAGGATGGACAGAAGCAGCTACACCCAAAGAAAGAACACTAGGAAATGAATGTAAACTGCTTGCATTTTTATTTTTCTTCCTGGGTTATTTATAACTTCTAAATCCAATTCTCCCTGAGCAACAAGAGAACTGTTCCGTTCTGCACACATATATTGTATCTAAGATCTGCTGTAACCTATTTAACATGTATAGGACTGCTTGCCATCTGGGGGAGGGGGTAGAAGGAGAGAGGAGAAAAATCGGAACAGAAGTGAGTGCAAGGGATAATGTTGTAAAAAATTACCCTGCCATGGGTTCTGTCAATAAAAAGTTATTTTAAAAAAATTAAAAAAAATAACATTTATAATGCAAAAAATAATAAAGGCAGCCAATTTTTTTTATTGTACCTGGCTGAAATGGCTTGTTAAATTAAATATTATCTCTATTAAAGAGAGAACCACAAGTAAACCTGAATTTTTTTGTGTATACCTCAATATTGACCTACCAAAAACCACTTGTTTTATACACACACACACACACACACACACACATACATATATGTATCTGTATATGCCCAATATGATTTCTGGCTTTATTCACTTACTTGGAAAAAATAAATCATACATAAAGGATATTGCAAGACCAAAAATAGATATGTCTAGTAACAATATCACCTCCTTTTGCATAAACTCCCTTCCTCTTTAGATCCATTTATTGAAACCATAGTATCATTTGAAACCTAAGTCAAATTCTATTCTTACAACACCTGATAAACTAGTTAGTAGTATTTCCACAGACCTCCCAAACTACTGTGCATTCATTTTGATTTTTTCCCCATAATCAGATTTCTTTACTAAATTTTTTTACAAAAATGAAGACATTTAATCATCCACTCCCAGTTCTGTGATACTACTCCACTTCTTTGAAGTTCTTCAAATATAACAATTATTAGTATAATGGTCACATCTGCAGAGTCTTTCAATATATATTCTTTGAATTTTTGGGGACTGGGGACATGAAATTTTTACTACAATTAGGTATCTAATCAATTTTATTAAACCTTAATCAACACAAAAGAGAAAACATTTCAGTTGGTTTTCATTTATATTTCAATATTCCAATTAAGGTTTAAATCTGAAATTTTCTTTTAAATATGAACTTTTAAAATGGTTTCCTGGATTTTATTTATTTTTTACATGTTGAATCCAAGATATTATTAAAAAAAAAGTCTCTTGATTTACCATTGAAAATTCAGGGAGAAAAATAAATTCAATGTAAAAAAATTCTCTCCAGAATCAATTTTTCCTGGATAGATCCATTCTCTAAAGCAAGATTCTTTTCCCTATAGCTTTTTTAAAATTAAAGGAGATGATCTGTTGAAAATATTTAGGAAAAGGGGTGGAATTAAGATGATAGAGAGTAGACATGTCTTTGAGATTGTCCTGGCTTCCTTAAGATGAATACCAGATCAAACCTCTGAACTGGTTTTGGAGTGACAGAAGCCACAAATATTTGAAGTTGAACAAATTTCCAGCAGAAGATACTTTGGAAGAACTTTATAAAAGACTTGTTTCAGTCTGACAGGAGGCAGTGGGGTGGGGGAGAAATGGGGGAAAGAATAAGGGTGTGTCTATGTGGAGGACCCAGGGAGGAGTGACTTCCACTCATGGGGGGAGCCTAATGGGAGGCTTTTAGCCAAAATACAGCAGTGTTGGCTACTCTGCCCTGATTCAGAAGTTAGTGGATCAGCAGATTTAGAAGACAAATAGGGAGCCCCTGAATCCCAGAATAATGCAGGACTTGGCATGCCCACCCAGAATGGGAAGGAACCCAGCAGCCCTAGCCCCAGGGCAGTGTGAAGCTGCTATTACAGCTTTAAAAAAGAGCAAAAAAGAACTCTAATCATAGATAGTTTTTATGGAGAGAGGGAAGAATAGACCTCAAAGCCTGAGGACATGAAAGGCAAACCGTCTCCAGATGAAACCTCAAAAGGTGATATGATTTGATCTCTCGCTCACAAGGCTCTCTTGGAAGACTTCAAAAAGAACCTTAAAAGAGAAGAAAAATGGGGAAAGGAAACAAGAATTTTGCAGGAAAGTTTGGAGAAGAAAACACAGAAATTATCTGAAGAAAACTTCTTTAAAATCTATTTAGTGAAATGAAAAAAATATATAACTCCTTTAAAAAATGAAATTAAAAAAAAAATTCCTTGAAAAACAGAATTTGTAAAATGTAAAAAAAAAAAAATCCAATGAACAAAACAACTCTTTTAAAAGTTCAACTGGGCAAATACTAAAGGAGATAAAAAAGCTAACAGAAAAAAATATTTCTTAAAATTAGAATTGAACAAATCAAAATAAATGACTCAATGAAACATCAAGAATCTATCGAATAAAACAAAAAAAACAAAAAAACAAAAAAAAAAGAAGAAGAAGAAAAAGAAAATGTAAAATGCCTCATTGGAAAAACAACTGACCTGGAAAATAGATCCAGAAAAGACAATCTAAGAATTATTGGACTACCTGAAAACCATGATGAAAAAAACAACCTAGAAACATCTTTGAAGAAATTATGGAAAACCGCTGTGATATCCTAGGATTAGAAGGTTAAAAAATCCATTGAAAGAATTCACTGATCACCTCCCAAAAGAGACCCAAAATCATAGCTAAATTTCAGAATTATCAGATCAAGGAGAAAAGTCTGCAAGCAGCCAAAAAGAAATAATTAAGGAATCACAATCAGGATTAACTAGCCGCTTCCATGTTAAAGGATTGAAGGGCTTGAAATATGATATTCTGAAGGGAAAAGGAGCTTGGATTGCAACCAAGAATCAACTATTCAGCAAATTAAGCAAAATCCATTATTTTTTGAGGAAAAAGATATATTTTTAATGAAATAGTTGAATTTCATTTATTTCTGATGAAAAGACCAGAGCTGAATAGAAACTTTGATCTTCAAATTCAGAACTTAATAGAAACATAAAAGGGCAAAAAAGGAAATAAAAAAACCTGTTTTTTTAAAAGTTAAAAAGTTTGCATTCCTATATGAAAAGATGATATGTTTAACTCTTAAGAACTGTTATCTTTGTTAAGGGTATACTTAGAGAATGTAGATATAATTTGATTTTATTGGGATGATATAAAACTAGGACTGGAAAAGGGATTGTACTGGATGAAAAGAAAGGGTAAGGTAAAATAGGGTAAATTACATTTTATAAAGAGGCAAAAAAGGCCTATTACAATTGAAGAAAAGAAGGGAGGCAGAGGAGCATTGTGTAAACCCTACTCTCATTGGATTTGGCTCAAAGAGAATATTAGGCATGTTTAGTTTCACAGAGAAACTTGGCTCACACTACAGGGAAATAGGAGGGGAAAGGGGAAAGGAAAGAGGGAGGCTAATAGAAGGGAGAACAGAAATAGAAGGAGAAAGGAATAAGAAAAGGGGAGGGGCTATAAAAGGGAAGGGCTGTTTGAGAGTGGTGGTGATCAGAAGCAAAATACTGGGGAAGAGGAAAAGAGGGAAAGGAAAGAGAAAAGTATAATTTGGGGAAACTAAGATGGTGGGAAATAGTAATTTTAATTGTGAATATGAATGAGATGAATTCTCCCCCAAGTGGAAGCAGATAGCAGACTGGATTAAAAGTCAGAATCCTACAATATTTTATTTACAAGAAATACATTTAAAACTGAGTGATAAATACAGAGTAAAGGTAAAAGGCTGGAGCAAAATCTATTATGCTTCAGCTGAAGAAAAGAAAAAATCAGAGTAATGATCCTGATCTCAGATCAAGTAAAAACAAAAATAGGTCTAAAAGAGATAAGGAAGGTAACTACATTTTGCTAAAGGGTACCATAGATAATGAAGTAATATCAATACTAAGCAAAGTAATATCAATACTAAGCAAATATGCACCAAGTGTTATACCATCCAAATTTATAGAGGAAAAGTTAAGAGAACTGCAAGAAGAAATAGACAACAAAACTATATTAGTGGGGAATCTCAACTTTACTCTATCAGAACTAGATAAATCAAACCACAAAATAAATAAGAAAAAGTTAAAAGACATAAAGAGAATTTTGGAAAAGTTAAATAAAATTAATTTTTAATTAAAATTAATAATAAGAAACTACATAATCTAATCCCAAAGAACGGATGAAACAAGAAATCACAGACACAATCAATAATTTCATCCAAGAGAATGACAATAATGAGACAACATAAATTTTGGGATGCAACCAAAACAGTTCTTAGGGGAAGTTATATATCTTTTAAATGCTTACTTGCATTAAATAAAGGAAGAAAAGATCAATGAATTGGGCATACAAAAAAAAAACTAGAAAAAGAACAAATTAAAACCTCTAATTAAATACCAAATTTGAAATTCTGAAAATAAAATAAAAGGGGAGATTAATAAAACTGAAAGTAGGAAACTTTCTCTATAGTAATTTTATATAATTGTTTCTAGTTGTCTTTTAGCTGAATTAATAAATAAAACTAAGAGTTGGTTTTATGGAAAAAAACCCAACAAAATAGATAAATCTTTAGTTAATTTCATTAGAAAAAAGGAAAAGAGGAAAATCTAATCTAATTATTAGTATCAAGAATGAAAAGGGTAAATTTTCCACCAATAAAGAGGAAATTAGAGCAATAATTAGGAACTATTTTTGCTCAACTATATGCCAATAAATCTGATAATCTAAGTAAAATGGATGAATACATACAAACATATAGATTGTGCAGATTAACAGAGGAGGAAATAAATAACTTAGTTTAATTTTAGAAAAAAAATAATAATAACAAGCTATTAATCAACTTCCTAAGAAAAAAAAATCTCCAGGTCCAGATGGATTTACAATTGAATTCTTACCAAACATTTAAAGAACAATTAATTCTAATACTATGCAAACTATCTGGAAAAACAGGGAAAGAAGGAGTCTTTACCAAATCCTTTTAACATAGATATGGTGCTGATACGTAAACCAAATAGGGTCAAAACAGAGAAAGATAGACCAATTTCCCTGGTGAATGTTGATGCAAAAATATAAAATATAAGCAAAGAGATTACAGAAAATCATCCCCAGGATGATAAAGTAAGATTTATACCAGAAATGCAGGACTGATTCAATATTAGGAAAACTATTAGCATAATTCATTATATCAATAACCAAACTAACAGAAATCATGAGTATCTCAATAGATGCAGAAAAAACATTCGATAAAAAACATTCGATAAAATTTAACTCTCATTCCTATTAAAAACACTAGAGAATATAGGAATAAATGGAGTTTTCCTTAAAATGATAAGTAGCATCTATTTAAAGTCACCAGCAAGCATCATATGTAATGGAGATAAACTAGAACCATTCTCAATAAATCAGGGGTGAAACAAGGTTGCCCACAATCATCATTACTATTTAATATTGTATTAGAAATATTAGCTTTAGCAATAAGAGAAGAAAAAGAAATTAAAGGAGTTAGAGTAGGTAATGAGGAAACCAAATTATCACTCTTTGCAGATGATATGATGGTATACTTAGAGAATCCCAGAGAATCAACTAAAAAACTGCTAGAAATAATTCATGACCTTAGCAAAATTGCAGGATACAAAACAAATCCATATAAATCATCAGCATTTCTATATGTTGGCAACAAAGTCCAGCAGCAAGAGATCCAAAGAGAAATTCCATATAAAATTACTATAGATGATATAAAATATTTGAGAGTCTACCTGCCAAGAGAAGGTCAGGAACTATATGAACACAATTATAAAACACTTTCCACACAAAGTCAGATCTAATCAATTGGAAGAATATAGCTAGGGTGATTAAATTAATTTTCAACCAGATAAACAGTAGTACTTGTGTTCCAAGTAATACTGTAAACATCATAATGCAGCCTATTAATGAATTCTGATGGCTTGTCAAGATATTTCTTTCACACAAATACACACACATATATAGATATGTGTACCTATTTATTTACCTATCTATATACATACATATATACACATATACATATATACACATATAGATGGATATGTGCATATACACACATGCATACACACATGTATATATACATACATATATACATACAATATGTACATATACAGATACACACACACACATTATTTACCCAGAGTAACAATATACATTTTACTCTGGGAAGAAAGGATAACTATAAGATACTATAGTTATATCTAGATTTCATGCTTCAGTTTAAAATCCAACTTATCAATCCCAAACATCTGTGTATTCACAGTAGTAATATTCAAAAGCATGTGTCTAGTAGCTATATAGATAAGCTGATTTTAACAAAATGACTTGCCTCCAGTAAGCCGGTAATGGATTGTCAATGACAGAAGTTTCATTTCAATGAAGACCAGTTTAAAAATGTTATTCCATAAAGACTTCCAAGTTTATAATAATTTTCTGAAGAAAAGATAGATTAGTATATTACCCTTGCTATATTCATTCATCAAATCAGAAGAACTGATCATAGAATCAAAGTTAAAAGTGAAATAAGACACTGATGTTGCATAATATGATATAAGTGGTGTATTCTGGACAATATGTAATAGGATTTTCCTGGCTGTCTTCAGAGGAGTAAAATGTCTTAGGCACAGTTGACCTTATACTTAGTTAGGCAGCTTATATGATAGAATTTGAAGATACCTCCTCCCAAAAAAAGATCATTTCCTATAGGTTTAATGCTGCTTCCTGAAATTCCATTACTTCATTTTTTTTTTTGAGTAAAATATTGTACTCAATTACAATCCAGGTATCCTTGGAAGTGTAAACATACCAACTGATTTCTGGACTTAAAACATTCACTAATTATGATTTTAGACTATTTTGAGAGAAGCAACATGCTCAGGACTTGAGTTGATAATCACATTCTTCTGTAGTTAAATCATATCTAAGATACTGTGTTCAGTTCTCAGAACGATGTTATAGAAAAGTGGTTGACAAATTGAAATATATCCAAAGGAGATTTCTTAGTATGGTTAGAGTGTTAGAAATCATGCTATATAACAATTAGTTAAAGGAAATATGAACATTTAGCTTGGAGGCAAAAAGACTTGAGAAGGAGGACAGGACATACCTGTCCTCTAGTAATCTATGATATATTTCATATGAAAGGAGGATTACACTAATTCTATTTTGTTCCAGAGTACACAATTAGGAATACTTTGTGAAAAGTATAGACAGGAATATATATATAAACCTAGAAGGAAAACAGTTTTTAAACAATTGGAACTAACAAGCAAATGGGCTGTCTTGGGAAGTAGATTGTGCTCCAAGCAAATGATTCAAGTGAATGATCATATATCCCCTTTATGCTTCCTCCAGGATCTTACTCTATTAATAATTTCTATACTCTCTCACGTTTAGTCTTTCATGATGTATTGACTCCTTCCCCTCTAACTATAAATTGGTTTGTTCCCTCATCTCTAAAAATTAAACAATCATGTTATTTCCAACACACTATCTTCTTATATTTTTTCTTCCTTCTCTGCCAAACTTGTAGAAAATACAATCTACATTCACAATCTATCTCATTGACTTTTTCAACTTTTACATTCTGAACTCTGTCTGAGGCCTATCTGTTGTTTGCTTCTGTGCTTGAGGTAAGTACCCTAAAACAAGCCTTAGTCAAGAAGCATAAAAGTTAACTTTTAAAATCAACTTTTGAAAAAGTAAATTTTTATTGATATTTTTGTTTCTTATATCACCATAATTATGCCAAATATCCCTTCCCTTTCCATCCCACAAAGCAATCCCATATTTTTAGAGGAGAAAAAAAAATCAGCACAAATAATGGATACATTGACAAAAATCCAAAAATGTAGAGGGCTGAAACTATTGAGTTGATGCATTGAGGACTGCCGAGCACTTGAGGCTAACTACCAATTGGACAATACTCTATGGGCATATGCTTGGAAAGTGGTCCTTTCCACTATCCTGTGCTGGCTCAATGATTGGTGTATACAGAGGATTGTAGGAGGAACTATGGGGTGGAGTAAGACTAGCCAGAGTCACTTTTGGGTGGTAGACAAGGGAGAAGACGGTCACGGAGATTCTGCTTCCATCCTGTTCAATCCTGCGTCTAAGGACCAAGAATAAAGACTGAGGACTTTTGCTTATCCTGACTCCAGCTGATTCTGGGGTGTCCTGGGTGCTAGCATGGTTGACACACAAAAAGACACAGGTGTATAACACCTGTGAATCTCCCACTTCCATGAAAAGGCAGGTCGGAGTTAGTTCTACTATTTTCTCATTCAAGTCCTGTTTGATCTTTTCAATTTTGTTAACTTTCCTTTTGGCGTAAGGTTTTTTTTTTTTTTGTGTGTGTGTGTGTGTGTGTAGTTGTTCTTAATAATATATTATATATAATAATACATATATAATATAGCATAATATACAATATGTAGTATATACATATATAATATATAGTATATATAATATATACATATATGATATTTAGTATAGTATAAAAATATAGTATACTAATACACACATATATGTGTATATATGTATATATGTAGGAGACAATAAAGGATTTGGACTTTAATCCCTGGCTGCACTTGTGATTACTCTGAACTGAACCTTAGGCTGCCTCCCAGAGACCTCAAGAAAACCTCAGCAGAGAATATTATATTTTAGAGAGAATATTACACTATATATATTATATATATATATATTATATGTACTATAATACTATATGTAGTATTATAGTATAACATTCCATTACATTCATGTACAATGACTTGTCATTTCCCAATTGTATTTCCCTTTTTCCCCAATTTTTAACTATTACAAAAAGTGCTGTTCTAAAGATTTTGGGATAGATGGGGACTTTCTTCTTATCAATGGCTTGGGGTGTAAACCCAAGTAAACAGAACATTTCAAAATGTATAGACATTTTAGTTGTTTTATTTGCATAATTCCAGAAATTCCATTTCACAGCTCCATCAACAATGTATTTATGTACCTATCTTTCTCCAATAGCTCCAATATTGACTTTTGTTAATTTTGGTAATTTCCCCCCCAAAATTTGTAGTATCAGACATAAAACCCCAGGATTATTTTGATGTATATTTCTCTTCTATAAACAGATGATGAAGAAAAGTATCTTGTCCTAGTGGCAATAAGAAATTTGCTACTAATATTTTATAAGTCTAGGAATAAAATGGTAACATTTTTGGTTTAGAGGTATTGATGTGGAATTATGTAAAGAATGGCTTTGGAAGGGGGCCACTGAAAACAGATAGAGGAATAGGCTAATTAATAGATTTGAGGACTTAAATGGGTGACATTGGGTAATATAATTAATTTCTCTGAAAACCATTTCCCTAATCTGTAAAATGGTTGAATTGGAATAGTTGACAACTAAGGTGCCTTCCAGTTCAAAATCTGCTGTCTTGTGACTCTGAGGAAAACTAACAGGTACGTTTATAGACATCAAGGACATGATAGTGAATGTCAAAGGCTGCATAAAATTAAATGATTAGCATTGAGAAAAATTCAAAGGATTTGGCAATTAAATGATCATTGGTGACCTTAGAGAAAATAATAGAATTTTGAGGACAGAAATAGAGCAAAGTAGCTAGATTTTTATTCCATCTGTAGTCCTTTCCAATTATCTATCAATGATCCTGTATATGAGTTAGGTAAATGGTGGGGTTAAAGAGAAGCTGGATATTGAGGAAATTCTTATTTTTCTTCCACAGCTGGAAGGGAGGTCCAGATGGAGAGAATTAATTAGAACATGTCTTAAATCTTAAGGGGGAAAAGACAAAATTTTTTCTGTAGTAGTAGGGGAAGCAAGTATTCTTCTCCTTAGTTGGGAACACTGATATACTTTCTGTCTCCCTTCCTCCAAGGGACATTCAGAGAATTAATGAGATGCCTTTAAGCAACTCCCACCTGCTCTTTGGAAAGGTGGTACAGGGGATGAAAAATGTAAGTAATGTTGCTAGTAAATGTTAATGTTAATAAAAGCTGCATCTGCTACAACAACCTGTTAATATTACTAAAAAAATTGGGGGGTAAACTGCTTTCAAATATTACCTGGAAACATGTCATCTGTACTGATTTCATAGTGTTCCTCTAGTATGTCACCTTTGATATTGTTGATTAAATTAATGGCTTCCTGATCTAGTATATGTATAGTGTAATGAAACAGCATTGAATTGAGAGACTGAAAATAAGGAAGGGTAAAATTTAGGAAATATGGTTATTAGGGTGATTGGAAGGAGTGTTACTTTAATATAAAGTTGAGTCACTGAGCCTGATTGTTTCTTTTTTTTTCCCAAGGTAAATATACATACATCTCAGGAGAGGAAATGGATAGTTAAATTCTGTAGCCTTAGGGTAAAAGCTAACCTGAAATGAGTTCTTTTAGCAAGAAGAATGATGCTGAATTTCTTCAACTTAGAAACAATATATGTATGATTCATTAGGAAGTTTGAAATCAACACTCTGCTCTTATCCATGCTAAACTTTGTACTTGAGGCAATACATAAAATCCCTCAAGTTAATTAAGCTCCATAAAAAAAGAGTGAAAAAAGTACTATTGTGCTATAAGAAATGATGAGCTTAATGAGCTCAATGATCTTAGAAAAACATTGAAAGACTTGCATGAAATAATGAAGAGCAAAATGAGCAGGACCAAGAAAACATTGTATACAGTTATAGCAATATTGTTTTAAAAACAACTTCAAGTGACTGTCTTTTTGATTATTGTAAATATACAAATTAGTTACAAAGGACATATGAAGGAAGACCCTATCTGTATCCAGAGAAACAAATCATAAATAGAAGCATATATAAAACACTATTTTACACAATCACATACACATACACACACACACACACATATACATACATATATGTATTTATGTCTAATGGTATGCATCTGGGAGAGGCAAGAAAAAAAGGAAAATATATACTCTAACTTTATTATGTATTCAAAAGTAATAGCAAGTTGTGAATAATAGATTTGCAGGTTTATGTGCAATTATCTTTTAAATACTATACTATGTCATAGAAATGTTTGTTTTATTCCATAAATTAAAAATTAAAATTTTTTTAAAAAGGGTGAAAGAAGAGAAAATCTGATTTAGATGAAAAAGGGATTTTTGAATTAATCAGACAATCAACAAGCTTACTAGGCTTACAAATGCTTACTATATCTCAGGCACTGTGTTAAGTCCCAAGGTTGCAAGAGAAGTCAGAAACATGGTCAAGAAGCTCAGAATCTAATTGGGGAAGACAACATGGATATAAATAGGACACATAAAATATGCACAGGGTAGATGGAAATAATTTCAAAGAGAAGACACTAACAAGAGGGGAACTGAGAAAGGTCTTCTTAAAAGGTTGGATTTGAACTCAGTCTTGAAGGAAGCCAATAAATTAATGTGAGGAGAGAAAGTGATCTAGTAAAGGGATTGAGGATGGTTTGGTATAGGGGCAGGGAAGTTAGTGAAAAGGTAAAAAGTGGAGATAAAAATGCCATGCTTGAGAAACATCAAAGATTCCAATGATGCAGTATCCTCAAGTATGTGAAGGAAAGTATGGTATAAAAAAAAAGAGAGGAAAGGGAGAAAAGAAGAAAAGGGAGAAAGGGAAAGAAGGATGAAAGAAAGAAAGAGAGGAAGTAAGTTTTCCAACTGACTAGTTCCAGTTAGGTCCCCCAATGGGACAGCTCACAGAGATTGTTATCTGTCCTTCATTCTTGAAGAGGATCATGACATCATGAAGGTGATACTATGACATGTAAGTGAACTGGATTCCAGTGAGGGAGAGAGCTGGCCAAGGTCTGCCTCACTTTCCTCACCAGAGCCATCTGGGTTCAATGGCAAGATATAGATCAGGACTGGAGATAGCTCTGGATGCAGGAGACCTTGGTCTTTTTAAACTAAAGTCTTCAACAGGTCTCGGTTTGACTGAGATTGCTCCCACTCATTGATTAAGGTTAGATAGCAATTGAAGTAAAGACTGGTCTCTTTTACCTAGTCAAAAAAAGGGAGGATCTGAGCAAATCAATCAATCAAAGAAGTAATCACTAAACCTTGGAGGGGAAGATTCTCAGAGTTTCTGACCAAAACAGAAACAACTGCTATTTACATTTACTCCAAATTTATCAGGACTCAAACAATGACCACTTGAGACCTACTGTACAAGTCATGATCCTCTTCAAGAATGAAGGACAGCTACAAATGTTTTAAAAAAAAAAGGCTGCAAAAGTAGAAAGGGATAAGCTGTGGAGGGCTTTAGAAGTTAAATAAAACATTTGATATTTGACTCTGGAGATAATAAGAAACCATTGCAATTCATTGAGTGGTAATGACATAATTAGAGTGCACTTTTGGAAGATTATTTTGATAGCTGAAAAGGAAATGGGATGGACTGAGAAGGGACTTAAAGCAGGGAAACAAATCAGGAAACTATTTGCAATAGCAAACTGTATGAGAACCTGTACTAGAGTAGTGACAGTATCACAGAAGACGATGTTGTAAGGTAGAAGATAATGAATCTTGGCAAGAAGTGGAAGTTATGCAAGTTCTACAGTTGCAAAGAATCTCAAAAGCCATCTATCCTAAGCATATGTATGTATGTTTATATATATATATATACTTATGTGTATATAGACACATATATATGTATATATATATATACTTATGTGTATATAGACACACATATGTATATATATAAATGTAAATGTAAAATCATTCTATACATACTTCTATTTATCAGTTCTTTCTCTGGATCCAGATAGCAACTTTCTTCATAGTTAATTTGTGTATATAAATCCCCCAAGTTCATATAAGTAATGTGTCAGAAATGATGTTACAACTAACTGATGTCTTGTCTCCCAAATCAGTTTATGTTCCATTTTATCACTAATGTATTCAACTAGATTTCTAGTGTTCAGTTTAATTTGTCTATCCCTTAGAAACCCATTACCCTATTGTTCTGATACTTAGTATAAAGGGCCATTCATTACTTCTCTTAAGAATAGAATGAGGGCAAAGGGGAAGGGAAAAAAAATAACATTTAATAAAGATCTACTGTGGGCTAGACACTCTGCCAAGTACTTTACAAAAGATTCTGAGAAGTAGGTGCTATTATTATCCCCATTTTATAGCTGAGGAAACTGAGGCAAACGAAGATGAATGGATGAGGTAAATTTATCTAAGAACTGGTCTCAAGCAGAAACAGTCTATGTCTTAGTACTTAGTGGCCTTGGTGAGGATATGCTAGGTAAGTGTATTCCATAAGCAGCCTTTGGAGACTCTAGGCTCCCTCTAGGACCAGGAATTTTATTTTTCTTAGCCCCAATAGAGTACCTGGCACACAGTAACTGCTTGAGAAATGATGGTTGAATCGAACTGTATTCAATTTTGGCCCAGGATGGCCATGCAGCCTGCCTTTGTTCTGCATCCATGGGAGGGAGTCCCCTTCTGAGCTGAACCAACCCCTGGGCCCAGCTGATTCCATCTATTATTGTTATGACTCCAAGATTTTCTGGAGTTTCTGAACTGCTTTATGGGGCTTAAGTGGGCAGAGGCTTCTCGGGAGCAGCAATTGATTGTTTTTCTCTTTGTTCACCCAGTAACAAGGTTTGCACATTCATTGATTCAAAAAGATAATAATAATGATAATAATATTTATATAGATATTATTATTATCCTTTTGAAGCAATGAATTCCTCATTAAATCCTCAAAATATCCTTGTGACATAAGTGCTGTTATGATACCCATTTTACAGATAAAGAAACAGATGCTGAGAATAGTTAAGAGAATTGTCCAGGATCACACTGCTAATTAAATGATTAAGGCAAATTCAAATTCATGTCTTCCTGCCTCCACATTCAATATTCTATGTACTTAGTAGGTCACCTAATTGTCTGTGGGATTTTACTGCTTTAGGGAGTTCTATGCAAGAAAACTCCTTTTACAAGATAGATCTGCAGAGGTAGTTATTATTTGTTATTGTTTTTTTTTTGTTTGTTTGTTTTTGTTTTTTTAAGATTTTTCTGAAGCACTGAGAGGTTAATGACTTGGCTAGAGCTATATAGCATTAGAATCAAAACCTGATTTTGAGGTTAGCTTTCTACCCACTTTGCCATGTTTTGCCTTGTATGTGCAGATTCTACATTTTGTTTTCATTGAATTGATGTTATTGTCATACAAATCAAATAACTATTCCCCTCCTAAATCACTAAATCCTAAAATCAGTTTTAAGTGAACTTAAAACATCTCTCCCCCTCTTTATCTCGCCCTTGTAGTACATGGGACATGAAGTCAAGAAATGACTGTCTTAATTTATTGTATGTGCATATGTATATGTGTGTAAGAGGTATGAATATAGAGATACTCTCTCTACATATACAGGCATATGTTTGCATATACACATATATACAAATATATTCATACACATCCACACAAATATACATGCAATTAATTGTAGTCTTCTTAGGGAGGAAGGGGAAAATAATAAAGTAAAAAATGCACAACAGAAAACAAAAGAAAATTTATAAGGAAGCAAAAAAAAGAAGAAACATAACATAATTCGGAACATAAGATGCCAGTATTTATTATATAGGGTGGAAATTTATTTCTTTATATGTTGAATACTCCCATGTTCTGCTGTACACATGTCAATTTTTTTGTTTTCTTATTTTGTATGTTTTATATATATATATATATATATACATATATATAATCTGTGTGTATGATATATATATATATATATATATATATATATGTACTATATATAACTAAGTGTAGGCATAAATATGTATATATATGAAATCTCTGCCTCACTATTTGCTTCTTATCTCTCCCAAAACTTCCCTATACTTCTTGTTCCACCAAACAAATCCATGTGTTTTGCAAGCTCCCTGAAGCTCCCTGGAATAGACATGGAGCACCCAAGGGATACATTCAGAAGACAAACCTTAGGGTACACTATCACTGTTTTCAACACTATTGTCACTCACAGCACAGTTCCATAGGGTTTTCCCTATTAAAAAGTCAATCTAGTTAGATTGTCGTGTAGTTAATGTCGCAACAATGGAGATGTTCTCCATTCCACTAAAAATGCTAAGTTTAGATCATTCTTCTTTAGAGTATATTGTCATGAATTCATTTGGACACAGTGACAAATGGTGCCCGTACCTTTTTAAAAGATCAGGGTTTATTTACACACAAATGTTCAGTTTTTTAATAGGTCCTCAATCTTTCAATTTAATTTTAAGAGTACTGCCAAATTAGCTGCTCAAACGTAGTATATTTGCATATTTTCCCAAGTTAATGGTGGATTTGCAGCCAACTCTGAACCGAACCCTTTGTCTTCCTATCTACAGATGGTATGCAAAGACTTAAACAATTTAAGTTTGTACTTTTAGTCAATTGAATTAAGATCTTTCAGCAGAGAAATTTCAATTTATATTATCAGGTTTCATTAAAATGAGTTTGTGCACTTTCTGGGTAGTTTACACAGGGAATTATACTTGTGTGATATAGATAAAAACCTTCCAAAATCCCTCCATTAATTCACTCATCATCATCAACCCAAAGGAACTGACATCTCTTGCCATAGAAGAATAAAAGAGGAATTTCCCCTCAGTTTTGAATGTTTGCTCTTTTTAAGTCTAAGCATTTATCATGCCAGAGGGAAAAGAGAAAAACAACTAGGCTAATATCAATATAATTCAATTTATCAGACATCAATCTGTTCCTTAAGGACAACCAATATCAAAAATTGAAATTATTATAGCACATGGATATAGCTTTCTAATTCCATTCAACCTGCAAAATAAATCCTTTTAGTACTTCATACACTCAGAACATCTGTAGTCAGTCTTAAAGTAGAATAAAATTATCAAATGAACAGTCTGGCGGGATATAATTTTAATAATTGGTAGCAAAGCTAATGAAGCATGTGTGATGGATTAAAGTAAAAATCAGAATATCCAAGTTCAAATGTTACTTCTTCAACATAGTACCTGTTCACCTCTGCCTAAGTTATTTAACCTTCTTGGCTTCCATTCCTTATCTGTAAAATTAAAGTGGATGGACTAGATGGCCACTAAAGTCCCTTTCAAGCCTAAATTAATGACCTACTTGTAACTAGCATCTAGCAAGAATATTGCACTGAGTTTGCTATGTGATTCCATTTTAATACTAGTGCTTAGTCTCTCTGGAGATAACAAAACAATACTTAATTGGCCCTTGAGAAAGAAAACCAAGACTTAAGTTATGTCTTTTCTATTTTTGGATGCAGGTGTGCACATGTGCTAGTCAGTGCTTACAGCTTAAGTATAGGTGCTAGCTAGGCAAGCTTGAAGCTGGGTTATCTTGATTTATAGCTTTTTTTTTTTTTTGCCTGATTGTAAGTTGCTAAAAAACAACTTTGAGGTTCATATATCAGTATTGAAGTTCACCTAGATAGTTTGAGAGACTGGGGACTGGGGATATTGGCTTTATCAGTTGAGACTGACTGGCAGTAAGAAAAGATTCTGTTTCAGAAAAGAAGTAGATCCCAAGTCCTGGTCTTTCTTGCTTGTTAGAAGATGCAGATTTGGAGTTGTCTGGACAGTGTAGGACTGTGGTGAAATGTAATAGTGCTTTTTCAGTATTTTTTCATGTTTGGAGGTGTCAATCTTAACTATTCAAAAGAGTCAATATTGCTATTCATTTAATTTGTTTCTTTGGATTATTTAACAATAGTTATGTGTTATCAAATCCTTTCAATATGACCTGATAAGAGTGTTTGATTTGTAGCATTTGTGTGTGTATTTGTATGTACCCATGTATGCCTGCAAAATAAATAAGCACCTTTCCTATTCTTGATTTATATTACATATTGAGTACTTTTTTTTAACTCCTCTCTGCCCCACCTTAGATCTGAACCAAATCTAAGTTTTAAGTAATTTTTCCTAGAGCACTGAGGAAGTAAAATGATCTGAAGAGTATGAAAAACAGAGTTTGTTCCTTCTCACTAGAACCTGGGATCTCACAGAACTGAATTATGTGTGGGTTTGTAAAAGGGAACCTTTAATGGACAGGGAATAGCTACCATTTTCTAGAACCTGTGGGATCAACAACAGTTAATTTTTTCTTTAAAATTACATCTGATTATATTATCTTGTTTTCTATAAAATTTACTGAGGAGGCAACATTGTGCAGTGGAAAGAGATATTCATTTGGAATCAGAGAGTCTGAGTTCAGTTTCAGAATAAGTCACCTGGCTTCCTTAAAAAAATTATTGAATATTTTTAAACTCTAATTTCTTTAGTTGCAAAATGGCAGAACTGGAGCCATTTCACAGAATCACAGAATTTTACAGTAGAAAGGGACCTAAATGAGTATCTAGTCCAGATGGGGCAGCAGATAGGGCACCAGTCCTGGAGTCAGGAAGAGCTGAATTCAAATATGGTATCAGACACTAGTTGTATGACCCTGGACAAAATCACTTAATCCCATTTGCCTCAGTTTCCTTATTGGTAGAATGAAGTGGAGAAAGATATGACAAATCACTCCAGTATCTTTGCCAAGAAAATGTCAAATGGACTCGTGAAGAGTAAGACACAACTGGGGGAAAAAAAAACTAAATAACAATAATATGCAATTATCAAATTAAAGGATTAAAAAAAATCTAATGTGTAAACAAAAACTAACAGAACCTAAATGAAAAACCAGAACATACACAAAAAACTATAACATATTTGAAAAGCAGTAAGTCTCTGTTTGAAGATCTCCAATGAAGGAGATCCCAGTATTGCTTGAGTTAATTAATTTACATGTAGACAGTCCCAAGTATTAAGAAAGTTTCCAGGGGGTGGAGCCAAGATAGCAGAGAGCAGACACAAGTTTTTGTGGCCTCTTCTGACCATCTTTCAAACCAACAGCAGATTAAGGCTCTAAACTGGTTTTGGAGTCAAAGAATTCACAAATGTTTGGAGTACAACACATTTCCAGAATAAGATACCTTGGAAGAACTTCAGAACAGATCTGTTTCAATCAGGCAGAGGGACAGTCTGCCAAGTCCAGACCACAGCACAGGGAGACCGGGATAAGGATCTGGGGCATGGAGCCAGAGAGTTATCATGCATCTGGGAATCTTCTGTGAGCCTCTTAGGCTACTCTATCCTATTTGCAATGCAAGTAGGTGGTTGGGAAGATTTGCTGCAAAAGGCAAATTGTAAACCACTGAGCCCCCAGAAGAAGGGGGGTGGGACCTAAATACAATTACCTAGCACCTGAACTCAATCAGCAAAACTGCCCCCAGACAAATTAAAGCAGCTGTCTTTCCTTTTTCTTAAGAACAGACAAAAAGCCTTTAAAAAATGAGCATATATATGTATATATATAAATATATATATATGCACCAAGTGATATAGCATCCAAATTCCTAGAGAAGTTAAGAAAGATGAAAGAAGAAATAGACAGCAAAACTCAATTAGTGGGCCATCTCATCCTGGCTCTCTCAGAACGAGATAAATCAAACCACAAAATAAATAAGACATTAATGAGGTTGAATAGAGACAGAAAGGAGTTTGCTTTTTTCTCAGGCAGTTCATGGAAGCTATACAAAAATTGACCATGTAAAACCTCAAAATCAAATGTAGAAAGTCAAAAATAGTAGATGCACTTTTTTCCAGATCATAATGCAATAAAAATCACATGCAATATAAGGCCAAGAGAAAATACTACATATATTAATTGGAATTAAACAATCTAATCCTAAAGAATGAATGGTGAACAACAAATCATAGACACAATCAACAACTTCATCCAAGAGAATGACAATAATGAGACAACATACTAAAATTTGTGGGATGTAGCCAAAGCAGTAATAAGGGGAAATTTTATATTTCTAGATGCTTATTTGCATAAAATAGAGAAAAAGAAGATCAATGAATTGGGGTTAGAACTAAAAAAAAGCTAGAGAAAAAAAAACAAATTAAAAACCCTCAATTAAATACCAAATTTGAAATTCTGAAAATGAAAGAGATTAATGAAATTGAAAATAAGAAAACTATTGAATTAATAAATAAAACTAAGAGTTGGTTTTATGGCAAAAAAAAAAACAAAAAAAAATAGATAAACCTTTAGTTAATTTGATTCGAAAAAGGAAAGAAGAAAATCAAATTGTTAGTCTCAAAAGTGAAAAGGGAGAACTTTCCAACAATGAAGAGGAAATTAGAGCAATAATTAGGAGTCATTTTGTCCAACTATATGCCAAGAAATTTGATAATCTAAAATAAATGAAGGAATAGCTACAAAAATATAGATTGTCCAGATTAACAGAAGATGAAATAAATTACTTAAATAGTCCCATTTTAGAAAAAGAAATAGAACAAGCCATTAATCAACTCCTTAAGAAAAAATCCCCAGGACCAGATGAATTTACATGTGGATTCTACCAAACATTTGAAGAACAATTAACTCCAATACTATATAAACTATTTGAAAAAATAGGAAATGAAGGACTCCTACCTAATTCCTTTGATGACACAGACACAGTACTGATACCTAAATCAGGTGGGACGAAAACAGAGAAAGAAAATTATATACCAGTTTCCCTAATGAATACTGATGCAAAAATCTTAAATAAAATATTAGAAACGAGATTATAGAAAGTCATCCCCAAGATAATACACTATGACCAAGTAGGATTTATACTAAGAATGCACGGCTGTTTCAATATTAGGATAACTGTTAGCATAATTGACTATATCAATAAACCAAACTAACAAACATAATTATCACAATTGATGCAGAAAAAGCATTTGATAAAATCCAACACCCATTCCTATTAAAATCACTAGATTGTATAGGAATAAATGGAGTTTTCCTTAAAACAATCAGTAGTATATACTTAAAACCATATGTAATGGGAATAAACTAGAATCATTCTCAATAAGATCAGGGTGAAACAAAGTTGTCCACTATCTCCATTACTATTCAATATTGTATTAGAAATGCTAGCTTTGGCAATAAAAGAAGAAAAAGAGACTAAATGAATTAGAGTAGCTAATGAGGAAACCAAATTATCACTCTTTGCAGATGATGTGATGGTATACTTAGAGAACCCTAGAGAATCAACTAAAAAATTATTAGAAATAATTCACAACTTTAGCAATGTTGCAGTATGCAAAATAAATCCAAATAAATCATCAGCATTTTCATATATTGCCACAAAGTCCAGCAGCAAGAGATACAAAAAGAAATTCCATTCAAAATAAGTGTTGATAGTATAAAATATTTGGGAATCTATCTGCCAAGGGAAAGTCAGGAATTATATGAACACAACTACATAACACTTTCCACATAAAGTCAGATCTAATCAGTTGGAAAACTATCAAGTGCTCATGGGTAAGCCGAGTGAATATAATACAAATGAAAATACTACTTAAATTAATATACTTATTTAATGCCATACCAATCAAATTCCCAATAAATTCTTTTACAGATCTAGAAAAAAAAATAACAAAATTCATCTGGAAGAACAAAAGGTCAAGAATTTCAAGAGAATTAATGGAAAAAATGTCAATGAAGGTGGCCTAGCTGTGCAAGACCTAAAACTATATTATAAAGTAGCAGTCATGTAAAACATTTTATATTGGCTAAGAAATAGAGTAGTCAATCAGTAGAATAGGTTAGAATCACAGGACAAAATAGTCAATAACTATCTAGTGTTTGCTAAACCCAAAGACCCCAGTTTTGGGGATAAGAACTCACTGACCCATACCTAACACTACATACCAAGAGAAGGTCAAAATGGGTTCATGATTTAGACATAAAAAGTGATATTATATGCAAATTAGAAGAATATATGATAGTTTACCTCTCAGATCTGTGGAAAAAGAAAGTATTTATGTCCAAAGAAGAACTGGAACTCATAATTGAACACCAAGTAGATAACTGATTATATTAAATTAAAAGTTTTTGTACAAACAAAACTAATACAGACAAGAGCATAAGGGAATCAATAAATTGGGAAAACATTTTTACATTTAAGCATTCTGAGAAAGGCCTCATTTCTAAAATATATAATGAATTTACTCAAATATATAAGAATTCAAACCATTCTCCAATTGATAAATGGTCAAAGGGTATGAACAGACAATTTTCAAATGAAGAAATTGAAACCATTTCTAATCATGAAAAGGTACTCTTTATCACTATTGATCAAAGAAATGCAAATTAAGACAACTTGAAGATACCACTCTACCTGTCTTAGATTGGCTAAGATGGCAGGAAAAGAAAATGATAAATGTTGGAGGGGAAGATGGGAAAAGTGGGACACTAATACATTGTTGGTGGAATTGTAAACAGAGCTAACCATTCTGGACAACAATTTGGAACTACACTCAAAGTTATCAAACTATGCATATCCTTTGATCCAGCAGTATTTTTATTGGGCCTATATCCCAAAGAGATCTTAAAGAAGGAAAGGGAACCACATGTACAAAAATGTTTGTGGCAGCTGTTTTCATAGTGGCAATAAACTAGAAACTGAGTGGATGCCCATCAGTTAGAGAATGGGTGAATAAGTTATGGTATATGAATTTTATGGAATATTATTGTTCTATAAGAAATGACCAGCAGGATGATACTTACATGAGCTGATGCTAAGTGAAATAAGCAGAATCAGGAGATCATTGTACATGTCAACATCAATATTATATAATGATCAATTCTGATGAATGTAACTCCAACAGTGAGATGACTGATATCAGTTCCAATGATCTTGTGATGAAGAGAACCATCTACACCCAGAGAGAGGACAGTGGGAACTAAATATGGATCACAACATAACATTCTCACTCTTTTTGTTGTTTTTATTTGCATTTTGTTTTATTACTTATTTACTTTCCTTTTTGATCTGATTTTTCTTGTGCAGCAAGAGACTTGTATAAATACATTTACATATATTGGATTTAACATATATTTTAAAATGTATAACATATATAGGAATGCTTGCCATCTAGGGCAGGGTTTGGGGAGAAGGGGAAATTCTAAAACACAAGGCTATTCAAAGATCAATGTTGAAAAATTATCCATGCATATGTTTTAAAAATAAAAAGCTTAAAACAAAGCAAAACAAAATAAATGTTTTACAAGAAAGTTTTCCTGACATAAACCTAAAATGATTTCATTGAAACTCTCACTTCTTATTCCTAAATTTGTCCTCTGGGTTGAAATACAAGAAGTCTACTCAATCCCTCTTTCATATAATAGACCTTCAAATACTTAATACAACTTATCATTCACTCCTTGGCTTTTATCTAAGGTAACCTGCCAGATTCCTTCAAATGATCCTTATAGAACACAGACTCATCATCCTAGTGTTCTCCTCTCCCAATTGCCAATATCCTTGGTAAACTGCAGTATTCAGAACTGAATATAGTTCTTGAGACTACAAAAACTCTGACTATAGTCAGATATTTCTATCTATCTATCATCTATCTATCTATCTATCTATCTATCTAACGGGACTATTACTTCCCTATCCTATCAGAATTATGTTCTGACTTTTTTTAACTACCATATTATAATGTTGATTCATTTTGGTTCACACTACACTAAAACCCTTAGATACTTTTCAGAACAACTGCCATATAATGATTATTCCCCCATCTTCTCCTTATAATGTGATTTTGAAACCAAATAGAATTAAACTTTAGAATTATCCCTGATGCGAAGCTAGGTGGCACAATGGATAAAGTATTGGACTCAGCATTAGGAAGACACCAGTTCAAATCTCACCTTAAATATTTCCTATATAAGCCTCGGCAAATCACTTAATCTGTCTAATTCTCACTTTCCTCATCTATAAAATGGGGATAATAATTAGAGAATACAGCACAAATGGTTGGGAGAATCAATGATATAATAACATATGTAAGGCATCTTAAAACACTATAAAAATGCTAGTTATTATTATTATTACATTCTATCTTATTAGATTCAGCCCAAAACCCTAGACTATTTGTGTCAAACTCAAAGAGAAACAGGACCACTAAACCAAATATAATAATCCCTACAGGTTACATATGGAATTAGAAAAAAATAAAAATTAACATTACCTATGATTTATTGTATTTTATTTATTTAAAAAATATTTCACAATATTATTTTAACTTGGTTTGACTGCATTTAGGAGTGTTATTTTTAGGTCACATATTTGATACATATTCCTTTTGGATCCTGACTTTATTGTCGTATTTGCTATCCTTCCAATTTTTGTCAACTGCAAATTTGATGATTCTACTACCTATATCTTTATTGTTTATGAAAAATGTTAGAGAACCAAACATAGATCCTTGGAATACTTCATTAGAACTTTCCTGCTGAATTGCCATGGAATTGATAGCCTTGAGGTAAAGCCATCCAATCAGTTTTGAGTTTATTTAAATGTACTGTCATCTAAACCACACTATCTCCATCTTCTCCATGAGAATGGTATGAGATACTTTATCAAAAACTCTGCTAAAAGCTTGATAAACTAAATCCACAGCATTCCCTTCATCTACCAGTTTATTAATCCCATCAAAAAAGGAAATTAGCTTTGTCTTAGATGAGCTGGTATTGATCAAGTTGTGTTTATTTTACATTTTCATGTCTTCCCTTTTAAGGTGTTTGGCATCCATCTTTTAAAAAAATCTAGTCTAGATTTTTTTCTTGGAATTAAAGTTATATTGGCCTACAGTTTATAGGCTTAATTCTCTTCCCTTTTTTGAAAATTAGAGCACGTATGCAATCTTTAATCATTTGGTATATCTCCTTTTTTTCTATGATGCCAGTATTGAATTGATTCAGGGTAGCTTGGTATTTTCTTGTTAGAAAATACCCTTACCTAACTTGGAAATAATTTTCTTCTTGCTCATTTTTTTGTTCTGGCATTTTCAATGTAAAATTAATTCTCCTAGGAAGAGAAAGCACAAGTCATAAAAGAATTGAGCATCCTTACCTCCCTCTAACATTTATTACTGTTCCACCCATTCCCTCTTTGATACTACTTTGTCCTCTAAATAAATCTTAAATTATTATATGTCCTTGGCTTCCCTTGATAGTTTCAATTCATTCTGAGATTTAGCATTCCTGACACTATTTTTATAAGACCATGGCAAACTCATATTGATCTTCTGTTATATGACCTTGCTTTAAGCTTCCATATTTCTATTAAAAATCTAAGTCGGCTGGGGGGTGCCCTGCACATCCACACTGGTTTCTTCAGACAAATATCCTCTTCCTCTCTTTATTGAAATAGTTTCTTTTTGTCTCTTTAGAATTTCATTTTTGAACATCTCCCATTTTGGGGGGGTCTAACTTTGCCTGAAGCATTTTACTCCATAGTATTCCACTTATCTTTCCCTTTAACCTTCTGAAAACTGGTTTCTCAAAATCTATGGTGTGTGTCATATCATGAATACAAACTTTCTCTTTCACAATACAAACAAAGAATAAAACAATTACTTTTCCCCAGGGTTCCTATCATTTCCCCAATAGCCTGTTTCTCCTGGTTAGTGAGAATCAGGTTCAGAACAAAATTTCCCTTTTGTTGGATCTTCCACATTTTAAAGTAAGAAATTACCACCAAAGTGTGTCAAGAAATTATTAGAAGCTGGTTATAGTGACACACCCCAATAATCCCTCCTACTGAAGAGTCTGAAGTCAGTAACTCTTAAGCTCCCAAACTCATTTATTTCTTCATTCTGTCCAAGTGGTCTCTAGTATAGTCCAATGACAAAATCACTTATTTTTTCTTCCTTCACTGACTATTACTCAAATATTCTCCATTATGCTTCCTGTCTCTGCGTTCTAGTTTCCTCACATAAATATACCTTCTAAATAAACATTGTTACTTATTAAATCCATCTTTTTGCCAGAGGGTGAGTGACATCCTTCATCAGTCCTCTGAACAATAGGTCACTGAAAAACTAAACTAAACTAAACTGCACTGATAAACAGTGCTACCTTACCATCTTTTACTTATCCTGTTTCTTTTTTTATTTATTATTATAGTTTTTTATTGGCAGAACATATGCATAGATAATTTTTCAATATTGACCCTTGCAAACACTTCTGTTCCAACTTTTCCCTTCCTTCCCTCCATCCCCTTCCCTAGATGGCAGGCAGTCTCACACATGTTAAACATGTTAAAGTATATCTTAAATATAATATATGTGTACATATTAATACAGTTCTCTTGTTGCACAAGAAAAATCAGATTTAGAAAGGTAAAAATAACCTGGGAAGAAAAACTAAAATGTAAGCAGCCCACACTTATTTCCCAGTGTACTTTCGCTGGGTATAGCTGATTCTATTCATCACTGATCAATTGGAACTGAATTGCCTCTCATTGCCAAAGATAGCCACTTCCATCAGAATTGATCTTCATATAGTATTGTTGTTGACATGTATAATGATCTCCTGGTTCTGCTCATTTTCTTAGCATCAGTTCATGTAAGTCTCTTCAAGCCTCTCTGTATTCATCCTGCTGATCATTTCTTACAGAACAATAATATTCCATAACATTCATCCATAATTTACTCAGCCATTCTCCAATTGATGGGCATCCATTCAATTTCCACTTTCTAGCCACTACGAAAAGGGCTGCCACAAACATTTCTGCACCTGTGGATCCCTTTGTCTAAATCTGCCCTGACTAGCCAAGAAATCATACTTCAGTTTTATTCCCATATACATCCTGGCTTTTCTATACTCATCCTCAATAACAATCAAAATTCCCATTTTCTCAGTGTTTCCATTCCAGCTAAAGGTCTAAAAGTACAAATGAGATAATTGTTTCATGTCAAGGGTAAAGTAACAAATAGTTTAGTATCTTACCTCCATAATTTAAAAAATGAAACAGAGTAAAAATGTTATAATAACATTAAAAAGTGAGTTTCTAATTTTAGAATTTTTTATTAGTACAACAAATAAGCAGAAGAGAACCTTGGGAAGAGGACATTCCAGAGCTCCTCAAGTTTACCATATTGATGGCATGGATGATCATATCAACAAATACCGGTATATGCTTAAAGAAAATAAATTTTCCTTTCTGAAAGATCAATGGATTTTGAATCAGGAAGACATTACTTCAAATCCAATCTTAGACATTTTCTAACTGTGTGACCCTATACAAATCACTTAAACTGTTTGCCTCATTTCCTCAATTGTAAAATGGATTTAATAACAGAATGTACCACCCAGGGTTATTTTGATCACATTTGAGCAAATTCTTAGCAGAGTTATTGGAACAGTGTAGACACTATTTAAATGCTAACTTATTATTATTACAATTATTAGTACTACTATGACTACTACTACTCTAGCAGTAATGATAATAGTCATCATAGGAGTAATAGTAGTAGTAGTAGTAGTAGTAGTAGTAGTAGTAATAGCAGTATCACTGGGTCAGAGATAAGTGTTTGGGGGGGCATAGTTCCAAATTGTTTTTCAGGACAGTTGAACCAATTCATAGATCCACAAACTGTTCATTATAGTGCTTATTCTTCCAAAGCCCCGCCATTATTATTTTTCTTTTTTTAGAAATCAACTTTGCCAACTGATGGGTATGAGGTAGGATACTTCAGAGTTGTTCTAATTTTCATGTCTCTAATTAGCAGTAGTAGGAACATATTTTCCACATAGTTATTCATAACCTTGAATCTTTTCCCCTTGATATTGTCTCTTCATATTGTGGGAATTAAAATTATCCTATCTACATTAAAAGAGCTTTAGGCAGAATTCTGAGTCAATGGCACTTTATTAAAGGGTCCATGGTCCTTCTAATGAAGTGGACCTCAGATTTTCCTCAGTATCTGAGATGCCTTCTCATTCCAGGCCCTATTTTTATAGGGAGATGTCCAGTCATTCTGGAACAACTATACCAAATACAGAGTAATTCCACTGATTGACATGTAACACCCAAGTTAAAATAAGCATTATGTCAGCAAGGTCACAAAATGGGTAAAACAAGGAATATCTCCACACAAGATGGACAGGCTTCTCCTTATTTGGGCAGGAAGAAATGGTGTAAGTTATCACAGTCAGTGACCTAAATGATTATAAGACAGTCACCTGCTCCTATTGGACAAGTAATTGATCTAGAGGTATAAAAATATTTTGGGGGACTTTCTGCCCTGCTGGGCTTGGTCACCATGGAGGTGGAGAGCTGTTAGTTAAGTTACTATGGTTAAGTTTCTATAGGGAACTTAGAATCTGCAGCTCGTAGCTCTAGGATCTTATGTACAGAACTTTGATATGATTCTCTCAAATTGATTAATACTGATTGGAGTAGGGTAGGGGTACAAATAAATCACCTCACAATACTCTTTGACCACTTTTCTGTTGAAAAATGACTCTTGTTCACATATATATATATATATATTTATATCAATTCTATTTATATCTCTTTAAATCAAATCTCTATTAGAAAAAATGTCTAGCATTTCCAAGACTCATGCTGAAAAAGACTATCCATATCCAGAGAAAGAACAATGGAGCTTGAATGTAGATCAAAGCATACTATTTTCATTTTTTTTTCTTTCTCATGTTTTTTCCCTTTTGTTCTGAGTCTTCTTTCACAACATGACTAATGGAAATATGTTTAATATAATTGTACATGTATAACCTATAAGAAATTGATTGTTGTCTTCGAGAGGAGAGAAGACAGGAGAAAAAAATAAAAATCAATATTATAGAAGCAAATGTTAAAAATTATATTTTCATATAATGAAAAAAAATTATATGCTATTAAGTGGGGGTAGGGAGAAAAAGAAAAAATATCTAGGCAGACTGTTCCCAGTTAACTACTTTCCTTTTAATTTTAACTACCTTGCTTTTACTTATGCAATAAAAGAACCTTTTCAATTTTATGCAGCCAAAATTGTTCATTTGATCCTCTATGTCCATCTCTCTCCCTAAGAAGTCTTCTTCTGTATATAGTTATTAAAATTATTATTTTTAATTTTTTTGTTTCCTGAGGCATATGAGCTATAGATCAGTAAATCAGATCAGATCAAGATTTTATCTCTTTTTGTTATGCTTTGTATATAGAAATGTTATTTGGTGTTTGCTAAGTTCAGAATTTTAAAAAAAGTTTCTAAAAAAAATTCCTTTCTGGATATGAACAGAATATTTTCAGATGAAGAAATTGAAACTGTTTCTAGCCATATGAAAAGATGCTCCAAGTCATTATTATTCAGAGAAATACAAATTAGGACAATTCTGAGATACCACTACACACCTGTCAGATTGGCTAGGATGACAGGAAAAGATAATGATGAATGTTGGAGGGGATGTGGGGAAACTGGGACACTGATACATTGTTGGTGGAATTGTGAATATATCCAGCCATTCTGGAGAGCGATTTGGAACTATGCTCAAGAAGTTATCAAACTGTGCATACCCTTTGATCCAGCAGTGTTTCTACTGGGCTTATACCCCAAAGAGATACTAAAGAATGGAAAGGGACCTGTATGTACAAAAATGTTTGTGGCAGCCCTCTTTGTAGTCGCTAGAAACTGGAAACTGAGTGGATGCCCATCAATTGAAGAATGGCTGAATAAATTGTGGTATATAAATGTTATGGAATATTATTGTTCTGTAAGAAATGACCAGCAGGATGATTTCAGAAAGTCCTGGAGAGACTTGCATGAACTGATGCTGAGTGAAATGAGCAGGACCAGGATATCATTATATACTTATATACATTATATACTTATATTATATACAACAATACTACATGATGATCAGTTCTCTTCAACAATGAGATGAACCAAATCAGTTCCATTTGTTCAATAATGAATAGAACCAGCTACACCCAGAGAAAGAACTCTGAGAAATGAGTGTGAAACACTACATAGCATTTCCAATCCCTCTGTTTTTGTCCGCTTGCATTTTTGATTTCCTTCACAGATTAATTATGCATTATTTCAAAGTCTGATTCTTTGGAGGGAGTGGGGGGAAGGCAGAGAAACATTGGAACAAAAGGTTTTGCAAGGGTCGATGCTGAAAAATTACCCATGCATATATCTTGTAAGTAAAAAGGTATAATAAAAATTTTCTTTCTATAACTTCCATTATAACTATGGCAAGACAATTGGAATTTTGATCCAGAGTATATGTTTTCAAAGTATGTTTCCTTAGCTCATTTTCCCTCTGCTGTATTGCTTTCCACTGACTGCTGCACAATGTACAGGGTACAGAGGAACCTGGTCTTATGACAGCATTTGCATTTTACCTCGAGTCCCGACCCTATCCTGTCACACTGCTACATCTTTGCCCTCTCCTTTCTGCAGCCTTTTGGAGGTTGTCCAGCATAACTGCACCATAACATAACCTAATTGTCTTCTGCATTTCTACTTCACCTACACAACTAAATTTCTTCTGTGTACCAGAATTTTTAGTTATAGTCTTATCTATTAGTCATAATTCTTCCCTCTGGTTACACAGAAGAAATCTAATTCTTTTTCTACAGAATAATGTATAACAACATGGGTTCCCCACTGTTTATTCACAGCTGCTCAGGGGCTCACAGATCAGGAGAATTATATGTATTGGAATGAATAACTGGATTAGATACTTAATATCTTATTCCTAACAATTAGAATCCTGTATTCTATTGATGCATTTTTTTCTATTTTAAGGAAATTTGAAAATTATATGTTCTTTCTGTCAAAGCACTTGTACTTTTAAAAATTTCTTAGCAATATTTTTCCATAAGAGATTTAGGTGAGTTGGACAATATTATACTCTGTTAATAGTGTAGACATAAGTCTTCAAATATGTGGAACAGAAAAAATAAATAAAGAAGTGAGTGATTCTTTATTTGCTTCTTTGATATGTAGGAATTCCAGAGATTGCACAGGGAGGGTGTTCTCTTACCTCCCTGAATCTTTACTGAAAAGTAAACTCTACAATTGGGCATCCTTACTTTTTATTTACCAATGATTTGCGATTAACTTTCATCTGTATATGTGTAAATTCTCAGCAATAGAAAGGCAAATGAGACTGTGTAGGAGCTATAAATCCAAGAAATGAAAATATAAAGTATCATCAGCTCCTACTGGTGCCTTGGGCAAGAAAAAAATATAACTTTTTTCACTAGGGAAAAAAATAGCTTTCTTTCTTCTAGTCATATGAACCAATTAGCTAACACTGGCTCTCTATAATCTTGTGTAATCAATCTGTGTCTAAATAGAAAAGGGTAATGAGCAAATTTTATGATGCATTATTTGGTTTATTTAATTCTGAAAATTCATGTTAGACTTTAATCTGTCATTTAAATGTGGTACTGCCTGAAGGTAAAGTCCAGAGAAGGCCTGGCAAAATTCTTTCCAATTAGGGATATACTGATTTAACAAACTGCTCTTTCGAAAGCTTGTCAAACTTTTCAGCTTAATCTCCATTATTAATATTTTGTTATCACATTTAGAAAATCAACAAAGCAATACTTTCCACAATCAGACCATCTCTATTTCCCATTACTTTTCAAGATTGATCTCTGAACAGGTCTCTGGAATATGATTTGTGCTTTCCTAATTAATTACTCATGTTGTTCTCTATCTTACCCTAAATGTTTCTTTTACTACTTCAAATTCTTCAAAAGCCTGGGTTAAGTCCCATCAACCATCCCTGATCATCCTAATGACTTTTCCCTTTTCCAAATTCTAAAACTATCTGTCTGTACCACACATTTGACATTTCATATGCTACCTTTAATTCAATAATCATTTATTACATATCTACAATATGCAAGGCATTGTGCTAGTTGCCAAGGACACAAAAATAAAGCTTGGTCTCCACTTCTGAATGTCTATTGCCTTCTATTAGAATTTAAGCTCCTTGAAGAAAGGCTTTGCTTATTTTTGTATTATATCCCTCAGTACTTGGACATAATAAGTACCTAATACTTTTCATTCATTTATAATATGGAATTTATATTCAAAGAGTTTGTGTTTCCCAGGGGGGAGGTTATAACATGCACAGGTTAACATGAAACAACTTAGTGTAATGACATGGCACTCTAGGAAGAATTTATGAGAGGGTCAGGGGAGAAGGTTATTGTTCTCAGTGGGATCATCTCACCAAGTCTGAACTAATCAACAGAGCAAACACCTTCTTCACTACCAGCATCCTCACAGTCTCGTTGCTCAGTTGCATTGTATTCTTTGTGACCCCATTTGGGGTTTTCTTGGCAAAGATACTGGAGTGATTTGCCATTTCCTTCTCCAGAGCATTTTATGGATGAGGAAACTGAGGCAAACAGAATGAAATAAATTGCCCAGGGTCACACAACTAGGATAATAATTTTTTTTTAATTTTTTTTTGGATAATAATTTTTTAGGATTTTTTCATTTATTATTTGTCATTATGTAATATTGTTTTGGTTTGGCTTGAATTCTTCCTATCTGTCATTTCTTGTATCTGATCCATTACTATTACATACAAATCCTCTACCAATTTGTTTGCTGATAACTGGACTGATAACATGACCAAAAACAAAGAAAATATTTTATTTTTCCCTTCCAAAGAGCAAATTTATTTATATACTGATGAAAGCAGAAAACAGTAGAGCCCATAATGATTATAATATGAATAAACCTTTCTCCATAGTTCTGTATAACTCCTTCCACTTAGAGGAAAATGTCATTTGAGCTTTTCTTGCAAATCTCCTCTGTGATTTTGCAATACTCCCTATGGAAGCTCTCATGGTCTTTCTTCTATTTTATGCTCTTCACAATACTTGGCTACCAATTCTTTTCTGTTCCTAATAGATGGCACTTGATAAGTTCTTTTGCTTCAAAGCTAACATTTTAAAAGTGAAATTTTTATGCCTAGGCAAGTTCGTTTAAAGTGAAAAACTGACAAAAGACATCTGTCTTCTGACCCAGGGACTGCAGGTCATTTTTCAGTGCCTTGTGACTAGTTGCTGGTCTCATATCCCCTTTTTTTCTGTTTTTGAGAACCCAGCAGGATAAGTAGAAGGGATCTTTAAGGTCATATAACACAATTTCTTCAATTTGTGGTTTTTCTGAGGCCGTAAATGTCACAAGTGGCATAAAGATCACATACTCCACCTTCCTTCCCCCAATCCCACTGTCTGTTAAGATCTCCTCCCCCAAATTTCATGCCCTGAACATAACAGAAGAATCAGTTTGGCAGCATGCTCTTGAAAACATTCCAATGCCTGATCTAACCTATGCCAAGCAAATTCTGTCATAATGAGATAAAAAACTGGTTTCCATGATGAACTTGTAAAAGTGTAGGTGTCTTTTTTGACAATCATAAATATTCATCTGTAGGAACAGAATTTGATATTGAAATATGATATCCTCTATTCAAAGCTGAATATATGCTTATTAGCAGTTAGCTTACTTTGGCTTTGTACAAAACTCTTGGCAATCTGGGATAATCAAAGGTCATTAAAAATTAACAGTTTATTTGGTTTTGAGGATGACCAAATAACTTAGTTTACTTTACAGGTCCTCTGTTATTTTTCTATTTAAATTCCTTTTAGTCACCAAAATTTTTCCCCCAAAGGTAACTTGAAGAGAACTCTTCAAGGCAATTGTTATGAAATTAAAGGTGTCTCTTCCTTGAAGAAAAGTTTTCAATAAAAGGCAGCACACAGTGGGTTTATTCATATTTGTCCGATATTTATTGAGAGAAGTTAGACTCTTTTGGAAACTGGCACTTTACACACTGACCTCAGGGTACCAGGAGTTAGTTTGACATAATTTGGATCCCAGATTGGATAACATCCCCAAAGGGAGGGATTATGGAGCTAAACTGATCTCTATCAGTGCCTTCTCTCTGCCTGCCTCAGGGATTCATTTTTATCAGTTCCTCTGTTAATCACAACTAACGCTGAAGACTTCATCAATATCATTTAGTATAATCATAGAGGCAATAAATAGCTATCGTATACCTGACCTACACTGTATATTAAGTACTTTTCCAAGTTCCACTTTTGAGGAGATCCTTAACATAAACCATGTAAAAAGAACTGGAGATGAAATGGTGAGTCATTTCAGGATCTTTACCAAGAAAACCTCAAATAGATTCATAAACAGTTGTATATAACTGAAATATGAATGAATAACAAAAAAATAGACCAAACCTAAGGTTTAGGCAATTTTCCCTGGAGTTTTAGAATTAGTATATAAAGCCCCAGAGAGAGAAAGCTCTCAATTCCTTTTATTAGAGACAAGACATTCATAGGACTGAATGCATATCATGAGTACTTGGGTTTAAAGCCAAGAAGACTCTTTGGTGAAAAGGAAGACTGTGAGCAGCCCAGTCTCCCTGGACTAATCAGTGGTAATTATAATTGTTACAATAAAACCATAAATTCATAGTCTTTTGATTTAGAAAAGGTAGTAGAAATTAGTTCAATGCTCTCATTTTATAAATAGAGAAAGTAAGAATAAAAGTAAAATGATTTGTCTGATTTTGTTCTTGTGATATAATTACAATAAATAACAATATTTAGCAATAATTTGATCATTGCAGAGCACTTTATATATGTTGTTTTGTCCTCACAAAAACCCAAGAAACAATTACCATTATTCTCCCCATTTCTTAGTTGAGAAAACTGAGACTTAAGTTAAATGACTTAAAGTCAGAAAACCTTAATTATCTTAAAACAGAGATTCTAAGTCAGTCCTTTCTGACTCCAAGTTTAGTACTCTATCTGCAATGCCACCTTCATGAATATTGAAAGGGATAGGAATCAACAAGGAAACAACCTTTTTTCTTTATTGATGTATATAATATCTATTAACATTATGTATGTAATATCTATATTATAGGTTAAAATTGCTCGTTTAAGCTACAGAAACATCATTATTTTACAGTGGCACTGTTTAACTTTGTCTTTCCCCATGCAAAAGGTTAATGGATTCAGATTTTAAACTTTTGAAACTTAGTTTAGTCATATGTATTATTCCAGCTGCATTCTATGACAAATGTTCAAATGCCAAATTTCCTTCTCCACAGAAGCAACTCCATTTTTCTTGTATATTTTTTAGTCATGTGCCTTTTGTTCCTATGTCGTAAACTAGTGATAGTTGTATTACTTTTCTCAGAAGGTGCAACTTTTTATTACAAGGGGCTACAATGCTAGAATTTTGGTGGATTGCCAAAGTGATTTTCATCCTAAAAAATAGCACTAACAAAAACTCCAGGAACTCTAGAATAGTAGATCTAACTTCTGTGTCAGGCACAGTTGTGGGAACTGTAATAAAATAAGACACCTAAATGAATATCCTAATAAAGAATTTAGCCTACATCATTTGTAAAATTAATAAGGATTTATAAATAGCCATTGTTTGTTTGACTTCTAAAAAGGAAATCATGTCTGAATAATCTTTTAGTATTTTATAGAGTAAATTTATCTTCAACAGATTCCACCAAAAAAGCTATTTTAAAAATCAGAATCAATTCTGAGCTAGAAGAAAAGGTTTGCCATGAATAGAAAACTAGAAACAAAAGATAAACGTGAATAATATTTTTTTGAGTATAAAAGTCTAAGACACCAAATGCTCTGACTATTAGTGCTAGAATAAGTTTGTTAGATAAACTTATAAATTCACTTATCATGAATATTTAGCAAAAAATCTTCAAATTGATCTATCCACCCTCCTTTGTCAAGATCATAAATCTAGAAAGAGCTTTAGGGACCTCTATTCCAGTTTTTATTTTGGGGTTCATGAACTTATTTTTTTTAAACATTTTTCTAATTGTAATGTTTTATAATTGATTTGGTGCATGTAAAAATCATTATTTGGGACTTAGGGGCAGAGTCAAAATAATGGAATAAAGGATACTCAGCTGAGCTTTCCCAATGTTTCCCTCCAAAAGACTTTAAAATAATGCCTCAAAATAAATTCTGGAGTGATGCAACGAACAAAAACTTATGCTGAGACATTATTCTAGCACAAGGCAATTTAGGAGGTAAAAGAGATCTGTATTGTATGGATGGATGCTAGTCCAGAGCCCAAGTGGATGAAAAACACCAGTGATAGGACTACATGGTAGTGAGAGAAGCAGCAACAGTTATTAAGCCAGAGAAAGAAAGTAAGGTGACTTGTCAACTGGTCAGAAAGAATATACAAGAGAGACAAAAGACAATAGGACTAAAGCTGTTTGGGAACTCCATTGTCTAAACCTACTTTTGGGTCAGAGTTCAAGGGTGGAAAGGAGCACTTTTGGTAAAAAGGGAGCAAGAACTCTGAAGAACAATATTGCTTTTGGTCACAAGGGAGAAGGAATCTTGAGAAGCAGTACCAAAAGCAATCCCAAGGGATCAAAAACCCTTCCTGGGTAAGTAGATGAATGTATACCAGAAAGAGCAATGACTACACTTCTCTCCAAATTGCACCTCCTTGGAAGCATTGAACACTTTCAGTCCCTCAGAACTAACTCTGAAAACAGTATTGAAAAAAGGCTTAAAGATTGAGACAGCATCCCCCACTCTCATATTGGGAAAAGCCCGACTTTAACGTAATGCTCAAAATTACTGAATAGGATGGGGAAAAGAGCAAACAGTAAAAAAGAACCTGGCCATAAAAAGTTTCTATGGTGACAGAAAAGATCAAGACACAAATTCAGAAGAATACAATAAAGACAAAAGTGCTGTAAGCAACGCCTCAAAGAAAAAAAAAACTGAATTGGACATAAACCCCAGAAGAATTCTTGGAAGACCTAAACTATTATTTTTAAAACCAAATAATAATGATAGAAGAAAAAATAGATGAAGAAATCACAATGAAGGAAGAAATTTATGAAAAGATAAGCAACAGCTTAATAAAAGAAGCACAAAATAATACTGAAGAAAGTAACATCTTAAAAAGCAGTTGGCCAAATGAAAAAGAATTCATTGAAAAAAATTCCTTAAAAATTTAAAAATTAAAATCGGACAAGTGGAAGCTAAGGACTTCATTAGAAATGAGATCAAAAGAATGAAAGAATGGAGGAAAATGTGAAATATCACATTATAAAAACAAATGACATGGAAAAATAGATCAAGGGAAGACAGGTTAAGAATTATTGAAATACCTGAAAGCCATGATCAAAGATCTAAATATCATATTTAAAGAAATTATCAATAAAAATCACCCTGGTATCCTAGAGACAGAAGGTAAAATATCAATTAAAAGACTACACTTGCCATCACAGAAAAGCGATCGCAAAATTAAAACAACCAGGATTAATATAGTCAAATTTCAGAGTATATACTTTAAGAGAAAATACTTTAAGCAACCAGAAGGAAGCCATTCAAATACAGTGGAATCACAGTCAAGATAACATAAGATTTGGCAGTTATAATGTTAAAGGAGAAGAAAGCGTGGAATATAATATCCCTAAAGACAAAAGAGTTAGGATTACAACCCAAAATAACTTATTCAGTGCAACTAAGTGTATTCCTTCAGGGGAAAAATTGGATATTTAATGAAACAGAGGATTTCTAAGCTTTCCTGAGGGGGGGAAAAAAACAGAGCTAAATGGAAAATCTGACTTTCAAATACAAGGCTCAAGAGAAATAGAGAAAGATTCACATAAGAGAAATAATATGAGCTTCAAGAAAGTTAAACTATATTTCTATATGGGAACATGCTGCATATAACTTATTATTAAAGGACTTAGAAGGATTCTACATAGAAAGAGGCAGGTAAGTAGCACAGTAGATAGAGCACTGGGCTTGGAATTGGGAAGAACTGAGTTTATAATCAGCCTAAGAAACTTCTTAGCTATGTGACCTTGGGCAAATCACCTAATTTCTGATTGCCTTGGAGGAAAGAAATAGCAAACCTCTCCAGTATTTTTGCCAAGAAAACTCCATGGATAGAGGTCCACAGAGTTACAAAAAGTGAGGCACAACAATAACATAGAAACAGGAAGTGGAACTGAGTTGATTATATTACGATAATTAGGATATATTATGATAAATTTTGAAGGGGTATAATATGAGAGAGAGGCATACCTTGAGAAAAAGTAAAAAAGAAACTGAATGGGGAAAATTATATCACATAAAACAGGTATACAAAGAACTTTTACAGAGGAAGAGTGGGGAGGGAAAACAATGCTTAAACTTATTACATTTAAATTATTCAAAGAGAAAAAATATGTGTATATGTATGTATGTGTGTATAGGTATGCATATATATATGGTGGTATATGTATACACACATACACAGAAATATACACACTCAATTGATAATAGAAATCTCTTACCCAATAGAGAAGTAGGAGGGGAAAAGGATAAAAGAAATTGAGGTTTTAAAAGGAAGAGAGAATAAAAGATGACAACATTTAGAAGCAAACCAGACTTTAGGGAGAAATAGGATAAAAAGAGAAAGAAAAGGATAGAGAAAGAAAATGGTGGGAAATGTACATCTAGTGGTTATAACTATGGATGTGAATGGGATGAACTCATCCATAAAAGAGAAGCAGAGAATTTATTGGATTATAAACTGGAATCAGACAATGTGTTGTTTACAAAAGACATACTTGAAATACAAAAATACACAAGAGTTAAAACAAGAGGCTGGAGGAGAATGTAGTATGCTAAAGTTAAAAAAGGGTAGCAATCATGATCTCAGATAAAACAAAAGCAAAAATAAACTTAATTAGGAAGTTATAAGAAAGGAAACCATATCTTACTAAAAGACATGATAGACAAAGTAATATCAAAATTAAATATATATTCACCAAATGATATATCATTAAAATTTTTATAGATAAAGTTAAATGAATTACAGGAAGAAATTGACAGTAAAAATATACAACTTGGAGACAAATTTTCCCTTCTCATAAAAAATAAGAAAAAAGTTAAGAAGATAATTATAATCTTAGAAAAGTTAGATATGATAAAATTTTGGAAAAAAACTGAATGAGAATAAAAAGTAGTCCACAATTTTCTCATCTATATATGACAGAAAAAATAAAATTATATGGCATGTATTGAAATATAAAACCTCACAAATAAATACAAAAAAGCAGAAGAATTAAATGAATCCTTTCTAGAATCCTTTCTAGACCATAATTCAATAAAAATTATATTTAATAATGAACAATGGAAACATAGATCAAATTTTAATTGAAAACTAAATAACCTAAAAAACTAAATATTGTCATTGTTGTTTAGTCATTTCAGTTGTGTCCCACTCTGTAACTGCATTTAGGGTTTGCTTGGCAAAGATGCTGGAGTGGTTTAGTATTTTCTTCTCCAGATCAATTTCCAAAAGAGGAAACTGAGACAAACAGGATTGAGTGGCTTGCTTCAGGTACTTAGTAGCTGAATTTGACTCAGGTATTCCTGACTGCAGGTCCAGCTAGCCATTTCTACTGCACCACCTTCCTGTCATAGAAATCATAGAAATGATCAATAAATTCATTAAAGAGAAAGATAACAATGCAATAACATGCCAAAATTTGTAAGATGCAGCCAAAGCAGCACTTAGGGAAAAAAGTTGAATCTCTAAACATATACATAAACATATACAAGAGAAAATAGTAGCTCAATGCAAATTAAAAACAAAAAACTAAAGAGCAAATTAAAAAGTCTCCAAGTAAACAGCAAAGTGAAAATTCTAGAAATTAAGAGATTAATAAAATTGAAAGCAAAAAATTGGACTAATAAAATTATAAATTGGTTTTATAAAAAATAAAACAAAATAGATAAAACTATTGAGTAATTTGATTTTAGAGAAAAAAAGAAAATTACTAGTATTAAAAATGAAAAAAAGATAAATTTAAAAAGATAAAAAGTGAATATAAATCACCAATGACGATGAAATTAAATCAATTATGGGTAACTATTTTTGCCCAGTTATATGCCAGAAAAACTGATGAGCTAAAGGAAATGAATGAATTTTACTCAGATTAACAGAAGAGGAAATAGAATACTTTATATTCATATATTAAATAATTATAGTGGGAGGGAAAAATTGAGTAAACCATAAATGACTTCCAGAGAAAAAATTCTCAGAACAAGATGGATTTAGAAGTAAATATTACCACACATATAAGGAATGATTAATTCCAATACTATATGAACTTTAAAAAATGGCAAGGAAGGACTCCTACCAAATTTTTTAATGACATAAATATGGTTGATACCTAACTTAGGAGAGAAAAAATAGAGAAAGAAAATTACAGACCAATTTCCTGAAGGAATATTGATGGCAAATTTTTAGCTAAGATGTTAACAGTTATTTTTGTTGTGGCAAAGAGCTAGAAATGGAAGTGATGCCTATCAATTGGGAAATAGCTGAGCAAGTTGTGGCATGTGAAATGCAATTATGTTAAAATAAATGAAGAACAAGATAGTTTCAGATAGATATGGGAGGACTTATATGAACTTAGTCAAAATGAAGTGAACAGAACTAGGAGAACATTGTACACAGCAACAACAATATTTTAAGAATTGGCAACTGTGAAAAATTTACCTAACCTGGATAAAAGACAATGATCCAAGACAATCCAAAGGATGCATGATGAAAACATACTATTCCCTTCCAGAAAGAAAACTGATGAATTCAGAATTAAAGACTGAGGCTATTTTTAACTCTATTTTTCTTGTTTTTGTTTTTTTGTTTTGTTTATTGTTTTTGGTGTGTGTTTTCTTTTGCAACATATCTTATGTAGAAATATATTCCTCATGAATTCACATGTACAATTAAAATCATATTGCTTGCCTTATCTAGAAGAGGGGAGATGTGAGAGGGAGGGAAAGAGTTTGAAACTCACATCTTTATTTATTTATTTTTATTAATGACAATAATCTTTTTATTTTCACATACAAAGATAATTTTCAGCGTTCCCGCTTGCAAAATCTTGTGTTCCAATTTTTTCTTTCCTCTCTTCCCCCTCTTCTAAACAACAAGGAATTCAATATAAGTTAAACATATTTCCACATTTGTCATGCTGCATGAGAAAAGTCAGATCAAAATAAAGGGAAAAAATGAGAAAGAAAAAAAAAAACAAGCAAACTAACACAAATAACAAAAGCTGAAAATACTATGCTTTTATGCACATTCTCTCTCTGGATGTAGTTGCCTCTTTCCATCACAAGTCCATTGCTTTGAATCTCTCATTGTTGAAAAGAGCCAAGTCCATTATAGTTGATCATCACATAATTTTTTGGTTACTGGGTATAATGTTTTCCTGGTTTTGCTCACTTTACTTAGCATCTGTTCATGTAAGTCTTTCCAGGAAGCTCTTTCTTTTCTTCTTTTCTTCCAGGCTTTTCTGAAATGAATGCTAAAAATCTTTCTCATCTATTAGAAAACATTTAATAAAATAAATTAAAAATTATTTTAAAAAATTCATTATTCTGGGAAGGGGACCATAGGTGTCACCAGAATGCAAAGGGGTTACTAAAAGTAGTTAAGAATCCCCAATGTAATTCAACTTTTCTTCATATGAAGAAACCAGGCCCACTTATAACAAATGGCTTGCCCAGAGTCACAAAGATGGTAAGCACATAGGTTTTTCATTCCATATTCAGGGTCTTTCCATTGTTCCAAGTTGTTTCCTTGATGTGCAATGAAAATGTGAATGAATACGTTGAAACTTAAAGACTAAAACAGAGTGCTATGCAAGTGGTCAGAAATGTGCAAGAAGATAGGAAAATATATCTTTTCTCTTCTTTGCAGGTGTTTAGAAAGATATTATTCTAGACTGACGAAGACCACTTTATATGAGCAAAGAATTGTATCCCAAAAGGTTGTTGGTATTAAAGGGTATTTAAAGTTTGTCTTTTGCTTTTTGGCAAACAAGCATCCAGTTGTCTGTCCATTGCAGCTATCTTTTGGGGGGAGCAATGAAGCAATGAAGATCAGTGGATAGAGCTGGACTTATCAAGAGGCCCTCAGTTTAAATATGACCTGAAGTACTAGAAGAAAAATTTTAATGCTCATACTTTTGTTCTCACTATATAGTTTGAAGAGTGACCAAGTAGATAATGTGTAGTCCACATGGATTTTCCTAAGTGAAGTCCCTTGGAGAAACTTGGCAATCTTTCCCACCCCTCTTCAAGATAGAGTTTGACTTCTACTTGGGGGAACAAGAGATTAGCCTTTTATTCTCCTCAGCAGGGAATTAAATCCCACTAAATATTGCTAATCTAGGGGAGTGATTTTTAGATTCAAACTACTTCTCTGGTTGCTGTGCCCTAAAAAGAAAATGGGTACCCTGAATTTATATCTAAAAGCTCGATTCCTTCCCACAAAATGCAAGCATCATACCTAGTATTAAATTAGAATATAACAAACAATACACGAAGTGAATAAACTCATCCACTGGGAGAGAGATAGCTTAAGTAAGGGAGAGGCACCAAACTCACCTAAGGGGAAATTCCTTGAAGTCTCCAGGAAGACAAGCTAGAAAACAGGGTTTAGTTCCTCTATATATCTGCTACTTCCCTAAATCTTCTCTCTTTCTCTCCAGAATAAGTTATAAAGAGAATTTGGAACTTTTTGTTTTCTTTCTTGAAGCAGCAAGGGAGAAGAAAGCTCACTCCTTTCACAAGCTCTTGAACCAACTCCACTTTCACACAGACATGCAACCATCCAGTCATCATTCACTCCTTTTAGTGAAATAAGTCTTATCAAAAAGCTGTAAATTTGAATCAGAAAATAAATACCCCCCGCCCCCTGCAAAAGTAAATAAATAATATTGCTTTTGTAGAACTGATCAAGGCAATGATAAAGCATGATTCCAAAGGACCAATGATGAAGCCCACTACCCACCTTCTGACCGAGAGGTGATAAACTCAGAGGGCTGATTGAGACAATGCTTTTTGGATATGACCAAGGCAGGAATTTGGATATGACCAAATAGGAAATGACCAAAAAGGAAAGAAAATAAATGTTTATTAATTGAAAAATGTAAAATGAAAAGAATTTTAAATGAGGAATATTGCTTTGTCCTTTGAATAGAGAATAAGATCTGAGATAGTGAGACTAGTCAGGAAATTATTGCTATATTCGAGATGATAAAGGCCTAAAGTAGTGTGGAAAGAAAGATTCAAAAGATGTGGAGATAAAATTAACAGCACTTGGGCAACTAATTGGACACAGAGGCAGAAGATGAGGAAGTTGAAATAAAATAATATAGAATTTAGAAATAAGACATAAAATCTTCATGTGCATTTCTTATGGTCGATGGCTTGATGGCATCAAGAATGCTCAACTAATACTCTATTGATGTTGGGAGAAATCAAGGAAGACCTCTAGAATATTGAGGGACCTGCTGTTATGAATTTCTGGGAGGACATGAATGAGATGCTCACTAGGTATAGATGGGTTGCATTTCTCAATCATAAGAGGAAACTTCCAAATCTATGCATTCACAAATCCATTTGAATATTTGAATGAATGAATGCAAATGCATATATAAAATTTAAAAAAAAACTTAAAATATTTATAGAAAACTAGTCTTCAAAGAGTCTTCAACTGGTCAAGGTACTCAAGATGAAAATATATTTCAATTCAATTTAATTAAACCCAACATTTGTTTGGTACCAAAGATTATCAAGGCTCTCTATATTAGAAATACAAAGATTTTTGCTCTCTTTCCAATCCAAAACTGATCTAAAGGAGGGCATAGTATAAATAAAAGTAGGTAGCATGTAAATTGAACATAATCAGCGTTTAAGAGAGGTGACATATGCAAAGAGCCAGGAAAAAACTCAGCATTTGCTCTTTCTGGAAGGAAAATGCCCTCAAAACAATAATGTAAAATATTTGCTTCAATGTTTTATTGATCACTCTTTTCTCCTTCCCAGAGAACTGAGCTTTCTCATCGGGACTGAATTAATGAGAACTATTCCCCAAAGTTCTCTCAACTTATAAAGTTGAGATTTCTCTACCTCTGCTTGAATCATTATCTGGGCATATTGTGAAGTCATCTGTGTTACCATCTGTATTTAAGGCATTTTGGCCATCATTTAAATAGTGTCACTGAATAAATAGGAAAAACTTGAGAGGCTCCACCAACCAAAAAGAAAATAATTCAGCATCCTCTACAAATGAGGGATAAATAAAAACAATGCCTAATTGGTCCTATGCAAGGAACATTTAGGAAATTTTTAAAGCTATAAATTAAGAAGAGGCAATATGGATTAAAAGGAAGCCTCGGTTAAAGAGGGTTAACTTTTTTTGGGGGAAACATACTGGCTTTGTGACTTTGGACAAGGAAGGTAAGCTCTAGGCAACTCTAGACTAAATACAGTGAAGAACTACTTTCGTTTGAAGAAAGAACTCTCTAAAACAATTAGTATAGATCCCACACCTATAAAATTAAGCCAAATGAAATCTTTCCTCCAAATCAAAATTAGTTACCCACAGACAATCGGAATAACAATTGATAACTAAAACACAGACAAATTTGCCATGGAAGTATTTTAGTAGACACGAGACACCAGGTTTTCTGAAATTTTGCAACATGTGTACACAATCAAATCATCAACTAAAGGGAACAATAGATTATGAAATATTAGGAATATATTATGCTTTTGAGACATTTTTTCAAATCTGTTCAATGAACAGCAAGTCCTTAATATGTGCAAAGCACCATACTTGACATTAAAGAAAATAATTAAGTTTTTACTGAATCTGTATCACTAAGATATCATAAAAGAAGGGAAATGTTTGTAGCAACCCTTTTTGTAATGGCAAGGAACTAGAAATTGAGTGAATGGTCATCAACTGGGGAATGGCATAATAAGCTATAGTATATCAATGTAATGGTATATTACTGTTCTATAAGAAATGATGAGCAGGCCGATTTCAAAAAAGCCTGGAAGAACGCACAGGAATTGATGCTGAGTGGAGCGAGCAGAATCAAGAGAACATTGTACATAGTAACAAGAAGATTATGCAGTGATCAATTGTGATGGACTTGGTTCTTCTCAACAATGCAATGATTTATTCAAGGTAATTCCAATAAATTTGGGATGGAAAATGTCATCTGCATCTGGAGAGGGAATATGGATCAAAGTATAGTATTTTCCTCTTTTTGTTTGTTTCTTTCTCATGTTTTTTTTTCCCTTTGTCTGATTTTTCTTGCACAACATGAAAAATATGAAAATATATTTAAAAGAACTGCACATATTTAACCTCTGCACATATTTAACCTCTATCAGATTATTTGCTGTCTTGGGGAGAGGGGAGGTAAGAGAGGGAGGAAGAAAAATTTAGAACACAAAGCCTTACAAAAGTGATTTTTGAAAACTATTTTATACATATTTAAAAAAATAAAATACTGTTAACTCTGTAACTTCCTCTAACCTTCTCTCAAACCAAATGCAGAGTAAACCTCCAAACTGGTTTTGTAGTCAAAAAATCCACAAATATTTGGAGTACAACACATTTCTAGAAGAAGGTACCTTAGAAGAACTTCAGATCAGATCTGTTTCAATTGGGCAGAGGGAGAGTCTGTGGAACCCAGACCACAGCACAGGGAGACCAAGGTAAGGAGGTGGAGTGGAGAATCAGAACATTGTAGCTTCCATGCATCTGGGAATCTTGTGTGAGCCACTCTTTCCTGGTTGCAAGCAAGTGGTGTGGCCTTTTGTAAAAGACAAATTGTAAACCATTGAGCCCAGGAAGAATGCTGGACCTAGCCACCATTACCCAGTACTAAAAATCAATCAGTAGAACTGCCCCAGGGCAAATTAAAGCAGCTGTCACTCCTTTGCATTGAACAGAGCTCAAACATTACAAAAATGAATAAAAAACAAAAAAGAACTCATACCATAGACAATTTTTATGGAGAGAGAAAAGAACAGAACTCAAATCCCGAGGTTCCTACAGGCAAAGCAACTCCAGAAAAAAGCCCCAAAGAGAGGCATGAGCCGGTCCCCATTTCACAAAGCTTTCTTTGAAGATTGCATAAAGGATCTTAAAAAAAGAGTTAGAAGAGAAATGGGCAAATGAAATGAGATCATTGCAAGAAAGAATGGAAAAATGGAAAAAGAATTCAATAAACAAAAAAATTTAATTGGCTAATTGCAAAAGGATCTAAAAAAGATAACTGAAGAAAATAATACACTAAAAATTAGAATTGAACAAATGGAAATGAATGACTCAGCAAGACTTCAAGAATCAGTCAAACAAAAACAACAAAATGAAAAAATAGAAGAAAATATGAAATAACTCCTAGGAAAAACAACTGACCTGGAAAATAGATATAGAAGAGACACTAAGAATTATTGGGCTTCCTGAAAGCCATAATGAAAAAAAGAATCTAGACATTATCTTACAGGAAATCATAAAAGAAAACTGCCTTGATATTTTAGAATCGTAAAGTAAAATAGCCATTGAAAAAATCTCCTTATCACTTTCTGAAAGAGACCCCAAAATTAAATTCCCAGGGAATATTGTGGCTAAATTTCAGAACTATGGTACCAAATTAAAGATATTGCAAGTAGCCAGAAAAAAACAATTTAAATACCGAGGAGCACAATTAGGATTACCTAGGATCTAGCAACTTCCATCTTAAAGGATCAAAGGGTGTGGAATCTGATATTCTGAAAAGAAAAGGAACTGGGATAACAGCCAAAAATAAGCTATCCAGATAAAATGAGCATTAATTTTCAGGAAGAAGATGGACATTCAATGATATAGGTGAATTTCACCTATTTCTAATGAAAAGACCAGAAATGAACAAAAAATTGGATCTCCAAACACAGAACTCAAGAGATGAATAAAAAGGTAAAAAGAAAAGAACTCGTAAGAACTATATTTTTGTTATGGGTATACTTGTCTCATGTAATTCTACTTTATAGAATTCGACTTTTTCTATAAGAAATTCTACTTTAACTCTTTTAACAAAATTTCTTTGTTGTACTCACCCTAATTTCTGGGTTGAGGAGACTATTTCACTGGATCAAGATCAGAGGCTTTTCCATTGAGATCAGGTCCTGTCTGTCCCACATTCGGATGCTAAAATGTGGTATTCTCTTCTTTTTTATAATATATGATCATTCTCTGGGAGCAGGTTTCTTGGGGAGGTTTTCTGGAGGCAGCCTTAGTTTCAGTTCAAAGTAATAAACACCCCAAATACAGCCAGGAGTTAAAATCCAATCCTTTATTGTGTCCTTCAAAGTCTTGAGCTTCAGCCCCTAGCTCCCTCTGAATGTCTCCATCCAGCACAAAGGTGGAATATGGAATGACTCTGTCTCCGCCTCCGAGAGTGGGCTTCTGTCCCTGGCCCTGAGAGCTTCTTGCTTATATGCTATACACTGAGTACACACCAATCATTATATCACTGGGAAACCATTATTTGTTGTAGGATTAAATCAATTCTAAACTAGATTTAAACATTGTCTCCTCAATTCCACTTAGTACCTTGTTTCAAGTTCTGGCCCATAACATCTCCTTGTGGGATCAGATCAATCATACTGAACCATGCTAAATTAGATAATTATTGTCTCTATCAATTCTAATGACTTAACACTTTGTAAGGATTCCAACATACACCATCAAATTTATATACCACTACTTAGTTATTCAGTCATTCCTCTATTGTTGGTCATGTTATTAGTTTTCAATTTTTGTGAGGGATGGAGTTCCCCACCACAAAAAGAACTGTTATAATGTACACAAAGAATTGTTGACTCTTTCTTTAGTCTCTTTTTGGGGATAGGCATAGTAGTGGTACATCTGGGTCAAAGAGTGAGCACTATGTAATAAATTTTTGTGTATAATTCCAAATTACTTTCCATAATGGTTGTACCCATTCATATATCAGCCAACAATATATCATTGTGTCTTTTGTGCCATAGCTCCTCCTATCTGTACCAGTTTCCTTATTTTGTCATCTTTGCCACTCTGATGTATATGAGATAGAATCTCAGAATTGCTTTAATTTGTACTTCTCTAATTAGTAGTCAATTGGAGCTAGCATGGGTTTCTTACTTTCAGAACTATATGTTCATATCCTTGGACCCTTTATGAATTGGGGAATGGCTCTTATTCTTATGAATTTGAATCAGTGCCTTATATACTTTGAAATGAGACCAATACAGAGAAACTTGCTGCAATGATTTTTCCCAATTCCTTCTTTTTTAATCTTAATTTTATTTTTTGTGAAAAATCTTTAAAACTTGCTATCAAAATTGTTCGTTTTCTCTTCTGTGATTCTTTCTATTCCTTGTTTGGTCATCAGATTTTTTGACTTTCCTCCTATGCTTCTCTCATTTGTTTGTGATGAGACCAAGATGTGCAAGTTTAGCTATGGTCAGTTTTTTACAGGGTCTTTCTGTCACAAAAGGTCATAAACAAGGGGAAGTGGACCCAGAAATGATATACAAAAGGTCTTCAAAGGCAGAGATCAAATTTCTGGGACATTTTGTAACATCATTGTCTTGAAAGAGTTCAGTATACTTCCAGATAAGCAATAAATTACTTATTTTTTAAAAGTACAAACTAAGCTGTCCTTATTATTTCATAGTTCATAAATAGGTTATGAGTCTTATACTAAATATGCCTCTCCAGAGACTCCAGAGTATTGTTTTTGGATTGGGGATATGGATAACATATTCCAAATACCAGGGACAATTTGCTAGAAGTAACAGTTTCAAACAGAAGCCATGTATGACAGTGCATGTGCCAGGTACCGTTGCTCACAAAATTGATAGTTCTGATTATTTTTACTTTTTACACTCATGTGAAAAAAAGCCTAATTTGCTACAGAACTGAATAGAGAAAATTCTCTATAATAGCTTGCATGACAGCATAGTATTCTTCTTAAGCAACATTATTAAAAATTTTACAATCATTCTCTCTGAATCAGTTATGTATTATAAGGTGGTTAACAGTACCAAATTCATGACTTCATTTTCTCAAATATGAGTAATGTTTCTCTCTCCTTTCCCAATGCTTTCCTTTCCTTTCCTCTCCTCTCACCTCCTTTTCACTTTTTCCTCCTTTTCTCTCATCTTGTTTGTCTGTCTCTGTCTCCGACTCTCTGTCTTTCTCCTCTGTGTGTCTGTCTCTATGAGTCTGTCTCTGTGTGGCTCTGTCTGTCTCTCTGTCTTTGTCTATCTCTCTGTCTCTGTTTCTCTCTCTCTCTCTCTGTTGCTCTGTCTCTCTCTCTGTATCTTTCTCTCTTTTTCTCTCTCACTCTCTTTCTCTGATTCTGGGTATCTATTGCTCTAACTTTCTGTCTCTCTCTGACTGACTTTCTCTCTCTCTTTCTTCTATCTTTATTTGTTTGTCTTTTTGTGTCCCCCTCTCTTTTAAATATGCTTTTAAGTAATGATAAATTTATAGTCTTGAAACCCAACTGTCTTTCTCACTAAATGGATAATATATTTATTCATTTTATGAATTAATTAAAACCATATGGAATTTGGACCACCAGATTCTGAATTAAGCATTTTGTTTTAGAAAGACCAAGAAAAATAGAATTTTGAGTCCAAGAGGGCTCAAATATTTTCTTATCTTAAATGAACATATGAGGAACTAGCATCAGCTGAATTCTACTGTTAGTTTTTGTGGTTTTGATCAGACTAGGATTATAAGATTAAGAGGCTAATATGTACCTATAAATTATCTGAACTGATCATCTGTACCTTTGAAAGGGAAAGGGGGTAGTTTGATTCCCCAGACAAACAGACTTTATTATAAACCATGTAAAATCAAGAGATATCAATATGAAAAAATATTAATGTAGATGGAAAAATAAGCATTTCTCAGTCCTCAATAATTCCCAAAACACAGTAAAGTATGAGTAGGACCTGATGACAATCCCATAGGAATGCTTATTAGCATTCACTAAATTGAAATGAATTAAACTGAACTGAATCAATTTACATCACTGTTTTTTGTTTTGTTTTCCAATTTCAGATTTCCATTTTAAATTTTCCATTTAAAAAAAAATTTAGCTTACCAAAGATCATGTCAGACTTGGTTCAGAAACAAGAAGGGAAACTAAACATAAGCTAAGAATTGTGTCTCATTAATTTAAATTGGTATTTCATTTCATTCTTTGTGATTAGACTAGATTTTTTTTTCTCTCATTTCATTTAAACAAGTTTTGTTATTGTTGTTAAAACTAATTTGACTTCTGCTTTCCTGAGTAAATATTTAGTTTGTGAGAAGCCAACATACTATAATATTTTTTTTAAAATTCTTAAGGTTTTTAGAAGGTATCATTTGAGTTTATCATGTCATAAAACCTAACAGATTATTGAAGTGCCTACTACAGAGACAATTATTACTGATTTGCCCCATTGGAAGAAAGCATAAGTACCCTCTGGCATATACTAACCTCAGAAAATCTATATTTTTTTTAAAAAAAGGAAAACCTTATTTCAGTGTCAATAAAATAGCAGGGGCTTTTATGGTAATACCTTCTTTCTTATTGTCAACATGCTTTCCAAAGCCTCCTTTTTATTTATATCAATATTCTCAAATTTAAATTAGGCAAGGAGAAGATTGGAAGCTAATGAATTTACCTGCCCTTACCTTCTGTTCACTCTCTAAAGCCATCCATTTACAATTTCCCCAAGATTCAACAACTCCTGGGAGAGATTTAAAGCTTAGCGTTTGTGAAGCCATTGAATGAATTTAGTAAGAAGCCAGCTGTAGCAGAGGATTTGATTTCATGCTGCTGCAAATGAAAATCTGTGGTGTTGAGTCAAGATGCACTGCATGGAGAAGGAGCAGAAACTCCACTCTTTAAGTCAGTTCGGTTTTAATCTTTTTGTATCATGGACTCTCTGAGTATCTTGTGAAATCTATGGATTCCTTCTCAGTACAGATTTTATTTAAATATATAAATGTATATATATATATATATATATATATACACACACATATATATGTATATATATATATACACAACATATTTAAATATATACAATAATATGCATGGGATTACAAAGAAAACTAGTTATATTGAAATACAATTAGAGAAAAATACTTAAAAAAACACATCAATTCATGAACCTGGTTTGAGAATTTCTTCCTTAAAGCATAAATTCATTGTTTCTTTAGCAGTCTGGTAAAGCATATGGAACCTTCATATTATTTAATTTGTAAAGTAAAACAAAAAGATTAAAAGGGAAAAATATACTCAAATACTAAGTCTGTAAGTTGCTATACAGGTATCTATCAGCAATGGTGGAGAGAGTAGTCAAAATATGTTGGTCTATTACAGAAATTCTAAAATTTGTTGTATTATGGAGTCCTTTGGTAGTCTAGTGAAAGCTATATACCTCAGAGTAAAGTTTTCTTAAATTCATAAAATTAAATAAAATATATCATTAACATATAGTTAAATAAGAGGGAAGGGAGGGAAGGGAGAAAAAAGAATTATTTCATTAGAGCTTTCTATATGCAAGAAAACGTAGCCCATCTCCAGTTTAGCAAGCAATTAAAAGACTTTTCATCACCACTTTGTAAACCACAGTCATAGAATTACTGAGTATTTTTTGAATTAAGGTAGGACCTTCCATTGTGAATGCATTTCTGGAAAGAGTCACCAATCCTCCACTAAAGATCACTAGCAGATAGAGACACCTAGGCGTGCTAGGGGTTGAGCTCCCATTATTCACACTAAATATTCTTTCTATGTTATGTTCATGATTTCTAGTTAGCACTTTAACTTCCCTATCATAATAGTGGGTTCCTCCTGTGAATTTCCCACATTATAGCTGTTTGCAACAATACAGTATCACAAGAATTCTCCTGAGGGATTTACTACAATGTTAGTGTCTAACTATATCCTGTTTGAGTATCTTGTTTGCACGTCTGAGTATATTACTTCTTTAGAAAGAAACAGATTAATCTAACTATTTAACTCATACCAAATAAAGTGAAAAAATTGAGTTGGTCTATTTAAAATGAATTTTTGTGTATAATATGTTTATAAGTTTGAGTTAGCTAGCTAATGTCCTAATATTTCTATCCACTTTCTTCTGCTAAGTAGCCAATATTCTATTTGTACCAACTTTCCAGAAGGAGTAGAATCTAACTGTATTCTAAACATGCATTTTGTTTGTAGGGCTGAGCATATATATGCTTTTGTTAGAAGTAGATTAATCTAGTCTTTAAGAATCATAGAAATCAAATTGTTGCAATTAGAAGTTCTTTTGATGATGTATTTTCTTGTGGTGCCTAGTTTGTATGAAACCTACCCAGTATTTCACAATGTTTTATATTCAGAAAAATCATGTTTGCATGATGACCACCCTCCCTCTATCTCATTATGATCTTTTTGAAGGCAGAGATTGTTTTTGCCTTACCTTCTTATCCCTAGTGCTCAGTCACATGGTAGATGCTTAAAAAATGCTTGTTTACTTGACTTTAATAGATGATTACTGATTAATTGATTATATCTTTTCTTTATATTCCTGACAATTTTATTCACTACCAATTATCACCTCTGTTTTAGGTAATTCTCAAATCTGTTTCTCCTTTCTTTAGCCTTTTCATTTGGATGGAGAGCCACAATTCTCAATATCATAGATATTTCTATGTTTTTTGCTTCACCAGCCGATCAAACTTCAAATGTCCCAAACCAAGATTACTGTATTTCTCCCTCAACGTGCCTTTCCATCTGACTTCATTATTTCTCTGTGACATGGCTTCTCTCTCTTACTTACAGAGTTCAAAACTTAATCTTTGACTTCTCACTCACTTTCCACTCAGATCTGATCTGACAAGCTTGTCAAGTCTACTTTAAGATATTTCATATTCTTCTCTTCTGTTCTTCCTCTGCCAAGATTCTGGTAGAGATTCTAATTAACCACATTTGGGCAATTAAAATTAGACGCATTCTCACATCCATTTTCTTGACTTTTTAATAATTGTTTACAATTGTCAATAAATAGATCTCTTTTTTAAAAGATTTTTTAAAGATTATCTTTTTTTTTAATCTGATTTGCTCTTACTTTAGACTCTTCACTAGCTCACTATTACTGACATTCAAGACCAACACCAACTTTTCTCTCTAGCCTTATCGTCTGAATTTTCTTGTCTCCATCTCTTTGTTTATACTGTTTCCTATATCTGGAATGTTCATCCTTTCCTTTATTTATTTCTTGCTCTTTAAAACAACAAACAAAACCAACAGCAATTACATACAACTGTCCTAAATTTTCTTTCCAAGAAGCCTTCCTTGATAATCCTGGTAAATAATCCCTAACCCTAACCCTCCCTCATTCTCCACCCCAGACTTCATCATCACAGTGCTTGAACTCACAATTACCTGAAGCACTTAACTGTAGTTTAAAATAATACATGATCTTTGAGTTCAAATCCACCCTTAGACATTACCTGCATGGCCCTGAGCAAGTCAATTAACTTATTTGTCTGTTTCCTCATTTATAAAATGGGGATAGCATCTCCCAGGGTAGCTGTAAGAATAAAATGAAAAGATATTTTCAAAGTACTTTGCAAATCTTTAAAATGCTACATAAATGCTAGCTATCATTATTATTGCTGTTATTATCCTCTCCATTCTCGTTCTATCACATCATTCATGATGTGATTGTCACATCAAACTCTAGGATCTACTTATATGCCACCATGTTCTATTTTAAAGTAATTGGTTTACACAGCTTATCTCTTCTACAGTGTAAACTCCTTAAGGGAAAACACTTTTTTGATATTCTTTATAGTATATAGCATAGCAATTTGCCTGACAATAAACCATATATATATATAGATATAGATAGATATATGTATATAGATTGAACTAATAAGTGAACATCATACTTTACTAAATCTTTTTTTCATTTGATTTTCACAGCAGTTCTGTGAGGTTGACAGGCTGTCTATTTTATAGATGGAAAACTGTGGCTTATAGTGTATGGTGCCCAAGATCACTTAGCTGGAATACGGTAGAGCAAAGATCCTGTCTCCTGATTTCTAATTCAGTGTTTTTTCTACTATTGATAGCTAAGTAACATAGTAATTAAGTCTTGAACTTGGTTTTGGGAAAAGCTGAGTTTAAATTCTATCTCAGATGTTGTTTACTCATTATATGATAGTTCATTTAACTACTCATGGTTTCAGTTTGTTATTGTTCAGTCTTTAGTTATGTCATACAGGTTTTATAAACTTATATGGGATTTTCTTGTCAAAGATACTAGAAGGGTTCACCATTTTCTTTTCCAGTACATCAAGACAAACAGGGATTAAATGACTTACTCAAGGTCACACAGCTAGTAAGTGTCTGAGGTTGGATTTGAATTTAAGTTTCACCAAACCATCTACCTATCTCTTGGTCTCAGTTTACTCATACGTAAAATGGGATAATAAGAGATGGTATGGAGATCAAATGAGATAATATATGTAAAGTGCTATCTAAATATATGCTACTATTATACTATTCTGACTTCGTCTCTAGAAGTATAATAATTCCTATCCCTCTTTTAAGTTATAGTTTTATAGTAATGCAAACATCAGCAATGATTATAATCAATCCCCGCCTCCACTTCCCTGACATCTTCATACATTATTTTCTCTTTTCTTCTGGAATATGAAAAATCATTTATGAAAAGCCACTTCCATCTCCCATATTTTAGTTCTTCCCTATTAGGGAATAAGGGTGATAAAGAGAGTTATTATTCTAATATATTTTGTATGTATCTCATTTGTACATTATTTCTATATGTTATCTTCCCTGATAGAAAATGATCTTCCTAAGAACAGAACAAAGACTGTCTTACATCCTATTTTTTGAGGAGGAAAGGGTGGAGAATGGGACAGGATACTATCCCCTGTGTTGAGCACATAGTAAGTGCTTAATAAATAAATACTTTTAAATGAGTTGGTGTAATAATTCTAAGCAGTATGAACTTAATATTCTTACATGGACTTAAAATTGTGAGCAGCAAAGCAAAATATTCTTTCATCATGTTTTTCTACTAAAATTTTACCCTTGACCTTCCTAACCATAGTTTGAAGGCAAATTGTTAATAACATTGTAATAATCATTTTTCTATGACACAAGCTATTTTTTTTTAACAGAAGTCCTTCTCCCCCCTTCTTTTTTCTCTTTATTTTTTTGAGTTTCAAATTCTCTCCCTTCCTCCCTCCACACCCCTGTCATTGAGAAGACAAGCAGCTCTATGTAGGTTTCACATGTGAAATCATATAAAACATTTCCACATTAATCATGTTATGAAAAAACCATAGACAAAAATCCCCAAATCTTAAGAAAAATAAAGTAAAAAGAAAAAAGTATGCATCAACCAGTATTTAGACACAATCGATTCTTTGTCTGGAGATGGATAGCATTTTTCATAATAAATCCTTCAGAACTGTCTTGGATCATTGTATTGCTGAGAATAGCTAAGTCATTCACAGTTGATCATCTATAACATTGTTGTTATTTTGTATATAGCATATTTTACTTTGCAACAGCTCATGGAAATCTTTCTGGATTTTTCTGAGAGCATCCTGCTCATCATTTCTCATAGCACAATAGTATTCCATCAAAATCACATAGCACAATTTGTTCAGCCATTCTTCAATTGATGGGCATCCTCCAAATTTCCAACTCTCTGACATCAGAAAAGAGCTGCAAAAAAAATTTCTGTACACACATATATTTATGACCCTCCCTGCTTAAATCTCTTTTTGGATACAGATCTAGCAGTGATCTTGCTAAATATAAATAAATATGTTCCATATAACACTGGGAAATGAATGTAAACTGCTTGCATTTTTTTTTCTTCCAGGGTTATTTTTACCTTCTGAATCCAATTCTTCCTGTGAAACAAGAGAACTGTTCGGTTCTACACACATATATTGTATTTAGGATATACTGTGACATGTTTAACATGTATAGGACTGCTTGCCATCTGGGGGAGAGGGTGGTGGAAGGGAGGGGAAAAGTTGGAACAGAAGTGAGTGCAAGGGATAATGTTGTAAAAAATTACCCAGGCATGGGTTCTGTCAATAAAAAGTTATAATTATTAAAAAATAAATTAATTAATTAAATTAAAAAAAAAGAAATATGCCTTTATTAGAGAAACTTGCTTCAAAATTTTTGTGAGAATAAGATTCCCCCTTCTTCCCCCTACCACCACCTGTTCCATTCCCCTCTACTATAAAACTTTTTCTTTCTTCTTTTATGTGAGATAATTTACCTTATTCTATCCTTGCCTTTCTCTTTCTTCCAGTCCATTTCTCTTTTTTTTTATTTTTTAGATTTTATTTTTTTAGATATCATCCCTTCATAAGTCAATTCACACCTGTGCTCTGTCTCTATATATTTAACTATCTTAATAATGAGAAAGTTTTTAAGAGTTATAAATATCATTTTCCCATATAAGAATGTAAACAGCTTAAACTAATTAAGCCTCCTATTTAGCTATCTTGTATTTGAAAGACAATTTTCTATTTAGTTTTGGTTTTTTCATCAAGATTATTTTCATCCTCCTTCTATTTTATTAAATATCCATTTCCCCCTTAAATAATTATACTCATTTTTGGGGGGTAGATGATTCTTTGTTTTCTTTGTTGTAATCCTACTTTCCTAGTTCTTTTGCCCTTTGGAATATCACATACCAAGCCCTTTTATTCTTTAATGTAGAGGCTGCCAAAGTCTGTGTTATCTTGCCTGTGGCTCCATAATACCCCCCAATTTTTTTTTTTTTTTTGTGGCTATTTGCAATATTTCTCCTTGATCAGTGAGCTCTGGAAATTGGCTATAATATTCCTAGCAGTTTTCATTTTGGGATCTCTTTTAGGAGATGATCAGTGGATTATTTAAATTCTTATTTTACCTTCTAGTTCTAGAACTAGAGAAATTTGCCTTGATAACTTCTTGAAAGATGATGGCTAGGTTCTTTTTTTTAATCATTGCTTTTAGGTAGTACAATAATTTAAAAAATGATTTCTCCTGTATCTGTTTTGCAGGTTTTGTTTTTTCCAGTATGATATTTCAAATTGTCTTCTATTTTTTTTAATTCTTGTTTCTCAATTTCTCATAAAATCATTAGTTTCCACTTTCCTAATTCTATTTTTTAAGGAATTATTTCTGTGAACTTTTGTATCTTCTCTTCCAATTAGTCAATTCTATTTTTTAATTATAGCTTTTTATTTACAAAATATATGCATAGGTAATTTTTCAGCATTGACCCTTGCAAAACCTTCTATTCCAATTTTTCCCTTCCTTTCCCCCACTCCCTCACCCAGATGGCAGGTAGACCAATACATGTTTAATATGATAAAGTATATGTTAAATACTATATATATAGATACATATACATACAGTTATTTTGCTGCACAAGAAGAATTGGGCTTTGAAATAATATACAAGTAATCTTTGAAGGAAATCAGAAATGCAAGTGGACAAAAACAGAGGGAAATGCGATATAGTGTTTCACACTCATTTCCTAGAGTTCTTTTACTGGGTATAGCTAGATCTATTTATATTGAACAAATGGAACTGATTTGGTTCATCTCATTGTTGAAGAGAGCCATGTCCATCAGAATTGATCATCATATAATATTGTTGTTGAAGTATATAATGATCTTCTGGTCCTGCTCATTTCATTCAGCATCAGTTCATGTAAGAATCTCCAGGACTTTGTGAAATCCTCCTGCTGGTCATTTCTTACAGAACAATGATGTTCCACAGCATTTATATACCACAATTTATTCAGCCATTCTCCAATTGATGGGCATCCACTCAGTTTCCAGTTTCTAGCCACTACAAAGAGGGCTGCCACAAACATTTTTGCACATACATGTCCCTTTCTTTTCTTTAAGATCTTTTTGGGATATAAGCCCAGTAGTAACACTGCTGGATCAAAGAGTATGTACAGATTGATAACTTTTTGAGCATAATTCTAAATCACTCTCCAGAATGGCTGGATGTATTAACAATTCCACCAACATTATATCAGTGTCCCAGTTTTCCCACATCCCCTCCAACATTCTGTGTTATCTTTCCCTGTCATCCTAGCCAATCTGACAGGTGTAGTGGTATCTCAGAGTGGTCTGAATTTGCATTTCTCTGATTAATAATGACTTGGAGCATCTTTTCATATGGCTAGAAATAGTTTCAATTTCTTCATCTGAGAATTGTCTGTTCATATCCTTTGAGCATTTATTAATTGGAGAATGGCTTGATTTTCCATAAATTAGAATCAACTCTCTCTCTATATTTTGGAAATGAGGCCTTTATCAGAACCTTTGACTGTAAAAATGTTTTCCCAGTTTATTGCTTTTCCTCCAATCCTGTCTGCATTAGTTTTGTCTGTACAAAAACTTTTCAATTTGATATAATAAAAATTTTCTATTTTGTGATCAATAATCATTAGTTTTTCTTTGGTCACAAATTCCTTCTTTATTCACAGATCTGAGAGGTAAACTATCCTATGTTCTTCTAATTTATTTATAATCTCATTTTTTATGCCTAGATCACGAACCCATTTTTGACCTTATCTTGGTGTATGGTGTTAAGTGTGGGTCAATGCCTAGTTTTTGCCATCTTAATTTCCAATTTTCCCAGAAGTTTTTGTCCAACACTAAATTCTTATCCCAAAAGCTGGGGTTTGTGGGTTTGTCAAACACTAGATTATTAAAGATATTAACTATTTTGTCCTGTGTACCTAACCTATTCCACTGATCAACTAATCTATTTCTTAGCCAATACCAAATGGTTTTGGGGACTGCTGCTTTATAATATAGTTTTAGATCTGGTACAGCTAGGCCACCTTCATTTGATTTGTCTTTCATTAGTTCCTTTGAAAGTCTTGACCTTTTATTCTTCCAGATGAATTTTGTTGTTATTTTTTCTAGGTCATTAAAATAATTTTTTGGGAGTCTGATAGGTATAGCACTAAATAAATAGATTAGTTTAGGTAGTATTGTCATCTTTATTATATTTGCTTGACCATCCAAGAGCACTTAATATTTTTCCAATTGGTTAGATCTGACTTTATTTGTGTGGAAAGTGTTTGTAGTTTTGCTCATATAGTCCCTGACTTTCCCTTGGCAGATAGATTCCTAAATAATTTATACTATCGGTAGTTACTTTAAATGGAATTTCTCTTTGTATCTCTAATTGTTGGATTTTGTTAGTGATATGTAAGAATGCTGATGATTTATGTGGATTTATTTTGTATCCTGCAACTTTGCTTAAGTTGTGGATGATTTCTAATAGCTTTTTAGTAGAATCTTTGGAGTTCTCTAAGTATAACATCATATCATCTGCAAAGAGTGATAATTTGGTTTCGTCATTACCTACTCTAATTCCTTTAATCTCTTTTTCTTCTCTTATTGCCAAAGCTAGCATTTCTAATACAATACTGAATAGTGATGGTAATAGTGGGAAACCTTGTTTCACCCCTGATCTTTTTTTTTCATAATTATAACTTGTTATTGACAGAACCCATGCTTGGGTAATTTTTTATAACATTATCCCTTGCACTCACTTCTGTTCCAACTTTTCCCCTCCCTCCCTCCACCCCCACCCCCAGATGGCAAGCAGTCCTATACATGTTAAATAGGTCACAGTATATCCTAGATACAATATATGTGTGTAGAACCAAACAGTTCTCTTGTTGCACAGGAGGAATTGGATTCAAAAGGTAAAAATAACCCAGGAAGAAAAATAAAAATGTAAACAGTTTACATTCATTTCCCAAATGTAGCTGCTTTCTTTGGGTGTAGCTGTTTCTGTCCATCATTGATCAATTGAAACTGAGTTAGATCTCTTTGTTGAAGAAATCCACTTCCTTCAGAATACATCCTCATACAGTATTGTTGTTGAAGTATATAATGATCTCCTGGTTCTGCTCATTTCACTTAGCATCAGTTCATGTAAGTCTCTCCCAACCTCTCTGTATTCATCCTGCTGGTCATTTCTTACAGAACAATAATATTCCATAACATTCATATACCATAATTTACCTACCATTCTCCAATGGATGGGCAGTCATCCATTTTCCAGTTTCTAGCCACTACAAACAGGGTTGCCACAAACACCCTGGCATATAAGGTCCCTGTTCTTTCCTTAGTATCCCCTTGGGGTACAAGCCCAGCAGTAGCACTGCTGGATTAAAGGGCATGCATAGTCCAACAACTTCTTGAGCACAGTTCCAAATTGCTCTTCAGAATGGCTGCATGTATTCACAATTCCACCAACAATGTATTAGTGTCCCACATCCCCTCCAACATTCAGTGTTATCTTTCCCTGTCATTCTAGCCAATCTGACAGGTGTAGTGGTATCTCAGAGTGGTCTGAATTTGCATTTCTCTGATTAATAATGACTTGGAGCATCTTTTCATATGGCTAGAAATAGTTTCAATTTCTTCATCTGAGAATTGTCTGTTCATATCCTTTGAGCATTTATTAATTGGAGAATGGCTTGATTTTCCATAAATTAGAATCAACTCTCTCTATATTTTGGAAATGAGGCCTTTATCAGAACCTTTGACTGTAAAAATGTTTTCCCAGTTTATTGCTTTTCCTCCAATCCTGTCTGCATTAGTTTTGTCTGTACAAAAACTTTTCAATTTGATATAATAAAAATTTTCTATTTTGTAATCAATAATGATCTCTAGTTCTTCTTTGGTCACAAATTCCCTCCTCCTCCACAGGTCCAAGAGGTAAACTATACCATGCTTTTCTAATTTATTTCTAATCTCATTCCTCATGCCTAGGTCATGAACCCATTTTGACCTTATCTTGGGGTATGATGTTAAGTCAATGCCTAGTTTCTGCCATACTAACTTCCAATTTTCCCAGCAATTTTTGTCAAATAGTGAGTTCTTATCCCCCAAACTGGGGTCTTTGGGTTTGTCAAACACTAGATTATTAAAGTTATTGGCTGTTTTGTCCTTTGAACCTAACTTTTCCATTGATCAACTAGTCTATTTCTTAGCCAAATGGTTTTGGTAACCGCTGCTTTATAATATAATTTTAGATCTGGTACAGCTAGGCCATCTTCATTTGATTTTTTTTTTTCATTAATTCCCTTGAAATTCTTAACCTTTTGTTTTTCCATATGAATTTTGTTGTTATTTTTTGTAGGTCATTAAAATATTTTTTTTGGAGTCTGATTGGTATAGAGCTAAATAAATAGATTACTTTAGGTAGTATTGTCATCTTTATTATATTTGCTCGCCCAATCTAAGAGCATTTAATATTTTTCCAATTGGTTAGATCTGACTTTATTTGTATGGAAAGTGTTTTGTAGTTTTGCTCATAAAGTTTCTGATTTTCCCTTTGGCAAACAGATTCCTAAATATTTTATGCTATCAGTAATTACTTTAAATCGAATTTCTCTTTGTAACTCTAACTGTTGGATTTTGTTGGTGATACATAAGAAGACTGATGACTTGTGTGGGTTTATTTTGCATCCTGCAACTTTGCTAAAGGTGTGGATTATTTCTAATAAACATTTTAGTAGAATCTCTGGGGTTCTCTAAGTATACCATCATATCATCAGCGAAGAGTGATAATTTGGTTTCCTCATTGCCTACTCTAATTCCTTTAATCTCTTTCTCAACTCTTACTGACAAAGCAAGCATTTCTAATACAATATTGAATGGTAACGGTGATAGTGGGCAACCTTGTTTCACTCCTGATCTTATTGGGAATGGTTGTAGTTTGTCCCCATTACATATGATGCTTACTGATGGTTTTAAATAGATGCTACTGATTATTTTAAGGAAAAGTCCATTTATTCCTATGATCTAAAGTGTTTTTAATAGGAATGGATGTTGGATTTTATCAAATGCTTTTTCTGTATCTATTGAGATGATCATATGGTTATTGTTAATTTGGTTATTGATATGGTCAATTATACTAATAGTTTTTCTAATATTGAACCAGCCCTGCATTCCTGGTATAAATCCTACTTGGTCATGATGTATTATCCTGGGGATGATTTTCTGTAGTCTTTTTGCTAATATTTTATTTAAGATTTTAGCATCAATATTCATTAGGAAGATTGGTCTTTGCAATTTTCCTTCTCTGTTTTCAACTTACCTGGTTTAGATATCAGTACCATGTCTGTGTCATAAAAGGAATTTGGTAGGACTCCTTCATTCCCTATTTTTTCAAATAGTTTATATAACATTGGGGTTAATTGTTCTTTAAATTTTTGGTAGAATTCACATGTAAATCCATCTGGTCCTGGGGGTTTTTTCTTAGGGAGTTGGTTAATAGCTTGTTCTATTTCTTTTTCTGAAATGGGACTATTTAAGCAATTTACTTACTCCTCTGTTAATCTGGGAAGTCTATATTTTTGAAGGTAGTCATCCATTTCACTTAGGTTATCAAATTTATTGGCATAAAGTTCGGCAAAGTAACTCCTAATTATTGCTCTTATTTCCTCTTCATTGGTGAAAGTTCTCCCTTTTCATTTTTAAGACTAACAATTTGATTTTCCTCTTTCCTTTTTCTAATCAGATTTGCCAAAGATTTATCTGTTTTGTTGGTTTTTTCATAAAACCAACTCTTAATTTTATTTATTAATTCAATAATATTTTATTTTCAATTTTATCAATTTCTCCTTTTAATTTTAGAAGTTCAAGTTTAGCATTTGATTGAGAGTTTTTAATTTGCTCTTTTTCTACCTTTTTAAGTTGCAGGCATAATTCATTGATTTTCTCTTTCTCTATTTTACTCAAGTAAGCCTCTAAAGATATAAAATTTCCCCTCATTACCACTTTGGATGCATCCCACAAATTTTGATATGTTGTCTTATGGTTGTCATTCTTTGGGGTGAAATTATTAATTGTGTCTATGATTTGCTGTTTCACCCAATCTTTCTTTAAAATGAGATTATTTCCTCCATTTACCCCATGCTCTCCCCTAGATCCAAGTGGTCCAGTATATGTCAAACATGGTAGAAATATATATTAAATCCAATATGTGGATACATATTTATACAATTATTGTGCCACACAAGATAAAAAGAGAAACAAAATAAAATGTAAACAAATAACAACAAAAACAGTGAAAATACTATCCAAAAGCCCTTCTTTAGGGAGGTTTGTATATGTTCATCCACCCACATAACCACAAAAGGAATGGATTCACTGTGTTTGAAATAGCAGTAATTTTTTAATTATTATGTTATTTTAATTGGACATTGTTCTGTTCAATTCACACACACACATTCACATATATATACATACACACAACACCCGCACCCACAGAGGCTCTTATTACTTTCTGATTTTACTGTGTTTACAGCTACTTAGGTACAAATGTCCTCAACTTTTCCTTTAGTTAAAAACATTGCTCTCAGGAATTTATTTGGAAACAGATATAGACAAGCTAGGATGACAAAGTACATACAGACTCATGCTGACTAGAGTTAGAATATGCACATTCTAGTGCTTCCTAACTCCATGATAGCAGCATCTTCAGGTATTAGCTACCAATTCTATTTAGAATCCTCAGGTTAGAAGAAAAACAGAGGTAGTTTTTCTACCATACTACTTTATCATTGATGAAAGCTGTTCATTCCCCTTGATGGCCAAAAGTTACATTTTTCCATCGTAGGATATGACATCACAGAAGTTAGAGTAGAAATGAATTTTAATTAACAAATAATGATGAATTATTTTATTCAATATAATCATTCAAGACAACCCCAAAGGACTCATTTTGAATAATAGCATCCACTTCTTTCTCTCTCTCTTTCTCTGTCTGTCTGTCTGTCTGTCTCTGTCTCTCTCTCTCTCACACACACACACATATACACACACGCTCTCTTTTCTCTCTTGTCCTCTTTCTTTGATGAGTACTACATATTAAAGCATATTTTTCCATTTTCTTTATATTTCTTGATTTTTATTTATTTTTGGCAACATGACTAATATGGAAATATGTTTTGCAGGATTTACCATATGTGACTGATATCATATTGCTTGCTGTCTCAAAGTGGGGGAGGAGCAAAAGGGAAGGAAAGAATTTGAAGTTCAATTTTTTAAATGAATATTAAAAGTAAAAAAAATGAATAATTTGGGTGGAAATGAACAATAAAAACATGCATTTTTATAAGTTTGTACAGCACTATGCTTGATGATATAGTCAATTAACTAACATTTATTAAGCACCTACTATGTGCCAAGAATTGAGCAGTATCTTTATACTATTAAAAATTATTGAAGATCTGTACAAATAGTTTTTGTTTTTGTTGGCTATATTTATAAACACTTACCATATTATAAATAAAAACTAATTTTGAATTTGTAGATCCTTTGAAAGAGATCCCTCACACTTTGGGAACCACTGGTCTATATGAAACATAATACCTCAGGCATGCTCCCAGGTAACTCATCAATTAATAGTCAATACATTGATGGGGCTCTCTGCACTTGACCAGACTATTCTTTGAATATAGCTTCTTGATGACTCTGTAATTTTAAAATTTCCAACTTAGTAAGATTAGCTGGGCCTCATTTTCTGTTGGCAAATGCTTTCAGAAGTAAAGGACATCCTCATGTCTTAAGGAGACATTGAATTCAAAGCTTAATGAGAGCTCATTGATTGTTGCGTTTGTATTGGCACTTTTCCACAGAATTTTATGATTTTTAAATTGCCTTCTCATCTCTTTGAATTCCTCATAAATCCCCTTGAATATTGTTATTGTCTTTAATGACAGTAACAAAGCCCCAGCAATATAGTACTTTGTGCTTATATTATGTTTTTAACTTAGTGTTTTAATTGCAACTCAGAACCAAAGCTATAAATTTCTATACCTTTGGGAAAACACTGGAGAAGGGAAGAATTGCTAATGCAAAGAACATTCCCACTACAGGTATAATTGTGTGGGACAGGAAAAGGCCTGTGTCACCAAGGGTCAGTTCTCATTCCCAGAAGGCTTATGAGAGGAAGTTAGCCCCAGAAAAATGGAACCATAGGAATGTGATCCTGGAAGTGGTGGCACATAGGAGTCCTTTGGGATGAGAGATGCATGCCTCTTTGGATATTGATTCCATGAGGCAAAGCCCCATTCTTGTTAATCAACTATTGGTTAATAAACAGCAACAACATTTATGAGAAAACTAATTGGTTCATTTGGATCTGGAGTCAGGAAGACTTGTCTAATTACCTTTTGACATTTCTGAGCTGTATGACTCTAAGTAAGATACTCAAACTCCCATCTAATTCGATTTCCTCAGTGGTAAAATGAATAAAAATACCTGCCTTGTAAAGTTGTTGTGGGAATCAAAAAACACAATATATATAAAGAGCTTAACATAGTGTAATAACCCAACAATATAGAAAAATCAGATCAAAAAGGAAAAAAATGAAAAAGAAAACAAAATGCAAACAAACAACAACAAAAAGAGTGAAAATACTATATTGTGATCCACACTCAGTTCTCACAGTCTTCTTTTGGGGTGTAGATGGCTCTCTTGTGATAAAACAAGATCATTGGAACTGGCCTCAATCTTCTCGTTGTTGAAGAGTCACGTTCATCAGAATTGATTAGACTCCTTATTTCTTTGGTTTCTGTAGACTTTTTGCCCTCACTCCCTCCCTGTCTTCCTTCCTTCCTTCTTTCTTTTCTTTATCTCTTCTTTTCTCCCTCCCCCCTTTCAATTCTTTCTTCCATTCTTTTTCTTTCTTCTATTTTCCTTTGTTTTTCTTCCTTCATTTCTTTCTACTCTTCTTCCTTTTCCCTTCATTCCTCCTTTCCTTTTTTCTTTCCTTTTTATCTTCCTTCTTTTGTTTCTTTTCTTTTTTCCTTTCTTTTTTCTACTTTTCTTTCCTTCCTTCCCTTTCTTTTTTATTCCTTTTCCTTTATTATCTGTCTTCAACTTTTTCTTCCTTTGTTTTTGTCCTTCCTTCATTTCTTTCTTCTGTTCTTCCTTTCTCTTTTCTTCCTTTCCTTTTCCTCCTTCCTTCCCTTTTTTCTTCCTTTCTTTTTTCTTTTTCTTCCTATCTTTCTTCTTCCTCTCTTCCTTTCTTTTTCTATCTCTATCTTTTTTCCTTTCTCTCCTTTATTTATATTTTCTAGCTGCTATTTTCAAGATATAGTGAAATTCCTGGGGTTGCACAATATCTTTTGCAATTCCCAAACCCCCTATCTTTTCACAAAGACTAAGCAAGATCAGTGCACATCTGTGAATCCATGCTGAAAACTGTAAAGGACAGAAAATGTGGCAACTGGTCTAGTTTTTCATCAGAATTTTGATGTTAATAGATTGTTTCAGATCCTGACAACCCTTCAGACTTTCTTCTGCTTTGCTGATATTGCCTTGACAGATCTTGACCTTTTTTAATCCTTGAAGTTTAACTCTGTTTACACTTCATTTATATTTAATACCTCTGGGCATCTCTGTGCCTTGTTTCTTCAACAGATGTTCTGTGTGAGTGAGTGTGTGTGTGTTTGTGTGTATGTGTGTGTGTGATAGGGCGATGCATTAGATCTTTAGTATTGCTTGTTACCAATTCCTGGATGAATGACTTTCACAGATTTTGAGGTTGTTAGATTCTTTCTATGTGATTTTTGTCTTTCCATACTTCAGAATGTCAGAATTTGATGTAATAGTTTGGGAACAGATGGTACACAAAGAATAGCCTTACAATAATGGAACTATCTACATTGTCTACTTTCTTTTGAGGAATTCCTGGAAGGAAATCCAATTTAATTCAGTAAGCATTTTTAAGGGTGCGCTATATTTAGATCAAGGAATACAAAACCAACAGTAACAAAAGTTAAATAGTCCTTGGCCTCAAAGAGTTTAGTATTTTGCTAGACTGCAATAGGGGGATTAAATATCTCTTATCTACAAATTAGAGATGTTTAAAGGATGGGGAGCCTACTATGTTGCATTCTAATTACATAATGAATTTATGGATATAAAGTGCTTTGCCAACCTTACAACGTTTAAGTGTAAACTAGTAAAATTATCTATTTGGAATGATGCTATGAGGATGAAGATCTTCAGTACCAGCTGATTGTTGTTGTTCATTTGTACAGCAGAGGGTTTTTTTTTTTTTGTTTTTTTTTTTTGGCAAAAAAATAGTGGTTTATCATTTCTCCAGTTCATTTTACAGGTGAAGAAACTGAGATAAACAAGATTAAGTGACTTGCCCAGGGTCACACAGCTAGTGTCTGAAGCCAAATGTGAACTCAAGAAGTGTAGTCTTCCTGACTCTAGCTCTGATATTCTATCTACTACATCAGTTAGCTCCCCAACCAACCAATACTCATTGGGAAATCAAGTTGCTGGTGGTAGAATGGATTGAAAAAAAATTCATAATAATAATTGAATTAAATTGAAAAGAATAATAATTCTGTGAACACTCAAAATATATTTTCACTGCTGTCAGTTTATAAACTCATAATTCAGTCTCAATGAATTCTTCTATGTCCTGGACCTTTGTTTGTTTAATTTGTTAATTCCCCTAGCTTACTCCTTTATTAGCACTTTTCACAAATTTTCCACCCAGTGAAATCTTCCTTCAAATGGATCTTTGGCTAAAAAACTAAGGACTGAATTTATCAAATCTCCTGTCCTACTTTTTTTATTCTAAATAAATTCTCCATTGCTTCTTATCCACATGCTGTTTCACCATTATTTTGAATGAGTTCCCTGACCAATATGGTGACTCTGAAGCATCATTATCTTACAAATCCACTTAACGTATAAAGTTTCAGAGATAGGGCATGGAGCAATTTGGTAAGCTGGGAATAAAGACATTCTATTAAAAATAGAGCAGATTTATCTAACTACTCAGGAAAATAGTTTGGAACTATGCCTAAAGGGCTATAAAACTGTGCACACCCTTTGAACCAGCAATGGTACCACTAGGACTGTATCACAAAGAGATTGAATAAAAAGGAAAATGATCATATATATATATATATATATGCATATGTATATATGTACAAATAACATATATGTAGGAAAATATTTATAATAGCTCTTTTTGTGGTGACCAAAAAATTGGAAATTAATACTAATTAGATCAATTGACTGACTGAATGATTGAATGACTGAACAAAATATACTGTATGATTGTGATAGAGTTCTATTGTACTATAAGAAATGACAAAGCGGGTGGCTTCAGAAAAACAAAACAAGACCTATATGAATTGATGAAAAGTGAAATGAGAAGAACCAGGAGATCAGTGTACAGAGTAACAGCATGTAAAAATGTTGATCAACCATGAAAAAATTGACTCTTCTGATATAATGAACTAAGACATTTCTAAAGGATTCATGGTTAAAAAAAAAAAATATTATCCAACTCCAGAGGGACAACTGATGAACTCTAAATGCAAATTGAAATAGGATTTTCTCACTTTATTTATTTTTATTGTTTTTTGATATATGGCTAATCTGGAAATATTATTTGCATGATTTTGCATGTATAATTGCTATCATACTGCTTTTCTTCTCAATAGGTGTGGGAAAGAGTGAGAGGAAGGGAGAGAATTTTAAACTCAAAATGTGAAAAGAAAAAAAAGTTTTAAATAAATAATTAAATAATAAGCTTAGAGAGGAAAAACTGACATTGATAATTAAATCAATTCCATTAAAAAATAAAATAAAGCAGATTCTATCCTTACTCTATCTAGCTTTTGTATAATGTCATCCGGGAATACCATTGTATGAACAGAGATGTCACAAAATATTGAGGATATTGAAGACAATATAACTCTGGAAGGATTTTCTGATATTTGTTTCTAGTTTCAGTAAAAGAGAGATTAGCAAAAGCCTTACAGATCTTTTAGACAAAAGCCACAAAATCACCCAGACGCAGATTAGTTTGACTAATATATGAAATAATACAGAAGTTCACTTGACTTATTAATAGTAATAACATTCATGTGATATTGAACCATTGGGTGGGTTTTAAACTTAGCTCCAGAATCAAAAATACAGACACAGCATCATGTGCTTTTCTTGGATATTAGTTATTTGAGCCTTCATTGTCCCAAAATGGCCCTAGAATCTATGATTCCTCCTTAAGAGAAACACAAGGAAACACCTAAAAATTATCATAACTACTCAGACAAGGTGCCCCTTACAGTGGCACCTAGATGATGTAGTGTGGACAAGCAGAATAGCAACCTGACACAATTATCTTTGAAGAAATAATTTTTTGTATTTTTATATATGAAGAGAGGATAGGGAAAAGGAAGAGAAAATAGATTTTTGGTAATTAAAAAGATAAAATTAATTTGAAAATGAAAGTGAATATGTTGCACCTCTTTCCCCAACAACAAAGGTGGGAGACTATATATAGGTGAAGCTTTGTTGATACACTGGTGAGTTCTAACAATTGTTCTTTTTTCTCTTTATATTGTTTGTTATAAGTAGTAGTTCTCTAGGACCAAGAAGGGAGGAATAGTAGTTTGGGAAATGTAGGTTATATATAAACAAGAGAAACCAATAAAATACATTTAGAATATTGTTCATAGGACAATTAATAAAACCAGATTGAATTAAATTTTATTTGGGAACAAAAATATTTCACATTTCTAAGCAAAGTATTTTTGGCAATGAGTCTTGAAGGGAGAAGAATCAGGAAATGGTATAAGAATTCCTCGAAATGTGTTATATAATAAGTTGCAGCAAGTCTTGGATAAAGTCTAATTCAAATGAGGAGTGTATGCCCTTCAAACACTGATGGAACCTCCATGAGACAGAACATCATAAATAAGTCAAATTTGCTAGACAATCTTAAGATAGAATAACTGGGGCTATGCCTCAAATAGAAAGCTTAATACCTTTATACGTGAAAGTTGTTTTACTGCAGAAACCATGGTTACTTCATGTGTACTTCATATATTCATAAATTGAAAGGGATAGGCAGTTAGTAAGTAGTACTAACTGGAATTTACTCAGATAGAAGAAGAAGAAATGTACCCTATGATTGTTTAACAAACTTTGATAGTCATAGGATCTGAAATCTCATAAATATGGCTACTTTCTCCAAAAGTATAAACATGGATAGAATGATGGGCCTGAAGTCTAGAAGACTTATCTTCTAAGTTCAAATTTAGCTTAAGATAGTTACTAGTTGGATAATCTAGGGCAAGTCACTTAACCCTGTTTGCCTCAGTTTCCTATAAAATGAACCACAGAAGAAAATGGCAAACCACTCCAGTAACTAAGCTGAAAAAAACTACAAATGGATCACAAAGAGTCAGATATTGATTGATTGAAATGACACAAACTCATGCCTACCTTTATTTTCTGTACAACTCATTTATGATGCATTGTGGAAAAGTTTTTTTTTTCAGTCAGAATACTTTCCATCTATCAAATCCTCATTTGTACCACATGATAAGCTTATTTTTTTTTCTACCACTTATGTATTGCTTTAATTACATCTTTTACACAGCTTCTTATGCACAATTGGTCATTGGTAATGTATTGCATCCTATCATATATCATTCTACTGTCCTTTGGGTGACTTGTAACTTTGAGTTTTCAGAGTTTGTGGAATACCATGTTTTAAAGATGCCTGGAAACCAGACACTTCATCCACTTGGGTTTTCCTGTCTGACCTTATTAAGCCAGGCCCATTTGAGTGATTGTGAATTTCATTTAGGAGACTTAGCAGTGTTGTAGGGCTTGATATAATCAGTACAAAATCAAATGTACAAATGTGAGCAACTGGAGGAACTCACTAGGAGATCTAATTCTAATTAGATTCTCCATCAAACATCTTTCATCAGAGTGACAAACACTTCTGATACTTCTCCATTGCTCACTTCTTAATTGCCCTCTGAGAAGAAACAGGATCTCTAGGGCAGACAAGTGTTGCCATTTTATGACAAATTTGGTAATCTTTGATGACATTTATTCTAATTCTCTGCTTGTGCCCTTTCCCTATGATCTCTAGGATTTTTATTCTGTAATTAATCAATTTTTCCTTGAGCTTTATAGAGACTTGGTTCCCCAATAATTCCCTTTTTGTGAGTGTATCAGAGGGAATGAGAATATCTAACTAATACTCAAAAAAAAACAACCAAGGAGATGGGATTATCAGAGAGCTTAGTCTATATGTGTGTCATTAGAAGTGTAAGACTAATATGGATGGGGATGAGAGGGTAGGCAGGGGAGGTTGAGAGTGGAGATATTTCCACTTAGATAGTTGAAGATCTAATAATGTAGGGCAGTTTACTAACCCTGAAGAAAATATTCAGAAAAAGAAGTCTCAGTTGAATCCCTGGGTTACTGTCAGTAGAGTGTGATGGGGGAAGGTTACTATAAAATTTTTATTGGTGGTATTACAGTTAATCTGTACCAGATCTTGACTTGATAGTGTGGGAGTAGACTGAGCCTCTGCAACCATCTAGATTTCAGTTATGTAAAAGAAGTCTGGCTGAGCTGTGTCTCTGTTGGGTTGTAACAATTTTAGCTAATCAGTGAGTTATGATGGTCAAAAAATTCATCTCTAAATGTGTTAGCTTAAGATCACAAATCTCTTATCAGTGTATTACAAGATATACCATAAGATGTTGATCTAATTTGTAAATGGCTTCTTTCTGCTTTTCCCAGATTTTGTTTTGTTTTGTTTTATAAATAGAGATCATTCTTAAGTAATTTATGTTTTCAGGTTTACTTAACAGTAGGTTATTGAGTGTCCTTGTTTATGATACTCTCTTCTCTCGTCTATTGCACTGACTTCTCTATATTTTTAACCAATGATAAATCAATTATTTTGATTACTGCTTGTTTTATAATATGGTTTGGGGTCTGCAAGTGGTATTCCCTTTCATCCCTACCTGTTTTCATTATTTCCCTTGTTATAATCAAGACATTTTGTTTCTCTAAAGGAATTTTGGTATTATTTTATTGAGTTGTGTAAAGTATCCCTTTGAGAGTTTGACAGAGCATTAAATCTGTAAATGTTTCAGTAACATTGTTTTCCCTAGTCAATTTTTCTATATAAAGATGATGTCTAGTTAGAGTAAGACTTTTAAGAATTAGATGGAAGCATTTAAGTTTAGTCCAGCTTTCCACTCCATTTTTTCTTTACAGGCTTAAGTAGAACTCAACTTATCTTGGATTTTTTTTTTTTTTTTTTGGATTACAAGTCTTTCATGAGGTATATGCAGAACATTTTTTTTTTTTTTTTGCAGTTTTGCCAGATAACACACCCTCTGAATTCCTTATCTCTCTAATAAGAGACCTATTTACTTGTTTATACTTAATTAAAGGCTAAACCTTAATTCTGGATAGCTAGGTGTTGCCACAGAGCACAGAGTTCTGGGACTGGAATCAGGAAGACCTGAATCTGAGTTCAAATTCAACTTGAAACACTTGCTAGCTATGTGATCCTGGGCAAGTCACATAATCCCATTTTTCTGTTTTTGTTTTTGTTTTTTGTCTGTAAAAATGAGCTGAAGAAGAAAATGGCAAACCACTCTAGTATCTTTGCCAAGAAAAACCCAATGGGATCAGGAAGAATTGGACACTACTAAGTAACAATGCATTAATTTGTCTTTATCAACCATGCCTCTACCATAAAAGTTTCTGCTAGCAATTACTTTGAATTCTCTACTGCAGATTCTACTTGTTTTGCTTTCTTTGTCTCTCCATGAATTGACAAAAGTAAAAACAGTTAAAAATACTTCATAATGAGTCTTTCCATTTTATTGAAATGTAAAAATGTGTAATTTTTTCCAGTCAGAAGAGAATTATTTTTCCTTCACAACTTTTGCTAGAGCTTAGCTAGAGAGTAATATTCCTTAATTTAAAACCAACTTTTTATTGGCAGTCATTTCTAGTTCACAGAACAAACACCCTTTGGTCACAATTGTACTTTTTCAGACCTTTCTAATGTCATTTAGGTTGACTGGAAATCTACAAGGATAGCAGGTATGTCGCTGAGAAGCAGAAGAAGAAAAGGTAAGGATGTCACAGTCTGGTTCATTGCCACCATACTATTAATCTTTTCCAAGATACCCCTTAAAATACACTGGCAAAGACAGCAGCCACAATCTCTTGGATCTTTCCAATCATAAATATATATTATATCACATTCCAAAGTAGACAACTCTCTGAATTCAATGTTTTTTATGCTCCATATGTAGTTATGATGTTGTAATGCCTTAGCTTCTCTGACTCAGTTTCCCTGAACTGTTATGCCTTGGTTTCCCTCAATTATTATGCTATGCCCTGAATAAAATTATTATGGCCACCCTCCCTCTTCCTCACCCCATTAAGCTCTGGCCACTCTTATGTTCCAGTGAGCTATAAAACTCTAGATGGTTTATCTCAGATGCCTGTGTATTGCTCACTATCTCCTGTCCTAGACTTTCTGTCTCCTGCTCCCAATCTTCTTGACCCCTAACCTGTCAGAACTAAATTATGATTCTTTCCCTGGAATTATGGCTTGTCCACTCACCCTGTGTTCTGCCTCCCCTTGCCTTGGTTTCCTTGATAGCTGGAGCCCTGTGAAAGTCTCTAGAATTAAATGCTTGGTGCTGGATCCTTTGAGTCAAAGAGTCCCATTAAGCTGGCTGGCTTTGGTTACTCTTGGCTAGCCCAAATTCTCCATTATTAAAATAATAAAAATGATCTCTGTCTTGCTTCAGTTCCTCCAGCAGTACAATGAGGAACATTGTCCATAAGACCATAATATTTAGAACTGGGGGAGTGGGGTTTAGAGGTCCAAGCTCTCCCCATTTTAAAGATGGGGCACCTGAGGCTTGGGAATATTGAGAAGTTTAAGCAACCTAATCAGAGTTAAATGGGTAGTAAATCTCAGAACAAAGAGTCAGACCTGTATCATCTTGCTCCAAACTTATATATCATGTTCCTGCCTCTGTTGCCTTATCTTTATCACCAAGGCTAGGATTTCATTATTCCTCCTCTTCTTGGAAATAGTCAGTTCTGAATACAACCATTCTGGAGAGCAATTTGGAACTATGCTCAAAAAGTTATCAAACTGTGCATACCCTTTGATCCAGCAGTATTACTACTGGGCTTATATCCCAAAGAGATCATAAGGAAGGGAAAGGGACCTGTGTGTGCCAAAATGTTTGTGGCAGCCCTCTTTGTAGTGCCCAGAAACTGGAAACTGAATGGATGCCCATCAGTTGGAGAATGGCTGAATAAATTGTGGTATATGAATGTTATGGAATATTATTGTTCTGTAAGAAATGACCAACAGGATGATTTCAGAAAGGCCTGGAGAGACCTACACGAACTGATGCTGAGTGAAATGAGTAGGACCAGAAGATCATTATATACTTCAGCAACAATACTATATGATGACCAGATCTGATGGACCTGGCCATCCTCAGCAAGGAGATCAACCAAATCATTTCCAATGGAGCAGTAATGAACTGAACCAGCTATGCCCAGAGAAAGAACTCTGGGAGATGACTAAAAACCATTACATTGAATTCCCAATCCCTATATTTATGCCCACCTGCATTTTTGATTTCCTTCACAAGCTAATTGTACAATATTTCAGAGTCTGATTCTTTTTGTACAGCAAAATAACGGTTTGGTCATGTATACTTATTGTGTATCTAATTTATATTTAAATATATTTAACATCTACCGGTCATCCTGCCATCTGGGGGAGGGGTTGGGGGGTAAGAGGTGAAAAATTGTAACAAGAGTTTTGGCAATTGTTAATGCTGTAAAGTTACCCATACATATAACCTGTAAATAATAGACTATTAAATAAAATAAAAAAAAAAGGAAATAGCCAGTTCTACCAACCTAATTAAATGTTGAGAAAGAAAAAAAAACATAAGGCCTGACACTGTGACAAAGCATTGCTACAAGTTCTAGTACTGAATGCAGACATGGCTTTATGTTTTTTTTTTTTTCATAAAACAAGATTTCTTAAACAAAGTCCTAAAATGACATCATTTATTCATATCACATAGGAAAAATACATTTATGTCAGTAGAACCAATTTTTCATGCAATTGAGAATTTTTTAATCTATGCTTGAATAGAGTCAGTACAAAAAGTTGGACATAATTAATTGGCTGAAAAACAACCACAAAAGGTGACTCAGTGGATAAAGCCCTTTCTGAGTTGTAGTAGAGAGACGTCAGTTCAACTCCTCTCAGATACTTACTAGTGTGAACCAGAGCAAGATGCTTAACTTATCTGCCTCAGTTTCTTTATCTATAGAATGGGAATAACAGGAATATAAATTTTCCAGGTTTGTTGTGAGGATAAAATGAGAAAATATTTGTACCATGCTTTGCAAAATTCAAACAACTATGCAAATTCTACCTATTATTAAAGCCAGGAATTTCCTCTATCTATACACATTGTGACCTATAATAATATAATTATTATTATATAATAATATTATATATCATATATAATATATAACAACATATATAATTTATTATATAATAAAATAATATATTTATTAAAAATAAAATGAATTCTGTTACTCTACATACTGTTCTTTAAATATAGTGGCAAAATATAATGGTGGAATAAACTAAAATCAACTAAAGCCTTTCCTAGCCCCTAGTTAAAATAATAGCCATTTGATTGTTCTACATAACAAAAAGAACTCTGTCTCTATTCACCAGATGATGAAGTATCCTGAAAGATACCTAGTAGATAGAACAGCTAAGTAGCCCCACAGAGCAAAGAACTCAGGAGCTAGAGTCAGGAAAATTCATCTCTTGAGTTCAAATCCAGACTCAAACTTAGCAGCTAACGATAGCTTAACCAAATTTGCCTCTATTTCCTCATCTGTAAAATGAACTGGAGAAGGAAATGGCAAACTATTGGTGTATCTTTGCCAAGAAAACCTCGGGATCATAGAGTCCTGTAAAACTGAAACAACTGAATAAAGACAACAATGATACTTAGTGGATAGAGTTCTGGACTTGAAGTTTGCAAGGTCAGAGTTTGAATTCTGCTTCAGATACTTTCTTAGCTCTGTGACTGTGCAAATAATTTATCAGCTTCAGTTTTCTTAGATGCAAAATGGGGATAATAATAGCACCTATTTATTGTGAAGATCAAGTGACTTGAACCTTTAAATACTAAAATGCTAATAAAATCCCTATAATTACTAACAACTCTATAACTCTTAGTTATCCCAAGACTGATTTTCACTAAATTCTCATATTATATAAAAGTGTCCTTATTATATATAAAATAATAAATTATGGTAAGTAAGTGAGCTATTGGGCATGAAAAAGTATGATTTTTAATCCTGTATTCAGGGAGTTTTGTTTGTAGCAAAGTATTTTCTCTCCTTTATATATCCCAGATATACAAATCCACATAACTGCTTTCAATATACATCAGAGAAAGAAAGATCAAAAGTTTTATTTATATGTTTATCTCAAGGGCACCATATCACTTATTCATAGGCTTTCTAAATGATTGAAATGGGTTTCTTTTGCCCTCCAAATAATTGATTTTATAAGTGTTAGAAATTTGGGGAAATTAATAGAAATGTTTTACTGAGAAAAATAGAAAGAGTTCCCTGGAAGGGGGTAAGAGTAGTCATTTTTGTGGAGGTGATTCTCCTTTAAGAGAAATGGTTTCCAGCTAAGATTTGTTGCTTGTGAAAACTCATTGCTGAGAAGCTAGTGAGCAGAAAATAATCAGCAAATTCAAGTTTTCAGAGATCTATTTTCTATCTTTTGGGGTAGATATTTTTCTAGCTATGTTTCTTTATATTGCAGCCCTTAACTGAAATATTTTCTTACCTTCCTACTACATGCCTCTGACAGTCATAACTATACTGAAAAAGAGATTCTAATTTTACCACTTTCTTTCTTGTACACTAAACTCTTATTTTTTTCTTTTATTCTCAGTTTAAATTGTGTGCAGCTGGGTTTGCATGCAAATTATTGGCCTGGATTCTTTAAAGTTTAATCTTTTTTCTGTCTTTAATTTCCATTACTATTTGACTTTGCCTTTACCTTTTATAGATAAAGATTCTAAACTGTTTAAAAAAAAAGACTGTTAATTGTGTTCATAAAGAATTCATTAAACAGATTCATTATCTTTAGAATCAAGAAGATTAAAGCAATTCACCTAAAATCTTATTTTTTTTTTTAACCATGCTTTTCCCTTTATCTGTGAAAAGATAGATTTCTGATTAGTTCTGTTTTGTATGTGTGCTTCCTTGTCCAATAGAAAACAGTTCCTCTGGTATTCCAATAAGTAGAAATTCTATTAATGAACAAAATTGCTTATCTACAACTCAATGACAGCTGATCTTCTGGATAATACCATTGGTTAGCAAAAGCACTTTCTTACAATACCAAGATAAGTTTTGATTTAAATTCAATAGTATTAGGGCCCTCCATAATTGACCCTTACCTTACCTTATTTCATGTTACTCTTCTTTACTAACTCCAAATTTCAGCCAAACTGGACTTGTTTAGTAATATTCCATTCTCTGAACTTGATTCTGTCTGCCTCCTCTGTGCTTTCATAGAGGACATCTCATTTAACTGTCATATTCTCCTTTCTTGTCTGTACCCTTCAGAATTTTAGGGCTTGTTATATTTTTGTCTTTGGAACCCTAGCATCCAGCACAGGGCTTAGGAAAAAATATGCATTTGTAAATACTTAATAAATTTAATCAAATTACATTGTTAATGGTATATGTGTTCCATTTTAGACCTTTGAAAAATGGAAAGGCATATGTGACAAAAGAAATAACAATAAGACAGTCTAAACCTGAATAATGTGGTGCAGTCCTTAGGAATGGTGGAGTAGTAATCCTTAGGCTACCTAACCTTGGGAATAATTTAGTAGAAACCACAATAGTAGCAGAGACCCCAATACTTTTCAAGAAATCTGGAAAGCTTATAAATTAAGGGAGACTCCAAAGAAGAGGCTTGTCACTCCTGCTCACCTACCCTATGTATCCTTAGGGCTACTATGGGCTAAGCTTTCTGATACCTTCCAACACTCTGTGAAGGGGAGGAAGGATGCTATATACCCTGATACCCTAGAACCAATACAGATAAGGCTTCCATCTCATTCTTTCTTTTCCACATATAGTGGAATTATACAGTAATTACCAAATTTAGATTTTTATATTATGACAATAGCTTCAAATAACTTAGTTAACAATCTTACATTTTTCATAAATGATAGCTAAATAGCTATAACTTCCTCTTAACTACAAGCAAAGGTGAAAATATCCAAGTTGCTAAATTGCATTTATAAAACATTATTAAATGGGGTTACCAAAGCTGATAAAATAACATAACTGGTTTCAAGCAAATTGTCCACCTTTTTTAGTTGTTCAGTTTTAAACTTCTCCTTTTTAATTTGCCCAGTATTTACTAAATCTCATCTCTTACTAGTGCACCCAACCGATAGGATTTTTCTTTCCCAAGCTATTGCAGCTCTGGGAATTCTCAGAAAGTCTTGGGCTTCCTAGTAAATAAATTTGGTCACCACATCAGTATGTCCTCTCTTCCCTAAGGGGTCTTCAATTCTGAATTCAAGTGGGCATAGATGAACTTTGGTTCTCAGGAAGACATCATAAAAGAGAAAGAATCAGGTTCTTTTATTTCACTTTTATGACATATTCCCATCTTAGAAACCCAGGGGAAATTACTTAAAATTTAGGATTTCATTTATGCTTAGGGTCAAACCAAAAAGGAAGGAATAGAAAGGAACTCAGTATAAAATGCAGATCAGGATTGCTATACATTTCTTCTACATTTCTTCTCTTATACTAAGCAGAAAATGTTCATAGTATAGCTTCCCAAGCATATATGAACAAAAATTCAAGACAAAAAACAGTAACAAAATACAATTATTCTCCTATTTCATCAGGAGATTGAGACATAAATATCTAAATATGAAATAGCTTATGAGATAGTTGAATGGACATTTTACATTTCATCTCAGCTCTGTACTGTCCAAATAATTCCCTTTAGGTCTAGTTCTCAATAAAACCAACCAGAAAGTGACTTTTACTTATATTTCATTAATCATCATTATCTCTAAGAAGTGCTATTGTGGATCTAGAGGGCATATTTGGCATCAACTTAGGTTCTAGGAGCTCTGGATATCCTTATTTACAAAGTAACCTCCAAGGCTAGTTTAGGATTACAGTTTGGTCACTCTATATTGATTAAAGAAACAAAATAAAAAAGGCAATTAGGGCGCCAAGATCCAGTGTCAGGTTTAACCAGGAAGTTCATGTGTTTTAGTTGGTATGTACTCATAATGCACATGCAAGTAGAGATGGGGAAGGGTGTTAGTCTTTGTCCCATTCTCCACCCTAACTCTTCCACCTTCACCAGTCATTCAGGGAGAGTCCATTCCTGAAAATATCTTTAGACTGAACAAAAATGAGAAGGCACTACATTTTAAGTATTTCAGTAAGTAATTCTTCCTTCTCAATGGCTACTAAAAGACTACATTATCAATTCAAAGAGTAAAGTCTTTTGACAATGAATCATATGTGTACCCAGAGACTCTGAAAGTTTCCAGGGGAAGTTTGGCACATGATCCCTAGGTTAGCTTCTATGGGCCCATCTCCAAATAAGTCCCATTTAGATAGTTCATCCTCTTATATAGAAGTTCTCAAACTTTTTCTCTCAATATCTTTATAGTATTAAAATTATTAAAAATCTGTGTGGGATATATTTACGATATTAGAAATAAAAACTGATCTTAAATTTGTAGACTCTCCAAAAGTGTTTTATAGACCACCAGTGTTCCAGTTTACACTTTGCGAACCACTGCTCTGTATCACATATATCACAAATGATATGTGCTTCTGTGGATGCTATAGCCAAAGCCACTGGAGGTCCAGAAAAGTGAATTGTTGCCATCAAAGTCCCTGGTATTGCCAAATGGTTCAACATCAGAAACTAATATGATTTGTATCAGTGTGAATGGCTTAATTATGGGTTGCTTTGTTGCTATGGCTTCTAATGGGATCTTTTTTCTGAAGTTTTCCATATCATCAACCCTAGTCAAATATGAATTACTTGAGAGTGCCTATTACGTGCCAGGTACTGTGATAAGAGCTTCACAAATATAATTTCATTTAATCCTCTTACCAACCATGAGAGGTTGGTGCTATTATTATTCTCTCCATTTTACAGTTGAAGAAATTAAGTCAAGAAGAAACTAAGTGACATGCCTGGGATCACACAACTATCTTCCTAATATTTTATTCATTTTATTTTATTCATTGTACTATTTGACTGCCTTCAAGAATAAGGACTCTTATTTTCCTATTTGTAATCTCTACTGCTTAGTACAATCTTTGTCATGCTATAAGAACTTAACAATACTCTTTTATTCACTCATTTTCTTTAATGGCATTTGCCCTATGATAGTCATCTAAGAAGATGGCATCTGGAGAAATGACATAGTATGAGGCTTATGTGGTAATAAGCAGAAAAAAATCAATTTCTTTGGTGCTGGCTAACTCAGAAAAATACAGAATAAAAACTATAGCATCAACTGGTTTGGCAATTCATAGATCTTAAAACTTAAAAAATATAAACTTAGCTCTAGAAGGTAATTACAGATAATCATCATAGCTGACATTTCTCTAGACCTTTGAAAAGTTTACAAAGTATTCTTGGCATAAAAACTCAGTGAGGCTGTGAGATAGACAGAGCAATTATTATCATCTCTATTTCTGAGGTATGAAAATTGAGTCTTGAAGAGATAATGGTGCATTTAGATGGCACAGGACTATTGGAGTCTGGGGTCTGAAAGACCTGAGTTCAAATGTAACTTCCTACACTTATTAACTGTATAACATTGGGCAAATCACTTGATGTGTGCTTGCCTCATTTTCCTCCTCTGAAGAATGGGGATAATAATAGCATTTTGCAGAATTGTTGTGATGATCAAGAGAGATAATTGTAAAGTATATGGCATATAGCAAGTACATTATTATTATTGTTAAGCGCAGTTATCATTATTATTGGTGATTACACATAGTTACAAAATTCAAGTGTCTAGAGTCCAGTACCTTTTCTATGACAGCATATTATCTCCTATGTCAGATTTTACAGAATAATAATTTCATTGCAACAGGACCTGACACCTTCATATAGATATTCTGTCCTGTAAAGAATGCCAGCCAGTATAGAAATGAGGAGGCAATATTGTGACTGGGCAAAATTTATCATCCATTTTCTAATGCTTTCTTTTGAAAGTGAATAGAGAACTCCTCCTTAGAAACTTAGGGATTTCTTTAACCAGTTCTTTCTTGAATTTAGTGTTCTAAACCTTTCCCACAAAATCTAAAGCATCTCACCTTGATGAGTTACATTAGTTTTTCACTTATTACAAATGTCTCTTATTATTGCATACACCATAAGTGATCATGGAAAATTACAGATGTATTTCCTTCAAGGTCAAAGCCCACAAGGTTTAAATCTAAAACATTTTAGCAGTTTTCAATAGCCTGGCCAACTTAGCTTTAGGGCATCTGAATTTGTATTCTTCATTCTTTTCAGAGAAGAGATTTAATAACTTCTTTAACTATTCCCTTCCCATATGAGCACATCTGAATGCCATAATATGGTGAAAGAAACTGCAAAAGCGTCAGAACCTTCTAAGATCGTCTTAGCAGCCTGAAGCAGGGAGAATACACTGATTCTGGAGAATTGTCTTTTAAATCTTCAAAAGTTTATAAATAATTATAGTGACAGAGAGAATCCAAAAGTTCATGGACAAACCTATTAGCCTGTGCAAACCTTAATCAAAGCTTAAGCAGTGGGGAAATAGAATGCTCTTTCCAAATTTGGGTGATAGATATAAGATAATGAGAAGTAAATAACTATGTAATTGTTGGTGTTGTTGCATTTGTCATGGCAGTCAAAATTTTGTACCTTCTTCTTAATCAGCGACTTGCTCCAAAGTTCCTGCCTATTGGAAGAAGTCCCTACTCTGAACATTCCAAGCTTGAATTTTAGGTTGTAACTTTCAGAACTTTCTCCAATTAGTTAACCCTGTTGTGTCCCTAAAGCTCTGTCCAAAGAGTGTGTTTCTATCCAGAAGTGCGTCCCTCACAATACAAATTGAATTTCTTGAGCATATACATAAATGAACTATTTTAAGTTTCTAAATTATGGGCTTATACTTAATCTTTCCTTTGAATTTATTGTATGGAATTGCAACAACTAGGCAGCTTGATGGCACATTTGACAGTCTTTGATCTGGAGGCAGGAAGATTGGAGTTCAAATGCACCCTCAGGTACTTATTAGCTATACAACTTGGGGCAAGTCACTTTATCTGCCTCACTTCCACAGCTTTAAAATGGGAATAATAACAGCAGCTACTTCCTAGGATTGTTGTGAAATTCAAATGAGATTAAATTTGTAAAGCACTTAGCACAATTCCTGGCACTCGGGAGGTATTTAATAAATTATTTATTATTATATTATTTATTATATATATTATTATATATAATATATTGTTATATATAATAAAATTATTTAAAATAATAAATTATTTTTCCTTCCACATAGTATGATTCTCTATAATTTAGAGTACATGTCTAATTATGTTCATCATTCTCTTTCATGAACATCACAAACCCTGCAATCACTTTTTTTTGAAGTTCTTGTAATTTCCTTGATATCAATCATTTCCTCTGGATTTTAATGAAATCCAAAGCACCAATTCCGTTCACTGCTCAATACAGTGTTCTGAAAGATATAACTGTCAATAAAGAAAATCAAGATCATTTCAGATGCCTTTAGTAGAATAGGTCATAAAAATGGATTTTTGGTTAACTGAAGTCCCTCAGAAAGGTAACAGTAGATAGAAAATTCTGCCTTAGGTACCTACTAGCTGTTTGATCCTGGAGAATTCTCCAAGCATTATTTTCTTCATCTATAAAATGAGGATATCTCACTGGGTGAAGGACCAGGTGAGATCATAAATGCTAAGTACTTTGCAAACCACGATGTGTTATATAAATGTTATTAACTATCATTATTATTAATTCCTTATATGTGAATGTCAGTTCTCTTATATTTGGAAAATATTATCTATATCTTCTATATGGTGTGTGGAATACTTCCAAAAATGATTCAAAGAAAGTCAAAGGACGGTCCCTACTCTCAAGTTCACTATCTAATAAAGGGGGAAATATGCAAAAATGTTACAAATTTAGGATATGGATTGACAATAGGTAGAAGGTTGATAGATAGGGAATAGATAAATGGATGGACAGACAGACATATAGATAAAGAGATACAAAATGAGTACATGACAAATATATAAATATGATAGAAGATAGAAAAAAGAAAGAAAGAAAAAAGGAAGGAAGGAAAGACAGAAATAAAGAAAGAGGGAGAAATAAAGAAAAATAGAGAAAGGAGAAAGAAAAATAGAGAAAGAAAGAGAGAGAGAAAGAGAAAGAGAGAGCGAGAGAAAGGAAGAAAGGAAGGAAGGAAGGAAAGAAGAAGGAAGAAAGGAAAGAACGAAGGAAGGAAGGAAGGAAGGAAGGAAGGAAAAAAGGAAGGAAGGAAGGAAAGAAGGAAGAAAGGAAGGAAAGAAGGAAGGAAGGAAGGAAAGAAGGAAGGAAGGAAGGAAAGAAGGAAGGAAGGAAGGAAAGAAGAGAGGGAAGTAAGGAGGGAGGGAGGGAGGAAGGAAGGACGTAAGGAAGGATGGAAGGAAGGAAGAAAGAAAACAAAGGAAGGAAGGAAGGAAGAAAATAAATTGGATAGATGATAAAGTGAAGATAATCAGGGAAGAAGGCCCTTTTAAGGGACACACTGGGAAAGATTTCTTATAGAAAGTGTGATTTTAGTTGGGAATTGTAAGAATTGAAAGAAGTCAGGAGGCAAAAATGAGAAGGGAGAGAATTAGAGATTTGGACTATAGTCAGAGAAAATGCTACAAGTTGAGAGACTTGTCCAAGAAACAGCAAAGAGGTCAGGATTACAGTACTATACTATATTATACTGCATAATTTTATTTTAAAATTATATTTATTTGTTAATATAATATTTAATATAAATACTGTATATGTTATACTGTACTATATAATACTGCACAGTATTGCTGTATCACCATAATAATCAATTAAATTGTTGTGGACTTCCATTTAGGTGTCCAGATATAGTTCTACTTCTTTCTTCTCTCTTATCTCTCTTTGTTCTCTCTCTGTGTGTCTCTGTTTATATTTTTCTGTTTGTATCTCTGTTTCTCTGTCTCCGTCTTTCTCACTCGGAGAGAGAGAAATGTGTTTGTACATACACACACGTATAAACACATATATAAAATGTAAAATACTTTAATGATGTTCTTTTATTACACCATTATCACTTCCAAATGATTGACCTCCCAGCAAGACAATACTTCATTGAAATCAAAAGTGATGTCAAGCAAAATAAATCAATATGTTGGCTATGTACAAAAATCCATTCTTCATTGTACATCTATCATCCACCTACTTTCCACTGATAGGATTGGAATTGTGCTTCATTGCAATCTGCTGAAGTTCAAATTCTGAAGTCTTCCAAAGCTGTTTGCCTTACAATATTTTATGTAAGAGTTTTGTATATTGTTCATATTCTTCTGTTTGTTTTTTTTTAAATTTTGTCTAGTTCATACAAATAAGATGTTTGGAATTCTACTAAAAACCATGTATCATTTTCTCTTTACTGCTCTCCTATGTTCTCCACCATGCTATAATAATAATAATAGTTAACATTTAAATAGCACTTATTATGTGCCAGGTACATTAAAAATTTTATCTCATTTGATCCTCATAACAACCAAAGGAAGTCTATGTAGTAGGACTTCTCTGACTGACTTAAGAACGGCATATTCAAAATTCCTGAGGTTTGCTTAACCTGAGATTGGTGTATTGACAGAAAGTTTTGTCTATTTACCTGAGTATAAACATCTTAGCTCTTTGGTGGGTGAAAGATGAAATGACTGAGGAAACAAAGTTTGAGCTTGGGAGTATATTGATTTATTAAGCAATGCATGCCATTATCTAACAAGTTGGGTCCAGACCTACTCAGCTTAGGGCTAAACCCTTTATACAGGGGCACACAGATTTTTGTATATTAAACACAATCAAATAAAACCAATTAACCAGTCTATAGAATTAGATAATATGATGGATTTCCAAGTTTGCAGAACAAATAGGTACAATTCTGTGAAATCAGAACAAAAGATGTCTTATTCCCCAAAAGTGTCTGTATTGAATCAAAGGAACATGGAAACAACTGTTGATCAGGATGGGAGTTTTCAAATAAGACATATGGATTGCTTGAGGTGTATAATTGTGGGAAAACTCTTTGCATCAATCTTTGGATCTGATGGATTTCTTGTCAGCATAACCTAGGTCCTTAATTAAGGGTCTCTAGGAAGCCAGTAGAAATGATCCAACACAATAACATTTTCTTTTACTAATTCCCATAATTTAATAGTTTTTTTTTTTTCAAAAGACAGAAATTAAACTAGATCTATAAATAAATAGAAAGGAAACTGAACTGGATCCAGAATTGAGTCACAAGATGGAGTCAGTATGATTCATTCAATTCCCACTATCATGTGCCATTTGAATACTCTCAGCCCCCAAAGCACAGGCTTTCCAGAACTGATCTGTTAACTGGGTAACATCAGCTATGTGTGTTGCAATTATGAGCATGACTTCATTTCTCCAAATCAAGCCAAATCTGGTATGACAGTGAGATAGGACAATCATCAGCATCAACATCATCACCAGTATCATTATCCCTAGCAAGTACTTGAAGGTTTGAAAAAATACTATCAAATATTATCTGCTTTGATCCTGGGAGAGAGGTACTATTTTTATCCCTGTTTTGCAGATGAGGATACTGAAGAAAACAGAGGTAAAAGAATATCTTAGGCACATAATAAATATTTATTGACTGACTGATACCCCAAACCCTTCACAGGTCATAAATATTGTTTCTTAACATTTTTCTTCTTTTATTTTCTCTTTAAATTACTAGAAAGTTCCTCGAATATTGTGCTTTTTTCCTAAGTAACATCTGTTGTCCTCTAAAGTACACAATTTCACAAATTTATCTGGGCATTTTTCTCCCTTTCATTCAAATTTAAGTTTTAAATCATCTTAATCAAGTCAGTGAATTTCTTGCCAAGCATGTTGTTCACAAATCTTAGGAGATACATTTCATTTCTTGCCAAGAACCCATTATTCTAGAATTATAAACTATGGTCCAGAAAACCATATCACTTTCTTCAATACCATCTGTTCTTTGACACAAGCTGTTTCCTATCTATGTCTTCCTTTCTTCTCCAAGTTCATGACCCTCAGCTAGAAAAAGATGAAAACACTGGGGCTGTTAAGGACTTTCAATTTTCTACTCCAAGTTACAAAGTCACTAGAAATATTTTCAAGTTTACTTCTGATGGACTCATCCAACATGAAAAAGTGAGAAATAAAGAGAGGTTGATGAATTTGCTAAGTCTTGACAGATTCTGTTATAACTTGGAAAACTATTCCAAAAAGACAATGTGCCTCATAATTAGCCATATCAAGTCTACATATAATTGTCAACTGCCTGTTAGATTTCTAATGTGGTTATTACTGAAGGAATTGATACTTAGGTGCTTCCCAGCTGTGTTGAAGGGAACAGAATTTGTTGAAATTAAAGCCTCATCATAGGGGGTCTGAATCAGAGATATACCTTTCTGTGAATCAATCTGATTTTAGTAGACTTTTTGCCATACATCATAAGTTTTCCTCTTTTAATAGGCCAGATTGTTATCCAATATTTGTTATCCAATATCCAATTTGAGCACACCTTGTTTAAAAGTCAGATAGATAATACTTTTTGAATCCAGCCTAAGCCTAGTAACTGTGTGACCCTGAATAAGCCAATTATTTTACCTGCCTCAATTTCCTTATCTATAAAGTAGTATAATAATAGCATCTACCTCCCAAGGTTAGGATCAAATGAGATATTTATGAATCATGTTGAAAATCTTAAAGTTCTACACAAATGTTTTATTATTATTAATTGATTTCTTTAATTCAGTGAGGGGTGGATAGAGTGAACAGTGTCTGGCCTGGAGTCAGAAATATTCCTCTTCCTGAGTACAAATCCATGCTTAGATACTTATTAGCTATGTGACTGTAGGCAAGGCAAGTCACTTCACCTTGTTTATCTCAGTTCCTCATCTATAAAATGAGCTGGAGAAGGAAATGACAAATTACTCCTATATCACTGATTTTAAAAATCCTCAAATGAAGTTCTTCATAACTTCATGATATGATATGAGAATTAAATATGGAAATGAGCTGGAGAGGGAAATGACAAATTATTGCTATATATATCCCCAAATGGAGTCATGAAGAATTGGATATGACTGAGAAACAATGAAAGAGAAACAAAAATTCAATTAGATTATGTTGAATTGAACTTATTTAAATTGAAATATATTAAGAATGGAGAAAAATGGGAGTAATCTGGGAAATTGAGAGCTTGAGAGAAGACAGACATTTCATTGTTACTTGTATAGACAAATATTTTCCCCACCTCTTACAATTGGAACACTTTATTAGTCTCAAAGAAGGTATGGAGTCTTTTTTACAAAACAGCCAGGCCACCTAAGTTATAAAACTTTAAACTGTAAAAATACACTAGTTGAGAGATAGTGAGAGTAATGTAGAGGCTAAAACACTAGTGCATTGAGATTACTCCAGAAGGCCTTATCTTGAATAGCATCAAAGCTTTAACTAGCACAAAGTGATAAAGACTTTGACCTGTGTCTGGTGGAGGACTCTTCCTCCTTGTAAGTGGTGATATTGTGCAACAAGAAAACTTTAGGACATAGATGACCTCAGAGAGGGCAAAAATAGCTCTTAATGGTGTCCTGGGGACAAAAGGCATACTTAAACTCTACCTATGCCTCTATTATAATCTTCCTTCTTCATTTGGTTTCCTTACCATTATTCCTTTCTCTTGGGGCACCTATACCATTATACCAGAATAGATATAACTGACTGGGACAAAATGCCAGAATACATCACCTGGAGAGTCATACCATGTTTGATTCCTAAAATCAGTAGCAACACTAGTGTATGGACCTAAGGGTTTACTAAACTGTTTTTTTTTCACCTTCCTCACCTGATCAAACTGAATTTACCCTATGTGCCGTAATATCCAATTATAGCTATATATGAATAAAGGTAGGGCTTGTGACCTGATAATTGTTGCCTACTCTGCCCTCTTATTATTAAGAGACTAATAATGAAAACTAGAAGGTCAGATTTTGTCTACTATCACTTTTCTGGTTCTGGGAAGCTGAGTTCACCTTTGAATTTATGTTTCAAGTTAAGATCCAGGCAGAGATAAAGGGGAGGAGAAAGCCAACCAAAGAAGAAGGTGCAAATAAAAGCATCCTTTATTTCCATGTACAATGTTCTTAACACAAATTATCTATATTCCTTTGCTGATAGTTGACACTAGAATTTCAAATGATATTCAGGAAAAGAAAAAATAAACAGATTGGCAACGATATTTGTCTTGATGACATAGCTGATGAATGAGAGTAGTGAGGCTTTCCCAGCAAGTAATGGACCAAAGCCACAACCCAAAATAGATTTTGTTTTGCCATTTCCAAAGAGTGTTTCTTTGGGGATGGATGGCTGCATGACATGCTGACCCTTAGCAAACAGCAAACAAATCTATGATATTTCAGATAGAGAAGTGGAAATACAATGTAATGCATGCAGAAGGAAAAAAAATGCAACGTGAAGAGATGATTAAATGGTTCTTAGAAAACCTAGGAATGCTGACATCATTTAATGCTGAATGTTGGTTTTTCATTTTCATTTTTTCATTTTCATTTTTGAGTCATCCACATGATGATTGGCATAAACTTCAATAATCCTAGAGACAGAAATTTGAGAATTATAGATGTGTTGTGATTCAGAAGGCCTTTGCAGTCTGGAAATTGTATAACTTTTGTTTTTCTGCATCTTAAATATTGTTTTTTACCGCTAGGGGTACTATCATTTATTACCTGACCTTTTTCAATGATCAGGGTCCAAGTTGGGAAACCCCATATTGGACCTATCACCTTAAATCCACTTCTATGAGCACCTGAGGAAAAAGGTCAGGTTCTCAGAGAGATCCTCCCTCTATCCTCCAGCTCTAATAATGATAATGCTTATCTAATTATTTTAAAGTTACTCTAAATGGAATTATCTCCTTTCAATCTGATTGGTACATTTCTAACCCACACCATCATTTCATGAGTCATTCCAATTTCATTCCTAGCTCTATACTTCATTCTCTGGACTTTTTAACCTCCTTGCCAGCAGCTTTAAGATAGGATTTCTCACCCTCTTACTGCCCCCTGCCCATACTTTTTCCAATTTCCTGTTATGTTCATGCTGCTTCCCCATTAAAATGTAAAATCTTTTTTCAGTAGAGATTGTCTTTTTTTTTAGCTGTATTACTTTTAGCACAGTTCCTTATACATAGTAAGTGCTTATTAAATGGTCTATCTCTATGTGTTTGTCTACATGTACACACACACACACACACACACACACACACATATATATATATATATATATACACATATATACAAATATATCTCCTATTTGCCCATTTTGTCTCTTGCCTTAACTCACACATTCTGGGAAAATTGTTCTCTTTCCTTCCATTTCATAGAGAACTCCATTTTCTTCCCTCCCAATTATGTTGAGAAATAATTATATGGCATCCTAGATGGTGTGCTGGACTTAATAATTAGGAGGATCTGTGTTCCAGCCCCATTTCAGCTTCTTACTAAGCTGTGTGATTTTTAGGCAAATCATTGAAGCACTTTAAAACTTTGTTTCCTTATTTGTACAATGAGGGGTTTGGACTCAATGATATCTAAAATCTCTTTCAGTACTAAATTTATGATCTTGTATGAACATATACCATCATGCACCAACCATACAAATATGTTTTAACTGTTTACATACTCTATTCATAAGCATAAAAGTAACAAAATAAAATGTGTAAAAACTGTAACATGACCTATGTTCCTACAACTCTATCCCCCCGCCAAAAAAAAAAAAGACCTTATAGGTATTCTGCAAACACAAAAGTTCCTAGATAAAGTTCAGACTCAGTGGCTCCCACTGGGAGCTAATGAACACATTCCTGATTTGGTTTTTGCAGTACAGCCTTCAGAATAGTCAAATCTCAGCCAAATCACTTAGGGAGTTTAGGAACCCAGGCTGGCTTTATTACTGCTGCTTTTCTACTAATCTATCATTGATGGGAATTTATGGCTATCTTCCATTATGGCTGCTCACAGCTGGATTTTGGAGATGTATGAACAATTTTAGCTGCCTGTTCATCGCTAGAGAAACTTATATGATCAGTTTTTTCAGTCATATAAAACTCTTTGTGACCACTTTTGGTCAGTCAACTTCTTCTGCCCCTTTTACAGATAAGGAACTTGAGGTACCAAGGTTAAGTGACTTGTTCAGCATCACGGCTAGAAAATGTCTGAGATGGGATTTGAACTCATAAGGATGTCTTCTTGATTACAAGTCCAGTCCTCTCTTCAATGTGTCACCAAGCTGCCCCTAATCACCAAGATAATAGAGAAGCAAAGAGAGGCCATTACACACATTCCTACTTCTTCCTAGAACTAACACTGCTTGTATGTCCATCTGATTACATCCTATTTCATTTGTCAAACTTGCTGTTTTTCTCAATTTCTTGCCCAAACTTAATATCCATTATCCGTGCAGCTAAAAGAGCCTGGAATAGGACTGTAATAAAAAGAAGGAATTGGATACTGTTTGGACATAAAAGTGGTAGTGGGGAGTCAAAACTAACTCCAAGATTATGAAAATGGAAAAAGTCAATGATTATATCACAGATAGAAATAATATAGTCATGTGGAAAAGCCCGTTTAGTGGGAATAATGAAATAGCTCAATTCTGAATAGGCTAATTTGAGTAAATTGTAAAACATTCCATTGGAATCTCTAATAGGAATATCCAATAGGATGCTAAAGTTGATCAGAAAACTGTCATTATCCCTGTGCATATATGAAATGGAAAATCACAAAATAACTAATAGAGTTATTCATCTGTAATAATTTATATGATTTAAAGAGTAATTAAGGAAAAAATGCTTGCCTTTTTTTGAAAATGTCTAGAAAAACATATTGCTCTTTATAAGAAAAGTTTAAATAATGAATAAAAATTGATTTAATATTTTCTTTTTAACTATTTCTGAGAAAAAATATTGTTACCATTTTATGTCTGACTTTTATATTATTTTCATAAGTTCATCAAGATGAGACCTTTATATTTGAAAAAAAACTTGTCAAATGCTATCTTTTCTTTTCTAAAGCATCAAAAAAGATATTTTTTTAATGAAGAACTGAAATTCAGATCAGAGTTGCAGACTTGAAATGGAATTTTAAGAGTTTTCTGCCAAAAAATGATAGTTGAAGTTGTGGGCATAATTGAACTTTCCCAGGGCAGAAGTATACAGAGAAGAGAGTTCCCGGTAGACCTCTTCAGAATATTCATATTAAGAGGTCAGAAAGAAGATGAGGAGAGAGAGAGACAGAGAGAGAAATGGAGACAGACAGACAGACAGAGATAGAGAAAGACAAGACACACACACACACACACACACACACACACAGAACACTTACAGAGATAATAGGAGAAGTAGAAGATTGTGGACTGCGGTAGTTTAAGCTATCCTGAGATTCTCCAAGAAGATGAAGAAGCTAAATGTCAAAAGCTCCAGAAAACATTGTAGAGAATGAAGACCAAAAAATACCATTAAATCCAAAGATTATGAGGTCATTGTGCATCTCTGAGAGGTCTCTTTCAGTCAAATGGTATTGGTGGAAAGCCAATTACAAGGGATTAAGAAGACAGACTTTAGTGAGAATGTGGAGACATCAGGAAAATATTATTTTTCTTTGCAGTTTAGCAGCCAAGAGGAAAAGAGAGCTGATAGCCTGAAGCCAATAGAATATTTGACATGAGCCAATATCAAAGACTAATTGCAAGGGACTCAATAAGGACAAAATATTTGTATTTTAAATGTGAAAATAAACCATTATATTTTATATGTGAAAATAAACCATATCTCTAAGATTGTTATTAGTAATTGAGTAATCCAAAAGAAAAACATGATATGACTCTAAAATGCAAAACTATCCAGGAAAGGTTAAAAACAGTAATTCTAACGTACAAATGAGGTACAAGAGCAAGAACAGACACAGCAGAATCAGATAGACAAGAAGGGCTGGTAGTTCTGAAACACTAGTCACCTCAGAAATGAGTTGAAGAAGAAACAATACATATATATCCAGAAGGTATAATATCTTACAAAATCTATAAAGAAATATGAGGCCAAGGGGCTAGGATAAGATGGAGTATAAAAGGGTGGTTAGATTAATGGGAGTGGAATAAGGTGTATAAGTAAAGAGAGAGGGAAAAGATAGGAGAAAAAGATAGGAGAGGATCCTTGGGGCAGGAGGAGGTTAAGTAATAGTAAGGTAACTTAATTAGTAGAAGTAAAGTAAAGAAGAAAAGAGCAGGAATAGGAAAGAAGAGATATGCTTAAATGCAATAAGAATGATCAAGAGTAGAATTCGTTAGAAAAGAAAAAAAGAAGGGGTAGTAGTTATTGATCTCACACAAATTCAAAATTAAAAAAGATTCAGTTAAGAAAGAAATCTACATTATATGTCAGCCATATTAATATCATATATATATATATATATATTAGATATATGTGTGTATGTGTGTACCCACACATAAATATATGTGTGCTTAACCATAGCATACTTGGGAAAGTAGCAGGGTGGGAAGGGGGAGAATAAAGTAAAAGGTACACAGCAAAGAACAAAAGAAAATTGACAAGAAAGCAAAGATGGACAGTTCTGAATACAATGTCTTCTATTATATCTGTTTTCTTGAAATGGAAATTTATAGTTCCATATTTTGAATCCTTTCTTATGTTCTGCTATGTACATGGCAATATTGTTTTTCTTTTTCTGTCTTATTTTTCTTTTTTTCTGATTTGTATTTAAGTTTTAAATAAATAAGTACATTTTAAAGAGAACAGATGGGATAAAGATTTGAGAGCTAAATGGGATAGAATTATAAAGGGAATATTTTTCTTTTTTTGAGGACTTGGGAGATCTGAACATGGCTGTAGATAGAAAAAATAATGGTAGGAAAGGATTGAAAATTCAGGAGAATTGAAAGACATAAAAACATAAAAAAGGTGAAAGGGAATGGGATCAAGTGCACATCATCATTATCATTATCATTGCTTACATTTATATAGCATCTACTCTGTCAAGAACTGTGCTAAGTACTTTACAAATACCATCTTATTTTATTTTCTTAACAACCCTGAAGGTAGGTGCTATTACTATTCTCATTTTAGAGAAGAGGAAACTGAGGATAACAGAAGGTAGGATTTAACTGAAGCAGGATTTGAATTCAAGTCTTCTTGACTCCAGTCTCAATGCTCTATCCACTGAATCACCTAGGAATAGGCTAGATGAGGATTAGGAATACTTTTTTTCTCTGAACACAGGGAAGAAAGAAAGTACATGATACTGAAATGGAGGGAGCTGACTTCCAATAGCCAGTGTCCCCAATAAAGTAGGAGCTAAGTCAACTGTTTTAAGTGGGGTTTATGGAAAAGATAGTTGTGGGTAAGAAGAAAAAGTCTGCAATAGCTGCTAAGTGGAAAGAGACAGGAAGCTAATACAGATATAGTGGAAACTTGTTGAGTAGAATTTCAAAAGATCATCATTTTGAGCTGGAAAGGTTCTTTGGCCCACTCTGCTCATTTTATGAATGGAAACACAAAAGCCTGGTGAACTTGTTCAAAGCCACACAAGTAGCAAGTGACACAAATAGAATGTGAATCCAAATCCTCTGATTTCAAATATAGCATTCTTACCACTCTTTTACCAACTGATTATGAATTTTATTAGGTGAAGTCAGTTTAATTTCAATTGATGCAAGCCAAATATCTAGTTCTGAAGGTTCAATCACTGTTTAATCTCTGTTCTTCATGTTCAAAAAAAAAAGTCTCCAACTTCCTATCAGAATCATGGAGAGCTATTGGTAGCTTTCTTTGGTTTTCATTTTGTCCTTGAGATGGAGTACTTGAGAATGTGGCAGACTTTATTTTTTTTTAATCATCTAGCCCATGGCCTGTTGGAAGAAGCTGAGAGGAGAATGGTAAACCATGTACCCATGGATTACCCATGATACCCATGTTCTGGTGAATAGATCTGTAGCCCATTGAACAGCTCTCAAGAAAGAAAAATTTGGGGAAATCATAGTTGAGTCATCCATGACACTGGCCACATTTTCCTTACTTCAAGCTTTTCTTTTATTAAGTCTTGTCATTTTCTTTCCAGTATTATCTTTTTAATTTATTCTAATATGTCCATTCATATACGTGAGGACATCCCTTGGGATTTCATGCATGATTCATTCTTCTATCTGCACAGTTTATGGTACAATAGCTGATTTGCTTGTTCTGTAGTTTTTGTTGTTGCTGTTGTTTTGTTTTCCATTGTATTTACCTTCTGCTTTGCTCATTTTTATTTTGTTGTGTTTTTATTTTCTTATGCATCTTTTCTTTATGGTACTGGATTTTTTTTTTTAGGGGGTGGAGATTCATATGTGTGAAACCTGGTTTCTTTTCATCTTCTCTTTTTGTATCACTTTCATGAATTTTCACTTTTTGGTGGTTTTGATTTGGGCATTTATTCTGTCATGCTTGTCCTGCTTGAGACTCAAATTTCACTTCCTCTGCCCCAAAGCGTGGAATGTCATTGCCTTCTACCTAAGATTTTGATTATCATTGACCTGTGATGTTACTCTAACAACACTTTTTCCTAAGAGAGAACACCTGGTAAATTTCATGCAAGTTCTTAAATTGCTTTTTCCTAAATTAGATTATTTACTCTTTCATCTTTTCTACAAAACTGGAAAAGGTGAAGGGAGAAGTATATGCCATAAAATATCTTACTAAAATATCTCATTTTTTTTTTCAGAAGAGTTTTCTTTGAAATTGTGGCATAACAGAAGTTATAGGGGACAGATAGAGTTCTGGGCCTGAAATCAGGAAGACTCAAGTTCAAATCTAAACTCAGATACTAATTATGTGACCCTGGACAAGTCACTTAAACCCTCTTTACAAAACTTTCTTTATCTATAAAATGAGCTGGAGAAAGAAATGGCAAACTTCTTCAATATCTCTACCAAGAAAACCCCCAAAAGAGGCCATGAAGAGTTGGACATGGCCACAACAACTAAATGACAAAAAGAAGTTCACAATTTCTTATCTGAGCCAATTTTTATCTGACCCTATTTCTTATTTTGTTTGGGGATAACTTTGTGCATTAAAAGTTTACATTTATTGATGATTATTGAATTTGAAATAAGGAAGAACATTTTTATATATAGTAAATTTTTATTATAGTAGGTCAGTCCTTATAGGCATCATGACCTTGTCGACCAAGTTATAGACAAATGCTAATTTCCAAATGTAATAAATAAATAAATATTTTAAAATAAATAATAAATTGAATTAAAATTATTAAAAATAATGAAATAAATAAAGGTTTTTAAAGCATCTGCTAAGTATAAGGCTCTATGCTAAGATTACTAAGATATAAAGATTCTGCTACAAAGGTCTTTATACTCTATCAAGGGGAAGGACCAGAATATAAATTATTGTGATAGAAGAAAGAGTGAGATAAATATGTGAGAGACCTTGATGGAGTTGTATGAGAAATGAAAAAAGGAAGAGATGCCCCTCACCTTTCTCTAGGAAGAGTGTCAGGGAAGCTTTCATGGAGAATATGAAATTTGACTCGTACTTCAAAGGAAGGGGAAAAGATATAAATAAACAAAAATGAAGGTAGAAGACAAATAGTTCACTGCAATCCAAGCAGATGAAAGGGGTAAATAAATATATGCAGGTGGAAAAAGACAAGAACAGAAAGTTTAAATTGATCCAGTGTGGCTGTGATTAAGAGTATATGGAAAGGCATAATAAGATATTAGGCTACACAGGTAAATTGGACCCTAATTGTGGAGGATCTTAAATGCTAAGAAATAGAATTTATATTTTATTCAGTATATAATGCAGAGTCACTGAAGGAATTATTTTAGCTTGTTTTAAATCAGTTGTACTGATTCTTTTTGTTCTTTCATCAGTCATCTTTGCAAATCACATTGGTTCAGGTTGAACTTACTAAAATGAGTAAAGCTCACATTTATTCATTTTACAAGCAGTTACAAAAAGCTTACTGTGTATACATGGTCAATTTGATTCTAAGTTCATACTTTGTAAATAAATGCTTGATGACTGATTTATTAGTTCATTTGAAATTTTTAAACCTCTTTGAAAAATCCATTACATATTGATAAGAACATTTGGCAAATTGGTTGTATTTTGTGAAACTGCTCCCATTATTTTTCTGGCAAAAATCTACTTTTATGACCTAGAAGGCTAATGTTTTAGTTCCCTATCTATATGCAGTTTATTTCCTCCCTCTTTGCTCCCCAAAATGTGTATATCTTCCTTCATAGCTATGCCTGCCAGCTATTAATATATTCCTTGTTGGCCATAGAAATTACCTTTGGGAGAACCCTGTTTATTTCTTATATTATTCCAGTGGGGATATTGCCTCTCCAACCTAATCGTCACATCTGTGAGAATATCAGTGGCACATGGAGAACTGTTATTCCATGTATGGATTCCTCAATGTCAGTGTCATCCCAGTAAAATATACAACTGTATTGGAGTAATATGGATATTTTTAATTGTAAAATGGATAAACTAGTGTTTAAAATTTTAAATAAATGTTGTATCTCCAAATTTAATTCAGGGAAAAAAATCATCCTTCCTATAATCTAAATCCATAGGATCACAGATTTAGAACTGGAAAGGACCTTAGAGGTCATAGAACTCAACTTTCTAGTTTCACAGATGAGAAAACAGGTTTAGAGTGTTGAAATAACTTGTCTAGGTTTCACACTTAGTATAAGTTTAATAATAATCCCTAATAGCTAATATCATATAGTATTTTAAGGTTTGCAAAGCATTTCACAAATGACATTTCATCCTCACCACCACACTGGGAAGTTGATACTATTATTACCTAGCCCAGAGCTTTATTTACCATTTCTCATAGCTATCCATTAAAGTCAAGGTTAAAATACACATCCTCTGGTTTTAAAGCCAATTCCTCTTGTACTGTACCTGCTACTATTCATAAAATATTTTTAAAAATTTTTTGAAACAAAAAAAAAAAACAAGCAAAACAGTAAGCCTATGTGTTAGATATCATTCTAGATACTGGACATAAAATATTGGCAGGGAAAAAAAAGGAGTCTCCACCTTCAGGAAGCTTAAAGTCTAATCATTTATAAAGCTTGTAATATGTTCTTTGCATGCATTCACAGTGAAGGAAAAATCTTCATTCTGTGAAGATGGCTTGGATTTCTGAAAACAGCCAAAAGCTATTTGGAATCAGATTGGGTTTGGGGGGGACTGGAGGAGAGAAATGATTGGATTTAATGAAATATATTACTTCTCATCAAAAACCACATTTGACTTAAAAGGAATGAAAATAATTGTGTGATGGGCTTTGAAGATGAAAGCTCTAGAGATCTTTCTAAAAGATGATCTAGAGATATTTTGAACAGCACTGAAATGAACGTATAGTCTTCCAAGGTGATGACTTTGAAGGTGCCAGCATTTACTTTAAATGCATTTTTCTTCATAAATTAGCTTAATAATTTTTTTGAGTAATGCCTTATCCATATGAAATAGACCACAAAACTATCATTACTAACAATATAATTTTTAAAAAGCATATATGGGGTGCAGCAGGGTGGTGCAGTGGGTAACGCATTGGCCCTGAAGTCAGGAAGACATGAGTTCAAATGCAACTGTAGGCACTTATTAACTGTGGGAGACTAGGCAAGTCACTTAACCCTGTTTGACAAAGGGATGGGGGAAATGTATAGAATAATCTGAAAATCTTTGTCCAATTTTAAGCTTTTATTTTTTTTCAAACTAGTGTATATGGTACACTATTTTTAACCCTCATCCTATTTTTAACCCGTTGACGCTGTAGTGCAGAATGCTGGGTCTGAAATCAGAAAGACTTTTCCTGGGTTCAAAATTAGCCTCAGAATTTACTAGCTGGTCAAATCACTTAATTGTTTGCCTCAGTTTCCTCATATGTAAAATGAGTTGGAGAAAAAATGGCAAACTACTCCAGATCTTGCCAGGAAAACTCCAAGTAGAGTCATGAAGTTAGATAAAATTAAACAATAATAGCAACAATTTCCAAAGTAAATATTCACTGTGTTCCAAAAGTATTAGTTAAGACTTAAACTTTATTAACTTAAGCTTAATAGCTTAAAACTGAGCTGATTTTTGGGACACCTTGAATATGGAAATTGCTTTGGAGGAGAGCATTTTATTGTTGGGTCTGTTATTACACTGAGATTTGAATTAAAAGTTGTATGAGGAATAAATGTCACACTATTTTGAAAAATAATATGCTGTCATTATTATAGGGGACAGAAGGTTGAATTTGATGTCAAGAAAATTAAAATTCACCATAAACTCTCATACTTACTAGCACTGTGATCAGAAAAAATTAGTACATTTCTCTGAACCTTATTTTTCACAGCTGTAGTATGGAATTATTAATATTTGTAGTACCTGTTTTAAAGAATTATTCTCCAATTTTCTTAATAAATATACTGTGTGGGACAGTGACTCTTACCCAAATTAAAATAAGAGGCTCTGAAGGTAAAAACAAAAAGGATTTATTTATTACGATCTCATGAAAAAGGGCAGCTCCCCAAAACAGTAGTGTTTGTATAGGAGAGTGCAAAGCACAAGCTGCAAAACACAGGATTATATAGACCTAATGCAGAACCCTTTATTGCCTTCTGATCTTTTCTCCCATTGTCTGGAAGTTCAGGGCTTAAATTTTATAATACAGAAATATACCCAGAGACTAAAAATCTACCCAGAGACAAAGAATACTAATCAATGCTTGTTAAGGGACAGGTCAATTCTTCTAGAGCCTCCTGAAGGAGTTACAAGGCAGCCTTTGTGACACAGGTGTTACGGACTGGGAAAATAAATTGGAAGCAGAGGGAAGAGGAGGGAGGTCAAAGCAACAGCCTCTCAGGAGAGAGATCAGTGAACAGCAACTGCCTCTCAGTCTCCTTGTATCATCCTCTCACAAGAGGAGATCCATTCTGCAGATGCTGGGTTGGATCTCCAGGAGCCACTATCAGGTGGCTCCCCTGTATTCTAACAGATCCCGTGTTCCAACAAATGCTCTTTACCATATTAAGAACTTTATGCTTACATTGGCAAAAAGGGCATGGGGCACAGGAGGAAAAAAATGTTTAAGAGATGAGAACATCTGTGGCTTTTGGCTACAACACAAAGTGTTATTTCAAAGTTTCAAGTTATAATTAGGATATAGGTTGAAGTCACATTCTTATGAGAGATTTTCACTCAGTTTATCCCATTCATATACACATATGTATATTTACCTCTCTATATCACATACATTAAAATTTATGTGTCATTCTGCACTTTACATCAACTCTTTTGTAGGAGTGAGTAGAATACTTCATCTTCAGTCCTCTGGAATTGTAGTTTGTGACTATATTGATCAGTTCAAAAGTCTTTTGAAATTGTTTTTCTCTAAAATGGTTTCATTGTGTAAATTGTTCTTCTCTGAAAGAATTTGTTTCATCATTTTTTATGATACAACAATATTGCATTTCATTCATTTATCATATGAGCCCCATTCCTACTTATAAAATTTCTTTGGGGTATCCAATCTTACTACTACCACTTACTAACTATATGATTCTGGGCAAGTTAGTTACCTCTGTTTGCCTCAGTTTCTGCAAAATGAACTCAAGAAGGAAATGGTAAACCATTGCAGCATTTTTGTCAAGAAAACCCCAAATGAAGAGTCAGATGTGATTAAAATGATCAAACAACAACAATATCTAATAGTAGTATTGCTGGATCAAAAGATAGGACCATTTGGTGATATTGGGTTATGATTCCAAATTCTAGAATGCATTCCTGAATAACTAGATCAATTCACAGGTTCACCTGCTGTACCAAGTAATATATTTCAAATACCATAAAGTCAACATACTAATTGTTATCATTATTATTGTAATGATGGTTGAATTAAGGAAAAATGAGAACAAATGATCAACCATGGCAGAAGCAATTATAAATATGCTGGTTTATTTAATCTGTGAAAATATGTTGTTAGATCTACTGGTCAGCCTGCCATCTGGGGGAGGGGGTGGGGAAAAGAAGGGGAAAAATTGGAACAAGAGGTTTGGCAATTGTCAATGCTGTAAAGTTACCCATACATATAACTTGTAAATAAAAGGCTATTAAATTAAAAAGAAAGAAAGAAAGAAAATATGTTCTTAGGAGGTGAAAAAATATATCATATTTAGGTCTGCTTTATTTTTCACAGAATGCTAGATTTGGAAAGCACCTTAAGAATTCTAATACAATTTCCTTCCCAGGCTAATTGTACAATATTTCAGAGTCTGATTCTTTTTGTACAGCAAAATAACGGTTTGGTCATGTATACTTATTGTGTATCTAATTTATATTTTAATATATTTAACATCTACTGGTCATCCTGCCATCTGGGGGAGGGGATGGGGGAGAAGGAGGGGAAAAATTGGAACAAGAGGTTTGGCAATTGTCAATGCTATAAAGTTACCCATACATATAACCTGTAAATAAAAGGCTATTAAAATAAAAAAAAAAGAATTTTAATACACCCAAGAATTAAAAGAGGGTCAGATATCTGAAATATCTAAAAGGATTCAGGCTATGTATAAATATAAATTATAATATAATACAGACAGGACAGCTAGATAGTTCAATGTATAAAGCATTGGACTGAAATTAGGAAAACTTCTCTCCCTGAGTTCAAATCTGGTCTCAGATACTTACTAGCTGTGTGACTCTAGGCAAGTCATTTAATCCTATTTGCCTCAGTTTCCTTATCTGTAAAATAAATTGGAGAAGGAAATGACAAAGCACTCCAATATCTTTATTAAGGATAATCTAAATTGGTTTAGGAAGAGTCAGGTATTGAACAACAAAACAACGCACACATTCAACTTGATTTGCCAATGGATTTTACAATTATGTTGCTGGAAGAGAAGGGAATGATCAATGAGTATTGAGAACTGTTTTATGCAAGCTTATCTCAAATGCATTTTCTACTAATTGGATCTCTTTCATTAGGAAGCATTGAAAAAACCTTAAAACTGTTGCTATGGAAATTTTGTTGTGATACCTGGTGGTTACAGAGCACAAGCACCACACAGCATCTTGACAGATTCTTTGGAATGAAGAAATAGAAATGTCACCAATGAGAACCAAAAGCACAGATGAGCTAAGGGATGACATTAATTATAAGGCAATATTTTTTAGTGGGGAGATTTGATTGTTTTCTTGGAAACTATGGCAGTTATTCAGTGAAAATATTGTTTAATACATTATTACAAGGAAGTACCCAATATGATGATTCACAAAAAGATTATTTTTTCAAGTTGGCTGATAAGCCAAACACCTTAGTGTTGCTTCTCACAAGATGAAACTGAGGCAAAGAAATGTTATTTGCATTTATGCAGAAGGAATTCATATTATAGGAGATTAAGATTTTCTGGTTCAAGGGATCTTAGATGTGATTCAAGGTTAAACCAATAAATACTTCTCTTCTCAGTACCTACTTCAGTACCTTTGAATATTTAGGTTTGCCACAACCTGGAAAGATGACAAGACATGAATGCCTTATCTCATACTACTATAATGGCCATTGTGTGTGTGTGTGTGTGTGTGTGTGTGTACGCACGTACAAGTGCTTGAGCACATCTCTACATCTGACAATTTGGCCTGCCATCTCTCAGGGACACTGAACAGGTCAAAAGAGATGTACTGTAGATAAGATTGTCCTTCACTCTGATGTTTCCTTAGCCTTCCTCCTCATCTCTACCATATTGCATCATTGCTTTCCTTCAGTTTTCAAGTATTACTTCCAACAAGAAGCCTCTCCTTTATATGAATCCTCAGATCTCTGAAAACACTTTTACATTTAGTTTGTTTATCCTTTAGATCGACTTTTCAGTGTATATGTTTTCCCTTAGGAGAATATCAATTCCTGAGGGCAGGGACTATTCCATTTCCCCCTTAATGAGGATTAAAACTTAAAATACCCCCAGATAGGTAACAAAATCTTTTATGCCATAGAATTCTTATTTATTAGGCTGAAATCTCTTACACATAGAAATTCAAAGTGTTTTAAGCAATTTGACTTAATTCATAGGACATTTATTCATTTGATATCTAAGCAGCTATATGACACAGTAGATAGAGTCCTAGATCTAATGTCAGAAAGTTTTGAGTTCAAATCCAACCTTAGACACTAGCTGTGTGAATCACCTAAATTCTGCTTGCCTCAGTTTCCTCATCTGTAAAATGGACATAATAACAGAACTATTTCATAGGGGTCTTGTGAGAATCAAATAATAAATGAATCATAATAGTCATAACAATTGAAGAATTGAAAAGCATTTAGCATAGTTCCTAACAAAAAAAGCATTTTATAAATTTTACCTATTATTAGCTAAAATATAAGTATTTTATTATTAATTCAATTCAACAATAATGCCTATTATGTGTAAGACATTGGAGGCACAAAGAAAATAAAAACAATAAGTTTTCTCAAGAAGCTTATATTCTGTTGGAGGTTATGATAAGTAAACATAAAAGTAAATACAAGTTAATATGAAGAGAAAGAGAATCTCATTCCTTCAATAATGAGGAAAGAAGATTCAGAAAAGATGGCTTATGGAAGCTGGCATCTGAGCTATGCCTTTATAGAATATTCTAAGGGGTGAAGGCCAGGAGAGAATGTATTCCAGGCATGCATGATGTTGTGCAACAATATGAAGGCATGAGAAATAATAACAAATTTAAAGAACAGCACAAAGACTACTATGTCTGAAACGCAGGATGTGTGAAGGAATAATATGAAATCATCCTTGAAAAGCAAGCTGGAGCTAGACTAGAAAAGGCTTTAAATTCCAAACTGAGGCATTTTAATTTTATTCTAGAGAACAAAGAGATAATTGGAGCAGAAGAGTGATATCAATGATATTGAAATGTCTGAATCATACTTTTTGCCTATGTTTAAATGCACAAATGTATGGACTCCTGCTAAATATATGTATGTATTGTGCTTTTCAGTGTTCCAATTTCAATCCCATTTGAAAGATATGGAACTGAGGCCCAGAAATATCAGTCACTTGTCTGAAGTCACACAAGTGATAAATAACAGATAAGCAGGTGCTCTGATTCCAAATCTAATTCTCTTTCCGCTGGACCAAAATGCTGATAATGATAGACTTTTGGCAGTAACATTTATTTCCTATTATGTTAAAAATCTGTTATTGCTCTGTCATTTTTCAGCTGTTTTTGACTTTGTAACCCCATTTAGGGTTTTTTTTTGGCAAAAATATTATTGTGGTTTGTCATCTCCAATAAGTCATTTTAGAGGTGGAGAAATTGTCAGAGATTTGACAGTTAATGTCTGAGGTCAGATTTGAACTCAGAAAGATGAATTTTCCTATTTCCAAGTCCAGCACACTAGCCATTTGCACCACCTCAGTGCCCTAAAAAGGGCAGTTGTTTCAATCATATATAATTCTCTGTTATATATAGGGTTTTCTGGGGTTTTCTTGACAAAGATACTAGAATGGTTTGATGTGAAACTGAGACAAACAAGGTTAAGTGACTTGGCCAGGGTCATGAGACTACCAAGTATCTGAGGCTGAATCTGAACCCATGTAAATAATGGGACAATTTTATTCAAAGTATTCAGATTGGGGTCCTAATTACATTTTTCCATGAGTTGGGATTTAATTATTATTAGTGGTTTCTATTTGCAGGAGGCAATGGACAAAGCCTTAGTTTGGAATCGCAGAACTTATTTGAAATTTCAATTCTACTCCTTACAAACCTATGCAACCCTGATCAATTCCCTTAACCTCTAAAAGACTCAGTTTTTTCATCCATAAAATGAAAGATTTGACTGGATGACCTCTAAGGTCACTTCCATCTCAAGCTCTAGCCTTTTATGGAGAGATCAGGATGTGTCATTGTATTGTTGACTCTGGCCATTGTTACAAAAGCATTGAAAGCAAACTCCCCAAAATGATAGGTGTTGTTTAGCAGAACAGTGACATATCCCACAGGAAGCTGTCTTAATAGAACTCTTCTTCCAGTCCAGTTAAGATAAATCATTCTGACAATCTCTGTCAGAAATGTCTGTCAAGTGCATGGTAGCTTCTGAAGGAGAAAAAGGTTTCTCAGGGGAAGGAACAGTAGACAATAAATTGAATTCAACTTAATACTGTGTTTTACAACAGCTCTTGACAACCTGTGAGGTCAAATGAGGTTACATGATGACCACTGGAAAAGTGTAGTCCAAGCAGCAGGTAGAAGATACAAACCTCTTGATATAATCAAGGTAAACTTAATAGAGTGGAAATAGAATGTCTTGACCTGGGGTACTTAGAATGCTGTAGATATTTCTGCATTTTTTCTCTGTGAAAGAGTACAGACCTTATAGTAAGAGGATCCCATGCTACAACAGGACAAATTATTTTTTCAAGGGTACTGCCCTTGTTTTAGCTTGAGCCCTTTCTTGGGTTCATTCCATTAGAAGGAAGATTTCAGTCTCACCTTGAAAAAGCAATGGGTCCTTCATCCACAGAATTCATATCTCCTGGAGTTAGTTACATGAAAATTCCCAAAAGATTCCATGTTCAAGTCATTGTGATCAAAACCCTCAAAGTCCTTTCTACTAAAGGAATCATTGAGTCACAGGAGCAGTACTCTAAAATTGGGAGAAACCTTAGACATCGTCTCAAACCTCAAACACACACTCTCTCTCTCTTTCTCTCTCTCTCTCTCTCTCTCTCTCTCTCTCTCTCTCTCTCTCTCTCATAACTGAGATTAAGTAACTTGCTGAGAGTTACACAGCAAGTAAATATTAAGTGTCTGTGGTCAGAGTTAAACTTAGGTCCTCCTGACGCCAGGACCAGTGTTCTATCCACTACATCATCTAGCTACCCCCTATACTTCATTTTAAAGATGATAAAACTCAGACCAAGAAAGGTTCATGCTAAAATCATATAGATGCTTTCCTCACCTTGGCAGAGCTGGAATTTGAACTCAGATCCTGTGATTCCAAGGTTAGTATATTTTCCATTGGACAATAAGGTTGTTCTTATTTGTTTGTTTGTTATAAGGTTGTCTAAGGTTGCTAATTGTTCCCCATTTCCCTCACTTTGGGGTACTAAATAAGATTAATGAACATATTGAGTAAATAAAACACCTGCAGGATGTTTGCCCATATTTTAACATACAACTATAATGGTTGGTCATTGATTTAACTATTTACACAAACATTTATCTCAAGTAGAAAACACAGATGAACTGTGAGGTCTTGAATAAGAGAAACAAAAGAAGCTTGACTGAGTTTGAGAAAGTAGTTATTGCTTTCAATAATCCCAAATTTTGGAGGTAGAGCTAAAATGGTAAATTAAGGGTGGCAATCCAGTTAAATTCTCCCAACATTCTCCTCTAAACAACTTTAAAATAATGCCTCAAATCAAATTTTAGAGCAGCAGAACCAGCTGAAGGTTGGAGTGAGACAGTTTTCTAGCCTAAAAAAAATTAGATTAATAGGAGAAGTCTATGGTAGTGGGGTGGGGTCTTATTCCAAGCCTACAACACAGCAGCAGCAATAGCTATAGCAGTAACAATCATTTCATGAACTTTCAGCCCAGGGACAGTAATGGAGTCAGACAACTGGTCAGAAAGACATTGAAGGAGACCTTCCTGGCACTGGGTATAGCTGGTTCTGATTGATAACTTTATTGCCCATATGTAGTTCTGAGTTCCAGGGTGGAGAGGAGTGGTGGGAATCAGTCACAATGGAAAAAAGTCCTTAATAATAGTTATAATAATGATTAACTGTAAAGACTTGACTACTCTGACAATACAATTCCAAAAACCTCATGATGAAAAAATGTTGTTCACCTTCACAGAGAAAAATACTTTGAATGAAAATTAAAGTATAATTTTTTCACCTCATTTTTCTTGCTTTTTAAAAAATGAGTAATATGGAAATATGTTTTATAGGATTTCACATATATAATTGATATATTGTTTGTTTTTTCAGTGGAAGTAGGAGAGGGCAGAAGGGAAAGAGAGAATTTGGAACTCAAAATTTAAAAAGAAAATTAATGTTAAAATAAATAAGTAATACATTAAAATGCTTTCTAAAAAGTATCCAACACTAGAATGAGCGTCTGTTCTTAGTGGATGGAAAGTCTGGAGCATCCTGAAAGACTTCAGAAGAGATATAACATCTGTGTATCTCAGGTTTTATTACAATTTTAATAAAGGACAGAAATCTGTAATAACATGTAAAGGTAAAAACTTTAAGACCAACTCATTTCTTATAAAAGAAGTTCTCAAAAGTAGAAGCCAATTAGTTATACTGAAATTATCTGCTTTCCACTGACCTTGTCAGCTGAGCTTTGCTTGCCATTGCTAAAGCAAACTTCAGCACAGGAAATGGGAAAAAAAATCCCAAATTGTCCATATTTAGACCTCCATTGACTATGCCCAGGAGAATCTAAGCCACTGGTTTCATATATACTGCCATGGAATCATACAAAGTTTACTTTTTTTTTTTTTTTTTTGCCCCGGACATCTCACAATCTGCTTGTTTCTGAGAACTTCTTGTTGTTGAAGAATTGCTTTAGTTTGCTCTCTTTTCATTTTTGATTTAAATCTACTTATGGAAAAAATTATTTTTTAAAAAAAGTTAATTCTATGGCAAGAGCTTATGGTCATCAAAAGATAGTCTGTGTGCTTTTTGGTATGCACAGAATATCAAGAGATCAAGAAGAAGCCTACCTCCCAGTAGTTTGGGTGTACTCTCCCATGCTGAATTTATGAGAGAACATACACTAACTATGCAAAAGATAGGTCTAGAGAGGTTTTAATAGACAATGCTGGAGAGCATGATATGCATATTGGTTACGTGTTTGGGAGATCAAAAACAAGATCACAGATTTAGGGCTAAACCTTTGAAGTTATCTAGCTGAACTTTCTCATTTTATAGAAGAGGAAATAGCCCTAGAAAGTCTGTGACACATAAAAGGTACACCAAGGAGAGCTTCAAACCTAAGTTTTAATTTAATTTAGTTAAAAATCTAGCATTTTCTTCCACTATGGCATTTTGGAAACGAACACTTCCTCCCTATTATATGACTTGATCATCTGGATTTTTTGGCAACAGAATCTACATTACTAATAAGGGGAGATATTAGTTAGTTTGCTATTTCCCCAGAGGCTGGAACACCTCCTACCTAATTCATGACATGATCATGTGACTTTTCTGCCAGCAGAAACAACATTTCTTTCTTTTTTTTTTAAATAGCCTTTTATTTACAGGATATATGCATGGGTAACTTTACAGCATTGACAACTGCCAAACCTCTTGTTCCAATTTTTCCCCTCCTTCCCCCCACCCCCTCCCCCAGATGGCAGGATGACCAGTAGATGTTAAGTACATTAAAATATAAATTAGATACACAATAAGTATACATGACCAAACCGTTATTTTGCTGTACAAAAAGAATCAGACTCTGAAATATTGTACAATTAGCTTGTGAAGGAAATCAAAAATGCAGGTGTGCATAAATATAGGGATTGGGAATTCAATGTAATGGTTTTTAGTCATCTCCCAGAGTTCTTTTTCTGGGCATAGCTAGTTCAGTTCATTACTGCTCCATTAGAAATGATTTGGTTGATCTTGTTGCTGAGGATGGCCTGGTCCATCAGAATTGGTCATCATATAGTATTGTTGTTGAAGTATATAATGATCTCCTGGTCCTGCTCATTTCACTCAGCATCAGTTCGTGTAAGTCTCTCCAGGTCTTTCTGAAATCATCCTGTTCGTCATTTCTTACAGAACAATAATATTCCATAATATTCATATACCACAATTTATTCAGCCATTCTCCAACTGATGGGCATCCACTCAGTTTCCAGTTTCTGGGCACTACAAAGAGGGCTGCCACAAACATTCGTGCACATACAGGTCCCTTTCCCTTCTTTATGATCTCTTTGGGATATAAGCCCAGTAGCAGCACTGCTGGATCAAAGGGTATGCACAGTTTGATAATTTGTTGAGCATAGTTCCAAACTGCTCTCCAGAATGGCTGGACCAACAATGTATCAGTGTCCCTATTTTCCCACATCCCCTCCAACATTCCGCGTTATCTTTCCCTGTCATTCTAGCCAGTCTGACAGGTGTGTAGTGGTATCTGAGAGTTGTCTTAATTTGCATTTCTCTGATTAATAATGACTTGGAGCATCTTTTCATATGGCTAGAAACAGAGAAACAACATTTCTAATAATGGAAGAGTTAGTTTACTATTTCCCTAGAGGTCAGAAACTTATACTAGCCTAGTCCCTTGTTTTCCACATCTTATTGTTCCCTACATGATTTGAGAGAATAGTCATGGCCAGTGGGTATTCATACCTTAAGAACTACTCAATAAAAACTCCTTTGGACTGGTGCTGACAGTCCCCATGACTCATGTGAATGGTTTTATCAATGTGAATACTCCCTTTGCTGGCATATATGTAGTCCCTTCAAAGTCTTATCTATGTCCTACCATGAATCCTTTATAAAGGATCTATTTAATGCCTTAGAAACCTTATTTTGGTATTTAATATTTTGTAGATATCCAATTCAACACCTGAGTTGTACATCTTTCACCTTTTGTCTTCACTGCAAAACTAATCAACCTCAATTTTCTCCATCACTTTCCATTCATGCTGCTTTTGCTAAGATGATGCAGCTTACTCTTACTCACTACATGCCTCCTTTTTGTCCTTTGGGTCACCTGAAATTATGTTTCTTCTGAGAAAATGGTATCCCATGATTTAAATCCTGAATAATGAAATAGTCAAAATGAGTGATTGTTAAGTCAACCATGGGCTTTTATCTTATGTCTGATGTAACAATAAAGAAAACTTTGAATAGAGGCAAAAATATTTGTCTATTACATAATAGAACATATCAAAAATATAGCTTCTTTCAGGCCAGGAAAGGAATCTCTTAGGTTTTAAATCAAAACCTTTTAGCAAGGGAAGTAGTGATCATACCTTGGGTCATATCAGAAAAAAAATCTCATTATTTGGATAAAGACAATGAGCCAGAGAAGTAAGAAATTCTATATAATTGAATGTTTTGTTATGAGATGGAATTTATGACATAGATTATGCCCAGCTCCTAATTCTTCATGTACACATATTGCTATTTAGTTACTCATCTGTGTTTGCCCTTTTGTGATTCCACAGTCCATATTGTCTACAGGTTTGTTTGGGTTTTTTGGCAAAGATATTGCAATGGTTTGCTATTATTTCCTTCCATAGTATATTAATGATTAAGTGATTTGCAAAGGGTCACAACACCAGTAAGTATCTGAGGGTATATTTGAACTCAGATCTTCCTGACTCCAGATACTAACATTCTAAGACACTTAATTGTCATATGTGTACGTATTTGTGTGTATGTATATATTCATATGTGTAGATGCATGTATATGTTACATACACATAGGTATATGTAGACATATAAAATGTTTGCATGCATTTTATTCATATACATATGCATACATGTATATAACACATACATGTGTATGTAAATTTTATTTGTATGCATATATATGTATGTAACACATATATAAAACATGCATATATGCATAAATACATATATATATACACATGCATCTATATTCTTGCTGTGATTATCTCTAATTCCATAGTATTGTTTATAATTATACAATTTATAATTATGCATTATGTCTATATAATATATAGTTAGATAGATAGATAGATATGCAAACATAGCTATTTATCTAAACACATAAGTATAAACATGTACATATATTATACACATATACATTGTATATATAAATCTGTATGTCTATCTGTCTTTCCATGTATACATATACACTAGTGAGTAGATATATATATATATATTATGTATAAGTGGAGGAAAAATCTTTATATATCTATATCAATATATGTATAGTTTTATTCTATTTTTCATTCACCAGGGCTTCTGTGTAGAGAACATCTTTACATTTACTGCTTTTGTTGCTAACCAAGACAAGGAGCTATTAGTAGGAAATAAGGAATGAAGGAATTGGTGATTGTGGCTAAAACCACATAGATTACTCAAACCAAATAGAATTCTTATGCATCTGATGATACTGGGAAACGATTTGTAAAGCTAGAAAAGATGGTGAACTGTACTGAAAAAAATTGATTACACCATATAATGAGTCTAGATCTGTTGAGGGATTAAGCTATAACTTACTCAATCCATATAGTATATCCTAAGGGAGGGGGAATGAATAATTAAAAATAATGCTGTGTAATTACAGATAATGACAGCAAAGGGATGCATAGAAATGTGAATTTTGAGCTGGGTTTCTAGAACCTGCTTTTAAAGTTATCTGAAATACCATAAAGCAAGTAGAATTAGGGGTCATTCTTGACATTAACCTGTATTCCTTTTATAGACATTTTAGCTTTCAAACTTTTGTAATGGTCCTATATATTTCATTACAGTCAGTATATTTCAACCAACCTGCTCCTCTTCTTATGAATTTTGGAATAATATTTCCATTCTTTTCTCTGAGAAGGTTGCCCCATTTTAACCATTGTTGGCACTCAATTAAACAAAATGATGTGCTGAATTCTAATGTTTGAAGCTTATCAAGTTAAAGGAAAATTAGAAAATAGCAAACTTTAAAGGATTAAAGAAGAGCCATAAAGAAAAGCTGCTGGTCTGACTTGAATTTTGACCCCCCCAAAAATGCATCAGTATATAAAGTTATTTTCTTTTGTTTTAAAATTCAATATTCTCCCTAGTCACCTCTAGCGGTTCTATGAAGAACAAAGAATCTCAATTTGTGTTTTTCTCTATGACCTTGTTCCATACTGTGACAAAATTGAATTGATATCGCACACATTTCTGATTTGTTGACTACCTTATTCCTGTCTTGAAATCAGCCTGAAAAGCATTCACTGTCCTTATCTAAGTCAAGTAGCTTCATGTGAATTTTCCTTATCCCTGCTTTTCAACTCACTGAGCTGAGTCGACTAGCTTTTCTCGGGTTTTACTTTTTTTTCCCCAGAAGAATGCAATTTTCCTAGATTTGAAGAATTGCTTTGTGTTCCCCTTCTTAGTATGTTGTTTTGGATGTCTAGAGCATAGAAGCACTGGACTGGGAGGTCCTTAGTTCCAGATTAAAATTTTCTATGAACATTTTAGGGAATGGGACTGTGATTTAATTGTCTATAATATTTCTGTTAGAGAGCAATTTGTAACTATGCTCAAAGGGCTATAAAATTATGGCATACTTTTTGATCCAACAGTGATGTCACTACTGACTATAAGAAAAGGGGAAAGGACACACATGTGTAAACATAGCAGCTTTTTTTGTGTGGCAAAGAATTGGAAAATGAGTGGATGCCCATCAATTGGGGAATGGATGAATAAGTTATGGTATATGAATGTAATGAAATAAATACGCTTGTGATGTAAGAAATGAACAGGCTGATTTCAGAAAAGCCTGGAGAGATTTATATGAACTGATGCCAAGTAAAGCAAGCAGAACCAGAAGAACATTGTATACATTAACAGCAGGATTGTGTGATGATCAACTGTGATAGACTTGGCTCTTCTCAGCAATACAGTGATCCAAGATAATTCCAATAGACTTGAGATGGAAAATGCTATCTGCATCTTGAAAAAGAACTATGGAGACTGTATGCAGTTTGAAGCATACTTTCTTTTTTTTTCCTTTTGTTTTGATTTTTCTTTCACAAAGCAAGTAATATGGAAATATGTTTAAAATGATAGTACATATATAACCAATATCAGATTGCTGTCTTGAGAGGAAAGAGAAGGAAAAAAATTGAAATTCAAAATCTTATAAAAATGAATGTTGAAAACTATCTTTTACATGTAATTGGAAAAAAATACTATTAAATTAAAAAAATAAATAAAATTCTGGGAGGGGAAACTCTCCAAGCAATGCAAATCAGCAGCTTCTCTGAAACTTAAAGTCTTTTGAGATTTAGAAGTTAAATGACCTGCCCAGGGTTATAGTCACTGTATATCAGATGAAGGACTTGACCTCAGTTCTTTGTGGCTTTCAGGCTAGCTCTCTACTACATACAACATTCTGCCACTTGTGTGACCTTGGGAAAATCACTTAAATTCCTTGAACTTCCCCATATCTGTAAAATGAAAGAATCAGACTCCTGATATGTAGAGTTCTTTCATAGTGGAGGGGTATAGAAAAGCAGATTTCCAGGTATCTGTGCTTTTACTAAAGAAAATTAGATATGGACATAGGATAAATTAACTTTTTTTTTTAGTTGAGCACATTCAGGATGAAATCACACATTCCTAAGCTGGAAAGCACTTTGAGAAGTTATTACAAGAGCATTACAGATCATGGGACCATAAAGAAAGAATCAGAAAGGATCTTAGAGGTCATCTAATCCAATTTACTTTTCAATTGACAAATGGGGAAATTGAGACCCAGGAAAGTTACATTGCCTGCTCAAAATCATAGATAGTAAATGGCAGCAACAGGATTCTAATCTTGCTCATCTATCTCTAAATCCAACATTCTTTCTATTTGGTACTTCGTTCCAATTCTATTCTCTTAATTCTAGGTTGTTTTCAATGAAGCTAAAGCCAGACAGATAAATAGTGGTCAATTATAGTCTTAAAATCATCAGAGAATAATGTTTTACCATCTTTTGGGGCAATATATCTAAAAATAATATTTTATGGTCATGAAATCCTTTCCAATATACAGCTTAATGGAGTATCCTATGGGCATCAATAAATAACAAAAAAAATAAAACTTAAAAAAAGCTTTTATGCTGCTGTTTCATTTCATTCTTTTATTTCTTTCCCAATGTCCATTAAAAATGAAGGATAATTCATTCTTTTTCTAGCGTTTCTTAATGTATTTAATGATTACAGACAATAGGACATAGGTGTATGTACTCTTTTCCACACACATTAATGTGTTTCATATTATAATATTCATAATATCATATAATATCATAATATTCATTTCAGTGAAGTAGGCAAGAAAGATAAAATCATCTTCAATTTACACATGAGAAAACTGAGGCTCAGGGAGGCTTAGTCACTGCTATTCATCATTAAACTTTTATTAAGCACTTAACATGTAAAGTCTCTGCCTTCAAAAATGTTATATTCATGAATGTCCATCAGTTGGAGAATGGCTGAACAAGTTATGGTATATGAATGTCATGGAATATTACTATTCTATAAGAAATGATCAGCAGGATGATTTCAGAGAGGCCTGGAGAGACTTACATGAACTGATGCTGAGTGAAGAGAGTATAACTAGGGGATCATTGTACATGGCAACAAGAAGATTATATGATAATCAATTCTGACAAACATGGGTCTTTTCAACAATGAGATGGTTCAGGTAATTTCCAATGGATTTGTGATGGAGAAAGCCATCTATACCCAGAGAGAAGACAGTGGGAACTGAGTGTGGATCACAACATAGCATTTTCACTCCTTTTGTTGTTGTTCGCTTGCATTTCTTACTCATTTTCTTTCCTTTTTTATTTGATTTTTCTTGTGCAGCAAGAGAATTGTATAAATGTTTACACATATTGGATTTGACATATATTTTAACATGTATAACATGTATTGTATTGTTTGCCATCTAGGGAAGGGGGGTGAGAGGAAGGAGGGGAAAATCTGAAACACAAGGCTATGCAAAGGTTAATGTTGAAAAATTATCTGTGGATATGTATCAGCTTCATGACTGGTATCTTTAGGTAGGGAGAGAACTACTGGGAATTTCAAAAGTTAGCATTTCCAATGCTAACAAATAGTTTCCCTAGGATTTGTACCTTCTCATCTGCATAGGTAAAGCCTTCTGGAAGTCCTTGCACAGAAAAAAAGCAATAGTTGCATTTTATACCAGAGAACCACCTCCAAATAAATCCCCAAGTCCAGGACATGACAGCAATTAGAAGCAGTGCTAAGTCCTCCCATATCACTTTTTGATAGTGCTTAATAAAAACCAGCTACGATGGATATTGTTTTATTAAGTCTCTAGAACCTATAATTTGAGGTAAAGTGATGACAACAATAATATTAACTGGTATTTAAGGTATCATTTTAAGGTATCAAAAGTGATTTACATACATTACATCATTTGAGCTGTATAATAACTCTGAGATAGGTACTGCAGATATATGCACACATATGTATTCATATATACGATATATGTGTATATATACATACACACTATATACCACACACACACATATATATATTATGCATATTATATATATGCACATATATGATAAAAGATTTAAAACTAAAAAGAACCTTAGAAGTAATCTAATCCTTGGGGTTTAGATTTAAGGTTTCTTTCAGATCCTCATAGAATATAAATACTTTAAAATAAATATTTCTAACCACAAAGATATTTTAGTTTAAGGAAAAGAAAGAAGAAGGTATATGTTAAATGATATTTTACAGGAGAGACTGTTATTATGTACATATTGATGACTGTTATTATGCACATACTGATGAAAATGACAGTATGGGTGACAGGGTCTAGTCATGTGGTCACTTATAGTAAATTTCTCCTGAAATCAGATAGCAGCATTACCTCTTAAATGACTTCATTTCTAATTTGCACTTGATGCTCCAACAACGTTGGCACAACAGGATGCAGGCTAGAAAATGAGCTTACAGTGACTGTTTTGCAGAAGAACTCTGTTTTTCTTCAATGTGCCTGTAGAATAGACATATTCATTAATGAAGATATAGATCTTTTGAGAAGTTGTTTATCTATGTGCTTTGCTAAATAGAGGGAGCTCTGAAATGTTCAGACAGGCTGAATTTATATGGATGAAGCTTGAAGGCAGAGGATTTGGAAAATGAGGTTTCTGTTCTGGACATTACCAAAGGCTGAGAACATCATTTGTTTTGCTTTGCCAAATTCCTTAGCTACAAAGTGAGAATTATATTTCATGATTATTTTATACCTTATTTAGATACTCCATGGAGTGAGAAGTTACCCTGCTCAAAATCTTTATCAATAAAAAGCCTGTGAAATTCATTAACAGTAGCCAGAAGTAGCCCTTCAATGGAATGGGTTAAGAGTAGGGGTAAGGTGGCCATTGAGAAAAAGGGCATGAAGTCAGTGGAACTTCTCTTACTTTACAATTTTATTGAGGACCTGTAAGGCTTGGGGAGAAAAAAAAAAAGGAAAAATTCTGCATATTATCCAGTAATTGTACCAAACCTTCTCCTTTCTTCTTATGTCACTTCCATGAACCCTAACCCCTCTTTTTCTCTCTTGCTCTCTCAGTAGATGTCACTGCTAACTTTAGTGAAAAACTCAATACTTTGAGTTTACTCTTCTTTCCTACTTTATACCTTTATATTTTTACTAATACATCTTTCCTTCCTTGATTCAAAATTTTCACTTTACATTGACCATCCAAAGGATATGAACAGACAATTCTCAGATGAAGAAATTGAAACTATTTCTAGTCATATGAAAAGATGCTCCAAGTCATTATTAATCAGAGAAATGCAAATTAAGACAACTCTAAGATACCACTACACACCTGTCAGATTGGCTAAGATGACAGGAAAAATAATGATGATTGTTGGAGGGATGTGGGAAAACTGGGACATTGATTCATTGTTGGTGGAGTTGTGAACGAATCCAACCATTTTGGAGAGTAGTTTGGAACTATGCTCAAAAAGTTATCAAACTGTGCATACCCTTTGATCCAGCAGTGTTACTACTGGGATTATATCCCAAAGAGATTATAAAGAAGGAAAGGGACCTGTATGTGCACGAATGTTTGTGGCAGCCCTTTTGTAGTGGCTAGAAACTGGAAACTGAATGGATGTCCATCAGTTGGAGAATGGCTGAATAAATTGTGGTATATGAAAATTATGGAATATTACTGTTCTGTAAGAAATGACCAACAGGATGATTTCAGAAAGGCCTGAGAGACTTACACGAACTGATGCTGAGTGAAATGAGCAGGACCAGGAGATCATTATATACTTCAACAACAATACTAGATGATGACTAGTCCTGATGGATCAGGCCATCCTCAGCAACAAGATCAACCAAATCATTTCTAATGGAGCAGTAATGAACTGAACTAACTATACCCAGAAAAGAACTCTGGGAGATGACTAAAAACCATTACATTGAATTCCCAGTCCCTATATTTATGCACACCTGCATCTTTGATTTCCTTCACAAGCTAATTGTACAATAATTCAGAGTCTGATTCTTTTTGTACAGCAAAATAATGTTTTGGTCATGTATACTTATTGTGTATCTAAGTTATATTTTAATATATTTAACATCTACTGGTCATCCTGCCATTTAGGAGGGGTGGGGGTAAGAGGTGAAAATTGGAACAAGAGGTTTGGCAATTGTTAATGCTGTAAAGTTACCCATGTATATATCCTGTAAATTAAAGGCTATTAAATTAAAAAAAAAAAAAAAAAAAAAAAAAACTTTACATTGACCATCTCCTTAATATAGCATTTTACATCCTTACCTTTCCCTCCCAAACTCCTACAAAGAATCATCAACCTCATTGCCCATTCACTTCTCAATCCCTGATAACCTGAATTCCAACCCCAAAAATCCATTGAAACTATTCTTGGAAAGGTTAGCAATCATGCCTTCACTGCTGTATATGATAATATTGATCAAGTCCTCCTTTTAAAAATGTATTTTCAGTTCTGAATTATTTTTTCCCCATTCTTCTACCATATTCACCGATAAAACAAGAAATACAAAACTAGTTACAAATATCTGTAGTAAAACAAAACAAATTCACACATTAACCATGGTAAGAAAAAAATGCTTCAGTCTGCACTCTGATCTCTGTCTGGAGATGGATAGCATATTTCATCACAGATCCTTCAAAAATGTAGTTGGTTTCATTGTGTTGATTAAAATGATTAAGTCTTTTAAAGTTGCTTATGTTTACAGTATTGTAAAACATCACTATTATATAAATTGCTCCCTTGGTTCTGCTCACTTCACTTTGCAGATCATACAAATCTTCCAGGTATTTTAAAAAAAAATCTCCATCATTTCTTACAGCACAAAAAGCATCCCAACATTCCTAACTTGTTCAGCCGCTCCCCAATTTGTGTGCACCCTCTCAGTTTTCAATTCCCGGTCAGCACAAAAAGAGCTACTACAAATATTTTTGTACACATGGGTTTTTTTCCCTCTTTTCTTTAATCATTTTGAGGTGTACATCTCAGTACATTTCAATAATCATATTGATGGGTCAAAGGGTGTGCATGGTTTAATACCTTTGGAGGCATAGCTCCAAATTGCTTTCCAGAACGACTAAAGGAGTTCACAATTGTGCCAACAGTGTAAGGTACCTATTTTCCCCACAGTTACTTCAGCATTTATCATTTTCCTTATATTTTTCAACTTTGCCAATTGGATGGGGACCATATCTTCCTTTTAAATATTAAATATTTAAATATTGTTTCTTTACCACTGTTAACACTGCTTTATCCTCATTCCACCATCATCCTTTGACCCCCACCCCTACCTAATCTTTTTAAATTTACTTTGGCAAATCATCATTTTTCCAGTTCCCTTACCAATTCATCCTTCATCCAATTGCCAAATTGCTTTCTCTAAATTTGACCATGTCATTCCCCAACTGAAAAAGCATCCAATGTCTTCTTATTGTCTATGAAATAAAATTAAAAAGCCTCAATTTGACTTTTAAAATCCTCCATAATCTGTCTTCCACAAAGTTTGCAAGCCTGATTTCACATATAATATATTCCAAATACAAACTGCAAACAAATTCATTTTTTAATCATATGTATTCTTGATAATATTTTTATCATGGTGGAGTGCTTGCAACTACTATAGGCTGATGAGCCATACCACTCCTTATTCCATACGTACACATGGGGTCTTGTGCCAGGATCATTTTATAAGAACCTGACCAGAATCTTCTAATGAGAATGGGCTTCTCACACTCACTGGTTCATCCCCCTAACCCCATCAACCTGAGTAAAGTTGCTCATTATAGTAATAGTTATAGTCTGAAATTCTAAAAAGTTCCTATAGTGAGAGAATCAGACATTTATTCTAAAGTAGAAAGCAATGTTTATAATAACCTATAAGTTAAAGGAACTACTTAAATGAGATTCATTATGCGTCATATCTTTACAACAGTTAGCTTCATTGGGTAGTTAGAAAGGGGGAGAGGGTTTCATTATATATTTTGTTATTATTGTTGTTGTTTGTTGTCCAGTTGTTTTCCAGTCAAATCCAACTCTCTGTGACCCCATATGGTATTTTCTTGACAAAGATTTGCCATTTCCTTCTCCATTCATTTTGCAGATTAAGAAACTGAGGCAAATCAGGTTAAGTGACTTGCACAGGGTCACATAGCTAGTAAGTATGAGACTTAAAAAAGATGACTCTTCATGATTCTAGGTCTGGCTCTATCCAAAGCATCTCTATAATGGTATATTTTATACTTGCACTCAAATTAACAATGTGCTGCTACCTAGGTACACTTACTATATACCTTTCCAATACCTTTTGGTTTGCCTTTAACTTTCATGCTTTTTGTAATTGTATTGTCTCATGATTTAGTATCATATAGATTTACTAGAAGAATATTTTTGTTTTGTTTTGTTAAAAAGTGGATTTCAAACAAAGTCAGTGAAGCAAGGAGAAGAAAGGAATCTGGAAAAAGAGGAAAATCTTTGTAATAAATATTTCTGATTAGTACAATTCTTAACATCATAAGTGCTTAATAAATTATCTATTATGTTTGAGATCTAATATTCAACATGTATTATCTTTTTTTTGCAGTTCTTCTGTATGTATATCTACAATTATAATTCTGCATAAAAAAATAAGATAAAAAAGCGGGGGGGGGGTGCAGGAATGAGAAAAAACAAAATGCAAGCAAACAACAACAAAAAGGTGAAAATAATTTGTTGTGATCCACACTCAGTTCTCACAGTCCTCTATCTGGGTACAAATAGCTCTTTTTATCACAAAATCATTGGACATGACTTGAATCATCTCATCATTGAGAAGTGCCATCAACATGTATTCTCAAATGGATAATAATTATTAAATAATATATGTCACTCTCTGGTGAGTGAGTGGCAAAAGGACACGAAGAAACAGTTCTCAAAAATGAAGATTCAAAACTTAGTTATCATCATGTGAAAAATTTTTACAAATCAATAATAATCCCTGAAAGCAAATCAAAACAACTATGAGGCTTTATCCCACCAAATTGGAGGTAACAAAATCAAAGATGGAAAAATATAAAAATGGAAATAGTATTGGATGGGTGATAGACAAATGTAACAACACATTATTAGTAGAGTTGACATGGTTCAACAATTCTGGAAAATCAACAGAAATTGTACTAAAAAAGTGACTAATATATCCAATTTTTGACCCAGATATCCCATGGGTAAGTATATATTCTAAGGAGGGAAAGAGACACAGAAAGGTTTTATATACATACATATAAAACCTTTATATACATACATATAAAACCTTTACCATTGTTAACACTGCTTTATCCTCATTCCACCATCATCCTTTGACCCCCACCCCTACCTAATCTTTTAAAATTCACTTTGGCAAATCATCATTTTTCCAGTTCCCTTACCAATTCATCCTTCATCCAATTGCCAAATTGCTTTCTCTAAATTTGACCATGTCATTCCCCAACTGAAAAAGCATCCAATGTCTTCTTATTGTCTATGAAATAAAATTCAAAAGCCTCGATTTGACTTTTAAAATCCTCCATAATCTGTCTTCCACAAAATTTGCAAGCCTGATTTCACATATAACATATTCCAAACACAAACTGCAAACAAATTCATTTTTTAATCATATATATTCTTGATAATATATATTTTATATATATAATATATGATATAATATATAATATATATAATATAATATATAATAATATAATATACATAATATATAATATATATATATATAATTATATATAATTTATATGTAAATTCTATTAACTATAAATAAATTGTTGTACAAGGATATAATGACATTATTATTGCTATATAAAAAACAATAAATATGAAATATGCTGAGAAGCATGGGAAGACCTATATGAAATAATGCAGAGTGGAGGAAGTAAAACTAGGAAAACAAAATACTCAGTGACTACAATAAAGGAAAAAAGGAAAAATCAGCATAAAAACAACAAAATATTCAAACATTATAATTATTATTGACTTTGAAGATGATTTGAGGAAATACATCTTTTTTTTCTTTTTTGAAACAATGCAGAACCATGTGGACAGAATATGGCAAATATTATCAGATTCAATCAATAGGCTGTTTAATTTTGCTGCACAGAAAACTGATCTTTCTTTTTAAAAAAATTCCTTTTTACATAGCACAGTGAATTGGGTAGCAAAAGAGAAATGATCAATTGAAAAATGAAGGTGGGGTAAAAAATTAAAAGAAATCAATTTTTTTTTTTTTAATTTAAAGAATAGACTTCTGGGATTATAAGCAGTTTAAGAACATTGAAATATCTTGTACTTTTATAAATATTATATATCCTTCTCTCTTCATCCAATTCATCCCTGGGCCTATGTTATAATACATCATATTGTCTTTCCAAGCTATGAATGCTTTTAGAATAATAAAACTGCCTGCCCATTCTGCTACATATCAGTCTAAACCCTTTGTACTAAGAGCAGCTAGGTAGCATACTACCTAGATAGACCATTGAGCTTGGAATCAGAAAGAACCTGAATTCAAATACAGCCTCAGATACTAGTTGTGTGACCTTGAGAAAGTCAGATAGCCTCTATTTCCCTCTTTTTTTCTTCAATTGAAAAAGGGAGATAAATAATAACACCTATCTCCCACAGTTATCATGACAATTAAATGTAGTAATATTTATAAAACTCTTAGCACAGTAACTGGCACACAGTATGTACTGAATAAATGCTTATTTAGTTCTTTTCTATTTTTATTCCAATGTGTTTTTTTCAATGTGGATAGTTAAACCAGTTTCCTTCAAATTATTATAGATTTATTTAGAGTACACTTTGTAGTTTCTTCAATGGACTAAGTACATTATCTATTAATGGGATCAACAGGTGAATCAGAGCTCCTTTTTTCTGTTTGAATTGAAAAAATGATACCTTCCATGACCATGGCAAACATCTTAGGTGATAATGAGATATAATGTATAGAGTGGTATGGCTATAATCAGGAAGATGGGTTCAAAACTTTCTCTCATGCTTTACTAGCTAAGAGATCTACAGCAAGTCAACTGATTTTCTGGGTCCTAATCATTTTATCTGGAAAGCTAAAAGAACAATATTTTTAGTAACTTACAGAGTTGTGGTGAGATTCAAATAAGTTAATTTCCTATATTTGTTGTAGTTTAAACATTTTTTGAAATCTCAGCTCTACCTTTGAGATTATGATATGTTTGGGGAAGATTCTGAGAAGATAGTGGAGTGGGTAAGAAAATTCTAACCTCTTTCAGATTTCTCCCACAATTTAATAAGAAGCACTTTTCAAATCATAAAATACCACATATATTTTTGTTATTATTGTGTGATAGGAAAGAGATAACAAATGGTTTGAATGTTACACTTATACTCTCAAGATATTAATACCCCAGCACATTGGATGACAGTACATTGGATAACCATACATTATTATGATGAAAGATATATGGAAAGATGTGATGACTATTGTTCAAGATCAGGAGATTTGGAGTGGCTGTTTTCTGGGACAATCTAAATGACCTTTAATATGAGGTTATTGTACAAAACTAATTCCCAGTAAGAAAATAACATTTTTTACTCTCACTTAGCTTCCTTTGAGATTCTATTTTCTAAACTCTCATAAAACTTGCACTCATTTTTCTATATTTATTGTAATTTATACAAATTTGAAATCTCAACTCTACCTTTGAGATTATATGATTGGGGAGGATTCTGAGAAGATGGTGGAGTGGGTCAGAAAATTCTAACTTCTTCAGATTTCTCCCACAATTTAATAAGAAGCACTTTTCAAATCTTAAAATACCACATATATTTTTATTATTATTGTGTAATAGGAAAGAGATAATGAATGGTCTTGAATGTTACATTGATACTCTCAAGATATTAAATGACCCAGTACATTGGATGCCAGTACATTGGATGGTTCCTGATGAAAGATATATGGAAAGATGTGATGACTATTGTTCAAGATCAGGAGATTTGGAGTGGCTGTTTTCTGGGACAATCTAAGTGATTTTTAATATGAGGTCATTGTACAAAACTAACTCCCATAAGAAAATAACACTCTTTACTCTCACTTAGCTTCCTTTGAGATTCTATTTTCTAAACTCTCATAAAACTTGCACTCATTTTCCTATATTTATTGTAGTTTATACAATTTTGAAATCTCAGCTTTACCTTTGAGATTATATGATTGGAGAGGATTCTGAGAAGATGGTGGAGAAGGTGAGAAAATTCTAACCTCTTCAGATTTCTCCCACAAAAAAACCAAAATTACACATCAGGATGAATATAGACTGGTGACTATGGCAGAACAGGGATCCTCCTGGACCTGAGAAGATGAAGAAAGATCCTAGGATATTAGTTTAATCCCAGTGAAGTATAAATACCTCCAGGTTATCTCCAAAGAAACAGAGAGCAGGAAGCTCCAGGGTTAGCTGGGTTCAAAAGAAGCCTCAGCCCAAACTACATGAACTTTCTTTCCAAACAGAGTGAGGAGTTAGGGGTCTCAAAGGTCTTGTAACCTTGAGGGAACCTTAGCTGGTAAAAAAAAAAAAAAAAGCACCAGATCCAACTGGGCTCAGAAACACAGCACTGGGAGAGAAGGAACCAGTATACTCTGTGACTGCAGAAGTAGTAGAGCAGGGACACTTCTGGCTGCCAGCATTTACAGAAGAATTGAACTTTTGGTTTGGGGTTGCAGTGGAGTGGGAATAGGACAAAGTGAAATATAGAAGGGTGTGTAGATAGTGGGAAAAGGTGTGTACATTAATGAGAAAGGGATAAAGAGGGAAGGAAAGGATGGTATAGGATAAGGTGGAGTATAGAAGGGTGTTTAACTTAATGGGAGTGAGATAAGGAATATAGATTAATGAAAATAGAATAAAGATGGAGGGGAAGCATGAGGAGAGAAAAAATGGAGGGGGATCTATGGGTGGGAGAGGTTAGGTAATAGCAAGACAAGTTAAGGAATAGAACTAAAGGAGAAGAAGAAGCAGGGATAGGACATGAGATATATACAAACACAATCGCAAAGAGCAGGAGTAGATTTTATTAGAAAAAATTAAGGTATGTAATCACTTATCTCAGATAAAGTTGAACTTAAAGATTCAATTAAGAGAGAAATCTACATTATATGTCAGCCATATTAATATTTTACTAGATATATGTCTATGTATGTATAAGTGCATATATGTAAATACCATACATATGTATGTGTGTGTAAAGGACTGAAACTCCAAAAAAGGTATGCTCAAGCAACCTAGCACTTAAGGCTATTAAGGATATTACCTATTTGCTGTGAGACAATGACTCTATTAGCATATGTTTGGATAAATGGCTCTTCTCACTATTGGTACTTGCTGAATGTTTGGTGTTAAGATAATGATAGGCAAGGATTGGAGGTCAGAAGGAGAGGGGCCAGAGAGGCACTTGGCAGCAGGACAAGAAGAGAAATTGGTGACTACAGACTCCCCAATCCAGGATTCTGTTTGCCTGTCTCTTTCAATTCTCCCCCTAAAGACCAAGGACTTCAATTTATCCTGACTCTGGATGACCCCGAGTATCCCATACCCTACATGTGTATATGTGTATATATATATATTTAAATGCATGTAGATATATATATATGTAAGTCTCTCTCTCTCTCTCTCTCACTCATAAATATATATATATCTGTGTGGGTATGAATATGTATATGTGTCTGTGTGGGTATAAATATATACATATATGTTGGGAATATAATATGTAACTTTGCTTTACTTTTGTTGGACCTGTTCTACTTTTCTTGTAAGAGGATGATGGTGATTCAAGGAGACTGAGAGGCAGTTGCTGTTCTCTGACCTCCCCACTGAGAGGCCGTTGGGTTGTCTGACCTCTCTCCTCTTCCCTCTGACTCAATTTATTTCATTTCTAGTCCACAACACCTGTGTCAGCAAAGGCTGCTTTTGCTTCAAGTGTCATGATTCACAGCTGCGGAGGCTCTTGGGGAATTGACCTGTTCCTTACTATTCCCTCTTTTTTGTTTTAAACATTATTATTTTCCCCCCACAGCATAGTCAGTAAGTTTCTGCATGCTGGAAAATGCAAACAGCACTATAGCTGGTGTTGAATCTTGTGAGATGTCAGGGAGGCAAATTTTCAAATGGAGAAGAGGATTATAGTCAAAATGGGCATTTATGTCTCTCATCAGTCTTCTGGCTCAGCCTTTTGATGTATTGGCCCATTTAATTACCCTGACTCTTACCGGGTCTCTTCTCCCTTTCCTTCCCCATGGATTACCGAAGGAACTCTGGGAGGATCCTACTCACAAAAAACTCTCCAACAACGCTGGTTCTTCTTGCCCCTGTTCAAGTGCTGTTGGAATCCTAGTGTCAACTCAACTTGAAACAAGGTGAAAACTCAAGGGTGATGTCAGGGTCCTGGTGTTAACTCAATAGAATTGATACAGTACTTGTTGGTTCACACCTTAGAGCAAATCCTTGCAGGGTGATGGGTTGCTAATACTGATGGAAACAATGATTGTGTTCACACCTTTAGAGAGCTCATAGAAGCAAGAAATATTTAAGTACTCATTGGAGTTCACATGGTTTAGTATGAGATATCCCAATTTACACCTCCCTTAAGCCCTGCCTCCAGAAGGAGGAGTTAACCTTTGGGAAATCATATATATGGAGGAGACTCTTAGAGCTTAGAAGAATTTCTCCGGAACATTGACTGGGGTCAGAGAGGAGCACTCTGCGAGGAAGCCCACAAGCCCTATCTTCGAGGCAAGAGAGATTCATTGCATCTTCCAACTTGGTGCTGGCTGGAGGCTGAAGGAAGCAGAGGCAGAAGCCAAGGACAAAGCTGCAAGAGCTCTTGGAACCAAGTAGAGAGATAGGCCTGAGCTAACTGGGCTATATTGAAGGACACAATAAAAGATCTGAATTTTTATCAGCTGGCTGCGATTTTGGAGTAATTATTTACTTGTAACTGAAACTAAGGCTGCCTCCAGAAAACCTCCCCGAGAAACATGCTTTCTCCCAGAGAGAATCCTATTATTATATTTTAAAGAAGAAAAAAACCACCAACAAGGTGCTATATGTTGGGATACAGCAACCACCTGCCAGTGGCTACTGGAGGTCTAACTCAGACTTGTAACATGTGAGTTGATGATGATGATGATGATACAAGGAGAGTGAGAGGCAGTTGCTGTTCTCTGACCTCCTCACTGAGAAGCTGTTGCATTGTCTGACCTCCCTCCTCTTCCCTCTGTTTCCAGTTTATTTTCCCAGTCCACAAGCAATACCCGTATCAGTAACTGCTTTGCAACTCCTTCAGATGTTCACAGCTGTAGAGGCTCTCAGAGAATTGACCTGCCCCTTACAATGCACTTAGGCATGGTCCTTAACAATTCCCCGTTTTTTGTTTTAAATGTGATTACTTTCCCTTCACAGGGCTTTGGTCTCAGCAAGATAGTCACCATGAGGATGGACAAGAATAGAGTCTAAAGTCTTTATTGTCTCCTTCACAGTCTGTATCTGTCATAGTCTGACCCAGTTTCAGTCTGACGCAGTCTCCTCCAGCAGTCTGCCAGTCTGCCAGTCTCAACCAGTCTCCCTCTGAGTCTGACTTTGTCCCCAGTACTCTAAGCCTTTAAATACTCTATTACAATTACATTATTACAGCATATTGAGTATAAGCCAATCTAGAGTGATTATATCATTATATCAAACTAGAGTGATTATATCATTATATCAAACTAGAGCAATTATATTATACTAGATATATATGAACTAGAGAAACATTATCTCATCAATTCCACTGAGTTAACACCTTGTTTCAAGTAAATCTCTCCAGAGTTCCAGCCCTCTACACATATATGTGTATGTTTTATATGTGTGTATATATAAATACACACATATAAACACCTGTACTTAGCTGTATGAGGTGGGGGGGAATGAAAGAAGGAAAAAAAAATAAAAAGTACACAAAAAGAATAATCTACATAAGGAAAGAAAATATGGATAGTGATGTCTATAATGTCTTCTCTTATTATACATGCTTTCTTAAAATAGAAATTTACTGTTACATATTTCAAATTCACCCTGATGTTCTTCTGGGCATGTGAATTGTCACACATTGGTGTTTTTTCCCTTTCCTGTCTTTCTCTTTCTATTTTTTATTTTGTATTTCAATTTAAAGAAATAAATATTTTAAAAAAAGATTGTGATATGATTAACAGTAAGCAGCCTCAAATATTTCATCCTGAGAAACAGAGCTACTAATGCAATCTGAAATGTTGTTTTCTGCCTCCTACAATGCCAAAAGAGTAAATGAATGAATGGTTAGTGTTTGTTAAATTGCTTCACTCATACTACCTTTAGATAAAGCTTCTAAGAATGCTTGTTTTAACCAATAAAGTCTGTATTTCAAGAACAAATTTCTGAGTGGGGAGAAAAAAAATCTAATCTAGCCAAATAAGTCAGTAGCCTCATGAGCTGTCATAAATATTTATGTCATCCTAAAAGTGACAGATTCCCTTACCCTGGGTTTTGATTTTTATCTTATTTTTCTTTCTGCTAAGGTTATTAAATTCACATATGTTTGCATGGTATTCCAAATTAGTCAGTGCTTCGGAAATAAATGAGCTAGGTGAAGTTGGGGGCTGGGGTAAATCTTGCATATCATCATCTGAGCTGTCTAAAGGAACAAGGCACTGAGATATGTTTTTGCCCCATACCCCAAAATGAGAATAAGTCAAGCTAAATAAATGCACTTTTCATGATACAAGCTGAATTTCTTTTTTTTCTGTTTTCTTTCCTGAATTTTAAATTGCTTCTGACTGACACTAAGAATATCTTTTTAAAAGAATGACCGAGAATGTAGTAATATCCTCTTCAGTTTTTGCTTTCTTATTTTGGAAGAGTTTGATCTTCTAAAATAATCTGAGAGAGTCATTGATTTAAGAAGAAATGACACACTTTGGTTCGGACCACTACCAGAAAGCTCTGGCCCCAAGAGATTGATTCCAAACATTGAAACTGGGAGCCAGAACTGGCTTCTGAATCCTAGTCCTGCCATTAACTTGTTTTGTGACCTGTATATCCATTTCTTATATTCAGTTTTCTCATCTATAAAGAAAGCTGAATAATCCTTTTGTAAGAAATAAACTTCTTGGACTCAGTAAGGGGTGGTTAAAAGTCTGTTTTATTACATATCTGCAGAAGAAGGCATGTCCCCTTACAGAATATACATGCCCCAGGAGCCAGGAGGATCAAGCATTATATCCTTTTCCCACTGGCCACAAAATCAATTTTCTGGGTACTCCAGGAGCTACCTATTACTTAACTTCCCCCATTATATGTTCCCCCTCCCAGCACATACATTGCATTACCATTAAAATGAGCCTAAGCTCTCTTGTGGAGGATGTTAATATTTATGACCTAATTGCACATGAACAAACAAAGCTCAACATCTACCCTACTTTACTATCTTCTAACCTTGAACAAGACAGAATCAGTTACATCCCTTTTTATTTGGTCCTTCTGCTACATGCTATTCTGAATTTATGGAAACAAACACTCCTTTATAATTCTCACTTTCTAAAGTCCCAACATTGTATGAGTTTATGAAAGAACAGGTTGCCCCACAGAAGATATTGTGGCTGACTTAGGAATTGATTTTTTTTTTTCTTGAAGCCTCTTCTTGTCCCAATCACTCTATAATAGATAGCAAAAACCAAAATGGCCCTGGAACCAAGCAACCTTTCTGCTTAGAGATAATGAGATCAACCCCTGAGGGTTTTAGCCTAAGGTGAAGATCCCAATTCTAGCTTGGCAAAGCTAAAAAAATAAAACAACAAAATTCTTTAAAATACTAATTCAAAATAGTCACAAAATCCTCTGATCACCCAGACAATCTATTGATTGCCAAGCAGGAAGGCATTTTTCCTAGTACCCTTCAGTCTTTCAAGACACCAGAATTCATCAATTTAAGTTTTAAAGCAATTTGATCCAGCAAACATTATTAATCACACATAATATTCAACGCCTTGTATTTCATGTAGAGATTGAAAGTTAAATAGCCACCACCCATGCTTTCAAGGAATTTACAATCTAGTGAAGAGGAATATGTGGTATTTTGGAAATAGTATTGACTTTTGAGTCAGAGGACCAGTAGAATAAAACCCTACTTGTGTGACTTTGGGCAAATCACTTAAAGACAAGTCACTTAAATGCCCTGGACCTCAATTTCCTCAACTATAAAATGAGGGGGTTAGATTAAATGACCTCTTAGATCTTTTCCAAGTTTACATTTATTTTGAAATAAATTTATTTCATGATCTTATAAATATGGCATGCACACAAATATTTATGTTTCACATTAAAATCTGATAGGGAGACAGAAAAGAGGTAGAGGAACATTTGAAGGAAGGAAATCTTAATCTGAAAGGCTCAGGGAAGTCTGGGAAAAAAAGGAAAGTCATTAAGACTTGGAAAAAAGATGAAACTTTCAAGGTACTTCTTTTAAATATGGAAGGAGTACATTCAGGACACTGGGGAAGAGGGGTGGTATATGGGAGAGGGAAGGCTAAGACTGGGAAATAGTTAGTAGTCCAGTTTGGCTGGAATCAATCAGCAGTATATATCAACAATCAATCAACAATACATTTCAAGACTTTGTTTTGTTTGTTTATTATTCATTCATGTCTGATTATTGAAGACCCCATTTGGGGTTTTCTTAGCAAAGATACTGGAGTGATGATTTGCCATTTCCTTCTCCAGCTTATTTAGCCTAGGATCACACATCTAGCAAGTGTCTGGGGCCAGGTTTGAACTCAAACCCCTACTATTTGCCAATAATTATGCTAACTTTGAGTATCCAAAGACAAAAGGGAAAAGTCTTTGTCCTCAAGAAGTTTACATTCTTTTGGACTGAGAGTAGAATAAAACAAGTCCACGAAGTTAAGAAGGGTCTTCAACACCAAGCTAAAGAGTGTGATTTATTCTAGAGGCAACAGGTTGAATGTACTGCTGAAGGCTGAGAGACCTGAAACTGCTAGACCAGTGTCTATGGGAGTGAGTTAAGGGATCTAGTATAGGGAAACTCCTGATTTCATCCCTTGTCAACTCTTTCTTACATAACTTTAGACGTCAAACTGGAAAGTTTAAAGTCCAGGGCTGAGTTTAAAGGCTTAAGCTGCTTATTAGCTTACATAGGTGAATGCAACGAACAGATCAACAGTAGATGTCTTGATGTAAGTTCCACCATATGCTTGAGAGAAGTTTCAACAGATATAATGTTATTGTGAAATTAGATGAGCAAAATTATGATTAATGTTTTTGATTCTTCAATTCAGTTATTTGGAATATTGTTATAAAATTCTATAGACACTTAGAAAATTTCTAATGGCACTCCCTGAGAATGTTACGAGTAAAAGGCAATAATCTTACTTTACCTAAAAGACAATTAAGATTATTAGATCCTAGCATTCAAAGGGATTTCAGAGGTGGTGGAAACTAAGCTCTCTTTCTACTGATTGAGATGGACTTTGAGCTTGCTCTCTTCCCTTGTCAAGAAGTTCATATAGTTATTATCAGGTATAACCAATATTCATACAGAGTAATTGTAAGACTGGAACTCTTTATTCCATCTTCTAGACATTATCAAACAACTTTTAAAATATTGATTAGCATATCTTTTACACATAGTGATTTTTTTTTTTTACACAGGTCTGGGACTTGGTCTTCTAGGTACATTCCATCTGATTCCTACTTGATCCCTCTCTCTGAGCTACCAAATTCTTTCCTGGTAGTTCCTCATCTCCCCTGAGAAGCCCTCAGGTTGTAGTTCCCCCATAAAAGATGTACGCATGGTGCATAGTTTTGGAAAGTTTTTTTTTTTTCAGGACTAAGCCCACCATGAGATAATCTCTCCCTCCTCATTTCTCCTCTTTAATAGCGTCTTTCTCCTTAATATAGCTAACTCTGGTTAGTTTGCAAAACTGCTCTATGGATTTAACCTGTCAGTCAATGGCACATACTCAGACCTTTAATGGATTCTTCCAAATTCCTTGCCTCAGTAATCCTATTGCTCTCCTAAATTTATTTCATATTTACTTCTCCTGATGCCTATTTTACTTTTTCATTTTGTTTATCTTCTAAATAAATGTCCTTTTTGGCAAAAAGAATAATCATTGTGAATCCTGTTTGCTTCAGTTTCTCATCTGTAAAATGAGCTGGAAAAGGAAATGGAAAATCTTAATATCCTTGCCAAGAAAACCCAAAATGGAAAACATTTTTACATTCAAGGTTCTGATAAAGGCCTCATTTCTAAAATATACAGATAATTGACTCAAATTTATAAGAATTCATGCCATTCTCCAATTGATAAATGGTCAAAGGATATAAACAAATTTCAGATGAAATTAAAACCATTTCTAGTCATATGAAAAGGTGTTATAAATTACTATTGATCAGAGAAATGCAAATCAAGACACATCTGGGGTACTGCTACACACTTCTCAGATTGACTAAGATGACAGGAAAAGATAATCATGAATGTTGGAGGAAAAGTGGGAAAACTGGGACACTAATACATTATTGGTGGAGTTGTGAACTGATCCAACCATTCTGGAGAGCAATTTGGAACTATAGCCAAAGGTCTACAAACTGTTCATACTCTTTAATCCATTAGTGTTTCTATTTGGCTTATATCTCAGGGAGATTTTAAAGAAGGGAAAGGGACCCATGTGCAAAAATGTTTGTGGCAGCCCTTTTTGTAGTGGCAAGAAACTGAAAAGTGAGTGGATGCCCATTAATTGGAGAATGGATGAATAAATTATGGTATATGGATGTTATGGAATATTATTGTTCTGTAAGAAATGACCAGCAGGATGAATACAGAGAGGTTTGGAGAGACTTACATGAATGGATGCTAAGTGAAGTGAGCAGAACCAGGAAATCATTATTCACAGCAACAGCAAGATTATATGACAATCAATTCTAATGAATGTGATTCTTTCCAACAATGAGATGACTAATGCCCATTCCAATGATCTTGTGATGAAGAGAACCATCTACACCCAGAGAGAGGACTGTAGGTACTGAGAGTGGATCACAACATAGCATTTTCACTCTTTTTATTGTTGTTTGCTTGCATCTTATTTTCTTTCTCATTTTTTGTTAAAGCTTTTTATTTATAAAACATATGTATGATTAATTTTTCAACACTGACCCTTGCAAAACTTTGTTTCAAATTTTTCCCTCTTTCCCCCCACCCCCTCCCCTAGATGGCAAGTAGTCCTATACATGTTAAATATGTAAAAATATATGTTAAATCCAACATATGTATACATATTTATACAGTTATCTTTCTGCACAAGAAAAATTGGATCTAGAAAGAAAAAAAGCATGAGAAGGAAAACAAAATGCAAGTAAACGTCAACAGAAAGCATGAAGATGCTGTGTTGTGATCCACACTCAGTTCCCTACAGGGCTCTCTCTGGGTATATTTGTCGTTTCTTACTGAACAATAATATTCCATAACATTCATATACCATAACTTATTCAGCCATTCTCCAACTGATGGGCATCCATTAAGTTTCTAGTTTCTAGCCCTACAAAAAGGGCTGACACAAACATTTTTGCATATGCCCCACTAGTATAGTTTTTTTTTTTTTATTTAAAAGCCTTTTATTTACAGGTTATATGTATGGGTAACTTTACAGCATTAACAATTGCCAAACCTCTTGTTCCAATTTTTCACCTCTTACCCCCCACCCCCTCCCCTAGATGGCAGGATGACCAGTAGATGTTAAATATATTAAAATATAAATTAGATACACAATAAGTATACATGACCAAAACGTTATTTTGCTGTACAAAAAAGTATCAGACTCTGAAATATTGTACAATTAGCTTGTGAAGGAAATCAAAAATGCAGGTGTGCATAAATATAGGGATTGGGAATTCAATGTAATGGTTTTTAGTCATCTCCCAGAGTTCTTTTTCTGGGCATAGCTAGTTCAGTTCATTACTGCTCCATTAGAAATGATTTGGTTGATCTCGTTGCTGAGGATGGCCTGGTCCATCAGAACTGGAATCATATAGTATTGTTGTTGAAGTATATAATGATCTCCTGGTCCTGCTCATTTCACTCAGCATCAGTTTGTGTAAGTCTCTCCAGGCCTTTCTGAAATCATCCTGTTGGTCATTTCTTACAGAACAATAATATTTCATAATATTCATATACCACAATTTATTCAGCCATTCTCCAACTGATGGGCATCCACTCATTTTCCAGTTTCTAGCCACTACAAACAGGGCTGCCACAAACATTCGTGCACATACAGGTCCCTTTCCCTCCTTTATGATCTCTTTGGGATATAAGGCAGTAGTAACACTGCTGGATCAAAGGGTATGTACACTTTTGGGGCATAATTCCAGATTGCTCTCCAGAATGGTTGGATTCGTTCACAACTCCACCAACAATGCATCAATGTCCCAGTTTTCCCGCATCCCCTCCAACAATCATCATTATTTTTTCCTGTCATCTTAGCCAATCTGACAGGTGTGTCCCACTAGTATAGTTTTGCTGTCTATTTCTTCTTGCATCTATCTTAACTTCTCCTCTAGGAATGTCCACGCTATACCACTTGGTGCATATGTGCTTATTGATATTCCTTCATTATCTATGGTACCCTCTAGTAAGATATAGTTTCCTTCCTTATCTCTTTTATTTAGACCAACCTTTGCTTTTACTTGATCTGAGATCAAGAGTGCTACCTCTGCTTTTTTTTCTTCACCTGAAACATAATATATTCTGCTCTAGTCCTTTACCTTCACTCTGTATATATCACTCTGCTTTAAATGTATTTCTTGTAAACAACATATTGTAGGATTCTGGCTTTTAATCCAATCTGTTATCCGCTTCTGTTTTATGGGGGAGTTCATCCCATTCACATTCACAGTTAAGATAATTAATTCTGCATTTTCTTGCCATCTTTTTCACCGGAGATTATGCTTTTCTCTTTCCTATCCCCCTCCTCTCCTTCTCAGTAATTTGCTTTTGATGACCACCTCCCTCAAACAGTCCTCCCCCTTTAGAGCTTCTCCCCCTTTTTTTACACCTTTCTCCTAATTCTTCTGTTTTCCCTTCTATTAGTCTTTCCCTTTCTTTTCCCTCTTTCCCTCCTACTTCCTATAAGGTGAGACAAGTTTCTTTGTGATACCAAATATGTCTGATATTCTCTCTAGAACCAAATTGGATGAGCCTAAGATTCACACAATGCTCATCCCTCTCCCGTCTTTTCCTCAATTATAATAGGTTTTCTTTGTCTCTGTGAGATGTAATTTCCCTTATTTTACCTCGTTTTTCTCTTTTTCCAATATGATCCCCTTTCTACCTCTAGGTTCTTTTTCATATTATCATAATAAAATAAAATTATACCTGCATTCTGTAAGTATACCCATAACAGAAATATAGTTTTTAAGAGTTCTTTCCTTTTTACCTTTTTATGCATCTCTTAAGTTCTGTGTTTGGAGATCAAATTTTTTCTTCAGTTCTGGTCTTTTCATTAGAAATAGGTGAAATTCACCTATATCATTAAATGTTCATCTTCTTCCCTGAAAGATAATGCTCATTTTAGCTGGATAGCTTATTCTTGGCTGTAATCCCAGTTCCTTTGCTTTTCAGAATATCAGATTCCAGACCTTTTAAGGTGCAAACTGCTAAATCTTGGGTAATCCTATGTGGCTCCTTGGTATTTAAATTGTTTCTTTCTGGCTGCTTTGCAATGTCTTTTTCTTGGTACAATAGTTAGGAAATTTAGCCACAATATTCATTGGGGATTTAATTTTGGGGTCTCTTTCAGGCGGTGATGGGGGGATTCTTTTGATGGTTAATTTACTTTCTGATTCTAAAATATCAGGGCAGTTTTATTTTATGGTTTCCTGTAAGATAATGTCTAGGTTCTTTTTTTTTCATCATGGCTTGCTGAAAAATGTTTTTATTCTTTTTTTTTTTTTTTTTTTTGACTCTCCACTCCAGTTCCTTGCCTTGGTCTCCCTAATGCTGAGGACTGGACTCAGCAGACTGTCCCCATTCCCAATTTAAACAGACCTGTTCTGAAGTTCTTCAGAGGTATCTTCTTCTAGAAATGTGTTATACTACAAATATTTGTGGAGTCTTTGACTTCAAAACCAGTTTAGAGATGTAATCTGCTGTTGGTTTGAAAGAAGGTTAGAGGAGGTTACAGAGAGCCATATCTGCTCTCCATCATCTTGACTCTACCCCCCAGAAGTTCCATTTTTTTCTTTTTTGATTTGATTTTTCTTGTGCAGCAAGATAATTGTATAAATATGCATGCATATATTGGATTTAACAAATATTTTTTACCATGTTCAACATATATTGTATTACTTGCTATCTAGGGGAAAAGAGTGAAGGGAGGATTAGAACACAAGGTTTTGCAAAGGTTAATGTTGAAAAATTATCAATGCATATGTTTTGAAAAAAGCTTTAATAAAAAAAAAGAAAACCCAAAATGGGGTCATGAAGAAACAGACATAATGAAATAACTCAATAATAACAAAAAAAGAATAATACAGATCTATTAACTGGAGAGACTGGATTTAAACCCCAGTTCCACAGTTCAGTGCTCTTTTCATGATACTATATTATTACTTTTAATTGTGAGTTGCAATACATGATTCCCATCTTTGATGAACAATGGAGAACACTTAAACACAAAATTTTCTTTGCATAAATTCTCAAGGCAGGCTCACTTGCTAAGAAAGTTGTTTCTATCTGTTGAGAAGGGAGAATTGTGCCCACATAAACATATTTAACTACTTTTAGTTTGTTACATACTGATTAAGCTGTTTAAGTCTTTCTGTTGCTCTTCTTTTTCATTAGCAGGAGGGAAAAAACAGAGACTATGTATTTGCCACTTGAGTTTCTAAATTCTTTGAATTCCAGTGGGCACTGAGGCAAAGCAAGAAGGAAAGAGAAACTTGAGATACATGTACATTAGAGATCAAATACTTGTCATGGCATCATGAAGACAATCAGAATTTTTTTTTAATTTTTATTTTCCCCAATTAAATGTAAAAAAATGTACATTCTCTTTTTACATATTTCCTTATGAATCATATTAGGAGAGAAAAATCGGAACAAAAGGGGACAATCACAAGAGAAAATAAATAGAATAAACAGAAGAAAAAAGAAAAAAAGTGAACATAGCATATGCTGATTTACATTAAATCTCCATAGTTTTCTCTCTGGATATGGATAGCGTTTTTTCATCCAAAGTTTATTGGAGTTGCCTTGGATAATTGGACCACTGAGAATAAGCAAGTCTATCATAGCTGATCATTGCAGAAATTTGCTATCGCTGTGTACAGTGTTTTCCTGGTTCTGCATGTTTCACAGCATCAGTTCAAGTAAATTTTTGGTCTTCCTAAATCAGCCAATCAGGATTTTTTAAAAACTATTATTTTCTGAGCACACAGGAAATGGGATCCATTCTTTCCTATCCCAAGAGCAAAGCATTAAAATCTTGATTATAGAGTAATCAGATTATTTCATGCTATAGCTGCTCATTTAGCCTGTCCTGCTGAGGACAGGAAAGTGAACCTATGGAAGATGTAAATGGAGATAGAAATATGACCATTGAAATACTGTTTCCAATCTAGGAAATGAATAGGTGCAAATTCATTTCAAATCAATTCAATTCACAGAAACTCAAAGTTTGAAGAGAATTCAAAAGACCACCTCATTTAATCTAGAAATTCACTTTAGTCAAGTAGCCTACACCTGAACACTTTCAGAGAGGATGAACATCCTACCTGTTGAGGCAGTCCTCTGCTAATATTCACATATAACAACCAGAATTATAATAGAACAGTCAAGTTCATTTGAGGAAGTCATAATAGAATGGGAGAATAACGGCTAAAGTAGCATCCAAAGTTTACTTTAAAGAAAAGATTTCAACAAGCCCTGATGTTCAAGTTGTCTTGAACATGGTACATGATATGGCACATGGTACATGATGTGAGCAAATGCATAGAGATAGTAGAAATTAAATTGAGATTGAATTAGAACTAGAAATCTACTTTGGCTGGAAAATAATGAATATTAAGAAGAGTAGTTTGAATAAAAGTAAACTGAAATCAGACTATAGAATCTACAGGTTGTAAAGGCACATTAGGAGGCAAGATGGGGGGCAAATAATCAGAGGGGCTTGACTATTTGTCTGACTTGATCCATCTTCTCATTTTGATTTATTAGGGTTATTTTCATTTCTGGCTCTTTTCTTAGGTTGGTGTCCTAATGGCTCCTGCTGCCCACTTTGTCTGCTCATGAATTCAGCTATGTCAGTAAGGTTGTAAACTCATATAGGTCTTAAATGCAGGACAAAGAGATTTAGACCTTATCCATTGGACAAAAGGGAACTACTGAAGATGTTTGAGCAGGGGAGTGACAGATCTGTTCATTAACAGATTATTTGATTAGTGAAGTCAGGAATAAATTCAGGGATTGTGAATGAATGAGAAGGAATTAGAGGCAAGAAAATCACTTGGAAAGACATTTTTAGAGAACTAAGGTAAAAGATAAAAAAGACTGAAGCCATAAAGGTTGTAGAAGAAATAAAAACATCCTATGGGTTAGGTTAGGCAGGTTTAAGAAAGAAGCAGTAAGAGCAAACAAGCTTGTTGAATGGATCCAGATCCTAGGATTTTATACCTAGAACTGGAAGAATCCTTATACGTTATCTTGGGGAAGCCCCTAATTTTACTACTGCTCTTTACTGAGGTACAGAGAAGGTAAGGGGTTTGCCCATCATTTTAATAAATGGCAGAGCTGGAATTCAAACTGATCCTTCTAGTCTAAATTCAATATTCTTTCCTGAGAAAACAGCTAAATGGTGCCATAGTGCACAGAGCCTGGAATAAGGAAGACTGAGTTGAAATCCTACCAAAGACACTTACTACCTATAAGTCACTTAACTCCCTATTTTTCTCAGTTTCCTTAACTGTAAAATGAAAATAATAACAGCATTCACCTCCCAGCATTGTTGAAAGGATGAGGTGAGATATTATTTGTGAAACACTAGGCACTGGCTTAGCAAGTAGAAAATGCAATTAAAATGTTATTACCTATTTTTACTATTTCAAATAAAATCTAATATTGAATATTTCTCATATGTAGGGTGCTGCCCTAGGTACTGTGAGAGATAAAAAGAACATGACTCTATCCTTGCTCTCAAGTGTCATAAAAAACCTAGATCTAGAATGTCAAAGGAAGTGATAAGAGCTTGGGATGATGAAATAGGGTTAAAGAGGCAATATGGATGAAAATATTACCCCTTACCTATTAAACTGTATATACTCTTTGAGCTAGCTATACCATTGTTAGGGCAACAGTTCAAAAGTTCAAAGAAAGAAGAAAAATTCTCATATATTCAAAAATACTTGATTGTTATGATCCAGAACTTGAAACAAAGTGATAACTCAATGGAATTGATAGAAACAATGCTTAAGTTAACACTTTTGAGAGTTCACACATTAGCTCACACGTTAGTTCACACGTTTGGGAGATTTCAGGGTTCAGTATGAGGTATCTAAATTCACACCTCCCATAATCCCACTCTCAGAGGAGAAGTCAACCTTTGAGTTTACACCTCTAAAAGAGCATAAAAACAGCTGAGCTCAGTCAGGAGGGTTCAGTTGAAAAGATCGAGAGGGGAGTGTCAGTTGGAGATTGAGAAGCCACAAGTCGGAGTTGAGCTAGAGGCAAAAGCTGAAAGAGCTAAAAGACAAGCTGCAAGAGCTCTTGGAACCAAGGAGGGAGAGAGGCCTCTAAGAAAGCTAACTGGGACCAAGGAAAGAGATAAGACTTGGAAGGAGAAAATAAATGTTTGGTTTTATCAGCATTTAAAGTGATTATTACTTTGAACTGAAACTAAGGCTGCCTCCAAAAACGTCCCCAAGAAACCTGCTCCCAGAGAGAACCATTATATATTAGAAAAAGAAAAAGAACACTACACTTAATCCATAGTAGATGGTGATAAACAACTGGAAACTGAAGGGGTGATCATAATTTGGAGAATATTTAAACAAGTTAAGGGCATACAGAGGTGATGGAGTTAGTACTTATATTACTTATATTATAAGAAATGATAGAGGAGATGATTTCAAAGAAACCTGAGAAGATTTGTATGAATTGATGCAGACTGAATGAAGTAAGCAGAAGGAAGGGAACAATTTGTACAATAATGATATTATAAAGACAAATATCTCCAAAATACTTGGGAATTTTGAACAATAAAATGACACTATTCCAGAAAACCCATGATGAAACATATTATCTACATCCCTGCTGTTGCCCTCCCTGTCCCCCTACATCCAAGTCATTTCCTGTCATCATGGAGGCAGATGCAGGGGACACAAGTGGTTGTCATTCTACTGGAGGCTTTTAGAGTTATCAAGAAGAAGTTGGAGCCCTGGACTAACTGTAATTTGGGGAGGTTGAAAGTGGTTAATGTAGCATTGAGTGTGCGAAGGGTCTTAGTAATAATTCAGAATTAAGTAAATTTTAATACAAAAGATTTCATATTCTATTTGATCCTTATCAAAATCTTTTGAGGTAGGTTATCATCTCCATTTTGCAGATGATTAAAATTGAAAACTACAGAGTGTCCAAGTAAATTGTTCTAATAATTGATTCATGAAACTAGTATATGTAGGAGGCTGAACTTTAACCCAAGTTTTTTGACTGCAAACCTACTTTTTTTTTATTATACTAGCAAATATACTTCACTGCTTCTCAATAAGATAAGAGCAGTGGTCTTCAAAGTGGGTGTAGTTGTTTGATCCTAAGAGTTATGTGATCGATAAGAAAATGGGAAGAAGGATCACATCTCAGTCTACTTTTGAAGGCCAGTAGTTAATTTTATCTCCAAAACAATTATATCCTCAGTATTTCTGTACTGCTCATTAAACTATCTCCCCCTTCTAAATCATGTATTAGTCCCTTAGAGACATTTAGAACCTAACTGCTACCCAAGTAGGTACTCCCACTAGCAGATGCATCAATGCCATTGAGAACCACCCCTGCCCCGTTCCAGAACATAGATCTCTGCCTTCTACATCACTCATGGTTGAAACAGACACCCTCTAGATCTTGGACTTCTGGTCTACATTAATGATAAGTAAAAGCCCCTCTTCTTCCTTTTAAATTAGATTGAACAGAGTGAATATCAGAGAATAAAGACTCATGGATAGAATGTGATCTTTCTTGAAGAGCTCCTTATTATATATCTACCCTCTTAAAAATATATATTCAAGCTTCCCTTTTATTGTTGAGAGTACCACAATACTTGCAGTCATTCAGATTCAAAACCTATTTGTCATCTTTGACTGCTCACTCTCCCTTACCCCACATATACCATTGCCAGATCTTGTTGCTGCTATCTCCATAATACCTACTGCATCTGTTTCCCATCTCTCCACTCACATAGCATCCTGGCCAGATCCCAGGCCCTATTTCAGAAGCCTATCATGATTATCCTGAGTCAGCCTCTTAAGTGGTCTCTCAGCCTCTCCCTTCTTTAATCCATCTTTAATGCAGCTGGCAAAGTAATCTTCCCAAAGTACAAGTCTGACCAAGTAACTCCATTATTCAATAAAGTTCAGGGCCTCTATTCTGCCTTTAGGATCAAATATAATTTCAACTTTATGTCATTCTTTTTAAAAGTTCAATTTTAATGTATATTTTGTAATGAATATAATTGTTAGTACAGTAGCAAATATATATAATTTATAAATAGTATAAATATTTCATAGGTAAAACAATATATTATGATATATATGTTATATATAATATAATACATATGTAACATATGTAATATTTAATGTGATATATATATAACATTATATTATATGTATAATATAATGCATATAAGAGGGGTACTCCAAATTATTTTCTTATTGCTAGAGTGTGCAATCAAAAATATTTGGCAATACCGTAATAGAGTGAGAAATGAGATTTAATTTACATAAGTACAACTATTGAAAGCCTTTATTGGCACAGACTTTATCAAATAGCAGATTCTTCTCCAATATGGGCATTGTAGTACATATTCAGATCTAATTTATAGTATTATTCTTGATTCTTACTTGCAGTATAAGAGTGGGGTTACACCTTAAGTTATTCTTAAATTTTACTTTAACTTCTTAACTTAAAACTGTCTTTGTTTCTATGTAGTTTATCTCAATCTGTGTTGTAAATCCTATCCAGTCATCAACCAGAACACTTTGGTCTAGCTAGATATCTTTTTTGGAGTTCTTGTCCCACTCCTCCTTCCCAGGAAGAATAACTACTTTCCAGAACTTATAGAAAGACTATATATGTGTTTCCTCCATAAAGAAGTCGGTCCATTTGGCTTTAAAATTGTTTTCCTGAACTATTTCTAGTCATATGAAAAGATGCTCCAAGTCATTATTAATCAGAGAAATGCAAATTAAGACAACTCTAAGATACCACTACACACCTGTAAGATTGGCTAAGATGACAGGAAAAAATAATGATGAATGTTGGAGGGGATGCGGGAAAATTGGGACATTGATGTATTGTTGGTGGAGTTGTGAATGAATCCAACCATTCTGGAGAGTAGTTTGGAACTATGCTCAAAAAGTTATCAAACTGTGCATACCCTTTGATCCAGCAGTGTTACTACTGGGATTATATCCCAAAGAGATCATAAAGAAGGGAAAGGGAAATGTTTGTGGCAGCCCTCTTTGTAGTGGCCAGAAACTGGAAACTGAATGGATGTCCATCAACTGGAGAATGGCTGAATAAATTGTGGTATATGAAAATTATGGAATATTACTGTTCTGTAAGAAATGACCAACAGGATGATTTCAGAAAGGCCTGGAGAGACTTACACGAACTGATGCTGAGTGAAATGAGCAGGACCAGGAGATCATTATATACTTCAACAACAATACTATATGATGACCAGTTCTGATGGACCTGGCCATCCTCAGCAATGAGATCAACCAAATTATTTCCAATGGAGCAGTAATGAACTGAACCAGCTACGCCCAGAGAAAGAACTTTGGGAGATAACTAAAAACCATTACATTGAATTCCCAATCCCTATATTTATGCCCACCTGCATTTTTGATTTCCTTCACAGGCTAATTGTACAATATTTCAAAGTCCAATTCTTTTTGTACAGCAAAATAACGGTTTGGTCATGTATACTTACTGTGTATCTAATTTATATTTTAATATATTTAACATCTACTGGTCATTCTGCCATCTGGGGGAGGGGGTGGGGGGTAACAGGTGAAAAATTGGAACAAGAGGTTTGGCAGCTGTTAATGCTGTAAATTTACCCATGCATATAACCTGTAAATAAAAGGCTATTAAATAAAAAAAATTTTTAAAAATTGTTTTCCTGGTCTTCTAATAAGCTAATCCTTCATATCTTACTGGATTCATGTGTTATATTCTATTACAATTTGCCATCTAATTGGAAACCTAGGTCTACTCATTCCAAATACCATCTTTTCTATTTTGACCTTTTTCTATGAGAACAGCAGTCAAAATCACCAAGATTATCCACTACATCCTGGACCACTGCTAGTCTCCTTGATTTTTTGTCCTGACACTGGACTTAGATAACCGGGAAAGAATTGGGCTGACAACTGCTCAACTCTTCCTCACTTAAATCCAATTCATACACAAGTCAAGACATCAGTCACAATACAATCTCATTGGTCTTCTTTAAAAATGGATAAACAACATCAACAAAAAACAAATCTATCATCTCTAACAAAGGGTCTGATAATCCTTACTAGAGCCCAAATTCCCCAAACCATAACTTCCCTCCTTGGCTAATATATATATATATATATATATATATATATATATATATATATATATATATATGTCATGCTTCCCTATTATAATCTAAGCCCCTTGAGAGCAAGGGCTATCTCATTTTTCTATTTGTATTCCAGAATACAAGACATTTGAGCAGCTAGTTTGTATAGTAGATAGACAATTAGACCTGGAGTCAGAAAAACTCATTTATTTGAATTCAAACTCTACCTCAGACACTAACTAGCTGTGTGACCCTGAGCAAGTCACTTAACCCTAATTACCTATTTCCTCATTTGTAAAATGAGCTGAAGAAGGAAATGGCAAACTACTCCAATATCTTTGTCAAGAAAACTCCAAATGGGGTCACAAGAGTCAGACAATTGAAAAACAATAAGACATTAAATACATTCTTTTATTCATGTATTGATTCACAACCTACATTTTTATATAATGGACAAAATGTGAAATTAATTATGGCCATTGTAATAATGATCAATCATGATTTATTTTGTGCAAAATGTTATTATTTTACACATATTATTTCTGTCTATTTCAATCTAAGACATCTCAGACTGAAAAAAATCTATAGGAACTTTAGAAAAATATGTAAAATCTTTCATAGGCAAATACTACATAGTCGCAAAATTAGACCAACTGGTGAGAAGACATTCCTAAACATAAATGGGCCAGTCAACTCTACCATACACAAAAAATCATTCTATCATTTTGAACTAACTGGAACAGATGAAAAAATGTTAAGTATGAATAAGTTCAATCATTAAAGAAAGCCTATGGACAAATCTATGTATGCATCTATTTTAAAGCATTGCTTTGTTTTATTTAAACATGACTTTTAGTTACATGTTGGTAAGTTGATAACTGAACCACAACAGAAATCAACTTCTATTTTATCCTGTGATGATGATGGTTACTAAAGGAACAAGTAAAGAAGTGTTTAATATAAAATTTTCATGGTTTCCAAATGAGCTTTAGCTTTAGAAAATAATCACAAGACACAACCCATAGATAGTTTATCATAATACTATGGGACTAATGCCATAAGGAAAAGTAGTAAAGGATTTAAAAAGAACAAATCGGGGATTTTCTAGACAATTGTGAATGATAACAAGGTCAAAAAATTTCCTCTCTAAGTAACAGAGGAAGTGTAATGAAGACATGCCTTGTAATCAAATGAAATATCCATTTACAGTCTTAAAATCTATATTTGAGTCCAAGCTCAAGTTTTGCAGCTCTGAGCTAGGAACAACTTCTTTTTGCCTCAGTTTCTCAAAAATGTTATTTTCTTTTATTCAAAGAAAAGAATAATCACATGAACTACCTCAAGTGCTGAATAAATGTGAATTATGGTTATCATGTACCTCTTTGTGATATATAACATGAGCAGGCTGTAGCACAGAACCAATAAGGATTTTCTAAATGATATAATAGATGGAGCCCTGGACCTGGAATCAGAAATATTTGCAATTCAAATCTGGCCTCAGGCACTTATTAGTTGTGTGACATAGGTAAGTCACTTAATTTCTGTAGTCTACCTTTGCTTCTTTTACTATAAAGAGGGAATGAGAGTAACACACACTTCTCAGAGTTGTGAGATATTTGCAAAACATTCTGTAAACCTTGAAGTAATACATAAGTGTTAGCTATTATTACTTTTCTGAGTGGTAGGTAGGTGCAAGACTTATAGTCATGAAGATTCAAGTTCAAATGTGCCCTCAAACATTTACTATCTAAGTGACCCTAGACAAGCCTTTTATATTCTCTGCCACAATTTCTTCATTTATAACATGAAAATAATAGTATCTACCTCATAGTTATTGTGAAGATCAAGAAAGATAACATAAGTATTTTGCAAACTTTAATGTATTATGCAAATGATCATTATTAATTTTTATTATCAATCCTGGCTCGGTCATGAACTACTTGTATGAGCATTGACAAATTACTTAACCTCTCTGAATTTCAATTTTCTCCTCTATAAAATGGAAATAAGGCATGTACTTCACAAAGTTGCTGTGAGGGTCTCGTTAAATAACATATAAAATGCTTTGTAAGTCTTAAAGTAGTACATATTCTCAGACTTCCCATTCAAGTCTCTTAGACTTGCTTTCAAATTCTAAACCTATCCTTTTGTAAATTTTATTGGGATTAAGTTACTTGTTCAGGGTGATAGTAAGTTTTAAGTGTTTGAGGACCTACCTCTCTTTTAAAAAACTCTTATTTTCAGTTCCAAATATTTTTCCTTCCTCTATTTCATCCCCCATCCATTGTGAAGATGAGCAAGTATGATATCCATTATACATGTCTTTCCAAATGAACCATGTCCCCCATGTCTCCCAAAAAATCCTAAGAAAAAAAGTGAAAAAATGCTTCAATCTGCATTAAGTTCATCAGTTCTTTCTCTCTCTGAAGGTAGATAGTCATTTTTCTCATGAATCCTTCAGAACAGTCTTGTATCATTGAATTGATGAATGTAGCTATTATTATATTATCATTACAATTGATCTTAGTGTATATAATGATTTTTCTAGCTCTACTTTTGTTTTATGGAAATGCAATTATTTCCCCCCCACAGCAGGGTCAGTAAGTTTGTGCATTAGCTGTTGTTGTTTGCTTGTTTATTTTTTCCTCTCATGTTTTTATTTTCCCTTTGATCTGATTTTTTTTTTTTTTTTGCTTAGCAATGAAATATGGAAACAGGTTTAGAATTACACACTTTTAATCCTTATCAAATTGCTTGCTGACTTGGGGAAGGAAAATGAGGGAGGAGAGGGAGAAAAATCTGGAACACAAGGTTTTGCAAAGATGAATGTTGAAAACTATCTTTGCATGTATTCGGAAAAATGAAATACTATTTTAAAAAAAGAGAGAGTAATGTGGATCCATACATGGTTTTACAATATCTGTAATTCCAAGTACTAGGGAGGTTGAGGTAAAGGCATTTCTTGAGTTCTGCAAATCTGAGCAGCAATGAGTTACTCTGATCAAGTGTCCACACTGTTTTGCATTAATATAGGGAAGACCCCAGAGAAGGAGTCCCCAAGGTTACCTGATGAGGGGAGCACTTGCCTAAGTCAAAGTTACTGTGTTGATTATAGTGGAACTGAGCCTATTAGTAGTATCTATACTTCAAGCTTGTATGAGATGGAGGGAACCAGTCTACTAGGAAAATAGAAAGTAATTTGGGGAGAAGGGGAGAGAGACAGAGAGACAGGGAGGGGAAGGAGGGAGAGAAGAAAGAAAGGAGAAAAGCTTTAATCATTAGCTATTACTATATATGGAAATATTCCAAAAAAAATTCAATTTAAATCTTAAAAGGTCACATTTTTTTAATGGAGGAAAATAGACAAACATACCTTTTTTACCCTGCTGCTGCTAGAATATTTTATTTTTATTTTTCTCTCAATTCCATGCAAACAAAAATTTTAAACATTTATTTTTTATAAAATTTTGAGTTCCATATTCTCTTTTTCATCCCATCCTTAACCCCTCCATGAGAAACCCAGCAATTTGCTATAAATTATAAATATGTGGTTATATAAAATATTCCCATATTGGTCAGTCATACTGCCAAAGAAACTACAGACCAATCTCTCCCCACAAAAACAAAAGTGATAAAGAGTTGCTTTACATATGTTTTTTACATATGTCTTGTACATATGTCTTTTTCCATTTTCTTTGATCTCTTAAGTATACAAATATAGTGGTGGATAGCTGAACTATAGTAGCTGGCTTAAAGGGAGTGCATAGTTTTATAGCCTTTTTCAGCATAGTTTCCAATTTGCTCTCCAGAATGACTGGATTAGTTCACAACTCCACCAATTGTTCATTAGTGTCCCTGTTTTGCCACTCCCTCCAATATTTGGCATTTTCCTTTTATATCATATTAGCCAAATGATAGGTGTGATGTGGAGAGCCTTATTTTATAGGATCAGTTAACAATGATTTAGTATTCGGAAAACTGCCTGTTCACATCTTTTGACCATTTGTCAACTGGAGAATAACTTAATTTTTATAAATTTGATTATATTTTCTATATATTTGGGAAATGAGGTTTGTGTCAGAGAAATCTGCTGTAAAATCCTCCTCACCCACCGCATGCCCATTTCCTGTTTTCCTTCTTATTTTGTCTGATTGGTTTTCTTTGTGCGAAAACTTTTTAAATTTTAATGTAAGCAAATTTAGGAGAAGCTAGGTGGTATGACAGTGCACAGAGTGTGGGCCGGGAGTGAGGAAGACTCATCTTTCTGAGTTCAAATCTGGCCTCAGACACTTCCTGAGCAAGTCACTTAAGCCTGTTTGCCTCAGTTTCCTCATCTATAAAATGAGCTGAGGAAGAAAATGGCAAACCACTCCATTATATTTGCCAAGACAAACCCAAATGAGGTCATGAAGAATCAAGCACAACTAAAACAACTGAACAACAATACCAAATTAAAATTATCTATTTTATATTGTGTAATGCTCTCTACCTCTTGTTTGGTGATAAATTTATTACTGCTAGGAAAATTCTTAAGGAAACAAGGGATAAACAATAACATAAAAGATAAAACAGACAATTTCAATTAACAAAATTGAAAAGTGTGTTTATGAACAAAATTAAGACAAGAAAGAGACAATGGGGAGCTGCTGTTTAGGGAAAATTTCTGTATCAAAAATCTCTAAAAGTCTGATATCTAAGATATAGGGGGAATTAACATAAACAAATTAGACCAACAGTTAATAAAAAATACATAATTGGTCAAAGGTTATAAACAGTTTTCAAAGGAAAAATTGCAAACTATTAACAATCAAATTAAAGATTACTATGCAGCAGAAAAATAAAATGAAATCACTATCATTCTAATGGCCAAGCTGTTGTTTGTCTTTCTCCACAAAGGACTATGACATCAGAGAGATGATACCATAACATGCAAGTGAACTGGATTTAAGGAAGGGAGAACTGTCCAAGGTCACCTGCCTCATTTCCCCCTGCAGAGCCAGTGGCCAGATATAGATCTGGATGACTGGAGATGGCCCTAGATGAACTTTTGCCTTTTTAAGCTGGGGTCTTCAACAGGTCTCAGTCTGACTAAGGGAACACTCACTGAGTGAATAAGACTATATCTTAGTGAAGAGTTAAGACAATGTGAGGTGGGAATCCTGGGTATATGTCATATACTATCAGATAAAACTTCTGCATTGGTTGATTTTGCTAAACTATTCTCTATTTCCCCTCTCCCTGGATTTATATAAAGGGGTGTGTGTGTGTGTGTGTGTGTGTGTGATTATTTATAAAGGAAAGCTCCTTAAGCAAGGGAATGGGGGGGGGAAGGTATTTCTTTGGAAATATGAAGCAAAAACAAAAAACATCAATAAAAAAGGATATGATGAGTATTTTCAATTGAAGTGTTAAATCATGCTGGAATATTATTAGTATTCTTTTGATAATAGACATCAATCTAAGAAATATTATATGCAAATATAACAAAATTTGTTTTATTGCACTTGAATAAAATCACAAAATGATTTTATTGTTTCTACTCATAGTATAGGAATATGGAAAATATTGCTTTTATAATAATTTTCATATCAACTATGACAACATCAATGCATTATTCATACATTTATTGCAGATTTATGCTGTGTACTTTATTTTTTCCTTTAATTGTTTCAGTTATGTCATTTCTTGTGAGAATCTTACTGTTTTTATCTTTTGGACTTCCAAAGCTAGAATTGGCATTATCATCTAATAATCCTATCAATTATCAGTTTGCAACACAAAAAACAATTATTTGGGGGTATTTGTCTCATGTGGCAATCTGTTTAGAAAATGCATCTGAAAATATCTTACTAAGATAAGAAAAAGGTTCTGAGGTTGGATGAATCTATCATAATGCTGACATGAAATTTTACCCAATTCCTGTTGCACAATCTTTTGTGACTGGAGCAAGAACGTTTTCACTGTTGCTCTTCTCTTCTTATCAATGAAAATTTTGATTCATCTTAATATAGGAATCAGCTTAAACCTTCAATGTCAAGGTCCACAACTGAGGTGACTATTTTTAGGGTGATAAATAATTCTTATTTCCCTTATCATAAGCTCCATCTCAACAGAAACATCTTGCACAAGAAAAACTCTTCGTGAAAACTAAGGAGCTGATGGTTATCTGATTTTTAAAAATGTGAAGTGAGGTCAAATTACATCTGTGAATAATGTTTACTTCAGTATCGATTCCACTGGCTCCAAATTATTTGTGAGTGGGTTGTTACATTTATTGGGAATGGAGGGGAGAGAAGGCCTTGCTTTATGGTTTATTCCTATAAAGGAATATTCCTATACTTCTCTATGAAGGGTAGGTCTTCTCTGAAGGATTTATGAGTAAATGGAGAAAAGAATTGTGTAGGACATAAAGGTTTGATGTTTTGGGAAGAGGTTAGGGAAGAGGAAATTTAAATTAGGGAAATCACACCTTCAGTGAAGTTTTAGTGCGATTTAAAACTAAGTTTAAAACTGTACTAAAACTTTTGAAACATCCCATGAAGCTGAAAATCCAATTATACTTTCCCTTTGCTTCATTCAGCTAGCAAGTGTATTTTTTTTTAATAGCCTTTTATTTACAGGATATATGCATGGGTAACTTTACAGCATTAACAATTGCCAAACCTCTTGTTCCAATTTTTCACCTCTTACCCCCCCACCCCCTCCCCTAGATGGCAGGATGACCAGTAGATGTTAAATATATTAAAATATAAATTAGATACACAATAAGTATACATGACCAAACCGTTATTTTGCTGTACAAAAAGAATCAGACTCTGAAATATTGTACAATTAGCTTGTGAAGGAAATCAAAAATGCAGGTGTGCATAAATATAGGGATTGGGAATTCAATGTAATGGTTTTTAGTCATCTCCCAGAGTTCTTTTTCTGGGCATAGCTGGTTCAGTTCATTACTGCTCCTTTGGAAATGATTTGATTGATCTCATTGCTGAGGTTGGCCTGGTCCATCAGAACTGGTCATCATATAGTATTGTTGTTGAAGTATATAATGATCTCCTGGTCCTGCTCATTTCACTCAGCATCAGTTCATGTATGTCTCTATAGGTCTTTCTGAAATCATCCTGCTGGTCATTTCTTACAGAACAATAATATTCCATAATATTCATATACCACAATTTATTCAGCCATTCTCCAATTGAGGGGCATCCACTCATTTTCCAGTTTCTAGCCACTACAAAGAGGGCTGCCACAAACATTCGTGCACATACAGGTCCCTTTCCCTTCTTTATAATCTCTTTGGGATATAATCCCAGTAGTAACACTGCTGGATCAAAGGGTATGCACAGTTTGATAACTTTTTAGCAAGTGTATTTTGTACTCAATCTCACATGAAACTGAAATAGCAAAATTGAACATTTTCAAATGCATTTCAGATGATTTAAAAATGACCAGCAAAGCAACTACACTTCCAAGAAATTATACCTATCATTACTGTCTCATTCCAATTTATTAATTTTGTCTTGCTTTCACAATCTGCAGACTTTTACATTGGAGGAAAAATTCCCCAAGCTTTTGTATTAGAGCAAACAGCTCAATTTTAAGGGCTTTAAAATATCCAGCATGGGTGATAGGCAGTACATAGCTGTAAAATACCTAACATGGGGCTAATGTACATACATTTTCATGAATAATCCTGTTATTTCTTTGATTTGTGAATCTCCATCTTACATTACTTAATTTTTGTAATGTATACATGCATATGCATATAACATATATTTACCATATTATATATTATTTGATTTAGTATTAGGCAACCCTGAGGGACACACAGGAAGTAACATGAGTTTGATAAATAATACCACTTCCCCTCAGACCCCAGTGCAGATAAATTCGGGTGCTAAAGAACCCTGGAGACATCAGTGCCCCACTCCACCTCTAACCTTCAGACCATCAGCCCTATTTCTAGTCTGATTTCCATAGTTTTCACTGATGGCAACAATTCCTATGGAGAAGAAACCCATATTCCTTACCAATATCACCAACAACCACTAACAGCCTTCAAAGGTAAGAGAAGTCCAAGAACTCCAGAAATGCAGTAATCCTCACACCATCACACTTGCTATAATCAGTCCCCAAAATCATTTGGGAGCTCAGCCCCTATAGAAATGTGATTTAAAAACTATTTTTGTAGACCCCAACTCCTTAGAAAAGACTTACACTTGGAAAGGAAATTTCTTGCTGTCCAAGTCCTTACAGCACTACTGAAAAGTTCCAATTAGAAACAAATAGGATTTTCTCAGTGGACATCATATTGAAAAGATGAATTACTATCTGTTTTTCTACAGCAACCTAAGGACCACAGGATTTTTCCATCTTACTTGCAAATGAATTCTCTTATTTATTATTAACATTAGAATGTGAGCTCCTTGAAAACAGGGACCATCTTACTTTTCTATTTGCATTGCTGGCACTTAAGTATGGTGTTTTTCCTCTTAGTGGGCACTTAGAAATGCTTTTTTCACTTATTCATTCTTTCTTTTATTCATTCAGTCCCTCCCCCCAGAAACACTGAGATTTCTTGGATATTTTAATGACTTAAAATGGCAACAGAATACAATAATTGGAAAAAATTAAGATATAGTTAGTAGTATGATGCAGTGGAAATAGTACTATTAGATTTATGATCAGATGATCTGCCTATATTGCAAGCTAATTATATGATCTTGGGCCAATCAAGACCTTGCGCCTCTCTAAGTCTTAGTTTTCTGGGGGAGAGGGTGCTAGACCCTATGATTTTAAAGATTTAAAGATCCTTTCCAATGTTTAATCTATAAGTCTTTGGTTTCCATAATAATATGCCCTAAAATAAAAAAAAGCCTATTTAGTACCATTATTACCAAGTATCATGGATTAATGTAGTATCTTGAAAGGATGACTGCAAAATAAATCAAATTGTATATAGAATGGAATAGGATATTTTAAATTCATGTCTCAGAAATTTAAATCTCAAAGCATTTAAAAGTTTTAAAAATCTTCAGAGGGGCATCAAATTGAAGTTACAGCTGACAAAGAATCACTTCTATAAAAATACTGACAAGTGGTCATTCAGCCTATGCTTAAAACCTCTCCAGAAAAACTTCAGTGAAGTCAATGGCACATCTCATCATTACATCTTAAGAGAGTCTATTCTAATTGTGAGACTTAAGAAAAGTTTTTTCATGAAACCTAAGTCTGCCTTAAATTTTTTTTCAATAGTATTTTATTTTTCTAATAAAAATGAAAGAGTTTTCAACATTCATTTTTGTAACATTTTGAGTTCCAAATTCCCCCCCTCAATTTCTTAACTCCCCAAGATAGGAAGTAATCTGATATAGATTATATGTACACAATCAATTTAAACATATTTCTATATTAGTCATGTTGTGAAAGAAAAATCAGAACAAAAGGGGAAAACACGAGAAAGAAAAAGCAAACAAAAAAGGTGAAAATAGCATGGTTGGATCCACATTCAATTTTCATAGCTCTCCCTCTGAATGCAGATGGCATTTTTCCATCTGAAGTTTATTGAAATTGTCTTGGATCACCGCACTACTGAGAAAAACTAAGCCTATCATAGTTGATCATCACATAATGTTCCTGTTACTATGTACAACATGCTCCTAGTTTTGCTCACTTCATTCAGCATCAATTCATCTAAGTCTTTTCAGGCTTTTCTGAAATCAATTTCAATTAAGCCTGGTTTGTCTTTACACAATGCAATTGCTTCAGCTTCTTAGTTAGGAGAAGGAAAAGAATGAAAGGAAAAATAATAGGAAAGAGATTGAGATATTTCCACAAGTCCCTGCTTTCTCCCTTCCTTTTTTTTTTTGGGTTTTTTTTTTTTTTTTTTTTTTTTTTTTTGTTATCAGAGGGATTTCCCTGTTGTAGGAACCTTTGAAATGTTTCCCTTACAAATGCCAAGGTCTGCAATATTGATCTAGAAAATTAACCAGAGCCCATCTTAAAACATAATTTCCTGTGGTACCTCTATATATCTTCTGTAATTGATTCAGTTGCTCAGGGGAATTGCTAAGATGAGAGGAAACACATTTCCATTCTTTACTCTTCTGTGAAAAATATAAAATACTGAACTTTCAGCCCAGTTGATAAAAAGTAAGGTTTGTTTAGGGACTAATCTGCAAACAGAAGGATGCTATTATGCATGCTATTTACTTGAGGGTAGGAAAATAAAATATTGAATAATGAATCCCCTGAGCAAGAGAAGGAACAAGGTAATTTCACCTATAATTGAGTCAAAGAACATTAAATTCAATAGGTAGTATATAGAACTGCCTGTGGGAAATCAAATGCAGTTATAGAGTTAGCTCGGGGAGGGGGCATTTTTTGGGAAACTTTTATAAAACTAGATACAGTTTTTCTTTTGGTTGTCAGTCTAGGGAAAGAGCTGAAGGGTTAATCAAAGGCAGAAAGGAGAGAGTAACAAAACTATATTGTTCAGGAGATGCTGCTAAGTGAAGTGCCCAGCAGGAAAGATGAATATCTGTTCTGTCTTCAGAGAAACATTAGAGATTGCAGTAAAGGAGACTAGGGAAAGAACATCACATAATTGCAGGGGAATGCAGCAAGAGAAAGAAAATCATTAAATTCATTTCTAAATGTAGTGGTAGTTGGGAGAAAATATTTCAGTAGTTTCATGTATTAGATATTGAATATTTTGGGGTATTTCTCCAAGTAGGACCCAGTCATGCAAATGAAGTCTACCCATATCTGACTGGACAGATTCAGTTCAAAGGCAGGATAAGATAGATATGTATTTCCTGAAGTTAACATTCAAACTGCTAATAGCTCAGGCTTCACTCTGAGTGTTAGTAGAAAGCCAGATTGTATAAAGAATATCAAAGGTATTTCAGAAGACTTTTCTTTTTTTCAGTTGTTTTTTTTTAAATAATCTATTTTTTTTTCAAATACACACAAAGGTAGTTTTCAACATTCATCTTTGCAAAAATCTTGTATTCCAATTTTTTTCCTTCTCTCCCTCCCCACTCCTAAGATAGTAAATAGTCCAATATAGGTTAAACATGTGCAATTCTTCAAAAGACTTTAAGTGACTTAACATTTTAAAAATAAGTCTGTAGGAATACAAAATCTGTAATGGGCCAGAACTCTGGCAAAATATACTTGAGGCAAGGATTCTTACAACAAGGTGTTAACTCAGTGGAATTGATAAGACAATGGTTATCTAGTTTAGCATGGTGATTAATAGTTCTCTAAGTTCAGCATGATTGATTTAATCTTACAACAAATAATGGTTCACTAGTGATATAATGATTGGTTTATACTCAGTATGATGAATGGATTTAATTGTAATAGAGTATTTAAAAGGTCAGAATCAGACCTAGAGGAGGACTCGAAGAGACTTGAAGATAGAGACCCGTGGTGGCTGGCCTGTGCTTCACTTCTCCACTTCACCAAGGCCTATCTGAAGGTCCCCCAGAAAGCTAGCCCTACCCCAGCAAAGGAGACAGACTGTGAAGGAGATAATAAAGACCTTATTCCTGATTATTCTTGTGTTGATTATTCTGCTGAAACCAAGGCCCATTAGAAGGATATCCAGAGAGCTAGTCAGAACATTACAAAAATCAATCTATGAGCATTTAGTAAGCCCTTGCTATGTGCAAGATATTCAGCAACACGTTGGAGATATGACAAAAAATGATGTCAAGGAATTATATGCCATCAGGAGAGACACTATAAGTATATGCAAATTAAAGACAATGAATGTGGAGGAAAAGAAATTAGCAGTTGAAAGAATTAGGAAAGATTTCATGAAGAAAATGAAAAGTATGATGAGCTTTGAAGGAACCAAGTTTCTTAGAGGTCAAAATGAAGAAGTGATGGGGGATAGTCAAGGCAAAAGCTGCGGGGAGGGATCTATGAAAAGATGGGTGATGAGAGACAGACAGTGTTGTATGTGAGGGCCAACACAGCTCTGTCACGGAAGAGAAGTAATATAGAAGCCTGTGGATGTTTGGAAAGGACAAACTTGAGTTTATATTTGACCCCAGAGGTAATGGGGAATATTAGAAATTTTTGAGAATAATATGATTGGACTTGAACTTTAGGAAATCACTTTGGCAGCTAATATAGAACAAGCATCGGTTAAGTACCTACTACACATTAAACCTTTTTCAAATATGTCACTTGATCCTCACAACAATCCTTGGAGATAGGTGCTATGACCACTAGCAAGTATCTGAGAGTGGCTTTGAACTCAAGACTTCTTGATTACAAGCCCAGCACTTGAGGCACTGGGCTACCTAGCTGCCTCTGGATGGAGGAGGAGAAAGGCTTGATTTAGTAAGGTAGTTCTATTGAATAAGTACTGAGGCCATCATCAAGGGTGGTGACCTTGAAAGTGGAAAAATAGACGAATATGAGAGATGTAAAGGAGAACCGACAAGATGTGGTATCTGATTTATATTCCCCAAGAGGAAGAACCAAAACCAAAGCTATCCACTTATTTCAATAGATGAGAAAAAGAGGAGGGAACAATGAAGTCTCTCCCTCTCTCTGTCTCTCTTTTTCTCTGTTTCTCCTCTCCTTTCCTCTCTTCTCCTCTCTCTTTTCTCTTTCACTCTTTCTCTATCTCTCTCTGTCTTCTCTCTCCTCTCTTTCTAAAACCATTCTTTTCTGTTCTGGCTAGAAACTCTGAGATCTTCTCCTACCAGGAAATATCTTTGATATCTTTGTAATGGTCAATTAGGCCATCCTTTGTTTTAACTCTTATCTAGTCCTAAATCATTGAAAATTGTCATGGATTCAAACAAATTGAGACCTGGGAAAGACCTTAATTTAAAAAGGCCAAGGTCAGCCACTGTTTCCTGGATCATAGCGAGTTGTCCTGCCAATGGATTTCCGTGACTGCAGGAAAAAATGAAGCTGAATACTTTGCACAACTCTCTTCACATACCCAATTCACTCAAAAACTCAAGATTTTAAAATCAAAACTTTATCCTTATGATATCATTAGTCCTCTTTAAGGAGAAGAAACGACTAACAATAATAGCTCCACCTTAGGTAACAGAAGGCATTTAAAAAACGCAGAGGTTTTAAATCTTGTCCAACACATTTTTCTTAAAACACTTATGGTACCACCTGTAATAATCGTACATATGGCATGTATAAAATCACAAGACAATCATACAAGTTAGAGTTTTGGCAGTATAATCTCCCATCTCTTATGAAGAATGTCCACTAATTTGGACAATGAAATTTTATAAATTAACTTGGAAGATTTGCATAATGCTACACAGATCCAATGAACAAAAACTATAGGGAAAACTTGCCCATCCCCTTTTCTATAGTGTATGAAGCAATCATTTAATCAAATTCTCTATGTCTTTGCACTGACTGTTGCCACTATCTAGAATTCACTCTCTCCTAGAGCTCTACTTCTTAGAATTCTTAGCTTCTTTCAAAGCTCAGATTAAAAGCCATCTCCTAAAGGAGCCTCCTAGTTGCTAGAGCCCATGATCTACTTCCTTTGATTTCATTGACATACATTTTGTGCATGTTATAGAATGCAAATTCCTTTAGAGCAGAAACTCTCATTTTGTGTCTGTCCACCACTTAGCACAGTATGGGACATTTGGTAGCCATTTAATAAATGCTAATTGTGTTGAGTTAAATTATGTCAGAGAATAGCAACTAGAATCTTGATTCTTTTACCTACTATTTTACAAGTTTGGATAAAGCATTTAATCTTTGTAGGTGTCATTTTTCTCATTTTTCAAATAAGAGTATTGAAGTAGAGAATCTCTTAGATTCTTCAGGGTTTAGGACAGGAAAATTTAAGTGTATGTGTGAGTACTCAGGTATATAATTGTACCAGATAGGAAATTGATTTTGAAATAAAAGATGTTTTTAATTATTAAGTCTAACTGGCTAGTTTTTGAGGTGATGTGGATGGACAAATTTTACTCAGCAAGGGGACCTACAAAAGAGATATTTGAAGTCAGTTAGGTGTTCCACTGGGCCTGAAGTCAGGATAGATCTGAATTTAAATATGATCGTGTATATTTACTAGTTGTGTGACCTTGGGCAAAAAAACATTTAACCTCAGTTTTTTTCAGCTGTAAAACGGGAATAATAATAGCATTTATCTCCTACAGTGCTATGAGGATCAAATGAAATAATATTTATAAAGCACTTTGGAACAAGGGAAGGGGAGAGATTGTGTTACTTATTTTGTATTCTTAGAAGCTTGAGAGATAAAAGATTCATTTTATATTTATGGCATGCCATTTGTACACATTTCCCTTTGTCTATAACTGTTGTTTGCATTCATTTAGTACAATTTTTTTTGTGCTGAACACAATATAGTGAATAGAGGATATTTCTTCTGATATATACGGGTTGTGTTACCATAGGCAAAGTATGCATTATTTTCCAATAAGAATTATTTAAAGAGATTAAATTCTAGCAAAACAAAAACCACAGATTAAATTGAAAATAAAGTTTCCAAAAATTTAAAATATTTACCTAAAGTAAAGATTATGGGATTTTTCCTAGTAGCTGAATATACTTTTCATTGTGACAAAATAGTGAACATGATAAAATGAAATTAACGTCTAAGAACAATTGTTAAGAAAAAAGTCAGTCCAGAGATCCTCATTCTTCTTTCTTTTTCTTTCTTGGAAGATCGTAACTACTTAAATATAAGAATGGAGAATGAAAATAGAACTTTAGAATACCCAAGGTGACCTTTAGTAATAGATTTAGAGAGCTCTGGAAATGTCATGGCATTCCATGATGATAAAATTTGCTCGCACCTAGTGAAAGAAAAAAAAATGTTCCCTGTCTTTTGAAAAGAAATGTAAATGATTAGATTGCATGAATTCATCCCACATGTTCTATTCTAATATACATATGGAAGAGAGAAAGATTTGCAGTTTTCTGGTGGGATAGGGGTTGGCCCAGGAACTAAACTTGTCTTAATGTACTTTTCCAGAAAAATTTCTTTCAAAGAATTGTAGATTAGTAATTTAACATCAGACACATGTTTCCTAAGCCTGAGGGCAAGTTTCAGAAATAGAAAACACTATATAAATATGAGAGGAAGCCTGGTAGAGTGAAAAATGAGCTCTAGTTCCATATTTCCAATAGTAGCTAGTATTTATATAACACTTATAAGGTTTGCAAAATGCATAGTAAAGTGATCCAAACTGGATATTCAAATCCAGATCCTCTAACTCCAAATCCAGGGAGATTTGAAGTCAAGTCTTCCTGACTTCAATTTAATACTCTATCCATTTTACCATATTATTATTCTCTAGTCAATAAGGGTGGTTAGGTGACACATTGGATAGAGTGCCAGGTATGGAATCAGGAAGACTCATCTTCCTGAATTCAAATATGGTCTCAGACACATTAACTGTGGGACTCTGGGCAAGTCAATTAAATCTGCTTGCTTCAGTTTCCTCATCTATAAAATGAGTTGGAGAAAAAAATGGCAAAACCTTTCCAGTATCTTTATCAGGAAAACCCCAAACATGGCCACAAATAGTTGAACACAACTGATTGTTCATCAGTAAAGAACACTGATATGTGATCAATGTTCAAATAAATTTTTCTACCTCTCTGAATCATAGTTCCCTTTTTTGAAAAATGAGGCAATTTAATAAGAAAACTTCTTTTGGCTCTTAATTTATGACATTATTATACAAATGGTAGCAGCAGTGGACAGAGGTAAGACAGAAATTGTCTTTTTTTCATTTTGTAGCAGAAGTGATAAATCATGCAAATATATATACATATATTGGATCTAACGTGTATTTCAACATATTTAACATGTATTGGACTACCTGCCAGCTAGGGGAGGGGGTGGGTGGAAGGAGGGGAAAATTTGCAACAAAAGATTATGCAAGGGTCAATGTTGGAAAAATTGCCCATGCATATGTTTTGTAAATAAAAAGCTTCAATAAAAACAAAAAACAAACTAAAAAAAAACTAAAAAACAAACAAACAAACAGAAATTGTCCCATTTCAAATCCTTTGTAAACTTTTAAGGTCATATGCTTTTATAAAGTACACTATAATGCTATTCATTTCCATTACCAATATTTATACTCTTAAAAGGGAGTCCATTATATCAAGAGTAGAAAAAAATGGGTTTAGAAGGATTGCTTAATACATTTTTCTTTCCTCACAAATGTGAGGAACTCATCTCTTGTTATGTCTAGAACCTAGATAATAATACTATAACTTTAAAAAAAATTGTATTTGGGAAAGGAAAATGAGTCAAGTAATGCACTGATTCAATCCACATCATCCTACTGAGCATACAGTATAGACAATTTTACTTTGTAGGTATGTGTTAAAGCTTTGGTTAGTTTTTGCCATTCTTGTATGGAGATTTACTTTCCTTAATTGGAATGTTTGTTGAAGATAGAGAAATATACTTCAATTCTTCAATGATTTCGCTGCTATAATGAAGAACAGAAGCTATTCACATCATATATATACTATGCATCCCTTGTTGATGTTTTGTTAAGTTCTCTACAAATTTTTGGATCGCTATCTTTTATTCTTGTTATGTGACCACACACCTCCTTTCCCAAATCCATATCTCTTTGAAATAATTTATATTTCATAATTCATCATTCTTAATTGCTGAAGGTTATTTGTGCCTACTAGATTTCTCATATCACTTGAATGATATGTGATGTTGATTCCTTCAGTGTTATGATATTCCATGATTAACAGACATAAATACAACATCACTGGGAGATCAATGATGCTAAAAAAATTTTATTTTATTTTATTTCAGGAAGGAATTGAAAGTCAGTGAAAGAGTTGGGCAGCCTCTCAAATAAAATCTAGCCTACTCTACATTACCTAATCTAGTTCATTACCTATCTTTGAAGGTATGGACAATATTTGTAAGGTAGTGATAATACTTGTAAGGAGCAGTGGCTGGCACATAACTGCTGCTTAATAAATGCTTATTCCCTTTCTTCTCTTTATCTGTAGCATCTGTCCAAGATATTTGTATTAATGGACTATCTCTGAGTTGTTCATCTAACTGCAGACCATAGTCTAGAAAAAGACATTTTGTTCTAATTATTTTTTCCTACATTGATAGCTAGACCAAATTTTATGATTTGGGATTTCAATTAGGAGGCTTTGCAACATTACAGAACTTGATGTAAATCATTAGTGTCTTCTGCAAACAAAGGCATGGCATCTATATTTTCATTCTAATGCAGAAAAAGGGGGTTGGGGGAACTCTAGAAGAATGTTTCATGAAGGAAATTATGGAATTTATGAGAGTGAGAAAACATTAGTTGAAGATAAGTGATTAGATACTAATGTTGGAAACAAAGATATGTCTTAGTATATGTAGATTTTTAATACTCATCTTTGTCAAAACAACCTTTAAACTTTTCATTCAGTGAGCTTCATAATACATTGCCTACTGAAGAAAAGTTGTCTTTTGAGGGTTTTTCTGTAAATACATAGAGTGAATAGATTATTCTGGCATTCTAGCAAATTGCTGCTCTATTGCTATGATGGAGAATGGGCAGTCATCTGCAAGTGTTTAATTTACAAAAGCTCTCCACAATTACCAGAAGCACCATTTCCCCCTAGCATGCTAATTTACTATCAGGCACATGTTTACTTTCAAAATGAAAGAAAAATTATTTTAAATGATTGAATTAAAAAGGACTGAACTTATTAAAACACCACCAGAATATACTCTTCATAAGGTTTGAGAGGTTTACAATTTGACAATTAAATTGTCTGTAGCTCTTGCTTTCTATTCATTTCTGTAGGGAATCACAGGGATTATGGTTCTGGAGTTGGAAAAGACTTAAGAAGTCATCTAGTCCAACCTCTTCATTTTTATAGAGGAGGAAAAATGGAGGCATATAGAAGTTCGTGATTTACCTAAAGTCACGTTGATAGAAATCATTAGGAACAGAATTTGAGCTCAGCTCATCTCGATTCTGAAATCATCATTATTATTTTTTTTTTACCATACTGACTCCACTGAAGATGTATTTGAGACTTTGTTCACATTGTAAATCTATCCTCTTAACTAGGAAATGGAAGTTGTCTTTTCAAGAGTGAACTGTGAAGGGTTTGGATGAGGGGGGCAACTCGAGTATAATTAAAGAGGGGATGTAGTTGTTGTTCATCCTTTTTTTTTTTTTTGAAAAGAACCCCAGTTATCAGTGCAGGAAGACAAAGGTCACTGGTTGCTTTTTCCAGATTGAACTTCCAGATTGGAGTAGAGTATGTGCTCTACTCCAAATAGCAAAAAAACATTTTGCATGACTATGCTAAGTGGAGTCATTTTTGTATAATTTATCTCCAGGGGCTTTCAGAAGTAAGGTTTTGAGGAAAGAGAACTTCAAAACTGTCTATCCTAATTTGTCATCAAACACTGAAATTCACGTTCGAGAATTTAGATTAAAATATAGCTAGAATTATTTTAGAACTGGGGAAATTGTGAAATTAAGCAAGAGTTGGATATAAGTTCAAACACCTATCTAGCAGCAAAAAATGCTGCTTTTAAAAATGTTTTTTTCCTACTTGAAAAACAAAATGTTACTTCTAATTGAATTGTGCTCTAAGAACAGGGATAGAAATTCTTGCCTGTAATTCTTGCCTATATGAAGAAGCATTTCCTAAAGAAACTATTTATATGATTGTTGTATCCCTTAAAGAACTATACATCCTTTGTAAATTTTTATAATTTTTAAATAAAATATATTATATTATGTTTCTATTCCTGAATTCATTTACATTTCCAATATTTATACTCTTGAAAGGGAGTCTAACACATTAAGTTAAAAAGAAAAAATGGTTTTAGGGGGATTGCTGAATTGTTATATATATTTCTTTCCTCACAAATGTAAGAGAATGCAAATGAAGATGATATATTATATCGTGAAATCTTACTGTAAACATAAGTCACTTTAAGTTGAAATACAGTAACATGAAGTAACCTTACTTTGGAACCCTTCTGAAGGGGAATGAAATAATGAATAGGTCCCTTAAAGGATGTAACGTGATTTATATTTCTATAGATCCATGTTGTACTATAGTACATGTAATAGGCCTTAAATAAATATTCATTTTTGAGTGGGTTTTCTGGGTACTCAATCTTGTGGAGACTAACTTCAGTGACTTTGCAAAACTGCAATGGCCTTTTGGAGGGAGAAGTGAAAGGAATAACTTTATTAAGCATCTACTATGTGCTCAGTCACTAAACAAATATTTTCTCATTTGATAATATTCACTTGTTATAGAGACTACTCTAGTAGAAGTTGTGGAGAAACTTGAAGAGGTTTCAATACTAGTCTGGGATGAAGTCACTGAACTGGAAAGCCCTTTAGGACTTCAAAACTAAGACAAATAGATATGGAAAAAAAGCTGGGTTTCCCCTCTCTTAATGTTCCAAAGGCAAAGGGGAAACAGCACAGTGAATACAATGATAAATTAGTGAGAAACAGAAGAAATTGTACCTTTTGTATCTTTCTCTATTTATTTTATATTCAATTTTGTTTGTTTGTTTGTTTGTTTTGCCAAAAACAATAAAAATGCAGATCTCTATATAAGCAGTGGCTAGCGCTAATGAACAAGGTAGGCTAAGTTGTCAATGAAATAGAGGAAGAAACTCTGTGTTCTCGTTTAACAGAAATAAAGCCTTTCTTTCCACTCACTCCTCCAGGAGCAGAGTTCCCCTTAAAACACCATTAATGTGCCAAAAATGATGGCCTGGAAGCAATTTAAAAGTGAAAGCATTTTGCCTATGTATTGCTGGAGATTATTATGGGTTTGTACCTCAGGAGGATTCTGACCCCCAAAATTATTTTTTTTTTCTTCTACTTCACTATATTCTTTGTTAAATATACAAGTCAAACCTCTGGCAGTATGCAATGACAAAATCCAAATTGAGGTTATGGAAAATACTTTAATTGCATCTTTTCCAGATATCTTCCCTCCATTTCCATTATCACTGTAAGCATTTAAGAAAGCAGAATTGACACATTCAAATAGCCATCTATTTTTTAATACATGATTATACATACTTTAAAAACATTTTAAATAGCACAATTTACAAAGATGATTTTAAAAGAGGTAGCCATGGTATGAAGCAGGAACATAAAGGTTTCTTTTGACTGGACTATAACCTCAATACAGAATTAATTCCCTCCAGATATGGTTTACTCTGGCTCAGTGCTCTGGCTTAGAATATCCCATAGCTTTTTCTGATCTTCCACCTACATGCCATGGTATCTACTTCTTCTTCTCACCTGTTACACTTGGTGTCTGTATACCAAGGCATGTAGAGTAGTTTGCTTGTTGCCGAAAGTCAGAAATCCTTTCTGAACTCAAAAAATGCTGGAAAGCAAGGAGATACTCAATAACAGAGTACTACTCCCATCGTTCGTCCCTTGCTTTGTATCCAGTCTTTTGACAAAGATCCAGAATGTGGGTTGCATTCCTTCCCAGTGTTAGAATATTTGAAAAATCAATCACATGAGCTGACAACTGCCAATATACAGAAGTAACAAAGTAAGAAAACACAAGTAGTTGTCCAGTGCTCCCAATAATCACCTTAGGGTCTCACATAATTTGACAGGCTGTTTCACTGATTAACTGTCTAAATTACAGATTGTTATTCTAATTGTTCTTGTTTAAATTATAGGTAGGACATATTATATGTAAATACCATAGCAATACAAACATATTCATAAAATATAATCAAATAAATATAATAGCAAATCAATGCAAACTAACAACAATAGGCTTAGAATATAACAAAGAGTGCTTGAGCATTAGCATATATAAAATTTTTAAAAGCAATTTAATAATTAACAGCCACATATAGTTACAGAAGTTGTATAATATTGATATTTTATCAAATAAAAACAAACAGAAAAATATTAAGTCATTAGCATAATGGGGATATACAATGATTCCAGTGTGATGTTCATCAGTACACACAATTATTTGCAAGGCATGGGTGACCATTATATGTATTAGAATGGCTGTCATTTGACTATTTGTGTAGTAACCTGTTTCTTCTTCTTTTTCACCTGTCATATCATAGGTTAATCTAGAAACAGATTAACCAGGTCTAGCTCTCTTGCCATCTAGCAGATCTGTAGGCATTTGAAAATTAATAGTTAATACCTGAACTAATATAGAACCTAGGCTGCCTGTGAATGTTTGCAAGTTCTGAGATGTCTTTATATCCTAGCAGTCTCTATTGCTTAAATTCTAGGCTGGAAAATTACTCCCTTTGGGCCTACTCCATGTCTCTTCATACAACTGGACTATGACAAAGCTGCTTTGTAGTAATACAGCGCGAATCTTTATTTAAATCTGACTCTGTGCAACTAGTAGGCCACCTCTTTTATTTAGAACCTATTGTAGTAAATGTGTATCACCTGTCTCTATTTGCTTATCAACTAACTGTCCTGTGGTTGTAATGAATTTATAAAATTAGATTTTAAAAAGACTATGTCCAGTCTTCCCTTAACTAGTTATGGAATAGTTATGTATATAAGTAGTTAAATTAGTGGTCCCTGAATACCAAAGTTTCTCAAAAGAACTCCTTGTTTCGATGAACTTTAGTATCCTACTGTCATTTATTTTAATCAGTTTTTATGAACCAAAGATATGGCTATTTAACATATGTCTTTCAACCAAATAATTGCTTTTTCTCTTCATTGTTTAATGCTCCAAAATATGAAACACAGCTCTAGCTCAAAAATTGGTTAAGTATGGTGAAAATCCCATTCTTACATTCCTGATGAAGCTATGCTCACACAAGATTTTTGTTTGGGGATCAGTGCTTCTTAGATGTTCAATATTTGTTTTCTTGGGAGAGGTAAGATGTATTTCTAGACTTCTTGATGGCTGACAAGACTCATATTTCTTTAATGACATGTTCTAAAGTGTCTGTCTTGGAATGAATGCTAGTAAGAAAACTAATGAAATACTTTTCTCATGACAAGTATGGATTCTTCCTGTTTCCTGTTAGGGTACACTCGTGCATATTCAATACAATATCAGTCATTACTAAAATATGATTTGTAGCCTTAATTTCTTTTTCCAGGAATAATAAGTCACCCGTCACCCTCTGCTAAATAAACGACAGTGGCTCCTTATTATCTATAGGATCAAATATAAAATCTTCGATTTGGCTTTTAAAGTCCTTCAAAAATTAGTTTTTTCTATTTTTCTAGTCTTCTTATATTTTATTCCTTTTTATGTAATCTGTAATCTAAGGGAAATGGTTTTCTTGTTTTCTTCTCATATGACACAGTATTTCTGACTGACTTTTCATTGACTGTTGTTCATCCCTGGAATGTTGTCTCTCTTCTTATTTCACTTCTCAAATTCTAACTTCTACAAGGGGTCTTTCTTAGTTACTCTTCTCCATTCCCTCCAATGCCTTTCATCTGAGACTACCATTAAAATTGAACTGCCCTTGAAATATGGTAAAAAGATATGAACAGGCAGTTTTCTGATAAAGAAATTAAAGCTCTTTCTAGGTATGTGAAAAAGTGATTAGAGAAAAATACAGATTAAAATAACTCTGAGGTACCTACCACTCCACACCTATCAAATTGGCTAATATGAGGAAAAAAAGGAAAAGGATAAATGTTGGAGAGGATTGGGAAAATTGGAACACTAATGCACTGCTAGAGTTGTAATCTCATCCAATCATTCTGAAGAGCAATTTATAACTATGTTCATAGGGCTATAAAACTGCACACCCTCTGAACCAACAATACCACTACTAGGTCTGTATCCCAAAAAGATCATATGTACAAAAATTTTTAGAGCACATCTCTTTGTGGTGGCAAAGAACTGGAAATTGAAAAGATGCCTTTCAATTAGGAAATGGCTGAAAAAATTGTGATATAAGAATACAATGAAATACTATTGTACTATAAGAAATAACAAACAGGTGGATTTCAGAAAAGCTTGGATAGACTTACATGAACTGATGCTAAGTGAAGTGAATGAAACCAGGAAAACAGTGTACATAGTAACAGTAACATTATGCGATGATCAAATTTGAGACTGTACCGTTCTCAACAATACATTGATCTAGGATAATTCCAAAACACTCAAGATGGAAGATACTACTTACATATGAAAGAGAAAGAACTATGGAATGTGAATGGTGATAGAAAGATAATATTTTCACATTTTTTTCTTGTAGTTTTTCCCTTTTGTTCTGATTCTTCTTTCACAACATGACGAGTGTGGAAATAACATTTAATATAATTGTACCTGTATAATCTGTATCAGATTGCTATCCATCTTGGGAGGGAAGGAGAAAAAAATGGAAATCATAATCTTTTAAAAGTAAATGTTGACAAGGTCAAAATGGGTTCGTGATCTAGACATAAAGAATATTATAAACAAATTAGAAGAACATAGCTTAGTTTACCTCTCAGATCTGTGGAGAAGGAAGGAATTTGTGACCAAAGAAGTACTGATCACAAAATAGATAATTTTGATTAAGTTAAAAAGTTTTTGTACAAAAGGGAAGCAATAAGCTGGGAAAACCTTTTTACATTCAAAGATTCTGATAAAGGCCTCATTTCTAAAATATATACAGAACTGACTCAAATTTATAACAGTTCAAGCCATTCTCCAATTGATAAAGTCAGGATATGAACAATTTTCAGATGAAGAAATTTTAACTATTTCTAGTCATATGAAACCAAATCACTATTGATCAGAGAAATGCAAATTAAGACAACTCTGAGATACCACTACACACTTGTCAGATTGGCTAGAATGACAGGGAAAGATAATGCAGAATGTTGGAGAGGATGTGGCAAAATTAGGATACTGATACATTGTTGGTGGAACTGTGAATGGATCTAACCATTCTGGAGAGCAATTTGAAACTATGCTCAAAAAGTTATGAACTGTGCATAACCTTTGATCTAGCAGTGTTACTGCTGGGCTTATATCCCAAAGAGATTTTAAAGGAGGAAAAGGGACCCACATGTGCAAAAATGTTTGTGGCAGCCTTCTTTGTGGTGGCAAGAAACTGGAAACTGAGTGGATGCCCATCAATTGGAGAATGGCTGAATAAATTATGCTATGATTGTTATGGAATATTATTGTTTGTAAGAAACAACTAGCAGAATGATTTCAGAGAGGCCTGGAGAGACTTACATGAACTGATGCTAAGTGAAATGAGCAGAACCAGATCATTATATATGGCAGCGACAAGACTATATGATGATCAGTTCTGATGGACGTAGCCCTCTTCAACAATGAGATGATTCAAACCAATTCTACTTGTTCAGTGATGAAGAGAACCATCTATACCCAGAGAGAGGACTGTGGGAACTGAGTGTAGACCACAACATAGTATTCTCACTCTCTCTGTTGTTTGCTTACATTTTGTTTTCTTTCACAGTTTTTTTCCTTCTTGATATGATTTTTCTTGTGCAGGAAGATAACTGTATAAATAGGTATACATATATTGAATTTAACATATATTTTAACATATTTAATGAATTGAACTACCTGCCATCTGGGGGAGGGGATGGGGGGAAAGAGGAGGGGAAAATTTGGAACATGTTTTGCAAGGGTCACTACTGAAAAATTACCCATGCATATGTTTTGTAAATAAAAAGCTTTAACAATAATAATTACATATATATATATATATATAAATAAAATAAATGTTGAAAACTATCTTTACATTTAATTGGAAAAAATACTTAGTAAGGGAAAAAATTAAACTCCTTGAGGGAAGGGACTATATTTTTGCTTTTCTTGTTTCCTTCACAATGCCACACAAAGCAAGCACTTATTAAATGCTTATTGATGATGGTAATGAGGATGACAATGAAGATAAATGCCAACAAGTTCTTACATTCTCCAAATATATAGCATGAAGTACTAATGTACTTTCTTTGAAAACAAGGAACACATTTCATATTGCTCAGTGACATATGCTATGTCATATACATGCCATATTAGGCCAATAAAATAGGTTTCTTACTAATTCCAAATTTAATTCTTGACTTATTTAAACAAAGTTATTAAATAGTTTTTGTTTCATGGTCACAGAGCAATTTGTACTGGGCAGCATCAATTGCTTCCTACTTCTACGTGGGATTAGTCTCAGTCTGGGATAATATTAATTTGAATAGTTTAAGCTCCAACCTTTGTCTCTCTCTTTTTCTTGCTGTGTGTGTGTGTGTGTGTGTGTGTGTGTGTGTGTGTGTGTGTGTGTATGGTAGATAAGTCCTTTAAAATCATTACTTTATTTCTTGGCTCATGTCACTTCTTATAATATTTTCTCAGTCATTTGTTCTTGCTACCAATTATTTATAAACAATCAAGACAGAGAAGATTGAATCAACAAAACAAAGTTCATATATGTTGCCTAGTGGAAGATCCAAGCTCTCAGTTATTTTTCCACTTGAACATGGCCCACTAGAAATCACATTTAACTTTTGTCTTTCACCTTTAATTCAGTGTATTGCTTTTGGGACAAAGGATTTGTTTCCACCTAAGATTTTCCTACATCAAAATGATCAGTTCATAACCATCAGTCCATATTTGCAACCTAGCTTCATATGCACAGTCTTTAAGCTTTTTGAGTAAAAGCTGAGAGAGCAAGTCTTGCTCTCACTAAGTGCTGTTTTGGCAAATGAACAGGTTTCTGGTGACTATAAGTCTCTTGGTACAAGATTATTCATAGCCCTACAGACTGGCATTTGTGTAAGTATGAAAGGCTTGCCCGCATCTACAAAGGTCAATCCCGGCAAACTCATGAGGCAGACTAGATTTTAAAAAGCTTATTCACATTTGCTGATCCATCAATTTTCAAATGGCTCTGAATGAATTTTAAGACAATTTGGCCTTTTCTTTCATTCTGTTTTCCTTCTCTTAAGTAAATGTAGGTGAAATCATTCAGTGGCTTAATAGAAACAGATTTGCAATAATAAGGGACAACTCCTAAAACAATTCTTAGATCTAGAAAGTTCTTTATATGGGCCAATTCAGAACATTTCTATCTTCTCTGGGTGAGTTTCCATACTTTGCTGTGACAGTACACGTGCAACTCATGTACTTGGAGGGTCTATAAAACTGGAATTTGTCAATGGAAAGCTTAATGCTTCTTCTCCTTTAAAGTTTACTCATTTTACAATGATCACCCAATCAGGAGCCTTGTGGCTGTTTTATACCTAGTTCCTAGACACTCCTTATGCTTCCTCAATTATTAAATGCTTGGCTCATAGTTTTCTTTCTTAATTCCAGCCCTCATATTGTACTCCCTCAAACTTCCTAATCTCCATTTTCTCAAATTATTCATTTCCCATGATTTATTCTCCATAGACTCACATCTACACATGATGGTCATATCCTCATTAAAGTTCTATATCCATATATGCATGAACTTTGAAATCCTTTTACCTCATTATAACCTGTTATCATATGACCTATCCACCCAAACTCTCTCCTTTGCCCTCATTATAACACTTTAACCCATCCTGTAGCCCCCCCCCCCCCAATCTCTGCTACTTTCTCTTTTCTTCCCCATCTTGACACATGGGGTGAATCAGTTGAATTCTACACTGCCATCTCTCAAATGACCACTTACTCTATTAAAGATTTTGTCCTGCCAAATTTGGACTGCTCCCATCATCTATTACTTTCACCCCCCTACTCACATGATGCTGAATAAAACTTAATAAAATCACAAAGGCATGGCTGACTGGTTTCTCCAAAAAAAAATTTTTTTTCTATAATTTCAATTAGGTCCTCAATGTAGCAAGGCAATTCTTTTATATTCTCTATGCCATCGTGACACTTACTGCTGAGGTTATTCTAAACTTTTCATTACTTCTCAAATCTTATAGCATTCTTCCCACCTCTCAAGATTGAGAACTTTATCTCATTAAAAACTTTTTCTTCATTGTGTTCCCTCTTGTCCTTGACATCATTTCACAACAATCAGATGACTCCTATTACTATCTTCTTTCCATCTTATATAACAAAATGCCTCTTCTTAACAACACAATCATCTCTGTCTTCTCTGACCCGTTGCTCTATCATTCCTACTTTTTCACCAATTTTCAATCTTGTCCTATCTCCTGGTAATTTGCATATTGTCTATAAAAACAACCATTTCTTTTCCATTCTCAAAACCTCTCATCTAATTCAGCTAGCCTTCCATATTTCCCCTCCCTTTATAATTAACTCCTTGAGGAAGCTGTCTATATTTGGTGCATCCAATTTTAAAAAAAATTTATTATCTTCTTAAATCTTTGTAATCTAGCTTCTGATCTCTCATTCAACTATTTTCTCCAAAGTTCCAATGATCTTTGATTGCAAAATTGAATTCTTTTCCCAGTCTTCATCCTTCTGCCACTGACAATTATCCTTTTCTAAGTATTTTCACTTTATATAACTTTCCCTCTTTCTAATTTTATTATTCGAGATCCTACCACATTCCTTCGTTCTCATCCTTAACCCCTTACTTTTTTACGCCTGAAACCCCTTATCCAATAAATTGTTATATACTTTCTTCTTTCCTTTGACTTGCACTAACTTGGTTCAGGGGGACTCTTCATAACCTAAACTACTGCAATATCCTGCTGCCTGGCCTTCCTCTATCCAGTCTTTTTCTGTTCTGGTCTGTCCTCTATCCAATCATCGAACTGACAATCTTAAAATAGACATAGATCTGACAAAGTCACCTCCTTTCCTACTATTAACAAATTTCAGTTTCTCCCTATTCCTCCATATATGTAAAAAATTCTGTTTAGCTTTTACAGACCTACATTTCCCTATGTGGCTTTTTACCTTACCCTATGTCCCAGTTTTTTAAACTGTGATTAGGGACTCCATATAGGGTCTTGCAATTGAAAGTGGGAGGGGCTCGTAAAGTTATGATTTGTTGTCAGTAAATGTTTGATTTGTGTACCTATATAACCTAAATAACTATCTAGGTCATGTATACATATCTGGGGAGGAAAGGGGTCGTTAGTGGAAAAAGTTGAAGTAGCTCTGCCCTACGCCATATACTGTTAACTCAAAACACAAGATCTGTAGGTTCCATGAATTTTCATTGGCTGTCCCCCATTTTTGGAACTTCTCTCCCTACACCACATGTTACTCGAAATACTCCATCTCTAGGTTACATGAATTTTCCATGGCTGTCTCCATTTCTGGAACTTCCCTCCCCATTGTTTTTGCCTCAACTTCCCTGGCTTCCTTCAAATCTCAGCTAAATTCCTTCCTCTCCCTCTATTCTGAAATCTGGGAAAATCTGAACTGAATAGCCTACTATACAACCATCAATTCTATATTTAAAAAGCCTGTTGATTATAGTATAAAAAAAGCAAGCTTTATTTGCTATAATTGAGAGGATCACTAATTTGGAATGACCTGGATTTGACTCCTGGATGTAGTGTTTACTTTCTATTTAAGTTTTGGGAGAAATCACTTAATTTATTAATGTATTTGCTTTCTCATCTGTAAAATAAGGACATAAAGATAGTGTTAGAAAGAATTTTGAAATCAGCTAGTTTAATCTGCTCATTTTATGCAAGAAAACTGAAATGAGAGGCTAATGATTTATCAAGGCGACTTTGCTATCTTTGCTCAGGACATTAATAAAATCTGTTGTTTTTCCAGTGTTTTTCCAAAGATGACATTGCTAGCAGGTATACTGATACTTCCAAGTATTTCAAATCTCCAACTATTTTGTCATTTGTTGAATAAATCTTTGTTAAAAGAAATAAAAGTATCTCTCCTCAACAAAAAGAAAATTATCAAAATTATTAAAAAAACAAAAACAAAAAAAAACCTTCCAAAAGAATAAGAAAAGCTGAGCTCAAAGCACAGTTGCCAAGGGAAAACAAATACATTTTTTAAAAAAATCTTTTAAAAGTCTCTTGAAGCTTAAATAATGTTAGAAAGGTAATTAATTACCAATAAGTAGCAGCAATTCTGTCTCTACTTATTCTATTTCCCAGACTTTGGATGGAGCTTCTAAAAGTAGGTTGTGATATGAATTTCAAAGAAAACAGGTACCTAGAATTCAAATTGTATAAATGAAATTAAGACTCATACTTCACAAAACATGTTTTAGCTCTCTAAAGTACTTAAAAAAAAATAGAATGTTTATTTGCCTTGGATCTTGTCACTTTAATATACAATAAGTTTCTTGAAAGCAAGGATCTTCCCTTAACTAAATTTTCTACTTTTACCAGTGCCTATCTGTGCTCTCCACACAAGTTACTGTTGTCCATTCATTTCAATCATGTCTGATTCTCTATGACCCACTTTGAGATTTTCTTGGCAAAGATTTCCTTCTTCAGCTCATTTTGCAGATGATGAAACCGAGGAAAACGGTTAAATGATTTACACAAGGTCACATAGCATGTGCCAGAGGCTGCATTTGAACTTGGATCTTCCTGATTCCAGGCCTGATACACTATCCGCTGTGCCACCTAATTGCCCCATAGATGTAGGCACTTAATATTTATTTTATTGTAAAAATTGCAAGGTTCAATTTCTTTTGAGTGACAAATCTAAAAGGCTGGATCTGAAAAATATAAACATATAGAGACCAAAAATGGCATATCTTGCCCACAAAATTAAAACCTAATACAAAGTATGCTATCTTTAGCTTATGGAACCCAAAACTATAGGTTTTGAAGGGCTACTCTCCTCTCCCTCTCCACACATTCTTGCCTTCCTCATTTTCCACACTATTTTTCTTGCACTATAGCATACTATAGTACTAACAGTGGGTGATAAAGTTTATAAAAATAAGTTTTAATTGATGTTTTGTTTTTACCTCCTCTTCATTTCAAAATATGTTTTTTGGAAAATTAGATTTTCCAAAGGACACATTTCTTTTCTCTTGTACCTAGAGTCATCCCCTTGTAACAAAGGGATGGGGGGGGGGGGGGCAGGGAAGAACATCAACAAAAATAACATTTCAATACTGACAATATAATGCAGTGTTTCACACCCATAGTTCAACAGCTCTGAAAAGGAAAGAGGAATATTTGTCTCTTTCTTTTTTGGGGTCAAATTTAAAGATTAGAAGAACAAAGCATTCAGTCTGGAGTTTCTCTGATGGTTTTATTTTTCTGTTTACATTATTGTAGCAAAGGAAAATTTTATCTCTCTCTCTCTCTCTCTCTATATATATATATACGTACACATATACACGTATACGTTTTAAATTTCATGATTTAATAGCATGCATTTTATCTTTTGTACTTTACTCTTTCCTTTAGTTAAGGATATATTTTTATATAGTCTCACATATGTATAGGTGTACATATATGTACATATATTTTTCTTTTAACTACACACTTCACTTTACATCAGTTTATATAAAGCTTCCTATGTTTCTCTATAGTCATCATTTCTTACAGTACAGTAATAAATCCATTCACACGTTCAGTATTATTATTTACCTGGCCTTCTTCAATCAGTAGGCTTCTACTTTGTTCCCAGTTCTTTGTTATCATTAAAAGTTGTTCTACAAATACTCCTACCAGCAGGATCTCTGGGCCAAACGGAATGAATAGTTTATTTTAGTCCCATTAAAAAAAAAAAAAAAACTAAACTAATTCCAAATTGTTTTCCAGAATAACTGGATGAATTCACTGCTCTATTGTACTTCATTTTCTAAAACCTATCCAACATTAGATCATTGAAAATGGGAATTGTGTCTTGGGAATAAGGTGAAACCTTAGAATTGTTTCCATTTGCACTTTGCACTTCTCTTGTGATTTGAATCAATTTTTCATATTTTTGTTCTTGTTTGACAAATTAGAAAATGGTTCTTGGTCTTGTATGTTTGTTAGTTCTGATATAAAGGATTCCTCCAATTAACATCTCTTATTCTAGATACTCACTTTGTTCATGGAAAAGCCTTTCAATTTCATGAAATAAAATATCATGAATTGTTTTTTATGATTTTTTTTCTTTTCTTTGGATAAGAATTCTCCTAACAATAGCTAAAAGTTTTGATTCTATTTTTAAAAATAATTATTTTTGATATTCAAGTCTTACATTCATTCTGTGCCTATTGTAAAATATGGTGTAAGATGTTCAACTAAATTTAATTTTTGCCAAACTGATCTCTAATTTTAACAGCTATTTTTAACAAATAGGGAATTTTTCACCAAGTAACATTCTTAGGTTTATAAAAAGCTGGATTATCAAATTCTGCTTTTTTTGGTGGTTCTACTAACTTGTCTTCTTAGATATAGGATGTGTATATGTGTTGCATATATACACATACAGATATATGTTTGTGTGTATATACACATACACACACACAGGAGTTCCAAATAGTTGTGATGATTATTGTTTCATTGTATAATTAGAAAGCTGGAAGTGCTTCATTTCTTCTTATTTCTTTACTTCCTTTAGATTCTAAATTTTGGTAACTCCAAAGCAATTATAATTATAGATCTATAAATTATTCCCTTTGTAGTTTGATTAGCATTGCAATAAAACTAAGTATCTCTGCATGTTACATATGAAACATTTCTTACTGCACTATAACACTGTATGTTGTATGCATATACCAGTTTTCCCCAGTAGCCTACTAATGAGCATGAATATTTTGTGATATTAGACCTTTATTTCTGACTTACTTGAGGAAGGTATATGCCTGATAGGAATTGCTATGTGAAAAAGAAAAAAAAAAGTTTATTCTCTTTCCTTCTGTAACTTCAAAGTGAAACTAGAATGGTTGTACAGAACTGACAACATTTCAGGAGTAGCTGCCTTCCAACTTGCCCTTTCTACACTGAATGTATCAGCACTGACAGTTTGAAAAATTTAAATAAGGGTTGTTCTAATTTGCATTTCTCTTAGTAATTTGGAGCATGTTTCTTTTTGGTTATTGGTGGTGTGAATTAATTCATCATTTGAGAAACTATTTTCATATTCTCGGACTACTTAAATCTATAGGGAAATGCCTTCTAGTGCTAGATATTTTTCAATTTTCTATATATCTTGAACATCCAACTTGCTGTGGCATGCTTTTCTTATTCTATAATTTCTCTCTTTATTCTATCTTTATTAGTTTTATTCATTCAAAAGCTTTTTCATCTAATGGAGGACTTGAGGACTTTTTTATTTTTAAATAAAGATTCAACTCAAAGCTTGTTCTTTTAGGGATTTGGGGGAGAGGTTTTTTCATTAACATCAGGATGACAGATGTAGCACTGAAAGGTATTTTCTCTTCCACCCTGGAAGGTTTGCTCCTTAAAAAGGAAGCCAACCAACAAGGACTACTACTTTATTTTGATTTGTAGTCCCTCCCCTTAAATGTGTCACCAACCATGTTCTACATTTTAAAAAAAGTACTGATTATTTTTGTGGAGGAAGCAGTGATTAGATCTATACTGACTGTGAGTGAGAACAGCATGGTCCTAGATGCTGAGATAAAGAGAACATAATTTTGGTTTTAAGTGAACTTGTGAGGAAAAAGGATAAAGGTAAATATAATTTCAAGTAAAAAGGGCATGGGATCAAAGAAGAGATGCAAAATGCTTTATGCAAATAAGGATAGAGAGATCATAGGACACTATCAGCTACAGGAGAGAGGTGAAGGAAATCCATTTAATGAAGAAGGTAGTATTCAAAATGGGTTGTGATAAGACAAAGATTTCAACTGGCAGAGATAACTGGATGAAATCAGAGAACAGCACAATCTGTGTAGAACAGAATACACGGCTAAGAGGGATTTTAATTTCTTCTTCTGGCAACAAAAGCCATCTAACCTTTTCTGTTTCATGGAACTTCTTCTAGCATTCTGAAATCTCTAGAAACCACTTCTTAGAAGTTTTTAAATGAATGAAACAAAATGTAAAGAATTACAAGGGAAACCCAATTATATTGAAAAATTATCAAAATTATTTTTTTAAAACAAGTTCCCAGACATCAGATTACCTTACATTACAAAATTTTGAAGAAAGAAGTGACATGGCTTTGACAACATTGTAAAGAAAGAATTAGAGAGGGCATATATTAAAATAGTCCTGGTGAAAGGTGACAGTACTTGAACTAAGACTGTGTGTCAAGTGAAGATGAGAATATGCCAAGAAGGCCACAGAGCTGATTATAATTCAACAATATTTTCTAAATGTTTTCTTTAGATTTTTTCTTTTTAGTTTTTTTTTTTAGAAACTTGTTCTTTTCTTCTTTCACATGGTAAAAAAACAGATGTAGATGAAATGTAAAATTTTTAAAAGTCAGAAAAATACTTAATTTTATGTTTAATCATTTAACTTTTCAAAAATGTCTTTGACAGTAAAAACAATGTTTTTTTAATGATATTTATTTGATAAACGTAGTTATTCCTCTAAAACATATTAAAATAGAAAACATGTTCTTCTGATCAATTATACAAAGAAAATACCAATATAGTAATAAAAATACTGAAAATATATGAAAGCACCAGAACATTAGAATAATTACACTGGCAACAATTCTAAGAATATATTTCTTGCAATTGTACAATAAAGTGCTATTAAATCCAGTCAAAATTAGTGGCAAAATTTTGAAAAGTTATTGTATTATGAAATTGAGGCTAGGTTCATCAGCTACCACAATTCTAGACAACTAGCTAATCAACTCAATGATAAATTTTTTAGCTTCCAAAATGACAACTGGTTAAAAAAATTTTAATGTTGGACCTCAATAATCTGTTAATAAACAATTAATGACGACTTTGAATATAAAAGCACTTAGAAGACAAATTGTATAGAACCAAAAAACAATGACAGTACATATAAGACACAAGATCAGATGAAATCAAACACATATAGATATAAGATTAAGTATGAAAGGTAAGTGTGCTGAAACATTTGATTTTTATAGTATAGTTTCAGTAATTCTGCTAACTTACAATTAATCATCTCATCAACATTAACACTTATACCACTGAATTCAATAATGAACGAATGATCAAATTTCAAGCAAAAACAGTCAACATTATTGCATTTCAAAACATTAAAAGGACACTGTTAGGACAAATAATTTTCAAATATAAGTAGATGATTTCTTCAGTTGGCAAGAACAAAGTACACACACTTGGGACTTAACTATTTAAACCAGTAACACAGCATACATAGAAAATCCACTGTGAACATATATCAGTAGAAAATCAAAAGTACTTAGTAAGGTGGAGAGCAGTCATTTTCACATCTGGAGTTCAAAAACTGAAATAGAAAAACTAAATTAAGAAAAAAAAAAATCACAGCAGTGTCCTTTTAATGCTTTAATGCCTAGACCAATCTGAAGAATCTCTATAATACCAATATTCATAAATAATTTTCTAAAGAGCCAACCCCTAAAGACAGATGGTCACATCTTATAGCAGAGTTTAAAAAAAAAAAAAAAAAAAAGGCACAAACAAAAAAACTCTACCTTAAACCCCAAATTCAAATAGCCCTTGATCAAATCTCAAGCTTTATGTGACAAGTATATTTGTCATATACTTAGGACTGAGAATTGAAACTCTTCCCAATGAAATAAACTTCAAATCAAATTTCTGATCTTAATTATACAATAATTCAAGTACTAAGGCAGAATACCAAACAAATCAAATAAATATGCATTAAAAACCTCATGATCCTTTCCAGGCTCTCTCTCTTTTAAAAAGAATTGGCAATGTCATATCAAAGTGCCCACAGAGATGCCCCATATTTCTTAAGTTTTATTTAATTCTAACTGATTTCAACCAGGAATGTGTATGAATTAATAATATCATTACATTTTTCAAATGTTAAAGCTTTCACAAAACCTTTCTGAATGAATGACGTCTACAAGGCATATTCAAGTGCCTCCTCTATTTGGGGAAAATGAAGAGTTTTGGTTGTAGTGTAATTTCAGAACTACAAATGGCTAATCAGGCCTTTGTAAGAGACCAAAAAACACCCAAACCAAACCAAAAAAAAAAAAAACAAAAAACTAATATGGGTACAACAGATTTCCCCTCACAAAATAGGTTTTGTCTAAATGTATTATAGTAAAGTGAACAAGAGTTGCTTTAAAAAAATCTTTTCTGGGAAAAATCTTATGAAAAAATATTAAAGTAAAAGCCACAAAAATGAAGTGGTTAGTTTTAAACGGATTATATCTAAATTAGAGTATTATTAGTCAAAAAGCCCTAAACTTATAGAAAGCAGGTCGTCTTCAAGGAATACTGATAGGAAACAAAGGCTGAAGGTGGTTTGGCATTAAATAGTTTTACATTCCAAAAGAAGATTGACTATAACCTGCTAGTAGTTGTCATGATTTTATCATGATTACATAAATTATTCTGTATAAGTAGGTTTTCTTACTCAATATACACTTCCTTTATATACATAATATAGAAAAGCTAATCCATTTGGCTCAACTACAATAATTCAGTTTCATAAAAAAGACAGATTATAGCTTTTGGCTGCAACAAAGCATATGCTTGCATTTTCAGTTCAGCTTATTCAAGATGATGATAAAACTGAAACAAGTCATATTTTAAAGTACTTCAACCAAAAGGAAAAAATAATTTATGTTCAGAATAATAACATCCCATGGTTTTATTTTCACTTATAAGATAACTAGTCATCTATAGTCAACTTCTTCTGTTTTCTTAATGTAGATTCTCATTCTAATATTCTTCTCTTCCCATGACAGACTGGCTCCTCTTTGTCACTCACTTCTTAAATGTCAAAGAATATCAGAGCGCTGTACTTTGGTCTCCAGGGAGCATATGTTTACATGACTTTTTTCTAATTGGATAAATTTTGGGTCTGATTCCTCTTCGCATTAATTAGGAGAGCCAGCTATGTCTTTTACAGAGTATTTGTCCCTTGATTATACAGCAGATAGAAGCAAGAAGTAGCAAAAGCAAGTAAGAGCACAGTTAAATAAAACAGCAGCTGTTGAAACCACAGACAACGATCAACTTCATCTTGAAGTTTCCTACTGATGTCTAGTAAACGGGTGAGCTGAGAAAAAAAGAGATGAAACACTGCATCCATAAAATATTATATTTATCAGGTGAATGGTGAATAGGCACATTTGAAATCCAAACACTTAGGTAATACAGTTAAATGCAAACAATTAAGTAATGTAATTTGAAATCCACATGCTTAAGTAATATAATTAAGATGGACAAAAACTGACTAAAAGCTATATATGCAGCACCAAAATATATTACTGATGTGAGTGTGCCTAATTACTTTGTAATTCAAAAGGTTGCATTTTGGTAGGAAAAGGGGGAGGGGAGCACTAACTTCTAGAGATAGAGAAACTTGCTAGCTACTAGAAGCTATTCAAGTTCAGAGAATCAATGAGAGTGGGAATGAAATCATTTAATTCTACTCTCCATATTTAACAAGAAACTGAGGCACAGAAGTGAAATAACGCCATCTAGGGGAGGGGGTGGGGGTGGGGTAAGAGGTGAAAAATTGGAACAAGAGGTTTGGCAATTGTTAATGCTGTAAAGTTACCCATGTATATATCCTGTAAATAAAAGGCTATTAAATAAAAAAAATAAAAATAAAAATAAAAAAAAAAAAGAAGTGAAATAACTTCTCCAAGGTCCATAATCAGGGACAAAGATTAACTTCCAAACTAGGTTTTGTAACTACTGGTGGTAAAGTCTTTTCTATGACAATATGCTACTGCCATGTGACTATCCATCAACCATCGATTCAAATGGCCACACAGCACCCCATAAATCCATCTGACTGGCAGAAATGAATTTATTATAAACTCATTTATTATACTAAATAGTAATTCCCCCAATAGATAGCAGAGATCCCTAAAGGCAATGGCTTTGTCAACTTTCTTCAAAACTCCAAAGTACTCTGTGCATTGTACTGTTGTTTTAAAAAAAAAAAAAGATTGGGATTTGAAAGATTTATAACTCCCAAAAGTAAAATAAAATTCTATCCATGGGCTATTTAGGCCTTCCTCAAGAAGAAGCAATCCAACACTCTTTTAGATCTCCAACATAAAATATTTTTTGTTTAACTTGGGAAAAAAATGTATTTCTAATGCTGATAATGTAGAGTTGGAATTTCATCTTAACATCTAATATAGAAAGGAATAAAACTTACTTGCAAATGTATGTCCTCACTGCTTTTGGATGGAATGTTAAAAGAATTTTCTTTTAATGTAAGAGAAGATGGTTTACTGCTATCAACGTGGCATCTTAACCTGTGAAAATTTTCTTCAATCTTAGTATATAGTATTCAGCAAAATAATTCAAAACATTTAAAATTTTGAAAATTCCCTTCCTATAGTAGTAAGGCTATGTCACTCATCTCCAATACTCCTGACTGTTCTAGTAATAAAAATTTATTAGTAGGCAAGCTCTACATTTTTATTCTGACTAGAATTTAGTGAACCTACTAGCTAAATTATGCTGAAAATATAGACAAGATACATAAGAGAGTAGAAACAGGGTAAAAAAATGAATCTATGATATATTTTGATTTTTGTTTCTTTAGAAAAATCAGTTAGACAAAATTGGGACAATTAATATACTTTCAAATGCATGAAAGTAGTTTTGACTTGTTATACTAGTTTTAAATTTTTATACTTATTCTATTTTCAAATAATAAAGAAAACTTTTAATCCTATTTAATAGTTGTTTTAACAGTTAAGCATATTTAACAGACTTCAAGTACCCTAATTTAAGGTAAATAGCAATATATAATTCCATCTTTTTGTTATTGTTGTTGTTCAATAGATAGTCTGACGTTTAAACTACAGATAAGTCTGACCTGTGTTTATTCTCAACAGGAAGTCCCATGTAAGGACACTCAGAACTCGAACAAAACTTAATTTTCTAGTTCTTTTAAACTATATTTCTGACATGAACTTATCTTTCTATTCATATTAAAGTTACTATGATTTGTCTCAGTTAACACGGCATATATTTATTTTTTACTTAACTGTACATAAAGATGCCTTGAACCCAAGCTTACCTATGTTCCATTATTTTGTTTCTGGGTGCATCCTTCCAGAACTGTGCCAAATCTGCTGGCCCTGTACCACAAGGCTGTTCCATTTCTGCAGCCATTATTAGAAAACGATCTTGAGGGGAAATTGTGAAACCTCCAGCCACAAATAATTCAGCACAGCAATGAGGAAGGGAGAAAGGGGGAAAAATGTAGAAGAGGAAGAATAAAAGAAAACCAAGAAGGTAGGCAAACAAAGAGAGAAAAATGTCACTTGCTTATCTGAATTAAGGTATATTTTTACTTTTCAATTTATTAAAAGTCGCAGAATACTCTGATTCAATCTTTTGACTAAAAGCCACAATTTTAGAACAATTAGAAAAGAAAAAGAGGAAAAGAAGTGCTGATTTAATAAAGAAAAGATTCTTTAAAAAATTAAAGATTCAGATCTTATGGGTAGCTAACAAAATTCCACTTGGAAGTGACCCAATTTAACTTACCCCCATGAAGAGACACCACTACATCTAATGATGCACCAGGGTCACAGCAACTATTACTTGGCTTAACTCTGTATTTGTCTGGAGCTGTTGTTCTTACCTAAAACAATAAGTATACTTCATAGATTAAAAATTCTAGCTTCACTTAATATAAAATCAATTTAAGCTAATACAACAAGCATTTATTGAATGCCTACTATGTGCAATGCACTGTGCTAAGTCAAAATAAATAAGTAAACAAAAAGATGCAACTATCCCTGGACTCAAGGAACACACATTCTACAATACAAAATATATATACACATAAGGACATGCAAAATATATAGAGAGAAATACAAAGTAGTTTCAGTGGAAGGAGAAAGAACAATAATAACATGGAAATAAGGAGAGGGTGCATGTAGGAAATGGTACATGACCTGAGCCTTAAAGAAAGCAAAAGTGTCTAAGGAAAGAGGTAAGGGGAAAAGAATTACTATCAGAGACAAAGAAGATGGTCAGTGCACAAGGGTGGGTATGGAATATCAAGCACTGGAATACCCAGTGAGATATGCTCTAAAAATAGTTCAAATGTGAAATAAACTAAAAATGATCTTAAAATTAATAATCTGCTCTTCTAAAGGGATTAGGGTGGAATGACCCTGTGATTTCACTGGTATAATAAATGTACAATAAGAAAACTCTTACTACCATGGAAAGTTAGAATGCTTTAAAACTTGGAAGTCTTCAGACAATTGCTCAGAGCACTGAGAAACTGAATGACTCACCCAGATGAGAGAGATGGGATCTAAACCTAGCACTTTTTGATTAGAAAGTCCCTCTGCCAGACTGCCTATTCTATTTAAAAAACCCAGAAAATTTAAAAAGCAATCTGATGGATAGACATAAAATCTTTGTTTTAAAAGATAAATACATCAAATCCAGTGATTTAGTATTTCCCATGATCCTTGCTGAACTATCATAAATACTTAGATTAAAAAAAGAACATAATACAGGAAAAGAATAATTTTTTAAAACTCAAAACTACATACTTGAAAGATCCTACATAATGCTGTTCACCAGTAAACCTTAGATAGTAACAGTATACCTAAGATTGTAAAGCAAATTTAATGTATATTAAATATTAAAGTTTAAAACATTACTGCACAATGACCATAAAAGTTAAATTATACATACATAAACGTACATCCACACACATATATTCATACAGCTATAGCTATATAGGTTATAGGCATCATTTTCATTAATGAGCTAAATGTTGAATCCAAACTTTGAAAATATGCATACTGAAGAAAGGCATTTTGCAATATGTTTTCTATCTAATTAAATTATTTCCAGCAAAAAAAAAAAAAAAAAAAAAAAAAAGATTTCCCAGTATTTTAATTTATGTTGAATATTATTTTATTATTCAATGTTAAAAGTTCTGAAGAAAAAAATACTAGAGGAAATCAAAATCCAGATAGGATAAAAATAAATTATAATTCTATATGCTTAAAAATCAGAACTCTAAAATAATTGATAGAAGACAAAGAACTTTTGGAAGAGTTATGACATGACTCAAATTTATGCAAAGACCTTTATACTACATCTTTCATCATCAATCTTTTGAATGTATTTACTAAAATGATTCCCAAAGCCTGTCTTCAAAATTTGCCTTATGTCTATCAGATAACTTCCTTAAAATTAGACTGGTTTTGTGATGATTGTAGATTTTAAGCAATTTACCTTAAATGCAACTACATTTTTTGTTACATTTGTGAGAACTATTAAGCATTTCTTCTCTCCAATTTCTTTGGATCCAAAATAAAGTTCTTCAGCAGGGCTATATGTAAACAAAACAAGATTTCTATTTAGTTTGAATAATCCTTTGAATAATAATCCTACACCTAGAATTAATCCCAATCAAAAATACAAAATGTTTTTCTTTAGTATTTGTATTCAGAAACATAAGTCTATTGATACAAAATTTCAAAAAAGACAAAAAGTAGATGCTATTCTACCATTATAAACACAATTTATATAATCATACAGTATTAAGATTTGTCCTGTCCCAAAGTGCAAAACAAAAAAATCATAATGCTGGCTCACACTTATACAGCCCTAGAAATTGCTTCTCCTTAAATCTATGAGACAGGCTATAACAAGACTAATCATCGTTCATTTTGCAAATTTAAAAATCAAACAAACAATGAGGCTCAGAAAAGTAAAGTGATTTCCTCATAATAAAAAAGATAAAGGCTAGAACTCAAGCCTATGAATCATTTTTCAAGTTCATTTTTTTCTATCATATTATATTCTTTTAAGAGGCAAGAAAAGAATCAGGAGGGGTAGGATCATCAATTCTTTAATGTGTGATTTCAAAGCATATTTAACTTCTTGGGAGATTTTATTCAAAAATGATCAAACATATTCAAGAATTGAAAATTACAACCATAATTAAAAGTACTATATTATAAAAATTGAATATAACAGGAAATAATAATAATTTGAAAGATAATTATAAGGATAGAATGTGATCAAAATGCAATTTGAAATTTTGATATGGGGTATTTTTTTATAATTTAGACAGAATTTCAGCACTACAAAAAAAATTCAAATAAAATTTTGGTTAAAATTGGCAAGGAAAAACCCATGACAGAATACTGTTTCCAATCTGGAATTAATTGAATGATATTTCCCTTTTTGCTTTAATGACAACATTAAAACAGAACTCAATAATACTTTTGAATTAAGAGTTCACTTGGCCAAACTGCATTAGGTTTCTCTGAAAGACAATACGCATCATAATATTTCAGTTCATTAAAAAAAAAAAAATTTAAACTCCCCCCTCTCTCAATCATTCCAAATTAAGTTTTGCATCAAGTATTTCTGGGTGTCAGAGAAGTTTTCAAAAAATATCAAAAATTTTACTTCTTTCTTTTACAAGATCAACTTTTGATATGGTATTAGTATTATCTTCAAATGGGAAGTTAGCCTTGATAGAATATTGGTCTTGGAGTCAGGAAGACCTGTGTTCCAGATCTATGTCTGATATATTGGCTGCGACTGTGCACAGCTTGCACAAGTCAAGTTTCTATCTCCTTATCTGTGTATTTCCAAAAAGCAATGAACCATATAAGACATATATTTCACAACTCTCTTAAAATCACTATACATATGACTACATATAGTTAAGAATAATCAAATTTTGAAATCTTTACCTGATATGCAATAGGACTCCTTTAAACATGCTTAATGATTTCTTTAAAGTTTTTATCTTTGAATCCACTTTATCACTCTCTTCTATTTTGGAAATTTGTTCTATTGAACTAATCTGTTGGAGGAAAAACCAGTAATTATAAAGAAATGGAAGGTAATCAACCTATTGACAATTAAACAAGTTATTCTGCTGAAAATAATATCAAAGGACAATTTTCCTATTATTGTCATCACCATTAAAAACATTTATTAAGTAATGCTGTGTGACAGGTATCAAGGATATGGAAAAACTGAAAAACATCCTCAAAAGATTTACAATCTCTAGGAACTCTAATTAAATCATACAACAGCCTTTTAAATTTTATTTAAATTAGAACACTATAATCGGCTTAGGGAGAATAAATTATATACTGAACATAAGAGCCAAAAGAAGAAACAAAAAAATCAGTGCAAATTGTGACTGTCCATTGCTTAATATACAGGTCATTTAAGATAACATAAATGTTCCCGTATTTTTTTTCCCATCTCTTATACCTGATTTCATCTTACTTTTAAAATTACCTTTCTGGGCATAACAAGTTGTTCTTCACTGGAATTTGCTTCCCCAGTTTCTTTATTATCTGTTTCTATATCCTCTTTACTTTCAGTTTCATCCTCACTAGTAATAGGTCCATTTTCACACAAAGGGGTTTGAAAATCATCATCCACTAGGGGTGGATAACTATACTTGAAAGGATCCTGAAACATAAAGAATAAAATATTTGTCATTATCACAAAGGTGTTAGGAAGGAAAAGAAATAAATTATTTCCCCAAATGGATTGAAAATATACTTAGTCTTAAAGTGATTAAAGTTCAATTATTTTAAGTTTTTTTTTTTTTTATTTCTAAATTTTCAGTTACAAAAATCCTATGGAGAAATGACTATTAAAAAAATAAGAATTTTTTTTTTAAGCTACACTATTTCTAATTTGAAGATTCAAAAACAACGAACAAAAAGTCATTTTGTACAGATTTTTGGATTCAACTTTTGACGACTAAGTCCAAGTTGGCCTAGTAATCAGTATGTGATGTTAACAGCCTAGAAAAATAAGGCTTTAAAAACATTCACTTCATGTTTTAACTGATATATTACTCTATAAAATATTACATTTAAAAAATGTCTTTTGCACAAGTAGTTACAGCTTAATATTCACATAATTTATAATATTTAATTGATGTTCCTTTGGCCCCAAGTGCCAATCATCCAGTCATAATATGAATAGAGAAATTGTGGTGTTATGAGAAGAGGGCTGGATCTAGAATAAGAAGATCTAGTTCTGGTCCTTACATTCTTTTATTGCATTACTGTGCACAGAGACAGTTGGACTAGATGATCTCTAATACTTCTTTCATCACAAAGCCTATGACCCATTTGGCTTAAAATTTAAAATTAATTTTGTTAAGGCATTACAGATTTCTTTTCATGATGTATATTTATATTTTAAGAAATTGTTGCTTTATGAGTACTGGGTACCTATGATCTTACTCTATGTAATAATTCTATTTTCCACTGCTAGATTCTTAAGGGTCCCTCCCCTCCCCCAACTAAGGAAAAATACAAGATCTTATCTACAAATATTTTAGACTTGTCAACCACCATACTTACAGTTCCACCCATGTGTGGGGGCAAGTATTCTATGCTGACGTGCTCCTGCACTTCATTTTTACCAGTAAACTTCAACATGTTCACTGCTTCTGGACCAAGCCAGCCTTTCACAATTTTAAAAGCAGCTAGAGAATATACAATAATTTCATTAAATTGTTTCTTATTTAAATTATCGTACACATCACAAAAGGCTGGTCTAAGAATTTAAGTCATTTTTTTTTTCTTAAAAGATATATTTATTAACATTTTCTAATGCTAGAAGAGAGTTATACCATTGTTGTACTTTATAGTTTCTAAATGCCTGACATTCAGAAAGCCATTTTCATCAAGGCTTTGGACCTTACAGAAATCTATGTTGACTCCAGCTGCTATATTCTCAAAGATTGGGTTCACTATCACAAGTGTGGAATGAAATGGACAAATGGTTTAATATCTGTTAAGTAAACTGCAATGTTTTCACTGGCACTGCTTACCCATGGTGGGAGCAGCCTGTGTAGGTTAACTTCATGTCAGAGCCAGATACCATCCATATCAAGACAGTATCTCTGGTATAGTGGATTGACATCACAATCAATCAACCAGCATTTAGGTGCCTACTGTGTGTCAAACACTGTGAACAATCTGGGAACACAAGATTTGGGACCCCAACTTTTTACCTCTGCTCAAGATTTTCTCTCATCTAAGAACTCTCAGTTTATTTCTCAGAAGACCTACTAACCACATTTGTGGAACTTACCCGTTAGGGCAAAGAACAAATTATCTATGAAAAAGGGATAAAAATGCCATGAAACATACACCAATGTGATTATTTGGTAATTCTCCTCTACAAGCTTCCATTTTGATTTAGTTAATATGGATTTTTTTTTTAAACTGGTCTAAACAGTTAAAGCATATCCAGTGAGAAATAATGAAATATATATTTCTATTACTAGGCATGTGAATTTGTTACCGATGTTCTCTGAGCTCATCTTTGAAATGGTGAGGAAAAAGAGCTTTGTAATCCTTGTTAACATATATAAATAAGGTTTACAAAGCTTTATATAATATATGTTAAGGTCTACTTAGGAGGCTTTTTTCTTTATGTATAATTTTATGTATTTTAATTTATATTAAAATAAATTTCAAATACATATTCAAGATGTAGTATCTATCTATCTATATATATTCTTTAACTCAATGTAGTTCACCTTGTCTTTCTCAATATATTTTCAATATTTCAAATATATTTAAATATTATGTATTCAAAATAGCTTATTACAGATAAATATTACATAATTTTAAAACCTCTTTTAATGTATATTGTATCTTAAAATATATTTCCTAAGTAAGATGTACTAGAATGGGATGACAAATATATAATATACACATGCTAATAAAATTTATAATTTATAAGGTTTAAATATATTTTATATGTATATTATTTAATATCCTATAAAATTTTAAAGTAAGGTAGGTTGGACCAGGATGATTGAAGAAAGCAAGTAAAAAGATGTAACTCAGAATATAACCATCAGGAAATTCCAAGTTGATACGCGTTTATGTCTTCGAGATAGCCCACAGCTTGGTATAAACCGCTAAGAGGTCAAAGTATATGGAAATTTTTGTCACCACCTTTTTAAACATATTGTAATTACAAATTGCTTTTCAAAATGGCTGGACCAATTCAGACTCACCAATGGTACATCAATGTACCTGTCTTCTTAGCTCCCCCAAAACTGACTCTTCCTATGTTTCATCATCAATGACACTTTGATGAGTGTGATAAAAAACCTTTCCAGATTTAGTTCATACTAATTCCTGGACTTCATGAACTGAACAAGCTGACTTCAACATTTTATTCTTTTACCTCTGTATACATAAGATGTTCCTCATGTTGGAATGCATTCCCTCTTCCGTCCCCTTTTCAAAAACTGTCTTCCTTCAAAGGTTCACGGATTTGTTAACCTACAGTATTTCCTACAATTTTTTGAAGACAACAGTAGAAGTAAAGGAAGCTTTCCAAGATCATCCCATTTCTTTCTAATCTCATTTTGCCTTGTTTTTTCTTTTTTGTTGTTGTTGTTTTGTTTTTTTGTGAAGAGTTGGGGTTAAGTGACTTGCCGAGGGTCACATAACTAGGAAGTTTTAAGTGTCTGAGTTTGTATTTGAACTCGGGTCCTCCTGACTATAAGGTCAGTGCTCTATTCACTGTATATCTAGCTACCCACAATCTCATTTTTTTCTTACACTAAACTTGGATATGTGTTTTATTCCCATAACATGACGTAAGCTTGAGGGCAGCAAGAGTGTTGTTTTTGTCTTTGTATTCCAGACCTAGCACAATGGTATGTATACAGACATTTCATAAATGCTTGCTGAATTGAAATGGCAACATTTTATACATTGGTTAAATCTGTTTTATGATTTTTTTCTCTAGATTATAGATGTAAAATTATGTATAGGCATGTGTATCATATGTTTGTATATGTATTTATGCCTAAACTTTATATTATGCCCACTGACTACTATAACAGAACACTAACATTTATTTTTACATACAAAGATAAAGACAGTCATTCTAAAATTTTTTCATGCCATGGTAGAAAACATTTGGAGTAGCAGTCAAAGGACACAGACAAATCCCAGCTCTATTACTTAGCACTTCTGTGACTAAGCAAATCATTTATGTCTTATGGCTTTACTCACTGGGAAAACGAAATGATTAGACTAAATGATATCTAAGGTTTCATATCTTTAAAAGCTACTGTTACCTAAAATAAGTTAGAAAACATGATGTGCGCAATTGTCAAGAGAGTTTCATAGACTTTTCTAATTAATCTTTTTAAAAATCTATTCTAAGTATTCTGGTCCTAAAGAACTTTGGTAGAGAGTAAGAATCTTTACAATTTGAGGATGAATGGCCTTTAAAAGAGAAATAATTTTTCTGCCACTTTACAAAGGCCTCTGTTTCCCTGATAAATCTCTTGATGTTTGCAGGCAGAGGCTTCTAAGAGTACCTCTGAAGTCTAGACAGATAGTCCAGGGACTTCAATATTCTATAGGGCTTTACATTCTAAGGAAGTTCATAAAACTTATTAACACCATATATATATGGATAAAGAAAAAACAGAGACTATGGGATGGTAAAGGGTATTTTGTGCTATATGGAAATTCTCAAGTAAAATAAACTCACCATTCATTATCCATGGCATATCAAAGACTACAATTTTTGCTGAAAGATAAAAGAATGAATGAATTTAATAAAGCTTAACACTTCTATAGTAATACAAATTATCTATTTACATCAATCCTAAAAATTGGACTAAGAAGCTAAAACTAAAACTAGGAAACTTGCAAACTGGATGGCCTATTACTAATGAAATGTATAGTACAGACTATATAGTGCCAACAGTATTGGCAAACCAACTTGTCATAATGATATGATTCTAGTACTGTCTCCTGGCAACTCTATCAACCTTCAGTTCTTCTACTGGTGCTGCTGTCTTCTAAGCATGAAGAAATGTAAGAAAGCATTGAGTAGTTAGCAGACTAATGCCAACTACTGATAAATCAGTAAATGAATGAGGAGAGAAGAGGACAGGGAGTTTTAAAAGAGGCATAAAGAAGATTAGAGACAGAGAGGGGGCAAGGAAAAAGAAGACAAAGATTAACAATGTTTTTTTAAATCAATAATGAGGGAAGAGTGAAAATTGGTCTACTAAATTTTGGGAGGCAGTGAGCTTTTTGAAAAGTGATTTCCACATCTAGATTATATTTTTAAAATATTTACTGAAATTAATTGTGTTAACTTTTAATGGTAATTTTAAAATATGTTCAAGCAAACAAAAATAATTGATATTTTATTATATACGTGTGTGTGTGTGTGTGTACACACACTTTTTTTTTTTTTTTTGCTGAGGCAATTGGGGTTAAGTGACTTGCCCAGGGTCACACAGCTAGAAAGTGTTAAGTGTCTGAGATCATGCCATCACATTTGAACTCAGGTCCTCCTGACTTCAGGGCTGTTGCTCTATCCACTGCGCCACCTAGCTGCCCCATAATTGACATATTTAACACAATGAAATCCATACTTCCAAACACAAAAAATATGAGTTTCATATAGAGATGAAGATATTAAGCAGATACTTGTAACTGTGAGAAAAAGCCAGAAAAATACAAAAGGGATTTGTTATAAATTCTATTCTTAGAATTCAAATGCATAAAAATGAACCATCATTCTTCCAAGCATGTAGAGTTCCTGAAGTACATACATATATTACAAATAAAGAGCAAATATTTTGCAGACAGCTCACTGTAGTTAAATCTTTCAGATAAATTTAAACTGAATCTCAAGTTTAAGATTTTACAATTATGTTCTAAGCATATAAATCAACTAAAGGTACAAATACCTTATAAAATTATTTTTGAAAATACTGCATTCATGCAAAACTAAATGGTGGGTATAAAAAACATTTTAAAATGAATCTACGTAATTGAGAAAATACTGTATAGAAAAAACCTTCAAAGAAGACTATTTTAAAACTCTTTTTAAGATTAATATACACATACACTCACCCCAATTATAAATTAATCTTTCAATTCAATTCAGGTCACTGGCATTCAAATTCATTTTTGCAAAGATTCTTTGTTTTTAAATGTGCTTTCTTTACTTCAAATAGCAGGCAAATACAATTATTCAAAAGATTTCCAAGTCCTTTGGAAAGCTTAAAACACTATATAAACTATTTCCATTTTTTAAAAAAATCAGGAAAACAAGATGGCCATGTAATAAATCAACACAGCCTCATAATGACCACTGATAATGATTTACATACCTTAATAAATCAAATGTATAAAATCAAGTCAAGAGAAAGCTAAAACAACTTCAAAATTGTGGACTCCCATATTAGACATGAGCAAACTGGCCCTTTGCTTAGAACAGAGAGATTACTAGTATTTGCACTGGGAAACATAACTCGGTAACCAGGATATTAATCAATATAAATTCAAAAACTAAGCAATAGAGAAATATTATCATAGAGATTTCTTCTCATTTATTATTTCATGTTAGAGCAATATTCAGTGGGGAAATGAAAGTAAGTCATCACAGCATCTGGGCAATAATATCCAAAAGAACATTGATTATATGGTATTATACAAGGATTTAGGTGGTTGTTAAGTTTTTAACTAATTTCTTGATCCTGTCTTTTCCCATCTGTCCTTTTTAAAAAGGCTTTTCTTTTTAACTTAAAAATGTTAGCATTCAGTTGCTGAAATGACATATGCAATAAATAGAACAAAAACACCTAAGTTGGTTGCTACAGATTTTCTTTCTTTTAGAGAATAAAGTATAAAAAAAATCTGACTTCTGTATACTAGATCCTATGATCAAGCATTTTTTGGTGATATTTTATGACTAGGGGTTTACTGAATTAAATTATTCTTTCTTCAATGTAAAAATAAAACACCAGCACTGTAACATTATTTAAAATGAATAATTTTAAAGATAGTTAACTATGATAATTATGTACAAATACATAGATAGATATACTTTGTGAAACATGCAGATATATACATGTGGTGTATATAGTTATTATATATATGTGTATGTATGTATATAAATGTAGATTTATTTTTATAAAGAATAAAATTAAAGAACTGTTTTGTTTTGAAGTTTGCAAAAGTGCTGGTGGTAGATTTCAGGAATATAAAAATATTACTAAATAAATATTTCATTAAAATATTTACATTAAAACAAAATAGTTCATTACAAAAATAAAAATTCCATAGGTCAAACTCTTCTTACAAGGCAAAACATCTACAGCAAAAGTATTTGAAATCTATAAAAAGAAACCAGTTACTTACTGAGGTATTTAGGATAATAAACCTTAAAGCAGTTGATGATGAACCGAACAATATCCATGTCCTAGAATAAAGATTACATTTAATAAATGAAGATTTCTACACTATATAATTTAAATATAATCTGTCCAAAGAAAATGGATGTGCTGACCATACTTGAGAAAAAAATAATTCTGAGATGTCATTACACATTTCAGAAGTGAGTTGGTATTTCAACACAAATCCCACCTAACCTCTCAGAGCCCATTTCCTCATCATACCCAAAATATGGGTAATAACTTATTCATATCTACCTCACAAAACTGTTATGAGATATTCTATGTAAAGTGTGTGCTATAAACTTTAAGCTCTTAAATTATACCGTATAAAAAAGAAGTCAGATTTATTGTTGTGTCAATCTTGGTAATACACACAGGAGGCGCCATCTTAAACATGTTACCTGAGTTTTTTCAAGTATAAAAGAAAGGTTGTAATACTATATGATGACCAGTTATGATGGACCAGGCCATCCTCAGCAACGAGATCAACCAAATCATTTCTAATGGAGCAGTAATGAACTGAACTAGCTATGCCCAGAAAAAGAACTCTGGGAGATGACTAAAAACCATTACATTGAATTCCCAATCCCTATATTTATGCACACCTGCATTTTTGATTTCCTTCACAAGCTAATTGTACAGTATTTCAGAGTCTGATTCTTTTTGTACAGAAAAATAATGTTTTGGTCATGTATACTTATTGTGTATCTAATTTATATTTTAATATATTTAACATCTACTGGTCATCCTGCCATCTAGGGGAGGGGGTGCGGGGGTAAGAGGTGAAAAATTGGAACAAGAGGTTTGGCAATTGTTAATGCTGTAAAGTTACCCATGTATATATCCTGTAAATAAAAAGGCTATTAAATAAAAAAAAAATAAATAAAAAATAAAATAAAAGAAAGGTTGTGACTATGCTAGTCTTAAAGATCTATTTTGTCATATATATGTCCATTCTCCAGGAGTTTTGTCTGTCTCAAATTACACTGTGACTGTGAGTGACATATAACTATGAAATATGAAAGAAAAATATCCCGTCTTAATCTACAAGCAAATAAATCCTAGATTAATAGTGCCATTTTTATTATGTAAAGGTAGCATATTATTTTTGTAAAATAAAAATTTTCTTAGTTTCTTTTAACTAGAATACATCATATAAAGAATTTAGATTAAAAATAAATTCCCACAGAAAATCATCTCAATTTGACCTACAACAAAGTATTACTGCCTTGAATTTTACTATAACAATAATTAAAAAAACTAAAGTTCCAGAAATAACTATTAACTATCTTGCCTATATCTTCTAAGTGTGAAAAAAAGGGAATCAATACATCCATTACAAACTTATCAAGTTTATATTTGTGTACCAAAACAAAATAATGTGGTACATGAAAGTTTACTTTACACTACATATTGAAAAGAAAATCCCAATCTAACCTTTGAGACTTCTATTCCATTAAATGTAAAAGACATGTGACTAAAAGTGGGTTAATGTGATATTTTCTTCTATTGAGATCTGATGTGACGGTTAAGAACAACATCTTTGGCATTAGTTATGTATGTTTTGTAGTATGTTTTGTCTTGAGAATCTTAAAATGAGAAGATCTAACTCTGAAACTTTGTATCTGTATATCCTAAAATCTCACAAAATGTATTAAATGTAGTATAATACTTAAAACTCTTAAAATACTAAAGGTAGAATATTTTACTAGTTGAAGGATCATAACAGTATTTATTGGCATTATAGAAAAATTCCAGAGAATGCAATGATAAGACACTTAAAAAGTCTGATTTTTAAACTTCATTTATGCAATCTTCTATATTCTATCAAAAGATAAAAAGTATAATAACAATCTTTCTACTGTCCTGTGTTTATATGACCCTGAAATGGTAGAAAAGGAGTTGAAAAGTCTTAAATCATTAATACTTTTCTCAAGATAATACATAACTTTAAAAGAATAAAATACAGAGGAAGATTGACTGATAAAAGATACTATTACAGTTAATAAAACCTAATTCTTATCCTTCCCTCTTCAGAGATTAGATATAAAACAATGACATTTCTCTTAAACCTGGTTTCAGGATGAAAGATTTAAAGCATAAAATAAGTGGATACACAATAATGTCTTCAGGCACCATAAAACTACAGATTATAAGGAATATTTATTTACCCTCTCCCAAATTGACAACAATGCTGATGTTTATCTATTTATAGAATTTAATTTTGGTAAGACATTTATCTTATGCTCAGTCTAGGATGACCAACCTAGATGGTCAAGGAAATACCACATAGGAAGCTTTCAAAGAAGACTATCTTAAAATTCCTTTAACATTAAAAAAAAAAAAAAAAAAAAAAAAAAAAAAACCCAAAATATGGTAGTTGATCTCAGCTGCCTTTAAGGCATATAAGGTACCTGTAAATTTTGCCTGTAAAGCAACACAAGACTAAATCTGAGATTTATACTCAGACTGGCTTTATACATTAAATAAATAAGCACCAGGACCTAAGAAAAGCTCACAAGCAGAGCTAAACCAAAAGAGTTTGGGCAGAAATCCTGTCAAGTAACTAAAGAGAGTGTGGCAATTTACCACTATTGAAATTTACCTGGAAAAACTTAAATTTATATCATAATCAAAGGAAGATCCTATCCCTTGATATAAAAAGCCTTCATTTTTTTTTTTCTGAACCTTATCTCAATCTACCATAATATTGATTGGTTAAATAGCATTACTATTAGTAGACATGTATTTTACTCATTAGTTTGGCAAAGCAAGAAAACTTTTAAAACAAATCTATCTTGTATTAGAAATTCCCTATGTTTTGGGGAACAAAATAAATCTTTTGATTTTATATGGTAAGCTTTCTTATGAAGTCTTCCATTGTGACACAATGAAACAATATAATAAAGTCTGAATTAATTTATTTAAGTATAATTTGTTTTTATTATATTATTTGTAATATTATGCAATCACAATTTTTGAGAAATCATAGCTTAAGGTAAATCAACTCAGTACTACATCACAGCTATTATGGAAGGGAAAAGTAAAGCTTTCCTTTATAACCATAAACCTCACTGTATCATTGTTGTTTATCAGTAAATAAGAAAATTCTTCAACATCATGAAATAGATGAATTATCTTAGAAAATTAAAATTATAATGTGAATTAAAATACTTACTATGTTACTCAGTCCAGTTTCTGACATATCAAACATCACTGTTAAGGGTTTTCCATTCTCTCTTTTGGCATAACGTTCTAGCCAGAAGGCTACAAGCTTCTTTTTGTCCAAAATAGTTTTATTGTCTTTTGTATGAAACTTCACTCTGAACCAGACTTGACCCCGAAGAAAAAGTAGAAAAAATGTGTAGAAACATTAAAATTTTCCAAATGCAAAAAGATAGATTAATGTCAATAGTTTTTAATTTAATTAAATTATGTTGCCTTTTATTTCAGTTTTCCAGAGATGAAGAATATTATTTCTTTCTAGTGAAGGTAGTATATTATAAAACACTGTAAAACAAAGAAAAAGTCAACTGAAATGTACTAAATGGTAAACTCAATTTTGCTATGGAAAATTAATATGTAAAATTAGTATAAGTAATATATGATAGATAGTAATAAATTAATATTAACTGCTTCAGAACATTAAAAACAGATAATTCTGTTTCATTACTTTGCTAAATGTTTATAACATATATAGATAGCAACTGATAGCAAACATTTTAACAAAAGTTTTCATTTCAATAGTTTTTCTAAAACACATTCTATTGAAGTCAAGCTCTAATCTCCCTCAACACTGTTTGCACTGCAAATTATTAAAAAAAAACATGAAATCACTAAATAATAAAATATTTTATTTTTCAGAAAAACTTTTATTGGGAACCAACTTATTATTATTATTTATTATAATAACTTTTTATTGACAGAACCCATGCCAGGGTAATTTTTTACAATATTATCCCTTGCACTCACTTCTGTTCCGATTTTTCCCCTCTCTCCCTCCACACCCTCCCCTAGATAGCAAGCAGTCCTATAGACATATAAATAGACATATTTAATATATTTAACCGAACAGTTCTCTTGTTACACAGGGAGAATTGGATTCAGAAGGTAGAAATAACCCAGGAAGAAAAACGAAAATGCACACAGTTTACATTCATTTCCCAGTGTTTCTTTCTTAGCTGCTTCTGTCCATCATTGAGCAATTGAAACTGAGTTAGAGCTTCTTTTTGTCAAAGAAATCCACTTCCATCAGAATAGATCTTCATACAGTATCGTTGTTGAAGTACATAATGATCTCCTGGTTCTGCTCATTTCACTTAGCATCAGTTCCTGTAAGTCTCTCCAAGCCTCTCTCTATTCATCCTGCTGGCCATTTATTACAGAACAATAATATTACATAACATTCATATACCACAATTTACCCAACCATTCTACAATTGATGGGCATCCATTCATTTTCCAGTTTCTAGCCACTACAAAGAGGGCTGCCACAAACATTTTAGCACATACAGGTCCCTTTCCCTTCTTTAGTATCTCTTTGGGGTATAAGCCCAGTAGTAGCACTGCTGGGTCAAAGGGTATGCAGAGTTTGATAACTTTTTGGGCCTAATTCCAGATTGCTCTCCAGAATGGTTGGATTCGTTCACAACTCCACCAAAAATGCATCAGTGTTCCAGTTTTCCCACATCCCCTCCAACATTCATCATTATTTTTTCTGTCATCTTAGCCAATCTGACAGTGTGTAGTGGTATCTCAGAGTTGTCTTAATTTGCATTTCTCTGATCAATAGTGATCTGGAACACTCTTTCATATGAGTGGAAATAGTTTCAATTTCATCATCTGAAAATTGTCTGTTCCTTTGACCATTTATCAATTGGAGAATGGGTTAAGTCAGTTCTCTATTTTGGAAATGAGGCCTTTATCAGAACCTTTAACTGTGAAGATGTTTTCCCAGTTTGTTGCTTCCCTTCTAATCTTGTTTGCATTAGTTTTGTTTGTACAAAGGCTTTTTAATTTAATGTAATCAAAATTTTCTATTTTGTGATCAGTAATGGTCTCTAGTTCATCTTTGGTCACAAATTTCTTCCTCTTCCTCAGGTCTGAGAGATAAACTATCCTATGTTCCTCTTAATTTATTTATAATCTCGTTCTTTATGCCTAAATCATGCACCCATTTTGATCTTATCTTGGTATACGGTGTTAAGTGTGGGTCCATGACTAATTTCTGCCATACTAATTTCCAGTTATCCCAGCAGTTTTTGTCAAATAATGAATTCTTATCCCAAGAGTTAGAATCTTTGGGCTTGTCAAACACTAGATTGCTATAGTTGACTATTCTGTCTTGTGAACCTAACCTATTCCACTGATCAACTAATCTATTTCTTAGCCAATAGCAAATGGTTTTGGTGACTGCTGCTTTATAATATAGTTTTAGATCAGGTACAGCTAAGCCACCTTCATTTGATTTTTTTTTTTTTCATTAATTCCCTTGAGATTCTCGACCTTTTATTATTCCATATGAATTTTGTTATTTTTTCTAGATCATTAAAATATTTTCTTGGAAGTCTGATTGGTATAGCACTAAATAAATAGATTAGTTTAGGGAGTATTGTCATCTTTATTACATTCGCTCGGCCTATCCAAGAGCACTTAATATTTTTCCAATTATTTACTTATTGGAAATAAATAATTTCCAATTATTTATTTGTGTGGAAAGTTTTTTTGTAATTTTGCTCATATAATTCCTGACTTTCCTTTGGTAGACAGATTCCCAAATATTTTATGCTGTCAACAGTTATTCTGAATGGAATTTCTCTTTGTATCTCTTGCTGTTGGATTTTGTTGGCGATATATAAAAATGCTGAGGATTTATGGTGATTTATTATTTTATAACCTGCAACTTTGCTAAAGTTATGGATTGTTTCTAATAGCTTTTTAGTAGAATCTCTGGGGTTCTCTAAGTATATCATCATATCATCTGCAAAGAGTGATAGTTTGGTTTCCTCACTGCCTATTCTGATTCCTTTAATCTCTTTCTTGACTCTTATTGCTGAGGCTAGTGTTTCTAATACAATATTGATAATAATGGTGACAGTGGGCAACCTTGCTTCACTCCAGATCTTACTGGGAAAGGTTCCAGTTTTTCCCCATTGCGTATAATGCTTACTGCCGGTTTTAAATATATGCTCCTGACTATTTTAAGAAAAAGTCCATTTATTGCTATACTCTCAAGTGTTTTTATTAGGAATGGATGTTGGATTTTATCAAATGCTTTTTCTGCATCTATTGAGATGATCATATAGTTCTTGTTAGTTTGGTTATTGATATAGTCAATTATGCTAATAGTTTTCCTAATATTGAATCAGTACTGCATTCCTGGTATAAATCCTACTTGGTCATAGTGTATTATCCTGGGGATGATTTTCTGTAATCTTTTTGCTAATATTTTATTTAAGATTTTAGCATCAATATTCATTAGGGAGATTGGTCTATAATTTTCTTTCTCTGTTTTCAGCCTACCTGGTTTAGGTATCAGTACCATGTCTGTGTCATAAAAGGAGTTTGGTAGGACTCCTTCAATCCCTATTTTTTCAAATAGTTTATACAGCATTGGAGTTAATTGTTCTTTAAATGTTTGGTAGAATTCACCTGTAAATCCATCTGGTCCTGGGGATTTTTTCTTAGGAGTTGGTTAATAGTTTGTTCTATTTCTTTTTCTAAGATGGGATTGTTTAGGATATTTACTTCTTCTTCTGTTAATCTGGGCAAGCTATATTTTTGAAGGTATTCTTCCATTTCATTTAAGTTGTCAAATTTATTGGCATAAAGTTGGGCAAAGTAATTCCTAATTATTGCTCTAATGTCTTCTTCGTTAGTGGCGAATTCTCCCTTTTCATTTTTAAGACTAACAATTTGATTTTTCTTTTTCCTCTTTTTAATCAAATTTACTAAGGGTTTGTCTATTTTATTGGCTTTTTCATAGAACCAACTCTTAGTTTTATTATTTCAATAGTTTTTTTACTTTCAATTTTATTGATCTCTTCTTTTATTTTTACAATTTCAAGTTTAGTGTTAGACTGGGGGTTTTTAATTTGTTCCTTTTCTAGCATTTTTAGTTGCAAGCCCAATTCATTGACCTTCTCTTTCTCTATTTTTTGCAAGTAGGCCTTTAGAGATATGAAATTTCTCCTTATTACCATTTTGGCTGCATCTCACACATTTTGGTATGATGTCTCATTATTGTCGTTTTCTTGGGTGAAGTTATTATGTCTATGATTTGCTGTTTCACCCAATCATTCTTTAGTATGAGATTATTTAGTTTCCAATTATTTTTTGGTCTACTTTCCCCTGACTTTTTGTTCAATGTAATTTTCATTGCATCGTGATCTGAAAAGTATGCATTTACTATTTCTGTCTTAGTACATTTGAGTTTGAGGTTTTTATGTCCTAATATATGGTCAACTTTTGTATAGGTTCCATGAACTGCTGAAAAGAAAGTGTACTACTTTCTGTCTCCATTTCGTTTTTTCCAGAGATCTATCATATCTAACTTTTCTAGTATTCTATTTACCTCTTTGACTTCTTTCTTATTTTGTGGTTTGATTTATCTAATTCTGAGAGTGCAAGGTTGAGATCTCCTACTATTATAGTTTTGCTGTGTTTCTTCTTGCAGTTCTCTTAATTTCTCTTTTAAGAATTTAGATGCTATACCACTTGATGCATATATGTTTAATACTGATATTGCTTCATTATCAATGCTACCCTTTAGCAAGATATAGTGCCCTTTCTTATCTCTTTCTATTGAATTCTGAGGGCAGTAAGATATCCACTATATTCATCCCCCTCCATTCTTTCTCTCAGAAATGATAGGTTTCCTTTGCTTCTGCGTGAGATGTAGTACCCCCCCCCCCCCCCCCCCACCCTTTATCCTTTTTCTGGTACAATGTCGTTTTCACCTCTAGTTTCTAGAACAAGGTATACATGTATTCTTTATACATCTTTATAGCAGAAATATAGTTCACAAGATTTCTTTTTACCTTTTTAGGTTTCTCTTGAGTTCTATATTTGTGGATCAAACTTTTTGTTAAGTTCTGTTTTTTTCATCAAAAATAGGTGAAATTCGCTTATTTTGTTGAATGACCATCTTCTTCCCTGGAAAAAGATGCTCATTCTGGCTGGGTAGATTATTTTTGGTTGCATACCGAGTTCCTTAGCCTTTCGGAATACCATATTCCAGGCCCTTCGATTTTTTAATGTGGATGCTGCTAGATCCTAGGTAATCCTTATTGTGGCTCCTCTATATTTGAATTAGGTTTTTCTAGCCACTTGCAGTATACAGAAATAGTAACGAAAAGGTTTAAGAAAAAGGGAGGGACTTGAAGGGGGAGGGAGGTATTCTAAAGAGGGAGGGCCTCATGAGGCAAGTGGGGCTCATAAGTCTAATACTAGGGAAGGGAGTAAAGGGGAAAGGAAAGAGAAAAGCATAATTTGGGGATAAGATGGCAGGAAATACAGAAATAGTAGTTTTAACCATAAAGGTTAATGGGGTAAACTCCCCCATAAAGAGGAAGCGATTAGCAGAATGGATTAAAAGCCAGAATCCTGATATGTTGTTTATAGCAAACACACCTGAAGCAGGGAGATATGCAGTATTTTGTCCTTCGTCTGAGGGTTCTAGCATTTGGCCACTATATGTCTTGGTGTTTTGATTCCCTTTCAGTAGGTGATCAATGAATTCTTTCAATGTCTATTTTACCCTCTGTTTCTGGAAAATAGTGTCCAGGCTCTTTTTTTCATCATATTTTTCTGGGCATCCAATAATTCTCAGATTGTCTCTCCTAGATCTGTTTTCCAGGTCTGTTGTTTTCCCAAGAAGGTATTTCACATTTTTTCCATTGTTTGATTTTTTTGGTTTTGCTTGACTGATTCTTATTGTCTCCTTGAGTCATTCAATTCCATTTGTTTGATTCTGATTTTCAATGAAGTATTTTCTTCACTCACTTTTTTGATATCTTTTTCTAATTGTCCAATTGAGTTGTTTTGTTCTATGGAATTTTTTTCCATTTTGCCAATTTTATTTTTTAGAGAGCTATTTTCTGTTTACAATTCACTAATCCTATTTTTCAAGGATTTGATTTCTTTATCCACTGTGTCTTTAAATGAGTGGGATGACTTCTCCAGACTCTCTTGCCAAGCCTCCCTCTCCTTTTACCATTTTTCTTCAAGCTCTCTTGTTTGAGTCTTTTTAATTTCTTCTATGAGATTCATCTGTGCTGAGGAACAGATGTCCTTCTTTGGGGATTCACCTGGAGACAGTCTGTTTTTAGTCTCCTCAGGGTTTAGAGTCTGCTCTCTATCCATGTAGAAGCTGTCACTCATTAAGGTCCTTTTTAATTTTTTGCTCATTTTATCAAAGAAGAATCAGAGACAAACTAGCAAAGACCCCGAAATATAATCTGCTTTTTTGGGGGGAGGGGCTGGATGGTATTACCGAGCTTCCTCTACAGACGGGGGGGTGGGGGTGGGGGAGTTGGGGATGGGGGCAGCAGCGAGGCCCTATCAGAACAGTGATGGCTGTGCTGCATCTGGGCTCTGAGACTTTGAGATCGTGCTGAGGCACTGTGGGGGAGGGGTGGCCAAGTCCCAAGAGACTCCAGCTGTTTGACGTTGTATTCTTCCCCCCCCCCCTCCACCCCCCACCGGTGTTTTTAGCTTCTCTGCTGGGCTATTTGTACCTATTTGTGGTAACTATTTGTGGGTTTTTTTTTTTTTCAGTCAAGCATTAATTCAGAGACTTGTCATGAAATGAATTCTGAGAGAATATGCAGAGCTTACACAGCTGTGTGCCTCCTCTCCGCCATCTTGGCCGGAAGTCCCGGAGCCAACTTAATAAAAGCAAAGTACTAGGAAGAATAGTTAACCTATTAGGTGACAGATACAATTCACAACTGAAGTGCAAAAAATAGATTGTCTTTAATAAAGACAGATGTAAAATTCAATTACACAGAACAAAGGCAACATGGTAGGTAACAATTCATTTAAGAAAAAAAAGATAAAAAGTTTTTAGTGTTTGGCAAACTTCAGAAAGTGCATCAACAGTGTTATGTAGTGTGGTTACCAAATTTTTTGATTGTTTTAAAAGCCAAAAAAGTGAGACTGAAACTCACATATACTTACACAATTTGTTGCCTTCTTTGTCATATCCATGTAGATATACAGCACCAACCTCAAATAGCCATTTGGGAAGAGTAGATTCATTCAGGTCTAATAATTAAAATATTTAAAAATAATTATCAGGGGTTGTACTTTAATGGCCTAAAGAAAATGGAAAACTTAGAAGACAGAGATGATTTTACAAAGCATCTTGAATAATCAGTAATCTTTTTCAAATTTATAGTGCTTTATACATAGTAAGTGCTTAATAAATGCTTTCTTCATTCTTTCAAATTTGCAAAGATAAAAAAACCCCACAAATTTATACCTGGACTATAAACTCTTTTAATTACTTAAAGATGATGGAAATGCCTATGTAGACTTAAATAGTTTTCAGGATATTAGCAGTGACAACTTGTATGTAATTAAGTAGCAGAAAAAAACAATTTCAGAGACATATCACTAGAAAAAGAGATGAACTATTATAATAAGAGATAAGAGGACAGGTCATGTGCTACACTAGTATATTTAACAAATAATATTAAATAACCTAAAGAAAGGCTTTTATCATATAGTGTGGACACACTATGAATGGCTTTCATGAAATGTCTATAAGAGGTAAGAATCTGATAAGATGAAAGATGGATTTCTTTCCCTCTTCAGGCTAAACTGTTCAAAAAATAACACTCTAAATGCTACATGTACTTCAGATAGCTGCAGTGCAAATGTGGACAAAATTCAATTAATCCATTTGTGGCCATTTCTTATTTCATCAATTTACTAGGTGAGGCAAAATAAGTTGTTTTGATATGCATTTCTTATTAGTTTTTTGGAACAATCTTTCATATAGTTATTCACAGATTGATCTCTGAGATATTTATTTTAAAGATATTTTCCCCATAGGACCACTCTTCTTATTCTTGCTGCAGTGATTTTGTTCCTGTAAAAGCTTTTAAATTTTATGTAGCTAAAATAGTTTATCTTTCTTTTATGATAACCCCTATCTAGCCTTTGTTTGGCTAAGAATTTTTCCTAAGCCATAATTTTAAAAGGTACTTCCTTCCATTTCTCCTCTAATCTTTTATACTGAGGTCAAGTATAGGGTATAGTGCTGTTTCATGAAATGGGATGATAATTTTGACCTTTAAATCATGAAAAGTAAAAACAAGAGCAGCCAGAGTATTTTTCTTATAGTAACTGTTTTCCCTAGCAAGATATAGCACTTTATGTATCAAAGTATCTTCTTCTTAAAATTTTTAAAGTGAGTCTCATATTTTATAAAACAGGTTTTACCAAAATCATATAAAATCCTTCATACTTTAAAAGCAAAGGCTTATTCTATTTAATATTCTTCCCTTCTGCCCCTAGTTCTAGGGTTATTTCATCTGCTCTATCCTATCTTTTGTTGGCAGTCCTATATTTCCACCATTTAATTTTGTCTTGTGTTGACAAAGTATGCCTCCTCTTCTGGTATGCCGAGTTAGAGGAGAAGGACATTATCTATTTAAAAATTGGAGCTTAAAAAAGAATTATACCTATCCATTCATATATTATCTTGGACCAAGAGGAAACTATTTATTAAACAGGAAGCAAATCTATAACGGATTGAAAAGTTGAGATAACCTATGATACAGACATATATGGGGGAGAGAAAATGATGAGGGAAGCACAATCTAACAAGTGAAAAAACTTCCCATTTCCTAAGAATCTGTAAAATGTTTTGCTTTGTGTTACTATGGTATTATCTAAATAAAACACATTTTCACATATGAATGAAAAGATGGATTCCAATTCAGCAAGTATTCCAGAAATAACAATAATTTAATATTATGACTGTTTCTTAATGCCTGATAATTTCTTTAAAAAAGGCTTTCAAATGCTTCATTTTTTTTTTTTTGAACCTACCCGCAATTTCTTAGAATTGCAATCAGATTTTTTTTTTTCCCTTTTAGACTCATAAAAGAAGGCTTATATTTGAGTCAAATTTCAGGTGAGGGAAATATTCATGTTGATTTTGTGCAAACTTTAGCTTTTTATTTTAATTAAGTCTTGTCTTTTAATAATGTCTTTGACACTATGATTGATGACCTGGCTTTGGGCTAAAGATTTACAACAGGAAAATAACACATAAACCCCCATTTTACAGTTTTTCTATCTGCATCTTGTTAGAATGCTATTTAAAGTGTGCTATATTTACAAAAAAAAAAAAAAAATCACATTTTTAAAAAAGTTCATAAATTCATTACAATGTTTATTAATCTCAATTGCCAGAAATTATTTCTCTCTAACCCAGTTCAACTTTTCTTTCATCTTATATTCTCTGTAGCAGACATATGAGCTAGATTCTGCAAGGCAGTAAGCCAGATAAAGGTATGCCTAAAGATTTTTACACAGAAATATTGCAAATACTGATTAGGTCTCCGGATGTGGTTGAAGCACATACTAACTCCACATATCTCATGAAATTTAGGGTAGTATTTCCATAAAAGGTACAGAGACTATTCTTACCATTTAGTTGGTCCAGACTTATTTTCTTGTCACCTGAGTATAAAACAGGCACTAGAAAGTCTAGGCTAGCTTTCTAATAGCTGGTAGACCATGGTGGACCATGCAAAGAAGAGAGCATCATTTAACTAAATCAACTTGAAGTACCTATGCTTGTTAAATATCTTTTTCCTTCTGTGGCTAAGTAAATCTCCTTTTATTAATTGTTGTTAATCTCTTTTTGTTAACTGACACCTATCAGTGTCATTTTTTTCCCACTATCTTATAAACTACTAGAGGACTGGTCTGAGTCAGAACCAGCTTAGAATGCCAGATTAAGCTGCAAAATTCTACTTTTAGACTCATTAATATAATTAAAACATATTACCTTTGTAATAATATTAAATGTGGATAGCTATTGTGTAGCTGAAATAGGCTTATGTGGGATAGTTTTGGATCTCTGACAACTCTCAACCTTTCTGAGCTGCTGTTTCATTATCTGTAAAACGGAGGCTATACTTTCATTTTCTGCTCACTTTTGAGGGGCTTTTTTGCCCCATCACATAAGATATCATATATACCAGGGGTCCTCAAACTTTTTAAATAGGGGGCCAGTTCACTGTCCCTCAGACAGTTGGAGGGCTGGACTATAGTAAAAACAAAAACTTTGTTTTGTGGCCTTTAAATAAAGAAACTTCATAGCCCTGGGTGAGGGGGATATTCGTCCTCAGCTGCCACATCTAGCCAACAGGCCGTAGTTTAAGGACCCCTGATATAAAAGTAGTTATTAAGCTATAAAGCCCTAGAATTATAAATTTAAAATTAGAAGGGACCTTAGAAGTCCCTGAAGTCCTTCATTTTACAAATAAGGAAGCTAAAAACAAAGAGCCAACCAGAGCAGCTTTGAGAACTAAAATCAAGACGCAAAGGGGGAAAAGGTTCTAATGAAAGTAAGGGCATACATGTGTAGAAGAGCTAGGGAGTTAGCTCCCCTTTAGTTGATGAACCTCCATTTACACCCCAAACCCTCAGATCATGTTTCCTATCACCCAACACCTTGAGAAAGAAATATGTTCTTCCTTCCCTTTTTGTTGTGGTCATCAGGTCTGATTTAAAAAAAACATTATCACTAGCAACAAAAATAGAGGACAATCGGCATTTATTAAGTCACTACTATATCTTTCTCTGTGGAAGCTACTTGGCTGAGAGAATACTTTTGGATCTGTGGCATTCAAGGGAAAACTTGCTAAGTTAGGGATTCATGATTCAAACATTCCTATCTCAAGAAGCACATGTATTAAGTGTGAATTAATTCTCTAGTAGATAACTCTAGCCTAGACATTTCACTTATGGCTTTCTTTGCATAATTTTTGCTATATTATTAGTAATGAGGCAAACACTTTTTGACCTGATCCAGCTTATTTATAAAGCTATTTCTTTTATTTATGATCCTTCTTTGAGGGACTTTTAGTTAAAAAAAGGAAAAAGGTTGATCTGCAACTATCTTAATCATGTTTTTTACTACTTCCTTATAGACTATTTAGTATTCTCGATACCACTAAGACATCTTACATGAAATTTCCCCAGGATCAAATGAAAAATATATGTCTATATATTTTCTATAACAATCCCCCTTTCTATAACAAACATAAAGAACATTTGCAAATATGCTAAATAAATATAAAAAATAATTACACTTGAATAAGCTTACCATTGACAGCAAATTCTTTCCTCCACTGAAAACTTTCATCAATCATCTTCAGTGTTTCATCTACCACATCATGTCGCCAACACAAAAAACTTTCAACCCAAGTATCATCTTGTTGTAGTTTTTCCACATCCCGGGAATCATATTTATCTGACTTATCTGAGAAACAAACAATATCTTAAAAGGGGAAAAATTGTATATTGTACAATTAAATTTACTGATGCTACAGTAGTATAATTAGAACTTTATTTGTAGAGGACAGATTAATATAGTAAGTGCAAATGAAAATTCAATTTAAAAATATAATGAATAGGGCAGCTAGTTGGTGCAGGATAGAGCACTAGTCCTGAAGTAAGGAGGACCTGAGTTCAAATATGACTTCAGACACACTTCATAGCTGTGTGACCTTGGGCATGTCACTTCATCCCAATTGCCTCAGTCAAAAAAAAAAAAAGTATAATGAACGTTTTAAAATGTGGAAAATACAAAATTCTTCAAAGGGCATATATTTAATTCATAGGATTTAGTGCTTGATGGCAACATGAAATTAATCTAATTCAACAAATTCATTCTTGAGATAAGGCACTAAAAAGCCTAAAGAGTAAAGTAGCATATCCAAGGTCATATAGATAGAAAGTATCAGAGTGACTAGTATCCAATTCCAAATACTTTTGACCTAAAATTCAGTTTTTAGTTTTTTCCCCAATATATCATAATGTCTCTCAAGTGGAATTATACTATCTTATATAATATTTCAAAAAATAACACTTTGAATTTAATATTTTACATGTATTCTTTTAACAAGACTAGCACATAATAACTAAATATTTATTTCCTTTATGTTTAACTATGAAGAGATTACTTTACCAAGCAAATCTTGAATCAAAATATGTCATTAAGCTAAATGTTGAGTATATTTCATTTTCATTCACTTTTTTCTTTTCACCTTCAAATTATATTAAATTGATTTCTTTAGTCTTTTTCAATTACATTCCCACAAATATAATCTTTTCCAAATATAACACAAGGAATCATGCCTCATGACTTCTATTCCTCCTTTGGCTAAGTTCTCCCCTTCTCTCCCCAACCCAATCAATAGCTAAAAAGGGTACCTAATATGGTTCTTGTCTTTTTAAAAAATGATTTAAACTTTGGTATTTATGCTTCCTATTCATATTAAACTAATTTTTGGCACATAATATAAGAATTGGGCAAAATCTAGGTACCTATTTAATCAATTATGGTTAACCATGCATGACTAACAAATATCCTAATTGAGTAATTCTTTAAGAATATTTTATAATTATACTTACATAATCCTTAAAGGTGTTTTGGGTAGGATTCTACATATTTCTTTTGAAAAAATCTTTTTACTACTAGAAATAAAAATTGCCAGATACAAAAAGTTTTTGAAAGTCAAAGTTTCAAGTGATTTAATTTAAATTCATTAAGTTCTCTTACAGCTTTCCTCTTCCTAATAAAATCTGAGAAAGGATGATTTCAGAAAGACCTGGAGAGACTCACATGAATTGATACTAAGTGAAGTGACTAGAACTAAAAAAAATTTTACACAGTAACAAGAAGATAATATGATGATCAACTTTTGATGGAAGTGGCTCTTTTCAACAATGATATGATTCAGGTCAATTTCAATAGACTTGTGATGGAGAGAGCCATCTGCATTCAGAAAGAAGAGTATGGGGACTGAATACAGATCACAACAGTAGTTTCACTTTTTCTGTTGTTTGCTTGATTTTCTTCTTTTTCATTTTTTTCTCTTTTTGTTCTGATTTTTCTTATAATGCATGATAAATATGTAAATATATATAGAAGAATTGCACATGTTTTAACATATTGTTTGCTGTCTAGGGAAAGGAGAAAAATTTGAAACACAAGGTTTTGCAGGAATGAATGTTGAAAACTATCTTTGCATGTATTTTGAAAATGAAAAGCTTTTGTTGTATATAAAAAGAAAAAGAAAAAAAAGGCAAGCTTCTAAATTTGATAAAAAGTATAGTGGTTTCACAGATGCAAAGTTCTGATCCTAAACCAACTTCTGTTACAGGTGACTTCTGGCAAATTACTTAATTTTTTTGAACTCTGACTTTTCACATTTATAAAATGGAAATAATTATGCTTGCAGTACATTCCTCAAAGGCTATTGTGAAGATCAAATTCAACCTAAGTTCTAAGATAATGATATAGAAACCTAATATAATGATATAGAAAACCGAAGTCTGGCTGTATGAAAAGGAAGACCTAAGATTTATTATCATTTGTTTTTTTATTATATTTTAAATTTTACTCAATAAGAATTTTATCTTCATTCCCCAACATATACCACACCATTGAGCTAATACTAAAACAAGCTAGAAAATGAACTAGAAAATCAGACTTCCTTTGGGAGTTAAGATAAAAAGGGGAACTCAGGCAATGTGAGTGACAGAAAGATGAAAACAGCAACAAAGACAAACTACTCAGATTTTGCTTAAAGTCCAATGGCCTTGAATACCTACTTTGTAGTTACAGTATTCTGATGCTTATTTAAAGAAAAACCTTGAAGACAAGATGCTATCTTGGGGCTTTCAAGTCACAGGTCCATTTTGCAGATCAATTTATGCTAATGGATTTTTAGTACCTTTCAGCACCCTTGAATGGAGTCTCTGCTACCACCAATGCTGCTGTAAGTGCAGCGTGTTAAAAGATTCCAGTCTTAGAACTTAGAACTTCCGTTTAAAGGCATGAACTAAGGAAGATAAATGGAAGCCCATTTTCCCAATGGAAATTTCAATAGAAATAATACATGCTCTGCTCATCTCAAAATGTTTTCATAATGACTAAATGTGATAATATAGATGCATGTATTTTGAAAAAAAAAATAAATGTATATAAAAATATTAATATCACAATTTATAAATGTATGTATGCTTAAGTTTTATTGTGCTAAGCAGTACCTCAATTTGGTCTTATTTTCCTCATTTGTAAAATGAGCAGTAAAATGTTAGCCTAAATAATCTCTAATGTATATTTCTTCCATCTGTGGCTTTCGCTAGTACTCATCAAAGCACTTGTTCATGATGGATAATTTTAATGAGCATCTTTGCTAGATCACAGAACAGAGGAGTTACCTTTGATGTTTGGCTTATACCTTGTCTGATTGCAAAGCAGTTTTTGCCAGTTCCAGGGTATGGACAGGTAATAGGAGCCTATTCTCTTTTTCACTTTTTATGGATTCCTCAAGAGTAAACTTAAAAGTCAAAACTACTCATGTCTGTACTTCCCCTTCCCCTTCATAGATTTTATTAAATTTTATAAATGAATCTTAGAAGCATTCATTATTGTTTCTATTTTAGAAGTTAACTTTAAGATCCAGGGTTCGTGAGTAGATTTCTAAAATTCAGATCTTGAACTGTAAGATAGTAATGATTCTATGCAAGACCAACTTGGTTAGATGGCTGAAATGAAATGAAAAAGGAGATAACTGAACAATTTGAAGAATTATGTGGTCTTGAGATTACAGGGATTGTCAACATGTATAATGAAATCCTTAAAGATAATGGTAAAGAACAGTTTAGAGAGGAAAACGAGCTAAATAGATGAGAGCAACATGGATAAAGAGTAGGAGAAATGGAAGAACAAGTTTCAAAAGAAATTTTATATCCTAAACTCATTCAAGATAAACAGATTTAGAACTGAGAAGGGACTTTAGAGGTATCTCACTTTTAAAAACTCATTTTATAAAGCAGAAAACTGAAAAAAACAAAAAACAGGAAAAATAACTTGTTCCAAGACATACAGTCAGCCCCAAAGTCTGATATATGTCTTCTTGGCTTATCAATGTTCTTTCCATGATATCACACTGCCTTCCCTAACAATGATCTAATAACGCTCTCTGGAAACAGGGATTTGATTTATAGGACTACCAGGTAAGATTTTGGGATTGTCTGTTTTGCTCTAATTGGTTGCTTCCTTTTTGGTACTTCCATATCCTTGCATTGAAGGAAGTCTTTAAAGATAATTCCATAAACTATTAAATTTTATTAAGGTTATTTATGCCTAATATGGAATATAAAATATATAGCATAATGTATATAAAGTATATAAGTACTTTGATGATATCCTCTTAATCCCTTGGCATAAACTTAACCAGTTTTACTTAAAGGCCCAAACTGAGAAATGGGAGGATTGTTTCCTTCCTCCTTTTCCAATGACTAAACCCTAAATGAAATATATTTTTTCTCATTTTAAGTGAAGACTTAACTCCTCCTTCAACAACTTCTTGGTGTTCCTAATGAACAATGTCATTTCATCATCTATGTCTTAATGTTTACTAAGGTTTCTGCATTTCAGACCAAAAATTTAGGTCAGTTACAATCTCTTTCCTCCTTTCTGCTCTCCATATCAATAAAGAGCATTTTATAATGGATTTAAAATAGTCATACAAGGATTCTTTGAGAGGGAAATTAAAGATTACACAACAATCTAAAATAAATATTAACACAGATATAACAGACCATTCAAAATGAATTAATTTTGTACCAAGTGGACCATATGACAACAGTTTTTCAGAGTTTATTTCTATGTACCATACTTCCTACATTTAATTAAAGTCATAACTGATTTGGAAAGATAACCTTCATGCATACATATAAGAAATAGGTTCTGGGTAGCTCCCAGCTATAATTTTTAAATTCATCAAAGTATTTTATTACTTAAGAACCAATTAACTGCTTAAAGGTTTCAGTATAGTAATATTTTAATTAATTAATGTGCTACTTTCTCCAGGTGTGGACCAAAACCACAAAACTTCTTTAACTATCACAGTAAAATCTGGCATTGATGTGAAATAGATTTTCAAAGAGAAATGTAAAGTTTAAAATGGGCATTTAAATTCAACGAATATCTACTAAGCAGCCATTTGCAAGGCAATAGATATTTTTTTTTTTTAAAGGATGCAACTCTTGCCTCTAAATAGTTAAAAATCCAACTGAAGAAAGGGTAGTATATGATAAAAATTAGAATGTGATAAATGAATAGGAGAGGTATAAACTATAATTATTCTGAGAGATCTGAGAAAGGAAAGAACAGTTTTACCTAGGGAAAGCACAATCGAGGACAATGAAACTAACATCAGTTATACTGGAAATAGATAATACAAGGCTGTCAAGTAAAGAAATACTTTAACTAGTACCTATGTGGCTGAAAGGCTAAGATATTAGTAAATCACAGTTCCTCAGAAGAGGTGAAAAGAAAACTGAGAAGTTATAAAAGAAACTTAAAATTTAAGGACAAAATATACACAAGCCAGAAGCCACTCTGAAAGATTTTTACCTAGGTTAGTTAAGGTCAATGAAGATCAAGGTGTTGCAGTAACAATGAAGACTAAGGTGTCACAGTTTGGAGTTATGCTACTCCAAAAGTTTATGTACTCAGTTTGTTTCAAGTTTAGTGCTCTTTACTTTGTTTAAAGTAGCCTGTTTCAAAAAACTTTTGTAAAGTCTTCAATCTAGAAAAACTGAATCAGTCATTTCTGCTAAAACATGCAAGGGAAATTTGAGGCTTATATTACTGTCCCTCTAGCTTCCTATTATAAATATTTCCTAAATGTATTAATTTTTAAAAAGTATCACTTCTAGCTTATTTAATTTCTAATCAAAAGCTTTATTTGAAAGACATTACCTGTTGATATTTTTTCATCACATTCTAAAGTTGCTAACAACTTTACAAAATCCTTCCTTCAAATTTATTTTATCACCTAGATTTATTTTGCTTAATTCAGAAATAACTTTAGCTTCATATTTTTATAAAGATTATTTTCAAAGAATACTGATTCTTTAATTATAAAACTGAAAATATATGATCAGGAAAATGTATTTCTACAAAAATATAATTACTTCTAAACATATATAGTCAAAATCTAACAAGACAATTCATCAATGAACTATCACACGTTTCTGAGAGAGATATATTTTTGAAAATGTGGTGTATGTGGAAATTTGTTTTGATTAACAATACATGTTTCTAACATTTACTTTTCTTTTTTTCTATGATATACTGTCTCTTAAAATTTTTTTAAAAATTTATTTAATATTCTGTATTTCTCCAGTTGCATGTAAAAAATATTTTAAAATTTTCATTTTAAAAGTTTTTTAGTTCCAAATTCTAAGAACTGATGGTGTCTGAATGCAGACTGAAGCATACTTTTATTAAACTTTACTTTTCTTGAGGTTTTTTCTTTACTTTTTGGTCTATGTTTTCTTTCACAACATGACTAATATGGAAATATTTTGCATAACTACACATATATAATAGTCCTTCTGTTCTGATAAGTGTGGCCAATCCTGATACTGACTTTATTTTCAATTCAATATAAATTTTACATATATAGTGATGCAAAATATTTTCATATTAGTCATGTTACTTTGAAAGAAAACAGACCAAACCATCCTACCCCCACCCCTCCCAAAAAACACACAAAACACAACAATCCTAAAAAAGTAGAGAAAGTTAAAGAAGTATGCTACATTCTGTATTCAGACACATCAATTCTTTCTCTGGGAATGCATAGATAACATTTTTTATAAGGCCTTCAGAGTTGTCTTGGATCATTAAATTGCTTAGAATGACATTCACAGATCATGTTACAATACTGCTGTTATTTTGTACACAATACATTTCATTTTACATCAGCTCATGGAAGTCTTTTCAAGTTTTTCTAAGAGCATCCTGCTCATCATTTTTTATAGCACAATAGTATTCCATCATATTATGATAAGTTTCATAAAGATATTTTGTATTTGCATTGCTAAAAGGGATACTTTTTTACCCTAGGAACTAAGTTAAAGTTCAATTAACCATTATACAATTTTTAAAAATTCTCCAACTATGCCAATCACTAATAACTCAGTGTTCTTTAAAATGGACTGATTTAAAAGGCAAAAGTAAACACACAGTGTTAAAATGTTTGTTGTTAAAAGGAAAAAAAATAATGAAAACTGGAAATTAAACAATAGGGAGTAATGATATATAAAAGGAAGGGAAATATGTTAACAGATACTTTCCTTTAGAGAATTTCAGATAGAAATGACATCTTTCATTTCTATGGATTCTGATCATATCAAACTTTTAAAAGAAGTAACAAGTTATTTGTCTCTAGTCTAGTGTAATTGTACTGAGTAACTAAGTGGTGCCAGACAGCTAAAGATATGACTGATAAAAATTTCCTTAGGGGCAGAGCCAAGAGAGCAGAGAAAAAAAAGATTTGCCCGAGTTCTTCCAAATTCCTTTCCTCTCCAACTTTAAATTATGCCATAAAACCAATTTTACAATAGCCCAAGACAACTTAAAAGGTTGGCAGGAAAAGGCTTGACACTGAGGTGAGAATAAAACACAAGAAAGCAGCAGGCTTTGGGGTCAACTAAATCTGCAGCAGGAGTTTCCAGAAACCTCAGCTCACAGATTATAAGCGTTTCAGATAATTGTTCAGAAGTGATTACAGCAATCCCTTTGCTGGCACTGAATACAGAATTCTGTTGCATTGTACATATGTGGATCTGAGCCCATTCACAAGGTGAGAAGCAATAGCACGTTAGAATGTGTAGCCAATCACAGTACTGTGGGGAAAAAGTGCTCTTGTGGTCATTCACAGACTCTAGCAAGGCCAGGATAACAGTAAATATATATCTTGATCCTACCAGTTTGGATTTACAGAGCCCCAAAACTATCTCTGAAAAGATACACATAAAATCAGAAGTTTGGGAAGAATGTTCTGTACATCCAACTTTGATATAAATTTAAAAGTCAAGAAATAAACTGGAAAAATGAGCAAACCACCATCAACATTATCAACTAAAGACCTAACCACATAAAGTTACTATAGTAATAGAGAAGATGAAAACACAAATTTAAAAAGAAAAAGGCAACAAAGTCAAAACTTTACAATCAAAGCCTCAAAGAAAAATGTAAATTGGTCTCAGGCCTCAAAAAAGCTCCAGATAGAGCTTTAAAAGGATTTTAAAAAGTCAAATAAGCTAAAGGAAAAATTGGGAAAAGAAGTAGTGATTAAAGAAAATCATGGGAAAATAAAGAATCAACACCTTGGTAAAGGAAAACAATCACAAAAATAACAAAATATTGCATATAATAACACCTTAAAAAAATACGTAAACAGAAAAAGAGGCACAAAAATCCACTGAAGAAAACTCCTTAAAAAGCAGAATCAGCCAAAACAGTAAAAGTTTGAAGAAGATAATTCCTTAAAAATTAGAATTAGAGAAGTGGAAGCTAATGGCTCCATGAGACATTAAGAAACAATAACACAAAAATCAAAAAAGGCGAAAAATAAAAGATAATGTGAAATATCTCATTATAATATGAAATGAAAATTCTTGTCACTTAATCTTTATTTGCCTTAATCCATTGAAGAGGGGAATGACAAACTACTCCAGTATCTTTGCCAAGAAAATTCCATATGGGGGTAATAAAGAACTGGACAAGACTGGACAACAACAACATGATAAATATTGATGAATTATTCTCTTTTGGATTTTATCATGAAATTCTTTAATGCCAGGTTTTTCCATTGTGTTAAATTTTTATTTGTGCTCATTTTCTCAGGGTCAGTCCTCAAAGGACTGAGTTCAATAGTTCTTGAAGGAAAGTCTCTTTTAGGTTTGTTTGTTTGTTTTTTTAAGCTTGGACATTTCTTGCTATTTTAAGGTTCTTAAGGGTGGAGGCTAAGCTTATTCACAATTCTCAGCCTTCTTATCAAAAGCCCTCTCCCCTGTTCTGATAAGTCTGGCCAGTCCAAAAATTGAATTCATTCTCTCCCCCAAACTATAATCTTAAGACTGTGAATGGGTAAGGTCATAAACTTCAACAAGAAGGTGAGGGAAACAAGCAGGGACAGACAATAGCATGACTGATGATTGGAGGATGACCACATAGAGCGTTCCAAGAGCATTTTGCCTTTTTACTTGCCATAGCCTCTATCGTGAAGACCTGGAAAATGGAAGTCTGAATAAGGAGAGTGAAGAAAGACAGTGCAAAAGAGAGAAAGGTGAGAAGAGCCAACACCAAAAATCTCTGTTAGTTTTCTATTCCCACTGGTAGAAATTCTGTTCTTAAATATAACTTCTTACTAGTTCTCTAAAGAAAAGAAAAGGCAGAATTATTCTCTATCTTTTACTTTTCACTTTTCCACTATGGTATGATGAAAATGTTCATAATTGAATGACAGATGCCATTCTTCTTGGAAGTTGTGCTTTCCAATGATATTCTTTCCTTTCCCTCAAATAGATGAAGTAGGAAATAGAAGACTTCTTGCACAATGGATCAAGCACGCAAGAGGTAGAAGTTGTCTTGAGCTAGTGCAGATGGAAGTAGAACTCCTGGCCTCCCAGAGGCCTTCTTTCAGGGGACATGGGCAACAGAAAATGGAAGGCATGTGGTGATAGTCAGAGAACATTTCCAAGGTCTCCATTCTCTTCTCGTCTAAGGCTGGAGATCAGGCAGGCCCAGTAGGAAGTGGAAGTCTTACTTGCAGGAGAAGTGGCACTGATGTTTACCAAAGTTGACCTGATCCCTGACTGTTGTCCCTCAGAGAATACATGTAGGAACATGAAAGATGAGTTGTCAGAATAAGAATTTACTCCTCTTTCAGGCATAGAGAGCAGACAGTACAAAGGAATATAGAAATGAAAAGCTGTGTGTGAGGAATAACAAGAAGGCCTGTTTGATTGGCTGTAGAAGAAAGAGGTTGAGGGGGGCAATGTATAATAAAAACTAGAAAAGGGAAGATGGGACCAAATTATGTGGTTTTAAATTGAGATAGATAAGAGAATGGAAGAAAGAGAGGAGAAAGGAAAGAGAGAAGAGAGGAAATGAAAAGGGAGAAGAAGAAGGCTTTGGACATATCCCAATTTAGAAGGAAGAATTATCAAAAAAAGAAGCAGAATATTTGGAAAAGGAGGAAAAATGGAATAGAATAGAATAATGGATTTCAAAGGGATAGAGACAATTGAGAGGGAAAATGTAGGCAAATCATCAATCATTTAAATGTAGGCAAGCCATTAAGCATTTAATAAGCATCTAATATGTGCCAGACACTGGGCTAAGCCTTGGGGATAGCAAGAAATGTAAAAAAAGCTGTTCTCAACGAACTCATAAACTATTAGGGAAGTCATCACAGAAATAATCATGTAGAAATGGAGATAATCACAGAGGGAAAGTACTATCAATAAAGAATACTGAGAAAGGCTTCTTTCAGAAGGTATAATTTTAGATGAAACTTAAAAGGAATTCAGGAAAGCCAGGAGGTAGAAACAAGGAGAGAATTTCAATCATGGGGGGGCAATCAATGAAAATGCAGAGTGGTGAGATACAGTACCTTGTGCAAAGGAACAGAAAGGGATTGGGATCAGCATCACTGGAACATAATGTGTATGTATGTAAGTAAGGTGTATGAAGATTGGAAAAATATAAAAGGAACCAAGTTATGTAGAGTTTTAAAAGCCAGAAAGATTATTTTATATTTGATCCTGGAGTTAATGGGGAGCCACCGGAATTTAATTAAAAGGAGAATGGTAGAGAATGACAAAATCTGACCAGAACTTTTGGAAGATCATTTTGATGGTTGAGTGGAAGGCAAACTTAAAATGGGAAAAGACTTGGAAGAAGGAAGATCAACCAGTAGCCAACTGCAAGAATCCAGGCATAAGGTGAGTTAAGAACTGCTTTGGCAATCTTAACACCTATGACAAACTCAGAATAAAATACAAAGTATTACAAAGAAAACCAATTATACTAAACTATAGTTATCTAAACTTTTGTTTTTAAACTAAGTTCGTAGATCCTAGGTAAGACTCCCTGAACTAAATGATCACTAAATGTCTCTTCCAACTTTAAATCTCCGATTCTTTTATAAGAACTGAGAGTTTTAGCTTTAATAACTAAGAAAATGTATGTTCCATTTAGCTATTTAAATATAACAGGGGGGAGGGAAGTCAGATTTTAAGTGACTAAGATGAGTATTGCCAACTTCTAGAAGATCAAATGAAAGAGAGAAAGAGCATTAGCTGAAGAGCACAAAAAGATCAAGAGAAAGTTTTAGTTCTTTACGCAAAGTTTTTAAGCAAAGAAAAAGAAACAATACTAAAAATGAGGAGAGAGATCTCACTATTATGAACCTAAAGGAAAAAAGAAGATAACGAGTTTTGAGATGTGGAGAAAGGAGGGGAAAGGCAATGGTATCTGGTATCTGAAATTTCAGTAAAGCAGGAACCAAGATCACTTGCAGAGAAAGATGGGGAAGTTGGATCTTTTGGGCATAGAGTAGAGTAGGTTTAGAATAGCTATTTTTTGAGGAATGAGATAAAAAGTCAATAAAGAATGCATGAAAGTATTTCATTGAGATAGTATAAACAGATGGATGCAATCAGTATGGTTTCAAGATTTTCTCCAATACTCCAAAGTACAAAGGAAAAAGAAGTTTAATAATTGGAGTTATCTGAAAAGGGGAGAGTAGAAACTCTAAGAAGTGTGGAAAATTTTAAAAATGGCCAATAATATAGCTATAGTACAAATGAGAAAAAGTTAAGTCCGAAATAGTGAAAACATATAGAACAAAGAAACATCACAGGGAAGTAAATCACATTAAAGTTTAAGAACAGGTTCAAAAGGAGCGAAGTCATGAAATGTAAGAGATTGTTTTCAGACTCCTCTACTAGGTTTTTCAAGCTCTAATAATCTGGCCATATACAGCCTAGCCAAATTTATTTTCCAGTAACAATACAATCTCTAATTTCATCACGCTAGTCTCCTTTTATGATCAATTAAATCATATTCAATAAAAAAGAAATTACAAGTCTAGTTACATAAGACAATTCAAAATTACAAGTACTTTAAAAAAATTAGATTTTTTTCATATTTTGTTTTTCATACATTATCTATATTTCCTATTGACTCCTTTCCCATTCCAAAGAATTACCTTAATAAGAGAATGAAATGGAAGCAGGGGAAAACAAGTAAAACTAACTAGCATATCAAACAAGTCTGATACTCAATTCTTCACCTTTACAACAAAGGATAATGGGAGATGTCTTTTTCCATGCTATTTGGTCAATATATTTAACGTCTTTCAGTTTAAATTTGTTGTTTCTATATAAATTGTTAAAGTCGTTGAATATGTTGTTTTCTAGTTCTACTTCATTTTTCTTCAGTCCACATAAATCTTCTCAGGCTACTACATTGTATTCATCATATTGATCATTTTTTTATATCTGATAATATTCCATTACTTGCATAGACCACAAACTTGTTTAGCCAATTAGCCAAGTAGATAGATAATCTACTTTGTTTTCAATTCTTTTCAACTACCAAAAAAGTAAGACTATAAATATTTTGGCTTATGAAACTTACTCTGATACAGACCTCCAATGTCCAAGAACTTTTTATATTAGTATATAAACTGGGGGGGAAAAATATTTTCATGACTTCCAAGTAATTACTTTAAGAACACAGTCTGCATACAAATTTTCCATGGCAAATTTTTTGTTGTTTGTTTTTTAAGCAGTGACGAAAAGTATAGCAATGATCTGATTTTCTAAATTAAATTTGTATTTTTTTAAACTACTTGCATTAAAATATTTAAAATATAAAATTCTTTGTAGCTATTATTGTCTGTTTCTATATACTATACAGCACTTCTAATGGAGAATATCGTGTAGTCAGTTTGCAATATGACTAAATGATTGCATAAGAGGGAGAAGTACTAACTACACAGATTTCAATTTAATTTATTTAGGTTTTATTTTATAGTGGATATGAAGTTAATGAATAAACTGGAGGAGATTATGACTCAAACCTATGGATTATAAAGGTCACATTAGAAGTAATGTGATCAGTTGATTGAAAGGAGAAAAACTAGAATCAAGAGACCACTTAGACCACTTAACACATATTATAACAGTTCAGTTACAATCTGATTACTTTAAAAAAAAAAAAAGGGCAAAAATAAAAATGCTGCAAAAACTAGTATATCTTTCAAAGAAAACAAAAACAGAAAATTAATTGGGAATATAAATGCTTAGGGAAGTCTTAGACAAGAAGGATAATGATAATGTCTTCTATAACTTCTCTTTCCCCAACCACAATACTTGGTGTCTCCAAAAGTCAATTCACCTCTGAAATCAAATAGTGTCATTGATATAACCTATATTTTCAAAAAGCTTCTGTATATAAACCAGATTGTCTCATTTATCTCTTTATTCACCATGATGCCTAGCAGACTATCTTCTTGTACATAGAAGAGGTCTAATAAATATCAGTCAAATTGACTGTGACTTGTAATTCTATTAGTGATACTCTGTAAGGCAAGGGATACAAGAAGACAATTACCTACTGAGTTGTGTGTTGTTTAATTTCTGTAAGTGTAAAGCTAAAAACTATTAACAGATAACCTGATGTCTAATGCAAATTGAGTAAGCTGGAAGAAATCATAAGGATGAAACAAATAGCACTGCTTCTGGGAAAAAAAAAGGTTCTATTTCATTTAAGTTCAAAGTAACAGTTATGTTATTCAAACCTTTTAACATGGTGTGTATCAGTCAAAAATTTTACAAACATCTTATTTGAGCCTCATTACAAGTGTATGAGTTAAATTAAGTGACTTGCCTATGGTTATACAACTAGTTGTATACCACTCTTGATTCTCAGTTCAGAACTCTCTCCTACACACACACACACACACACACACACGCACGCACTCCTATTTTCAGCTGAATTTCTAGCACATACTTAAAAATAATTATAAGTGACAATTGTGAAAATCTTCTCTAAAAGTTGCTGTTAAGAAAATGTGTTCAAAGCTGATTTTAGAAAGGCCTGGAAAGATTTGCATGAAGAGATGCTGAGGGAAACAAGCAGAACCAGGAATATAATGTACATAGTAACAGCAAGATAGTGCAATGATCAACTGTAAAAGATTGGGTTTTTCTCAATGATTCAGTGACCCAAGACAATCCCAATAAACTTTGGATGAAAAGTGCCATTTGCAGAGAGAACTATGGGCAATGACTGTAAATCAACAACATGCTATGTTCACTTTCTTTTTCCCCTTTTTCTTCTATTTTTTTCTCTCGTGGTTTTTCCCTTTTGTTCTGATTTTTCTTCTCCCAACATGATTCATAATGAAATGTTTATTTTTTTAAAAAAGAATATAGATGTATAACCAGAAAAAAATGTTTTTATAAAAAGAAAATGTGTTCATCCAAGAGAACATTGTATAGAGTAACAGCAACATTGTGTGTAATACTCAACCATGATAGATTTAACACTTCTCAGCAATACAGTACTCTAAAACAATTTCAAAAAACTTATGCTGGAAAATATTATTCATATCCAGAGAAAGAATTGTGGAGTGTGAATGCAGATTGAAGTATACTATTTTCCCTCTCCTTCCCTCCCCTTTTCTAGTGGTTTCTCCCTTTTCTCCTGATTGTTCTTCTAAAACATGGCTAATGTGGAAATGTTTAATATACTGTACATGTATAACATATCAGATTGTTTGCTATCTTGAGTTGAAGAGGGAAGAATACAGGGAGTGACACAGAAAGAAATTGGAACTCAAAATCTCATAAAAGTGAATTGTAGGGGGCAAGGCTAGGTGGCGCAGTGGATAGAGTACCAACCCTATAGTCAGGAGGATCTGAATTCAAATCTGACCTCAGACACTTAACACTTCTTAGCTGTGTGACCCTGGGCAAATCACTTAACCCCAATTGCCTCAGGAAAAAAAAAAAGTCAATATTGAAAACTATCTTTAGATGTACTTGGAAAAAAATAAAAAGTGGGGGAAAATGTGCTCATCCAATTGAATTCTTTCTTATTAAATAAATGTAAATGATCTTATTACACTGAAATTAATTATAGATAGTAAATCTTAAGGGTAGAGAGAAAACAAAAAAATATAATGTCTATCAAATGGATATCCCATGTCAGGAATGAATGAATATAATAAATAAATCTAATAAATCTAATACAACAGTTTTCAGTTTCCAGTTGGAAATTGATAAAGAAAAGGTGATAGCACACTAGTAATAGTCTCCTTCAATTTCACATTCTATCTTACATCCTAAAAGATCATGCACTCATAATTACAACATAGACAACAAGTGAAACAGGAGTCCAAATAGAAATGGATACCAGGTAATCAAAGAATAGGGAATACATTTTCAAAGAAAGCCAATCTGTTGATTTGTTCAGATTACACTTAATATTATTTTTTCTAATATTTTTATTTTCATTTATTTTTTATTTTGCTTTTTTGTTTCCTTTTTTTAAATTATAGCCTTTTATTTTCAAAATATATACCTGGATGATTTTTGACATTCACCCCTACAAAACCCTGTGTTCTCATTTTTTCCCTTCCTGATCCCCCCTCCTCCCGTTGGCAAGTGATCTAATATATGTTAAACATGCACAATTCCTCTGTACATATTTCCACAAATATCATGCTACACAAGAAAAATCAGATCCAAAAGAAAAAAAAAATGAGCAAGAAAACAAAATGCAAGCAAACAATAATAAAAAGAGTGAAAATACTACATTGTAGTCCACCTTCAGTTCCCACTGTCCTCTCTTTGGTACACTTAACATAATAAAGAGTTTACATATAGAGAGGAGAGGAAAGGAGAAAGAAAATATGGAAGAACAGAAAGAAGTGCAGAGTAACTCTGTATTAAATTTACTATAGAGGGAAAAAAAGAGAAAAAAAATTTAATATAGACTAAAAACAAACAATCCTACCTAACAGAAGTTCAGTTACATATATAATCTATTCTGCTCTTGGAATGTTGAATCATTCATGTTTATTGATACCTATATTCATAATAAAAAGGAATCAAATTTTAAACAAACAAAAGGTTAAAGAACAAATAGAATAGAGGTAAGAGAAAGATGTTTTCCTAGGTGGGATTGTAAATGTAGAGTTAGAAAGGAACCCAAGTCACCTAATCCAACTACTTCAATTTAGGCTGGGATAGGAATAATCTATCGAAGGTCTCTGCTTCACAGGCACAACTAATTTTTCTTTAAGAAAGTAGTGGGGAAGAAAGAACACTGGGAAATAAATGTAAACTGCTTGCATTTTTGTTTTTCTTCCCGGGTTATTTATATCTTCTGAATCCAATTCTCCCTGAGCAACAAGAGAACTGTTCGGTTCTGCACATATATATTGTATCTAAGATATACTGTAATCTATTTAACATGTATAGGACTGCTTGCCATTTGGGGAAAGGGGTGGAGGGAGAGAGGGGAAAAATCGGAACAGAAGTGAGTGCAAGGGATAATGTTGTAAAAAAATTACCCTGGCATGGATTCTGTCAATAAAAAGTTATTTTAAAAAAAAAGAAAGAAAGAAAGTAGTGGGGGCAGCTAGGTGGGGCACAGTAGATAGAGCACCAGCCCTGAAGGCAGGAGGACCTGAGTTCAAATTTGACCTCAGACACTTAACACTTCCTAGCTGTGTGACCCGGGGCAAGTCACTTAATCCCAATCGCCTCAGGAAAAAAAAAAAAAAGGTAGTGAAATTGCTGAGACATTATTGGTGTCTACACCAATTACTGATCTAGCTTATCAGCGGCCCAAGGACAAAAGGTCACCAAGAGTTCTCTCAGGTTTGAAAGATTCCTACATGCCCAACACAAAGATAGGGAAAATATGTTCAACAAAATCATTGCTATCAATACTGATTATCTTTTCCATGTTAAGATTAAGTAAATTTCTTTTTGTTAACCATTATATAGTCTCCTAATATCTCACTTCATTCCGAAACCAAATGTGAACTATCAGACTGGCTGGATTCAGGTTTATTTTACAACACATGTCATCTATCTTTTCCTATGAGGAAAAAAAAAACAAAAACAAAACACGAAGTCTATTAATGCTCTAGTAGAATTTAGCTAATTATGATAAAATATGATTCCAATGGACAAGACTGAAACCCAATCTTTGTTTCTACTAAAAAACATTTCAAAAGGACTTAAAAACATTTGGAACACATCCCAGTTTTAATTTAGACTTTATATACCTTATGATTCTAAGCAGCTTTTCAGTTACCTGTTATTATTAATTCCAATAACAGATGCTCAGGAAACTTCTATCTACCCATCTACTCATATAGAGACTGTGCACAAACAACATATAAACTGTAATGGGAATGGTAATAAGGCAAAGGAAGAAGAAAAGCAAATTATGGAGGACAGTTAGGAATTTCTAGGTGATAAACTTAGGGATGGATCTAGTTCTACATAGAAAGAACCAAAAACACTTTATGTTCTTTCTTTAACTAACTGAAACTTCAGGAAATAACTCAAAAACATACATTTAGGGAACATGAGAGATGATCATTTTCCTTACTTTATGTGCGTAAGCAAAAGAAATTATAGTAGGAAATGCATATTTTCACCTGTACATACTGGATGAAAAGGGAAAGGAGACCTACTGGAAGTCTAAATCATGACCTGCAGAGACCTAGGTCATAGGATCATAGAAAAGTTGGAAGGGTCATTCAACCCCTTCATTTTCCAAATGACTTTGGATTATATTATTAGATGATCTCTAAAGCACTGTTCCAGCTCTAAAGCTCTATGAATTTATGTTACTGGATGGTGGATTAAGTTAAGTTGCATGCTATACCCACTAGGGCATCACTTATAAATTACAACCATGATTTATTAAATCAAGAACTGGGATCCTTTAAAAATTAAAATAAAAAAAAAATCAACAAAATGTTTAACTATTAATGACATATAAGTGAAAGCAATTTTTCAACATCCTCTCCAACTTTATAGTATTTCTTGTATACATCTACTCTTCACTCACATGTCAACCTATTCACCCTTTCACCAATAATACTATTGCAAAAGCCTCCTGATGGATCTCCATGCTGGAAGTCTCTCTTCAATCCAATTCATTCTCCATTAAGCTTCCAGAATTATTTTCTTAAAGTATGTCACCTCCATACTTAATAAATTCCAGTGAATATCTCCAGGATATTCCACAAATATCATGCTACACAAGAAAAAATCAAATCCAAAAGGAAAAAAAATAAACAAAATGCAAGCAAATAATACCAAAAAGAGTGAAAATACTATGTTCTAGTCCATGTCCTCTTTTTGGCATATTTAATATTATAAAGAACTTACATATAGAGAGGAGAGGAATGGAGAAAGAAAATATGAAAGAGATAAATACTCAGGTATTTAAAGGTCCTCAGGTATTTAAGGATCTTTTTAACCTGGTCCCTTCCTGTTCTTCCAGACTCCTTACACTTAATATTTTTTCAAGCACTATAAGAAGCCAGCTTACATTGGTATATTTGCTATCCTTTGCACTTCAGATTCTCTGACTTTCTTCAAATCAACTCAAATTCCACTTTCTGCAAGAGACCATCATCTCCTATTAACTATGCACATATTTTGGAATTATCTATACATGTTGTCCCTCCCATTAAAACAGAAATATTAAGAGAACAGAGTTTTCTTGCTTCTTTTAGCACAGTCTGAAATAGTAAATGCCTAATAAATACTTGTTTACTGGCTCTAAGGCCACTTATTATATCTATAATAAGATCTATGGGTTAAAGTTCTTCCAACTCTCTTGGGTAAAACTTGGGGTACGAAGAGAATAGATAATGAGAATATGCAATATTCCTGAAATATGAAGGTTTTTATGAAGATTTCAACCACCTGTTCTAGGTCATTAGCAAGCATCTAACGCAGAACTGTATTTAATAATATGATACAACCACTCAACATTAGTGTCAAGCTCCTGGAGCATCTTCCCCATCCATAAAACAGGAAGCTAGAGCAGTTCAAATAGAGAATTTCCTGTAGGATACACACCACTTAGAAATACACAACTAATCATTCACATTTCAAAATAAACACAGCTGGCTGGAGTCTTTTTCCGAAAGTATGTAATGCAAGTAACACAAAAACTCAAGCTACCTCATTACCAGAACTGTGCTACCTAGAACAGGACAGAACCAGTCCATACTAAGCATCTATAACAATAAGAACCATGGGCAATAGAAAAAAACATAGGCTTTCCATCCCAAAAGTATAAAATTTAAAGACATCTTATTTTCTAACACCACAAACTTTGTTCTTGTAAACTGATGAAATTATCAGCACAGAAACCATTTGAGTAGTGTCAAGTATTCTAACAAGAAGCACTGGTACAACCTGCTTACCTTAATCAGGCACACCCCAATAAGAAGGCAAGTAACAAAACCAAAACTCAACCACCACCACCAAAACGCCCCAAAACAACAAAAAATTCCTCAAACACAAATTTGTCTATTTAAAATCTCTACATGAGCACCTCATAATGTCAAGTCCAACTAGCACTGCCCTTGCAGTCAAGCTCCAATTTAGACTTTTGTTTTTTCTAGGTGTTATCAGGGTTCGCTCTTTGGGCTACTCTCTGGGAAAGGAGAGGATTCTAAATTTGGGCTTCACAAATTTATTTTTAAAAAGTATCTATACAAGTGCATTTAAATTTTGCATCCCTATGTATTTTAAAAATAATTTTATTTTTCAATGCATTGAAATACATGAGCCTAAAAGGGGATCCCTAGGCTTAATTAATTAGATTTCCAAAGGAGTTCATAGGCTTAGGGGGTCCGTAAGTTTAAGCCCCCCCTCCCCCTCCCCAAGATCATAACACTCAAAAAGGGTTAAGGAACCTCAGGACGAGGAGAACTCCAAGGTCCCTTCTGACCTCTTGAATTCAAGGATTGTAATTGCGCCTTTCAAACCCGACACACCTACTCCGGGGACTAGGTCCGTGAGGTTAAAGACACCGAGGGAGGGATTCTGGGGGGAAAGTGCTCCAAACGCGGGGGCACAAGCTGTTGGAGCCCGACCGGCACCCGAGGGAAGTTGGGGACAGGGACGGTGACATGCCCTCCCGGTACCCACCTGCCAAATACTCGGCTTCAAACCTCCTCCGAGTCTCGCTGACAAGCTTAGATTTCTCCTGGGAAGGAACCTGGGGAAGGACACGAACAGAGGCTGAGACAGACTGCTGGGGATGGGCCCTTCCCCCTGAACTCTCGCATCCTTCCCCGGCTTCTCCCCTCGACCTTCCCAGAGGAGTCTCTTAGGCCTCGGGAGGCAGCCGACGCGCGGCCCGGCCCGGAGCGGCTCCGGCATCTGCTCACCTGGGCCATGGTCCCCGCTGCTCTCGCCGCCGCCGCCGTGGCCGACGCCCGGTCTCACATCCCCAGCCCAGGGTCCGCGGAGGCGAAACAGGCGAAGAAGGGAGGGGAGGCAGCGGAGGAGAGGAGCGGGCGGGTCCCGTGACACCGTACGAGGTGGGAGGGAGAGGGAGGAGGCTCCTGAGAAGCTGTCCAATCCACGGCTGCCGCCTCAGATGTGGGGGCGTGACCAGGACGCGTTTCCTTCAATCTCGGCCCTCTCGGGTTCCTCCCCCATCCCGAAGTCAGACCCTGCCCCTTCCTCAGGCCCCGCCTCCGCCGTTTGGCCACGCCTTCTTCCTTCCGGGCGTTGGACGCATTTGGGTTTTGTAGTCAAACTCACCCTCCTCCTCCGTTTTCCCCTCATGAACTCCTCCCAATACTCTCAGTTTTGTTTCCGGGTTAGGAGAGGTCGCCTTCTCCCCTCGTTCCCAGGATGCCTTGTGGGCGCGGGACTTTTTAGTGTGCGAGGCGGTAGTTGGCAGTCCCAAGGTAGGTGTTGTGGAGGAAGGAGGGAAAACTTAACGTCTTACCCCCAGAGTGGATCGGGGTGGGGGCGGGGTGTAGGGGGAGCTGAAGTGAGAGGGGAAAGCAGGGACCTTCTCTCCCCAGATTCTCCCTCTCGCGGTCCGGGAGGTTGTCAGCCCGCCCTAGCCGTGTTGCATACCCATTGTCCGGATTGGTAGTGGGCATCAGCCTTCCGCCATTCTTATCCACATTAATGGGCAGAAACTCAAAGCTTCAACCTTCAGGCCAGACGGGAAATCTTATCCCGAATTTTTGATGTTCGCCAATCCTGGAGGGAGGAGGTGAGGAAAGAGGCAGGGAGAGAAAGGGAAGGGAGGAGAGGGAGGCCTGCACCTGCTGCTTGGCCTCCCTCCTTCCGGTTTCTTACCTAATCTGCCAAATGAGGATGAGAATTCACTGCTTACCTCACAGTGTCCGGGGGGGGGGGGGGGGGAAGGGGGGAGGGGAGGAAAGTAAACCCTTAAGGATTCTATAGTTAGTAAGCATTCGTTAAGTGCCTACTATGTGCCCGGCAGCACTTTTCAAATCCAGAAATAGGAGAATAAATCTGCAGGCTGGCCCTAAAGGCTTAGTGCAGTTTTAAGGATTAATCACTTAGAACGTAAACGACTTTATTTTAAATATAAATGGTTTATATTTACTGGCTCTAGGGCCACTTGTTATATCTATAGTAAGATCTATGGGTTAAAGTTCTTCCAACTCTCTTGGGTAAAACTTGGGGTACGAAGAGAATAGATAATGAGAATATGCAACGTTCCTGAAATATGAAGGTTGTTCTGAAGATTTCAACCACCTGTTCTAGATCATTAGCAAGCATCTAACACAGAACTGTATTTAATAATACGATACATTAAATGAACTGAATAGTTTTAGTAACAACTGCACTAAGAATTTTGAGACCCTGCATACCTATATATATGTATTGTATGTAATTGTGTCATATGTTTTGTAAAATGTATGTAATTTCCACGCTATATATTATTTTGTGGTATATAATGTATATGCTATATATAATTTATGCATACATTTACATATATATATGCATGTATAGGTCTGTGACACATAGATGTATATAAAAATAGGAGACCCAAGATTTATGCTCTAGTTTAAAATTTTTTTGTTAAGTTATATTTGATTATAATAATGAAATTCACGCGTAAAATCTCAGAATTGGAGAAGTCTTTAAAGGCCATTCTTTCCCCAGAGCATGGCATCCCTTCAATAGAATTCCTGTTAGGTAGTCAGCCAACCCATCACGTAGTGTCAAATAAATCAATGCTTCACCCAGAATGCTGTTTGAGTTTTAGACAACTTTCTTTTCTACTGGGCACAGTCCATACAAAGACACAGTTTGATACTTTTATGTCCACAAGGAGAGCATATATTGCATGGAAGTGTAAAATGAAACAATCTGCTGAGAGAAAAATATTTTTATTTGGGATACATGGAAGGCTTCACAGAGGAACTAATAATACAATAGTTTATATAGTTTTATAAATTATGTAAGTTGTAGTTTTTAACAAGGCAGCATGGTTAGTCAATAGAAAGTGGGCCTTTGGAGTAAGGAAGACCTGGGTTCAGCCCAGTTTCTGACACATAGTCTATGGGGTGACCATAGGCAAGTCATTTATCTTTTCTGTATTCCAGATCTTAAGATTACGGTTTGTTAATGAGTTGCTGATCTACATCAGTAAAGCAATTTTTCATACTTGAAATATCCTGTCCTTATGAAATCATAGATAAAGTACTTTCAAAGACTCTTATGTAAGTAGATTATCCCAATAAAGCCTTAAAACAGCTCAGTGTAATATATATCATAGGGAATTTTTATACCTGTTTCATAGATGAAGAAACTAGAGTAAAAGGGATAAATGATTTACCCATGATTACATAATTAGTAAATGTCATGGGTTAATTTGAAACTCTGGTCTCTCCTGTCTCTTAAGTTTTAGTTGCTTTAACACTGTAGTAGTGCTGAATCCCTCTAAAATAATGGATATGGTGAGGTAAAATATAGTAGCAAACACTGAATTTTACATTACAAACATGTAATGACTTACCTATAGGATTTTAAATATAAAATCTTAAATGTATTTTATAATAAAACAATACTTGGATGCATATACTCACTGCCTTTAAAAAAAAGAATTAGGAAACTTAAAAGTGTTAATGTTTATAGTCCCCTTTACTTAAAGTAGTATAATGATAACTACACTAATAAATAAGTATACTAATAAAAATAAAATATAATTTCCCTGAGAAGAGGGATTGACTATTGCCTCATACAGTGCTTTATATTGAGTATACAGATCAAGTTTGTTGAATAACAAATAGGTTTCATCTTTATAGGTGTCACCTTCATGCATTGGTTAAATGGACTCTCTTGACCTATATCCCATTTGGCAGGCTCAGAAGAAGCAAATATTGACCTACCCTCCCCCTCTCCCCCCTACTTCCCCACTGACTTTCCAATAGTTCCTTCCACTTTCATTCTTGTATCAGGGGCCATTTGGATATTTATAACTTTTGAGGGCCATAAGAAAGTATCAACTTATAAAACTCAAGCACTGGAAGTTGTGCCTAGCTTTTAGCTCCTTATTGCCTGCAGATGGCTTGGCAAATGATTCCAAGGGCCTTATGTGACAGGACATTCCCCATCTCTGTCTTAATGCTAAACTTTCCCCCTTGTATACTCCTTGACAGAAACCAGAGTCTGATTTCTGTTTTTCTTTCTCATAGTTGGCCAGACTCCTTCAGCATTGCCTCTTCCATAGTCAAGTAGACATGGCTGCTCACTCATCTTGAATGAGTAGAAAATTATCTGCTACATTTTTTCTAAGAAGGTGGTGAATCTCTTCTGCTCTATTCTGATCTCTAGACCTCTGGCAATAACATATGACCTGTCAATAAGAGCCCATGATGAAAGGGAAAGAGTCTCTTCTGCTAACTTGAGGCCCGGATACAAGGCCCTTCTGTATTCTTTACAGTTTAAATAAAATTATAATTTGTTTGATGATTGCTTTTAATAAGATAAAGCTGCTAGGTTCCCTTGAAAGAATGCCAGATAGTGGAATTACCTGCTTCCACCTGGGTGGTGGTGTCAGAAAACTGGATCATCTACTGTAGCAACCTTCACATTATAAGAAATTCTCTGATACAAAGATTACATTAAGTATAATAATGCTTAAATAATATTATAAACATATATCAGAAAGTATATAAAATGGCTATGTTTTCTACACTGAAGTAATAGAAGCTAATGCATATCAGATCTTCATTCAGAACATATCTTTAGATGTTATCTATTCATTTCAGCAGATATGTATGTATTGTTAAATATAAAATACTGTGTTAGACTAGAGACAATTTCAGTGAAGTTATATTTTTGTTAGTGTACTTTTAAATATCCCATGTTTTATTTTATTTTTTTAAATTGACTATGTAGATATATAATATCCTTTCAGACAGTTTCCTACTTAAAAAAAAAAATGTGGTTGAGAGCTGGCCTTTGAATCAGGAAGGTGTAAGTTCTACTCCAGCTTCCCATACAAATTGGCTGTGTGACTTAACCAAATTATTTAACATTTCAATACTTCAAGCTACTTTCTAATATTGAAAGTCATAAACAGTTGTCTATCTGCACTGGAAGAGGAAGTTTTTCATATAGGAGTTCCCATGTCAGGAAAGTAGTAACAAGAACAACAATAGTATATTGGAATTCTTCAGGCAAATTACACATGTTATAAGATATAAAGAATCCTGAAATCAAAGTTGAGTGGGAAAAGCACCTATAAAGCAATCAACACTTGATGCAATACCATTCAATGCATTTTTTCTAACTGGAGAATGTACCTTAACAGAACTTATCTGTCTTAACAAAAATCCCTATAGTATTAATGAAACATGAAACCCATTACCTTGAAGTAGATGTAGAGAGATGAATGTTTCTTTACCAAAAAGAAGAGGATAAATATCCATTTTTAGTGTTCAAGATAAATAGGTCTTATGTTTGGAACTTGTGTATATCATTTTACTGAGCCATGGCATAAAGTTTGGTAAAATATACATTGGATTTGTTGAATCCAACGAAAAATGGCTTATCCCAGGATAGAGTTTATGAAATTGCTAAAATCTAAGAATGGAATCAAAAGGTCTTTCATGGGCAATATCCACATGAACTCAGACAATATGTTGACAAAAGAAGCATTGAGCAAATGGCTGAATCATGTGGATTTGTTTGTGCAAATAGAAGGAATTAGTATGACAAGTACCAGGTCATTGCCACCATAAATTATAAAAGGGTTATTATCAGTGAAATTTATACAATAAAATAGTAGAAACTTTTCTGCAAATTGTAAAAATAATTTTTATTTTTAATATCTTTATTTTAATACCTAGTATGACATTAACTGGTGGTTAAAATTAAGAACTTATTGTCGAATGTGAACATTCATGACAGATTCTCCTGCTACAAATTCAAGCTGGAGAATTCAACCTGTAAACTGTTGTAAACTTGACCATTCTCATTGTTTAAATTAATTAGCCAAAATATCCTGGACATCCTGGACATAATATTGATTCATGAAAATTTAAGAGCAATGATTTTTAGAAATGTTGCCATTCCAAATACTTAAAAAATTTCAAGCTACTTGAAATGAAAAACTTTCAAAATCTAGAGATCCATCAGAGATATTAAAGTCATTTGGGAACAGGCTGACGTGTATACATCATCCTTGTTGTTCTGTCATCAACTGGAGCTATACCAAAAATGCTTTCAGTGTGAGTCACCAGTGAAGATGCTTACATAATAATACTTTTATTTAATTAAGTTAATGTAATCACTTATGCATATAATGCTAAAATATAAGAATAATATCAGGGTACTGGCATGTCTCCAGACCATGTATGTATGTGAACCTTGTCAAAATGATGAGAATAACAAAGGTTTATGAAATGATTTCTTTACAAACCTATGAAGTAAGTAGTACAGAAATCTCATGAAAGGCTATGACTTATCCATAGTGTCATAATAAGTATCAGGGGCAAAATTTAAACTCAAGTTTCCTAAATCCCAAGACCATCAGTTTTCCTGCATTGCCTTTCAATGTAGATGTGTAATAAATATTTTTGGAATTGAATTCTTCAATTTAGATTTAAGTGGTATTTAAAAAGATGACAGTACATCTCTCTACAATTCATTAAATTTTGAACTGGAAAAGACTAAGAGATTGTCCACATTTTACAAATGAGGAAACAAACAGAAGTGATGAAGTTATAAGATTCTCCTAGTGTCCCAGCAGGTAGTAATAAATAGCAGAACCAAAATTTGAACTTTTGTATTATCTGACTCCTAGCTTCATTGCTTTTCCTACCACCCATGCTGTTGTCCAAGTATGTGCACTTATTTTCCAAAGATTCACTTATTTTTAGTAATTTAGTAAATATTTAATATTTTTAGTAACTCCTTTTAGTAAGGAGTTAGAGCTAGGACACTCGGCCTATAGAGTTAGGGGTCATTCACCTACCTTTTTTCATCATTTCACATTGATATTGTCTTCTCCCAATTCTTCCAGTAATTTTTAATAGGTACCATTTCCATTTCCTACTTGAGGAATTGTTCAGTAATCAGGATCACATAATTAAAACGTGAAAAAACTAGGATATAAACCCTAGTCTTCTGACTTCTGTCCAATACTTTTAACTCCAAACTGACTTTACTGTGTCAAAGTGACTTCATTATCATGTGAGGGGAAAGCCCAGATATAATACCAAGCATTATTAAATTCTTCTGGAAAGATGATGTCGAGAGAGAAATGGGATAGATGAAGTGGATAATTAAATTCCAGTTTATTGTATTTATCTGTTACTTTTTATTTTGAATGTTATCCCCAATTATTTGTAAAAAAAAACAAAAATAAAAAAAACAAAAAAAAAAAAAAACAGTTAACATTCATTTAAAAAAATTGGGATTCCAAATTCTTTCTCTCTCAATTGCAAAAGATATTTCTATATTAGGTTGTGAAAGAAAATGCAGAACTCCCCAAAAAGAACAAAAAAAACCCAATTGAAAAATACTATTCTTCAAACTACATTCAGATTTCATTATATCTCTCTCTGAAGGTGGATAGTGTTTTTCATCATAAGTCCTTTGGAATGGTCTAGGATCATTGTATTGCTGAACATAATTGAGTCATTCACAAATGATTATATTTTTACTATGTACAAATTTCTTCTAGTTCTGCTTACTTTACTTTGGATTTGTTCATGTAAATCTCCAGGTTTTTCTGAAGTCCTGCTCATCATTTCTTATAGCACAGTAGTATTTTATCACAATCATATATCACAACTGTTCAACCATTCCCCAATTGATGGGTGTCCCCTCTTCCCATTCTTTGCCACCACTAAAAGAATTGATATACATATTTTCAGACAAGTAGGTCCTTTTCCCTTTAAAAAAAAAAAATAAATAACTCTCTGGGATACAGATCTAGTAGTAGTATTGCTGCAAATACCTTTGGGCATAGTTCCAAATTGCTCTTCAGTTGGATCAGTTCACAACTTTACCAATGGTTCATTTGTGTCCTAACTCATATTCTCTTCAACACTTATCATTTTCTTTTTCTGTCATATTAGCCAATATGGTGGTATCTCAGAGTTATTTTAATTTCCATTTCTCTAATCAATAGTGACTTAAAACAATTTTTTCGTATAATTGCAGATAGCTCTGATTTCTTCTGAAAACTTATTGTTCATATTCTTTGGCCATTGATCAGTTGAATGAAATGTCTTTACTTTTTATAGCATACATCTCTTCCTAGTTTCATTTTACCACATAAAGATTATCAACTGGCATATGTGGTCATGAAAAATAGAAAGAATCTTGATAATAATTTCACAGATATTCCCCAATACCTATTTTAACTTCTCAAAGGTTTTTGCTATAGAATTTAGTTGTGCAGCAAAGATTTTAGATTTTAGTTTTATATGTTCTCTGTTACTAATGGAACAGGGAAGGACAGAGGGCTTATTGTCCAGAAAATCAACCTCAGAACAATGAAGGTTGCCCCTATTATGGACTTATTTTGAATTGAGTTTTACTTAGTGTTCTTGGATAAGTTAGGTTATTTCTGACTGTGTTTTGAACTATAGCATTAATAATAGCACCTACTTAAGGGGTTCTAATTTTGAGGGATATTTGTAAAACCCTTGGCCTTCAAATTAGTGCTTCAGAAGAATAGCTTTTTTAGCTTCAGTTTTATATGTTCCTTAAGCACTGAAAATGGTCAGTGTGTTATGAACAGAAAATTTGAAGCATTCACTTTCATAAACAAGTTAAATGTGCTAAGTCATCTAACATAATATTCAGAATTAAGACAACTGAATTTGTCTTTTAAAATGAGAATTCTATGATTATGTGGAATAGTTTTTTATATAAAGCTCTTTAAATGGAAAAAATTAAACTTGATAATTTATTTTTTCAATAGTTTGTGCCTTTGAGAATTGCTTTCTTCACATTTCATAAGAAAATGTCTATAAAGTAGTTCCTGTATATGTAGCAAGTCTATGACAAATGTTATTTAAAACTAATGCTTACACAAACAAAACCTACACAAACAGGATTAAAAGGGAAGTTCAAAGCTAGGAAAAAAGTTTTTACAGCCAATATTTCTGATAAAGGTCTCATTTCTAAAATATATAAAGAACTGTTGTTATAAGAATACAAGTAATTCCCCAATTAACTAATGGTCAAAGAATATGAATAGACAGTTTTCAGATGATGAAATTAAAGCCATCTATAGTCATGTAAAAAATGCTCTAAATCACTATTGATTAGAGAAATGCAAATTAAACCAACAACTCTGAGGTACTACCTCCCATTTGTCAGATAGGCTAAAGTAACAGGAAAAGATAATGATAAATGTTGAAGGGGATGCAGGAAAACTGGGACACTAATGCCTTGTTAGTAGGATTTTGAAATGATTCAACCATTCTGGAGAGCAATTTGGAACTGTGCCTGGGTCTGTATCCCAAAGAAATCATAAAGGAGGAAAAAGGACACACGTGCAAAAATGTTTGTTGTCGCACTTTTTATGCTCAAAAGAATTGGAAAATGACTAAATGCCCATCAATGAGGGAATGACTGAATAAGTTATGGAATGAAATGGTATGAAAAGTAATGGAATATTATTGTCCTATAAAAAATGAACAGCAAGCTAATTTTAGAAAAGCCCGGTAAGATTTACAAGAACTGATATTGAGTGAAACAAGCAGAACCAGAAATACATTGTACATAATAGTAGCAAGAATGTGAGATAATCAACTACGAAAAACTTGGTTCTTCTCAGTGGTTCAGTGATCCAAAGCCAATCCCGATAAACTTTGGATAGAAAATGCCATTTGCATGCATCCAGAAAAAAAATTAATGTAACATGTGTTGGTTTACATATGGAAATTGAATGTAAACCAACACATGTTACATTAATTTTTTTTTTTCTTCATGGAAAAGGGTTTTTCCCTTTTGTTCTGATTTTTTTCTCTCCTAACATTCTTCAAAAAGAAAAAGTATTTTAAAAAATGAAATGTGCTTGTATAACCAGAAAGAAAAAAATTAAACATTTAAAATTAATGCTTAGATGTTGTGGAGCTCCCCCTTCAGAATTGTTGGTTTTTTTCCACACCAGTCTGTTAATTTTATTCAAATTCTTTGAAGGCACCAATTATAAAATTAATGGTTTTCCTCTAATTGGGTTGTAAAAACAATGGATTCAAGTAGATTAAACATTTCTAGAACAGGAAGAAGAAATAGTGAGCTTGTTTTTATTTTTGTTTTTTTCCCCCTGGTTATGTCTTTTGCAAGATTAAAAATGTATACTCCAAGGCCATCGTAGGGAAAGAAAAATATCCTTTACTCCAGAATTCTCTCATGGATCTTGGATTTTGGGGGCATTTGGGAGAGAAGATTCACTCTAGTGATACAGATCAGAAGCTAACCATACCTGCCTTGTATGTGGCCTTCTATAAATTCTTTGCAAGAAGTTTTCCTCCAGATCTGTATGCATTTTGTAGATATCATTAATTTGATCTTAGTTCTTTCTTACTACCTAGCTAGTCCACCTGTTTCTTTTAGTTATATTTTTCTCCCATAGCATCCTGTATACCATTTTTACTTGGTCTTTTTTATTATATGTTATAGCTGACTTATATGTTATTTCTCAAAGAATACCATAAAATATTCTGATCATACAAACAACAGTAGGAATGGCATATTTCTTATATATTATTCATCATCATATTCATATATCATGGATCATTCTTTGTGATTGATATGTTCCAGTTCTTTGAGTGTGGTTTCCAAAGGTGTCCTACATCTTCAAATACAAAGAGGGTTTTTGTTTTCATTTTTTTCCCTCTTTTCCCATGGCTAATCATTAACATCAAAATCTAGAGACATTATTTTCTGACTAAAGCAAGACATTTCATTCACTTAAATGCCTATGGTTCTACTGTGATTTTTAAAAATTATAATAATTGATATTACAATAACCATAAAAATTATAACTGATATTAAATGGAGCTATCATTATCAGTATGTTGAAATTCTTAGGGATTTGCCTAAACTTTATTTCCTTAAGCATATATACTTATATATTATAACTCATTTTCTGATTGTCAGTTTGTGTTCTAATTAAAGGTTTAAAAAACATAATTAAGATAGATACTACAATAACAACTTTATAGGTCTTATTTTTCTGGTAAATGTAAAACGTTGTTATAGGCAGTACTTAACATTTTTTTTTAAAAAGCAATCTTCCTAATTGATGTCAATGTTTCTTTTTTTTAAGATTGGAATCCTCTTTGGGGCAATTTGCACCTAAAAATCAAATTCACATAAAGATTTGACATTGTTGAAAGACAACAGCAGAAGAGCAATGTCATCTAATGAGCAAGAGAATCTTTTATCTTACTGTGGGGAAGTCCTTATTTTTCAACTGTCACAAGGAGATTTGGCAGAAGAAGGAATTACAAAAACATCCAAATTACATGTGAAAAGAATGACATTTGATAGAAGCACAAGAGCATTTATTCAGAAGTCCACTGGTATATTTAGCTTTCATGGAGAACGCTCAAGTTTTGAAATAATCTGTTGCAGCTGTGCATCAGATTTCAGAACAGGAATTAATCTCCCTTGTGTTTTGATAAGAAGAAACAAAAAGAAAAGTGTTTTCATGTATTTTTTATTGTTACTTCATAATTCTAATAAGTTTGAACAGCGAATGAATTTTACATTAGACTATGAGATGAAGGATGACATAAAGATACTTAATGGTCCATCAATCTTATGGAGACATAACAGAACTTTCTTTTATATTTCTTCCAAAAATGACAGAATTATCAGTGCTCCAGTTAAATTTTCTTCCATCAAGTGGGCAGGAGAGTTTGAAAATCTAGGTATTATTTTATTTGGAGTAGAAGAACCTCATTCCACTAAGAGAGAAAGTAGCCAGAAGTCTTCAGAGTCAGATTATATAATTTGGGGTACTGAATTTTGTGCATATTCTATTGAAAATCAAAAAATATTAAATAGTGCATATTTTTTGCCTCATGCTTATGGCAGTGTGGTAACATGTATATATATTTGTACAATTAAAGAAGTGAATACTGTGTTAAGGATTTCACTGATTGCTTTAACTCAAAAGAATCAACTTATTTGGTTCCAAGATGGTGTCCCTAAAAGAGTATGCCAGCTTCCATTTCAGGATCCCTGTGCATTACAAGTTATGACTTCAGGTGGTGGAGACTTACTCTATATTGTATCATTTAGATCCAGTGATGTTTGTGCCATCTGGAAAAAAAGCTTTCAGGTATAATAACTGTTCTTATAAAATTGTATTTATTTTGCTCATTCATACATATAGATTTTTTTTTAAATTATGTCTTTTTTTTTTTTTTTTTTTTTTTTTTTGCACTGAGGCAATTGGGGTTAAGTGATTTGCCCAGGGTCACACAGCTAGGAAGTAAAGTCTGAGGTTAGATTTGAACTCAGGCCCTCTTGACTTCAGGGTTGGTGCTCTATCTACTACGCCACCTAGCTGCTTCTAGTCTTAATATATTTTCAATGAACAGCTTGCCTCTTCAAAAATAAATTTGTCCTTTTTTATATGACTTTCTTACCCTTATTTAGATGCTATTTGAAAATTTATTTTACGGCCTATATTTGTTTTTTAGGTCAGAACCCTTTTTCAAAAAGGATAAGTGATTGACATTGAATTTAGGCTCATATTTCTAAGTTTTTTATTTATAAGATGGATTTTATTTTATTATTTTCATAATAACATGATAACATTCATTTATAATATAATAAATATTTATTATTTATAAGAAAATACCATATGGATTTAGCTATTATAGAAACCATGTTATCGAAACAAAGTCAAGCATATTCTAGCTTAAAAATTTTCAATGGATCAGCTTACATATTTATTTATTTTGCTGTGCTCCCTGAATGTAAGACATTTATTGAAAACTAAAGAAATTTATTGTACAATCTGTTATTTATGGTGATGGTTAATGTTAAATATTTTTCAAAAACTTTACTAGGAGCCTTTTAATTGTTCTTGTTTCACTTAGAAAATGATGGTCAATATTTGTATACCTATTTAATGGTTATCTGCACATCTTTCTATTTTTAACAAAAGGCGCGAATTTATATAATCTTTCTCAGAAGTTAGCTTTAAAAAAAAATTAAAAAGTTAAATATCTGTGTAGAAATGTAGGGAAATAGAGAAGTAAAATTTTGGGTATTTTGGGTATTTCCTTCTGCTTTGTACTAAAGTGTGTATGTTTCCCTTATTTCAGCACACTTAATATTTAGGCATTCTTGTGTTTTAGAATTAAACCATGCATTTTACAAAGCACATCTTACTCTAGAGAATTGACATCCCCAAAACAATGTAAGATATACTATATACAACTTCTCCCCTGTGCCCCAGGGGGAAAAAAAAAGGCAAAATACAGAGCGAGCACATGATGGGATCTTATCTTCTGCATCTTATCATTCAGAAACAGTTTGCCACTTAGATAGAATCCATGTGACACAATAAAAAGAATGCTGAATTTGGAGGTACACAACATGGATTTGATTTCAATCTCTACCACTTTTGGAACCTTGAGTAAGTCAGTGCTCCCTAGACCTCAGTTTCCTTGTCTGTAAAACAAGTAAATAACATCCAAAGTCTCTTTTACCTCTAAATCTGATCCTCAGAGTCTACTCTAATTTGCTGCTGAATATCATTGACTGATAAACTATAGAGAGTTCCAACTACATATTTTTACTTTATCAGTATGTTTTCCTAGTGATGGTAACAAGCAAAAGCTTTTACTGCTTAGAAACTAGTTTTACAACTCACTTTATGATAATCACCATTGAACCAAATTCATGACTTCTGAAAATGCTGAAAGTGTTCTCAAATGCCTTTTTAAGAGTACAAATATGTTAACTGTCTTAATTTACTTAAAAAAAAAAAAAACTTGTAAAGAATATAAAATTTAATTATTTTATAGCAAATTATAATTAATTATGGTGTATCATAACTAATCAAAATAACCTCACATTGCTTTTGGTACATAAGGTAAGTAACTTTTTTTTTTTTTTTTTTTAACAATAAATGGTAAATATTAAATGTTTTAAGTAAGAATGTGATACTGTTTTAAATGTGAGTTAGGCAACTAAACTACTTTTTAGCCCGTGCTAAATCTACCAAGTTCCCCCTGCAAGCCTAAAGTTGTTACTTATATTTGTTTGTCCAAAGTCAGACTTAATTTTCTATTTTTAGAGATCATTTCTATCATTTTTTATTTGTTATATTTGAAGGGCTCCTAAAAGTATCAAATAAGAATCCAGTGAAGTCAATTTAGTGCAAATGTCCCTAATTAATCTGATCCAACAATATCCTCTCTAGTGTCTTTGAAAGCTTCTTTTTTATTCCCCCCTAAAACAATTGGGATTAGGTGACTTGCCCAGGGCCAAACAGCCAGGAAGTGTTTAGTGTTAAGTGTCTGAGATCAGATTTGAGATCAGGTCCTCCTGATTTTAGGGCTGATACTCTATCCATTGCACCACCTAGCTGCCTCTCAAAAGTGTCTTTTTGAAGAATTCTCAATATGGTGTCCTCACTCTTTCCTATCTCCTCAGGCAGCCTTTTGCACAGCTCTTATTAGAGCTTATTTATTAATAAGGATTTTGTTTTTATATAGAGCCAAAATCTCTCTCTATGAAACATCTACCCATTATCCCTAATTTTGTTTTCTAGGACCATATAATACTTATATATAATCTTTATAACAGCCTTTCA